>NC_052054.1:76618462-77818462 GCF_903992535.2 Arvicola amphibius
CATCGAGGGGTGAAGGGAAAAGGGCATCTTTCCGTCACCCATGCCACCACATGGCAGCCAAGGGAGAGCAGGGTCATACAGCTGGATCATGTGGAGGCCTCTTCTCCATTGAGGTCCCCTCCCTGCAGATAACTTTAGTGTGCACCAATTTGACAGAAGAGTAGCCAGCATACCCACCCTACTCCAGAATGATCTCATTTTAATCAAATCCTGTTTCCAAATAGCTCACACACTGAGCTCCTCAGGCTAGGCCAGTAACGCCTAATATATCCCTGTCTTAGTCAGGGTTCCTGTGCTGTGATAAAACACCGTGACTGGAGGAAAACAAATATGGCAGTCACCACCAGCACCTGCTGTGGAGCCCTGAGTAGTCTGAAATATCCATGGAGGGCACAAAGGGTGACACAGAAGTGGAAAAGGATCCACAGAGCCTAAAGTAGATCCATAATAACTAAAAAGAAATAGAAGAGGCCCATGGCAGCAAACTCCACAGAAGCAGGCTTGAGCCAGTAACCTCCACAGGAGCAGGTATGAGGAAACCACCACTGAGGGAGTAGTCCTGAGCCAGAGACCTCTGTGGGACCTGGCGCCAACCAGGGACATCTGAGGGAACAGGCCTGAGTCAGCTACCCCAGCTGGAGCAGACCCAAGGCAGCAACCTCCACAGGAGCAGGATTGAGCCAGTGGATGAAGACGGATGCTAAAAAGAAATCCCACACTAGCTCAAAATAGAGTATAAAAAGGGTTGTTTATTTAGGGGTAGATTCACAGATCACAGTCCTCTGCTCCAACAGGGAACAGCAACCGAATCCAGCAGTCAGAGAGAAAGAGGGAGAGAGAGAGAGAGAGAGAGAGAGAGAGAGAGAGAGAGAGAGAGAGAGAGAGAGAGAGAGAGAGAGAGAGAGAGAGAGAGAGGGCGCTTTACATCAGCGTTTACAGTATAAGAGGCCACACCCAAGTGGGCGGGTAACTTAAAGGCTACTGGCTGAAGGATTTCCTACAGCACCTCCCCCTTTTGCTTAATTAAGAGAGTTCTAAGCCTAATACAAAATTATATACAATAAGAACAAATATCAGGTATAAAAATTAGAATTACAAGCAGCATAAACAATATCAAGTAAGAAACGTGGTAAATGATTCAATAATTATCCTATCCTAAGGAGTCTAAGTCTTGTATTATAAATAACTTGACCAAGTCATGAGAGGAAAGTAACTACAGTCATCTAAGCCCCATTGAAGACTCAAGAAGGGAGATAATATTACTTGATTAAGCAGGAATTGCAATCAAGTGTAGTGCCATATTATACAGGCCCATATTTCTACCTTGTATGGTGGCCAGACTGCACCTGGCCACACAGAAGGTGGTCACCTAACCTTTCCAGACAAACTCACACCATCCTAAACAAAGAGTCAGGATATGCTAATATCACTCTGCTCCCTCTTTGTAATTATGGAAGATCACCTGGGGAAGAAGTGTTAATTCAGTCTACATGACAGAGCAACGATAGTTGCAGATGTGACCTAAATCCCATTACCCCAGAAACAGAATGCTAATGAACTTCCCCCTCAGTTTAACTTTAGATATAAAAGCTGTTGGGATAATAAACACTGGTGATCTTCAGGATTTAAATAAAACTCCCTCCTGATATTGCTGTGTGAACTGTGCCTCAAATATTCCCATGCCTCTACACTCTTCCGAGAGATAATATATGTCAAGGCTGGACCTCGACAGTCAAACAAATTCCAAAATGTGCAGCAAATGACAGAGACAACTGGCTACTTGAGCAATCACCCAAAGTCTCATTTGCTGTGTTGGAGCAACCAACTTTGGCTACGGCCTAGAGTAACTGACAGACCATTTTCAAAGGCAAGAAGAATATCAAAACCATCTTGCTCTGTCTTGGCAAGGTTTGGCATTCTTTTTTTCTGTGTCCTGCTTGTCCAGTCCAGACACTGTGCATTTTGTCAGTGGTTGAGACATGGGCAGTTCTTTGCCCAAAAGACAGTTTTGCCAAGAATAAAACAAGCTCCAAGTGGCATGTCTTCAGTTCTTAACAATCTCTTGGGAATAGATGGATGCTGCCAGGAGCAATTGTGTCTCACATCAAGAGAACCCTAAGTTATTTAAATGCCATTTTCTGCAGCTCTTTAAGTGGTTGAAGATTACCTATCTATGCAGAATACAATCTATATGTATCTAAAGAACCTGATTAGTCTAACTATAAGTATGACAAACATGGACAAACATGGATGACTATTGACCTATAATTCTTAATACCTATATAACTTAAAGACTAAGACTTCATATTAAAATATTAAACAATCTTTAAACAACTGTGTAACAAATGAGGATAATGACTTCAAATGTAGACAATGTATAAGTATCTTGATGAGAGGTATAAATGTATATTTAAATATGATAAATATATCCTAAAATTGTATCAGTGTACAAAAAATATTTTAAGCAGAGGTAGAAGCATACATATATGCAATATAACAAGATAACTTTGCCTAGGTATACAAATATTGTAGAAAATAGGAACATATTCAATATAATTTAATTTGTATCAATATACAAGAATCTATGCCAATGTAAATTGCCCATTAATAATAGTTCACAAATATTCACTCTATTACTCACTATTATTAGTGAGAGTAAGCTCACACTAATCTATCTATTATCCCACCAATTTCCCTCTTTTTTTCAAAGAGATTTCTGAGCCTACATAAGCTCCACCCAACCCCCAAGCCTATACCAATTATAATCAACCCTAATTGATATCCCTAACCCTGAGGAAAAACTTTGCTGAAAGAGGGTATTTCGTCTTCTAGAATTACTTCCAGCTGTCATGAGGATAATGTTCTTTCTATGGGATCCTGTGAAAGTAAAATGATGGTTAAGTTTCAAGATCATTGTCTGGTATAATTGCAAAAAGTCTCCGAGTAGTCAGCAGGGTTTTTCTGAGGATCCTATTTGGAGTTCTGGTAAAAAAGCTGGTACCTAAAACAGGTCTTAAAGCAGCGCTATCAGCATCATGACGTCATATCAACCAGGTGGAGTCATTAATGTGGGGCCCCATCTCCTTCCTGGAAACCTCAAAGATTACTTCAGGAAAATTCATTTTCATTGTGGAAAACTTAAATATTACTTATACAGACATATCTATCTTTCAATGAAAGATATGATGGAGACAAAAATAGGTATGAAGAAAAGTAAAGTTTTTTCTAAATTCTTCTTTCTGTCCCATACTAGATGGCTCCCGACATGGGACAGAAACTCTGAATTATTCTTTTAACAACGTGCTTGGATTTAGAGAAGGACAGAGCCACTGTCCATCTCCAAAGCCAGCTTTGATTTTTTAGTGAGTCATATCTATTATTATAGTAGGTAGCGTGTGTGTGTGTGTGTGTGTGTGTGTGTGTGTGTGTGTGTGTGTGTGTATTTTTAGTGATTCTTACCCTCAGGTGACCTGTTCTCATAAGTCATAATTCTCTTTGTTCAGTGATCCTTTCTGAATAGTTATCTTTTTTTCTTTAGGAATCTAGATGTCCAGAGTCTCTTGACTTTTTGAAGAGTATTTTCCTGCAAAGACAAGAACAGAACCCTGCCCCAACCCTTATGAGGTTTCCTTACCATCTGTATGATTGTCACCTCTGTAGATGAGACATCATTTCTCTTTCTCAAAAGGTTTCTCCTTTTCAAACTGACTCTTTATTAATTTTGATGGTATCCATACATTTTATTCTCCTGTGGAAACAAGAAAGAATCCCCTTCCCCAATGTAGCACATCTCCAGGTTTCCATTGTGAGGTCAACACATTCTTGAAGTACACCAGCTGATTTAATTCAGAAGATTTTTTTTATTATCCAATGTCTCTTTGCTGCTCTTGTTCCTTTGTCATTAGTGTTAAGAAAATTCAAGGTTAATAAGGCATTATGTAATCTATTTCTGGGGGTATTTTCCATACCTTTCTGTTTATTTAACATATCCTTTATAGTTCAATTTGATCTTTCTATAACTACCTGACCTGTAAGATTGTTTGGTATAGCTCTAATATGCTTTATATTATAATAAAGAAAAAACTGTTTCATTTTCTTAGAGGCTGTACCACTATCTGTCTTTATTTGTGCAGGTATACCATGATGACTATAACTTCTAATAAATGTATCAGTCTTTTCTGAGCTCAAAGCAGTTGCCTATTGAAAACCTGAATAAGTGTCATGGTATGGTGTACATATTTTAATTTTCCAAAATCTGCAAAGGGGAATACATCCATCTGCCAGATTTCATTCCTTTGAGTACACTTTGGGTTAGTCCCTGCAGGTAATGGTATTTGGTTATAAAGAGAGCAAGTAGGATATCTCTTTATAATTTCCTTAGCTTGTTGCCATATAATAGGAATCTCTTTCTTTAAATCTCTTCTACTAACATAATGTTTCTTATGAAATTCTGAGGCCTTCAACACACTTCCTATCAATAATCAATCAATTTCTGCATTACCTTGTGCTAGAGGACCTGGCAGACCCATATGGGATTGGATGTGTGTTATATATATGGGACAAAGCTTATTCCTGATTATATCTTGAACCTGTATGAATAAGGAAGTTAACTCTTTACAATCTGATATAAATTCAGTGATTTCAACATGCAAGACAACTTTTTCTGCATATTGTGAATTAGTAACTATATGGAGAGGTTCTTTAAAATCCCTAAGTACCATGATAATAGTATTTAATTCTGCCTTTTGGACAGAATTATAAGGGTTTTGTACCACCTTACTTAAATCTTCTGACTTGTAACCTGCCTTTCCTGATTTATTTGCATCAGTATAGAATATATGGGCTCCAGTTATTGGTGTGTCATGTACAATGTGGGGAAGGATCCAAATAGTTCTCTTTATAAGGTTAATTCTATCACTTTTGAGATAATTGCTATTTATCTCTTCTAAAAAAATTAGCACAAGCTCTTTGCTAAGGTTCATTGTCTTCCCATAATTTTTTTAATTTCATCAGTAGAAAAAGGCACAATAATCTCTGCTGGGTCTATTCCTGCTAGTTGACAAAGTCTCAATTTTTCTTTTATGATTAACTTAAAGATCTTTTACACATATGTTTTTATTTTTTACTTCGTTTCTGTGGTGAAAAGATCCATTCTAAGATAGTGTTTTTCCTTTGCATTAAAATTCTTGTAGGGGAAATTCTGGAAAGAAATATGACTAGAATTCAATTAAGATTTGGATTCACCTTAATCTACATGGTAAATAGAAAAAGACAAGATCTCCTGAGTAAATTGGGAGCATGGGGACTTTAAGGGAGGGTTGAAGGGGAAGGGAGAGGCAGGGAGGGGAGCAGAAAAAAATGTAGAGCTCAACAAAAATCAATTTTTTAAAAAAAAAAGTGCTCTATTGAACCACTCCTGGGTCAGGGAAGAAATAGAAAAATTAAAGACTTCCTAGAATCCAATGAAAATGAAGGCACAACATACCCAACTCTATGGGACACTATAAAAGCCATGCTAAGACAGAAGTTCATTGATTCTTTGTATTGTTTTATTTGTTTCTATTTTGTTTATTTCATCCCTCAGTTTGATTATTTTCTGTCTTCTACTCCTCCTGGGTGAGTCTGATTCTTTTGTTCTAGAGCTTTCTGGTGTGCTTTTAGGTCATTAGTGTGCCTACATAAAGAAAGTGGCGAAAGCTCACAAAAAGAATCAATGAAATAAAGAGCTAGTTCTTTGAGAAAATCAACAAGATAGACAATCCCTTATCCAAACTAATCAAAAGGCAGAGAGAAAACATCCAAATTAACAACATCAGAAATGAAAAGGGGAACATAGCAATAGACACTGAGAAATACAGAGAATTATTAGGTCATACTACAAAAACCTGTACTCTACAAAGTTGGAAAATATAAAATAAATGGACCATTTTCTGGATAGGTACCACATACTAAAATTACATCAAGACCAGGTGAATGATTGAAATAGACCTAAACACTGAAAGGAAATAGAAGCTGTCATCAAAAGCCTCCCAACCAAAAATAAAATAAAACCACCCAGGGCAGAGTGATTTCAGAAGCTTGGTCGATCACCTTCCTGGACCTGGGGGGAGTTGGGAGGACCTTGGTCTTAGCATAGAGTGGGGAACCCTGATGGCTCCTTGGCCTTGAGAGGGAGGGAGGGGAGGTATGGGTGGAGGGGAGGGGAGGGAAGGGGGAGAAGGAGGGGAGAGAAAGGGGAGAAGGAGGGGAGGGAGGGGGGAGGAGGAGGGAAGGAGATGGAAATTTTTAAATATAAAAAAAAATAAACCATGAGAAAAAAAAAATGGAAAAAAAAAAAAAAAAAAAAAAAGAATTCTACCAGAACTTCAAAAAAGAACTAATACCAATGCTTCTCAAAGTGTTCCACAGAATAGGAACAGAAGGAACATTGCCAAGCTCTTTTCATGAGGCTACAGTTACCCTGATACCAAAACCACACAAAGACTCAACCAAGAAAGAGAATTACAGACCAAACTCACTTATGAACATAGATGCAAAAATACTCAATAAAATACTGGTGAACAGAATTCAAGAACACATCAAAATATAATCAACCATGATCAAGTCAGCTTCATCCAAGAGATGCAGGAATGGTTCAACATATGAAAGTTTATCAATGTAATCCACCATATAAATAAATTGAAAGAAAAAACTATATGATCATCTCATTAGATGCTGTAAAAGCATTTGACAAAATCCAACTCCCCTTCATGATAAAGGTTTTGGAGATATCATGGATAGAAGGAACATATCTAAACACAGTAAAAGCAATATACAGCAAGCCAACAGTCAACATCAAACTAAATGGAAAGAAACTCAAAGCAATTCCACTAAAATCAGGAACAAGACAAGGCTGTCCACTCCTCTCCATGTCTATTCAACATAGTTTTTGAAGTTCTTGCTAGAGCAATAAAACAATAAGAGGAGATGAAGGGGATTCAAATTGGAAAGGAAGAAGTCAAACTTTCATTATTTGCAGATGATATGATGGTATACATAAGTGACCCAAAAAACTCTACTAGGAAACTTCTACAGCTGATAAATACCTTCAGTAATGTGGCAAGATACAAGATCAACTCAAAAAATCAGTAGCCCTCCTATAAACATGTGACAAAAAAAGCTGAGAGGGAAATCAGAGAAACATCACACTTCACAATAACCACAAATAAAAAAAATATCTTGTGATAACACTAACCAAAGAAGTGAAAGACCTGTTCGACAAAAACTTTAAGTCTTTGAAGAAAGAAGTTGAAGAAGAAACCAGAAAATGGAAAGATCTCTCATGCTCTTGAGTAGGTAGGATCAACATAGTAAAAATGGCACACCTACCAAAAGCAATCTATAGATTCAATGCAATCCCCATCAAAATCCCAACACAATTCTTCACAGACCTTGAGAGAATAATTAACTTCATATGGAAAAAAACAAAAAACCCAGATTAGCCGAAACAATCCTGTACAATAAAGTAACTTCCAGAGGCATCACCATCCCTAACATTAAGCTCTATTATAAAGCTACAGTAATGAAAATAGCTTGGTATTGGCATAAAAACAGAGAGGTTGACTAATGTAATCAAATCAAAGACCCGTATATTAATCCACAAACCTATGAACATGTGATTTTTGACAGAGAAGCAAAAAATATACAACTGACAAAAGTAAGCATCTTCAACAAATGATGCTGGCATAACCGGATGTCAAGATATAAAAGAATGAAAGTAGATCCATACCTAGGCCCATGCACAAACTCAAGTCCAAATGGATTAAAGACCTCAATATTAATCTGACCACACTGAACCTGATAGAAGAGAAAGTGGGAAGGAGCCTTCAATGCATGGCCACAGGAGACCACTTCCTAAATATAACCTCAGTAGCACAGACACTGAGAGTAACAAAATAAATGGGACCTCCTGAAACTGAGAAGCTTCTGGAAAGCAAAGGACCCAGTCAATAAGACAAAAAGGCAGCCTACTGAATGGGAAAAGATCTTCACCAGCCCCACATCAGACAGAGGGCTGATCTTGAAAATATATCAAGAACTCAAGAAATTAGATATCAAAATTCCAAATAGCCCAATTTTTAAAATGGGGTACAGAACTAAACAGAGAATCTGAAATGACTGAAAGACACTTAAGGAAATGTTCAACATCTTTAGCCATCAGGAAGATGCAAATCAAAACTCTGAGAAACACACAAAAAATTAAAAATAAAATAAAATAATCACATAAAAAGTGATAAAAGAGGACACAGAGCTGAATGGGTAGGAGAGCTGTGGTGGATCTAGGAGGAGTTTAGGAAAAAAGAATAAATAAGATAAACATGCATGAAATTATAAAAGAACCAGCACAAAGATGAAGACCTCAAAGAATGTGAGAAAAATAAAGATTGACCACAAGCAGTATACAATGACATCAACAGAGAAGCCATGAGAGCTACAGGAAGAGACAGAGACGTGGGCAGAGACTGATGTTGGGAGACAGTAACTGAAACACACACAGGGCTGGAGTCAGACAGGAGAGAGACAGATGAGCTGGCTGCAGACACCAAGAGATGCTGCAGACTGGAAATCTGAGACCTCCTCTTCTCTCCTGGTTCTGGTCTTGCCCCACCTTCCCCTTCACTCATGTCTCCTCCCTGTCTCAGACTCTGAATTTATCTTCTCTGCATCCAGCACTCTGCATTTCTGATTCCCCTGGCTCTGCTGGTGCTCACGGGTGGTGCCCCTATGGCCGTCCATCCTGTGCCTCAAGCTTGGTGCCCAGAGCTGAGTGGAGCGTATGTTCAGGACCCAGCAGGTGGTCTTGCCATGCCCCAAGTTCAGCATCTGAACAGCAGGGAACTGTCCAGGGCCCCATGGCTGAACTGTCAGGGTCCCAGTGGCTGAGCTCAGAGAGGTCAAAGATGCAGTCAACTAGGGGCAGCCCCAGGGATGAGTCCTCTACCTCCTTCATTTTTCCAGAACTGGAGCTGATGTCACTGAAAGATGGTGCTCAGAAGAGAAACTTGCCAATCACTCCTTCACAGCTGTCCTATATGAGCGTGCAAACACTTACTTCCCATGAAGTCTATCTGAGCACGACAGAACTTTACAGTGATGGTATCTTCAACCCAGTGGACCTTTGGCTTCTTTAGGACTGGAATTCAGTTCTGTATATATGTTCTCTCTCTCTTTCTCTCTCTCTCTCTCTCTCTCTCTCTCTCTCTCTCTCTCTCTCTCTCTCTCTCTCTCTCTCTCTCTCTGGTTTAGTAAATGATTCTGCGTTGAATAAACAAACAGTGAAAGATCCCTGGACTGGGAAATTGCGGCATAGCTCTGAACCTCAGCAGAAGGGGCCTGCCCTGACTATCTTTGGGTAGACTCACAGTCCCTTCCAAAGGGTCCTTGGCTAAAGGAACAGAACAGCATTGGGATGTGGGCTGAGCTGTCATTACTAACCCTTACTTAGTGTGTCCTCTTGATTCAGAGTCAGAGAAAAGAAAGGACTTGAGAAAGGGCTTTTCAATCATGGTGTTCTGGTCTACCCACTCTGAGCTGCACTTCCCTTTTTCATGCCTTTTTCTCTGGCTAATGTGTTTGTCCTCTAACAAGCAGCTTGCACTATCATGCAAAGAACATGCTGCCAGAAGAAGTGACTCAGCTTAGTTCCATCCTGCAGCAATTTCCTCCTGCCAGATCCACGCTCTTAAACTCCACTAGCCACAGAAATAAATCAGCTGCGGTCTACTGAGCACATCTGTTGTTGGTAACCTTCATGCCTTCATTAGGATGTGCTCCACTGAAATAGCCTGGGAGAAGATGTCAAAGGTCCCAGAAAGCTCAAACAATAGCATCACCTTTTCAGGGTCACATCACAACATCTGGATAAGATTAAGATCTAACCCTAGCCCACCCATCCATCCATCCATCCATCCATCCATCCAATAACATCCAGTCAGCCACATGGGACACTGGGTCCAGCAAAGAGAAGGGTCTCCTGAGTCCACAACTATCTCATCCTAGATGTCCCAGGACACTGCCAAGCAAAACAGTGTCTTGTGTAAAGTCAAACTGGGCTGCCCACCCTTTCATGTGGAAACAGCAAGGCCAAGAGCATCTCCCTCTCTCTTCCAACTCTCTGTCCCCTTCTAATGCTATGTCCTCCCATGGAGGATCATGGGAGCCCTCTGGAGACCTTTGTTGCTGTCACCTGCATTGAGAAACAAATTCTCCCAGCTGCTTTCTCCTTCTTATTCAATACAGCAGAGGAGAGAGCAGGAACCCAAGACCACTAGCATTCCAGGCACTGGCCAGAAGGCAGCATTTGCCAAACCAATGCCTGCCAGGTTCTACTCACCCAACCACTTTGCACCCCATACCCACAAACAGCATTCTGTGTCTGCCTCTGCCCTTTGCCCCTTCCTACAGGTCTCAGAATCCAGAAGTCTAGAATGCTTTCAACATGTATCACCACAGGGCTTCTAGACTGACATGCCTCTGAGTCAGCATGCAACTCTCATGACCTGACCATCAGTGCCTCCCAAGCCCACATGGGTCCCTCCAGGATCAGCGAGAGCAATCCCAACTTGGCATGGCTGACTGCAATTCCACCTGATGCTCATGCTGGAAGATCCAGGAGCAAATTTGATCCCATAATAGCTACCTTCTCACCTTTCTAAATGCAACCTTCCAGGCTCATGCTCAATCCTGCTCACACCAAAAGTGACTATTTCATGTTCTTTTGGAATGACATAAGTAATAACTTCTTCTCATCGCAGTGTAAACTCACGCTTCCTAACACACACACATGAAGTCAATTCCCCATCTTCTTCCTATTCTCTCTCTTGATCTTAAGGCTTCAAAACCCAAGGTGTTTATGGGCGGGGAAGGAACAGTTATAATGTAATGTTACTGCATTTGACAATAAGATTTGAAATCAGTATATATTTATAATGGCCACTGTGTAGCTGGGTTTGACCTGGACCCATAAGTTTACTTCTTGCTGGCTTTCAAAATACTATGATTCTTTACAAACTGCTGAGATAAAAAGTCATCAGTAGTGTGACCTAGCTCTGAACTGTGAAGCTACAATAATGGCTGACCTAGCAAGATAAACCCATTGGTGCAATAATGACATGAATGTAATGGGGGTAACCAACTGCCTTCTAATTGAACATGACACATTATGCAAGAGGAAAGTATATCTGATGCTATAAACCTGGCCCAGAATCTTTGGTTGGGAAGACAATTGGTCCTTTTACTATTTTGCTAAAGGTGCATTGTGTAAAATCATTTTCCAAAATCTGATCCTAATACCCAGAGATAAATGCATCTCTTATCCCTCATCAGAGAATTGTCTTTATGTCTATATTAACTGTCTAAATGGCAGTTAATACAGAACCTCACAGAATACAGAGAATGAGTGTTCAGCCGTAACTAGGATATCTGTATCATGCCCACATTCCTTTCCCAAGGCTAAAAGAACATCCCAGAAGAAGCAGCCGAAATATTTAAGAGTGGGAATTTGGAGAGTATATCTGCAAAACATTGAGTTCTGGTCATAACAAGAACATGGCACTCAGGATATCATACATGCACAAGACCTATACAAGATCAAGGTAGCCAGCACTGCAACATTTGCAAGTGAGTAGCTCATAAAACCCACCCCTAACTGAAGAGTCTGGGGCAGATGCTAGCTGCTAAGGGAGGCTCTGTTGTATTCAACAGTGTGGTTCATGGTAAGACATTCATGCTGCAGGAGATGATCCTATACCTGTGCACATACAGACAACACTAACCATACTCTGTGATGTTTTTTCAAGGTGAAGAGTGCTGGAGAAATGAGTTGGCAGTTGAGACCTCACTGGTCTCGCAGATGAGCTGAGTTTGATTCTGAGAACCATGTCAGGCAGCTCACATGGCCTGTCACTCCAGCTCTAGTAGATTGAGTGCCCTTCTTTGACCTTCTGGGTCTCCTGCACCTGCATATATATAAATGTATGCAAGTTAAAATAAAATAAATTCTTCAAAAATAAAAAGAAGACATGAAGTCAAGAGAAGAATGCAGTATGGGATGAACTGGAATTGAAGTGTGGGGTGGATATGATCTAAATGTATTGTGTTCATATATGGAATTATCAAGAATAAATAAATGATAGATGATAGATAGACAGACAGACAGACAGACAGACAGACAGACAGACAGACAGACAGACAGATGGATAGACCAACAGATAGGCAGGCATATGGATTAAAAGAAAAAAAATAGCCACAATGTATATCTGGGCGCCATGACACATACCTGTGATCCCAGTACTGAGCATGTTAAAGCTGGGGGATTGTTGAGTTCCAGATCAGCCTGAACTGCATGGCAGAACTCAGAACTCTCTCTCTCTCTCTCTCTCAAATAAAAACAAAAGCAATCAAGTGTTGACTGAATGCCATTCTGTTGACAGAGGTTTTTGTCCCACCGGGTCCTGCAGTCATTCAGTCCGAAAGAAAGACACAGAGGTCTACATTAATTATAAACTGGTTGGCCTAGTAACTCAGGCTTCTTATTAACTCTTAGAACTTATATTAGTCCATAATTTTTGTCTGTGTTAACCACGGGGCTTGGTACCTTTTTTGGTGAGGCAGTCACATCTTGCTTCCTCTGTGGCTGGGTCATGACTAGAATTCCTCTTCCCAGAATTTTTCTGTTCTCATTGCCCCACCTCTACATCCTGCCTGGTCACCCTACCTATACTTCCTGCTTGGCTACTGGCCAATCAGTATTTTATTAAAAAATAATACAAGTGACAGGATAAATGACCATTGTCCCACAGCAATCAAGCTACTATTCAGTCATTCCACAAATAGTACAAAGGAAATGGCCCGAGGTCTTCCAGTTAACAGCTTTGTACTCTGGGACAGTGGCCTCTCTATTTTACCTCAACTTTCTGTTTACATTTTCTACTTGATATCAGTAGAAAATGATCTATCACTATGACAGTGTACATCTGTGTTTTGATAGGTTGCTCGGTTTGTGTTCTGTGTTTGTTTATGTCACAGTGCTCAGGATAGAGGTGAGGGTCCTAGCATGCTGGGGACACACTGTAACCCTGAGCCATACTCCCAGCCCCTCTCTGGAAGACACTAGGCAGGGAATCCACCACTGAGCCACACCCCCAGAATCCCAGGCGGATTCTAGGCAAAAGCTCCAGCTTTGAGCCACATCCCAATGCCTGAACGTGCATTACAGAGATAGCTTAGATGAGTCCTCAGTTGGTTGAGTGTGGAGTCTAGTGCTCAATTTGACATAGTGTGGATAACAGTTCCTCTAAGTGCTATTGTAGTGATGGGAGCGGCGGGCTAGCTTTACCCGAAATAATTACATGGAAACTGTATTCATTTAAACACTGCCTGGCCCATTAGTTTCAGCCTCTTATTGGCTAATGCTCACATCTTGCTTTAACCCATATTTAGTAATCTGTGTAGCACCACGAGGTGGTCGCTTACCAGGAGAGATCTTAACCTGCATCCATCTTGGAGAGGAGAGGCATGGCGACTGCCTTGAGACGTCTGCCTGATTCTGCTTTCTTTCTCCCACAATTTTGTTCTGGCTACTCTGCCTACCTAATTTTCTGTCCTATTAAAGGGCCAAGAGAGTTTCTTTATTAACCAATGAAAGTAACACATAGACAGATGACCCTCCTCCATCATGCTATAACTTCCAGATGATAATTGCCTGCTCTGTGCTTCTCTTTTCTGCTCTGAAAGACTGGCTGTTTTGAGAATAATGCAAGGTGAAGTGGTGATACATGATGAGTGCCTAAAATTGGAAGCTTATCACCTTCACCTTCACCTTCGCCAGAATCTGAACAGTACACACGCTGAGCTCCAAAGACCGCCTTCTGATGGACAGCAGGGTCAAATGACAGCTGCTGCTCCTGGGGCGTACCCTGCCATCTCCCCCGGGGGTCTGTAACACTGTAGACTGTAATGCTTAGTTGCAACATTCCACAGTAAGCCATTTGCCTTATAGTTTAAATGAGCGAGGCTTCCAGGAGTTGTGTGCTGTGCCCATAAACGTGACTCTTAAGGAAGACAAAGGGCAGAGGAGCGGGGCTGGGGTCACTGTCGATGTTCTCCAGCTCTGCTGGGAAGACACTTCCTCCAGGACCCACTTCTCACCAAATTCCTCTCACAACACCCCGCAGTGTAGGAACCTGTCAGAAGACACTACAACTTGGATAGGTCAAGTCACTTCCTACTCTGTGAGCAGTAACACCAGGTTCCAAAGCCAAGTCCAAGTCTCTCCCTTCCCACACATGATAGCATGTATCTGTATTCCCAGAACTCAGAAAGTAGGGACAGGAGGACCATGAGTGTGAAGTCAGACTGGGTTACATGGCTAAGTCCCAAACCAATGTGCACTGCAGAATGAGAGTCTCTGTCTGTCTTTCTGTCTGTCTGTCTGTCTCTCTCTCTCTCTCTCTCTCTCTCTCTCTCTCTCTCTCTCTCTCTCTCTCTCTGTGTGTGTGTGTGTGTGTGTGTGTGTGTGTGTGTTCTCCACACCATGCTAGGTGCGGAGTTAAAGGAAAACAGTTAATTATATCATAATTATATCAACTGCTTACATTTCATTTCCTACAATTCTGCTTCTGGGAATGATGCAGCAACAGAGACTGGATTTTTTAACAATATTTTCATCAATATTTGAGAAGTACATAAACACATTTTGAGCACAGCTATACCCCTCCCCACTCTTCCCATTACCACCTTTTTTCTCCCTCCCATCCTTTCCCACTCAACATTCTGTTTTCTTAGTCTTTTTTACTGAATTGAGTCCAGTTTGTGTTAGCCAGCTAACCCTGGGAGTGGGGCCTGCCCTGGCATGTGAGCAACCTCCAGAGGTCACATCATTAAAGGAAACTGACTCTGGCTCTCCCAGCAGCTATCAAATGCCACTGGCTCCTCAGTGACTGATGGGAGTTCCATTCCCACCCTCTTATCTTTGTGCTTGTTTGTGTAACTTAAGCTTGGTCAGGGCTTGTGTGTGTTGTCACAATCATGGTGAGTCCATACGTGCAACTGCCTTGTTGAGTGTAGACAACATTACTGCCTGGTGCTACCCACCTCTGTATTTACCATCTTTCTGTCCCCTCTTCCGTGGCGACCCCTGGGCCCTTCAGTGAGGGATGTGATACGTACGTCCCATTTAGGGCAGAGCCCTGAGCACAGAAAATAGATTTTTATCCTCATGTGAAACAACTAGAGAAGTATAGGAAATATTAGAAACTCAAGGGGATGCAACAGAGAGTCCTAGCTAAGGACACAGCTGAGGATTTGGGAAGGCCAGGGTCCGTAAAGAGAGGTGTCCCGACTTCAGAGCTCGGATCCCTGCAGAAGTCTTAGCCTCATGCCCAGTCTGCTCAGCACATGTGTATCAGGAACTCCTGGGGAACTTGAGCTGGAAACACAATCATGTCTTTCCCATCCATGTCCTAGTGCCATGGGATGCTGGTAAAATTATGTCTGAGTAACAAGATGTGACGGTCGGTTTTAACTGTCAACTTGACGTGGCCTGGAATGACACGGGAAGCAAGTCTCAGTGAGGGACTGTCTAGCTCATGCTGACTGAGAACATGTCTGCATGGCTGTGTTAATCAGTGTGGAAAGACCCAGCTGGAAGCAGAAGTACCGTCTAGAGTGGGCCCTGAACCTTCTAAGAGAAGACAGAGTTAGCTGAGTACAAATCATGCCTTCATCTCCTTCTGCTCTTGACTGTGGACGTCATGTGACCATAGCCTCCTGCAACCTAGGATCCTGAACTTAAAAATAAACAAATAAATCCTTTCTCCACTAAGTGCCTTTTGTCAAGGTGCCTTATCACGGCAACAGAAACGAACTAGGGCACAAGATAACCTGATCTAGGCCTAGAATCTTACAGCACTGCCTCCTACTGCTCCTCCTTTTTCTCTCCCTCCTCCTCCTCCTCATCATCATTTTCTTCCTTACCCTCCTCATCTTCTTCCTCTCTTCCTCTTCTCACAACTAGGCCAGGATGGCCCCAAACTTGAAATTCTCAGGCTTCTATTTCCTAACTACTGAGACTGAAAGTGTGTACCACCATGCCTAGTTGACAAAACATGCCTGCAACACTCAAAGAGAAATGTGTCTTGGCCAGTTGTGGTGGTGCACACCTTTAATCCCAGCACTTGGGAAGCAGAGACAGGCAGATCTCTGTGAGTTTGAAGCCAACCTGGTCTACAAAGAGAGTTCCAGGACAGCCAGGACTACACAGAGACAACCTGTCTCCAAAAAAAAAAAATGTATTTTGACACAATTTGACTGTATTCCGTAATAGAACTTAAGATAATCTACAGAAATATAAATATATCCATAAACTGCTAAAGTTTGGTGTTGGATACAGATTTTTTTAAAAATTACCTTAGAACCGATTGCAGGGCGGGTCTCTGCAGCCACCATAACTAGAAGAGTAATGGTCCACGGGAAGCAAGAAGCTAGTTCAGTTCAAGACAACTCAGTAGTCAATGTTGGTTCAAACTCCTGGAGTTTGTCTCCAGGTGGTTCATTTTCGGCATTTAGGCACAGCATAATTTGGTGAAAAAAATTTCACCTGATGCTAACTTAGTCCCATGCGCACAATAAAACTTAAGATGCGGCTACACTGAAACTCTTTGTCATATGACATCTTCCATAAATTCCATAAATTCGAGATCAGTAGATTGACAGAGAAACGAGCTCACAAGAGGGCCTTGGGGCCTCGGCGGCGGGCAAGAGCTTTGGGCTTACCTCACGGCTTTCCCGTGCCAAAGCGCCTCCTCCGCCGGCTTCCTCTTTAGACCGCTTTTCGCTCGGGCGAGAACGACCGATTCCGTCATGGCGACCCGCAGTCCCAGCGTCGTGATTAGTGATGACGAACCAGGCTATGACCTAGATTTATTTTGTATACCTAATCATTATGCCAAGGATTTGGAAAGGGTCTTTATTCCTCATGGACTGATTATGGACAGGACTGAAAGACTGGCTCGAGATGTCATGAAAGAGATGGGAGGTCATCACATTGTGGCCCTCTGAGTGCTGAAGGGGGGCTATAAATTCTTTGCTGACCTGCTGGATTACATTAAAGCACTGAATAGAAATAGTGATAGATCCATTCCTATGACTGTAGACTTTATCAGACTGAAGAGCTATTTTAATGATCAGTCAACAGGGGACATAAAAGTTATTGGTGGAGATGATTCTCAACTTTAACTGGAAAGAATGTCTTGATTGTTGAAGATATAATTAACACTGGTAAAACAATGCAGACTTTGCTTTCCTTGGTCAAGCAGTACAACCCCAAAATGGTTAAGGTCGCAAGCTTGTTGGTGAAAAGGACCTCTCGAAGTGTTGGGTATAGGCCAGATTTTGTTGGATTTGAAATTCCAGACAAGTTTGTTGTTGGATATGCCCTTGACTATAATGAGTACTTCAGGGATTTGAATCATGTTTGTGTCATTAGTGAAACTGGAAAAGCCAAATACAGAGCCTAAGACAAGAGTTCAAGTCGAAATCTGCAAAACATAAGGAGTCCCATTGATGTTGCCAGTCAAATTAGCAAGCATTCTAGTTCTGCGGCTATCTGCTTAGGAAAACTTTTTGCATGAACCTTATAAGAATTTTATGTTTTTTTTTTATTTTTAGAAATGTCAGTTGCTGCATTCTTGAAGTTTTTATTTGCACTATGAACCTATAGGCCAACTATTGGTTCTCTTTGGTAGATTGTCACTTACCTTGTGAACAAAATAAATCTCTTAAACTACCACTATTAAATAAGACTGAGATTGTATGTGTAAGAAGCATTTAAAGAGAAGATATATTAGTTCTTTTAATTGGTATTTTAGTTTTTATATATTCAGGAAAGAAAGATGTGATTGAATATTGTTAACTATACCACCATGTGTTTAGAACAGTCTGAAGTCATGTCAGTAACCATCTAAGAAGTTATGCTCAGTGGAATAAACATATGTTTCAGCAGTGTTGACTGTATTTTCCCACTTGGATTAGTTTAGTGAATCATCAACAGTTTCTTTTAAATGCAAATAAATAAATTCTAAAAAAAAAAAAAAAGAGGGCCTTGGGAAGCATCCAGTGTGGCCTCAACCACATCAATAGCACAAAGGTCACCAGGTTATTAACCACATCTGCTCCCTGCTTTCTGGGCAGAAAACAGGTTATACATCCCTTTAAAGGGACAACCCTGTGTGTTCAACACTCTTGGTTCCCCCGTGCAACCCTGTGTGTTCAACACTCTTGGTTCCCCTGTGCTTATCTGTGAACACAGAACCTCCATGACACCTATATAGATCTTACAATGCAAGTTTGTATGGTTTAGATCTAGAATGTTCCTCCCAAAGGCCTATGTGTTAAGACTTTGGTCCCCAAGACTAATGGGAAAGAGGAAGATCAGTGGGAGGGGACAAGAGAGAGAGATGGGGGCAGAATGATCCTAACAGTATATATTTATGAAAATGTCATCATGAGAGGGCTGAAGTGGTGATGATTAGGTGGTTAAGAGCACTGGCTTCTCTTTCAGAGGACTCAGGTTTGAATCGAGCACCCTCTTGGTGGCTCATATCTCTAAGTCCAGTCTTAGGAGAATCCAAAGCCCTCTTCTGGCTTCCCATGAACACCAAGCACACATACAGCACACAGACATACATGCAAGCAAAACACTCATACATATAAAATAAAAATAATTTTTAAATTTGTTTAATAAAACATATTATAGCCATTTTATGGATAGTTAATATACGTTAATTATGAGGTAAGGAAAAAGGCAGCAACAGTCAAAGGTAGAGAAGTGACTGGTTCACTGAACTATGACTTCATCTGCGGATCAATTCACTGATGAGTTCACAATCTGGTGGGCTGTTGGGAGGGATGGAGACTTGGGAAATGGCGCCTTTTAGAAGGGAGTGGGTCCCTGAGGGTCCACCTGGAGGGCTGTATCTTGCTCCTGGCTCTCTCTCATCACCTCCACCCCATTCCTCCCTTCTCCGTTCCAGCTGTTGTGATACAAGCCTCCCTGTTGAGCCACACACTCCTCACCCTGGCTCAATTAACAAATAAAATCCCAGCACAGATATGGCTTGCAGCTCTGCCTAGCTGTGCTCTATGGTTCTCCCCACCCCCGCCCTCTGCTCCCCCACCCCGCATACCCACCACTGTCTCCTTGCCCTATTCCCCTTTCTGCAGACAGGCAATGAAGGCCAAGCAGGAAGAAATTCAAACTCCACAGCACCACAGCCTGTTTCATAACAAACCACGGATCTCAGATTTCAAACACAACTTAGATGTTGACTGTCTTCTAGCAACTTGGGGTGGGGTGAGGGGGTGTTGAGAAACATTAAACCCATGTCTTATTTTTCTTAATAGGATCAAAAGTCCACACATACTTCAGTCAGACCACCAGAAACTTCCCTTGAGAAGCCTGAAATTTCTTTACTTTTTTTTACAAGTATATGTGTGTGGTGTGGTGTAGTGATGTATGTGTGTGGGTAAATGCATGGGTATGGGTGTGGGTAGATGTGCACATGTGTGTGCATGCACTTGGAAGCCAAGGGCTGATATACAGTCTCTTCCTCAATCACTCTCCAAATTTTAAAGTTTTTTTTTCAATTTTTTATTCATACGTAAGTGTATGCACGTGTGTGTATGCTTGTGTGTGTTCCACATGTGTGCAGACACCCGATAAGGGCACCAGATTCCCTAGAGCTCTAGTTACAGGACCTTGGGAGCTGCCCAGCATGGATGCTGGGAACTGGACTCGGGTCCAGAAGTGCTCTTAACTGCTCAGCCATCTCTCCAGCCCTGGTCACTCTCCACTTTATTTAACTAAGGCAAGGTCTCTCACTGAACCCAAAATGCACCAGTTTGGTTAGTCTGGCTATCCAGCTTGCTCTGGGGATTCCATCTGCTCTGCCTTCTAAGCAGCTGGAGTGCTAGTGAGCTGCACGGCGTACCCACCTTTACCTGGATACTTGCGGATCCAAGTTCACGCTTCACATCTGTGCATGTTTGCACAGAGAGCTCTTTACCTGGAATCATCTCCCGACCCTGTGTTAGAGATCGTTGATTCATAAGCATTTTCTTATCAGAAATCTAATGAATTAGTGATAACCAAAGCCTGAGTTGTTAAGATCAGTAGCTAGGCCACCAAGCAGATGCCCTGAGTTCCATCCCTGGCACCTGCATGGTGAAAAGAGAGACACAGTCCCCATAAGTTGCCCTCTGACCACCATATGTGTGCCATAACACATAACATATATGCCCACACACATACAAACACACCTGTGCACACATATACAAATAAATAAATGTAATAAAAATTATAGATAAATGTAAAGGGTTTTGCTTAAAGAAATTTTTTTTAAAAAATCATGACATTTGCAGAAAATGGGTGTAACTAGAAATTATCACATGATGCAAAACATTCCAGACCCACAAAGACAAATAAATACTAGTTCATATCCTAGATTTTAATTTTCATTTATCTGTTGGGCTGGTGTAGATCAGGAACCTACAAAAGAAACAATGAAGAGGAAAAGAATCCTTAAGGAATAGTTAGAGGGGAGAAAGAAAAGAGAAGGAAAGGGGGACCACTGGGGACAAATGGGGGCAAAAAGGGAGCCAGTAGGAGGAAGGGAATTAGGGCAGAAGATCAACAAAAGCAAAAACTGGGGAGACGGCTCAGTGGCTGAGAGAACTGGCTGCTCTAGCAAGTGACCCAGGTTCAATTCCCAGCACCCACATGAGAACCCTATCCCCCCCCAAAAAAATTTTTAGTTTGTTTTGTTTTGTGTGTGTGTGTGTGTGTGTGTGTGTGTGTGTGTGTGTGTGTGTGTACATGCCACTGTCATGGCACTCTGGAAGCTGGGGCATAAGGATTAGGAATTTGAGGCCAGGCTATGTTACACAGATATCTGATCTCAAGTATATATATTAGACAGCATATTATACACTCACATGAATGTAATATAGTAACGATAAAGAAAGAAAGCCCAAATCTAGCATGTCCACTCTGGCCTGTCCCACATGACCCCTGATCACACTCACTGAAGTTCTATTTCTGCCACTGAGCTGGTAAAAGTGCCAATCCCAGAGCTCTGGGGAGAAAGTCTGTCAACTCTGTCACATCCTCCTGCCAGATTCCAGGGCCACCTCAGCTCCCATTAGACAAGTCACAGTGAGGGCTCCTAAAAGAGCCAGCTATCTCCTTAAGAGCCACACAGGTAGCTGGGCGGTGGTGGCGCACGCCTTTAATCCCAGCACTCGGGAGGCAGAGGCAGGCGGATCTCTGTGAGTTCGAGACCAGACTGGTCTACAGAGCTACAAGAGCTAGTTCCAGGACAGGCTCCAAAGCTACAGAGAAACCCTGTCTCGGAAAAAAAAAAAAAAAAAAAAAAAAGAGCCACACAGGTATCTTCTCCTCCCCGTATGGTGTTATGACATTGTAGGGAACTGAAGGACTGCTGAGAGAACTCTATAGTAAACATCATCCAGATTTGAGTGTGATCGACCTAAACATTATCACAATCACTGTGCCATGTAATGACATTTCATTAACGAAATACTACCTGGCATCATTTTTTTTTTTTGGATAGATGCAAAAATTGACATATTTCCTTGAACTAGGACAGCATGAGTAAAATGAGTTTATTATGGGTTACTCGTGGAGCCCTGGGTGATGCAGACACCTGCATTTTCTCCATCTCCAACTCCTGCTTACCAAGCCCCCACTCTATATTGCTCTAAGAGGATCTTAGAGTACATGCAAACCTAGGTACAGAGCACTACCTACTGTTAAAGCAGCAGAAGTGACACTGGGCTCAGACAACACAAGGCACACACAGAAAACAGAAAGGGCAGCTTATTTTGCTACAGTATAAGGACCTGAGTAGCTAAGTGGTAGTTTACTTTGAAATGGAGTTACTCAGCAAGGATTTGGAAGGCCTCTGTGCTAGTTCTGTTTGTGTTGCTGTGATCAAATACCCTGGAAAAAAAAAAAACAGCTTGGGAGAGAATAGGGTTTGTTTCAGCTTACAATTCCAGATTGCAGTCCACTATTGCATAGAAGAGCCAATCACATCAAACCACAGTCAAGAGCAGAGAGAAATACATGTATTCATGCTCTCTTGTTTACCTGTGCTCAGCTCGATTTCTCCACTCTTATACAGTGCAGGACCACTTGCCTTGTGAATGGTGCCACCCACAGTGGACTCGCCTTTCTATATCCTTTAAATTAGGTAAGACAATCCCCACAAACATGCCCCACAGGTAAACCCAAACCCAGACAACTCTTCCTGAGACTCTCTTGCCAGTTGTGGCTAGACTGTATCAAGTTGGCAATTAAAGCTAGTCATCACATCTGGTCTCACTGCAACCATATACACAGTGGTAGTCCCATATGGTTGTAGTGGAGCTGAAAAGGTCTGATCCCCAGCTTAAAGTTCTAGCATGTATTACTCCTGTGATTGGTGATATAGGTATAAGTAAACCAAGTGATCTGCCAGTCATTTAAAAAAAAAAAAAAAGTATATCCCAGGAGCGAGAGACACGGTTCAGTGGTTAAGAGCACTCATTCATTCCTCTTGCAGAGGTCCCAGATTTGGTTCCAGCACCCCCTTTGTGGCTCACAATTGCTTGCAACTCCAGTTCCAGGGGACCCAATGTTATGCCCAAATCCGCAAAGTCCCCCAAAAGCCAACAAGGAGACTGAGTCCCATATGTAAAAGCGAAGAGCCTTTATTTTATGCAAGTTTGCAAACTTGGTCTCTGTATGTCCAACGTATTGGATCCTACTGCTAGGATCTCGGAGTCTCTGTCTAATATAATAAGCTTTTTAATAATTATTTTAAATGCCATATTCTGCAGATCTCTGAAGTATGAGGGCTGCCTAGGTATATCTGATTAGACAAACTTTACTTCTCATTATTTGTTTTAAGTTTGACTTAAGGCTTATTTCTGTAACTAATCATATCAGTATTTTAAAGATGACTGACTAACTTGTATTTCCTAACAGTCTATAATAAGTTAGCAGCTTTCACAAAACTAGAACTCCACACTCTGCAATGATTTTGAATTGAAGTTAATAAAGAAACTGAATTAGCCATTCTGAGGGTAAACACAGAACAAGTTCATATCTAGCTGTTAATGCTGTCTCCTGCAAAGGCAAGGAACAGGTCCCAGGGTGAAATGGGAACAGGGGGGAGTCTAAGAGCTAGCATTGTCCTAGGACAAACTGAGACTCAGGTCTACCTTCCTGCTGAGATATAGAACCCGTCTTGGCAGGTGTGTACCCAGTTGCCCTGGAAAAGCTGCCCTGGGGCCTACATGTTTCCCTCTTCACAAGTACCAATGTCAGGACTCAATCATGTCTGTCCAGGGTCTCAAGGGAGTGATACTGGGACCTCAATACCATCAGGTGAACAGCATTGACCCGTCTCAAACAAAAGCCATCAGTTTGTTGATAAGAAGAAGCAAAATCATTAGGGGCCTGTTAGAACTGGAAGCAAGGTTGTTAACAAGGAGACCAGCTGAACAAGTTTTTATCCAGCTTCTGTGTGAGTGTTCTGTTCTCTGTCATTAACAAGGCCATTGAGTGCAGAAACAACATTTTTTTTTCCCAGAAGAGGAGGTCCAAACCTCTTAGTATCAATACAAAAATTTATGACTCAGTTTATCCAAATAGCTTAAACCCAACAAAGTTAGCAAAGACAAGGAGGCTAAACATACATTTTTAGACCTGAATAGATTTTGAACAAGGAAATCTTTTTTTAAACCATTAGTTAATATTTTAATGCTTTTACCTTTAATATAGTTTTTCATGTTATAGTTATCCTCCCATTACAGAATATTTTCTGTTATTATTTTACAACCACAGTTTTGCTTATGTTGTGAATCTCAATTTAAAGATCTGACATACAGACGGTCCCAGACTACCCCT
Organism: Arvicola amphibius; assembly: GCF_903992535.2. Lineage (NCBI taxonomy): Eukaryota > Metazoa > Chordata > Mammalia > Rodentia > Cricetidae > Arvicola > Arvicola amphibius. The sequence goes on from NC_052054.1 coordinate 76,642,473, forward strand.
GTAACAACAACCTCCAAAAGATTGAGGTTTATAGGCTTGGACATTGTTCCAAGCCCTCTATCAAATCACTTAGGCCATTGTCTGCTGCATTACAAGAAATGAGCATTTTTTATTTCTGGTTAGCTTTTGGTGCTCATGGCTCTGACCCTAATTTTCAGTCTTTTATCAAACATTTTATACCAACATTCTCTTCTGGCCTCCTCATGCACCAGGACACACGTGGTGCACATGAAAATAAGTAAATATTTTTTAAAGAAAGTGTCATAATAAGACCCATCACCTGATACAATGAATATAGGTTAATGAGGAAAAAATAAGCTAAGACTCACAACTGGGCAGAGATGAGAATAAGTTACCGGAGAGTGCTCAGCCCTAGTGGGACACCTGCTCCCCCAGGCACCCCACAAAGCTCAGGGAACACCATGAAGGAGAAGCTGGAAAGAATGGAAGGACTTCTGCACATGACAGATGCTGCTCACATGAACACACTAAACAAGAGTGACACACCATGGGACCTGTGGCCACTCCATTGTGAATGGGGGCAGGGTAATACAATCCCTCCCCTCCCTGAGGAGCTGGAGACACCTCAGTCATGTAGTCTCTGCTAAGTGTCCACACTCAAGTAAATAGCTCCTCACCCACTCTCAAATGAGAAATCCTCATCGAATGCAGTGAGTCACACACACACACAACACACAGCACACACACACACAACACAACTCACACTTACACAACACACATTCACACAACACACACTCATACACACTCACACTCACAAAGACATGAAAGTAGGAGCAAAAAAGTTTGAAGGAAGATGAAGATGCATACAAGGGGAGGGAATAGAGAGGATGTGATCGGGCTGGAGAGATGGCTCAGTGGTTAGAACTGTTTGCTCTTCCAGAGGACCAGGGTTCAATTCTCGGCATCCACATGACAGCTCACAACTAACTGTCTGTAACTCCAGTTCCAAAGGATCCAACACCCTTATACAGACCTTCATGCAAGCACAATACCAATGCACATACTATTAAAAAAAAAACTCAATTTAGAGAAGATATGTGTGTGTAATTATGAAATAATAAACTTTTGTAAAAGGAAAAAAATAAATAAAAGAATAACAGCCCTGCTGTTAATCGCGGACACCTGAAGCATTAGAAGCTGAGACTATTGTGCGCTCGTGTTTACAGGCAACGCCATGACCTCTCCATGGGAGCAAATCTCTCCAAAGAAGCTGACATTTCTCTCCACCCATCAAGGTAAATATCTTCAGCCACAGCTTGTGAGGGAGGAGAGGGTGGAGCCAGCTCCTTTGAAGTTTGTTTTGTTTGAAAGGGGGAGGTTCATGGTTGGCAAACTGCCTTCCAGGGAGAAGTGGCAGAGATGGGAGAAGAAAGGTTAATCCCTATAATCTGAAAGCTAACAGAAAAATCAGGCGTGGCTGTAAACAGCACCAGGGAATAACGGCGAACTCACCCTTCAGCTCCCCGGGTCTTACCTGTCCAAACTGGTATTATTGAGTCTCATTCAGCAATAGAGCCAAAATCCACTGTCAACCAAAGCCTCTGGCATCCCTAGGGCTCAGAAGAGATGGGGTGTAGATTTTTGTTGGGGTTCCACATGACTCCTCATGGCATTGTGGGAGTGATGAGGAACATGGCTTCTTATTTTTCAGTAAAAGCCAAAGATATGGCCATCATGGACAACAGCTTTGTTGTGCCTGCAGAGACAGGAAGAGTGGCATGTGCTGGGTGCTCCCCACAGTTCTGAAAACCTTTCAGAGACAGCATCAGAACAAGAGAGATGACTCCGTGATGGAGGGCACTTGCTGCTCTTGTAGAGAACTGGGGTTTGGTTCCTAGTACCCAGGTCAAGCAGCTCACAGCCGCCCATAACTCCAGCGCCAGAGATGCACATGCACACACAGAGATACATACACATACAAACAAATAAAACGCCAGTCTGTATTTTTCTAAAGAACAGTTCATGTTGGCCTAGACTTGGATCAACCTGCCTCTGCCTCCTCCATACACTGGGGTTAATCACAGTGCCTAGTCAAACAGCTCAGTATTATTTCATTTAATCTCAAAGAACAAGGTCCCTGGCATCATCAGATTCCTCAAATTCTTCTCTTTGCTTCCTCTTTCTTCTCTGGGAAGCAGGGCTATGGCAGACAACAGGGACAGATAACTTCCTGCTCAGCACCTGCCATCAAAGCAAATCCCCCAGCCCTACAGAGCACCTGGTGCTCACATTGTTGACATTAGCCAAGGTTCCTGCACATAAGCCAAGCCCAAATGACACCCCAGCCGCGCTAAGGGGGGCGTTGATCCTATGCTGGTGACTCTCCATGACTCCCCTTGACTCTCCCTGACTTCTCCATGAACTCACCTAGGTGTGTGAGGGAAGTGTGGATGCAAATGAACCCAGAAACTAAGCAAATGGGGAACCAGCAACCGCCTCACTCTGTGCCAAATCGCGGATAGACTGAGGGCCTCCCCCCAATACCTCCTTGATTTGCTCTGAAGGCGCAGAATTAAGCAGCTCGCTAGATTCTCAGGAAAATACAAAGATTTTCTTCTAATAAGATGTTGACAGTGCTAAAGGCAATTGGAAAAAAAAAAAAAACAATTTCCAGGACGATCGAGGGTCTAGACATAAATAAAAGAACCCACGTCTAATAAAGTGGTACAAAAGTGAGGGGAGGGTTTGAATAGAAAAAGAAAGACAAGGCATAAAAAGCACAAAATAAAGGCAGGTATGGCAGCACGTGCCTATAACCCCAGCACTTGGTGGCTGAGGCAAGTAGATCAGGAGTTCAAGTCCAGCCTGGGCTACAGAATGGGACCTTACCTAAACCAACAAAGATCCTCTCCAAAATGAAAGAAAGCACAGAATAACTTTTAGGAATAAATCTATGTGTATTTGTATTTTTGTTAATTTTTAAAGATTGCAGTCATCAGTGAACGAATGCCAGTGAGAAGTTGTATACTAGCCTACTGCTTGCTGAAGAAAAAGCTGTTCTCTGTACTTATGAGATGAAACTTCACATGGTAAAATATTATCAGCAATGAGAGTAGGATTGTAGGAGGAAAAAAACAATATGCAAGATTGCAGTCTGGGAACATGGTAGAGCCCCTGCCCAGAACCCACTCTGAAGGGCTGGAGATGTGGCTCAGTGGTTGACTGCTTGCCTGATACGCTGGCTAGTTTTATAATAACTTGACACAAGCTAGAGTCACTGGAGAGGAGAGAGCCTTGATTGAAAAAAATGCCCAAATTAGATCAGGCTGTAGGCAGGTCTGCAGGGCAGTTTCTTAATTAGTGATTGATGAGGCAGCTGGTTCTGGGTTCTAGAAAGCAGAATGAGCAAGCCAGGATGCAAGCCAGTAAGCAGCACCCCGTCCATGACCTCTGCATCAGCTCCTGCCCCCAGGTTCCTGTCCTGACTGCACTCAATGATGAACAGAGATGTGGAAGTGTGAGCCTGATCAGCCTTCCCTCCCACAACATGAACAGGCTGCTTCATCACAGCAACAGTGACCCTGACTAAGACACCGACCTGTGTGAGGCCTTGGCTCCATCCAAGCCTCACAAGGAGGAAGAGGAGAAGGGGTAGGAGCGGACCCTAACACATAACACCACAGCCTCAGGTTATGAAAATAAACTCAGAAGGTTTAAAGGAATTAACAAAATCTACTATCATGAGAAAATATTTAAGTTTTTTGTTTTTTTGACTTTTTTATTTTTTATTGCTTTATAAATAATACCATTCAAAATTTCCACTTCCTCCCCTCTTCCCATTCCCCTCCCCACTTCCCCACTCACCCTCCCCACCACCCCCTCCAGTCCTAAGAGAGGGCTGGGTACCCTGCCCTGTGGGAAGTCCAAGGCCCTCCCCCCTCCATCCAGGCTTAAGAAGGTAGGCATCCAAATAGACTAGGATCCCAAAAAGCCAGTACATGCAGTAGAGACAAATCCCAGTGCCATTATCATTGGCTTCTCAGTCTGCCCCAATTGTCAGCCACATTCAGTGTCCAGTTTGATCCCATGCTGGTCAGTCCCAATCCAGCTGCCTTTGGTGAGCTCCCATTAGATCTGTCCCACCATCTCAGTGGCTGGACCAATCCCTCGTGGTCCTGACTTCCTTGCTCATATTCTTCCTCTTTCTGCTCTTCAACTGGACCTTGGGAGCTCAGTCCAGTGCTCTGATGTGGGTCTCTGTCTCTATCTTCATCTGTCGCCGAAGGAAGGTTCTATGGCGATATTCAAGATAGTCATTCATCAGTCTAACTACAGGACAAGGCCAGTTCAGGCACCCTCTCCTCTCCTCCACTGCCCAGGGTCCTAGCTGGGGACATCTCCGTGGACACCTGGGATCCCCTCTAGAGCCAAGCCTCCTGCCAACCCCAAAATGGCTCCCTTAATTAAGATATCTTCTTCCCTGTTCCCATATCCGTCCTTCCTCCATCTCAACCATCCCACTCCCCCAAGCTCTCCCCAACCCTCCCCTTTCTCCCTTCTCTCTCCCCCTCTCCCCTTCCCCCATCCCACCCCTATCCCCATGCTCCCAACTTTTGCCTGGCAATTTTGTCTGCTTCCAATTTCCAGGAGGATCTACATATGTTTTCCTTTGGGTTCGCCTTTTCTAGGATCGTGAACTATGAGTTCAATGTCCTTTGTTTATGGCTAGAATCCACTAATAAGTGAGTACATACCATATTTGTATTTTTGGGTCTGGGTTACCTCACTCAGGATAGTGTTTTCTATTTCCATCCATTTGCATGCAAAGTTCAATGTCATTGTTTTTTAGCGCTGAGGAGTACTCTAATGTGTAGACACTTTATCTATTTTTCCATTGAGGGGCATCTGGATTATTTCCAGGTTCTGGCTATTACAAATAATGCTTGCTATGAACATAGTTGAACAAATGCTTTTGTAGTATGATTGGGCATCTCTTGGGTATATCCCCAAGAGTGGTATTGCTGGATCCTGAGGTAGGTTGATTCCCAGTTTTCTGAGAAACCACCACACTGATTTCCAAAGTGGTTGCACAAGTTTGCATTCCCACCAGCAATGGATGAGTGTTCCCCTTACTCCACATCCTCTCGAGCATAGGCTATCACTGATGTTTTTGATTTTAGCCATTCTGACAAGTGTAAGATGGTATCTCAAAGCTGTTTTGATTTGCATTTCTCTGATAGCTAAGGAAGTTGAACGGTGTCCTTAAGTATCATTTGGCCATTTGAAATTCTTCTGTTGAGAATTCTCTGTTCAGTTCAGTACCCGATTTTTTAATTGGGTTATTTAGAATTTTAATGTCTAGTTTCTTGAGTTCTTTATATATTTTGGAGATCAGACCAAGCATTCACCAGCGCTTTGTGCCAGGCCAGACTTCACCACTGAACTACATCTCCAGCCAGCTTCTAAGTTTTAATTAGAGAGCCTTCTTTATTTTTCACAACTATTAATTATAAATCATATCAAAATAGAAACTCTAATAAAGATTAACAAAATAATGCACAATACAAATGCAATACAATACAGACTTTGCAAAATACAAACATAAAACAAAAATTAATAAGAAAAAAATAAAATTTAATTAAAATTAAAAATTTATTAAAAATTAATAAGAAAAAGAACAAACATCAAATATGTAGGGAAAAGTTATTACATATCAAGACAATGAAGCAAGGGCTTTGTTCTACCCTGAGCTAGAGCCCCAGTCTTTTTGATTTTCAGCTAATTTCTGGCTCAGTTGCCCGGGTGATTCTGAACACACTGTACAGCCCAGTCAAACCTTAAACTTGTGAACCTCAGCCTCGGGTCACATGCTACAACCATTACATCTAAACTGAAAACGCTTGGAAACTGTTGAACACTCTCTTAATAGTGTGCCGGAACCTACGCCAGTGTCTCCCATGACCTGAGTTCCGGTGTTTCCAAAGGCTTTTCAGAGGCAGAGGTAGGGCATGCTCATGGCCAGCCCAAGCTGTGTAGCCAAGCTGTGTCTCCAAAAGATCAAACGTGAAAATAGGGACGAGAGAGATGGCTCAGCTGTCAAGAGCACTGGCCGCTCCCGCAGAAGACCCAGTTTCAATCCCCAGAACCCACGTGGTAGCTCACAACTGTCTAACTCCAGCCCCATGGAATCTGATCCTTCTTCATGCACATATCCACACACAGTCACAAACATAAACATATTTATAACTGAAAGTAAAACTTTAAAATACTGAAAACAGGCTTGGTGTGGTGGCACAAACCCAGCACTCAGGAGGTAGAAGCAGGAAACTGTGAGTTCAAAACCGGCCTAGGCAATTTGATAAGAGCCTGCTCCAGGCATTTTTTTTTTTTTGTTTTTGTTTTTGTTTTTCGAGACAGGGTTTCTCACTGTAGTCCTGGCTGTCCTGGAACTAACTCTATAGTCCAAGCTGGGATGGCATTGAACTCACAAAGATCTGCCTGCCTTTAACTCCATGCATTTTTTAAGAAACAGTGGTGGCATACGCCTTTAATCCCAATACTCGGAAAGCAGAGGCATGCGGATTTTTATGAGTTCGAGTCCAGCCTGGTCTTCAAAGTAAATTCTAGGGCATCCAGGACTACACAGAGAAACTCTGTCAAAAAAAAAAAAAGCAAAGAAAGTGATAACAAGAAGCCAAGTGATATATGACTACAGCCTATGCACTCTGGAGGAGGAGGAGGCGGGGGTCATGAGCTCAAGGCTAGCCTGGGCTTCCTAGTGAGACCCTGACTCAAAAACCCAAGAGCTCAGTGTGTTCCTGGCCATCCTTATTCAACCAGCAACACTCTGAAAAAGTCCAACGTGATCTCCCAATAAGTGCAGATAAAACATCTGACCAAAAAAAAATCCAGTTTCAGCCTGGCGGTGGTGGCCTTTAATCTCAATACTTGGCAGCAGAGAAAAACAGACCTCTGAGTTCAAGGTCAACCTGGTCTACAGAGTGAGTTCCAGGAAAGCCAAGGCTACACAGAAAAACCTTGTCCAAATAAATAAATAAATAAATAAATAAATAAATATTTAAAAAATCTGTCTTCCACTCCTTATAAAAATTCCCAAGGGCCCTGGGAGAAATGGCTCAGTGGTTAAAAACACTCGTTGGTCTTGCAGAGGACTTGAATTCAGTTCCCACCATCCACTTGACAGCTCACAGCCTTCAGAACTCTGGTTGCAAAGGCTCTGACGCCCTCTACTGGCCTTCTCAGACATTGCATGAAAGTGGTGTTCAGATAAACACACAGGAAAAGCATCCACACGCATAAAATAAAAAGTAAATGAGTATTTTTAATTCCAAATCTAAAAATATAAAGGAATTTCTTCAGCCTACCCCCCCCCAAAAAAAGATCTATGAAATTTACAACCATGCCTGGCAGCACACACAGAATGTAGGGGCAGGAGGATATAGGGGGCAAGGCCAACCTTGGCTACATGAGACCCTGCCCAAAAATTCAAAGGCAGGGGAGATGGTTCAACAGTTAAGAGACTTACTGGAGTGGGGCTCATTCCCAGCATCCACCTGGGGGCTCACATCTGTAACTCCAGTCCCAGGGGATCCAACACTCTTCTGAACTCATCAGACACACACAGACACACTGTCAAACACTCACAGACAAAGCAGCCTCTGAAAGAGACAAATAGTGTACAATTCCACATCCTAGGGCAGTGAAATTCATAAAGACAGAACGCGGAGTGGCTGCTCTCCAGGGCTGAAGGGAGGGAGACACGGAAAGCTGTGTTTAACTAGCATCAGATGTCAGTTTGGCAAGAGGTTAAAGGTTCTGGTAATGGCTTACACAACACCAAAGGGCAATCCTACCACAGAACTGAGCACTGGAAAATGGGCAAGGGGACGAGACAAAAAAAAAATTAGACACTGGTCAAAGAGCAGGACAATAAGTGTCCAGGACGTGCTCTGTCACAAACAGAACGTCTCCAAGACCCACGGCCACCGACAGCCCAGGCTAAAGGACCTGTGCAGAAAGGGGGACAGAAAGATTGCAAGAGCCTGTGGTCAGGGAAGACCGGAGCGACAGTGTCATCTGGTATGACAGAGCTGCCGCACTCCTGAGATCATGACACCTATGGCTGCCGGTACAAGACCAAACCAGTCAACGGTCAAGTACGGAAGCAGAAGAGGCTCACGTGACCCCACCTCTGAGCAGTTGATGGCATCTGGAGGGTGGAGAGCCAGTTTTCTATAAGGGTATGGCCAGTGGTAGATCAGCCACATTCCAGTAGATGACCCAACACCCTTGCGTATGAGCAGCAAAAGAAGGCGCAATAGGTTCTTTTAAAACAAAACAACAACAAAACAGAGAACACAAAGTTGGGGTACTAGGGAGGTGGGGTGCATGGGTAAGGAGTGAGGGAAAAAATGAGGGTCAGTATGATCAAAATACATTGCATAAAGTCCTCAAAGAATGTGTGTGTTTGTGTATCTGTGTGTATGTGTGTGTGCGTGCACAAGTTTATCTGTAGTCCTGGTGCTGAGGAAGGAAGATCACTGGTTATGGGCTACATAGCAAGACATCATCTCTGAACAGACAAAAAATGTATAATAGTTTAGCTGAAGATGGGGGAGAAATACACAAAGGAAAGATGCACTAGACCGGTGATGGGTTAAAGGTCCGGATGACGTCATGGACATTTGTCATCATCTTCCTCACTTTTCCACATCCTTTAAAAATGTTCATTATAAGTAGGCAAAGAATAAAGCAAGAAGCTCAGAGAAGGAAACAGCAGTTAAAGGCTGGTATGGGCTCAAGGGCTCAGAGAAGGGGCTACAGCTCAGTAGTAGAATACTTGCTTAGAACCCATCAGAAAGGAGCTGGGAAGTATGGTTCAATCACAGAGCCCCTGCCTAGAACCCCCCCAGTGAGGGGCTGGGGTGTGGCTCAGTGGTAGAGCCCCTGCCTAGAATCCCCCAGTGAGGGGCTGGGGTGTGGCTCAGTGGTAGAGCCCCTGTCTAGAATCCCCCAGTGAAGGGCTGGAGTGTGGCTCAGTGGTAGAGCCCCTGCCTAGACTCCCCCAGTTAGGGCTGGGGTGTGGCTCAGTGGTAGAGCCCCTGCCTAGAGTCCCCCAGTGAGGGGCTGGGGTGTGGCTCAGTGGTAGAGCCCCTGTCTAGAATCCCCCCAGTGAGGGGCTGGGGGTGTGGCTCAGTGGTAGAACCCCTGTCTAGAATCCCCAGTGAGGGGCTGGGGTGTGGCTCAGTGATAGAGCCCCTGCCTAGAGTCCCCCAGCGAGGGGCTGGGGTGTGGCTCAGTGGTAGAGCCCCTGCCTAGAATCCCCCAGTGAGGGGCTGGGGGTGTGGCTCAGTGGTGGAGCACTTGCCCAGCATGGACAAGACCTGGTTTCAGTATCCAATACCACAAAAAAAATTAATAAGTGAATGAAAACAGAAAGAAAGAGACGGCCTGTTATCTTCATACAGTTCTGATAAGTTGTCAACCCTCTGAAGAACTGTGTTGCAATATGTTTTGTTCCCTAGCACCTAGTAGACAGAGTTGCCACAAAATTAGTACTGTAGGAATGCCACAAAAGAAGACCTCAATCCTTCCAAATGAATCCCATTGAAACGCCAGAGAAGTATTAACTGCCAGGGAGATGCTTTCAAAGCAGATATTAAGGGGCTTATTTCCTGAGCACCCTGTACCTGCCTGCCTTGTATAAACAAGACTTTTTTAAAAAGGCCTAGGTGTGTCTGCAGGGAGAGAGGTAGGGGGAGGCAATCATGGGATTTATATAAAGGCTTAAGGAGTTTGACTCAGGGCCAGGCCAGATTCTTTCAGTGTTTTGGACAGCCTGGATAACCTAGATCCCTTTATTAAGGCCTGACTTTCAAGGCTCAAGCATGGACTCAGGTCTCTGGGGAAGAACAATGAGCTGGCAGGTCACAGAATGGCCAAGCCTCTCATCAAGGAGAGGCACTGGAATGTAGCTCAGCGATAGAGAGTGTGCTTAGCATGTAGGAAGCCCTGAGTTCCATCACAAGCACAAAAGGAGGAGAATGAAGAGGAGGAGACATGAAGGCAGGAAGGCAGACGAGCAGGTGTGAACTCGAGTCCCTGCTGTCACTTCCCTGCCTGGCTTTCATGACGTCACATACCTACCTCTTTCTTCATCCTAAGGAGGGGAAGGTGGGGTCACCTGCTAATTCCTTTTACCTAGCTTTATGAAACACTGCACACAGAACCAATACCTACAGTAAATACAGGAGCACAGAGCAAGACCCAGAGTAACCCCTAAAAGGCTACTACCAGTGCTTGCCATGGAAGACACTGTCCTGGAAAACAAGGCTTTGTTATAGAACACCAGGAGTGGTCTTCTAAGTGGTCCATTAGCTTTAGTACTCTTAGGTGGATGTGTGGATGGATGGATGGATGGATGGATGGATGGATGGATGGATGGATAGATTGATGGACGGATGGGTTGCTTTTGAGACAAGATCTTGCTTCATATGCTCTTGAGCACTGGAGTTACGGGCATAGCCACTATGGTAGGCTTGCAGCTGGTTTTGCAAATGGTGGAGACATTAGACTCACTTCAGCTTCTTTGGGATACACATCCAACCTTCAGTTTTCCAGAGGGCCTGGGCTTCCCTTCATTATAGCCATCAGCATGGATGAAGCCTGTAGACTTTAGTTCCATAGGACTTCCCCTGTTGTGGCTGTTCCAGTGTTCAGGGCCTCCAAACCATGATCCATTTCACTTAAAATTGTGGGGGTGGCTCTCTGAAGGACTTTCACATCCTGGACAACATCAATAGAGCCATCTGGAGACCCAGATGATCTCTCACCAATGCAGAAGCCAGCTCAGTGCTGGAGCTCTTGCACCCAGCAGGCATATAGACCTGGACTCCTCTGCGGCTTTCTTGGGAAACTCAGAGCTGAATCAGAACAATAGAACTGCTCTCGCTCTCTGATGCACCCACCTACATCCCCTTCTCTATCTTTCTTACGCTTTCTTGTCCCATTTTCCTCTAACCAAGAACAGAGGAGGGTCAGGCTCATAGGATATCGGTACCCAAGCCTCCTGAGAGCTAAATATGACAGACATCATTTGACCGTATTTTTTTCACTCTTCCCTTTTCATTCAACCTCCAGCCAACACTGCCTCTTCACCCCTCCTTTGTCCCTTCAGCTTCTTCTGCACATGTATTTTATCTCATCCACTTTTTCTCTGTTACCCCAGTACTAAACTGCAACATTGAAATAAAGCAATGGTTCTTAGCCTTCCTAATCTGTGACCCTTTAGTACAATTCTCGTGTGGTGGTGACCTCCAACCATATAATTATTCTGTTGGTACTTCATCACTCTAATTTTGCTGCTCTTATCAATTGTAATGTAACTATCTGATATGCAGGATGTCTGATATAGAACCCCTGCGAAAGGGTCATTCAACCCCCTCCAGAGGGGTCATGACCCACAGTTTGAGAACCACTGCAATGAGGGCTTTTGCTTGTGTGTTTGTTTACCTGCTTGTTTGGGATTTGAGTCGAGTTTGGTATTTTGAATTGCTGATACAGCTTTTTCTTTCTTTTTAAATTATTTATTTTATGTGCCTGGGTGTGTGCACTATGTGTATTTGGTGGCCTGGGAGATCAGATGAGGGCAGCAGATTGCCTGGAACTAGGGTTACAGATGGCTGTGAGTCAAATTATGGGTGCTAGGAATTGAACCAGGTCCTCTGGAAGAGCAGAGCCATCTCTCCAGCTCCCACTTATACTTTCTTTTGCTGTTATTACCTTTTCGCTCGTAATGAAAGCAACTCGAGTGTCAGTGCACACACTACTGTCAGCAACCCTTTACATGCTAAAGCTTGATATGCAAAAGGTGATTCGTTTTATTGTTTGTTCCTGGCCTATCACTATGCTTTGGCCTTTGGTAGTCACTGATTTTTCAGAGATTGTTTTAACAGGAAATTAGCACTGGGGGTCATGCCTGGGGCCCCAACAACAATTCTAGATAAGAAAAATAACACCACTGCCCTACAGCCTAGTCCCTCTTATCTCTTAACATTTATTTAATTGTGTATATGTGTGTGCACACATGCACCCACGAGTGCAGCTGCCCTCAGACTCCAGAAGTGACGGTGGTTGAATCTCCTGAATTTGGGGTTTTGGACAGTTGTGAGGCAGCTTGCATGAGTACTGGGGACTGAACTCAGGTCCTCTGCGAGAACAGTGCACATTCTTAACCGTTGTGAGTACTGGGGACTGAACTCGGATCCTCTTGGAGAACAGTGCACATTCTTAACCACTGTGCCACTCCAGCCCCTACCAGAGTCCCTTTTTAATAGTGCAAACACTGCCTTAAAATAATGTGGTGATTTTTAATGACTATTTCAAAGTTAATATATTCAACCAATGACCTAACTCCAGATAGCCAGGTCCTATCAGAGAAACATAAGTAACATGAGAAAACCAAGACAATATAAATCCACCAAAACTTGTCATTACCAGCTGGGAGGTGGTGGTGTATGCCTTTAATCCCAGCAGAGGCAGGTAGAGCTCTGTGAGTTCCAGACCAACCTGGTCTACAGAATGAGATCCAGGAAAGCCAGGGCTACACAGAGAAACACTATCTCAAAAAAATAAAAAGAAGGAGGAGGAAGATGAGAAAAGGAGGTGGAGGAGGAAAAGGAGGTGGAGGAAGAAGAGGAAATTAAAAAAAGCCAATTATAGAAAAGTTCCTTCAGAATAGCAGCTGATGATTCAGCTCAAACTTCAGTCTCTAGAAGGGCCTAAGAAGGATGTATTTCAAGCTGTGAAAGACAACGACCAATCTAGACTTAGCAAAGCTCTGTGTCATAACTGATGAAGGAAGAAAACCCGGCCAAAGGAGTCATGGTTGTCCAGCACGCAAGTAGCTCAGCTCCATTTCTGTGGTCTTTTTGTTTCATCTTGCTTTTTTGGTTCTTTGGTGGGAAGGTTGTTTGGAGGACTTTTTGTTTGGTTTTGGTTTTGTCTCGCTGATCTTTTTCTGTTAATTTTGACTTTTGGTTTTATGGGGTTTGTCAACAGGTAGGGTTGTTTCTTACTTTTTGTTGTTTTGTTTTTTAAGAAAGAATGTAAAGTTGGGTGGACAGAGAGAGGGAGAGAATCAGGGAAGATTTGGGGAGGCAGACAAACGTGATCAAAATATAGTATACGAAAAAATTTTTAATTAGAAAAAAAAAACCTTCTATTGCAGAGGACCCAAGTATGGTGACCAGCAAACACAACAAGCAGCTGACAACCACCTGTAACTCAGCTCCAGGAAATCTGATGCCTCTGGCCTCTGCAGGCACTGAGATTCATGTACGTGTACACACGCGTGCGCACACACACACACACACACACACACAATTAAAAAAAATAAAATAAATATTGCTAAGGCCAAATCACTAGGCCAAGTAGTGCACACCTTCAATTCCAGCACATGGAAGGCAGAGAGAAACAGATCTCTGTGAATTCAAGGCTAGCCAGGGCTACACTATGAGACCCTATCTCAAACAAATAAATATTTATGAGGTCTTAAATAAATAACCTAACAATGCACCTCAAAGTCTTAAAAATATAAGAATAAGTCTAATCCACCAGTGATGGGATGGATGCATAGCTCATTGGTAGAGTATTTTCCTAGAACCTCCAGTGAGGTGCTGGAGGCATGGCTCAGTGATAGAGCCCCTACCTAGAACCTCTAGTGAGGAGCTGGGGGCATTCCTCTCCATTCAGTAGAGTTCTTGGCTAGCATACACAAGGCCTTGTGTTTGAGTTCCAACATCAGGAATAGAAAAAGAGAAGCTAGAGAGATGGTTCAGTGGTTAAGAGCACTGACTCCTTTTCCAGAGGTCCTGAGTTCAATTCCCAGAAACGATGTAGTGGCTCACAACCATCTCTAGTGGGATTTGATGCCCTCTCCTCTCCTAGGATAAAAGTGTACATGCAGATAAAACACTCGGGGCTGTAAAGACGCTTTGTAGATTTGGTTTAGTTCCCAGCACTCACATGCTGCTGACAACCATCCATAACTCTAGTTCTAGGGGACCCAACACTCTCTTCTGACCTCCTCAGACATCAGGCGTGCATGTGGTACACAGAAATACAAACAGGCAAAACATTCATAAGTATAAAATAGAGTAAGTCTAAAAAGAATATTTAGAACAAAGGCAAACAAACAAATCCAGGTGTTGGTGGCAGAACATGCCTTTTATCCCAGCACTAGGGAGGCAGAGACAAGCAGATCTCTGTGAGTTCAAGGCCCGCTTGGTCTACAAAGCGAGTTCCAGGATAGGCTTCAAAGCTATAGAGAAACCCTGTCTCAAAAAAACAAAAACTAAACAAAACAAACAAACAAGCAAACAAAGGCCACTTGGTGCTATCACGATTGGACGAAAGGAGAAATGGATTCGACATCTAAAATCCTAGACTCTTACCGCACATGGCACAGCCTTCCACATGAATTAGTAGCCCCAAAATATCAACGGTGCCAAGTTCAGAGACTATACTCCTCCTAGAGTCCAAGTTGCATTTGGAACAGGCTAGCAAGTCAGAACACAAGAAGAACAAAAGTCCCTGAAAACAACCCTTCATGAACCCTGGATTCCCCCTGTGAGGCCATCACTCAAGATGCCTCTCAAACCAGTTTCAGAGTCAAGGGGCTGGAGTGGATTCCGCACTGCACCCTCCCCCACCCCACCCCCACCCCCACCCCGATGCCATGGGAAACAGGAGGCCTGTAATCCCACAAGGAAGTTTTCACCCATCTCCCAGGACCTGCCCTAACCAGCCTTTCTAGGGTAGCAACAATACCATCTGCCCCACCTCCATCTTACCATGTGCCTGAGACCTGAGGGATTGAATTGCTTCCTCTCTCACCTCCCACAAGGACAGCAAAGTTGGGTGTGCTTCCAAGGGCTTCCCAGACCCTTGGCCGCAGTGCACCTCTCCCTTGCCTGCTCCAGTGTTGGCTTTAACACGCTCTTCTTCTGACCTGAACAGAAGTTGAGAAACTTGGACCAGTTTCCAAAATGAGAGCCAAGAAGTGGGGGGGAGAGGGGACTCAGAAGAGTTGAAAGAGGACCTTATATAAGATAGGGAGGGAGGGAGAGCGGGATTTGAGTCCTTTTTCTGTGGCCCTGCCTTTCTCCCTAACTCTCCTTCATCCTCAGCCAGCTGTGTTCACAGCCACAGAAGCGTGAGCCAAAGAGAAGGAGAGAGATGAGAAGAGGCAGCAACCTAGAAGAAATAGAGGGGGGACAGAGAGGGGGAGAGGGGGGGGGAGAGGGCAGAGAAAGAGAGAGGCAGGGCTGGGGACTTGGCCCTGTCTGTAGAGTGTCTGACATGCAGCAAGCATGGGTTCTATCTTCAGCATCCATGAATAAAAGCATGTGGATGTACATGCTTATAGTACCATCAGTTCAGAAGTGGGAGCTGAAAGATTCAGAGTTTAAGGTCACCCTTGGCTACCTAGCAAGTTCTAAGACATTCTGGGCTATATGAGACTCTGTCTCTAAAAAAGAGACAGGCTAGAGAGGCAGTTTGGTGGTGAAGAACCTGTGCCACTCTTACAGAGGGTCCAGTTTGGTTCCAACACTCATATCTGGGGGCTCACAACTGCCTATAATTCCAGCTCCAGGGGATCCAATGTCTTCTGTGGGCAACTGCACCCACGGGCACAGACCACATCCTTATACATCATTAAAATTTAAAAATGAATCTTAAAGAGAAAGTGGGCCTCCGAGTGCTTGTTCTCCCACCCCCCAGAAGGACAACAAAGTTGGGTGCACTTCCCAGGGTTTCCCAGACCCTTGGCCTCAATGGACCCATCTTTTCTCCCCTGTTAGTCTCTATTTAATGTTTTTAAACTTGACAGACAGCGATATCGTGTGTGTCATTTTAATACATGTCTTTCAGGATCCTTTATTGTGAGACCAAGAGAGACAGACTGAAATTCATAGTGAATTCCAGAGACGGACCACAAGACATGGAGAACTCAAGGAGGGTCCAGGGAAATGAGAACTCTGGGGGGGGGGGGGGGGGGGGAGAACCGGCCTTACGCAAGGCCCCTTGGCTGGAGTGGCAAAACTGGACTTGAACCTACAAACATAGAACAGAAGAGGCCCAAAACAGGACTCGGTCCGGGACTGGATCTTCAACACTCCCTCCCTGGCCCATTATTTTCTTGGCCAACACCCCGTAACCGCACCTCCTCCTCTTTAAGAACCAGGCTCAGAGTTGAGAAGCCTTTGCCCTATTCCAAGGCAAATAGCAAGCACTGGCCACAGCGAGGAGATTTAAGGTCAGCCTTTGGATCAGGAGGCCCCAGTCAAGCACAGAGGGCTCTAGAGGTGTGGCCCCCACTCGCCCCACCGGGCCAACTGGCTGAGAGCCCAGGGTCTGTCTACAGGAAAGGTATGATGGGCTGGTAGGAGGGGACTAAGCACAGGGAGGCACCAGGCAAGGGGGCAGGGCAGAGGAGGGGCGTGGAAAGGGACAACTTAAGAGCAGGTACCCCCCCCCCCATACCCCAACACACACAAGAGCTTCAGAACATTCTTGCAGAATACTGGGACACAGGTGAGGGGTAGCTCCCAAGAGAGGGCACGGATTTCATCTCGGAGGAGCTCTTCTGGGACTTTGGTGTCTGTCTCAGGTTGTGTCTGCCGATCTGTCTATCCTCCCTCAGGCCCTGTGAGGAGCAAGGCTCAGTCCCTCATTCTCCCATCAGTCCCTCCTTTTTATTCATTTTTTTCTTCTTAACATGACAAATAGCAATATCATGTGTGTGATTTTAATGTATGTCTTTTAGGAGCCTTTATTTTGTAGTATCTATCTCTGGGTAGTTTGGGGTTTTGTTTTGTTTTTGGGGGTTTTTTTGTTGTTGTTATTGTCTGATTTGATTTGAGCTAGTTTTTGTTGTTGTTGTTGTTGTTGTTATTTGAAGGGGTTGTTTTGTTTGATACAGGGCTTTGATGCATAGTCCTTGGCTTACTGAAAACCCACTATATTAAATAAGGCAAGCCTCAAACCTTTAGTGGTCTTCCTGTTTTTGCCTCCCTAGTGCTGGATTGCAGGCATGCGGCACTGCGTTTAGCCTGTCGCTGTTTCTGGGTATGCATATCTGACCTAGGTACAGCAGTGCTTGCCTGTAATCTCAGCACAAGAAGCTGGGGCTGGAGGATTGGTATGAATCTGAAGCCAGCATGGCTACGGAGTGAGACCTTGTCTTACTAAATGTGTGTATCTGTCTTTTCAACTCCATCTCTCTTCTTCTCTCTGTCTTACACACTTGCTCACTCGCTCTCTCACCTGTCAGCTTCTCTCCTGTGACTTTACTCTTCTTCCCTTCTTTTATAGAAAAGTCTTAATTTGTCTGTACCCGTCTGCGTGTCTGTCTTTTGTTATTTCTCTTTGTGAGAGCCAGTGCTTTGATGGATGGTTTGAAATGGACAGATGAGAGACAGATACGAGATGATAGATAGATAGATAGATAGATAGATAGATAGATAGATAGATAGATAGTAGATAGATAGATAGATTGATTATATATCTGTATGTGGATAGATAGATAATACAGCTACATAAACTGATAAGACATGGATTGCACTGTTTCCCATTTCGTCGTCTGTGTACTCCATCTCTGTTTCTTAGGTAACATCTGTCTGCATCTGTCTGCACCCTCGTTTCTCATGCTTACATTTTGGCAATCTGTCTGCATCCTCGAACACCCTTCTCCCTTCCTTCCTCCTCTCCCTCTTAGCCCTCGGATCTCACTTTGCATCTCCTTCTCTTCACTACCCCTACTGCCTGGACCCAGGAGAGGAAACTTCCAGAAGACTGTAACGGAGGGCTTCCACTCTCTCCCTCTCCCTTTGCCCCCTACAGGCACTGCAGCTGCCTTCAGCATGGATGGTGTGAGCACAGCCATCTTGCTTCTCCTCCTGGCTGTCATCTCTCTGTCCCTGACCTTCACCTCATGGGGCAAGGGCCAGCTGCCTCCAGGACCCAAACCTCTCCCCATTCTGGGAAACCTGCTGCAACTTCGCTCCCAAGACCTGTTGACCTCACTCACCAAGGTGCTGGGGACTTGCCTTCGGTCAAGGGCAATGGGGAGGGAAGGGGGCCCCATGACCAAGCCCCCAGTAAATGCTCTCTCCTGCCTCCAGCTCAGTAAGAAGTATGGGTCCGTGTACACAGTGTACCTGGGGCCTAGGCGAGTGGTGGTCCTCAGTGGATACCAAACTGTGAAGGAGGCTCTCGTGGACAAAGGGGAGGAGTTCAGTGGCCGCGGCTCATACCCGGTCTTCTTCAACTTCACCAAGGGCGATGGTAAGCCTGTCCCCATCTCCTCTATCCTCTAGACTTTTGCAGATCTAGGTAGGGAGCAAGGGTAAGAGATGTCATCTCCATGACATTCAGAGCTGCAGATCTCACTAACGACCTCATCAAGGAGAAGAAGTGATCCTTGGGGGGGGGGGTGGAACCTATCCTGCCCCAACTCCCATTTCCACCATGAACTGAATAGCCATACCAACCTCCATATCTGCTTGATCCAACCCCTTGTTCACCCCAATCCTTACTCTGTCTAAATCACATCATCAAATTTCCATTCAGTCAAGTAGCCAAGTATTGACCTTTGTCCCCTCCTGTCTACCTCAACCCAACCCCTATCTCTAGCAGACCTACACCCATGTTTCCCATTTCAAATTCCATATTATTTGGGGAAAGGGATGCTCTTTGCATGGTTTTTGAGATAGGATCTGTTTGCACCTGTCTGCATTACCCTACACTGCGAATACAGTCATGGTCACACCCAGCAAACATGGGTATGGGGTATAGAACTCATATCCTCATGCTTTTGTGAAAAACATCTTACCCACAAAGCTATCTCCTTACCCTGGTGGTCCTCATCCTCCTTCATCTTCTTCTCTCTTCCTCAATGACTAATTCTCGACTATGTCAAAAGGAATCAGCACTTTTCTTTAAAGAAATCAAAGACTTTACCCCAAGATTCCTAGTTCAATGAGAAACACAGACCATCATGAGACTGTGACATCCCAACATGGTCAGAACTGGGCTGGGGAGCTGCAGGAACCCAAAGGAAGTACCTGACCTAGCCAGGGAGGAATTCCTGCCCCAGAGGCCCTCCTATCTGATACCTAAAATGATGAAGATGACTAGTCAGGTCAAGAGGGGGTGAAAGTGTTCTAGAGCTGAGGAGATGACTGTGAGGATAAAACACTTGCTTCAGAAGCTTGAGGTTGAGAGTTCGGATTCCCAACACTCACGTGAATGCCAAGTGGGCATAGCTACTGTCTGCAATCCCAGCGCATGGGAGGCAGAGACAAGGGATCCCCAGAGCTGGATAGCGAGAATAACTGGGTTGGCAGACTCTGGACTCAAGTGAAAGGCACTGCCTCAATAAACAGATGAGGAAGGTGATCGAGAAAGACCGTTGATATTAATAAATAATAATAATAGTAATAGTAATAATAGTAGTAGTAATGATAATATGGGGCCAGGGAAATGGCTCAGGAGGTAAGGGTGCTTGCTGCTAAACCTAAGTACTTGAGTTCAATCCCTGGAGCCCATATGGTAGAAAGAGAAATCTTATTTCTGCAGGTTATTCTCTGACTTCCATGACACATATGTACCCACACTCATACACACACACACACATACATAAAATAAATAAATGTAACAAATAATAATAATAAAAGTACAGGTAGAAACAAGAGTCAGGTATGGCATCCCATCATTGTAATCCCAGCATTTGATGGGCAGAAGCACAGGAATCTTCGCAAGTTCAAGGTCAGCCTGGTCTACATGATGAGTTTCAAGCCAGCCAGGGCTACATAGGAAGACACTGTCAAGAACAAAAGTAAAAGGGGTATCTGAGATGTGGCTCAGTGACAAGGTACTTGCCTGACATCTGCATAGCCTTTGGTTCAATCAGTCCTAGTACCCAAAAATCAAAAAGCAGAGAAGAGCCTGAATTCTGCAGAGGGTTGTGCAAAGGCTCAGAGACCAGGCTCATTCTGGGTTGAGCTCCTGGTGTCCCAGTATTTACTCTTCTTGCTTATCTCTCTTATTTATGCACTCAGTTGTCAATAAGCAATCATCAACAGGTCTGGTGACAATGCCAAGGTCACAGTGGCACGAACTACAGGTCTTCACCCTGCCTTTCTGATAGCCTGAAAGGACCAGGTCTTTAGAGGGGAATCAGGAGGTAAGGTGACCCGATAAGAAAAGTCCAGAACCCTGTAGTACCCAAAGGGAGCAGCTGACCCAACCCTGAGGGTCAGGAAAGCCTTGCTGGAAAATCAGAGATGAGATTCTAAACTGAATCCTTCTTTTGCATATCACTTTTTTTTGAGACAGGGTTTCTCCGTGTAGCTTTGGAGCCTGTCCTGGAACTTGTTCTGTAGACCAGGCTGGCCTCGTACTCACAGAGATCCTCCTGCCTCTGCCTCCCAAGTCCTGGGACTAAAGGCGTGTGCCACCACCACCCAGGCTGAACCCTCACCCAACAGGCCATCAGGAAGAGATGACTCTGATCGATAGCTGTGTTTTCAGGATGGGCTGATTGACTGTTGAGTTTGCCATTCTCCTTCACCTCCCCAGGCATTGCCTTCTCCAATGGAGAGCGCTGGAAGATCCTCAGAAGGTTCTCTGTACAAATCCTGCGCAACTTTGGGATGGGAAAAAGGAGCATCGAGGAGCGGATCCTGGAAGAGGGAAGCTTCCTGCTAGAGGTGCTACGGAAAACGGAAGGTCAGACCATGCCCCGGGATCACATCCATCCTACTTATGAGCTCCAGAGCCTGGGTGTGAACAGAAACACTTGGAGGTCTCTCTATGCCCATGGTGGGAACTTTCCCTCCTGGGGGTTAATGGGCATGGGAGTCTTAAAGGTTCCCCTATGGTCACAGCTCTGTTGTGTTGCCTGCAGCACTCAGAGTCCAGTTGGGCTGGAGAGGTGGCACAGGTTAGGAGCAGGTGTTCTTGCAGAGGGCCCAGGTTCAATTCCCAGCACCTACATGGTGCTTCACCACCTTCTATAGCTCCCGTTCCAGGAAATCCAATGCCCTTTCTGACTTTCACAGACATCATTCATGTACACACACACACACACACACACACACACACACACACACCACACACACACTCAGGAAAACACTCACACAAAATAAAATGAATAAATCTAACTTAAAATGTTGGGTAAAATCACCACAGCTGAGCCTGGAAGTGGTAGTGCATAGCCTGGAAGTGGTAGTGCATAGCACTTAGGAGGTGGAGGCAGGAGGACCAGGAGTTCAAGATCATCCTTGGCTAAGTAGTGAGTTTGAAACCAGCCTAGGATACATGAGATCGTGTCTCAGAAAAATAAAAAATGGCAGAGGGTGAGGAGCAAGTGTACTGGAGTGATGGTCCAGTGATCAAGAGCACCTGATGCTCTTGCAGAGGACTTGAGTTCAGATCCCATCACTCACGTGGTAGTTTGAAACTTCCAGCTCCAAAGGGTCCAACATCCTCTCTGGCCTCCACAGATATCAGCACACATGTGCACATACACAGAAAGATACACACACGTACACACAACTAAAACTTAAATACATATATATGAATATATATGTATATATATATTGGTTTTACCATTTTATTTCTCATGGGGTTTATAATTACTTCAGTTTTAATTTCAGAATAACAGCCATAAATATTAATTCACCCCAGATTCTGAAAAGCCTCTAGCATACGTTCACATATACCAGGTACTTTCTATTTTTCAGACATCTCACCAGAACAATCCATCTTTGGGTGTTTCCTGTTGACTTCATATGGTTCGCCTCTCTATTTGTTAGTTATATTACTTTATAAGAGAAAAACTTTAAAGAAAGAAAACACAGCCACCACAGAACTGAGGATTGGCTCAGTGGTGGAGCCCCTGCCTAGGATTCCCCAGTGAAGGGCTGGGGTGTGGCTCAGTGGGAGAGCCCCTGCCTAGAGTCCCCCAGTACAAGTCTGGGGCCTTGGCACGGGGCTGAAGTACTTGCCTAGTGTGCACAAGACCTCAGTTCCCTCTCAGCACTACAAAGTTCAAACAAAATCAGTCACCTACGGCTCCAGGAACCTTAGGTATGGTCATCTCTTTGAAAATTCATTAGCACTCAGAAGGCTGAGACAGGAGGATGATGAATTCAGAGCCAGTCTTCACTGCACAGCAAGATGTTGAGGGAGGAAAAAAAATTATATAAGCCGATGAAATCTCCTTATCTGCTCCATTTTACAGAAGAAAGTAAAATACAGAATGCTAAAATAGCAACCTTCTTCCCTGCTCTCCAAATCTTACTGGCTTTAGAAAAAATAATAATGATGATAATATAACATATGATGATAAAGAGATTGCATGTGATGTAAGTGAACTCATAGCTGCTCATTCTGGTTTCTTGACGCTCTGACATATCACCACGATGGAGATAGTGAGATGGGTCAACAGACAAAGGCCCTCAGCTGCCTAGCGTGGCAGCATGAGGTCAGCCCCCGAAGCCCACACAGTGGAAGAAGAGAGCATGTTCTCTGGCCTCCCTTTGCAAGCCATCACACACAAAAAAATACATAAAATTTTAACTCTTACATTTATACAAATGTAGTAGCTTAATACAACATCAATTCTGTTCTCCCGTTTGTTTTAGCTAGGTTGTCACTCTGTAACCCAGGCTCGCCTCAGACTCTTAGCGGTTCTCCTGCCTCAGTCTCCTGTGTGCTTGGATTAAAGGTGTGAGATGCCATGCCCAGCCAGATTCATTCTCTCATACGGGTCTATGGGTCTGAAGTAAAGGGTGGATCGGCAGGACTCTCTCGCTCTCTCCTTCTTCTCCTCTTTTCCTTCTCTCTTTCCCTCTCTCTCTCTCCCTCTCTCTATTATTATTATTATTATTATTATTATTATTCCTCTTTTCCTCAACATACTTTTTATTTTCAAGACAGATTTTTCTCTGTATCCCTAGCTGTCCTGGAGCTCACTCTGTAGACCAGGCTGACCTCGAACTCAGAGATCCACCTGCCTCTGCCTCTGAGTGCTGGGATTAAAAGCATGAACCACCACCAACTAGCGTTGTTTTATGCCCACTTAACTTTTCTTTATAAGGACCTTCCTGAGATTCACTCAGGTAATTTAGAATAATTTTGCTATTACAAAATAAACTTTTGAGATTTGTATGATCTTTTTAATGATGTGTCTGGAGGGAGGTATGCGCACATAAACCCAGCTGCCTGAAGAGGCCAGAGGCATCATGTGCTGCCCAGCGTAGGTCCTAGGAACTGAACTCAAGTCCTCTGCAAGAGCAATACATATTACTAACCACTGAGCCATTTCCCCAGCCCTATTACAAAACTCTTAATAACATCACACCTAAAGTAAGGTTCTTGGGGTGGGGATATGGACACCTATGGTGTCCATTATTCAACCTACCACAGCAGTGGGCTTTGTGGTGATCCCGAGATGGATCAGGCCTCAGCTATAGATTTCCCAGTTACGCATTCCCTGACTCTGCATAACAGCTCCACGAGGACGGGACTAGCACCAAGCCCACTATACAGATGAAAACTGAGGTTCAGGGAAAGGAAAGACTTCAGAGTCCACACCAGAATCAAAGCAAAGTCAAAGGCTACCTTCAGATCTTGCCTTCCAGACTGTGCTTTTATGTCTTAGACACTGTGTTGAAACGTTGGTTTTGTTTGTTTGTTCATTTTCAAAACAGAAACTCTGTAGCCCAGGCTGGCATGGAACTCATAATGAACCTCCTGCCTCAGCTTCCCCAAGTGCTGGGATTACAGCTGCAACACCTGACCTAGCATTTATTGCTCTTATTGTATCCTGTAGTAGCCAATTAGAGGCTAAACTATATTTTTGTGGTCTATACTGCGATAATGTTGTCTTCAGCCATTGTGTGTCAGACTGCACTGTGTAGACTGCTGATCTCCGATGGTGACTTACTATGTGTCACCTCTTCTGTGGCCTAGATATGTGTCTAGGATGTAACAGTGTGTTCTGTACTATCCAGTGAGCTGCTGTGAATTACTGTTGCATGTTGTGAGGCAGGAGGATGGACTCTGTGCTGACATCACAAGGCAGCACACCGTGACTGTGTCTTGCTTGGGATGTTTGTGTGCTGTGTTGGTACATGTTGGGTTTGTCTGGTAGGTTAGGGGTGTTTTGTTTTGTTTCTTTCGTGGAGACGAGGTCCAAGGTGGCCTCAACTTACTAGGCAGCTGATTCCTGCCCCCACCTCCCAGGACCTGAAATTGTAGATCTAAACCATTGTAACCAAATATCTATTTTCTTTTTAATTTAAGATTTATTTATGTGTACATGTATTTGTGTGAATGTGTGTCAACAATGTGGGGGTGCCCACAAAGGCCAAAAGGAATTGTCAGATACTCTGGAGACAGTTACAGGCAATAGCAAGCAGCCTGATGTAGTCTACCTGAGATAGCTATCCAGTCCCCAGTTGTCTGGTTTTGACACAATTTGAGCCTAGAGTCCTGGCTGAACTTAGAGTTGCAGCCATCCTCCTGCCTTAGTCTCTTGCCTGGGGAAACAGGTGCTCACTGCCCTTGCAGGCTCTTTGGCTGTACTTAAGGTGGTTTTGTGAGTGTTTATTGTGATAACTAATGTTGGCATACCCTGTATTGTGGGTGGTGTAATGTGTCCAAGAACAACCTGTGCTTGTCTTATTAGCATTCTTGTTCCTCAGGATAAGGTGAGCTGTGTGTTGTGGGTGACATTGTCAAATACTTTGGGAGTGTTGTCATATTGCACACTGAGTGGCCACATGTGTGTGTTCTGGACTGGAAGATACCGTGTCATGGGTGGGTACACGTTGAGTAAACGGGAGTTGTGACAGCACTTGGTTTGGCTACTGCGAATGTTATACTGCCAAAGCAGGACACTGACCCACTCCGCCTATCCACCTCAGGCAAGCCCTTTGACCCCGTGTTTATCCTGAGCCGGTCGGTGTCCAACATTATCTGCTCCGTCATCTTTGGAAGTCGATTCGACTATGACGATGAGCGCCTGCTCACCATTATCCGATTCATCAACGACAATTTCCAGATAATGAGCAGCCCCTGGGGCGAGGTCAGTACTCTGAGGTCAACCAGATGCGGGTAGGGGGTGCCCACGGGGTCCAACCGTGGAGAAAGACGCTGCAGGGACTGGAGAGGAGAAACAAGCCTATCATCTCAACACTAAGGAGACTGAGGCTGGAGGATTGTCACGAGTTCCAGGTCAACCTGGACTTGGTAGAGAGAACCCCACCAGTCAGTGATGAAGAAAAATAACTAAGTAGAAACCAGCAGAGAAGAGATGTAACTGGCCTGCTCTGCCCCACTCTTACTTTATAACCCCCCCCCAGATATTCAGTCAACCCATCCTCCTCCACCCCGCCCCCTCCCTCCCACTCTCTTTCCACCCTTGCAGAACTTGGCAGCCCCTACCAAGACCTGGTCAGAGCCTATTTGATCTGATGACCTTACTTAGCCCATGAGCCCCCAATCAGACACCCTATTGAGTGCCTTGCTTCCTGAAGCCCCGCCAACTCTGCTCCTTCCCCCAGATGTACAACATCTTCCCGAGTCTCCTGGACTGGTTGCCCGGGCCTCACAGGCGCATGTTCAGGAACTTTAGAGGCATGAAAGAGCTCATCGCTCGCAGCGTCCGCGAACACCAGGCCTCTCTGGATCCCAACTCTCCCCGAGACTTCATTGATTGCTTCCTCACAAAGATGGCACAGGTAGCTACGATATCAAAATCCTCCCTCTGGGCTGGTCTGATCCTCTCCTACTGCCCTGGGGCCTCAACCTACGGGGACCTTAACTTGAACAGAGTCTGGGAACTTATTTCCTGAGGAGAAGCTGTGGCACCTGGCCCTGCTGGACTTCTGCCCAGAGCCACTGCCAATTAACAAATCATTAAGCTGTTGTGGTTTGCCAAGGTGTCCAACAAGGGCCTTGCCCCTTTTTATCTCTCCTTGTACACACCTCACACTCCTCTGCTCCCAGGAAGAAAAGTCAGCTCGAGAGAGGGACAGAACTGGCGCCCCTTAGCGGTAGTATTGGAGCGGGTCACACAGGTTCCAAAGCATAGGATTCCCCCAGGCCCTGGCTCATGGCCCCTTTCCACCCCCACAGGAGAAGAAAGACCCACTGAGCCACTTCCAAATGGATACCCTGTTGATGACCACACACAATCTGCTGTTCGGTGGCACAGAGACCGTGGGCACCACGATGCGTCATGCCTTCCTTATTCTCATGAAGTATCCCAAAGTACAAGGTACAGGGATATCAAAAGAGCCGCTCAACACTCTCCGTCCCTTCTCTCCCTCTCCCTGTCCCGAGGGTTTATTGGAGCCTTCTGCTAATGCACCCTCACATACAAGACAAACCCACTGAGAGAGACTGACACCAGGATGACCCTCAGGGTCCAGACCCGGCATGGTGATCCTCTTTCAAATCAGGCCTGTGTAGTTTTGGCCCCGCCCACAACGCACGCGACTGTCAGGCCTCTGAATCCTGCTCCTTCTGTCCTCATAAAACCCCATCCCTAAGACCGAGACACAAGGTCTGCTGAGGACACCGACCTCTTCTGAATAACAAGACCTCTAGCACAACATGTGAACAACCTCCCCCAGGCTCCACCTCCCGGTGTCTCCCTGGCTTTGCGGGAGATCTCTAGCCTTCCCCTGCACTGCCCACCCACTGGGTCCAAGAGCCTCAAAAGAGGGTCCTAGGATCCAGGTAGCCCTGAAGCCCATCTACACAAACCCACACACCGAAACCTTACAACAACCATCATTTGCCCTCTCTCGAAAACGACCGCTTGGAAACCCAGACTAGCCAGAAATTGCAGCTATCTTCCTGCCTCAGTTTCCCCCGTGCAATGATTACAGGCCACAACATGGAGCTAGGGAAGCTTTGACTGTCCACTGGTGCAAATCTGTTCCAGTCCCAATGCTCCTCAGGAACCATCATCCACTCCCTTCCTCTGTCACCCCCAGCCCGCATACAGGAGGAGATTGACCGCGTGGTGGGGCGAGCCCGGATGCCATCGCTGGAGGACCGCATGAACATGCCTTACACAGACGCAGTGATCCATGAAGTACAGCGCTTCGCAGACGTCATCCCCATGAACCTGCCTCATCGCGTCATTCGAGACACGCATTTCCGCGGCTTCCTGATACCCAAGGTGTGCAGGGTAACCTAGGACTAGTATTGCAGAGTGAAGCTGCAGACATGGAAAGTTGCTTGTTTCTAAAATTTTTTAAACACTTTTTTCCAATTTTAATTTGATTTTTAATGTGTATGGCTGGGTGTTTTATTTGGAATGTATGTCTGTGCACCAGATGCATGCAGTGCCCAAGGAGGCCAGAAGAGGGCATTGTGTTCTCTGGAGCTGGAGTTACATATGGCTGGGCACCACCATGTGGGTGCTGGGAATCAAACCCAGGTGCTCTTCAAAGGCAGCCTGTAACCCTTAACACCAGAGCCATCTCCTCAGCCCTGTTTTGTACATTTTGAGGCAGAAGTCTCTTGTAGCCCAGATTGGCCACAAACTCCCTATGTGACTAAGAATGAACCTGAACTCCGGATCATCCTGCCTCTACTTCCTGTGTGCTGAGATAACAACATTGGCCACTTCAGCCATTTCAGAGTCTTAGAAACAGTCTTTCCCAGAAACCCTTCCCGCACCATTAGAACGCCATACTCCTTCCCCATCTCAAACCCCTACCTTGGACCCTCCCCAGAATCAACAGGGTTTGGGACTTCATCTGAACATCTATCTCCTGAGGGCAAAACACCATTCTTGGAGGACCCCTCCCTCAGAACCCCTACATCTGCTCCTTCAAAGCTCAGGACCAAAGGTTTCTCGGATCTCAGCAGCAGCTATCAGCACCTATCTCTAGGAACCCTGGATGGAGTCTGTCCACCCTTCTCAAGCCCCTAGAAGTTCCATCTTTGCAGCATGGAAATCTGGGTTTCAGGGAGACAGAACAACCCTCTTCTTCCAGAATTCTTCCAGAATGGAGAGTTATCTTAGCAGTTTTAAGAGCACTGGCTGCTCTTCTAGAGGATGCAGGGATGTGGACTGGATTCCCAGCATCCACATCACAACCCCCATTCCAGTTCCAGGAGACCAGCCTCTCTCTCCTGACCTCCTTAGCACTTGCACCCGCGTGGACACATATCTACATGCAGGCAAACACTCAGACACATAAAATGAAAATAGTAAAATCCTCAGGAGGTCTACATTGACTCTGCCTCCTCCTCCACACAGGACACAGATGTCATCACGCTTCTTAACACCGTGCACTATGACTCTGAACAATTCAAGACGCCTCGGGAGTTCAATCCCGAGCATTTTCTGGATGCCAATCAATCCTTCAAGAAGAGCCCTGCCTTCATGCCATTTTCGGCTGGTAAGAATGGAGCCGCTCTGTTGAACCATACTCCTAACCCGACTCTGCAAGCCCTCTCCATCCCGTCCCATTCTCAGCTTTCCTTACAG
Organism: Arvicola amphibius; assembly: GCF_903992535.2. Lineage (NCBI taxonomy): Eukaryota > Metazoa > Chordata > Mammalia > Rodentia > Cricetidae > Arvicola > Arvicola amphibius. Next base: position 76,671,040 of record NC_052054.1, read on the forward strand.
AGATTCCCCTTTTCCGGTTTGGCTCCTGTAACCCCCAAGTGGAAGCCCATTTATTTAAGAAGATTTTCAGACTCTCCACTAGGTGGAGAGCTTGGCTCTGCTGTTCCTTACTCTGCCTTGCCCGCTGACAGCAGGGGAGGAGGAAGGGGGCGGGGAAGGGGAAAGAGGGCAGGAATCCTGTTTACTCAGCAGAGAGGACAAAATGAGGGGTAATGTCAGATAAGTTACCGTGTCGCCTTTTGTGTGCCCCGATACCTCTGGGAAGGGGCAGCGGCTGAGAGTTGGACTCCATAGCCAGATCATACCGGATTGATTGCACCCCAGCTGTGTCTCGGCTGTGGGAACGTTCGAATACAGGATTTGAACCCAGCCAGCTACTTAGGCTTCATTTTCCCCAAAACTCTGAGGCCTTTGTCGGTAATATCGCCAGCCGTTATCTTCAAACCCACAAATTTTCCTCTGAGCATATGCGAGTGCAGCCCCACACTCTACTTCACCTTTGCTCTTGGCCCTCCCACCCACGCAGGACGCCGACTGTGTCTGGGGGAGCCTCTGGCGCGCATGGAGCTCTTCATATTCCTCACCTCCATACTGCAGAACTTCACGTTGCAACCGCTGGTGGAGCCTGAGGACATCGACCTGACTCCGCTTAGCTCAGGGCTGGGCAATTTGCCCAGGCCTTTCCAGTTATGTGTGCAGGTTCGCTGAGTACTGCGCCCAGGGACTGCTCGGTCCCTCTTCCAGCTGATTCCACTGTCGTGGGCCTCCATCAGGGTCTCTACCACATTCTCTTTCCTAACCCCTGGGCCTGGCATATTGGTCCTTTACCCTCCTATCTTAAACCTGTCTTCGAGGGAAGAATGACGTGGCAAAGGGGAATTGCAGTCTTATACCCACAGAACCTACTCTGTAACGTACCCTTTCCTGGGCTTTTTGTATCATTTCCTAATAAATATCTTGACCATAGATTTATACCTGACTTTATTAAATTAATAAAGGAGAAAACCCTTTATGGCAGTGATTCTCATTCTGGGGGTTGAACGACCGATTCAAGAGTACGCCTAAGACCATCTGAATATCAGATATTTACATTATGATCCATAACGGTAGCAAAAATACAGTTATAAAGCAGAAATGAAAATAATGTTATGGTTGGGAGTCACCACAACGTGAGGAACTGTATCAAGACGTCACAGAATTAGGAAGGTTGAAAACCATTGTTTTATGGTGAAGAGATCTGGATGCTGAGAGAGGTGGAGACACGCCCATCCTAAGCCCCGCCTTCCTAAATCCTGCCTATTCTAAATCCCTCCTGGAGTCACCAGTTGCAAAATCAAAGACTTGTGTGAGCTACGGGTTGAGTTCAAACCACCTTAACTAGACATTGTCCTTAGTTAAGTTTTTGAAAGTGTTGAAAATATGTCTCACTGATGCTCCTTACCCACGTGTATGATGCCCACGTGATCCAGTCTCCAGGACAGCAAACAAAAGGGGGAGGGCTAATGTTTTCGGAAGACCAGCTTGAAAGCAAAAGTTGTGGGGGCCTAAAGACAGACAGGCAGAAAAACCCAGAAAGAGGCAGAAAGCTACCAGGAGACATAGCAAGCAGGGGGCCTGCAGGATTGAAGTCAGTGAACCTGAGGGGCTGAGAAACAATTACAATGGCTTACACAGTGCTTCCTAAGGAAATTCTCCCTATGGAACAAAGAAGCGTTGTCATTATCTGTTTGCAGACCAAACTGAGACCCAGAAAGGGGAGGTGGTTTTTCCCAGGTCACAGCATCAGAAGTGAGTAGAGCTGGGATCTAAACCCTGATGCGATGGCCACAGAGACGGCAGTCCCAAACACCGCCTTTTTGGGTTTTTTTTTGTTTGTTTGTTTGTTTTGTTTTGTTTTGTTTTTCGAGACAGGGTTTCCCTGTAGTTTCTAGAGCCTGTCCTGGAACTAGCTCTTGTAGACCAGGTTGGCCTCGAACTCAGAGATCCGCCTGCCTCTGCCTCCCGAGTGCTGGGATTAAAGGTGTGCGCCACCGCCGCCCGGCTTAACCACCGCCTTTTAATAAACAGAGTATGCAGAGCGACAGAGGGAAACACTGTCAGCCACGGAAGAAAGGAGACAGATAAAGAAAAACGGGGGCTAGAGAGTTGGCTCTACAGTTAAGAGCACTTGCTGCTCTTCCAAAGGACCCTGGTTCGAGTCCCAGGACCCATCTGGTGGCTCACAACTGTTCACTCCTGTTCCAGGGGATCTAACACTCTCTTCTGGCCTCCACAGGCACTAGCATGTGGCACACAGACAAATGGAGGCAAGACAGCCATACACATAACACAAATTTTGGGGGTTTTGTTATTGTTATTTGTTTTGCTTTTTTAGTTTCTTTTGTTTTTGGTTCTTGTTTGTTTGTTTTTTTCAGATAGTGTCTCACTGTGTAGCCCTGGCTGTCCTGGATGGAATTCACTCTGTAGACCAGGCTGGCACCAAACTCACAGAGATCTACCTACCTCTACGTCCTGAGTTCTGGTATTAAAGGAGAAGATTTAAAGAGAGAAAGCAAGAGAGAGAAAGAGAGAGAGAGAGAGAGAGAGAGAGAGAGAGAGAGAGAGAGAGAGAGAGAGAGAGAGAGAGAGAAACACGAAAAAAGCAGGTAGAGGAGGAAAGAGCAAAGAAAAAGACCTGGAAATCCAGGTCCACAATCTCAGATACTCCAGAGTTTGGGCAGGAAGATCACTGATCAAAACCTGCCTGGCTACAGAGTGAGTTCAAAAGCCATCCTGGACGACAAAGTAAGATCTTGTCTCAAAAATTAAAAGTGATTAGAAGCTAAGCATGGAAGCCCATGTGTTTAATCCCAGAACTCGGGAGGCAGAGGCAGATACTTATGAGTTCAAGACCAGCCTGGTTTACATAGTGAGTTTCAGGCCAGTCAGGGCTACATAATGAGACCCTGTCTCCACCTTCTATGGGGGGGAGGGAGGCTTGAAATGTTACTCAACAGTATAGAGCTTGCCCAGAATCCCCCAGTGAGGGGCTGAAGTGTGGTTCAGTGTTAGAGTACTTGCCCAGAATCTACCTGGGGGGTGGGTGCTGGTGACATGGATCAGTGGTAAAGGACTTGCCCAGAATTCCCCAGTGAGGGTCTGGGGTCTTCTCTCAGTGGTAGATCCCCTGCCTAGAATCCCCAGTGAGGGTCTGGGGTCTTCTCTCAGTGGTAGAGCCCCTGCCTAGGATCCCCCAGTGAGGGTCTGGGGTGTGGCTCAGTGGTAGAGCCCCTGCCTAGAATCCCCCAGTGAGGGGCTGGGGTGTGGCTCAGTGGTAGAGCCCCTGTTAGCATGTGCAATGCTCTAAATATAATTCCTGGAAACAACAGCAATATAAAGATAATGAGTAAAGATAAGAACCATGTGTGGAAGCAGTAGGGTGTAGGAAGATCGGCTCTCACCCCTCACACACCAACACCCCATACCCCACCCCCACAAACACAGGCCAATTCCTTTGATCTGCAATTTCTCCCTGTTGGGTGGGGAAATCATCTCAGGCATGAAGCTTCACAGCTCAGTACCGACCCTGACAGCTTGACATTCTGCTGAGGACAGCTTTCCTTCCAAGCTGCAGGCACAGTGAATCTGGCTCCTGGCCACAGGCAGCACTGAGGGAGAGAGACCTACCTTGAAAAGAGTCTCCCCAAAACCATCAGCAGTTGGGACATGCTCTGCAGAGCCCGAGGCTGGCCTGGGTGAGGCCTATAGATAATCTTGACATGGGATATTAACTTCTTAATCCCTACAGGGAGATCACAGGTCCAGTTCAGATCCTCAACAGGCACGAAGAAGCCCAGGGAGAGAGGCAAGGAGAAACACATGAAGATCCTGAAGAGACCAAGGCGTGGTGGGACACATCTGTACCTCGGCATGCAGGAGGCTGGAGCAAGCAGTTCTGACTTCAAGGCCAGCATGGGCTGCGATAGTGAGCGAGGCTTGGTCTCAGAAGCCAGGTCTGTTGGTGCAGGCATACAACCCCAGATATCTGGGAGGCTGAGGCAGGATCTCAGCAAGTTCAAGGCCAGACTGGAACAACTTAGTGAGATCTTGTCTCAAAACAAAAAGTAAAAAGAGAGTTGAGCCCCTGCCTAGAATCCCCCAGTGAGGATTTAGAGGTGTGGCTCAGTGGAAGAGCACTTACCTAAAATTTACCAGTGAGGGCCCCAGGCCTGACTCAGTGATAGAGTGCTTGCCTAGAGTTTACCAGTGAGGAGCTGGGTGACTAAGTAACAAAGCTTATTCAGGCTCTAGGTACAACGCCTAGTACTGTGGGGGCACTAAAACAGACAGAGACAAGAAGTCACAGGAACAGCAGAGAGAGACCTTGGTTAATGAAATCTATTATTCTGGAATTAGAAATCTGACTTCCTACCACACCAAGGCCAATAAGAGACAAAAGTTGGTAGTAGTTTATTCAAGGGTCAGCAATATTTGGAAGAAGGGGCGCTGTGGCTTCAAAGTTCCATCTTTGGGGGCTCAGGGACACAGAGTACTTTGTGGAGGAGGAAGAGGTATGAAAAGAAGGCTGTATCACTCAGCCCAGTCTGAATCATGCAGGGCCTATGTCTGTCTTTTTTCTTCTTTTCCAAAACATGACAGTGGACTTTAACCTGGGGCTGTTCCTGCACCTCTTTCAGACAAACATATTCAAGCAACAGAAGATGTGATGGCTAATTTTTTTATCTGTTTATTTGATTTGGTTTTTTGAAACAAGGTCTCACTATGTATGGCTGGCTGTCCCGGAACTGGTTCTATAGACCAGGCTGGCCTCAAACTCACAGAGTTCAGCCTTTCTCTGCCTCCCCAGTGCTGGGATAAAAGGAGTGCACCACCATGCCTGGCTCTGATAACTAATTTCAACTGTAGTACTAGTTACTAAAATGTAACTTGCTGAAAACAAGACAAAACGACAACCTACAGAATGGAAAAATATCTTCACCAACCCCACATCGGACAGAGGGCTGACCTCCAAAATATACAAAGAACTCAAGAAATTGGTCATCAAAAGAACAAATACTCCAATTTAAAAATGGGGTACAGACCTAAACAGAGAACTCTCAACAGAGGAATCTAAAATGGCTAAAAGACACTTAAGGAAATGTTTAACATCCTTAGTCATCAGAGAAATGTAATCAAAACAACTCTGAGATTCTATCTTACACCTGTAAGAATGGCCAAGATCAAAAACACAGATGACAACTTATGCTGGAGAAAATATGGGGTAAAGGGAACACTCCCTCATTGCTGATGGGAGTGCAAGCTGGTAGAGCTGCTTTGGATTTCAGTATGGTGATTTCTCAGGAAATTAGAAAACAACCTAAGACTCAGCAATATCACTTTTGGGTATATACCCAATGATGCTCAGTCGTACCACAAGGACATGTGCTCAACTATGTTCATAGCAGCATTATTTGTCATAGACAGAACCTGGAAACAACCCAAATGCCCCTCAACCAGAGAAAGGATAAGGAAAATGCGGTACATTTACACAATGGAGCACTACACAGCTGCAAAAAATAATGACATCTTGAAATTTGTGGGCAAATGGATGGATCTAGAAAACATTATATTGAGTGAGGTAAGACAAATATCATATGTACTCACTCATAAGTGGCTTTTAGACATAAAGCAAAGAAAAACTAGCCTAGAATTCACAATCCCAGAGAACCCAGACAATAATGAGGACCCTAAGAGAGACATACATAGATCTAATGTACATGGGAAGTAAAAAGACAAGATCTCCTGAGTAAATTGGGAGCATGGGGACCATGGGAGAGAGTAGGAGGGGAGGCGAGGGGAAGGGAGGAGAGCAAAGAAAAAAAATATAGCTCAATAAAAACAATTTTTAAAAAGTAACTTGCTGAGTAGTGGTGGTGCACGCCTTTAATCCCAGCATTTGAGAGGCAGAGGGAGGAGTCATCATTTGGCGGGCTTTCAGAGATGCAGCAGGGTTTGGAGAGAGATGGGGGAGGGGACTTGGATGGAGCCTCCCCCACCCAGAACATTCCAGACTCTTAGGATGTATGGATGGATGCCAGGGGCTGGGGTGAAACTTCTTCCTGAACAATAACAGTAGCAAAATCACAGTTATGACAGAGCAACGAAAATTACTACGGTTGGGGGTCACCACAACAAGAGGTTAAAGGGTCGCAGCATTAGGAAGGTTGAGAACCACTGATCTTAGAGCATTCAGAGGGCTGACACACTAAGGACAAACACCATTTCCCCCTCCAGAAAACTGGAATGTGGTATTTCTTTTCTTTTTTGGGAGGGAGGGGTAGTGAGGTTTGAAACAGGGTTTCTCTGTGTAACTTAGCTGTCTGGAACTCGCTCTGTAGACCAGGCTGACCTCGAACTCACAGAGATCCACCTGCCTCTGGTTCCCAAGTGCTGGGAGTAGAGGCCTGCTGCGCCGCCATCTGCCCGGAATGTGCTATATCCTAAGACCTAAAGGCTTGCTTCATTCCTGTGCATGCCTTGCCCGATATTCTTCCTTGCCATTCTATCCAAGGCTTCTTCCCAGATGTTTGGTCATGGAAACAAGAAACATAAGACACAAGGCCAGCAGCACAGAGCAGGGCTGATGCTGTGACAAACTGGGACAGGTTGCTCAAGGGCCTTGTGCACTACCTTGTGGGAGAAATGCGGAAGGGCCTGGAGCAGGGCCTTCTTGGAGGGAGTTTGGAGATCGAACTGCTGGAGGAAATGCAAACTGTAGTGGAGGCTGGGTCCACGAAGGTTTGCCTCCCAGCTCTTGGTTTGGGTTTTTTGTTTCACTTTCTTATGTTTACTTATGTTTTATGTATGAGTGCTTTGCCTTCATGTGTCCATGCCCCACCTGTGTGCCTGGTTCCCATGGAGGTCAGAAAAAAGGCATCAGATCCTCTGGAACTAGAGTCATGGACAGTTATGAGCTGCCAGGTGGATGCTGGGAACCTGAGTCCTCCGCAAGAGCAAAAAGTACTTTTCACCACTGAGCCATCTCCACAGCCTCTAGCAAATTCTTTATGGCAAAGTCTGAGCTCCAGCAGCCCCCAAAATCTAGGTTCAGCCTGGCATAGGGGCACACTGCGTTTAACCCCAGCACTCTGGAGGAAGAGATTGGTGTATCTCTGTGAGTTTGAATCCAACCTGGTCGACAGAGTGAGTTCAGGACAGCCAGAGCTGCAGAGTGGGACCCTGTCTCAAAGAAGAGAGAGAGAAAGAGAGAGAGAGAGAGAGAGAGAGAGAGAGAGAGAGAGAGAGACAGAGACAGAGAGAGAGACAGAGAGAGAGAGAGACAGAGAGAGAGACAGAGAGAGAGAGACAGAGAGAGAGAGAGAGAGAGAGAGAGAGAGAGAGAGAGAGAGAGAGAGAGAGAGAGAGCGCTAGGCTCAGTCTCTGTTCCACAATAAATCAAAGAGCCAAGTAATCGTGAAAGTGAGAGAGTTTGGAAAGAAGAACAAATAAAGGTTTCAAGAGTCCTCTAAGCCCACCACTGGCGTGCTGACTTTAGCTTTAGGTTTAAACAGGGAAACAACGGAGCAAAGGAGGCAGAATTGGCACAATTATAGCACTATTAATCTAGCCAAGGTGTGGTCCCGTTCATCGCTGCCTCGATTCTCACTCTGCAAGGCAGTCCTAAAGGTGCCAACCTCACTGCCATGCTTGACTGAAGGGACCTGACACCTACAAGGTGATCAATCACTCCTGCCCCAGGTGCAGCCGTCACGAATCATCGCTGTCTTTTGAAGGATGATCCGTGCAGCAAGGGTGCCAAGGTGACTCATGAGGGAAGAAAAAGGACAACATCTCGCTATTTCAGGCAAAATAAAGGAGACAGAGGAGAGGGAAATGGAGGCAGTGAGGCCACGGTCTCACCCACCTGGTAGGCCAACTACCAGGTGCTCTCCAGCAAAAGCAGATTCTGGGGGTCTGTTCCCGTTTCAGAGGGGAATAGAGGATCTACTGGGACCTGGGCTAGAAGCATTTGTGCAGCGTTGTGGGCTGACTAGTTTTATGTAAACTTGACATGGACTAAAGTCATCTGTAGTGCATTTTCTTAGTTTGTGATTGATGAAGGAGTGCTCAGCCCATTGTGGGTGGTGCCACCCCTGGGCTTGTGGTCCTGGGTTCTGTAAGAAAGCAAGTTGAGCAAGCCATGAGAGCAAGCCAGTCAGCAGCACCCCTCCATAGCCTCTGCATCAGCTTCTGCCTCCAGGTTCCCACTCAGTTTGAGCTCCTACCTTGGTTTCCCTCAGTGGAGTATGACTCTGAATATGTCAGCCAAGCAAACCCTTTTTTCTCCAAGTTGCTTTAGGTCATGGTGTTTCATCACAGCCATAGTAACCCAAACTAAGATGCATTCCATCCAAGAATCTGACTGAATTCTGCCCAGACCCTAACATTTCGAATGAGGCTGAATTCAAATGCAACAGACTTGGGCTGGAGAGATGGCTCAGTGACTGAGTATATACTGATCTTGCAGAAGACCCAAGTTCAATTCCCAGCACCCATGTCAGACAGCTGACGTTTTGTGATGCCAGCTGCAGGAGCTCTCATGACCTCTTCTGGCTCTGCAAGCACTGCCCACACATGGCATACATACTCACAGACAACAGATACACCATTAATAAAAATAAAAACAGCCAGCCGGCCAGTGGTGGCACACAGCTTTAATCCCAACACTTGGAAGCCAGAGGCAGGCAGATCTCTGAATTCAAGGCCAGCCTGGCCTACAGACTGTGTTCCAGGACAGCCAGGGCTACACAGAGAAACCCTGTCCTGAAGACTAAAATGAAGAATCAAAACTAAAATGAAAATGAAAACAGGCAAGTGGTGGCTCATGCCTTTAATCTCAGCAATGAGGAGACCAAAGCAGATGGATCTCTGAGTCGAAGGCCAGCCTGGTCTACACAGTAAGACCCTGTCTCAAAACAAAGAAATGAACTAATGAATAAGTATCTATTCTTTTGAGCAATACACTACTTTGGTGAAGGAGCTTCTAAGATAGCATTGACATTCAGCTGTAGTGTGGTGACTGCACTCCTCGGATCTTGACACGACGAACTAAAATGTCTGGGGATGTGTGCAATTTGGCAGAGGAAAAGAATGGGAGAGTTTACAGTCCCCAACAAGGAGGGCACAGACAAAGAAAGCATCAGTAATTGCTAAAGAGATGAGAGCCATTAAAGAAGATCTTCTGAGCTTCATCTGACCGACGAACGGAGTCTCGAATGTAAAACTCCACTCACTGAAGGCTCCAATTTGAGAAAATACAAATTCATTTGAAAGGAGAGTGGCTGAGGATTGAGAATGCCATCAAAAGGGCTCCCTGCTTGTAGCAACCACCTGAGCAAGGGTTTGCCAGGCTGCGCAGCCCAGGAGAGCAGAGGCCACTAAAGGTGCTGGAAAGGGTGGGTAGTGTCTCATCAACCCGACACAAGCCAGAGTTCTCTGGGAAAGGGACTGTTTCCATCAGATCGATGTGAGTGGGTCCAGCCTATTGTGGGTGAGTCCACCCTCGGGCAAGTGGTACTGGCTGAGCTCTGAGAGCAAGCCGCATTCCTCCGTAGCCTCTGTTTCAGCTTCTGCCCTGGCTTGCCTCTGTGAGGGAGAAGGGCCTGAGAGCTGTCAACTGAAATAAACTCTTTACCCCAAGTTGCTTTGGGTTATGGAGCTTTATCACAACAATAGAAAGCCTCACTTAGACAATATCTCAATCCCAGACGCAGAACTTGGCCATATCAGCAATGTGGTCCTGATTTGGAAGACATTCAAAAATACATGAGTCATGGCGTCATGGAGTCCTGCACGAAGGTTCCAGAAAGCCACCAAAGGCAAGCAATTCTTAGCAGGGTCAGACACCCTGCAAGAAGGCCCCACGAGACCACTGTGTGAGGCTGTGGTCTCCCTGGGCTACTGAGATGCTGCAGTCATGGAGTTGGAGTCCAGCCTGCAGAACTAGAGGGGAAGGGACCACCACACCCTTGGAGTTCATAGAACACTGCAAGTTCTATATCAGTGCTTCTCGATCTTCCTAATGCTGTGACCCTTTCATACAGTTCCTGGGGTCCTGGCGATTCCAACAATAAAATTATTTTTGTTGTTACTTCCTAACTGTAATTTTGCTACTGTTAAGAATCATAATGTAGCCGGGCGGTGGTGGCGCGCGCCTTTAGTCCTAGCACTCGGGAGGCAGAGGCAGGCGGATCTCTGTGAGTTCGAGGCCAGCCTGGTCTACAAGAGCTAGCTCCAGGACAGGCTCTAAAGCTGTAGAGAAACCCTGTCTCAAAAAACAAAAAAAAAAGAATCATAATGTAAATATCTGTGTTTTCCGAAGGTCTTACTTAGTTAACCCCTGCGAAAGGGTCGTTTGACCCTCCAAAGGGTTCATGACCACAAGTTGAAAACCACTGCTCTAGATGCTGGACATGGAGTGTCAGAGTTTAGTGGTTTCCTTGGTGGATTTGGGTGTTGCTTTGATCCAATCTTCTCTCACTAACTCCCTTGTTTCCCCACCCCAAATGGTGAATTTTAATATATGCCATTGTCCATTGAAAGTATGTAAGCTGGAATTTTAAAACATTTTGGTATGTATATGTGTGCACACTCTGTGTGCATGTGTGTATGCATATTTTCATATGTGTAGGTACATATGTGTGTGGAGCTCCAAGGCTGACATTGGGAGTTCTCATCAACCATTGGCCACTTTGTTCATTGACGCAGGTTCTCTCAGTTTAACCTAGCCTAGTTAGGTCCAGCTAATCTAGTTAGCCAGCTTGCTCCAGGATCCCCATCCCCACCCTCTGAGCACCGGAGTTACACCTGGGCTGCCACATTCAGCAAGCACCAACAAGGGTTCTGGGTGTCCAAATTCTAAAAACCACACCTGTACCTCCAGCTTTTTACATTTTTATTTTATAAGTGTTTGAGTTAAAGACTGAGTCTCAAAAGAGAGTTTGGCCAGGCATGGCAGTGCACACTTTTAATCCCAGCATCTAGGAGGCAGAGACAGGAAAATTTCTGTGAGTTCCAGGATAGCCAAAGAGAGACCTCATCCCAAAACAAAAAGGGGGTGTTGAACTTTTGGACAGTTTTGAATCTGTTAAGACTACAGGGACCTGCCGTGCGGTGGTGGCGCATGCCTTTAATCCCACCACTTGAGAGGCAGAGGCAGGCGGATCTCTGAGTTTGAGGAGAGCCTGGTCTACAGAGTGAGTTCCAGGACCACCAGAAGTGTTACACAGAGAGACCCTGTCCCAAAAAACTGGAACAACAACAACAACAAAAGGACTATAGGGGCTTTTGGAGATGAACTTCCCTTTACATTTTGAGGTGAACAGGTGTCAGGAACCAGACATAGAATGTTCTGATTTAAACATGTGTCTAGGGCTGGAGTCAAGAGTGCTTGCTACCCCTGCAGAGGACTAAGTCCAGCTTCCAGCACCCACATCAGGTGGCTCACAACCTCTTATATCCCAGCTCTAGGGGATCTGTGCCAACACCCTTCTCTGACTTTCCTTCCTTAAGGTGCTTAGTGTTGGGTATTTGGTCACAGCAATAAAAATAAATAAATAATTGGAAATGTGAGGCATATGGCTTAATATCAGAAATGCTTACCCAGAATCCACCAATAAGATCTGCAGGAGTAGTTTGGTGGTAGAGTGCTGGGCTAGAACCCACCTAGGAGAGCCCTATTTTAGAATGCAAAGGCTCAGGCTGGAGAGGTGGTTTAAAGATTAAGGGCACTTGCTTCTTTTACAGAAGATCTCACTTGGTTTCCCAGCATCATGTTGGGTGGCACATAACCACTTCTAACCCCAGCTCTAGAGGATCTGGTGCCCTCTATGAACTCCATTGTCACCTGCACTCTTGTGCACATGCACACACATGAACACACACACACATGAACACACACACACATGAACACACACACACGTAATTTAAAAATAATAAAAACAAATACTTTTAAGATTTATTTTATATGTATGAGTGTTTTGTTTGCATATATTTATGCGTGCCATGTGCCAGGCACCAGACATGCACATGGCACGCATAAATATACAGCCAGAAGAGGGTGTCAGATCCCCTGGAATGGAATTACAGGCAGTTGTGAACCACCATGTGGATGCAGGGATCCAAACCCAAGTCCACTGCAAGAGCAGTGAGTGTTCTTAACCACTGATCTGTATCTCTAACCCCCATATCTGAGCAGAGGGAGGGAAATGAGGCCCTAGACTCTATCCTTGGTATGGGAAGAAGGATTATTACAAAGGTTAATGAAGGGTACCAAACGCTCTGGGTTTAGCACATCTAAAGACTTAAAGATTTAGCAGCTAACATCTTAAACATCCAGGTTGGACTCCCGTTCAGCCAAGGGATTAGTGAGGAGCAGCAACCTTGCAGGACTCTGCCAAAAAATACTCCCCAACACAGGTGCCCTGCTACACCGGGTGTGAGCTGAAGAGAAAGGGCAGCCAGAAGACAAAGAGAGGCACCGAGAAAAGGGAGACAGTGATGCCTAAGGAGAAGGGAGACATAGACATTCTAAAACAGAAACAGAATTATGAGAAGGATCAGAATAAAATGTGGTGGTTTGAATGAGATGTCCGCCATAGTCTCAGGCGTCTGAGTATTTGGTTCCCCCACTGGTGGTGGTTAGGAGGTATGGGCCTTGCTGCAGTAAGCATACCGCTGGAGATGGGCTTTGAGAGTGCAAAGAGTGGCACCGGTCCCAGCATGCTCTCTAATTCCTGCAAGTTCAAGATGCGATGTTTTAGAACAGTATTTTAAGATGTGCCACATTGGTTTATGGTGTGGAATATTTGCTTAATGATGCAAAGATGCGTTGCATTCTGTTATGTTGCACTTGTTTGACTTTATGAAGCTGTGTCACTTTACCTGTCTAAAACACCTGATTGGTCTAATAAAGAGATGAACGGCCAATGGCAAGGCAGCAGAAAGATAGGTGGGGCTGGTAGGCAGAGAGAACAAATAGAAGGAGAAAAAGAGAGATCAAGGGGCTAAAAAAGGAGCCAACCACCCAGTCACACAGCCAGACACAGAATAAGAAGGGGGAAAAGATACACAAAAATAGAAGAAGGTAAAAGCCTAGAGGCAAAAGATAGATGGGATAAGTTAGGAAAAGCTGGCTAGAAACAAGCCAAGTTAAGCCGGGGCATTTATAAGAAAGAAAACACCTCTATGCGATTTATTTGGGAGCTGGGTAGTGGGCCCCCAAAAAGTAGAGTAAAAAACAAACAGCAACAATGTGAGCTTTAGTTTCTGCTCCGTGTCTGCTTCTTGCTGCCATGCTTCCCTGCCAAGGGCCGGATCTTATTCCCAAATAACCCTTCCAATTTTTTAATTGGTCGGGGGGGATCCCTGCTTTTGAAAGGGTTGGAGTTCACAAGGCCCTGCCCCTCCCTGAGGATCTACAGGCAATAAATGGTTGCTGGGAGGTGTTTTTTTATCACAGCAGCAGAAAAGTAACTGATACGGATGGAGACTGGGGAGAAGACGGAGAGGGATACAGATGGTCTGAAGGGGAGGAAAATGGGGTGTGACTTAAAAATCACAGAACAAGAGACTTACTTTGCACCAAGACCTCCTTTAGACTTTCAGGGCACAGACGCCAGCCTGGCACAGTGGACCATATTTGTGTTCTCAGCACTTGAAAGGCTAAGACAGGAGGATGGAGAATTCATAGCCAGGCTGCATTGCACAGTGAGATCCACACCTCAAAAATAAAATGTTTTTAAAAGTGTTCAGACTTTAAGTCGGGGGCGGGTAGAGGCACACCCACTCGGGAGGCAGAGGCAGGCAGATCTCTGAGTTCAAACCTAGCCTGGTCTGCAGAGTGAGTTCCAAGGACAGTCAGGGCTACACAGGAAAACCTTGCCTTGAACTCCCTCCCAAAAAAGTGATCAAGACTGGGTCTGAGGAGATGGATCGGTTGGTACACTTGCTGAACAAGCATGAGGACGTGAATTCCATCTGTAGCAGCCATGTAAAAGCAGGCACTGTGGTACATACCTACATTCCCAGTGCTGAGATGGCAGAGACGGGGGACCCCAGAGCCTGCTGCCCAACCAATCCAGCTGAGCCTGGGAGTTCAATGAGAGACTATATCTCAAAAAATCAGGTGGGAAGAAGCTGAGGAAGACAGGCAACATCAGCCCCTGGCCTCTGGTGTCCACTCATACACACCCTCACGCACAAGGACTCACATAAACACAATTTTTTTGTTTGTCTTTTGTTTTTCGAGACAGTGTTTCTCTGTGTAGCTCTGGCTGTCCTGGAATTCATACCCTAGACCAGGCTGGCCTCAAACTCAAGAGGGATCACCTGCCTCTGACTCCAGAGTGCTGGGATTAAGAGGCTTGAGCCACCATACCTGCCCAAATTTTTTTAATTAGTTGTGGCAGATCCCTGCTTTTGGAAGGGTTAGAGTTCACAAAGCCCTGCCCTTCCCTGAGGATCTACAGGCAATTAATGATTGCTGGGAAGGTAAGAGACATGTCTTCGGTGGTGTAGCCACTAATGAATTCTCCATGCTCTCCTGTAATTGATCCTAATTAAGCTCATTGGTTGACAAAAAAAAGATGTGAAAATAGAAGAGCGAGCTAGAAAGAAGATGGGGATCCAGTGGTGTGGGGTCAATATATAATATATATATAATGACATATATATATATATATTATATATATATGTCATAATTAAACCTATTAATATGTACAATATATGCTGATAAAAACTTGATTAAAAAGAGAAAATAAAATTATTTCAAGTAGAAAACAGGGTTTAAAAAAATCCTGGCCTTGAAAAGCTGACACTCCAGGGTGCAGCCCAACACAATGAAAAGAGGGACCAGGAGTTGGAGAGAAACCCAGACTCTAATATAAAGAATCCGTCATGTCAGGTAGTGGTGGCGGCACGCCTTTAATCCCAGCACTAGGGAGGCAGAGGCAGGCAGATCTCTGTAAATTCGAGGCCATCCTGGTCTACAAGAGCTAGTTCCAGGACAGGCTCCAAATCTACAGAGAAACCCTGTCTTGAAAAACAAAAATCAATCAAACAATCAAAAACAACAACATTCTGACCTGTGGGGGCAGGGCTGGGCAAGAAGAACATCTCATCCTCCAGCACAGTTAGCCCCGCCCCCTGAGTAAGGGTACTGCCCCTCAAAAGGAGGATGCTGCAGAGGCAAGACCTGATGGAGGTCCACACGGGAGGGCGGGGATGTTGCACGGCTGATAGAATTTTTGTCCAGCTTTTATAAATGCGTGGGCTCCATTACCCAGCACTGTATAAAATGCTGTGGTGACTCATGCCTATAATTATGTTCAACATTCAGGAGGTGGAGGCAGAAGGATCAGGAGTTCAAAGTCATCCTTGACTACGTACAGAGTTGCAGAGCAGTCTGGGATACCTGAGGCCCTGTCTTAACAAGTGGGTGGGTGGGGGCTGGAGAAATGGTTCAATAGTTGAGAGCACTTGTTTTTATAGAGGACCCAGGTTTGATTCCCAGCATTCACTTGTCAGCCCACAGCTCTCTGGAACTATAGTTCCACAGGGTAGGATACCATCTTCTGACTCCCCAGGCACCAGACACACATGCAAGCAAAACACTCACACACGTAAAATAAATGTCAGAAAGACCGAAAAGATAAAACTGGAGACATACAGAGAGGGAAAGAGACATGTTGGGTAGGGGAATGAAGAAGGCGAGAGAAAAGGAAGAGAGAGGCAGAGGCCCATAGAGAGAGAGATAAGCCGGAATAGGGAGCAGAGCAGCAAGTAGATCGGAGGGAGACTGAGAAAAGAACCAGAGAGGAACGTGGAGACACTCCCAGAAACAAGTCAGTCCCATCCTCTTCCAGGGCCCCCTACCTTACCCCCTAGGTCTGGGCTCCCTGCCAGGCAGGAAAACTGGATCCAACAGGCAAGGGAGGGGCAGGAAGGTGGACCACATTCCCGAACAGTCTGTCCTTGAGAACTGACTGGCCCCACCCAGGGGCTGCTGCAGGCCCGAGTGGGCCCCTCCAGCGTGTGCCCTAGAGCAAGGGGCTCATAAGAGATATTGCAATCTGCTGTCTTAGCCTGGTCTCAGATAGGGCTTCCTCCTGAGGGTTCTGGGGGGCTGGAGACTAGGTGGTATAGTAACAGACTTGGCACCTTGGAAAGAAAGCCAGAGCCTGGGGAAGGAGGTAGCCCATGTTCTGGGGAAGGAGGTAGCCCACGTTCTAGGGCAAGAAGCAAGCAGAATGAATGTGAATGTCTCCCAGAAACTGCAAGGCTGGAGGCACCAGAGCCTAGGGAACAGCAGCAAGCAAGGGGGGAACGTACAGGAACCAACAGCATACAGGATTCTGGGAGCAATGGAAAAAGCCAGGCATAGAGGGGCACTCCTTCAATGCCAGCACTTAAGAGACTGAAGCAGGAGGAGCATGAATTTGAGACCAGTCTGGACTATATGATGAAATCCAATCTTTTAAAAGGGGAAGTAGAGGAGGGGAGTAGCAAGGTGGTTAAGACCTTTTACTGCACTTCCAGAGGACCCACACCCAACCAACTGTGGGTGTCCAGTTCCCAACACCCACTTAGCACCTCACAATCATTTGTAACTCCAGTTCCAGGGGATCTGAGCCTCTCTGGCCTCCCTGAGCACCAGGAATACATCTGGTGCAGAGACATATAGGTAGGCAAAACACCCATAAACATAAAATTAAATAAAAGTTATTTATAAAGAAGAAAGAAAAGCAACAGAATTGATAAAGTCCCAGGTATGAGCTTTTAGGAACCACAGGCCCAGGGCACAAGGCATGCCGGGCCAGTGATATCTGTGGTGGCTGTAGGAATCGGGAATGTATTCAGGAAGCAAGAGATACACGCCTGCCTGTCATTTGGAGGTATGGTCCAGAAGAACACACAGGTCTACAGGTACTAGGGTTTTGTGAGGATGCAGCACCTGGGCACCTGGTTGAGTTTCTATATGAAAATGGCAGGCTGAAGGGGCATACTCGCGTGTACACACACACACACACACACACACACACACGAGGACGACACCTGGGGGAGAACACATGTGAGGAGAACTGGAAGAATTCCTGGTGGCAGGGTGCAGGGAACAGAGCAACCCCAGACTCTCACCCCTCCCACACCGATCTCCGCCCTACTGCTCCCTCCTTAAAACTCCCTGCAAATTAAACCGCTACCAAGGGCTCCAGTCATCAAGGATCTCAGGCACGATGGTCACCTGCTTGGCAGTGTTGCTGTTGCCGGTTCTGATGCTGATGCTTGCGTGGTGGGGTTGGCTGGTCCGCCGAGCTCAGCTGCAGAGAGGCTTACCCCCTGGGCCGAAGCCACTGCCTTTGCTGGGGAACTTGCTGCAGCTGCAGTCTGGACCCTTGGACCGTGTGCTCATGGAGGTAGCTCTTGCTGTGGGCTGGGAGAGCAGAGCTCTGGATTTGTGAAGGTGCTATTGTGCCCAGAAGAGAGGGTAGAAATCCTGATTTACTGAAAGGCGGCTGCTGAGAGGATAGGGAGCCTGAACTCCTGTGTCTGGAGGAAGCAGAGTGGGCCCTGGACCCCTGTGTCTGAGGGAGGAGGGCGGGGCCTCTGGACCCTTGTGTCTGAGGGAGGAGGGCCGTGGCAGGATTCCTAGGTCTGGGAGAGGAGGGCTAGGGTCTAGACCTGTGTCTGAGAGCTGGTCTAGACTCCTGGGTCTGAAAAGGGAGCAGGGATTTAGAACTCCTGGACTTGTGGAATGAAGGGCCGAGACGGAAGCTTTTAGGGCTGAGAAAGACGAAGGCTCTGAGGTCTCCATGGAGATCACAAGCCTGGACTGAGTTCTTCTGAGCACTATTCCCCGTAGCTCTCCAGCCATTGGGGCCCAGTGTTCACCGTGTGGCTGGGCCCGCGCCCTGCAGTGGTGCTGTGCGGCTACAAGGCACTGCGGGATGCATTAGTGCTGCAGGCGGGATGCATTCTCCGGCCGTGGGGCCATGGCTGTCTTCGAACGCTTCACCCACGGAAACGGTGAGGCCTAGGGTGGGTGGAGCGAATACTAGACCAGCCGGACAAAATGGGTGGGGCCTAATAGAGTGCGGCTAATGAGGGCGAACCGTTAAGAATTGGGGCTCAATCGACATTCACAACGCAGCCAATAGGAGCCTAAGTACCTAAGCTCTGGAGAGCTAGCGCTGGTCAGGGATCCGATCTGCAAAGGCACGATCAGGGCACATGGGCTGGGAAAAAAAAGCAAGCAATTAAGAAGTTCCGAGAGTGGCAAGCGACTAGACCCTGCGTGGCCAACTCTAGTTTTGGTCCCCACTGTAGGCATAGTGTTTTCTAATGGGCCGCGCTGGAAGACGCTACGCAACTTTGCACTTGGGGTGCTGAGGGAGCTTGGCGTGGGAACGAGGACCATAGAGGATCGCATCCTGGAGGAGGCGGCATGCGTGCTGGACGAATTTCAAGCCACCATGGGTGCGGCCTGGCAGGGAAAGACGAAATACCTGGTTGGGGTGAGGAGTGGGGGCGAAAGGGGTGTGACATACAGAGCGCCAAAATGCTTTGGTGCAAGGCAGATTCCAAGGAGCTAGGTAGAGGGACCACGGCTTTTGTGTGAGGGTATCAAACGATCTTATTCAGAGGTTTGAGGGTAAGGGTCTCTTTACTAGCCACAGTTTTATTACCCAAGCTGCTCTCAACCCCAGGAGCTCCATTTGACCCCCGGCAGCTATTGGATAACGCTGTATCAAATGTCATTTGTTCTGTGGTCTTCGGAAAGCGCTATAACTATGGGGACCCGGAGTTCCTGAGGCTCCTGGACCTCTTCAGTGACAATTTTCCGCATCATGAGTTCCCGATGGGGTGAGGTGAGAGGATGGGCCTCCAATTCCTCCCTTTTAGGAACAGCCTATGCCAACCCCCAGGGGCATATATAGCCCTACCTACAGTAGCTCATTAAGATGCAAGTGTCAAGACTGTAGACTGAATGACAGAGTTCTATAACCCACAAAATCCTCAACAGTGATACATCTCAAAAACAAACAAACAAACAAAGAAACAGAACCTTGTCTCTCCAGACATACAATATGTTTCCATCCTTCATGGACTGGATCCCTGGTCCCCACCACCGAATCTTCAAAAACTTCCAAGAGCTCCGACTCTTCATCGCTGAGCAAATTCGGTGGCACCGGCAGTCACGACGGGCCGGGGAACCCCGTGACTTCATTGATAGTTTCCGCGACCAATGGATAAGGTACGGCGTTCCTGCTGCCCTAACCCCTACCCTTCCCACCAAGCAGCAGGCATTAGTCTCCCTCTGTCCACAGGAACAGCAAGACCTGGAAAGCCATTTCCAGGATGAGACACTGGTGATGACCACTCACAATCTTTTCTTCGGTGGCACTGAGACCACAAAGCACCACTCTGCGTTACGGACTCCTCATTATGCTCAAGTACCCAGAGGTGGCAGGTCAGGGAATGGGTCCTCCCCAGAGCATGAATGAGAGGGTAGCTGGGGTGGAACTTAGTAAAGCACACCTCACAGACTTTGCTGACCCCAGCCAAGGTGCAAGAGGAGCTGGATGCCACTATAGGTCGGACCCGCGCCCCCAGGCTGGAGGACCGTACCCGTCTGCCCTACACCAACGCGGTGCTGCATGAGATCCAGCGCTTTATCAGTGTGCTGCCACTGGGGCTGCCTCGGGCTCTCACCCGAGATACACACCTCAAGAACCATTCCTTGCACAAGGTGCACAGGGAGTCTGAGAATTCTGCACTGGGAGAAGGGAGCAGAAGTTCCATTCAGAAAACTAGGCTCAGTGAGGACTCCCCTCCCCAGCTATTAATATCATCTCAGGGGTGGGGCTGTAGCTGTGAGAGAACTTGCCCAGCACCTGCAAGGCCCTGGGTTAGGTGCCAAACACAAAAATATCAAGGGTCTTCGTAAGGTGCTCACACTCAGTCTGTGGGTAACAGTAACTGTGTGCACCTCCAGGGCACGTTTGTGATTCCCCTGCTTGTGTCTGCGCACCGGGATCCTACCCAATTCAAGGACCCTGATCATTTCAATCCCACCAATTTCCTGGATGACCAGGGGGAGTTCCAGAACAACGATGCTTTCATGCCTTTTGCCCCAGGTCTGGACCAAGAGGGAAGAGACCCGAGTGGCTAGCACTGGGGAACTGGCAGGTACTTGCTCATCCCACATCTGCATCCATATATCCACAGGAAAGCGGATGTGCCTGGGGGCTGGGCTGGCCCGCTCTGAGATCTTCCTCTTCCTCACTGCCATCCTGCAGAAGTTCTCCTTGCTCCCGGTGGGAAGTCCTGCCGACATCAACCTTACTCCACAGTGCACTGGACTGGGCAATGTGCCACCAGTCTTCCAGCTCCGCCTGGTGGCCCGCTGAGGTTGGCTCCACTACTCTGACCTCAGTGGTCCTGATCTCCTTAGCTGCCCTAAGTGTATGTGTAAATCTATTACAAGAGGAATACAAATATGTGCAGCTCTGAGGTAAACTTTTATTTCTTGGCTGGCAGGACCTCCATACCCATGCTCCTCATGGCACCTTAGTCTGCCCAAGCCATGGCAGCCCAGTCCATAAAGTGCCACAGCCAATGGGGTTGGGGAGTCACTTCACATTCCAGGCTGGAGGAGTGGGGAGGGGGTATGAGTATGCCCCCCCAACAGACCTTTGCCAGCAAGAGGCCATGACTCACCTCAACCCCAAATCCTGCCTCCTCTCAGCTCAACACGCAATGGACCAGACATGGCAAGACATAGGCCACCAGCCACACTGGCCACTGCCTAGGTCACAACCCGGCCCCAAACACGGGGCAGCAGAGGTCTCTCCTTGTTGGTCCTCAGTGACGCTTATGCCCGCCACAGCACGCAGTACGGAGGCAAGCCAGAAGCAGCAGCAGTGGCAGGTGGGGAGCGGGCACTGAGGCTAGTGAGCTGCAGCTGGGCCCAGGGCTCCCCTGAAGGCAGGGAGCTGCTGATCCATGCAGCTCTGGACTGGCCATTAGGTGGGTGTAGTTGGCTGTGACACAGGAACCTGGACACCTTTTTGTCCTGATGCTGAGAAGGAGATGAAGACAAGACACTGTGAATCACTGGGAAGGGACAGAGACACCAAAAGAAACCTGGGACAATGGGGAGAACATTAAGAGAAAAGTGGGACTCAGGCTGGAGGCAGCAGGAAAGCAGGCAAGAACTGGGTGTAAGGGACAAAAGGGCTGTGGGTGTGGGCGGCTGGGAGTACTTGCCTAATGTGGCAAAGGCCCTGGGTACCACTCTGAGCACCAGAAAAAAATGGGTAAGGACCGTGACCTGGCAGCACACAGGGACTAGGAAGGGCAAAGGAGGAAAGCAGGTACCTAGCTGATACTTGTCTCTGGCTGCCGCCCGCTCCTTGGCATCAAAATACCAGACAGTGATGGCGTACCTAGGAAATCAGGCAGTCAGATCAGTTCTCTGCAGTTCTAGTTGCCACCTCTGGTGACACGTCCACCTTTTTACGTCACCTGATTCTGGGTCCCACTTAGGCCCTCTCAGCATCTTATCACTCCCCTGTCATTCTGAGGGCTTGGGGGGGGGGGGGGTTTTAAGAAATCTTTGGCACAGGGGAAGCAGCTGAGCACATTCCTAAAGTACAGGTCATACCTGGTGGCATAGGCTGGTTTCACCTCATGTGGGTTCCGTCGGTCAGACCAGAAAATGAGCAACCGGTCAAAGAGTGGCTCGATGTTGGCTACCACTGGCCGACCCTCAGGAAGATCTGCAGGCAGGCCACCATGCACCTGGGGGGCAGGCCAGATAAGGCTACTGGTGAAGCCTGTAGCCTCTGCCTTATACTGCACGCATGTGCCCACCAGGGGGCGCAGCGCTAGCAAACATCACTCCCTCCTACCACTCAGACTCTTAAAATGAATGACAGCCCAGAGTCTACATTGCCATGGAGATAGGCAGGGAAGCTACTAAGGACAGGAAGGGGGGGAGGAGTGTACAAGTCTGGGTGGGGCTAAGCAGATGGCACCATTCCCGGAAAGGAGGGCCACAGTCAGCTAAAGAGGAGCCCTCAGACCTTACTGCCCTGTGAACTGAGAGAAGTGGAGGACAGAACCCCAGCTGGAATATTAGCATACCATCCCAACCCCACTCCCTACCTTAACATCCCAGTTCTGATTCAGGTAATAGATACAGGTGATGCAGCGCCCATCGCCGTGGGGATTGTCAACATGCCTCACGTAGCCGAGGCCATTGCCTGGGTAACACGCCACCATGGCCTGGAAGAAATGGAGGAAGGTAGTTTACTGAGACCAGAGGAAACCCTTGCCCCTGGTCTGCCCTGGATCACCTTAGGTTATGTGAACTCCAGCCCAAGAGACTTTTCCCTAATTCAGCAACACTCTATCCTCAAGTTCAACAATCCCTCCTACCTCCATCCCCAGCCCAAAACCAGAGGGACTCAATGTATAAATGATGGTTTGTGCTTTTTGAAAAGATCCTAACCCTAGGCAGGTGTAGAGGTGTATGGCGCACACCTGATCCCAGCACTTAGCAGGTGGAGGCAGGAGAGACACAGGTTCAAGGTCAGCTTGAACCACCCAGCAAAGAGCAGAGCATGAGTTCTGAGATATGGAGGCTCCAGCCTCCTCACAGCAGAGGTTCTGTTAGGGCTTGAAGGAGATGCAGCCTGGATTTTTTAAAGGTGCCCTCAGATAATTCTAATGTGAAGTCATGCTGAGAGCTGCTACTCTTGACTACAGAGACTCCAAACACGTGCATGTGACAGCAACCTGACTTAAGAGTTCCAGCTCCAGGCATCCTGCACACTGCTGGCAGCCCCAGTGCCTGAGCAGGCCTCCACTATCCCACCGTAAACCGGGGCCAATAAACACCTTCCATCCATCTGCAGCATTACCTCCTCGGAGACACGGTGTTTCCAACATCTCAGAGACAGGCCTCTGCTGGGCTTGGTTTCTGTGGGCATGGGTCTGGCTAGAGTCCCACATTCCCCTGCCTCTCAACCAGGGCTCAAGGAAGACAAGGCCCAGCCACCTCTGCAGACCCAAGCCACAAGGTCAAGTGTCTGTAGAATGAGCTGTGGCACTGGGGAGGTAATTAAGTTCCCCACTCAGGCTGCTGTGAGAACCGAGCTAGACTATGAACGTCTGCAAAGACACAGACAGTGCTGCAGCCACAGGAGAGACCTGGGGCACAAGCTGCAATGCTACTTAAAGGAAAGAACCCTTGCCCCACCCTCTACCCAACACCACTGGGAGTTCAGATGAAGCAAAATGGAGTAGTTAGCAAGAGAACCCTTTGGTTTTTGCCCAGTCAGCAGCCACCAGTCTTGACCCTACCATCCAAGTACCACTCTGCAAGCTTGGGCTCCTTGACAATGCTCAGCTATACTTTTGGGTCCAGTCTAGCTCAGCAAGACAAGCAAAGAAAAACACTCAAAATAAGACACATCACCGTCTGCCGCCAAGCCAAAAGGCTTACCTAGCACTCCATGAAGGTCAGCTGATTCAGCCTTATATCCTCCTCCCAAGGTTCTTCTCAGCCCATTAATCCCAGGGCTCACCCCACTGTGGATACCTAAGGCCTCTGCCTCCGATCTATACACCTGATCCACCTCAGACCCTACCTTTGCAAAGAGACCAGGAAAGCCTGCCACCATCTAAGGTTACACAGCAGTAGAGGGCTTCAGCACCAGGGTAGAGTAACTGAGAAGGTCCCAGAGGAAAATCCAGGCCTCTAAGCTCAGAAGAACGAATCTTCTCTGCATTGCTCCTACAGATGGGGTGGCACGCTAAGCAACCACTCACTGGCAGGAAAGAATGTGGCTGTGGCCCTGGTGGCCTGGAATCATGAGTCACTGATTAGAGAGGGGCAAGACCTCCTTAGCTGGGACTCCAATCACAGCTCAAGCAGGTTCTGCACACTGATGGGAGGGCAGGCAGTACTGCACTGCCTTTAATCAATCACCACACAGTACTACACACCCAGAAAAGTACACTTCCCACAATAGGCACCAAGACCACCACCCTGCAGGGCCTGACCCTCCCTCCACTCTCAGCCTCAACAGACCTACCTCCTCCCCACCTTCACGCCTATACTCCTGCCTGTGCTGTGCCTTAGCACGACTGAGGCCATGTTGGAGATACCATTCTGACCTTAAAACCCAGCACATAGCCCCCAATACCCGCCACAGTGGGAGCAAAGACTTGGTTCATAATTCTAGCAAAGTCCTTAACTGTGTTAACCTTGTTTTTTGGCTTCTGTAGTTCTGCTTCTTGCTAACTGTGACAATCAGTAAAATGCAACAACCAGGATGTGCTTTAAGGCTTAAAAGACAAAGCTATAAGGTTTGGGGCTGCATGATCTGGGCATGTTCCCCATGCAGCTACTGACTGGCAATAAAGCTTTTCTTTTTGGCTTAAAAAAAAGTGTCCGTGTGGTGGTCCCTGGCTGGCTTATCTCACACACTAGTGCTCAGGACTCAAGCATCTAGCTGACTGTCCAAGAAGTCAGAGTACCCAGTGCACTACCTGCTATGTCAAAGTGCTGCTCTGAAACCATGCCCTCGAGGAAAAGCTTCAACCACAAGGACTGTAGTAGAGTGGTAAAGGAACTTACTCTCCATCCTTCCCCCTTCAAAAGCAGGGAGAAGGGATCACTCCAGGATGCTGGAGCTCCTGCTATTGGTAATAATGTGCTAAGGACCCTACCACCACCACACACAACATCAGAAGCCAGCGACTCAGTCAGACAGCAGGTCCTGCCTCCAAGCTCTTAAAGGAGCAAACTAAACAAGCTGGACCCTCCCTGGAGTCCCCTCTGCTCATCCTTGATGCCAGAGAGTCAAGTTGTCCAGAGAAGTCAACAGAGAAGAGAGGACTAGAAGGAAGAAGTAATGTAACCTAGGGCTGACCTAGGTCACACTGGTAGTCAGTGTCCTCACCACCATTGCCATCACCTCAACACCCCACACTCTCACTCTAGAGCACAAGAAGGGAAGTTACACGTGGCCCTTGCCCTCTGTAAGCGAGGGAGCATGGAGCTGCTGTGTAGAGTGATGGGACTGGCTCCCTCTTTCCACCAGCCTGACCTGTGCTTACCTCCCCATGAGGGCCACTGAGAGCTTACACTGTGACTCTTCCCTCTTCCCAATCTTAGCTCAGGTTCTATAACCACATCCAGACGGGAGGAGATACTGCAGGGGAGACAACCTATTCCTTCAACCCTTTCCCAAAGTGCTAGTAGCTAGGCACCTGAGCCAGCTTTCCCATCCTCTAAGGCTAAAGAGTTTATAGCTCACTTCCTGGGCACTCAGCTCTCCTGGTCTTCTTCCCCGCCCCACGTCCCTCCTGTGAGGACTGTGGATACCAGTTGCCACTGCTGAGCCCGGGAAGCAACACTGATCTTGCCTGCACAGGAGCCAAACCCAGGGAGAGACCAGTTCTGGCTCTTCAGCTATCAAGTAACGGGAGGGAGAGGGAAGTAGGACAAGTTCCACTTGGGGTGGGGAGGAAACAGGCCTGGGCCCCAGGGAAAAGGGGGGGGGGGGGGGGGGGCAACCCTGATTCCTAAGCCAGTTTCAGCCTGGAAAGAAGGCTGTACTGAAGTAGAAACCAAGACAGAAGCTGAGAGACAAGGGAGGGGACCATCAGGAGCACAGCCCCCTGCTCACAGGGCAGAACACAGCCTACAATATCACCAGGCAGGAACCACTGCTGGCCAGCAGCAGGTACTCTCAACAGACTGCATCCATATGACACCAAGCCTCCGGGTCACACTCTTCCATCAAGAGAATGGGTATGTCAGCAGAACAGAAAGGCCATGGAGGTCACGGTCTAGTCAAGGCTTCGGACCCCTTGTTCTTGAATGGACAGCCTGACAAGTACCATCAAATTCCAACCACATGTGCACCCTTCCTGAAAAGGTCTATGGCTTTGGGCGGGTTATCTGAAAAGCCTTGGCTCCAAAAACATTAGGATCTACTGTTCTGCAACACGAAAAAGGAATGGAGAAAACTATAAACACAGAGGGTCAAAGAAAGAGACTGGAGAAAAGCAGGCAGGAAGTGACAGACGGCCGGAGGATGAAGAAAGGGACTAGGTCAGGGAGGTGTGAGAAAGATGTGGACAAGTGTCTACCTGGGCCGGCACTGTCACCAGTGTCACCTCCAGGAAGCTGCTCTTGATGCAGATGCCAAGAGCAGGCTCACAGGGCAGAGTGGAGCCCAGGTGCTCAACTAGACAGGCAGCTCACGCCATCTTCAGCCTAGGCTACCCCAACACTGCCACTTCCCTTCACTTTCTGGTGGAACAAGCTTCTGTCACCCTTACCTACCCATGGTCTTCCAAGGACAAGGACCTCTGCCACCCTAAGCTGAACAGGTACAAAAATCAAAGCCCAGCCAGGTGGTGGCGGTGCACGCCTTTAATTCCAGCACTCAGGAGGCAGAGGCAGGCAGATCACTGAATTCCAGGCCAGCCTGGTATACAGAGGGAGTTCCAGAACAGCCAGGACTGTTACACAGATAAACCCCGTCTCAAGGAAAACAAAACAAAAAAACAAAAAATAAAATTAAAAAAAAAAGTAAATAAAAGCCCAGTGGGAGGAAGAGACACAAGGCCCCGCAGGTAACTGTAGCCCTTTTGGTGGAGCTGCCGACGCTCTGCTACATAACCCCAGACTTATCTCCAAACCCACATGCCAAAGTGCTAGGCACTCACCGAAAAAGTGCCTTACCTTGGTGCGGCCATTGATGACGTAGTTGCCCAGCCGCCCCGCACAGTGGCGGATTACTGTGTCCACATGAGCCATGAGGGCACCAATGCTCCTGCAGCTTGGCTCGTGGCCTTCTACCCAGGCAATCTGGTCCCCACGGATGCTGCGCAGGTGGATCGCCCGCTGGCTCACTAGCTGCCCATCACGCAGACGCCCGCCCCACTTCAGGGCTTCCACCTCCGCCAGCACGCGGCCACCCAGTGTTGCCCCCAAGAAGTTGTCCTTGACGCAGATACCATAGTACCGCATGCAAGGCACAATGTAGTCCAGGGCCAGGCGCTCGGGTGCAGAGGGTTGCGCTTCCTCCCTCAGCCTAGCACTTGCCTCGCCACTGCTACTGGTTGTGTTGTTGCTGCTGCTGCTGCTGCTGCTGCCGCCGCCACTGCTGTCACAGCCCACATCACTTTCCCCCTTGGCTTCCTGGTTCTCTTGCCTGGCCCATGGTCGCTTGCTGGGTAGAGGGGCATCCCCACCATCCTTGGCCCACTTCCGTTTGGGGGCCTCAGGCCGGGCACCCTGGGCCGCCAGTCGCTGGCACTCCTTGGTGACCAGCGCAGCAGCGCCTTCACTCTGCAGTGGCCACAGCTCACCACCATCCTGCCCACCAAAGCCCTCCCGAAGGGGGCTGGCAGTGGTAGTGGTAGCAGTGGCTGTGGTTCTGGGGGTCCCACTGCCAGCCGAGGCCTCACCAGATGATCCTGGACGGTGGTAGGAGGGTAGCAGGGGGCAGGGCAGGTAACTCTCCACCCCCATCCTGACTCGGCTAGGCTCCAAGGACTCTGACACAGACCCTGGCAACTGAGGGAGAGCCTGATTCAGGGCCTGCGGCTGGCACGGGCTGTCCATGGCAGCAGTGTCTTCATCCCCCGGGCATGGAGGGTACGGCCCGGGCCCATGGTGCCACCCTCCTCCGCCTTCTCCTCCTCCACTTGATGCAGCCGGGGGCCGCTGGGCCTGGTGTGGGGCAGGGTGAGGCAGGGCAGGCAGCAGGGGCTCCTCTAGTGCCCCGGGGGTGCTCACTGGTCCCCAAGTCCACAGTTGTCCCTAGGAGCTTGAGAAGGGACTGGTGGGGGTGGCTGGAAAAGAGAAAAAGAAGGACTTAAGAGGAGTTAGAGACAAGTAGGTAGGAAGGGCTGGGAATGGTACCAGCAGTAAGTAGATGACAGACACATTCACAGCGAACACATACACACACTGAGGCAAGATGGGGTGCAGAACTTGGGAATTAGAGAGGGAAGGACTGGCAGAGTAATATAGGGAAAGTGCAGAGGGAAAAGGCTGCATGGAGGCCCAAATAAGACGGACAGCAATAAATGAATAATCTAAGAGATCTGAGGGAGAAAAGCAACAGCAAGAAGTGGGAAACGGGTACCTGCCTGAGGGGTCCATAGAGACTCGGAGAATGACACAGAAAAACGGGAGTGAGAATCTAGGATAAAGTAAGGGTTGTGGGGAGCCGGCGGGCACTGCCACCGCGCAACATTTGCGGGAACCGGATCGCCTGAGTGGAAGGCCACGAGCCAGGGCAGGCGGGGAACACCGGGAGTCCAGGGACAAAGAGAACAGGGAGGAAAACAAGACTGCAGGGGAGCGGGAGGGCCGGTGGGGTCGACCTGTGCCCCTACGGGAGGAAGCCTACTGGGGTCCGACACACACCCAGACGGAAAGGAGGTCCTGCCAGACAGACGGACTGACGGAAGGGAGGGCCAGGAGGAGGGTCGGACCCGACGGCCTCCCTCCCAACCCCCTCAGTAGCGGGCACAGGGGCCGCCGGGACGCCGCGGGCGACTGAGGCGGGGCCGCACCGGCCCGGCCCCTCCCCTCGGTGGCGGCCGCGCGCTCCCGCCGTCCCCGATGGCCCGCCCCGCCGCGCCGGGCGCGCGCTTCCCTCCCCACCCCCATCCGCCCAGCGCGGGGTCGCCGCCGCCCGCGCCCCGCCTCCCGCTTCCCGCCCGGCCGTCCGCGCCCGGCCGCACGACCTCTGGGCTCCTTCTCCTCCCCGGGTCCTTCCCTTCGCGCGACCTCCTCACCGAGCTTTTTCCTCCGGCCTCGGCGCCGCCGTTTGTGCCAGCCGCCCTGCGCCTCACAGCGCGCCATACCCCGCCCCCCACCGCCTGCGACGCCCCGCCCCCGCCTCGCCCGGTGGGCACGTGATCGCGGCCCGGCCGAGGAGGCTGCGCATGCGCGAGCAGGACGTTGCCGGGTGCCTTAGAACACCCTACGGGAGAAAAGTGAGCTGGTCCGGGGCGCAAGGCTCTTTTGCGTTGTGTGCCCCGCCCCTTCCACGCGAAAGTAGGAACGCAGATTCAGAAAAAGGCGTTCTGTGAGTTTTTAAGACTGTCCCGGGAAGGGGTGGGTGGTGCAAATGAGGCATTTCACATAGAAAAGTCCACCCCGAGGAGCAGAAAGTGCCAGGGAACGGCTAAAATGGTTGGACTGTTGGTATTTGCTATGCAAATGTATCATTTGCATAGGCAGCTCCACCACACAATCCAAGAGGATATTAAGAAATGACTGCGCAGTTAGTTGGAAAGTGTATGTAAATTCCTACGTCAGTAATTTACTTAAGCACTTAAAAATAACGGTGAGTACGGGATGTCCCTAGAGAAGCGAAGTCAGGTAGAACAAATGAGCAAATATGTACTATTTGCATGACCCTCTCCGCACTGCTTCCTCGGGGCAACGTGGGAGCCAGATTAAAGCAACCTGGGACAGCCTCGTAGAGAAGACATTTGCAAAACAGGACTCCTCTGTAGTCCAGGCAGATTTTTATTGTTTATGCAGTACTGGGAACTGAATCCAGAGCTTCGCACATAAAATGCAACCGCTCCACCACTAAGCTACACATAACATTGATGCCACCTTTCCTGGGAGGGCTATGTGGATAAGGTTACTTGAATGCCCCACCCCTTCCACCAACTCTTGGGCCTACAAGGCGGGCAATCAATGCCTTGCTGACATTTTGGGAGAGCAGCTGAAGCTGTCCTGAGGGGCTGCACCTGTCTCCAAATGCCCGTATAAAGATTTCAGGGCACCGAACCTGGAAACAACCTAGATGCTCCTCAATGGAAGAATGGATAAAGAAAGTGTGGAATATATACACATTAGAGTACTACTCAGCGCTAAAAAACAATGACATCTTGAATTTTGCATGCAAATGGATGGAAATAGAAAACACTATCCTGAGTGAGATAACCCAGACCCAAAAAGATGAATATGGTATGTGCTCATTTAGTGGACTCTAGCCATAAACCAAGGACATTGAGCCTATAGTTCACAAGCCTAGAGAAGCCAAATAACAAGGTGAACCCAAAGAAAAACATATATAGATCTTCCTGGAAGTTGGAAGCAAACAAGATTGCCGGGCAAAAGTTGGGAGCGTGGGGGTGGGGGTAGGAGTGAGGGTGAGGTGAGGAGTAAGAGGAGGAGAGGGAAGGGAGAAGGGAAAGACTGGAGAGAGCTTGGGGGAGTGGGAGGGTGGAGATGGAGGAAGGGCGGATATGGGAGCAGGGAAGAAGATATCTTAATTAAGGGAGCCATTTTAGGGTTAGCAAGAGACTTGGCTCTAGCAGGGTTCCCAGGTGTCCACGGGGATGTCCCCAGCTAGGTCCTTAGGCAACAGAGATGTGCCTGAACTGTCCTTGCCCCACTATCACACTGATGATTATCTCGAATATCACCATAGAATCTTCATCCAGCAACAGATGGAGATAAACCCTCATCAGAGCAACGAACTGAGCTCCCAAGGTCCAGTTGAAAGGCAGAAGGAGGGAGAAGACGAGCAAGGAAGTCAGGACGGCGAGGGGTTGGTCCACCAACTGAAGCAGTGTGTCTGTTCTAATGGGAGCTCATCAAATCCAGCTGGATTGGGACTGAACGAGCATGGGATCAAACTGGACTCTGATTGTGGCTGACAATGGGGACTGAGAAGCCATTGATAAAAGGCACTGGGACTTGTTTTTACGGCATGTTCTGGCTTTTTGGGACCCTAGTCTATATGGATGCACAGCTTCCTAGGCCTGGATGTAGGGGGAGGGCCATGGATTTCCCACAGGGCAGGATTCCCTGCCCTCTCTCAAGTAGGGAGGAGGAGAGAGGAGGGGGAGTGGAGGAGCGGGAGGGGATTGGGAGGAGGGGAGGAAGTGTAAATTTTTGAATGGAAAAATAAAAAAAAAAAAATTAAAAAAAGATTTCAGGGCACAAGGAGATACACATCAGCACCAAGTATGACCAGGAGTCCAGGTTGCACAAAAAAAACACAGTGGCACACAGAGGAGGTTTATGTTCACATACACACACACGAAGAAACGCTGGAGCACACACAAATCTCAGGAGCACATGTTCTAAGGAACAGAATGAGCCACTGTCCTGGCTTGCACACGAGACATACAGGAGTTGAACAAGGCCCAGAATCGAAGTCCCCTTATAGTCCCCAATTCCTTGGTCTTATTGCACACAATGAAGCCTCACAACAGAATCACCAGGACAGAGACCACTCATGTATCACACATCCCTACTGACACTGCCCCATACATGAATCCTGGAAAGACTCACACACAGGGATGTCACTGCTGCACACACCAGCTTCGATCGATCATGTGCTGCCATGAAGTATGTACATGAGCTAGGCATGGACACTTTTAACCTCAGCACATGGGAGGTGAAGGCAGGGAGACTTCAAATTGCAGGGTAGTCTGGGCTATAACAAGGCCCTATGTCCAAAAAAAAGGGGGGAGGGAGTGTTAGGAACCCCCAAAAAAGGACAGACATAACTCTGGCCTCAATGAGTATGTACCCCAATCCATTCACAAATCAAGTCCCACCAGAAACAGATCACTTCCATCAGGGACCACTTCGGTCTCCACATCTCAGAATGACAGAGGCCAAAACACAGGTGTAAACAATGCTTTATGGAGGGCTGGAACAGGATGGAGCAGGCCTCCAGGTAATAAATAACACAGACTTGCAACAGCAGGGCCAGGCAGGAAGGTGGGGCCGAGTGGCCCTGGTCTCAAGCTCTGGGAGTTCTTCAGGATATGGTTACGGGTTTAGGGGGAATAGAGTTAGCCAAGTCAGAGGAAACAGCAGCAGGTGTGGGTTCCCCCTTCCCCCTGTGGCTCAATCTTGCCCCAAAGCCAGGCCCCACCAGGCCTGGGAAGGGGGGGGGATGAGAGATGGGGTAGCTTTTCTGGGGCCAGGGCAGATTGGGGCCTATCCTCTTAGGGCCTGGTTTTGGGCCCCAGCCTTCG
This sequence comes from Arvicola amphibius, assembly GCF_903992535.2. NCBI lineage: Eukaryota > Metazoa > Chordata > Mammalia > Rodentia > Cricetidae > Arvicola > Arvicola amphibius. Next base: position 76,703,128 of record NC_052054.1, read on the forward strand.
GGTAGGGCTGGTCCAGGAGAACAGGTGAGCTGAAAGAGAAGGGTTTTATCACCTGGAGGGGTCCTGAGTCTGTCTAGCTAGAATCGCTAGTCTCATTACTAGGTATCTTTGTGACCTGTGTCTGCCTGTACCCTTTTGTCTCTCAGTCTGTGCACTGCCTTTGTGGCCTCTCCGCAGGTTGTTCTCTGAGCAGCTCCCTATTTGCCCACCTCACATGCTGTGTGCATCTGTAAAGGGGTATTTCAGTAACTACCCACCACCCTGACCAGGTGGTGCTTCACACATGTAACCCCAGTACTGAGAGGAGGATGGTGAGTTTGAGGCCAACCTGAGGTACATAGTGAGATTGTCTCAAAAACACAAAACATGACGGGTAGTGGTAGTTCATGCCTTCCAGCACTAGGGGGGCAGAGGCAGGCAGATCTGTGAGTTCGAGGCTAGCCTGGTCTACAGCGTGAGTTCCATGACAGTAAGGGCTACCCAGAGAAATCCTGTCTCCAAAACAAAACAAAACAAAACAACCCCAGAAACAAAAGAACAAAAATCCCCAACACAAATCATAAACTCAATATATGTCCCCACCTTTGTAAATGTCTGTGTCCCTTTTTATCCCTAATGGTCCAGACTAAGCCTCATTCCAATGCTTTTCAAACTGGAGAGATAGGATAGATGAGTGGTCATGATTTTGACTGCTTACAGCATTACCTAAGACGTCTCTAGAAATTATCTTATGTAAATTCCGGCATCAGTATGTTGTAAACCTTCCTGCCTTATTCTAATGTGTGCTATTTCCAGTTTGTCTAAATGAAGTAAAATCAGAGGGTGTGCTGGTTCACACCTATAATCCCAGCACTCAGAAAGTAAATTAGAGGCCTCAAATTTTAAGCCTGTGCTATGAAGTCTCAAAAAAAAAGAAAAAGAGGAAGAAGACATATAGCTCAGCTGGTATTGCTTGCCTAGCCTGCATGTGGCTCTCGGTTCCATCCTCAGCACCCCATAAATGCAATGGGATACTATAATTCCAGCACTTAGGAGGGAAAAAAGTCCAAGGATCAGAAGTTCAAGTTTACCCTTGACTACTACTCCATAGCTACATAGTTAAGTCTGAGGCCAGCCTGGGCTATATCTTTGAGTAAAAAAAGAAAGGAAAAGAAAGAAGAGGAAGAGGAAAGGGTGTATAGGGATAATATATTTTTCTTATAACATTTTTAGAATAAAAGGAAATAGCAGGCCAGAGATGGCTATGCTACTTTGATCTCCTCAGCCACTAGGGAGGTAGAACCTAGTGGAGTTCAAAGCCAGCCTGGTCTACAGGGTGAGTTCCAGGACAGCCAGGGCAATGTAGAGAGACCCAAAATAATAAGATTTATTGGTAACCAGGCATGATGGTACAAACTTGGAATCTTCGCACTTAAAAGGCTAAGGCAACCAAAAACAAGGTAGCCGAGCAGTGGTGGCACACGCCTTTGATCCCAGCATTTAAGAGGTAGAGGCAGACAGATGTTTGTGAGCCAGCCTAGTCTACAAGAGCTAGTTTCAGGACAAGCTCCAAAGCTACAGAGAAACCCTTTCTCAAAAAAAAAAAAAAAAAAAAAAAAAAAAAAAAAAAAAGAAAAGAAAAAAGGCTAAAGCAAGAGGATTGATACAAGTTTGAGGCTATCCTAGGGTACACAGGAAGTTCCAGATTAGCCTGAGATACACAGCAAGACCCCTCCCCGCAAAAAAAAAAAAAAAAAAAAAAAAAACACATCAAAGGGGGTACAAAAAAAAGTACAAAAAATTGAGTTTCTCTATAGATATGATTATGTTAGCTAAATATATGACACACTGGTTACATGTGACCCATTGAGGGAAAGCTGGGGAAGACTTGGATAATACTGGGATACCTGTCTATCTCCACACAGCTAGATGTTCCTTTTGCTTTGTTCTGTGGTGCTGCGGACTGCACCCAAGAAGGCCACCTACATGTGAGGTGAGCTCCCTACTACTGAGCTACACAGTCAGTGCACAAACCCTCCCAGAGCCTTTAAGATGGGCAAGAAAGAGATCAGTGAACAGACTTGTGGATCAAGGTCTTAGCAAATGCTAGGCTCTGCTCTCCTCCACATCCATGAGGGACTAGGACTGACCCCATTCTGCAGACTCAGGGTTAGGAGACAGGCTCAGACCAGCAGTGCAGAGACTGTCTAAAGGGCTCACCCTGGACTCTCTTTCAAATCCCACGGGCATTCCAGCAAGAACCATGCTGGTCTCGGCTGGAGGTGGCTCAGCGGTTAAGAGCACTGGTTGCTCTTCCAGAGATCCCAGGTTCAATTCCCAGCAACCACATGGCAGCTCACAGCTGTCTGTGACTCAGTTCCAGGGGATCTGACACCCTCACACAGACATATGTGCAGGTAAAACACCAGTGCACTTAAAAGAAAACCATGCTGGCTCTACCTGCAAATCAGATCCAAGCCTAAGGATTTTTTCCCTACAGACATCCCAGACTTGCCAGTGGTGGGGAGGAGTGGGAATCGGGTACTTTCTGAAGTACAGAGACTTAGTAAGGACACCCATAGTCACAGGTAAGGAAGGGTTCTGTAGGCCTATAAAGGAGTTTGGACCATGCATGGGAAAATGAACAAGGCTTCTGAGATGAGGAAGTTACCAGGTCAAAGGAGAAGAAAACACGGCCTGGAAAAAAAAGACCCAAAGAAACAAAGAACTTTTGTGTGACTGGGACAGGTCAAAGGAGCAGGACAATGTGTAAGAGCCTTTGGGGGCAGGGTGACAGGGCCTCCCAGAGTCCCATGGATCCCAGGAACCATAGATGGTTCTCAAGAAGGGACATGTATTCCAGGCTGGCCTCCAACTTACTCCAACTGACTCCCATGATCACCACCAGCTAACACAGTGCTCAGGTGGAAGCCGGTGCTTCCTGCATGCACACTAGGCAAGCACTATCGCTTCAGCTCTGTCCCTGGTCCTCAGCCCCAGCAGCTCCTTCACTGGCATCCTGCTAGAGGGTTCCTGTGATGCACAAATCTGCTCCTCTCCCTCCTCCGCCCAGTAGTCCCCTCTGGTAACTGTAGCATCTAGGTACAGATGGGAGACCTTCCTAGAGCCTTAGATACTTACTAGCCAGTTCCCCAACCCCATGCTGTACCCCTAGTACACACAGGTACTCCACTCCAGCCACAGTGGCCTCCTTGGCCACGCCACATATGATACTATGCCAGGGCCTCTACGCATATTTTTTTCACCTGTCCTCTCTGACTCCCCTGCTCTGGGTTTTTGCTGAAATGTCACCTTCTTGGGTGTCCTGTTTGAAAGGGTATTCTGCATCCTCCCCACCTTATCAGACTGTTTCTCTCCGTGCTCTTTGCCCCCTAACTACTATATAATGTATGTAAATATCTCATCTACGGTGTGTCTTCTCCCAAGGCAATGTAGGTACAATGCACACAAGAATTTGGTTGGTTCTACCCACTGCTGTCTCCCCAGAGGCATCACCAGGACTGAGCACACAGCAGAGGCTCATTACACCAGTGAGAACCATGAAAAAGGGTCAAGTGCAGGCCGAGGCGGGCAGAGGTCTGGGGTGCAGAGGGCCCATGAGTTCCCGGGGGCTGGGAAGGTGGCTCCTTTGGTTCATGGCTTTTGTCTTTGTCACTGTTTTCTTGTCACGTGTTCCAAGTCTTGATGGCTGTTCTGTGCCCCACCCCACCCAACACAGAAAGCCCTCTGCCCTCTTGCCTCCTGAACCCCCAGCATCCCACCTGGCTGACTCTGCAGGTCTCAGCAGCCACAAGGCTGAGGAGCCACGGCCTGGGCGCTGCGAGGCTGCCGCAGCTGGCGAAGAGATACATCACCATACTGAATGCCTGAGCCCATCCTCTCGGGGTCTAGTTCACCTGTGGGAGCGGAGAAGCCGAAGAGTTCCTCAGAGCCCATGGAGACTGCCTTTAACCAGTTCCCCCACCCCCATCTCACACAGGAAGCAGGTGGGCCTCACCTGAGTCGATCTTGTTGAGGATGGTGCGCGCGCACTTCAGGAACGCTTCTTCCACGTTCTCACCCGTGAGAGCGCTGGTCTCCAGGAACATCAGCTCTGGAGGGGCAGGGTCTCTCTCAGTTCCCACCCTCCAACTCAAAAGCTCTGTCCATGCTTGCCCTTACCTGTGCCACTGTACACAGGTTCCCTTGCGGGGAATGCTGTCTTCCTTCCTATACGTGTACTCACCCACCTCTTCCTTCCCAACTCAGACCCCGGGGCCCCCAGAAACCATCCTTGCTGATTCAGCCTAAGTCAGGAGACCCCTCTGGACTCCCAAGAGCCTCCTGTCCTAGCAGTGACTTCTCTCTGATATTACTGTCAGCAAATGAGTCTGCCTCCCGCCTCTACCATGGCACTACGAGTTTCATGAGCCCTAAGCCCCACCTCAGCTACCCAGAGGTCACATGATAGGACCTCACACTGAAGTTATATGCAAGATTTAAACCCACATCTGCCTGGCAGCAAAACCTCTTCTAAACCTGGGGGTCTGAGAACCAGGAGTCCATGTATTGGGCATGCTTGTGTACCCTCCACAGTCCTAGTGGAGGCAGAGACAACACAGATGATCCGGAGTACTGGGTCAGCCTGGGCAACATAGTGAGTCTGAAGCTAGCCATTAGTTACAAAGGATTATCTCGATGGCCACCCGAATTTGCAGTAGCCACCTTAAACTTGTGCTCCCTCCACATGAAGGGAATTTACCAGCAACTCCTCTGTACCAGGAGGCGCTAAGAGTGTGATGGTAGTTCCCGTAGCCAGCATACTGCTCACCCTCTTTCTAGCGGCTCATCCTCTTTCTAGCTGAACCTGAAGACCACGGCAGTCACATGACTCCTAAAGCACGCCTGCTGAAGCCTCCATGCTGAAGGTACAACCATCCACCGAAAGCTAAGAGGCTCATGGGCCACAGTGCAAGGGCCCATCCCTCCACCCATCACCTGGTCCACAGCATAATCCTCACCGTTCTCCTGGGCAAAGCGGGAGGGCCTCGAGAAAGTAACCTCACGCTCAGGATCCAGATCCTTCTTGTTGCCACAGAGGATGACCACGATGTTGGGACTGGCCAGCGTCCGGGCATCAGTCAGCCATGCAGCTAGTGAGTTGTATGTCTCTCGGCTGTGAAGAGCAGACAGAAGAGGGAGGCAGCACAGGAGTGGGGCCAGCCATGCCCAGCCTCTCCCGTGCCACCCAGACCCTGCACCCACCTGGTGATGTCGTACACCAGCAGGGCTCCAGCTGCCCCTCGGTAATAACTTCGCGTCACCGACCTGTGGGGCCAGGGGGACCCAGTCACCCCAAGGCTGGGATCTGCCCCGGGATTGCCCCCCTCTGTGGAGAGAGGCTAGTGGTTTGGAGGCCCCCCCTTTACTGTTGGCCCATACCCTAAAACCTGACCTTGGTCTCCTTGAGATACAGTTTATCTCCCTCATGGTCTATCTCAGTTAGTGTTATTATTTGGGTTTGTTTTTTTGACACAGTCTCATTCTCTAGTCCAAGCTGGCCTGAAACTGACTTCAGTATTCAGGGAACTCCCCTGCCTCAGCCACCACACCCAGGGGTGCGTGGAACTGGAGGTAGGGCATGGTACATGGTCTACACAGAGCTACAGCTCAACCCTTTAGCTTAACTCAACATCATGCTAACTTACCCTGGCTGACTCTGGAACTTATTTCTTTTATGTGGGTGGGGGTGGGCTTACGTGTACCACAGCGCATGTGTCGGGGGCAGAGGACTCTTGTAGGGACTGGTTCTCTCCTGAGTTCAAGCTCGGGTCCTCAGGTGGGCAGTAAGCACTCTTACGCACTGAGCCATGTCATGAACTGCAATCCTCCTGTCTAAGCCTTTCAAGGTAGATTACGGGCATCTACCACCACCCCCAGCATAATTTCCCCTAATTTCCTCAATTTTCTTTCTTGTCTGTCAGTTTTTCTTACTCGGTCTCTCCCATGATCACTTTTGCCTTCCCTCATTCATTCCTTCAGTGAGTCAGTCAGCATTTTCTCAGTATCGCCCATCTGCCTGTCCTGCCCAGGTGCAAGGCACCTTCTACTCTCCCCTCCCTGCTGGCTGATGCAGGCCCCCTTTCCTGTGCGGCCCACTCCCTTTGTCACCAGTTTGGATCCCTCTGGAACGCATGTGCTTACTGCAAACACAGGCTATGTCACATGCCTGCCTCTTTCACCCTCTCTCTGCCTCTGGGTTCTACATACCTCACATAGTCAATCTATACATGAGCTAGCGCCGCTATGTGCTGAGGTCAGATTCTCCACAAGCTGATTATTCGCCCCCCCCCCCCCGCCGTGTGTGTGTGTGTGTGTGTGTGAGAGAGAGAGAGAGAGAGAGAGAGAGAGAGAGAGAGAGAGACTCCCTCCCTCTGTTCTTTCTGTTTCGCACTCCCAGGGTCTCTGTTTCTGCAGACCTACTAGGTGCTCCGGCCTTCCCATTTTCCACACCATGCAATACACTCACCTATCCTTCTCAACTACAGCTGTCCAACCCTTCCTGAACCTCTCTGCTCCTGACCTGTTCCTTCTGTGCCCATTCCTGCCTTGATTACTCCATCTTCGACTCCCTGTCTATGTCTCCTTCCCGCCGAGGCTGTAGCTCCTTGAGGTTTCAGTGTCTGTCTTAAGCTCCCTCTTCAAACACCACTCCTTGGGGCTGGAGAGATGGCTCAGCAGTTGGTTAATAAGGCTTACTGCTCTTGCAGAGGACATAGGTTTCATACGCAGCACCCAAAGGTAGTTTACAACTACCTATAGTTCCAGCCCTAGGGTATCTGATACACTCTTCTGACCTCTGGGGGCTCCTGCACGTATATAGTTTATATGCATATATACTTAGGCATATACACATAGACAATTAACTAATTAAAAAATAAAACTACTTCTTATTCATATCCTTAAGCGTTTTATTTATTTTTTCTTCTTTCTGCTCCTGGAGATGGCACCAAAGGTCTTGTACGAGCTAGGCAAGAGCTCTGGAGTATTCTAGACAGGGGTTTCACCACTGAGCCACATCCCAGCCCCTCACTGGGGGATTCCAGGCATGGGCTCTAGCTCTGAGAACACTCCCCAGTCCCACACTGGGGGATTCCAGGCAGGGGATGTAGCTCTGGCACTACCACATGCCAAGCTTCCCTTCTCTCTTTCCCTCTCTTCTGAAATGGGAATCAAACCCAGGGCCTTACACTACTTGGTCTAGGGCTCTCCCTCTCAGCTACAATTCCAACCCTTCTTCATTGTCATGTTAGCCCAGGCTGGCCTCCAACTCACAGTCCTCCTGCTTCAGCCTCCTGTGTGTTTGCGATTGCAGACCTGAACCATCACATTGAGCCTTTTCTCTCCAGAACCTCTTCTCTGCTCAGACATATCCCCGTCTCTCCCTGTCTGCCTGCCCTGTTCTCTCAGCACCTCCTTGTTCTTATTTCATCCCTGAGAGACACTTCACCCCTCGCCCTTCCCTCCTCCCTCCTTGGGATCCCAGGTCACCTACCGAAAGCGCTCCTGGCCGGCAGTGTCCCAGATCTGGAGCTTCACAGTCTTCCCCCCAACGTTGACCACCCTGGATCCAAACTCCACGCCAATGGTGTGGTTGGAGTCCTGTTTGACTGGGAGTGGGAAGGAAAGAGGAGGCAGTGCAGGGTCTCCTGGAATTCCCCCATCCTGCAGGCCTCCTCCTCAGTTTCTGCAACCCAATTCTCACTGCTGGGTTGGCGGAGAAGTTAGCAGAGATCGTCCACCAAGGCCAGAGGCAAAGCTACAGCACTAGCTTTACCCAGTGGTCCCTGCTACCTACCCCGCCTACTGTCCACTGACCCACACCATGGCCACATCCACGCTTTCAGGGTCCTGCCAGAAACTCACACTTATTCTCAATGAACTGATGGAGGAGACATGATTTGCCAGTTCCAGCACTGCCAATCACCAGGAATTTGAAGAGGAAGTCTGAGCAGATGGTGCCAAGGATCAAGGATACCCACAGGGAGAGAAAGACACAGGGAATAAAAGGCAAAATAGAAGGAAAAAAAAACACCAAAGCAGAAACAGCCATACATAACAAACAGTAAAACATTGCTCTAAAAAAAAAAAATCTATAGTGCTGTAGATAGAACTCCGGGCATCCTGCATACTAGGCAATTGTTTTTTCCAAACTGACCTACAGCCCAGCCCAAGATGACACTTTTACTCATTATTACTATTGTTGTTGTTATTATTGCTGATTATTGAAACAGTTTCCCCATGTATTCCAGACTGACCTAGCTGTCCTCAACTCTAAGAAATCCTCCTGCCTCAGTCTCTAAAGGAATGCTGGGATTACAAGTCTATGCTGCCATACCCTGTATTTCTTTCCTTTACCTTCTCGTCAGGGACTCATCGTGAGGCACTATACGGCCTTGAATTCCAGTCCGCCTGCCTCAGCCTCCGCACTCCTGATTACAGAATGTGCCAGCACACTCCACTTTTCTTTCTTTTAGAGTATTACTCTGTAGTTCAGGCAGACCTCTAACTTGAAGATCCTCCTGCCTCAGTCTCCCAGATGTGAGGATTATGGCACACCAGACTATCCTTACATAGTGCTTACCGTGTGTGTGTGTGTGTGTGTGTGTGTGTGTGTAATCAACACAGTCCTAAAGATTATTATGTATGTTGACAGCTCATTTAATCCCAAATAGAGATCTAAAGAGGGAAGTATACTAAGGATCCCTACTTTTCAGACTAGGAGATTGAGGCCAGAAAGGTTAACCAACTTGCCCAAGGCCACACAGCAGGATTCAAACCCATCTAAAGGTCTCCACAATGCAAGACTTTAGCTGATGCATTTCAAAAACCATTTGAACAATGATTAAATCTGGCCTCCCTTCCTCTTCATTTCACCTCTTACAACCCTCTCATTCACTGTCAAGGCCTCTGACATTTTGGCCTATTTCCTAAACTGGTTAGCTCCTCAGGGTCTTCGCACTAGATTCTTTACTGCCCTCGGACCTCCCTCCACCTACATGATACTGTCCATCCATATTGATTTCCTAACCCTGAACCTCTTCTCCTCATCCTCTGCCCAGAACAGTTGGCCATTATCCTTAAATTTAAGCCGCATCCGGTGACGCTAAGTTTTAAATCTAACTCCAGGATACCACTCCAGACCTCTCAAACCAGATCAGCCCCACAGGGTGTGCAGGGTTCACAGCATTTGTGCGAGGTTCCCTCTCTACTCCATAAAGCCCGACCCTTGCCATTCACCGTCAGCCCCGCCCTATCCACTCATGCTCCGCCCAGGAAGGCTTGCTTCCCTCCTTGGACCTAACCCCCTACCCTAAATTACCATCACTAGCTCCCTCAAATCCCGCCCTAAATCTTTTTAACTCATACAGCAGTCTCCCAAGCTCCACCCAAATCGATTAAGCTCAGCCCCAGACCCACTTAGCCCGGCCCTACACCGCGGCAGACCCCGCCCCCTGAACAGAAAGCCCCGCCCCACTTCCACATCCGCATCCTCTACGGGCCCAGCCCCCCCGCTTCGACCGGCCAGCCTCACCGTAGGTCTCGGCCATGGCTCAGTGGCGACCGCTGAGGGCCGCAATATGGCGCCGCGGCCGCGCCTGCTCCTCGGCTGGCAGCCGCTCCACTTGGGCTGCAGCCTCAGCTCCTTTCCACTCCCGGACCCGGCGCCGCCACTTCCGCCTTCACCCCCCCACTCCCGCGCGAACCTCCAGAGCTGCGGATACCAGGCCACGCTTGCCCAACGCCGGGATTGGCGGACTCGGAAGGCAGCGGGCGGGACGGATGGCGCAGATTGGTGTCATGTTAGGGGCCGAGTCGAAAGGGGCGTAACCCAGGTGAGCGATTGGCGGAGTAAGTGGGAGGGGGCGGAGGCAGAGATGCTGCGCCCCGCGGAGGAACGGATTTGGTCAGGATTCTGGGTGCAGAAACGAGACTCCGGATTGGTTAAACGTGGGTCTGGGGGTGGGGACACGAATGCCAAGAAGTGGCAAGGGCAGGATGGACAGAGTTGAAAGAGGGGATCTCAAGCCGCTGGGAGGAAAGCTGAGAGGGCACGCACACGTTGCTCCCCATTTGCAAGAAAACCTCTGCTGGTCGGGCATGGGTGGCGCACGCCTTCAACCCCACCACTAGGGAGGCAGAGGCAGGTGCCTATCTATGAGTTCCAGGCCAGCCTGGTCTACATAGTGCGTTCCAGGCCAGGGTTACACAATGAGACCCTGTCTCAAACAAACAAGTCTGTAGTGCGATCTATCCAACTGGCTCATTACCAATAGTTCAACTCCTTCCCCAGGGAGGAAAGTATACATATATTGTACTGTTTAGTTTATTCCTTTGCTCAGGGCCCCAGACCTTACCCAGCTTGGAGCAAAGGGCTTACAACAGTAAAACTCTGCCTAGCAACCACTGATGTAAACACATTCAGGGCATTGATTGGCTAGATCGGAAACCCAAGAAATATTTTCTTTGCACATGTCCACCCAACCTCAAAAACCAAAGAGACAAAACAGTTTGCAGTTGGCTGTTCTATTTGTATAAAGCTGGGAAGGTAAACCGCAGGGACAACAGTAGGCTGAGCTCACTGGCAGTAGAAATCCCATTTCTGAAAAAGAGAAAAGGGAAAAAACAGTAGATAGGAAACCGGTGAAAGGACCAGGTTTGACCTCACAGAAATGAATAAATTATCTTCCAGCCCTGTAACCTCTGCATTTCCCAATTAGAAATCACTCGGCATTGAGCAGGGCCTAGTTGCACATGCCTGAAAACGAAGCAGCCCTCAGGAGGCTGGAGCTGAAGGTTAGTAATTTTGAAGCCAGCCTGGGTACACACTCTGTCTCAAGAAAGAAAAAATATATATATTACTAACAACAACAAAAATAATTTCTTCTCATTTACAGGTGAGAAAATGAAGGAGCCCTCACCCTCCCACTCCCACCTCCACCCCAAGACACTCACAGCTGTCTTCATATCAATTTTGGCAGGTTTCAGAATCAGGTCCTCCCGAACAATGCTACTGGGGAAGTAGCCCAGGCGGGCAGCCGCATCTCCATAGTAATCTCCCTGAACCTGGAGAAGAACTTGTAAGTCCATCTGGGAAAAAAAGGGCACTCGTGCCTGCTGAACTCCAGTGCACAATCTCTCATTTGAACCTCAGCTTAACGTCACTTGCTTGTGGCCAGAATGTAGCCACCATAACTAATCCTCACAATGGCATGTTTGCTGGCACTTCTGATGGTAAGCTGGTTGCCTGTCTCCACCCATTAGAAATGAAAGGGGTTGTTCACTGATATAGCTGAGGTCTGGAAAAGAGCTTGGAACCAAGCTGCCCTGTAATTGCTAAAGTAAAAATGCAATAAGTGATAAAATATCCTTACCCCCCAAATCTGTGCCCCCCCTCACCCAAATTTTCCCTTCAGAGGGAAAACAGGGTACTCCATACCCTTCCCTCTAATACTGAAGACTCACACTGCCTCCCCAGAAGAGCCGTCCACGGCCCTTCAGCTTGGAGAAGACATACACCACTTGGCCCCTGTACACATTCAAGAAGCGGCAATCAGGAGCCACGTAGTCCTGAAGGGCCACAGCCATGGAGATAGGATCTGGAGAAGGAGACGGGAATGACAGCAACATCAACACAGACCAGCAGTCCAAGCCCTCAGCCCCTTGCCCTTCTTCCCTGACTCTTACGGCTGCATTCCTCATCCGCACACAGCTTCCACTCAGCCAGCTTGGGCATGTCACGATCAGCCCCGCTGGGCCCTGGGAAAACAGACAAGAAGATGGCACCAAGGAGTACTGGGGACCGCACCATCATGGACTGAGAATGACCAAGTGAGGAATGGGATCTCCAGTCTCCTCCTGCCCTCCCTCAGTGCTGAGCCACAAGGAAAGCTGTGTTCTCAATCCTGTCTCCGCCCCAGACCAAATTACACTTCCCCCACCCACTCCCCAAGGTTGTTATTCAGCCAGAACCATTTCAGAGACAGGGTAAGGGCTATGGGCCAAAGAAAATGCCCCCTGGAGCCCAAAGCAACCCAGGCCATTCCAAATAGCAGCTACCCCCTCAATAATCAGAGACCTGGATAGGCAGGCTGATCTAATCTGATTCCTTCTTCAAGTCATTTCAGGCACCCGGACCCTCCAGAGACCAAACTAGAGAGGCCAGCATAGAAAACCACCTTGGAATTTCCTGTGTTGAGAACAAGGCCGCTCTGTGATTAGCAGCCACAGCCACAGTTCCCAGGTACTGAGCAAACACCCAATGTCCGGTCTCAGGCTGGGACTGTCCCGACTGGCTTACTGTGCATCTTCACAGGCTTCTTCCTCCCTGGAAGGCCTGAGCTAAGTTATGTTCGCCTCCCTCATCTGCAAAGACAGCAATGAAAGCAAAGGACATCTATCAAGTGTTATTTTTGTTTGGGTGTGTGAATGTTTTGTTACATATATGTCTGTGTACTGCATGTGTGCTTGGTACCCTTGAAGGTTTTGGAACTGGAGCTAGACAGTGACAGTTGTGTGCCCCCACAATTAAACCTGAGTCTAGAAGAGCAGCCACTGCTCTGCTCTTAACTGCTGAGCCATCATTCCAGCACACACACGCACCCCTTTTGTTTTTAATGTTCATTGGTGTTTTACCTGCATGTATGTCTGTGTGAGGCTGTCAGTTACAGTTGTTAGCTGCGATGTGGATGCTGGGAATTGAACCCAGGTCCTCTGGAAGAGCAGTCAGTACTCTTAACTGTGGAGCCATTTCTCAAACCCCCAGTCCACCTGTTTGTGGAAACAGGGTTCTACTACATAGTCTTGGCTGTTCTGGGACTCCCTATATAGACCAGGCTGGCCTCAAAGTTACAAGGGATCAACCTGCCTCTGCCTTCCCAGTGATGGGTAAGGCATGCACCACCATACAGGGTTAGAATCATGTATATTTTTCCCCTAGGGGCTCTGACAAGCCCAGTTCATGAAGAAATTATTAAGTCAAGGAACATGTGTGCAAAGTAACTGAACCAGGAAGGGGGCCAAGATTCGTCTCAAGGTTTCCAAGTATCATTGTTATCTGGCCTGAGAAATAGCTCATCAACAGATAAGCAGGGAAGAGGCCCAAAAACTGTTCAGGGACCTCATAAAGATGTTATGACTTAGTGGCTATGGCAGCTTGAATGAGAACGGTGCCTATAGGCTAATACAGTTGAGTGGTTCTCAGTTGTTGAGCTATTTAGGCAAAAACCCAGCTCTCTGCCTCCATCTGGCAGATCAGATGTAAGCTCCAGCACCATGCTGGCCTATTGCCATGATAGCCACCATGATGGCCATGAACTAATCCTCCCAAACTGTAAACAAGCCAAGTAAATGTTTTCTTTTTAAATTGCTTTGGTCCTGGTGTCTCTTACAGCAATAGAATAGTAACTAAAATATGGTTGAATGACTGCTAGTCTTGGGTTTAATCCTCAACACAAAAATAATGTATGCTAATTTATCAGTTATACAAGGGCCTGGGATGAAGCATGCCAAGCCTTCACAAAGCCCCTGGGTTCAGTGTCCAACAAAAAAATACAACGGGTAAGATCGGTGTGAATTAAGAGCTTAGGTTATGGAGATTTACTTAAAAGCTTTGGTCACAAACTGGTATAAGAAAAGCTGGTAGTAGAGAACATAATAGCATGTTGTCTTCATGTTTGAATTCCCAATTTAAAATGTGAAAGTGTTTCTGTGTACAGTAGCTATTTCAATGTAAACACTACACTAGCTTCAAATCTTAGCACCATGAAGACTCATCAGGGAATGAAAAGCTGAAGACCTCTGGGAGACAATTATCCAATAAAGAAATAGGAGGCTGCAGATGAGGCTCGGTTGGTAGGACTTGGCCTGATACTGGGCCCCGAGGTCCACCCAGAGAGCCTAATAACCTGGGCGGTGAGGTAAGAGGACAGATCATTCTGCTATATGGCAAACTACCTCAACTCAGTGGTTAGGAGCGCTTGCTGCTCTTGCAAAGGACCCAGATTCAGTTCCTAACACCACATGGTGGCTCACAACCATCCCCAAGTCCAGTTCCACGGGATCTGACGCCCTCTTCTGACCTGTGAGCACCAATCCTGTAGGTGATGCCTATACATATATGAAGGCAAAACATTCATGCACATAAAAGATTAAACCTCAAATTAAAAAACAAAAACTTCTGATATAGGATACTTTAATCCCAGTACGTAGCAGGCAGAGGGATGCCAGCCTGAACTACAGAGCTAGTTTTAGGACAGCCACGGCTACACAAACCTGCCTCAAAAGAAAGAGGGGGGGAGGGAGAGAGGAAGGGAGGGAAAGAGATATTTGGGGGTACAAAGGGTGTGTGCATGCAGCATTTTAATAAAAACTGAGATATTGGGGTTCAACCTGAAAATTGGAAAAGCAGAGCACTCAGCTACTGGCTCTGACCTCTACCTCAGTCCAAAAATGGCGATCCTGCCTCCAGGACCTCAGAAATGAGACTGAGTCTGAGAGCTGTCTCCTCTTGTCTTATAATCCTCTCTAGGGCTGGGATTAAAGGCATGCACTACCATCGCCCAGCTAGAAGTATTTTTTAAATTTTAAATTACAAGTTATTTTGAATACTGTAATGAAATCCCACCCAGTTCCATTTCAGCACACCAAGGATGTGAATCAGATTTTTGTCCAGTCTAGCACATTGTACACACTATCATCATTCATGGAAGCAGACCACGGCTATGTTCAACTGCCTGTGACTAAGTCATCCTCACTGTACTTCATAGTGGACTCAGCACAGAAGCAGTGATGCTGCCAAGTGTGCTGACACAGACCTATATAGTTCCAGCATTTGGGAGTCTGGGCAGGAGGACTGTGAATTTGAAATCAATCTGGAATGTACAAAGCACAAACAAACATTTTATTTTTAAACTTTTATTTATGTATATGGGGGGAGGTGTGCACGTGAGTGCAGTTGCCTATGGAGGCCGTAAGAGGGCATCAGATGCCCTGGGCTGGAGTTACAGGCAATTATGAACCAAAGAGGGTGTTGGGACCAAACCTGGGCCCCTGAAAGAGCAAATAATCTTCACTGCTGAGTCACTGCTCCACTACTACCCCAGGGAGAGGGGGGACATTAGCCAAAAAGTTTCAGGCTTTCTCCAAGGGATGAGGTAAAAAAGGTTTCCATTAAAAAAAGCCAGGTAAACCGGGCGGTGGTGGCGCACGCCTTTAATCCCAGCACTCGGGAGGCAGAGGCAGGCGGATCTCTGTGAGTTCGAGACCAGCCTGGTCTACAAGAGCTAGCTCCAGGACAGGCTCTAAAGCCGCAGAGAAACCCTGTCTCGAAAAAACAAAAAACAAACAAACAAACAAAAAAAGCCAGGTAATGGTAGTGCATGCCTTTAATCCCAGCATGCAGGAGGCAGAGACAGAGACAGGGTTCAAGGCCAGCCTGATCTGCAGAGCAAGTTAGTTCCAGGACAGCCGGGGCTGTTACACAGAGAAACCCTGTCTCGAAAAACCAAAAGAAATATATGGAAATAACAGATTCTGTGAAATTGTGAAGAAAAAAAAGTTGCTAGTTTTACTGTCACACCTCACACTGCCAAAGTTACAGCTGTTACATGTGATCAATGCTTAGTTGACGTGAAATGTAAGAGGCCAGGTGTGATGGGAGATGTTTATTAACACTGGGAAGGTGTAGGCAAGGGGGTCAGCTCAGGCTAGGTGGGTGGCCTGAGACCCCACCCCAGTCCCATCTTAAAAAATGAAAAGATGGGGCTGGAGAGATGGCTCAGAGAAGATCAAAGAGCACTAGAGATTTCCAGAGGTCCTGAGTTCAATTCCAAGCACCTACATGGTGGCTCACAACCATCTCTAATGGGATCTGATTCCCTTTTCTGGTGGGCATGAAGACAGGTCACTCACATAGTTAAAATAAATATATAAAAAAAGGTCAAGATGGAAAAAAGTACTGCAGGATTCTGAACTCAGGATTCAGACAGGGATTTTGCTTCTGAAGCAGGTCACCAGTTCAAAACCACAGGGGATTTAAAAAGCACAAACACCAGAGCCATGTTCAAGGACCCGGGCTAACCACATACAAAGTTCATACGGGACCCATGTAACCAAGGCAGCTACTACTGCCCACCCTGTACGCCCCTCCCCCATCTCACCACACTCAGGATCTCGGCACTGCCTCCAGAAATGCATTGACTGCTACTCTAGTGGCCAGGGCACTTGACCCAAGACCACCTTTGCTTCAGCCATACTGGCCACTCTACACTGTTGTCCTTTGACTTTCATTTTCTGCCCTGCAGAAGGGAAAACTGGCCCCAAGTTCAGTCACTTGTCAAGATCACAGCAGTGACTCAGGGCACCCTGACCTCTGAGCCTGCCAGGCACAACCTCGCAGCAGGCAGACAATGGTCACACACTGGCTTAGTCAGAAAGGAGTTGATCAGGGGGTGGAGATAAACAAAACACCTCCACAAACCCAGCACTAGTGGCTCCACCCTAGGACACCTCCCCAGAGGAACTTTCCCCTGATTAGCCTAACTGTTCCCAGCTCAGCAGCCACAACACAGCAGCTAGGGCTGCCAGGGAACTCAGGGCAATCCCCCTACCTCAGCCTTCTGGGTACTAGGACCACAGGCCTGCCTATCAGCTTTAATTTTCACTCTCAAGTTTTATTCAGCATCTATTAGTATTCAGCAAGTATATACTGAATCTGCTGATTGCTGGCATGGTGCCTGGTGGTGTTCGTGGGAACAAACATGATCATCATCATGGCGGGAACAAGAGTTCTCACACAGGAAGAAAAAAACCTCACAGTGGGGACACTTAACTGCCCACTGAGTGACAGCTAGGGAGGCCCCAAACTACTACAAATCAGATGGGCTAACCACAGAACCCACATGTCACAGCCATTAGGCCAATGTGGAAAGAGATGTTTCCACTTGCCTGTCTGCAACAACATGGGAGTCCCTCAGTGATGCAAGCAACAGCTCTGTCCTGCTCCTTCAAATGCCATGGGGAAGACTTCAGTGAGCCATTCCTCTAACAGCGTGCAGCAAGCCGGCTCAGAAGCAGGCCTCTGATGTGCCCCTCTGAAGCAGGAGTATCCTTGTGCAGCTCATGGCCTGCCCAAATGTTCTGTCCTCAATAATGAGACAAAAACAAAACAAAACAAAACAAAAAAAACGCCGAAGCTGTCAATGTAGCTTAAGTGTGGTTAATATTGTTATACTCCTGTGTGTTTTCCAAGATTGTGAACCCACAGAGGCCATGAGATCCAACCTCTCCATGTGGAGGGGACCAAGACAAAATAAACCAGACAGTAGTGGTGAAAAACCAACCCCCGATAAAACCACTTTAATCACAAGCTAACAGCGCCAGGTGCAATGTCTGGGGACAGACTCTGGGTACAATGCTGTGTGGCAACCACACACTCACACGCGGCTCTGAGAAGGCCCCCAAGGGGGACTTACCTTCAGGGACTGAGCCAAGGGGGTGGGGGGTAAGGGGCAGCCCCAGAATGGGGACCGGGACGCCCCATGGGGGAAGGCGCTACTTCTTGGCAAAAGAGATCTTCATGGCATTGTTCTGCGTGATCTTAAAGCCTTGCAGGGCATCTCGTGCTGCCCCAGCCTGCACTTCGTTGTCAAACTCCACAAAGGCAATGTCATGCCGCCCGGGGACCAGACGCACCTCCTTGAAACCAGGGAACCTGAGAGGAGGGAAGAGCAGACCTCAGAGAACCCCTCGGCATTCCCCTAATATTTGGCACCAACAAAACGACAGAATTTAGAGGTGCTAAGCTTCTTATAATGCACAGCATAGACCCCATACCAAAAGATTACCTGGACACAACACAGGCAAAACCCGTACTGTAAACACCACTGAATGAAAAGCCTTAACAGCCAAACCACAATGTGGCTCAAACACTGGCACCTCTTCCTTCCCCCAAAGCCCAAAGTCTACCCCCAGTCCCAGAAACTGTCACCAGCTGCTACTCATGTTTTTTTTTGTTTTGATTTTTTTTCAAGACAGGGTTTCTCTGTGTACCCCTGGCTGTCCTGGAACACACTCTGTAGACCAGGCTGGCTGAAACTCAGAGATCCACCTGCTCTGCCTCCCAAGTGCTGGGATGAAGGTGCAGGCCACCACTGCCTGGCCACTACTCTCGTTTTTATCTTGATTTTGCTTTGTTGAAAGAGGTACAGATCACATCTGGGAGATGGAGGCAGGATGGTCGGCCTGAGCTACATAAAGTGCCTGTTTTTATCATAAAGAATCAGAGGGGAGGGGCTAGAGAGGACTCAGCAGTTAAGATCTAGAACTGGCCAGGCGGTGGTGGCGCCCGCCTTTAATCCCAGCACTTGGGAAGGAGAGACAGGCAGATCTCTGTGAGTTCGAGGCCAGCCTGGTCTACAAGAGCTAGTTCCAGGACAGGCACCAAAAGCTACAGAGAAACCCTGTCTCAAAAAAACAAAAAACAAAACAAACAACAACAACAAAGATCAAGAACTGATCTGGCAGAGAACACAAGTTCAGTTCCTAGCGCCAATGTCAAGCAGCTCACACTGCCTAAAACTCCAGGTCAGGGATATCCGACACTTCTGGCATATACACAGACACATGTATAATTAGAAATAAAACTAAGAAAACCTTTAAAAAGAGAGGGAGGGTCTGAAACAAAGCCATCCATGTTCCAGGGCTGACAAGCCTGACAGCGTCTTTAGATGGGAATCCAGCACCACCCCAGCATGGGTCTCCCGGAGTCTAGGCTCCACAGTAGAGCAGGACCCCAATCTCTATCCTGCTTCAGTCTTCCAGGTCCCCAGACTCCAGGTGTTCACTGCCACCATACCCAGGTTTGACAAACATTTCTATAAGAAGTGTGCTCTGAGACACCACAAGGAAAGCTTCAGCCCTAGTCCACTCGGCAGTCCCTCACTCAAGGTCTACTGGTTCCATTGTATTGCTAGTGTCCTAGGTGTCCCTGGCCAATTTTTGAACAGGCTGGCTCATGCCAGTTGAAACTGGCCCCACATTTTGCTCCTCTTTTCCCTTGTTCTGAACTTCTCAGTGTCACAGACACAAAAAGCAGCCCAGGACCCCAAATACATGGTACCCATAGCACTGTGTGTCCCATGGCCGTCTTCCTTTCCCCCTTTCATGCCTTCAGCCACCGAGCCTACCAGACACTACAGTGACCACCGGAACAGCCAGAAGCCCCACTTACTGGTTGAAAAGCATGGACAGCATGAGCTCGTTGGTCTCCTCAGGCAGGTTGGTTAGGAACAGGATGTGATTGGGTGGATTCTCGGAGAGCTGTTGGGAGAGATGGCTGCCACTGAGCAGGGGTACCCCAAGAATGCCTGGTACTGCACTCTGCTCATCACCCTGTTCAGAATCTTTCTCACATGTTCCCCAATGCATACATTGTCTCCCTTTCCCCATAGCCAGTGCCCAGAGACTGCAGGCCCAAGGCAGCAGAGACCTTCCAGCTACTGCCACTACTGTGTGCTGGGGCTAGGACAGCACATGTTGCCCTAGCACACCCATAACACCCGGATGCAGACCTTGATTCGCTTAGCCTCACCCTACTCCCCAAGACCAACACACAAGTCAACCCCTCTGTCCCAGGATGGCTCACCCACAGAGAGCTCAGTGCCACCTCCCACCTGACCTAAGAGCCCCAAGTAACTGTTCTACATCTGCGTGCAAACCATGCTTGTGAGACCTTACAGTGGGGTAGGGTCACTTACAGGCTGGGCAGGCGGCATCTGTCCAGGCATGAGCTGCTGCGGGGGCATGGCCCCAGGCGGGATCTGGCCAGGAGCAAGGCCCGGTGGCGGGATCATGCCAGGTGGTGGCATGTAAGGAGGCTGACCTGGCATGTGGTGCATGATGCGGGGAGCCTGAGTCATCGGTGGCATACCCTGTGCAGAAGAGGGCAGGACTGATGGGCTACAGGTCAGGGGTAGCAAAGTCACAGCAACCGCAATGCAAAGGAGCAGAGCTATGAAGACGAGAGACAGAAGAGGAAGACCCACACCCAAAAAGATAAAAAACAACACCCAACGAACACCAAAGAGAGCAAAACTGAAGACTTGGACTCAAGGAGGAATGCTAAACCAGAAAAAGGGTTTTGGAAACAGTTAAAAGTACAATTAGAGCAATGCCCAACTTTGTTCAGATATTTAAACCGAAACCAGAGGGGGACTGGAGAGATGGCTCGGTGGTTAAGGGTGGGCACCACGACAGAACAGTGTGGTTCCCAGCACCATCAGGCAGCTCACAACTTCCTGTGATTCTAGCTCTAGAGGACCCAATGCCCTCTTCTGGCCTCCACAGGCACTGTACTGAGGTGGCTCAACTGTTCTTCCAGAGGACGAGGGTCTAATTCCCAGCATACATAGCAAATCACAAATATAAATATAAACATTATTTATACACACATGTAAAACAATAGCAAATTTTAAAAAGGAAAGAATGAGTGCTATCAGGATGGCTCAGCGGGGAAAAGCACCTGCCTCCAAGCCTGACAACCTATGTTCAACCTGGTGGACTGGCCTCCTCAACAAGTTGTCCTCTGACCTCTGCTCATGTCCCATGGCATGGACACTCAAACATACACAATAAGCAAAATGTAATTTAAAATGAAATTGATAACAAGCCAAAGACACAGACACCACCACGAGCTATAATACGTGACCCAGCCTGAACACCATGAGACTGAAAGGCTCAAAGACAAAAGACAGAGAAAGAAGGAGGGGAAATTCAACCATCTTGTTTTCTGCTCAGGACTTCTGATGTCCTGCACAGAATGAGATGCCACTTCTCATACACTCAGCAAGATGACAGAGACACTTTGAAGGTTTCCTTACGATCTTTATAGTCTGCTGTCACATTTAGCTCATGATTCAGCCTGAGTTAATTTTTCTCAAAATGAGGCCCAGCATGACCTCAAACTCCTGATTCCTGCCTCAACCTCCCTAAAACTACAATTGCTGGCTACCACCGAGCCAAATGCCTAGCCCTAGGCAGGGCTATGCTTTTCTCTTGTAGATCCAATTGCCCTGCATCAGAACTGCATAGACAGGATAATTTAAGAAAAGCTGGCTAGAAACAAGCCAAGTGAAGGCTGGGTATGCATAAGAAAGAATAAGTCTTTGTATATTTATTTAGGGAGCTGGGTAGTGGGGCCCCAAAGAGCAAAAAACAAACAAACAAAAAATTGCAGTGGTGACCACTACCCAGCTGTGGTGATTTCCCAGTGTGCCGTCTTTGCTTATCAACATGAGCAACTGACTCTTCATCATTCTTCCTTCTGCTTGTAGTACTAGGGACTGAATGGAGCCCTCCCACAGGTTATGTCGATTACTTTGATATTTACTTTATAATCCACTAGTCCCTCTAAATTTGCCTATTATTTCTAACAGGAAGCTGATAACTTTTAACTTTCAGTACTCAAGTAAAGATACACAGAACAAAACCAAGGAAAGGGAACCAGGAGACAGATGTGCAAAAGATAGATCTTCAAAGACAATCAAGTGTACGCTGGGGAAGAGGCACCCAAGAGACCCCCTCCACCACAGGGCTCACCAACCCAATGGGACAAGTCCCCTTAGTCTACCCCCACCCCAGGCCACATGGCTGAAAGCCTGACAGAGGGACATTGGTCCTGCACCCTGGCTTACCGGTACAGGCTGAACAGCGCCCACCACGGGGGCAGCTGCCCCACCCTGAACAGCTTTTTTGGCAGCTGGTGTCTCCTGACTTTTGGGCTTCCTCTTTTCTCGTTTGCGGTCCCTCTCCACAAAGGTGCCCTTCATCTTGGCAATGATGTCCGAGTCAGTCTTAGCATACTGGATGCGCTATCAACCAGAGCAGAAAGGTCAAGGCCATGGAAATCAGGGGAGAACTGCCAGAGTTTAAAATGTGACCTCTTGAGGAGCTTGCTAAGAAAAACTACACAACTTCCTCATCTGTAAAATGTGGATATTCTCCACCTGGCAGGATTGTGGTAGGAACTTAATAGGTCTAAGCTCCTGGAAGCAGCAGCTCCTGCTGACAATTGTAAGGTAGAGGTGTTTACAAGCTCTTCTATGAAGAACCCAGATATGCTCAGACACATATGCTGGGCAGTAGTGGTGCACACTTTTAATCCCAGCACTTGGGAGGCAGAGGCAGGCGGATCTCTGTGAGTTTGAGGCTAGCCTGGTCTACAGAGGGAGTTCCAGGACAGGACTTGTACAGAGAAACCCTGCCTCAAACTCCCCCGCCCCCACGCAACCAAAAATACCGAGACAGGGTCTCACTATGTAGCTCTGGCTGATCTGGAATTCCCTATGTAGGACAGACTAGCCTAGAACTCAGAGACCCATCTGCCTCTGTTTCCCTAAAATAAAAGACATGCACTACCATGTCAAGCAATAAATGATCTTCTTTTTCAAGTCCCATGCCCAGAAGCGGACCTAGAGTATTGCAAAGTGAACTTTTCAGATTCAGTGCTTAGGGAAGGACAAAACACAAAGAGACTGGGACCGCCATGGACACATGGAGCAAGAGAACAGCCAGGCAGCTACGGGATGAGAAAAGCTGGGCCCGGGACTCTAGCTGCTCAAGACACCGAGGCAAAGGGATCTAAGATCCACTTCTGCCTGGCTACACTGAGGATTAGAGGGAGGGATAAGGTAAGGTCAGAGGGGGACAGACCCTTTGTGCTTTCTAAGAAGCTGAGGCATTGTTGTGACGAGTGATGTGTGGTCTGTAGATAGTCCTAGGTGGGTGGAGGAGCACACGTGAAGCCAAGGGAAGAACAGGGCTCGCTCATTAAGAAGGTTCCCACAGGGCAACGGTGGCGTACTCCTTTAATCCCAGCACTCGGGAGGCAGAGGCAGGTGGGTCTCTGTACGTTTGAGACCAGCTTGGTCTACAAGGGCTAATTCCAGGACAGGCTCCAAAACTACAGAGAAACCCTGTCTCAGAAAAAAAGAAAAAAGGAAAAAAAGGTTCCCAGTGGAGTCAGGTGATAAAGGAAGCAGTGAACAGGGCTTAGGAATCTGTGCACTTTGGTTCGGGCCTATTTTTGGGAGGGTTTTAAGCAAGCTCCCATTCTATACTCCAGGTTGGGTTAGAACTCTTGGCAATCCTCTTGCCTCGCTCCCCTACACGTAGACATGAACCATCATGCTCAGTTTCTTGGTCATCTTGTGTCCCCACGGACCCAGGATAAGGAGCACCAAATGGAAAGAACAGCAAGAAAAAGTAGCATCCGAGAGCACACTACAGACCACAGGGCCACACCCACCTTGGCTCCTATAGCACACACACACAACCTCCATATTCAAGATGCTCACCATGGGCTTGTCGTAGAAGGGGAACCCCTGCATGGAACGCAGGGCATTAGTGGCACTGCTGACCTCCTTGAAGATGACAAAGGCCTGGCCCCTCATCTTCAGGCTCCGAGACACCAGAATATCCAGGATCTGGCCAAACTGGGAGAAGATGGCATACAGGGACTTCTTGAGCTCTGCATTCAAGGAAGACAAGACACACTGTGACAAAAGGCCTGGCACTGTGTCCTGGGATTTGCACTATCCTTAGAGGATGGACAGCCCAAATAAGGGGCCACCTGCCAACTGACAGAATACTCAGAATGCCATAGCCCAAGAACCCACAACAGCCAGGTAGTGGTGGCACAGGCCTTTAATCCCAGAGCTGGGAGGCAGAGGGAGATATATCTCTTTGAATTCAAGGCCAGCCTGGTCTACAGAGCAAATTCCAGAACTGTCAGAGTTACCCAGAGAAACCCTGTCTTGAAAAAGCCAAAAAGAAAAAATAAGTTTAAAAAAAAAAAAAAAAACCCAACCAACCCACAACAACAGAAACAGCCAAGAACCACTCAAGTGGAACTCATGTTTACATAACCTTGCAAGACATGGACAACTCTGTTTTGCTTTGAGTCCCGTTTGCTACAGTGTGAAGCAGTTTGGTGAGGGTGGTGGTGCTGGATTCAGATAGGAATTGAACTGTGGTCCTGGCTTGGCCAAGTCCTTCTCAGAGTCCTCAGGATACCTGCTCTAGGCTAGGGGACATTTATTTATATTGTGTGGTGAGGGGTTGGGGAGATGAGGGGTAGAGAGGAGACAATGAGAGGATAACTCTGGGGAGTCAACTCTCCTCCCACCACTGAGTCCCCAGGAACTGAGTTTCCTGCCTCAGCCTTCAAACGCCCAGAACTCTTTTCTGCAATGACTACCCCAGCTTTGGGCAATCTGAACGCAGACCCAGCAAGCTCACATGGCACACACATGGAAGTCAGAGGGTACTCGCCTCCTGGCGTGGGACCTGGGAAGGTCAGGCTAAGCACTAAGCATGCTTACCAGCCTAACTATCTTTCAGAATACTATTTCCAAAAAATTATATGTAAAAGGGGGCCAGTGTAGTGGTGGGAATTGAACCATTTTTCTTGCTTTTTTGATCTCAGGCAAGTTATGCCACCCAAGCTCCAATTTCTTAATCTAAGAGGCTTGTGAGAATTAAATATATCCAAGACTATAGACTCCTGTACACATCTCCCATGTTACATAACGTTACGTATGTATCTCATCACTTCTGGATGTCATTTGCATTATAGTCAATCACTAAGACCAATGCCCAGAGGTCCACGGACAGAGGCAGTCTCATGATGTAGGAACCAGCCATGATAAGCTAAATATGAATAGATCACCCAAAGGAAGTTCTTTACTTCCAACCATTATCACCTGCCAGAGTAGAACTCAGCCATCTATAAGTTTAATGGGGCTTGAGTCTTAGTAGTTTACCCTAAAGCAATACCTGGTTGCAG
Source organism: Arvicola amphibius (assembly GCF_903992535.2). Lineage (NCBI taxonomy): Eukaryota > Metazoa > Chordata > Mammalia > Rodentia > Cricetidae > Arvicola > Arvicola amphibius. Next base: position 76,728,011 of record NC_052054.1, read on the forward strand.
AAGGACCATAAACTAAGATTACCTGAGCACCACCCAAGAACAGACCATCCAAAGGAAATGTCTAACGTTCCAACTGCAGTACATAGGATCACCTGCCAGCTCACACTCACCAGGACACCCCTAGACAAATGTCAGCCAATCAGGGGTCCTGAACCTCTGAAACCCCTCACCCCCCCCACCTTTACTACTATAAAATCCCAACTCTAACTGAGGTCGGGGCTCTCCGTTTACTCCAATACGTTGGACATGCGGAGAGACCGAGTTTGCAAACTTGCTTTCACATACAGTACTCGGTCTCCTTGTGGGCTTTTGGGGGACTTCGCAGATTTGGGCATAACAATGATAGCAGACTGAGCTGGGCTTGATGAAGAGAAAGATTCCAAAAGGCTTCACCAAAAGAAGGGGCTGGTGAGCTAAAAACTTGACGATTATCAACAATGCGCACAGGTTAAAGAGCAGAATGCAAAATGGTTAAGCGCGAGTTGAAAACCAAGGGCTCAGTATGTACAAAGGCCAAAGTTAACTATTAACAGACTGAATGGGGAAGGCTGAGAAAAAGCGGGTGCTAGAGGTAGAAGGGGTCAGCTCATGTGAGATCACCCAGAGGCCAGGCTATCCCGAGAACTTACCATCCTTCTTGATCTTCTCATTGAGATTGTTGATATAAATAGTGTGGTTGGGACGGGTCTCAGGAACTGCCATGGTGTGAGATGCTCACAGCTTAAAGGGAGAAAAAGAGGCGACTTCAGCCCTACGTTTCCCAAAATTCTTGATTCTAAAGGCCTGATGGGCTCTGATCAGAGTTCTGGGATCCTTCCAAGAGTAAACTGGGTAAGCTCGGAATGGGGGAGGGGGGGGAATAAGGGCACAGCTTGGCAACAAAGCCAGCGTAGGACTCCGCTTCTCCAGCCCGCGTGCTAGGGGAATCTAGAAGGTAACTACGAATCCCAGAATGCCCTACGAGTCCCGGCAGGCAGAGCGTACCAAGCGGCGATTCCAATTAGTCCACGCGCGCGAACGGCGCCCCGGGAGGAAAAAAAGAACCCGGATGTCGGAGCCAGTTAAGAAAGTAGGGGCCGATTTTAGACATCCTAGTCTCTCAAAGAGAGGCCTCCCGAAATAACGCGGCCGAAGGCCGGACGCCAAGCGGCGTCTACACCCGCGAGAATTCACCACCTGAGCCGCCGCGCCTGCCACGCTCCCCTGCTCAGGCACACGGCTTCCTGTCCTGGCCCCGGTTTCCCTCTCCGCGAGATGCTCGCCACGCGCAAACTCGGTAGGTTTTGACTGTTCGGGTAAGTCCCCGGCCTCAGCGCCTGCCAATGAAAGGAACACTTGGGTTCCCGCCTTAGTGATAATCCCCGCCCCCTTCCCCGGATGACCAGACCAATCGAAGAAAGCTACGAGCTTTTGGCCAATCGGGACATTACTAGGACTCTAGTGCCTTCCAGACTGCCTTTCGGAAGCCACACCTCTTCCCCTTCCGCCAGTGGCCTTGAACCACGTGATCAACTGTGGGCGGTGAGAAAGGACGATGGAGTCTGGCAGGGTCAACGCCGTTTGCTCCCGGTGGGAAGCGAGTATAAGTTCCTAAGTTCCGTTCCTTAGTCGACCCTTGATCGCTGAGCCGCTGCTACTCTCTTACTTCCCGACTGATTCCAGGACCTTGCCACCACTAGGCTGTTTTCCCAGCCGACTGGTCTCTTGACCTCTAACTCCTACGGGCAACCTTAACGTTCCAAATTCGAGCCAGGGATGTAAGATGAGGCAAGTCACCCCAACCTCATCCCAGATCTGAGCATCCTTAATACGGAAGTGACCAAAACCAGCTAGCTCCAGTGGATGAAATGACAGGACATCTTCAAAAGTTCCTCCTAATGTAAGTCCCATCCCCATAGCACAGCCCACCCTTCTGGAGCCTTCATCTGACTTAGCCCAGTTTCTTTTTCCACCGTTTCAAATACTAACCCAGGTTCTCCCAGACCGACTGAATTAGGCACCATATTCTGCAATTCAACTCTTAATTTTTAATTTTTAATACAGATTTCCATGTGCGGGCCTGAACGCCACATCCAGTTGCTCTAAAACCTGAAACTCCATCCTTGAGATTTGGGAGGGTCCTTTCTGGCTCTCACATCGGCTCGTCCTGAAGACCCCACATGACTTCTCCATGCTCTGTCCCCCTAAAGCCCACAATCCCCCCAGTAACCCAAGACCCCAATATTCCACCTCCTTTACCCCCAAATCCTCTGGACTTAGCTTTGCCATCCCCTCCCTGTAGTCTCCAGGCTTCAGTTCCACCCCCACCCCCACTGCCTCCTCCACCCTCTACTGTGGAGGTTGTTCCCCCTCATGTCTACGGCCTGGAGAAGAGCCAGCTGCTGAAGGAGGCCTTGGAGAAGGCTGGCCCAGTCCCCAAAGGCAGAGAAGATGTGAAGAGGCTCCTGAAGCTGCACAAAGACCGGTAGGGTCTCCAAACCCCTAACACCACCCCAAGTCTCATCCAGCCCCCTGTCTCCAGAGTACTTCAGCCACTCCTCGGGGTTTCCCATTTTCTTGATCTCAAACAGTCCTATGCCTTAAAGTCCCCTTCCTAGCTCTTCAGTGATTGGCCTCCAGCATCAGAGAAAGCAACTCCTGCACATGCTTCTGTCCCTCCACATAGTGGCTCCCAGAGCAGCCCGGGTTGTAATAACTGGGTCCAAAGGAAGTGTGTAACTCAGTGGTGGCTTCTGAAAGATAGGGAGCAAGTTATGGAGGTCTGTCCCGTGAGAGCAGACTGCATAGGCACAGGTCTATACTAAAAACATACGTGTTCTCAAAGAACAGAAGAGATGGGAAAGTAGGCGAGCAGCAGTGTGGTCAGCAGGATGGGTCTCTGACGAGTCACGAAAAGGCGTTGCTCAGAAAAGAACTACCGTTAAGAGGACTAGAGGTCATGAATCAAGTCCAAAGTCCCAGGAAGAAAGTGATGCACCCCAGGACACAGGCAGTAAGGGAAGAGGATAAAGAAGACACCACAGGCCCCTCTCCAAATTGATAAACTCCCCCAGTGCGTAGGGGCACGTGCCTGTAATCCCAGCGTTCAGGAGATGAGTTCCAAGCCAGGAAAGAAGGGAGGGAGGGAGGGAAGAAAAAGGGAATTCTTGAACTCCCAACTTTTAAAAATGCTGCAAGATCCCCGGCGGGCCATGTGGCAGCAGGCTGGGAGCAGCCAGTCCCAGACAGAGATGGCCGTGGGTCCCCGGAGCAGTTGGGACTGCTGGTCCCGCCATGAGGGCGGGTGTGAGCATGTGGTGGGTAGAAGGAAGGCACATGGGCAGACACATCATACAGAATAGAACTGGATATTTATTACTTGGGGGGGGAGAAGGAGAAGAGAAGAAGAGGAGAGACACAGAGGGGCCTGAGAGACTTGCACACACCAAGGGGGGGCGGGCAGACAGATTCAAGATGGCGGGGTGGGGGGGGGCACCGGGAGTGGGCGTGGCTTGCCTCTTAAAGAGACAAACCATAACACCAACCATACTTACAAGGCACACCAAGTGCCCAACCACCATTATGCAAATTGTATGTAGACAGCCTGTCATCACATTATTAAGTATTTTCTTCTTAAAACGAACCTCTCCACCGAAGCAAATAATCCCAATCAGACCAAATCAAACCAAATTAAGAGATGTCCATGCTTAATGGAGTGCTCCCTGGTTGCCCTGGAAAACATGGAGGGGGGAGAGAGAGAAGAGGAGACATTTGTTCATTCTCTGGGGGCAGTTTAAAGACTCTTGACCTTCCCTGGGGAGAGATTACCCTTTGGTGGGCTTTCTTGACCCTCCCTGGGGAGGGGCTTTCTCAGAGGTGGAGTTTGGACCAAGGCAACTCCCAGGAGAGAGAGCTTATGCCAAGAGCTGGGGTGAAGCCCCCAGCCAAACAATCTGGACTTTTTATATAAAGGAAGGGGTGTTAGGGAACTGAGGTGACGCTTTTGACCAAATGCACATAGGTAATCAATGTCAGATTAAAAGGATTTCTTAAATCAGGCGGTGGTAATGTATGCCTTTAATCCCAGCACTCAGGAGGCAGAGGCTGGTAGATCTCAGTGAGTTCAAGGCCAGCCTGGTCTACAAAGTAAGTTCAGACAGCCAGAACTAAACAGTGAAACCTTATCTCAAAAACAAAACAAAAAGAAACAAAAACAACAACAAAAGATTTCTTTACTTTGTTTCTTGGGCTCTTACTAGTTGGGTTTGGGGGGGTTTGTGTGTGTTTTAGATAAGGTCCCATATAGCCCAGGCTGACCTCAAAGTCTATGTAGCTGAGAACACCTGTTCCTTATTCCTCCGCTTCAGGAGATGACAGGTGTATATTACTTTCACCAGCTGTTTGGTGCTGGTGGTGGTTTGAAACAAAGTCTGTCTGTAGCCCTGGGTGTCCTGGAACTCACTATGTTGACCAGGCTGGCCTTGAACTCACAGAGATCCACCTGTCTTCCCCTCCGAAGTATTGTGATTAAAGATGTATGCCACCATACTGGTCTGCTTTGTTTGTTTTTGACCCAGTGTCACACTGTAGCTCAAACTGACAGAAGTCTGTGTCACCCAGGCTGGCCTGAACTCAATGGCAGTCCTGCCTCTGCTCTCAAAGGCTGTTATTACAAGCATGGATCCCCATGGCTGGCTGAGTTTTTAAAGATGTGTTGCTCTCAGCAACCTCATGAAATAGGAACTGTTTCTTTCCTGTTTTCTGGATGAGAAAGCCAAGCCTCTTAGAGGGCTGGAGAGATGACTCAGTGGTTAAGAGCATTGGCTGCTCTTGCAGAAGATCTCAGTTCCCAGCACCCACATGGTGTGATATAGCCATAACTCTAAATCTAGAGGACCCAGCACCTCTCCTGGATCCCATGGGTACCCACACAAGTGACATACACTCTTATTTATATATATATATATGTCAAAGGAAATGTAAAATGAGAGAAAGCTGAAGCTCTTAGGGGCAGTCATTTAGCCACAGTTCAAAGAAGGAGCGAGGTCTCTGTTTGAATTCCAGTAGGGGACTTGGTACCTCTAACCACCCTGCTGTGGTCAGGAGTTACCTCAAACTAAGAACCTGGAGCTTTGTGTATTTATCATGGGTGTGAGCATCCCTATCACCACCCTGGCTTTGCCCTCCTGCTGGCCCTGGGCCTCGAGGGACTGAGATCCCTGAAACCATGCAGCTGCCACAGGGCAGGGCTGGTCAGCTCTGCTCAGCTTCATCTGAGGTGCTCTCTTGAGCCTTAAGCATATTGTCACCTGGTTTAATGCAAGACTGAATTAATCTATTTGTTTGTTGTGTGGTATATGTGTGCTGCAGTGTTGGTGTGTGTGAGGTCAGAGCACACTGCATGAGTCATTTCTTCCAACATGTGGGACCTGGGACTTGAACTCAAGTTGTCTGGGTTAGCAGCAAGTGCTGAGCCCTCACACCAGCCTCCCAACTGCCCCCTCCCCACATACACCTCAGACCTGGTAGAGAGAATAACCAGACACTGGCTATGGTAGCACACCTTTAATCCCAGCATTGGGGAAACTAAGGCAGGAACATTGCCATTGGTTGGAGGCTAGCCTGGGATACATTTGAAGATAATGTCTACAAAAAAAGAAAATAAAAATCTTAGCATTTGGGAACAAAACATACTACCTTCTAAAATTTTTCTCAGAGAAATCTTTGTGACTCATGGTTGTATACGTTCTGCATCTGCTCTTTGCCTTTCAAGCTCTGTGAGAAGCAGCAGGAAAAAAGCAAAATAATGATTACCAGATGAGAAAACTGAGGCTTTGGGTGTGGGGTCTTACTGCCTCAGCAAAGGAGTAGCCCTGAGGCCTTAGTACATCTCCAGGGTGATCTGAGAGCCATTCCCTGTGACTTATTGTTCTGCTTCAGGTTTCGAAATGACTTGCAATGGATCCTCTTTTGTGCCGACCTGCCATCGCTCATCCAAGAAGGCCCTCAGTAAGTACCCACTGCTCGGACATGAGAGGGTCCTGCCAGTTTTCTAAGGCTAGACTGGCTCTGTGGGACGAGCCCTCTACCCCGGGTATCCTGGGGAGGAGGGAAAGAAAACAGGGCCTTTTCCTCATCATGATGTGTGTGTGTGTGTGTGTGTGTCTGCCCATGCGCGTGTGAGTGATACAGAAGGACCATCTAAATGAGTAGCTGAATGAACCCCAATAAGTGCACAGATGAAGTGGCCCGGCCCCTTAAACCCAGGTTTGTCCCCACCTTCCAGCCTATTACCGCACCTGGCATGGGAGAGGAGACAGGTCCCCTAGACAACATACCCCTCCCCCCTCTGAGGTCAGGGGAGTTCAGTAAAGACACAGCATGTGCTAGAGTGGGCTGTCTCTCCCAGGTGTGGACTGGTGGCCTTGTGGATGGCAGGTAGTCTTCTGTCAACCCCGGACACTGACAGTGTCTCTCTGGAAAGACTGGTGCGGGTAGCCATGGAGAGAGGCTACACGGCACAGGGAGAGATGTTCTCTGGTAAGTTGGCTGGGAAATACCTCAAGCCCTAAGTTCCACTGGGTCTTCTCTAGGCCAGCTGAGACACTGAAGGTGCATGAGGAGGTCTCATTTCCTTCTGGCCTACCCCTTGTAGTAGTAGACCAAAGGTGGTACCAGGAGAAGTCAAATCATCTTTATGGCCAGGTGGTTAAACAACTGACCCTTTGTGCCTCACTTGGTTTTTTAGGATTTTTTGTAGTACTGGGAATTGAACATAAGGATGTAAGGCAGTTACTCTACTGCTGAGCCATACCCCCAGCCCCTCACTGGGGGATTCTAGGCAGGGGCTCTACCACTGAGACACACCCCCAGCCCCTCACTGGAGGATTCTAGGCAGGGCCTCTACCACCGAGTCACACCCCCAGCCCCTCATTGCGGGAGTCTAGGCGGGAGCTCTACCACTGAGCTCTATTTCCAGCCATTTTTTTCTTTTGAGACATAGGCTCACTAAATTGCTCAGCCTGGTCTTGAACTCACTGGGTAGCCCAGGCAGGGTTTAAACATCTGATCCTCCTAACTCAGCCTCTGAAATAGCTGGGATTACAGGTCCATGCCATCAGGCCCAACTTGTGCCTCATTTTCTGAATTTACACAAATGATAAGCCCTTTTGATATGATTCTCATTCATTCATTCATTTAATCTACACTTTCTTCTGCTCTCTTTCCCTCCCTCTTTCTCCCCCTCCGTCTCCCCCGCCCCCACCTTCTGCAGTGGCTGATATGGCCAAACTGGCCCAGGAGACCTTGGACTGCCAGACTGAGCTTCTCTGTGGTGGCCTGGGTGGTCCCAACAGACATCGGGTCCTGCAGCACCTCATCACTGGACATCCCTTGCTCATCCCGCATCCTAGGACCTGGGAGGGAGCAGGGCAGGGGCAGTGAAGGGTAGGATCCAATTCCACACCACAGTTTGGACCTTAACACCAGCTCCAGCTATGATGAGGATTTCAACCATGAGCCGTGCCAAAAGAAAGGCCATAAAGCCCACTGGGCAGTGAGTGCAGGTGGGTCCACCCCACCTTTGCCCGTGTATGCCGCTCCCTAGACCTTTCCACCCACTAGTAACCCCTGTTTATATTGCATCGCCACTGAAGTGCCTGCCATGCACTGCGGTGTGAACAAGAGCTTGTCCACCCTCTTTCCCGTGCAGTACTTAGCAAATAGCCCAGTAGGTATGAGGTCCCTCAAGTGTCTACCAATTAGAGTTCCCTCAAACAGGCCCAGAGCACAGACTAGGGGGTAAGGGGCTCGAGGTGCAGCCCAGGCTCATTAGGCTCCATAGTTCTGCCTAAGTTTCTTCACCTCTCCAGGCGTATTGCCCACCTGGAAATTGAGGGGGGAGGGGAGGGGCGCTAGGTTTCCTCACAGAAGCACTTTGAGAGGTTTCTGTGGCTCATGGTTCAGGGGATGCTTCATGGAAAGGAAAGCAGGGCAGCTGATGGCTCTGCTAGTGACGGAGAAGCCAGGAACAAGTACAGCTTGTTCCTGCTTGACCAGGAAGCAGAGAGCTCCACCCAGAAATGGGAGTTGGACTATAGCCCTGCACTTGCAATTCAGCCCCACCCCGTGACCCACTTCCTCCAGTAAGGTCCCACCTGCAGAAGGGTCCCCAGCTCCCAAAATAGCACCCGAAATGGGACGGTGTACATACAGACAGTAATAGAGGCAGCACTGCCTCCCTGCTCTTCAGGCTGTATGGGCATGCGACTCCTAGAACACGGTTGACACTGCGTGTCTGTCACCGGCACTATTCTTAGCATCCTGCCTGCATGGGAGAAGGACAGATTTGTGTACATCACCTGCCTGGCCTCTAGAAGTGTGGCTGGCACTGTGTGGGGCAGCTGGAAATGTTGGGGTCTTCATTTCAATGCTGTCCCCACCTTCAGTGTGCTGCAAGAGGCCCTGCTATGTACCCACAGTCCTAACCTTGTGGCAATAAGGCAGCACTTGGCCTGGAGGGTCACGGGATGCAGGAGTCCTGGCACCTAGTTATAACCCCAGCAACTCACATCCTCTTCTTGTCCCCCAGGGGTCCTGATAGGTGTGCAGAGTGTACCGATATTTGGCTACACGGAAGACTCTGAGTTGCCAGGCCTCTTCCACCCAGTGCCTGGCACACCCTACCAATCACCATCCCTCCCAGAGGAGAGCTCCCCAGGTGCCATCTTCCTTCTCTCCAAGCAGGGCAAGAGTTGGCATTACCAGCTGTGGGACTACAACCAAGTCCGGGATAGCAACCTGCAGCTGACGGACTTCTCTCCTGCCAGGGCCGCAGATGGACGGGTGTACGTGGTACCTGCTGGTGGGGTACAGGCTGGCCTCTGTGGCCAGGTCCTGCTGCTTAGACCACGGGAGTGGAGCCATTAGCTGGGGCTGGGGCACCTGCCTTGAAGTTCCCTCCATCACCATTAGAGTGCCTCAGCTTCATCCCCTGTGTGACATCTGTAGTCCAACCTGTATCTTGAGGGCCTTCGGCCTTCTGCTAGAAATCTCTCACACAATCACCCCATCTGTGGCATCACAAGCTTGACCACTGTCCAAAGTCTAAATTCATCACTTGCAGGATTAAGCATGCCTTTGGTTAAGGGAGACTTTTTTGGGGTTTTGTTTGTTTTGTTTTGTTTTTTGAGAAAGGGTTTCTCTGTGTATCTCTAGCTGTTGTGGAACTCTTTATAGACCAGGCTGGCCTCAAACTCACAGATATCCACCTGCCTCTGCCTCTCTGAGTGCCGGGATTGAAAGTGTGTGCCACCACAGCCCAGCTTCTTTTGTTTGTTTGTTTGTTTGCTTGCTTGCTTGTTTTTTAAAGCATGATCTCTGCCTACTTCTAAACCCAGCACTCAGAAAGTAGAGGACTGGTTCTCAGCCTGTGGATCATGACCCCTTTGGGGATCAATACCCTTTCACAGGGATGCCTAAGATCATTTGAAAACACAGGTATGGAAAACACATTATGATTCATGACAGTAGCAAAATTACAGTTAAAAAGTAGCAACTCGGGAGGCAGAGGCAGGAGGATCTCTGTGAGTTCGAGACCAGCCTGGTCTACAAGAGCTAGTTCCAGGACAGGCTCCAAAGCCACAGAGAAACCCTGTCTCGAAAAAACCAAAAAAAAAAAAAGTAGCAACAAAAATAATTTCATAGTTGGGGGTCACTGACCATGAGAAACTGTATTAAAGAATCACAACATTAGGAAAGTTGAGAATCACTGAGGTAGGGATGGGGAATCTCTGTGAGTTCGAGACTATCCTGGTTTACATAGCAAACTCCAGGCAGCCAGGCCTACATAGTGAGACCCTGTCTCAGAAAGCAAAAATAACAACAAAAAGCTCTCAATATGTAGCTCTGGATGACCTAGAACTCCCTATGTAGCAGACTAGGCTGGCCTCAACCTCAGAGATCTGCCTGGCATTGCTTCCTGCATGCTGGGATTAAAGGCGTGTTCCCTCATGCCTAGAGGAATAGTAACTAGGATATGCTTAGGATAGTAACTCAGATCATAGCTGTGGTCCTCCCGCTTGAATGGTCTCTCTTTGGGGACATCTTTTTTGTTTTTCAGGACGGTTTCACTGTGCAGCCCTGGCTCTCCTGGAACTCGCTCTGTAGACCAGGCTGGCCTCAAACTCACAGAGATCCGCCTGCCCCTGCCTCCCGAGTGCTGGGATAAAGGCTGCAACGCCCGCCCTTTGAGGGCGTCTTTTAAGACACTGTCAGTCCACTGACATCTACGAAAGCCTGGACCCTGTTAACCTGACCCCCATCTCCACTTTTGCTCACAGAACAGAAACTAACCCAACTCCCTTCTCCTTGGCTTACTCAGACTATTGCTCACCTGCCTGACAGCCATGGTAGCCTTTCAGATACCAAGACTGCAGGCACCAACACCAGCCCTGAGCTGGTAAGATGGCTAATGGGCAAAGGTGCTTGCCAAGCCTGATGACCCAGGGACCCATGTAGTGGAAGGAGTGATTTCCACAGGTTGTTACCTCACCTCCACTTGGTTGCTGTGCACTCAACACAAATTCAAATAGAATAAAAGTTTTTAAAAGCTTACTACCCCTAACTTTTCCATCTTGACTCCAATATCATTTCCTCTTCAGAGTCCCCAGAACCCCTCTCCTTCCACGTGAGGATAAGAGAGGAATATGATGCAGATTTTTATGTTTGTTAAAGATTTATTTATTATGAATAGTGTTATCCACAGTGTATTGTATTATTTAATTAGTTATTATGGATAGTGTTGTACATAGTGCCTGCATGTATGTCTGCAGGCCAGAAGAGGGCACCAGATCTCATTATAGATGGCTTTTGAGCCATGTGGTTGCTGGGAATTGAACTCAGGACCTCTGGAAGAGCAGCCAGCCGCTCTTAAATCTCTGAGCGATCTCTCCAGCCTGTTTGTAGCAGCCAGCCGCTCTTAAATCTCTGAGCAATCTCTCCAGCCTGTTTGTTTTGAAAGACAGGTCTTGTTGTGTTATGCATTCCAGGTTAGCCTTGCATATGCCATATCCTGCCCAAGGCTGGGATAATGGTGTAGGCCTATAATCCCAGCATTTGGAAGGTAGAGGCCAGAGAATCAATTCAGGCTCATCATTGCTACATGACAGTTCAGGGCTAGCTTGAACTGTGACTCTTAAATCACATAGGAAGCAGCTGTGTGTGCCTCCTACTTTATCTGTCCTAACGAGCCAACTATAAAGAAAGTAATCGGCACCTGGTACACCCACTCAGAAGGGGAGGAATAAGTCTGGGGTGCTGCAGTGCTCCCAGCAAAAGATCACACTTTAGGGGAGGCGTATGGTACAGTATGTAGTCACCAGTGAGTGGGGTGCGCAGCAGTCTGAATTCTGACCCTGATATTTGGTTGGCACTGGGAGCCCTGTATCTGGCATAGAGCCATGCGCAGGAGACTAGCAATACAACTAGGCATGGTGGCACACACCATCTCAGTACTCCAGAGGCTGAGTCAAGCGGGTCAAGGTGAGTTTGAAGCAAGCCTGGGCTACACTGAGTACCAAACAGTTTTGGGCTACAGAACAAGACCCTGTCTCAAAACAACAAAAAATAAAAGCTGGGTGTGGAGGCCCATGCCTGTAATTCCAGCAGTCTGGGGGCCAAATGGGAGGACCTCACATTCCAGACCAACCTGAGCTACAGTGAGACCCTGTCTCTAAATTAGAAAAAATAAGGGGGGCTGGAAATATGGCTCAGCAATTAAGACTACTTGCTGCTCTCACAGTGGACCCAAGTTTGGATCCCAGAACCCACATCAGACAGCTTCAAACCACCTGTAGCTTCAACTCCTGGGGGTAGGGGGTCCAGTGCCCTTTTCTGGCCTCCTTAGGCGCCTGAACACAAATAGTTAACATACACACACATGCAAATACCAATCTTTTTTTCTTTATTTGTGTGTGTGTATGTGTGTTTTCAAGACAGGGTTTCTCTGTGTATCCCTGGCTGTCCTGGAATTTACTCTGTAGACCAACGAGACTGGCCTTGAACTCAGAGATCCACCTGCCCCCGCCTCCCGAATGCTGTGATTAATGTGCACATTTTAATCTAAACAAAAAATTAATGGCATTTTGGGGTCTTAAATGAGTGAGGGACCTCCTCAGCCTTCCTCTCCCAAGGTGACCACTACCCCATTATCCCACCCCAGCATGAAGGCCCAAGAGCGTGAATTTGAGCCCACATACCCAGATGCCAAGAAAATATCCACAGCATTGACTTTGTCCTGTTTATTGGGATGCCATTGTGGGCGGGAGGCCCAATAAAGTCATTTTGCCTGGATTCACTGACACCACCCCCAGCTAACTATCTCGTTTATAAATATATATAAAGTCAGTCAGTAGAAAAAGGAAGACATGTTGGCCCTGGAAGACGTTAGGGCTTAGGGAAGAGGTAGGTTCCTGTCCTCACCAAGCCCATCTGTGTGGGCCAGGAAGCCAAGGTTCTGGAGAGGTGCTGTAGCACAGAGTTGTACAGTCTTTGGTTAGAACCAGGTAGCCCGTGGCGAGGGCCAGAAGCCCACTCGTGCTTCTGGGCAACCTGGCAGTTCATTGTGTGTGTGGGTAGGGACACTTACAGTGAAGCAAGGAGAAACCTCCTCCCCTGCCTCACTGGAGAGCCCCATGGTCTAGGGCAGAAGGAAGAGGCCCTGAGGCCAGAGCTAGTGCACCAAGGAAGGAAGACGGTCACAGTGCTGGCACAGGTGGATGTGGCTGTGGTCTGGCTCTGCAACAGCATGAAGAGTCCACAGAGAAACAAGGGATCCTTCCAGGCCTCAGCACAGAGGGGGATAAGCTGTGTTCCCACACTATAGCATCAGGCCTAGGGCAGCACCCTCCTCTCAGCACTTGAATGACATCCAGGTGAGGCTGTCACTGCCCTAGGTGGAAGTAGCTCCTGCAGGTCTTCACAAATATGCCCAATCCTCTGGGGAGCAGAAGCTAACTTGCTGAGGCTCCGCGCTCAGCCAGCTCAGGGAGGGTTCGCGGATCTAGCTATGGCCCCTGGTACTCCCCTGGAAGCTCCTAGCTGATCAGGATACCCCATGCATGTTCTGCTAACTATGCCTCTACCTGTCCTGTTCCCCATTTGTAAGGGAGCCCAGTGTTTCCAGGTCCCCCAAAGCTCCTGAGACCACACTGATCTGGTGACACCTTGAAGTAGCTCGTCTTCCATCAGCAGCCTCAAGCCCAGCAACATCTTAGGGCTCCTCCAGCCAGACACATGCTATCTTGCAAGTGAGCCTAGCAGCAGCAGATGAGATCAGCTCTGGGCCAGCCCCTGAAGGAGGTGGATCAAGTTGTCCAAACCCCAGAGGTAGCCATCCTCACGGTTGCCCTCGGCCCAGGGCAGCCTGTGACTGAGCGTTTGGTGGTCAGGCAGGGTCACTGTCTTGCCGAAGTCAATCATCCAGACCTTGGCCAGGCCGGTGTGGTCGTGCACAAAGAGAAGGGAGCTGCCCACCACCTGTAATAGTCAGTGGAGAGAAGTAGTTAGAGGAGCAGGCACTACCAGTCTACTCCCCAATGAGCAGTAAAGCAGACACTCAGGAATCAGGCCGCCCATGTTCAAATCCTGACTCTGCTTCTTCTAGGCTGTGTAGCTTTAGGCAAGCATTTTACCCTCTCTGTGGCTCTGCTTCCACAGATACAAACAGAGAATAACAGTATAATTTACATACACAAGGCATTTCAAATGGTTCCTAGAACACAACAAATACACATGGTACCAGTTATCATGTGTGTGTATTCTGGGATGGCCCAGAGCCTCCAACAAGCTAAGCAGGAGTCACAGGCTAAGTTACATCCCTAGCCCATTGCCTCCGTTTTCTATCTCATTTCTGTTTGTCTGATAGGGTCGTACATAGTCCCAGACGGCCTTCAGCTATCTATACTGCCAAGAATACCCTTGAACTTCAGATCCTCCTGCCTCCACCTCCCCCGTGTGCTGGCCTGAACTCCCAGCCCAACTGCTTCCTCTTCCCAGGTGCTAGATAGAACAGTGTGAACCAGCACACTGGGTTATTTGCTGTCTTCATTTTTTAAGCCACAGCACAGACTCAAATGGTGTCAGGGTTGTGACTGGGTCAGAGAACTCAGATCAGACAGAAGAGATGGACAACTTTCTCCAGAATAGGGCAGTGGCTTCTTAGGCCCAGTGGGCTGTGGCTGATGACGTTAGGCAAGTGGCTTCCTTCCTTTGGCTTTGGTGTCCTGTCTGTAGAATGGGGAAGTTGGTAACACTGCCTCCTGGGGTCACATAGCACCCTACAACCACAGGCTCATAAAGTGCCTCCCAGTGTCTGCCTCGAAACACCTCGGTGGGGCTGTGCACACTTTGGTGGGTGCTGTTAGTGGCACTTCGATTTACTTGTTTTAGATACAGTCACTGCTGAGCAGGTGTGGTGACACATGTCCACAATCCAAGCATTTGTAAGGCAGATGCAGAATAGCCACAAATCTGAGGTCAACCTCGGCTAGGTAGTAAGCTCCAGGCCTGCCAAAGCTCCAGAGTAAAGTTGTCTCAAAAAAGACACTAAACCAGTCATGGTGACACAACACACACCTTTAATTCCAGCACTCAGAAGGCAGAGACAGGCAAATGTCTATGAGCTCAAGGCCAGCGAGGCTACAAAGTAGAACTCTACCTCAAAACCAAATGGCCTGGTGAGATGGCTCAAAACAAACCTGACGACCTAAGCTCAAGTCCTGGGCCCGCATGGCAGAAGAGCGAAATGACTCCCACAAGAGTACCACGGCACACGCACACCCCATCCGACATTCACATACTCTAAAGTCAACAGGGAGTTACGCTTTTTTGTTTTGTTTTGCTTTGGTTTTTGAGACAGGGTTTCTCTGTGTAGTGTCTTGGAACTTGCTCTGTAGCCCAGGCTGGCCTCGAGCTCACAGATATATATCCACCTGCCTGGGACTAAAGGTGTGTGCCTAAAGTTACGCTTTCTCATAAACAAACAAACAACTGCTGCCTTTCCATCATCTAATGTGGGTTTTACAAGGCCCCCGCCACCTCCATCTGTCTTACAGCAGGTTTCAACTCCACCCTGCTCCCAGACCCCAGTTCCTGGACAGGTGAACAGGAGCCTGTCTGCAGAGTCAGATGCTGCCAGGCCTCATGATTACAGGCCTTAGTCTTAGCTACTTGGGAAGCTGAGGCAGGAGGACAGAAAATATTCTAGTATTTTTCTAATATTGATTACAGGCCTATAGCCTCGATTAGAGTGAGCTTCAAGGGTAACCTGGGCAACTTAAGAACTGTCTCAAAATAAGACCTTAAAGAGGCTAACCTAGTCTACATAATGAGTGTGGGGCTATATTTCAGTTGGTAGCATGTCTGCCCCTAAGCATGGTGACACACATCCATAATACCACACTCAGAAGGTGGAGGCAGAAGATCAAGAGTCCAGGTCATCCTCAGCTACACATCAAATTCCAGGTCAGCCGGGGCTATGTAAGCCCATCTCAGTAAAATAGTGGAGGGTGTGAGGCTGGAATGCAGCTCAGTGGTAGAGCACTTGCCTGGCAGACATGAGATCCTGGGTTCAAATCCCCAGCACCAAACAGAAAAGAGGCAGACACCATTCAGGCCTGGATACTGCTGCTATATGGCAAGCATCTAGGACTTATGTCTTAGGGAAACTAGAAATACCAATTTCTATGTGAAATTTCATATTTCAGATGGAGGCAGAACACTAGGCCATCAAAACCAAACAGAAGGAGAGGAGAGGCCTCTACTTCCACATAAAGCCTGAAGATAGTGACAGGGACAATGGTGACATTTGATCAAAACAAACATGATGATGACAGCTGGCACTCATGGTGGTTTACCGTGGGCTGGGCTCTAATCTATTAGCCACTTAACCTTCATCAGTGTCCACATGGCTGCTGCTGTCACTCACACTCCAGGAGCCTCCCAGAGTGGCTGCTTGGGCTTAGGAGAGGCAGAGCTGGAACTGAGACTTGTACAGGTAAGACTTTCAGCTCAGGGCTTTCTAGAAAAGTCAGAGACATCACTGAGAAGAGGGGAAAGGGCTGAGGGGCAGAGGAAGAGCCTGGGGGAAAGGAGGTGCCATCACTTCTCTGACTAGCGAATAGCCTCCAAGCATCCAAGCTGCCTGAGAGACACAGGGTGACAAGCATAGTTAGTGGCAGACAACTACAATCCTAGCACTTGTGAAGCCTGAGCCAACAGGATCGGGAGTTCTAGGCCAGCCTAGGCAACACAGCAAGTTTGAGGCCAACCTGGGTTATGTGAAACCCACAAAACAAAACAGACACCCTCTGGTCTGGCAAGATGGCACAGTGGGTAGGACACTTGCTGATGACCTGAGTTTGCTCTCCAGGACCCATATGTTAGAAGGAGAAAACAGACTTTATCATGTGTCCTCTGTCCTCCCACAACTAAGAGACAGGCTTGGAGCAGAAAGAAAAGGCAAGAACCACACATAGGGAGGCACCTAGAGATACACCATTAAAGTCACACACTGCTTCTAAGAACGTGATTGCTACTTCCCAGTGACTCGTAACCCTCAGCAGTCTAGGGGTGGGTATCATCACCCTGGCCTGTGTCAGTCAACACGAGACTGTCTGCAAGGAAGGCTGGGTGTGGTGCTCTTCCCTGTAACCCTGCATGTGGGCGGCTAGGACAGGAAGAGTGTGACTAGGAGGTCACTCTGGGCTACATGAGACCGTGTCTCAAAAGACCATGCCCCTCTCCCAAAGGAAAGAAAGCAAGGACAGGGGGTGTGCTCAGCACAGTGATTGAGAAACCCTGGTTTTGACTCCCAGCCCTGGAAATAAAGAGACTGAGGAGAGACCAAAGTTACACAGAAGAGTCAGCCTTATCCCCAGACCGCCTGGTTTGAATCCATGCTCCCACTCCCTCCCTGCCTGAATCCCCTAAACTGGAGGCCACATACACCTGTGGCACCCAGGGCTCGCACCTCGTGGGTCTTGAAGAAGGGAGAGTTCTCCAGAGCCTCGCGGAGGTCCTCCAGTCGCGCCACGTACTTTCTCTGAGTGTGAGAGGGAGGGTGGCTCATTAGCACAGAAATGCAGCAAGCCCTTGGTGAGCCACCTTGAGATGAGACTTCACCCTGTCATCCTGGACAGTCAGTCAAGGTGGGATAAAGGGAACCAAGGAAGTGGTGGGAAGAGGGAGTACTGGCATGAAGCCATTAAGGTAGTGCACTCAAGAGTGAGACAGATTAAATGAGTTCCACCAATCCCTATAGCTCCCCCATGAGAGGGGGAGTCAGTTTCCCCTTCCCCCAAGCTGGGCTTGTCTCTCTCATGATAGGACCTGTTCTGCCCAACAGAATGTGGTTGTGCTATGCCTAGATACCAGGGGACCTCGTACAAAACACCTGCTATCAGCTTCCTGTTCCCATGGTGAGAACAGCACAGGCTAGCCTGCTATATTGAACAGACAGACACCCAAGTGCCGAATAAGACTGTGAATCAAGGTAGACATAAAAGCCATGCTAGCTGGGACCAGCTAGTCTCAGCCAAGCCACCAGCTGATGGCAGACTGTGAGCAAGACTGGCCAGGAGCAGGCCAGCCCAACCTAACCCAGCCCAAAGCAAGGGAGCATGACTCAGAAGCAACAATAAATGGTGGCTGCGTCAGGGGATGAGCATCCCACTCACCAGGAGCCCAAGGTCTCCGTCTACAAAGTCTTCCAGCACCTTCGTCACCTGCTCCAGTGCTTGTGTCTTCTTGAAGTTGGTGTTGCAGGTCCCATCGGCCTTCTGCAAAGCAAGAGGTGAAGTGCTGTCACGTGTGCTGCTTCACCCCAACGCTGGGTACCCCACCAGCCAAGATAACCCCTACTCAGGTCCACCTGCCTGGCCCAACTCGACCCAGTCCCCTGCCACACTTTTATGTGACCTGTCCTCCCACGTCTAACAAAACAGTCACGGCTGAGCTCATCTTGCAAAACAGGCTGTTAGGGGACTAGGAGTTGGCTTCAGCCGCAATTCTGCTTCTGTCTAGCGGAGTGGCTAGAGCCAGTCCATCAACAGTCCTGTGTATCTGAGGCTTGAAAAACTCCCAGGGGAGCTCAGGTTAACCTTGAACTCCTGGTACTCCTGCCTCCTTCTCACCAGGCACTACCTCATTCAGCTTGACAAGACCTACCACACGCCTCAGCCTCAGAGGCCTCATGTGTTGGTATCTACTTCCTAGACTCTGGGCATGTAGGACCTGGGGCCCACAAAATAAATGAACAAAAATTCTTTGCGCTTCAAACTCCTGATCCCTGCTTCAACTTCCCAAGTGCCGGGGTTACAGACATGAGCCACCACACCTGGCCATTTTCACTTATTGACTATGTGATTAATTATTCAAACAGATGAGAGGGGTGGAGATCTGAGCGAAGCGTCTCCTTCATATGTGCTAGGCAAGTGCTCTATTACTATGCTATAGTCCTGTCTTTATTTAGTTAGTATTGTTTGTGTAGTACTACTGAGAATTGAACCTAGGGCCTCACACAAGCTTAGTCTTCTAACACTGAGCCACACCCCCCAGGCCTCTTTTTTCCCTGTTAGCTTTTCATTTTTGAGACACGGTATCTCTAAGTTGCCCGTGCTGGTCCTGAACTTACTCTGTAACTCGGATTGAAGCCACATGCCCTTCTGCCTTAACCTCTTCATAGGGATGAAAGGTGTAAGCTATGATATCCAGCTTTCCAATTTTATTTAATTTATGAAATAAAAACTTAAAAGACCCTTCCAGCCACTGCATTCCAGAATGGAGGGAAGAGGGTCAGGTCTGGGAGGTCAGGGACACAGAAAAGTCTGGACTTGGGGAAAAAGTGCTGGTATATGAAGATGTCCCAGTAGATAAAGAAACCTCACTGGCCTCTGCTACACGCAGGGATGGGAAGTGGGGCTTCCCCACACCGGGCTGTCTGGACTCTGCAGACATGGGTCTGCTTCCTTCTAGTGTCCCCTGCCTCCCATCCTCCATAAGAAGCCAGTCCACTGCTCCAATCCCGGAACTTTGAGTGTCAAACAAATTGGCTTATTCCTGGCCCTCACCTTGACACCTTCTATCCGGAAGCCGAGGGTGGAAGTTGAGCTCAGGGTCTCCCTCCACTGCATATATCGGGGCTTGGTGACTGCACCCTGAGCATGCTCCTCAGGAGTGGGGGCCGCAGGGTCCACTGCCACCATCTTCTCATACATATCTTTCCGGGGCCTGGGCCGCTCTCGTGCCTTCACCAGCTCCTCTTCCAGGTAGGTCCTGAGCACAGGGGATGTGACAGAGCAAACCATTAGGCACAGAGCTGGAAGGCTCGCACCTCCTGATGGGGATGGAGGCGCAGGCCTTTGAGCCCAGCACTTGGAGGCAGATGCTGGCCTGTGAGTTCAAGGCCAACCAGAAACACATAGTGAGATTATCTCAAAACAGCAGAACAAACAAAACCCAGTAAACTGCACAAGTTAAAACAACAAAGCTTATGGGAGAAAACAGGAGAATGGTTTCATGCTATTTAGTAGACAAAGATTCTTTTCAAACACAAGGCCATTAACAACGGCAATACCAAAAACAACGTCTGACATTCTGCTTATTGCTGCTTGGCTGGGCTGTCACTTATCTAAAATACTGGGGACCAGGAGCTGGAGAGGTGGCTTAGCGGTTGAGAGCACTGTGCTCTTTCAGAGGACCTGAGTTCCAGTCCCAGCGCCACAAAGTGGGTCACAAGTGTCTGCAGCTCTAGTCCCAAGGGATCTAACACCCTCTTCTGGCCTCCTTGGGTATAAGGCACACAAATACATGTGCAGGCAACAACAGATCTGGTCTCAAAAACAAAAGTAAAAAACAAAACAAATAAGCCCAGGGCTGTGGATGTAGTTCAGTGATGTAGCTAACAGGGCTTGCTTAGCATGCACAAAGCCCTACATTCAACTCCCAGCACCATCATAAAACAAAAGACAGTATTGACTGAGTAACCACTACAACCAAAGTGAGTCTTTAGTTCTAGGAACAAATAATCAAATAAGTAAAACTCTGGCTTAGGGGCTGGGAATGTGGCTCAGTTGGCAGGCTACCTGCCTAACATGAACAAAGCCCTCAGGGTCTCATCATCAGCATAAACCTCACGGTGTCATATGTCTGCAATCATAGATAGCATTTTGGCAGTGAAGTCTGGAGGACCTGACACTCAAGGCTATCCTTGGCTACACAGCCAGGTTGAGTTGAGACCAGCCTGGGTTACAGGAAATACTCTCAAAAAGAGAAAGAAAACAGCAACAGAAAAATACGCAAATACAATGTAATTCCATTATATATCCAGTAATTAATGAAACAAGTGGTACCAAGATAGAACCAAGAATACCAAGAAGGAACAGCAGGCCGGCACACCTGGAACCCTCACGGCAGGCCTGCACACCTGGAACCCTCACACCTGGAACCCTCACGGCAGGCCGGCACACCTGGAACCTTCATGCACCACTGGCAGGAACACACACTGATACAGATACTTTGAATTGACTTGGCCCTATTTTCAAAATTATTCACCACCTTCCCTGACCTTGTCCCATGGCTGCCCCAATCCCACCTGCTGCCCATCTTGCAGTCCATGATAGAGGGGCCCTCAAAGTCTGCCAGGAGATCTTCCATCTGATTGAAGGCCTGTCCATCCCGATGCACCATGCCATAATAAGCAGGCACAAAAGGCCGCAAGGGGTCTCCCATCAGCTGTTCCAGGCTGCGCTGCTCACACTGACAGAAACGTTTCAGAATCCGACCATCCTCACCAGCCTGGAAGTTCCCTGTGTGAAGCAAGACCAAGAAGAGGCTGCGTCAGACCGAGACCTGCCACCCCCTATTTCCCAGAATGTATCATACCAGCCATTGCCATCTTGTAGGACACCCCAGCAATGCTGTCTCTCCCTCCCTTCTTTGTGTTTGTTCTGAGACAGATGGCCTTGATCTCAAAGATCCCAGTGCTGGGACTACAGGCTCGTGTGCCCAGCTCATGCCTGGCTTTAGATGGGTTTATTTCTACTCTCCGCTGTTTATTCAGGGTCCTATTTACAGCATATACCATTATTTATTTTGTAATTTTAGAAAATATTTATTTTTACTTTTATATGTATGGATGTGTGAGAGTGTTCACAGAGGCCAGAAGGAGGCATCTGATGCCCCAGAGCTGGAGTTACAAGTGACTGCAAGGTGCCCAGCATGGATGCTGGAACCCAACACAGGCCTCTAAGAGCAATGCATGCTCTTAACCACTGAGCCACCTCATCAGATCCAATTTCGTAATTTAAAAAATGTTTCGTTATTATTCTGTGTGAACCTGTGCATGGTGCGATAGGGGTGAGTCTGTGCCAGGGCCATCTTGTGGAGGCGGTTCTCTCCTTCACCATCTACGTGGCTTCCAGGGCTTCGACTCAGTCATCAGGCTTGCACAGAAAATGCCTGCGTTCGGTGAGCCAGCCCTGTTTTGTAATTCTGAATGAGCGATCTTGTCTCCTGCGGGAACTCTGTGAGATCTGAGCTGACAACATGGCTCTCCACAAGAGACCTGCATTTGATTCCCCAGGGACCAGCCACTTGGGTTTATCTAAATTAATTTATGCTAGACACCATGACTTGAACCTATAATCCCAGAAATTAGAAGGTTCAGGTGGGAGGATTGACATAAGTTCGAGCCCAGTTCAGGATACACAGTGAATTCAAGGCAAGTGTCAGCTTCACAACAAGACTCTAGGGAAATAAATAAATTTCACAATACTGGCATTATCCAGAGCACATACATGGAGAAGGTGGAATTCCAATTTTTTTTTTGACAAAAGGGACAGTTTTGCTTTGCTTTGTTGACATAAGGTCTTGCTATGTAGCCCAGGCTGGTCTTTACTTTGGCAATCCCCCACCTCAGCCTTCTAAAGGCTGTGATTATAAACACATGCCAAAACCAGCTATGGTGGTGTAACCTTTTAATCCCAGCATCTGGGAGGCAGGGGCAGAAGGATCTTTGAGTCCAAGGCCAATCTGGTCTATAGAGTAAATTCTAGGCCAGCTAGGGCAACAGAGTCTCAAAACAAATAGATAAGATAAAATAATGACTAGGCCAACTGTTTCTCTTAGCAGCCCCATAGGGTGGGGACTGTCACCACGGTGATAGTAAAGACACTGAATCTATACAGAGCAGTGCTTTCCCTAGCCCGCACACCCATGCCAAGCTCTGCCTGTCTGTCTACCAATTCCCCCAGTCTCACCAGCATGTCCGGAAAGCTGGACCCAGGGGTAGTAGTGCTTATGGAAGGAGACCATGAAGGGCGAGTACTTCAGAACCGTCTTCAGCTTCTTCCAGGGTTTGCTCTGTAGGGAGGGCGAGCATGAGGTATGGGTCAAGGCCAGGGAAGCACGTACCCTCCTGGGGGCTTCATGGGGCTATGGTCCCCAAGCTTATTGGGATCATCGAACCCCACTTCGTCCAGAGACCATAAGACCAGATGGTGGGGAAGAGTCTGCCTCTATTACTTTCTTTGTTCTGTCTCTGTGTCTTTGCCATATCAGGAAAGATAGGGTAGGCTAGGTCTGGTTACTGGAACAATCACCAAAATTCAGTATACCTTAAAACCCACAGTCACCAAATGTGAAGCCAAGCCTCTAAATAAGGCCAGATCTGG
This sequence comes from Arvicola amphibius, assembly GCF_903992535.2. Lineage (NCBI taxonomy): Eukaryota > Metazoa > Chordata > Mammalia > Rodentia > Cricetidae > Arvicola > Arvicola amphibius. Next base: position 76,750,720 of record NC_052054.1, read on the forward strand.
AGCAAACCATAGAGGCAGGAGCGGAGGAATAAAGGCCCAACCACAGAGAGAGACACATGGCAGATGACAGTGGCCAACAGAGGGCTGGTCACCAAGGGTTCTGGCTTATCCCCCTTCTAACAGACACTTGTCCTTTTTTAAAAAAATTTATTTATTGTGTCTATAGCGTTCTATCTGCATGTGTTCCTGCACTCCAGAAGAAGGCATCAGATCTCATACAGATGGTTGTAAGCCGCCATGTGGTTGCTGGAAACTGAACTCGGGACCTCTGGAAGAGCTGTCGGTGCTCTTAACCGCTGAGTTATCGCTCCAACCACCTCTGCCTTTTTAATTTATTTTTATTTTACTGGTGTTTTGTCTGTGTGAGGGTGTTGGATCCTGGAGTTACAGTTTTGAGCTGCCACATGAGTGCTGGGAGTTGAATCTGGATCCTCTGGAAACTGCTGAGCCACCTCTCCAGCTCTCTTTGTCCTCTTGAACTGAGGTTATGGACTTGCTGTGCCAGTGAACTATGACAGGAAGTGCTACTTCCAGGTGGAAGCTGTGAGCCAATCCAGATGCTCCATGTTCAGCTCCATACTAGAGGTGGGGAGCTGGGCAAGGGAACAGGCCTCGGCCCCTAAAGGGGGACAGCACAGAGCAGGACCCCCAGCCCACAAAATAAATAAATAAATAAATAAACTTTTGCCGTTGTTCTAAGTCGTTCGGATTTGGATTTGAAGGCAATTTGTTACCATAGCAGATCTTTAAAAAAAAATTCAATCTAATTGATAAAAGTTTTGCCGACATGCACATATGTAAACCATATGTATCCTGGGGCCCATGGAGGTGAGAAGAAGGCACCGACTCCCCTGAAACTGTACACCATCATGTGGGTGCTGGGAACCGAATCCAGGTCCTCTGTATGAGCAGGCGATCTGAATCCTGAGCCCTCTCTCCAGTCCCACTATACAGATGTGCTAGAGAGAAGGCTCAGAGGTTGAGTATGTACTGTTCTTACAGAGGACCCCAGTTATGCACACTGGATACTCCATGGGGCAGCTCGCAACTGCCTGTAACTCCTGCTCCAGAGGACTCAACACCCTTTTCTGGCCTCCATAGGCACAAAATTCATGGGCATCCTCCACCCCTACACATGTAAAGACATAATTCCAAAAATAAAACCTCAGCAGGGCGTAGTGCATACCTTTAATCCCAGCACTCAGACCTCTGTGAGTTCAAGGCCAGCCTGGTCTACACAGCTTCTAGGCTGGCCAGAGAGACCTCAGGAGACTGTGCCTCAAAAATAAATAAATAAAATATAAAATACTCGTTTACTATGCTTCATTTTTGTTTTCTGAGACAGAAACCCCTCTGTGTAGTCCTGGCTGCCCTGGAACTCTGCGTAGACCAGGCTGGCCTTGAACCCACGGAGATTCACCCGCCTGCCTGAGTGCTGGCATCAGGAGACCCTGTTTCGGAATAACAAAAATTAGGGCCAGCTAGATGGCTGGGGGTGGGGTGGGGGTAAAAGTGCTTGCTGACAAACTGAAGGCTTTCAGTTCAATCCCAGAACCCACATAGTGGAAGCGGAGAACCAGAAGCTGCCATTAGACCTAAACACAACGAATGTAATGAGAAAAAGAAAGACTACAGAAGAATAGTAGAGAGAAAAACAGAGAAGAAAGGAAAGGAAAAGGGTTTGGGGTGGAGGGAGAGGCCAGGAGAGGGATGCAACAGAAAACCAGAAGGGCTGGGTGTAGCTCGGCCGAAGTGTGAAGACACAGCACAGGGCTCTGGACCTATTCCCATCACTGCTCAAAAGAAACACACACAGCAGGAGCCAATCAACTCTTTCATGCTATTTCACATCTGATTCAGGTGCGTGGCGGCATGCGTAGGGGGGCTTAGTGTGAACTGGGAGAGTCAGCAGCCTACAGGGAAGGAAGCTGTGTGCTCACCCAGCGTCACCCCAGGGTCAAGGACATGTTTTCTCCCAGCTCTCTGCAGACAGCAAACTGGAGGGAGCCAGGTGCTAAGCAGGGAGTCAGGGTGTAGGACAGCATGGGATCCAGGAAGGGAGGAGATGATTAATCAAGGTTCCTGTTTACTAAGCACCTGGAACATTCCAGGCAAGATGACAAAGACTCTGTGTGCCATACCCCATTTAATCCTAAAAACAGCCCCAGGAAGACTGTTGTCTGTGTCAAAGGAGAGGAAACCGACTCAGGGGTGAAGCCACTGGCCTCAGTCACCAGGCAAAGCGCTGGGTTTCTGGTTCTACTCTCACCCCATTGCCCTGGGGTTTACCCACTGCATTTCAGCTGGATTGAAGTTTATGGGGAGGGAGACAGCTGGGTTACAAGCCCATCTCTAGCTCTTGGAGTGACACAGCAGGTGTCCCGAAAAACAGTGCTTGGAATAAAGGTTACTTGACACTGTCTTTTATTATCATAAGTATGTAGTATCCTGTCGTTTCCCCCCCCCCACCCCACCCCAGTTTACCAGAACTGGAGATGATACCCCAGACCTCCTGCAAGCTCACAAGTGCTCCACCACTGAGTCACACCCCAGCCCCTCACTGGGGGATTCTAGGCAGGGGCACTACCCCTGAGCCACACCCCAGCCCATCACTGGGGGATTCTAGGCAGGGGCTCTACCACAGAGCCACACCCCCATCCCCTCACTGAGGGATTCTAGGCAGGGGCTCTACCCCTGAGCTACAGCCCCAGTCCTTCACTGGGAGGTTCTAGGTGGGGCTCTACTGAGCTACACTCAGCAGGCCTTTCTCTTTTAAGTGTATCTTAATCAGGAAACAGCTTATCATGGTCTCAGCTCACACATCCTCTCCTCCAGGAAGCCCTCTCTGATACCCTAAATCTGACCAACTGTATACCAGAGACCCCCACAACCCCTTAAGCTGCTCTCATCCAGCCCTGGCCACCCAAGCTGCTAGTATCTCTGGAGAGCATCTGTTTGGAGGGAGGCAGTTCCCTGTGAGTTCCAGGTCAGCCAGGACTACATGGTGAGACCCTGTTGTAACACTGAGAGTCGTGAGGATAATGTTTTGGTCTCACATTTGTCTCTGAAGACTAAAAGGGGGCGGTGTATATCTGTCTTGATTACTAGTATCCCCAGCAGCACAGGACTTCAGAAACAATTATCTATTTAGAACAGGATGGGGGGAAAGGAAAAAAGGTCCGTTAGGATTAGGAGTTCAAGCTACATACTGGAGTTCAAGGCCAGCCTAAGCTATGGGACCTTGTTTTTAAAAACAAAAGGGGGGCGCCTAGCTGGGACACCAAGGTCAGATGTGATTTCAAAATTATAGAGAAGGAAGCAGGGGACGACACATGCAGGCAGGCAAGCCGCAGCGAAGGTTGGATAGCGTGCACTCCAGCTGAAGGATGGCGGGATAAATAGGACAGCAGAGGGTGGGGCCTGAAGACAGGACCCAGCCTTGAGTTCCTGATGGCAAGGCCGAGGAAGGATCTTGATGGAGTGAGGCTACTGAAGGAGCTTCTGGAAAGACGAAGAATTCAAGATAAAGAAGCCTTAGGAAAAAGGCAAGATGACAACAGATGCACAGGTCAATGGGGCTAACATGAAAAGCTTGAAACTCGGCTAGAAATGAGTCCAAAAGTGTGATTTTTGACTTGACTTAGCCAATACTAAGCACAAGATGCCTTTCTGTGTCTCAGTTTCCCCATTTATAAAACAAAGATGAGAAGAATGCTCATCTCATCTGAGACTCAGAGGCACACACAGTAGAGCTGCAGCGGTGGAAGACTTTAAGTTCCAGGCCATCCTAGGCTACACAGTGAGACCCAATGTCAAAACAAATGGGAATAGAAAGAGATGGAGAGAAGGACAGGCAAAGAAGCACTGTGTACAGGCCTGTAGTCTCAGCTCCTTGAGAGGCTGACTGAGCTAAGAGGATGGTAAGTAAGCCTGCCAGGGACACATACCAAGTTCAAGGCCTGGTAACATGGTAAAACCTTGCTCAAAGTAAACACTGAAAAAGAAGACTGAGAATATAGTTTAGTAGTATAGTGCCTGCCTAGCATGCAAAAGGTCCTAGGTTCATAACAGTTCCTCAGGTTCAATAACACACAGAGAGAGTTGGGGGAGAGGGAGAAGAGAGAGGAAGAGAAGGAAAGAGGAAGAGAGGGAGAGAGGGAGAGGGGGAGAGAGAGAGAGAAACAAAACGGGCCAGTGAGATGGCTCAGCAGATAAATATGTGTTGCCAAACCAGATAGCCTGAGTTTGATCCCTCGATCCCATGCAGTAGAATGAGAGAAATAACTTCCCCAAGTTGTCCTGTGACCTTCATGTGGATGCTGCAGCATGAGCACATCCACACACTAAATAAACATAATACATAAATAAAAGAAACAAAACAGCAAAGTAAAGAAGCATAAAGTACTTTGAGCTGGGCATGGTAGAGCACAGTTGTGATCCAAGCGCTCAAGAGGCTGAATTCTTAAACTACAGGCCAGGCAGGGCTGTGGCTATAGTCAGTACAGGTCAGCCTGTACTACTTCTGTACTACTTAACAAGACTACTTGATATAGGCAGGAACTTACTGCTTCTACTGTATGAGAAGGGTTTGAATATATATATATACATATATACATATATATATATGTATATATAAATAATAACATATATTATATATAATTATAATATATACAATTATGTTATAATATAATATATAATTATATATTATATATAATATATTATATATATATATATAAATGTGTGTGTGTGTGTGAGACACACACACACATATTTCAGATTTAGGCTAATCTTTTTTTTTTTGGGGGGGGGGGTTGTTTTTTTTTTTTTTCTGAGACAGAGTTTCTCTGTAGCTTTGAAGCCTGGCCTGGAACTAGCTCTGTAGACAAGAGCAGGCCTCGAACTCCTGCCTCTGCCTCCCTGGGAGTGCTGGGATTAAGGGGTGTGCCACCACCTCCAGGCTAGGCTGATCTTTTGATTCAGTCTTCCAAATGCTGATGAGCCACAGCACCAAGCCTAGGGGCTAAATCTTTGTTTGTTTATAGATAGGGTCTCATGACGTCATCACTCTGGCTGGCCTGGAATTCACTAGTAAACCAGATCTACCTGTCTCTGCCTGTGGCTTCTAGGATGTGACCTCCTTGGATGAGTGATCTCTTGTGCCTCAATGTCTTCATCTATTAAAAAAAAAAAAAATAAGGGATAACAATAGTATATGTGTCACAGGGCCGCCGCGAGGCGTAATGAACTAGCGGAGCATGCATGCGTGTGACAGTTGCAGCCATCGACGTCGGTGCTGTTATGAGTCATCCAGTCCCAGCTCAGCTGTGCGGAGATGTCAAGGAAATGAGAGAGTGTAGACACAAGGAAGAGCCGTGGCAGAAAGCCCTGGAGGGTTGGCTCTTCTGTGTGGGCATTAGCACGTCGAGGCAGGTCTGTTTCTCACAGCTGGGGCCACATGTGTGAACATGTCCCTGAGGGAGGTACACTAGCTAAAGGGGGATCAAGGTAGACTCCTCCAAGGGCCCAAGCCCAGTAGGAGGACTCCTCAGACATGCTGGCAAGCAGCCGGACTCTGAACCCCACCTGGAGCTCTATTCCACACCTGCGTCTGCTCTGCCTCTCCCTCCCTGAACCTGCCCTGCTTGCTCTTCTGATTCATCAGGAGAGAGCCGCACCCAAGCGGGGATGAAGGTGGAAGATGTAAATAAGAGTCTGAAGGGGCCCCTTGGGGAGCAGAGGACGATAGGGAGGAGGTGGGTACCTGGGTAGGCTGAGGATCCCTGAGCATTTTGCCCTTTGAACATCTAATGAAAAGCCAGGAATAGCCATCCTGTTGCTCACGCCTGTATTTCCAGCACTTAGGACTGAGGTATCATAAGTTCAAGGCCAGCCTGGGTACAGGGTGGTACCTAGATAGGCTGAGGATCAGTGAGCATTTTGCCCTTTGACCTTTTTTTTTCAAGATTGCATTTTTAATTATGTGTATGTAGGTGTGGACATGTATATGTGACTACAGGTACCCACAGAGGTCAGAGGCGTTGGATCCCCTTAGAAATGAAGTTACAGGCAGTTGGGAGCCACCCCACAGTGCTGAAAATCGAACTCTAGAGTCTTCTGCAAGAGCACTGTGTGCTCTTAACCACTGAGCCATCTCTGCAGCCCCCCTTTGAGTAGTGAAAGCTGGCTCAGACCTGTCATCCCAGCCTCTGGGAAGCTCAAGGTAGCAAAACTGTCATAAATTAACGGCTAAACCAGATACATGTTGGACACCTGGATATTCCTGACTATATGGTTGGCCCTTTGAACATCTAATGAGAGCTAGAGGCAGGAGGCTGTGTCAGCTCATGCCTGAAAAGGCTTATTGGGGGGACCGGAGAAATGGATCAAAATACTTGTGCGCTGGTAGAGGGCTGGGGTTTGATTCTCAGCACTGACATAGTGGCTCATAACCATCTGTAGCTCCAGTTCCGAGGGATCTAAACCCACCCTGTATGACCTTCCCAGGCAGCATATGCATGCACACAGTACACACATATACATACAGGCAAAACAATCGCACACATAAAGTATGTAAATTTAAACAAAAAGTAAAGAAAAGGCGTAAGGCGTCAGAATGGCCACGAGTTCAAGGCCAGGCTTGCTTCACAATGAATACAAACAAACGAGTATGGTAAGGAACACATACCTGTCCATAATTCCCAAAAGGCAGAGGCAGGAAGATCGTAGCAAGTTGGAGTCCAGTCTGCAGGCCAACCTGGTCTACAGAGCAAACTCTATCTAAATGGGGTGGGGCATGGGACACAGCATTGTGGAACACACCTGTAATCCCAGCTTTTAGGGCAGCAGAGACTGGGTCATCAAGAGTTCAAGGTCAGACTCACAGGTAGGAAGTTTGAGGCCAGGTTGGGCTATAGGAGAATCTCTAAAAAAGAGAAAAAAGTGCCCAGGCGGTGGTGGTACACGCCTTTAATTCCAGCATTCAGGAGGCAGAGGCAGGCGGGTCTCTGTTGAGTTCAAGGCCAGCCTGGTCTAGAGAGCAAGTTTCTGGACATCCAGGGCTACACAAAGGAAGAAACCCTGTTTGGGGGAAAAAAAAAAAAAAAGGACAAAGAGGCCAAGGGTCCAATCAAGCCATCTGAGAATGAGTGTGCGTTCCTTCTACCTTATAGGTGTTCTTCGGAGCTGAGTGTGGGACCCCCTCCAGAGGACTCAACAGAAGTCATAGACCTTTCATGTAAAACTGTGTATCCACACATACACAATGGTACAATGTCAGAGGTTCCTAGAAAAGACAGAGGCGGCCAGTAATCTCCACTGCAGACCGCCCCCAAGAACAAGTAACCAAGAGGGAGAAGGAAAGACAGACCTTTTGAAAGGAGAAAGAGCAGGGGGTTCATAAAATGGTTAGCAACTTGGTTGTCAGAAGGAGGTGGTCAATACATGGAAGAGATAGCTAGAGATGTAATTGATGTAACCTGGAAGAACACTTTCTAAGCCAAGGCAGAAAGGATGGGAGGATAAGAGATTTGGGGTGGAGCTCATACTCTGGGATGAATGGGTTCTACTTACTCCAGATCTGTCCTCCGGATCGCTGGTACCTCCGCCCCCAGCCACCAAGTCATCCTCAGATTCATCAAAAGAGGAGGCAGAGGAGAAGCCGCCAGTGCCCCCCTCAATCCGGGATGAGGGTCCCACCGGTTGGGCCTCAGGCTCAGGAGTCTCAGGGGTGATGATAAGGCGGGGTACAGGACACAGGGAGCTGCATTCCAGGCGGGAGCACAAGTTAGCCACCAACTCCCCCGGCTCTGGTTCCTCTAATAGATCACCTCCATTGGACTCCCCCAAAACGCTGTCAGCCCAGGTACCATCAATGCCAGATTGAATCCAGGCTCCATCAGTTTCTTGTGTTGAAAAATCATCCCTTCCAGGTTGTTTCCAGGCTGTCTGAGTACTCTGTCGTATAAGGGAGCCATGAGTTTGGGATTCTGTCCAGGAGCCGTCGGGGTCATGTGGTGTACTGGAACCAACCGAGGATGATTCTTTGCAGTGGCCATCAGACCTTGGTTCAGGTGAGGGGCAGACTCCGTCTGAGTGAGTTTGGAGTTTGGACGTGCTATGATGGGTCCGGAGGTGATCAACCCAGGGCTTATCCCTCTCTGGCAGAGTCTGCCACCGCTCGAGTCTTTCCAGTCCGGTCCAGGACTCATCAAACCCTGGTTGGGTACAGAGGCTGCCTCTCTTTGGTTGAGACTGGAGATCGGATCTATGAGGATCAATTCGAAAGCCATCTGTCCAGGAACCGGCCATCTCCATCTCTGCCCAGGGGCTGTTCCTTTCTGGATGCGTCTGGAGGCTGGACCCGTCTAGCTCCTTATGTTGGATGGGCTTCTCTGACTCTGCTCCTAGGCCAGCTGCTTCACACACCGCGTGTCGGTCTCCACAGGATTCTGCCTGCGGACTGTCCGGACACCGCGCAGGCCTGAAGTCGGTCCTCTCCGCCTCAGAGTACAGGCTGGACCCCTCAGTCCAGGCCTGAGGCCCGCCCCCCACTGGCCGTCCCGTCGGGCCACCCGCTCCGGGCCCAGGTCGCTGCAGTCCCGGTTGTCGCCGCCGCCCGCCGCGCAGCGCCTCCAACCCCATGCGGGCCCCGGCGGGCAATGCGCCGGCCTCCGCCTCGCTCAGGCTCCCCCGGCACGGGCAGCGCCTCATGCCCGCTCCCTCGGCTCGGGCTTCGGCCCGTCCGGCCCCACCTTCCCCTTTAAATCCTACGAGGGGTGTGGCTGGGGAGCCCCAACTCGTGGGTTCCGGGCACGCAAAGGCTCCAGGCCGCCCGGACACCAAGGGGTTAACCGATACTCCACCTCCCAGGGAAAGCCCAAAACGACGCCCCCACCGGATGTGACGAACATGGGGCGGAACCTCGACTGGCACCGCGGGTCTCACTGGGAAAGAACTGTCGTCTGCTACTGATGCTGGTCGGGGTCTAGATCGCTCACTAGTGAACCCTTTTCCCTGCATCACATCAGCCTTACTCCAACCCAGTGACAAGTTCAGCCACTCACTCATTCAACATTCAGGGACAAGGTGGACTTTTCAAAGACTTAAGAGATCCCACAGGCGTAAGTTTGAATGCCTCCGCAGTCACTTCGCAGCCGTTACATTAAGAGAGTAAGAAGCCTGATGTCTATCTAGGTGGGCACGGTGGTTCAAGCCTGTATTCCCAGCCCTTGGGAGATGGATGTAGGAGGTTCAGGAGTTCAGAGTCATCTTTAGCTACATAATGCCAAGCCTGGGCTGCAAGAGACCTGTCTCGGAATACACACACGCACACCAGGACTAGGTAGACCCTATCAAGACACACACACATACACACACACACACACACACACACACACACACACACGATAGGGGACTGAGGTAACACAACAGGTCCATTAAGCCTGATAACCAGGTTTGAGTCCAGGACAGCATGGCAGAAAGAGATCTGTGCTTCCACCACACAGCATAAATAAGCTTCCGTTCGTGTTTTAAAGAATTCCAGGGCTGGAGAGATGGCGTAACAGTTAAGAGCACTGTTTGCTCCTCTAGTGGATTGGAGTTTGTTTTCCAGCACCCGATATGGGAACTCGCAATCTTCTGTAACTACAGTGTCAGAGGATTGGATACCCTCTTCTGGCTGTCAGATCATGCACAAGGTGCACAGACATACATGTAGGCAAAAACACCCATACCCATAAAATAAAAACCGGGGTGCTGGTGCACATGCTTGATCCCAGCACTCAGGATGCAGAGGCAGGTGCATCTATGAGTTTGAGGCCAGCCTGATCTACAGATTGAGTTCCAGGACAGCAGGACTACACAGAGAAATCCTGTCCCCAAAACCAACAAACAAATAAAATAAAAATAAATCTTACTAAGCCTGACATGATAACCCTTTAATCCCTGTACTCGGGAGGCAGAGGCAGACAGATCTCTGAGTCTGTGCCAGTTCCGGGGCAGCCAGAGCTACATATAGAAACCTTCGTCAAAGGATAATAATGATAAATAGGTAAATCTTTTTTTAAAGGAGTTTTGGGGACTGGAGAGATGACTCAGAGTTTAAGAGCACCGTCTGCTCTCCAGAGAATCCTAGTTCAATTCCCAGCACCCACATGGCAGCTCACAGCTGTCTGTAACTCCAGTTCCGGAGGATTTGAAACACGTAGATATACATGCATGCATACTTTAAAATAAACGCTGAGAAAAAAGGAATTCCAGTGTTTAAAACTGTAACAAAGAACTCTTATGTCTAAACCATGAGTGATGGCTCATTCCTATAATCACAGCACTCTGGAGGTAAACAAACACAAGACATTCACTAGCTCAACACCAACCTGGGCTACATAGTGAGAGCCTATCTCAAAAAAGCGGAGGCTGGGGAATTTGCCTTTGTGGCAGAGCATGTGTACGGGGGTCTTGGATTTTTAAATAACTAACTAAATAAATAAAGGTTTCTTGTCTAGAGGATTTGTGTGCCAGGGCCCGACACTGGATCCCTACCTCTGTCAATCACCTTGCAATAAGGGACGCCTCACTACAAGGTTGGTTTGTTTTTTAGTTTTCCTTATGTGTATGTGTGTGTCTGTGCAGGTGCATTCAGGTGCCTTTGGAGGCCAAAAGGGGGTATTGGATCTAGAGTTGGTGTTCCAGGTGGAACAGCTGAGCCATCTCCTCAGCCCCCCTCCTTTTAATGCTGGTGATCGCACTTGCTCTATCCCTGACATATACCTGACATATACCTGGCATATACCTGACATATCCCTGACATATGCCTACAGCACCATTTCTTTTTCTTTTCCCAGTTTACCAGGGAGGACTTTGAGATTTCTGCCGTTCCCTAGCCTTTTTCTGTAACCTGCGCCATGAACTCAGGTGTATAAATATGTGATGCAGGGCCATGGTGAGTCATACCCTGTAGGATTATTGTCTGAGTTGATTTTTCAGTCTATCCCTTGTGGTGACATGACTTGCATCGCCCGAGTCAGACCCTCATCTTTGGAGGAGAACAGGAGGTACCTTTAGTCTTGAAATTGAGTCACCCATAGTAGGGACATTGCGCCCGGGCCCAAGGCTCCAGGATGAGTCATCTCATCCCAGACTGAGAAGTCAGAGATGGGAACCCACCTCATACATCACCACCTCATACATCATACACATTTGAGAACATGACGTCCGGAGGCGGAGGAGGGCTCTTCTGAGGTCACACGGCAAAGGGACAGGCACAGGGAGCTCTAGTTCCCGACAAAGAGGGTGAGGCTAGACAGAGCACCCGCGTAGGGTGCTGTGAGGCACACATCTGCAGTTCTCCCTCTGGTCGGTGGTGGGAAAGATGTCCCAACCAGCAGCTGTTTCTATTCCAAACGAGAAGAGTGAGTCAATTTTCTTCCATGCCAAGGCTCCTGACTCAGCACTGGGAATCTTGACTGTGTTCTGGGAAATGTCTGGCCTTCAGAGGACTCCCTCCCATCTCTTGAGTGGGCGGGGAGGAGAGAGTAGGGTGCAGGAGGGAACACAGACACAGTATGCAGCCAAGGGGAGGCATGTTGAAGGCCTGATCGGAGAAAAAGTTTTCCTATGCCAGGCAGTGGATTTAGATGTGCAAGGATGGAGGCTGGATGCCAGGATATGGGTGTTGGTGCAAACTGGAGAGTCTCCATGTGCAAGGAAAATGTTTGCTTGGATGAATGTGTGGTTATATTGCAGGGGTGTGGCTCAGTGCTGGAGAAGCTTGCTTAGCAGTCACATGCAAAAGGCCCTGCGTTTGTGCATCATCTGGGGGAAAAAAATCCAAACACATACGATAGCTTTTGAGCTTGCCAAGAGGAAATGTAGCTGGATGTTGATGGTGCAGACCTGCAATTTCAGCAGGTGGGAAGTGAAGGAGTTCAAGGGCATCCACTTTTGGCTTCAAGAGAGAGGGAGGATGTTGAGAGAGAAAAAGTACTGGGGAGCGGAGGAGGGATGTTTTCTCAAAGGCATCCCTCGATGCTTTCAAGAAATACCATGGGTATATCTGGGGCTCACGTGCCTCGCAGCTGATCCAGAAGGCTCACTGAGCCAAAGCTTAGGTCCCACCCCTTGCCACGCCTCCTCGCTCAGCGGGGTGTACTTTGTGCACGTCAACGAGCCGCTACGCTACCATTGGCTAACTGGTTAAAGGGGCGGGCATGCAGATGTTCCCGGAAACTCAAGAGGCCTGGCGTGTGCTAGACCGGGAGCCTGGTGGACCGGGTGCTTAGCAACGGGGGAGGTGCCCCGTAACGGGGTATTTGGGGGTAACAGGAGGGGAATTGTGGATACTTAGCAGCCCAGGGTAAGGCGCTGCCTAGCAACAAGAGGGGCTCTGAGAAGTAGAGAGTAGTCCTACAGGATCTGTAGGTGTCTAGCAACGGGGAAGAACCCTAGTAACGGCGAGGCGTTTGGGGGGGGGGGGGACGTGCTGGGGGGGGTGCTTAGGGAAAAGCTGAGTTCTTAGCAACGTGGCGAGTAACTCGGAGAAATTTGGAATTCAATTAACAATGGGCGGGGGCTTAAAGAAGGGGCGAAACAAGGAGGCCCAGTCCTGTAATCCTTATTATTCCTTAGGCAATGTGGTTGGAGCTAGGGGCCGCGCTGCGAGGGACCCGTGGACCGCTGGGCAGGACTGCTCATCTGCCCTGTGGGGCCCTGGGGCCTAGGCCCCACTGGTGGGTAAGAGGCTGGGGAAGGGGGTCCCCAAGGAAAAGAGGCTGAGGGTAAAATGATAGAGAGGCATCTAAAAAGGAGGGCTAGCTCTCCACTCCACTAAAATCCACTTCTCTGCAGGGGCTATATAGGGATTGTCGGGCCCAAAGTGTTCATCAAGACCAGCCTGGAAGAGGCCTAAGTGAGGAGGACATTCGCAGGGCACGAGAAGCCCGGCTCAGGAAGGCACCCCGGCCCCAGGTATCATTGCTTCCACCCCCACCCCACTCCCGTGATCCTCTGGGAGAGCACTGAATCCCGATGTTGAAGAAGGTGGCAGCAGGCTGGCAGGGCCCATCTGCTACTCTGCCCACCTGCCCTACCTCACACCTTCTCCCCCTTTTTCAGCTTAGTGATCGCTCGCGTGAACGCAAGGTACCTGCCTCCCGCATCAGCCGCTTGGCCAGCTTTGGGGGTAGGTGCAGCTTGGGGGATCTTCTTGTGACCTAGATCAGAGGCAGCATTCGTAGGGTGAAGCAAGGGAAAGGATGAATCAGACACTGGGTGAGGGGGAAGAGACCAGGAAAGAGTGATGGAGTCAGCAAAGACCTGCAGACCCCAGAAAAACAGGAATGTAAACGTTTATGAGAACCTGTCCTGAGCAAGATCTTGTACCGTGTGTACTTATTTCTTCTATTTATGGAGGAGTGTGTGGGGGAGAATGTGTGACTTGACTTTAGGTCCTTTAGCAGGATTGTTCAAACCTGTATAAAATAAAGGAGTGTTACAGCCGATGTTTAAGAAAGGAGAGGAGACCAGGATAGCCATCTGTAATTTCAGCTGTTGGGATGTAGGTAGGAACAGGACAATCAAGCCCTCAAGGTCATCACTGGCTACACAGTGAGTTTGAGGCCAGCCTGGGCTATGTAAGACACTGTTTAGAGGAGAGAAAGGGAGAGGAAAGAGGGAAAGGAGGGGCTGGGCACAGTAACACAAGCTTTTGTAATCGCTGCTCTTCAGAGCCAGGCCTGGTGGTGCATGCCTGGAAATCTAGCTGCCTGATAGGTTAATGTAGGACTACTTGAACCCACAAATTAAGACCAACCTGGGCATCGTGGACCTTGTGTCAAAAAAGAAAGGAAGAGAGAGAGAGAATAGCATAGAAAAAACCACAAATAGAATATCGAATGTGGATATATATATATATATATATATATATTGCACATATGATCTTGTTTTTTATTTTATTTATTATGTATAGTGTTCTGTCTGCATGTATCCCTGCAGGCCAGAAGAGGGACCAGATCTCATTACAGATGGTTGTGAGCCACCATGTGGTTGCTGGGAATTGAACTCAGGACCTGTGGAAGAGCAGCCAGTGCTCTTAATCTCTGAGCCATCTCTCCAGCCCTCTTGTTTGTTTTTGAGGCAGGTTTTCAGGCCTAGCTAGCCTGAAAGCAGGCTGGTCTCAAACTCAGTGTTCAGCCTGCCTCTGCCTGCCGAGTTCTGGGATTAAAGGTGTACACCACCACACACTCCCAACACCCCCCAATACAGAAATGCTTTTTCTGATAATATCTCCTATATCCTAGTCTGGCCTCAAACTTCCGAGTCTCCTGATTCCACTGCCCCACTCTCTATGGGTTATTGTGATGTAAATCTCTCCTTCGTCACAGGTCATAGCTCAGATGTTAACGATGGGCTCAGTAGAGTGTCATGGGTAGATCCTGGGCAACGGTATGCCCAGGGTTTCGATATTATGATTGGACAATTTACTTCACTTCTCTGGGCCTCAGTTTCCCTTTCTGCAAAATGTGAGTTTTTCTGTCAAATGCGTTTCATGGAGAACAAAGCTAGTTAATGCAGGGGACACAGCATGGAGACACAGAAGGAGTGTACAGCATACTTGGCAAATGCCAGCTGCAAGCTACAGATGGTGGCAGTGAAGAGCCATGGGGCCTAACATATCTTTAAGAACAAGAGTCAAGGGCTGGAGAGATGGCTCAGTGGTTAAGAGCCCTGGCTGCTTCCAGAGGTCCTGAGTTCAATTCCCAGCAATCACATGGTTCCTAACAACTATCTATAGTGGTATCTGATACCCTCTTCTGGCATAAAGTCAGACATGCAGATAGAGCACTCATATACATAAAATAAATAAATAAAATCTAGAAGGAATGAAAAAGAACAAGGGTCACAGTCTGGAATGGCGGCGCACACCTTTAATCCCACCACTTGGGCAGAGGCAGGCAGATCTCGTAAGTTCTAGGCCAACTTGGTCTGTATGGCCAGTTCCAGGTCAGCTAGGGCTACGCACTGAGACCTTGTCTCCAAATGATGTGCAAGAGGAGAATGGAAGCAGGAGGAGGAAATGAAGAGGAAGCCTGGGGGTTACACCACATTGCAGGGAGAGGAAGACATGGGAAATAAGTGATGGGCATAAAGAGAAGGGCTGAGAAGCAATGCCAAGACAGAGCTTGGAGTTGACATCCGTGAGGCCCTGGGTTCTGTCTGCACAACTGCAAGTAAAATATATATATATAAATTAAAATAAGGCCAAGTATGGTGCATATTCCTAAAATCTTAGCACTGAGAGGTGACATAATGAGTTTAAGGCTAGCCTGGGCTACATAAGCATGTCAGAAGAAAGGTTAAGCGTGAGTCGTTTCTGATGATAGCTCCTGCTATTAAGGAGACTTCAGCGTGATTTCCAGTTCAAGGTCAGCCTAGACTATGGAGCCAGGCCAGACTGGCCAACTTAGTAAAACCCTGTTTGAATTGTTTGTTTGTTTGTTTTGTTTTTGGAGACAGGGTTTCTCTGTAGCTTTGGAGCCTGTCCTGGAGCTACTTCTTGTAGACCAGACTGGCCTCGAACTCACAGAGATCCGCCTGCCTCTGCCTCCTGAGTACTAGGATTAAAGGTGTGCACCACCACGGCCCGGCTAGGGATGTACAGTTTTGGTAACATCTGTGAGACCCTGTGTTCAGTCACAAGTGACAGAAGAAAAGAAAAGCTGGAGATACAGCTCAGCTAGGAGGGTACCTGCCTGTTAACTGAGTGACAAAGGCCTCTAGACACCTTCCAAGAGGCAGGGGTGAGGGTCTGAGAGAGGAGCCTAGGCAAGCAAGCACAGAGCTTCCTTTCTTGCCCCTCAGGGCTGGCGGTGGGCTTGGGCCTGGGAGCACTGGCCGAGGTGACCAAGAAGTCCATGCCAGGAGGAAGTCCGCAGCCAGGTGAGTAAAGCGGCATCGCTTGGGCATCCAGCTCCAGCCTCCAGGCCTGGGGTTGTGCTAGAGCGTTGCTTACAGGTGATGGGCTGGGCGTGGGAGTGTGTGGCTCCATAGTAAATTGTTTATCTAGCACACAGAGGTCAAACATACTGACTGGTTCCCAGGATGCACACTGAGTGGATCACAACTGCCTGTAACTCCAGTTCCACGGAATCCAGCGCCCTCTTCTGGCTGCTTCGGATTTCAGCACACATGACATACACAGACACACACACACACACACACACACACACACAAAAATAAAAAATCTTTTTTTTGGGGGGGGGGGAACGACAGGATTTCTCTATAGCTCTGGCTGTCCTGAAACTCTCTTCGTAGATCATGCTGGCCTTGAACTCAGGTTCTGAGGCCTCTGCCTCCCAGCCTCCCAAGTGTTGGGTTGAAAGGTGTGCACTACCGCACCTAGCTTAAAAAAAAAATAAAATCAAGATATTTTAGACTAAAGTGAAATCAAGACTGGGCTGGATACAAAGCAAGTTTAAAGGAATCCTGGATGATTGATTGATTGATTGATTTATTTATTTTGAGGCAAGGTTTCTCTGTGTAGCCCTTGCTGTCCTGGAACTTACTCTGTAGACCAGGCTGTCCTGAAACTTTCAGAGATCTTCCTGCTTCTCCCTCCTGGGTGCTGGGATTAAAGGTATGCACCACTGTGAAGAATTTTTTGAAGACTCAGCAAGTCTGGGCTCAGTGGTACAGTGCTTGCCTAGCATGTTTGAATTTCTAGGTTCCAGCTCCAGTATCAGAAATACAATAATCACTCTAAAGACAGTGTTTATGTGTCTTTTATTTATTGTTACATTATTGGGGAGATTAAAACTTTGAACTTAACTTTTTAAATTTATATTATTTATTGAGACAGGGTTTCTCTATGTAGCATTGACTGTCCTGGAACTCATGCTGTAGACTGGGCTGGTCTCAAACTCACAAAGATCCACCGGTCTCTACCTCTGGAGTTCAAAGATTAAAGGTGTGGTCTTGAACTTCTGATCCTTTTGCCTAGGCTGCTTGGGTGCTGTGGTTGGAGGCATCCGCTACCACCACTGTGGCTTATCTGCCTTCTGTGGTTGACTTTATGTGAGGGGGATGCACTCACGAGGCAAGGTTTAGTAGCTGTGTGTTCAGAACCATGTAGTCACTCCGTCTCTGGAGTTTACGCTTGGAGAAGGAACTGCAGTGCCTTTGGACACACCTTGTAGAAGCTGCCTGTTGTCAGAGGCCGCACTAGCGTTCTCTCATCGGACATGTCTGTCACCAGAGACTGCTCATCATTTCCTGGTCACCCAGACCCAAATAATCACACAGAAACTAGATTAATTACAACACTGTTTGGCCAATGACTCAAGTGTTTTTCTAACTAGTTCTTATATCTTGAATTAACCCATTTCTATTAATCTGTATATCACCACGAGGCTATGACCTATCAGTAAGGTTCCAGCATCTGTCTCCTTCAGCAGCTCCTTGGTGTCTCCTTGACTCCGCCTACTCTCTATATCTTTGTTTGATTTTCCCGCCTAGTTCTGTCCTGCCCTGCCATAGGCCGAAGCAGCTTTTATATTAAGCAATGGTAATAAACATATTCGCAGCATACAGAGGGGAATCCCACATCACAGGTCTGAGTTCAAGCTGCTGCTCATCTTTCCAGCACTTGATATTAGCCATGGATTAGTAATTAATAGATTCCGGGTCATTGTTTCTTTTCCCTTGAGACAGGGTCTCCTGTAGCCCAGGCCTTGAATTTACATGGCTCCTTCCCTGCCTCTGGCCTCCTGACTACTGGGATTACATGAAGAATCCCCATGCCTAGCTCTTTTTTGTTGTTGTTGTTGTTGTTGTTGTTATTTCTTACCTGTAATATCAGCACTCAGGAAGCAGAGGCAGAAGGATTTTATGAGTTTGAGGCTATCCTGGGCTACACTGTAAATTAAAAAAAAAAAAAACAACAGACCTTTAATCCCAGCACTCAGGGGTAAAGACAAAGAGATCTCTGTGAGTTCGAGGCCAGCCTGAGCTGTTACACAGAGAAACTGTCTTGAAAAGCGAAAAACCAAACAGCAGCAGAAAAGCAAAGTTCTTTCTGTGCACCTATTACTGATGCTTACCTCTCTCAACAGACGGTGGCTCTGGACTGGGCTCCAGCCCATTCCTTTCCGAGGCCAATGCTGAAAGGATCGTGCAAACCTTATGTACAGTCCGGGGGGCTGCCCTCAAGATCGGCCAGATGTTCAGCATCCAGGGTACACAGCCTGACCCTCAACCCCCGACCTTTGACCTCATTCCCACCCCACCCAGCAGCAGGCCCTGATTTCAGGAGTTCATATGGAACCCCTCTTTGTCTCCCTCACTATTCCCCTCCTCCCACTGTCTCCCAAGACAATAGCTTCATCAGCCCCCAGCTGCAGCAGGTCTTTGAGAGAGTCCGCCAGAGTGCTGACTTCATGCCCCGCTGGCAGATGCTGGTGAGTATCCAGTTTGAGACAATGGTGACTTGGTTGCCCTTATCAGTGGATTGCATAGATCGACATATAATCTATAAAGCACTTAGTCTATATTGCATAGAACTCCTAAGCCTGTCCCTGTCACTCCATGAGTGGCGTGCAAGTTTGAGCTATAATTAACTAAAGGAGCTCATGCTAGGACATGGTGGCACACACTATCCTAGCACAGAGATGGGTGCAGTAGGATCAGGAGTTCAAGGTCATCCTGAGCACTGTAGAGAATCCCAGGCTAGCCTGGGCTACCTTAGACCTCGCCTCACACAAACAAACAAATTCGAAGGAGACTTTGTCCGTAAATAGGATAGTGTAATACCTGGCACTGAGCTGTTGTATAACTGTATGAGGGCATAGGTGTCAGCCACCTAGCTGCCTGCTCTCTGTTCTGCTGCTCTCTGGGTCACGTGACCCAGGTAGTCACTGTGGCTCTGTGAGCCACTCTAACCATGCCAGGACCAAAGGAAACCCGACTTCATCACGTCACTTTAGGACTTAATGATATGGAAATCCAATAAGGAATGCTATTAGTCTTCATTAACAATCCCCCTTGGCGGTGGTGGTGCCTGCCCTTAATCCCAGCACTCAGGAAGCAGAGGCAGGTGGATCTCTGAGTTCAGGGCCAGCCTGGTCTACAGAGAGAGTTGCAGGCCAGTCAGGACTTCACAGTGAGACCCTGCCTCGGAAAAACAGGGACAGCAGTGCCGCTGTTCCTCCCTGGAACTCCTCTGAGTCTCAGGAGTTCCTTCTCACTTCCCTTAGTAAATCTACATTGCTTCTTCCACTCAAACACAGACTGAATAATTGCATCTGGCTGGTCCATCACCTGAGCAAGAGGCTTCCCCTGAGCCTTGGTTTTCACATCTGTGAGATGATGTGTCAGCAGAGGGCGAGCCCCAGGCTCACTGACACAAGTGCTCAGAACAGGGAATGAACTCCGCTGACTGGAACCATGATGGTAACTTAACTGTCATGCTCACTTCCTACAGAGAGTTCTAGAAGAGGAGCTGGGCAAGGACTGGCAGGACAAGGTGGCCTCCCTGGAGGAAGTGCCCTTTGCTGCTGCCTCCATTGGGCAGGTACACCAAGGTGTGCTTAAGGATGGGACTGAGGTGGCTGTGAAGATCCAGGTGAGTGGGGACGCTGGGCAGGGTCGGGGGTGGGCACGGTGTCCCTGAGGCATGCGTGACTTCCCACCCCTCCTTCCTCCTGACAGTACCCAGGTGTTGCCCAGAGCATCCAGAGTGATGTGCAGAACCTGCTGGCCCTGCTCAAGATGAGTGTGGGCCTACCAGAGGGTGAGGTGCTCCGTCTGTCCCCACCAAGAGAGAGGAAGTGGGGCCAGCCTGGGACAGCATTGTGGGTGTACATACATCACGTGGGTGACAGGAGGATGCCAAGCAGGGGAAGCTCAGCGAGGATGAGTGGATGTGACATAGCTACAAAGAAACAAGTCCAGGCAAATGCACAGACAGACAGACAGACCAGTGTGCAGGGTGCCACAGAAGCAGAGAGAGGAGCTGGTGGGCAGCCCTGTTTGTGTTGTGTCACGTGAGGGATCACCTGTAGAAGACAGAGCAGGTGTGTTCGTGGGGAAGAAAGGCGGTAGAGAGATGCAGACAGGTCTAGAAGTGGGATGAGAGGCAGAGGGTGATGTGAGGTTTATCATAAACAGAAGGCGGAGAAGATGGCTGGGGACGGAGCTCAGTACAGTGTTTGTCTGGCATGCATAATTCCCTGGGCTGAGCTCTGAGACCCAACAGGGTGTGGTAGGGCATACAGCACCCCCACACTCGGTGGGGGGGGAGCACACGTTCAGGGTCATCCTTAGGTGCTAACAGCAAGTGAAAAGAAGTGCTTGAGGGCTGTGGCAGCTCGCACCAGAGTCAAGCCCAGGCCTCAGACTTTCACAGAGACCACAGCTGGGGCAAAGACAGAGGGTAGGTGGGTAACCTGGGTGTGGTGGCTCACAATTATAATCTCAGCACAGGGAATCTGAGGCAGGAGGATTGCTGAAAGTTGGGTCAAGCCAGGACTTTACAGAGAGACCCTGTCACAGGTGCACAGGCAAGCAGAGAAGCATGTCTGCAATCCCCGGATTTGGGAGCTGGGAGCAGGAGGATCAGGGGTTCAGGGTCAACCTTGGCTACATATTGAGTTGGAGGCTAGCCTGAGCTGCATGAGAGCCTGCCTTAAGAAAAAGAAAAAGAAGGATGAAAATGGGGGTGTGTGTGAAAGTCTAGAACAGAGGTGCATGGGACAGTGAGAGCTGTAGAAAGAGAAATGTACGAGAACCAGCGAAGACAGGAGCGCATAGGAGCCTGAGCGTTCTGGCAGGGGACGGGTAACCATCCTCAACTGCCATCCCTCCACACCACCCCAGGGCTGTTTGCTGAGCAGAGCTTGCAGGCCTTGCAGCAAGAGCTGGCTTGGGAGTGTGACTACCGAAGAGAGGCTGCTTGTGCCCAGACATTCAGGTAAACTGACATCCCCTGCAGGCTCCCGGGGGACCAGGGTGGGCTGGATGTGATACTCTAGTCTCTGGCAGTCCACATCCTTGTACGGCACTGCAGACCCTTCTTCCTTTGGTTCTTTTATCTCTCCATCCATTTCTCGCTATTGCACGTCCTCTGGGGGCTGTGCAGGTCACTTCTCTCAGTGTCACAACCACACGGTGGCTCACAACCATCTGTAATGAGTATAACGAGATCTGCTGCCTTCTTCTGGTGTGCAAGCATTCATGCAGGCAGAACACGCTAGACATACTAAATAAATTAATCTTTAAAAACAATAGCATCTGGGAAGGTCTCACTATGCAGTTCCTGCTGGCCTGGACCTTGAACTTACAGAATACAGTTCCACCTTTGTCTCCCAAGTACTGAGTTTAAGGAATGTGCCACCAGGCCAGCTCAACTTTCATTAATTTTAAATTTCATTTTAAACCAGGCAATGTTTACCTTTAATCTTACCACTTGGCAGTCAGGGCAGGTGGATCTCTGTAAGTTCAAGTCCAGCCTCATCTACATAGGGAGTTCCAGGCTAGCCAGGGCTACATAATGGAGACCCTGTTTCAAAACAACAAAAACTCCCAAAATTTTTTAGTTTGTTTTGTGTATGGATTTTTTTTTTTTTTTTGCCTGCACTTTGTCTGTGCACCACATGCATGCAGTGCCCACAAACAGCAGAAGAGGGCGTTGGATTCCCCTGGAACAGGATTATAGCCGGCTGTGAGCCACAGGAGGATGCTGGGAACCAAGTCTGGGTCTTCTGGAAGAGCAACCAGTGTTTCTAACTGGAAGCATCTCTCCAGCATCTCTTGCTAAACCTAGAACTCCCTGATTTGACTAGACTGGCTGGCCGCAGACCCCAGGGGTCCTCCTGTATCTGTCTCCTTGGTGCTGGGATGACAGGCACAGACTGCCATTTGTTGCTGTTGACGTGGTCCTCATGCTATGTGGCAAGCAGTTTACCCACTGAGCTGTGACCAACAACCCTATCATCGGCCTCCTTGATTAATTCATGTGGACATTTATATTGTATACCATCAGAATTTTATTCTAGAATGCTCAGAGCACCAATGTGTACAAACCTTAACCTAGAAATGTAAATCTATCAAATCTGTTCAGCAAGGTGGATAAATAAGTTATGGCATTTTTGTTTTTGTTTTTGAGATATGTCTCGCTATGTATCCCTGGCTGGTCTCAAACTTGCTCCAGTCATTCCAATTCTGCCTCCCAAGTGCTGGGATTACAGGTGTGCCCCATACCTAGCTTTTATGGTGTTTTCAATATTACTGGTTGAATCGTTTAATTATTTTGAGTGTATGTGAGACTTTGGATTCCACTGAAGCTGGAATTACAGGCAGTTGTGACCCTCCTAATGTGAGTATTGGAGACAGAACTTGAGTCCTGGAAGAACAGCAAACATGCTCCCAACTGCCGAGCCATCTCTCTAGCCAGCCCCGCCCCCTTATTTTTTGAGACAGGATCTCAATGTGTAGCCTGAGCTGGTCTCAGACTCAGTATGTGGCTGTGTTGGCTTTGTACTCCTGATCCTGCGGCCTCCAGCTCCCACTGGATGCATATGCCGCCACATCCGGGTCTCAGCGGCAGACTGTCTTATGACAGGAAAATGAAGGGACTGCAGCTACAGACCAGTATGCTTCTGTCCTGGATTAAGGACAACTTTAGTCAGAGGGTGCAGCTCAGTTGGTGTTTGCACACACATCATGCTCTGGCTTTGACCCCAGCACCACACCAGGTGTGGTGTCTATGCCGACAATCCTAGTGCTCAGGAGGTGGAGGCTGGAAGGTTAGAAATTCAAGGTCATCCTCGGTAACACAGCTAAGTCTGAGGCAGCCTGAGCTTTGGAGACACCATCTCAAAAAACAAAACAACAAAAAGACAAAAAGCAAGAGAACCTTGAAAGAAAACTCTACAATATGGCTCACAAGTCCGCTATGACTCCCAATATGCCAAGCTCAGGGGACAGGGGAGGAGACAGTCCAGACAGACAACAGTCATCCAAAACTTGTGTCCTGGACCCTGATGACTATGGGATTCAGTCTCAGGTCAGCCCTCGCCAGGCTGTGTGGCCTGATTCTGTACTGCAGCCTCGGGAGAGCGTTCCCATAGGGGAGGTGTGCTGATTAAATGCCTGGCTCTTGAGAAGTCGAGCGAGTATCAGAGACCACACAAACTAGGGCTAAATTCCAGCCCAAAGCAGACCCTGTGGAGCAGAGTGGCGCTGGATGGCAGGTTAGAGCAACCCCACCTAGGATCTGGGCACATTGTCCCAGGGTCTCCCAAAGCCTGCCTCTGGTGCCTGCTCATCTGCCTGTCCCCAACGTCCCCATGGGTCCTCTTTCATCCTCTTTGCCCCCTGGTCTGCCTGGACACTTGTGCTTCAGCTTATCACTTCTGTTGGCCGAGGCTGGCGCTGTCTAGTATCAAAACACACAGTATTAGGGAGGTGATATGTGTACATGTGTGTTCGTGTATGTGCAAGGCATGTAGAGGCCAGAGAACAACCCTAGTTAGGTTCCATCTGGTTTTTGAGACAGAACCTTTCTCTGGCCTAGAACTGGGTGGCCATTGCACCCCAGGGGACCACGGGCTGCTTCCCTGTGTCTGGGATTACAGTTGTGTGCACCACACCCAGCTTTCCCCCCATGGATTCTGGTGATAAAACTTGGGTTTTCATGCTTATGTGGTAATTACTTTATTCATGGAGATAACTCCTTGACCTTTTATTATTTGTTTGGGGGCTAGAATGCCATGTAGCCCAGACTAGCCTCAAACTCCCTATGTAGCTGAGGATGCCCTTGAACTCCACCTCTCTATGCTAGGACTATAAGCATGTACATCACACCCAGGTCTCAGTGGCAGACTATGACATGGAGCATTACCACTGTAACATTGCAACTGTCAACCTGCTGAAATCACTAGGCACTCTTGGAGGGAAGTGTGTGTGTACCACGCTAGGCACTCTTGGAGGGAAGTGTGTGTGTACCACGCTAGGCACTCTTGGAGGGAAGTGTGTGTGTACCATGCTAGGCATTCTTGGAGGGAAGTGTACGTGTACCACGCTAGGCACTCTTGGAGGGAAGTGTACATGTACCATGCTAGGCACTCTTGGAGGGAAGTGTACATGTACCATGCTAGGCACTCTTGGAGGGAAGTGTACGTGTACCATGCTAGGCACTCTTGGAGGGATGGGTACGTGTACCACACTAGGTACTCTTGGAGGGAAATGTACATGTACCATGCTAGGCACTCTTGGAGGGAAGCGTACGTGTACCACACTAGGCACTCTTGGAGGAAAGTGTATGTGTACCACGCATACACTTCTTGCCTCCGGCTCCCAGTTGCTGAGATTACAGACATGCACCACACATCTGGGTCAGAAAAGGATTCTTCAATTTAGTTACCACTGTTGAGAGCACAGGGCCCTCCTGCATCTATAGGGGACACATTCCTAGACACCCATAGTGGATGCCTGAAACCCAGTTAGTTCCAAACCTTGCAGAGACTGCGTTTTCCTGTACATAGGTATGGAGAAGTCAGACTTACGAATTAGGGACAGTGTTTTCTGCTGCAACACACTGATGTCACTAGGGAGATCTCTATTCCAGGCTTTTGTTTGGACTGTCATCCTCCTGCCTCAGCCTTCTGAAGGCTGGGGTTAGAGGCCTGGCTCACCTGAAGCAGCACTTGGCACGCACCATGAGTGCAGCTTTGCGGCCTGTGGTAACCAGCACAGATCTCTCGCTCCTTCGCCACAGCTTCACAGACAGATTTGTGCTCACTGAGCATCTTAATGGACTACCACTTTTTTTCCTCATTGAGCCTGAGAAGTTTACCTTTTCACTTAAAGAAAGCATACTGTGGGCTGGTGAGGTGGCTCCTCGGGTTAAAGAACTTGCCACCAAGCCTGGTAACCGGAACGCGACCCCAGGGACCCACATAGTGGAAGGAGAGAACTGTCACCCACAGAGTTGTCCCATCATTCACACAGGCTCCATGGCATTTGCATGACAGTCAGACAGACAGACACACACACATAAACGTGCACTAAATAAATATAAAAAATAAGAAAAAAAATTAAACCATTGTCACCCTCCTGTAAGCAGCCCTAATGAAGCTCATTAAAAAAAGCCGTGGAGGGGGCTGGAGCGATGACTCAGCGGATGAGAGCACAGACTGCTCTTCAGAGGACGGGGTTCCATTCCCAGCACCCACACAGCAGCTCACAGCTGTCTGTAACTCCAAGATCTTACACCCTCACACAGACATGCAAGTGGGCAAAGCAACAATGCACATAAAATAAAAATAAATAAATTCAAAGAAAAAGAGATGTGTGTGCTACCACACCCAGCAATGTTATTAAAAAAGAAAAAGCCATGGAATTGTGAAGGGGGACCAGTAGGGGTGGGACGGACAAGGGAGGATGACAGTGAGGTGACCGAAAAGCATCATTTGTGTGCTTATGAAATCGCACAGTGAAACCCACTCTGTGCGACTAATATATACTAATTGAAAAGACAAAAAATCATGGAGCTCACTCTGTAGACCAGGCTGGCCTTGAACTCACAGCCTGCCCGCCTCTGCCTCCCAGGTGTTAGGATTAAAGGTGTGTACCACCACCCAGCAGGAATTTACTTTTTTTAATTTATATTTTTACTTTATGGGTATAGGTGTTCTGCTTGTGTGCACCAAGTACATGCAGTGCCCTCAGAGGCTAGAAGAGGGCGTCATATTTTCATAGTCTCTGAAACTGGCATTATAGACAGTTGTGAGCCACCATATGGGTGCTAGGAGTTGAACTCAGGGTCTCTGGAAGTATAGCCAGTGCTCCTAACTGTTGAGCCATCTCTCCAGCCCTCTTTTCTTTCTTGCTTGCTTGCTTGCTTACCTGCTTTTTGAAACAGCACCTCATCATGCACCCTGGGTGATGTGGAATGAGCTGTCATGGAGGCTGACCTGCTTCCACTCCCCAGTGCTAGGTTTACAGGCATGCACTACTACATGCAGCTTAGACCCAGGTTTATCACAAGTCACTGAAATTCTCTGGTGACTCCAGGAGTGATTGCTGACTATCACTGTAGAGCCATGGACTTAAAAAAAAATTTTTTTTTGTTTGTATTTGGTTTTTTTTAGACAGAGTTTCTCTGTGTAACAACCCTAGCTGTCCTGAAACTAACTCTATAGACCAGGCTGACCTCAAACGACTTAAAAACTTTTTAAAAATAATTTTTAATATTTATCATTTAATGTTGTGTGTACATGTGCATACACACATGTGTATGCGTGCTACAGCATACATGTAGGACTTGGAGGCCAACTTTAGGAATATGCGGGCCCTGGGGTCAAACTCAGGTCATAGGCTATGGGTTAAATGCCTTTGTCCTCTACGCCATCACAACCATAAATTCTTTCTAAGTGACGCATGAACCAGATATTCTGAGCTCACTGTCAAGTCACCAGAAGGGCTGATGGGAGGGAAGTGGTAACTGGGTCTCCAGCCACACACAGTTAAAAGACCAGTCTGGCCGGGTAGTGGCTGTCACCAAGGCCGCCACGCCAGAGAAGCCAGGAAGAAATGAAAGCCTAGAGCAACGAGTCCTGAAGGGCCTCTCAGTAAAACAGCCAGTTCAAGCCAAGCCTCCACTGAAATCTTCTCTCGTCCCTCGCCTTCTTCCTGCCCCAGGAAGCTCTTGGCCAACGACCCCTTCTTCCGGGTGCCAGCTGTGGTGCAGGAACTGTGCACTGCACGTGTGCTGGGCATGGAGCTGGCTGGGGGCGTTCCTCTGGACCAGTGCCAGGGCCTGAGTCAGGACATCCGGAATCAGGTACTTCTCCCTGTGGGACAGGAAGGGGACGGGCGGAGCTCGCACTTTCTCTCCTGGATGCCCCACTGAGATGTCTCCTTCCTCCCTCAGATTTGCTTTCAGCTCCTGAGGCTGTGTCTGCGAGAGCTGTTTGAGTTCAGATTCATGCAGACAGACCCCAACTGGGCCAACTTCCTGTATGACACCTCCAGCCACCAGGTGGGTTCCTGAGACTGTGAATCAGGGTGCATCAGCCCCCAAGGGCCAGAGATGATTCAGTGGGTAAAGATGCTTGCTCCCAAGCCTGCCAGCCCCTAAGTCAATCCTCAGGACCCACATGGTGGAAGCAGAGGACTGAGCTAGCAAGTAGCCCGTGAGTCAATCCTCAGGACCCACATGGTGGAAGCAGAGGACTGAGCTAGCAAGTTGTCCTCTGACCTCCACACATGCACCATACATAATACATAATAAATACAAAAATGGGGCTGGAGGGATGGGTCAGTGGTTAGAGCACTGGCTGCTCTTCCAGAAGGACCTGAGTTGATCCCCAGTATCCACACAGTGGCTTACAACCATCTGTAACTCCAGTTTCAGGGGACCCAGTGCCCTTCTCTACCTCTGTGACACCAAACACCCAAATGGTGTACAGAAATACATGCAGGCACAACACCCGTACATGTACAATAATTTTTTTAAAGCTATTTTTAAAAAAATGAATGAAGCAGAGCTAACACCATGATGGGGAAAACTACAAGCCGTCTAGGCCCCAAGTTCAGATTACAGGACAATTAGAGGAAGCACTGTGAGAGTTTCCTGGGATTCACTGTGCAGCCCAGGTCGGCGCTGAACTCCTAATCCTTGTTCTTCACCTGGAACTGCAGACACGGGCCTGGCTTCTCTGTAAATACGAAGCTTTAAACTATGCAGCTATTATTATATTAGATATGGTGTGTGCCTACATATGAATGTAGAAGGTGTGCGTGGGAATTTCAGGGGAAATTTACTTTTTAAAATTATTTTAGAATTTATGTGTACAGGTGTTTAGCTTGCATCTATACTGTGCACCGTTTGTGTGCAGTGTCTGAAGAGGCCAGAAGAGGGCATCAGATCCCCTGGAACTGGAGTTACAAGAGGTTATGAGCCACTGTGTGGGTGCTGGGAATTGAACCCAAGTCCTCTAAAAGAGTTCTCAACCACAGAGCCACCTCTCCAGTCCTCAGGAAATTATTTAATGGTATTAGTTTCAGGAAAGTGATGACCCTGGAGAAGGTCCTGGGAGTATACAAGCAAGGGAGGAATAAACCTGGGATGGTGGTATTGGTGATTTTTTTAAGCTGAGTAGCAGGACTTGTGGGTATTCACTTATTTTTCAGATGTCTTATTCAGTCAGAGTGGGGCTGTAGGGGAGAGGGAGCGATCCTGGCCACTTCAGTTGAAGTGGGGATGTCAGCCTCATTCTACATTCCTGTCACCCGTTGTTCCCAGGTGACTCTACTGGACTTTGGAGCAAGCCGGGCATTTGGAACAGAGTTCACAGACCATTACATTGAGGTGAGTACCCCCAACCTTGAGGTTTCTGAAGGGTCAAGGGTCAAGCTGGAGAGTAAGAACGGGGTAAGAAGGAAAAGCAAACTGGATCTAAGAAATATGGGCCTTCGCTGCTGGGTGGTGATGGCGCACTCCTTTAATCACTGCACTTGAGAGGCAGAGGCAAGCGGATCTCTGTGAGTTCAAGGCCAGCCTGGTCTACAAGAGCCAGTTCCAGGACAGGCTCCAAAGATACAGAGAACCCTGTCTCAGAAAAAAAAGAAAAGAGAAAGAAAGAAAGAAAGAAAGAAAGAGAAAAGAAAAGAAAAAGAAAAAATAGAAAGAAATATGGGTCTTCTCTAAAGCACCTAGTGCCATGCTTGGCCCTGACTATGATTGGAACCTACGTGGCGGAAGGAGGGAACTGACTCCTTCAGATCCTCTCACCTCCACACCTGTGTGTGCTCCAGCCCCCTCAACACACACTTATACACACACTCACACACACTTTAAAAGAAATAATAAATAAACCAGGCTTGGTGGCTACTGAGGAAGCCAAGGAAAGATGATTGATTGCAAGTTCAGGGCCTGCCTATGCCACAGAGTAAGTTCAAGGTCAGCCTGAGCAACTCAGTGAGACAAAAAGTAAAAAGAGGACAGGACTGTAGCTTAATGGTAGAGCACTTACCTGGGATCCACCAGTGAGGGGCATGGCTTGGGGGTAGAACACCCACCTAGACTCTACCAGAGGCTCTGGGTGCTATCCAGTGCTAGGGTGCTTGCTTGCTCAGTATTCACAGTTTCCTAGATTTGACCCCCCAGTACCTCAAAAGGAAACAAAAAGAAGAAATAATAGAGGCCAGATAGATATGGCAATTGTCTTTAATCCAACACTCAGGAGGCAGAGGCAGGTGGATCTCTGTGAGTTCCAGACCAGCCTGGTCTACAGAGTGACACTCTATAATAGTAATATTAATAACAGCTAATAACAATCAACCACTTAGTATTATTACAAGTAGCGTCTGACTGAGAGTGGCCAGGGCCACTCAGAGCTCCACTTTACAGGTGATGTAACAGAGGCTTAGAGAACAACTGCCCCAAATCCCAGCAGGCCTGTGCGTCACAGGTAGTCTGGGTTCAGAGCCCATGTCCCAGACCTTGCTGAGAGAAGAGTCAGAGATGGCCACCCTGTCCAGCGTCTTGACGTCCAGCCTGCGCCTCACAGGAAGCTATAGCTCCTCAAGGAATGCTTTCTCACCTACATGGTTCTTCCAAGTCAGTCAGGCTCAGGGGCTGCAGAGGCCAGCTCACTGTATCTACATGCAGCTCAGGTTTTCTGTTCCTCTAGTTGCCACTCAGACATTCTCTGACATCTCCTTGGTGCCTGGCCCTGCTCCTCCACCCCTGTCTCCCCATCACAGAGTTCACCATCTGTGTTCCACAGTCAGGGACACAGAAGGGTCAGGGTTAGGCTGAGGAAATGGCGGCCATCGTGAGCATCTAGAGGAGCCTGTCCCAGATAGAAGAGGAGCTTTTGAGCTGAGAGCTGAGGGATGTAAAATCAGGAAGAAGCCAGAAGGATATCCAGATAAATGTGCAAAGGTCAAGAGTTGTCTCAGTCACTGCTCTAATGCTGTGAAGACACCATGACCAAGGCAACTCTTGTTTTTTTTTAGAGATTTATTTTGTATACAGTGTTCCTCCTGCATGTACACCTCTATGCCAGAAGAGGGCACCAGACCTCATCACAGATGGTTCTGAGCCATCATGTGGTTGCTGGGAATTGAACTCAGGACCTCTGGAAGAACAGCCAGTGCTCTTAACCTCTGAGCCATCTCTCCAGCCCCCCAAGGCAACTCTTATAAAAGAAAACATTTAATTGGGGGTTTTCCTACAGTTTCAGGGCTTGGTCTGTTATGATCACAGCAGGGAGCAGGGTGAAGGGCAGGTGTGATGCTGGAGAAGTAGCTAAGAGCTACATCCTGGTCCACAGGCAGAGAGAGGGGAGAGAGACAGACAGAGGGAGACTGGGCCTGGCATGAGCTTTTTACACCTCAAAGTCTACCCCTCCACCTACTCCATCCACCCCGTGACACACTTCCACCCAAATGTGACACACTCCATTCCTCTTTATTGGGGTAAAGGGGTGTTCAAGACAGGGTCTCTTTGTATAGCCTGGGCTGTCCTGGAACTCTCTCTGTAGACCAGGCTGGCCTCTAACTCAGAGATCTGCCTGCCTCTGCTTCCTGAGTGCTGGGACTAAAGGTGTGCACCACCACCTGGTGAAGGCCATACACCTTAATCTTTCTAATCCTTTCAGAGAGTTCCACTCCCTGGTGATAAATATATGAGCCTGTGGGGCCATTCATATTCAAATGACTAAAAGAGGGAATTTGGGAACATCCTTTCTGCATGGTGGTACTTCTGAGCAGAAATGGTCATTTCGGGGATGGAGATGGCGCAGCAGTTACAGTACTTGCACCTGAGTCTTAGTCACTGTTGTATGGCTGTGAAGAGACACCATGACCAAGGCAAACTTACCAAAGAAAGCATTTATTTGGGGGCTGGCTTGCAGTTTCAGAGGATGAGTCCATGATCCTCAAGCCATGAGCGTGGTAACAGGCAGGCATGGTGCTGTAACAGCAGCCGAGAGCTTACATTTGGTCCACAAACAGAACAGAGAGAGAGAGAGAGAGAGAGAGAGAGAGAGAGAGAGAGAGAGAGAGAGAGAGAGAGAGAGAACTGTACCAGGTGTGGACTTTTGAAACCTGAAAGTCAATCCACACTTCCTGCAACAAATCCACCTCCTAGACTTTCCCAAATAGCTCCACCAGCTGGGGACCAAGTATGCAGTATTTAAACATATGAGCCTGTAGGGGCCACTCAAACCACTACACCCCAGCTCAGCACCCAGCACCCATACGGGCTCATAACCATCTGCAAGCAGGGGATCCAAAGCCCCTTTCTGTCCTTCATACATGGATCAAAGGGAAACCCATGTTCTGATTGGACAGGCAGGTGTTGGGTGGAGCCCAGACATGCTGGGTCCTAGGCCCCTCTGCAGCAGGCACTCTTATCTCCTGAGGTGCTTCAGAAAGGACCTGGGGGCCGGGCGGTGGTGGCGCACGCCTTTAATCCCAGCACTCGGGAGGCAGAGGCAGGCGGATCTCTGAGTTTGAGGCCAGCCTGGTCTATAAGAGCTAGCTCCAGGACAGGCTCTAGAAACTACAGGGAAACCCTGTCTCGAAAAACAAAAAACAAAAAAAAAAAGAAAGGACCTGGGGAGGGGAGGAGCAATAGAGTTGAACCCCCCCCCCCCGACAGCGAGTAACCTCCAAGACTGGGGACTGAGCCCATGGGGGTGTGAGAAGTTATGGAGGTGCTGGCTGGGAGGAAACCTAGTGGACAAAGGGCCATGGGCACTAACAGTCTTGAAGACAGAAGGGGAAGGTGGCTGAGACAGGGCCAAAGACTCTGGCCCAAGAACTTTTCAGGCCACCTCTAACTGCTGACAAGAACTGGTGACACACACTACCCCACACAGGCCATTTGGGACATAAAGCCAAGACCTCCCTGAGTACTCAAACCATCTATTTCTCCTGGATGCTCCCTTCCAAAAACCACCTTAACCTTTAAACAACAACCCCAAGACTGTTGTTTGAATGTGGTGGCCAATAATCAGAGTACTTGGGTCAGGACAGGACAAGAGAATCATGAGTTCAAGGCCAGCCTGGGTTTCTTAAGAGCCTGTTTATTTTTAGGTGCATTGTGTGTGTATACATATACATATATAAACATGTGTATACATACACACACACATATATTCATACACATGCACACGCACGCCCACATGCACCATGGGACACACGAGTAAAGGAGTAAGTCACAAAACAAAACAATCCCACACCAATTAGGAATTATGATTAATAAAAGGGTTATTTATTTAAAGGAAAAAACTTACAGATCACCGTCCTAGACAACAGCCTCCTGTACGACCAGGAAAAGCATCTGATAGCCAGAAGCGGAATCCGAAGTAAGCAAGCAAGAGAGCGCAAGGGCTGCCCCCGCTTATTTTTAAAGCGAAAGATACTACACCCCAGTGGGCTGGTATCTCAAAGGCTATTGGCTGAAGGAGCAAAAGTAGCTCCCGCAGCACCTCCCCCTTTTGTATAAGTAAGAGAGTTTTAAACCTTTTACAAAATTATGTACAATAAGAACAAATATCCTATTCTAACTATCCTAAGTTTTGTATAATAAATAACCTGGCCAAGTCATGAGAGGAAAGTAGCTACTAAAGTTATCTAGTCTTTAACCCCATCGAAGATCTAAGAAGGGAAATAATGTTACCTGAGTAATTAGGAAGTGCAATCAAACAACTTCCAAAATATGTATCAAATCACAGAGATAACTGGCTACCTGGGCAATCACCCAAAGTCACGTTTGTAGCGTTGAAACAACCAACTTTGGCTAAGGCCTACAATAACTGACAGATTATCTTTAAAGGCAAGAAATATTTTAAAACTGTTTTACCCTGTCTTGGCAAGATTTGACAGTTTTGTTTATCCATTTCCGGATACTATGTATTTTATCAGTAGTTGAGGTATGGGCAGTTCCTTGTCCAGAGGCCGGTTTTGTCAAGAAGAAGACAAGCTCCATCTGGAACCTTTACACCCAAGGAGTTCAAAATCCAGTCAGGGAGATGGTCCTCTGGCAGTCTCAGACACCAAACACCACTCCATTCTTACCTGGTGTGTGGACCCACCAACAGTGTGACTCTGTGCCACTCGTGGTGGCGGCTTCCAGACAGTTCTGCATTCTCAATGTGGCAGAGCCCTGACCATTCCCACCGCAGACTCCCCAGTCCTGAGGGAGACATAGCAGGGACAGAGTAGGGAGGGGAAGCTTCTAGGAGAAAGAGTGTACTCAGGGCAGTTTAAATGGAGGTGGATCCAGGGTGGGCAAGATATACCCTCCCCACTTTCTCCCTCCCTTCCTTCCTTTTTAACAGTGTTACCTGATAGTCCAGGCTGGCTTTGAACTCGTAATCCTGACCCTCCTCCTGAGGGATTGTAGGTATGTATGTACTACTATACCCCTTTGGCTGGTATTTCCTATTATCTAGAACCTGTCTTGTAGCCTGGTGTGATGGTGCAGACCCCTAACTCTTGCAGGCAGAGGCAGGAAGATCAGGAGTTCACAGTTATCCTTAGCTGCATAGTGAGTTGAAGATAGTGTAGGCTATGTCAGACTGCCTCAAAGCAGAAACAAAGCCCCAAAGTCTCCCTTCCACACGGGTCTATCCTCTGACATCCCAGGTGGTGAAGGCTGCTGCTGATGGAGACAAAGATCGAGTCCTGAAGAAATCCCAGGATCTCAAATTCCTCACAGGCTTTGAAACCAAGGTTGGTGGCCACTGGGAAGAAGGGCTGGTGTGTTTGTTGCTGTGTTTTCTTTAGGGGGCTAGTGTCTTTGGGGAGTGGAGGACACAGGAGCTGCCGCGCTCTGCTGAGCAACTGGAGAAGGATGGTGGGGGGGGGGGGTGGAGATTGTATTTCTATCCCAGGGGAGTGGGATAACTGGATGGACTAGTCTATACTGAGAAGCTCTGGGGTGGGCTGGAGGGTATGGCTACTAAGGGAGGGGGGTAAGCACCACTATTTATTCTAGGGATCCTGGGTTTGAGGAGTAGAGAGGCTGCTAGTCTGTCGGAAGCCAGGGCTTCTTCAGAGTAACTGGGGGGTTGTGGATAGTTGGTGTCTACTTATTACTTTTCCGGCATCTTGGGCTAGCAATGCAAGTCTTCCACCACGCAGCCCCACCCCGTCCCCAGCCCCTCACTGGTGGATTCTAGGACAGCTCTACCAGTGAGTCACGTCTCAGCCCTTGCAGTTTGCCTCTTCTTGAAGTAGTCAGAGGACATTATGTCCGTCTGGATGCATCTGCCATCCCCACCCTAGGCATTCTCCGACGCCCACGTGGAAGCAGTGATGATTCTGGGGGAGCCCTTTGCTGCCTCGGGTCCCTACGACTTCGGGGCTGGAGAGACAGCTCACCGAATACAGGGCCTCATCCCGGTGTTGCTTCGGCATCGGCTGCGCCCACCACCTGAGGAGACCTACGCCCTACACCGCAAGCTAGCTGGGGCTTTCTTAGCCTGTGCTCGCCTCCACGCCCACATCGCCTGCCGGGACCTCTTCCAAGACACCTACCACCGTTACTGGGCCAGTCGCCAGACATTGCCACTGCCAGCAGCCTCCTGACTAGAAGGACCTCCCTGTCGACCCCACCATGACTGATTCCATCCAGGGATACCAGTTCCACAGCGGAGTCCTCTGCTGCGGCTCTTCTTACCCCCTGACGCTCTATCCTGGTCCCAGAGACTGGTTTCTTGTCTTGGATCTTCGGGCCCCTGAAGTTAGTTCCCTGATCCAAAGTGGGCATCCTGAAATTCTAAACCTGGGAGTCAGCAAATTACTGCCATCATCTAAGTGAACTCTTGGCCCCTTCATGGGGTCCACTCTTATCTGGAGGGGGCGCCCCTCATCCCCAGGTCTTCCAGGATCCTCAGGAGTAAGGGGAGATGGTGGCTGTTGGAGGCGGTCCTCACCTTTGCCTCCCTCGCTTTACCAGCTGCCTTCTTCTGGGGTTCCAGCCTGTGTATTGGTGGATGGGGGTGGGTGCCGATCCTTCTCTTCGAATAAAGGCACCCTTTCCCTTCCCCCCAGCTCTTTTCTCTCTGCGCTAAGGGGGAGGAGCTCACAGGCGGCTCCAGGTGCAGATGGCCAGACCCTCCCCCCTTGTCTAGGGCCATCTGTTGCGGGGAACCTCCTCCACCCCCCCCCACGTGCTGACCACCTGCTCCGAGGGCTGTGGCAGCTGAGAAGTACCCTCCTATCACACATTCTCGCCCCTCACCCGCGCCCCCCCCCCCCCCCCCGGCTTCAGGCTCCCACATGACAATCTCGCCTTTGCTAATGGGCCCTAATGCCCCTACCAGCTGCTTTGCCAAACCCACAGGACCGGAGTGGGTGTGCAGCAGCGTCCAGAACTAGGACCTGGTCCTATCCCAATGCCTTCTCTCCGCAAGCCGGAGTGATCTCCCTCCAGGACTTCGGGGTCTGTTCCTTTCCCCTCCCCTGGCTTGCAAAAAGTGCCTCGTCACCGCTTCTGCCCGCCCCCGCCGGGCTGGGAGAACCGTGGGGTTAAGCAAGATCTGAGGACGTCAAGGCGCCTCCCAAAGCAATTCTTCAGAAGCAGAACCATAGGGGATCTGAGGTCAGGGGTAACAGAAGGAAACAGAACCTGCGCCTGAACCTGGGATGCAGTCCGCCAGGGATGCGTGCAGGTTCCCGCAAGGCCAGGCCAAGAGGCGGGGCGGGGCGGGGCGGGGCGGCTTCTGCATGGGAGGAGACCGGGTAGTATTTGTGTGGGGGCGTGGTCTGTGGGGAGGCGGAGTCTCTTTTGCATATACAGCAGGCGGTGGGCCAATGGGCGGGGCCGGGGCGGGGCGCCGAGGGAGGGATGCTCCCCCGCCCCCGGAACGGAATCCTCCGCGGAGCCGAGCTGGCTCGCGCGCCTGCATCCCGCACCAGCCGCCGGCCCTGGGCCCGGCCCGCGTCAGTCCGAGCCGCCGCCGCCACAGCAGCAGCAGCACTCTGGAAGCCGGGCCCAGCCGGGGCCGCGGGAGGCGGGGGCGCCCGGGCCCTGGATGTCCCGCAGCGCGGCGGCCAGCGTGAGAAGGGCGGGCTCGGGGGGCTCGGGCCGGGGGCGGCGCCGCTGCTGATGTGGCGGAGGGTGGGAGGCGGCAGCAGCGCCCGGATGGAGAGAAGATGCCAAGACTGGAGAGGGTGGTCCTGGGTGGGGGTCCGAGAACAGGCCCCCGGCAATCCTAAACCTGCCAGACTGGGGTCCCCAGGACAGGCCATCTCTGCGAAGGCCCTGGAAATAGGGATTCTGGGATACAAATTCCCCCCAAATCAAGGACAGGGCTGCATAAATTCTAGGTACAACTCCCTGGGCAAGGTTTGGTGTTCAAGGTCCGGGACACAGTTCCCTTTATCAAGCTAAGGCCTTAACTGAGCCTATTCCAGACAAAATCCGTACTCCTCCTGCCAGAGGGGTTCTTCCAGCACAACAGCCCCCTGATCGAGATCTTGAAGATTAGCTCCCTGGGTAGAACTGCCAAGGCCAAGGCTGTGGGGTGTGGGGGTTCATCCAAGTACTGTCTACTCCCAGGGGTCCTGGATCCAGCCTGCTCCCCCCCCACCCCAGCCCTTGGGCGGTGTCCCAGGCAAATCCCCTTCTCAAAACAAGGTCCCTGTGTCTGTAACTCCACCCCAGCATGAATAAAATAAGGAGAATTTCAGGCATTCCCCCCCTACCCCACCTCCACCCCATGCTTAGTCAGGGGTCTCAAGACATTGGTCTCCTAGGCCACCCCCTTTGTCCCTAGGGCTGCTCAGCTGTCTAAGAGAGGCCCCACCCGGAGACAATGCTCAGCTTTCCTAGCCAGACGGGAACCCCCCTCCCCAGACTCCAGGATTCAGCTTGGGCTGGGGGCGGCTCCCCAGAGACCCGCTGGAAACCTGTCTGCTGCCTCTGTGGTGACCAGCGGCTTTGTGTGTGGTATGGGGTGGGGGGTGGGGGTGCAAGGGTTGGGGAGGTGGCTAGAAGTGTGACCTGGTGTTTGTGTGACTGTGTACGTGTGTGTGCTTGCGTTGCAGCTGGCAAGGAGAAGGAATCCTACGTTGTCTATCTGCATGCTTGTGGTTGGATGTGCTGGTGTCCGTGGTGTGTGTGTGTGTGTGTGTGTGTGTGTGTGTGTGTGTGAGACTCGTGTTTGTGTGACTGGATGTGAATGGCAGCTGCTCACTGTACAAGCTCCTCTACTTTTTGGATCATGTTTAGAGGGGTGTGTGGTTGTGGTTAGGTTGTGTTTGTGCTTATGTCTTTTGTGACCCTGTGTGTGTGTACCTTGGTGTAGGTCAACATCTGTGTTGGGTTTGGACTTCTGTGTGGCTGACTGAAGATGTGGGTGGAGTTGTGACAGTGTGTTAGTAGGACTGTGACTGTGACGATGGCCATATGTGGCACGATGTGCTTATGTCTGACTGATTTTGTCTCTGTGAGCGTCACCGCACTGCTGTCGTGTTTGAAGTCATATTGTGCCTGGGTTTGTGGGATGGCAGTGCGTATGTCCCTAGCCATGTCTGTGTGTGTGACTGAGGTTGTACAAATGGCTCTCCACCTAGCTGTGTGATACCGAGTACGTACCACAGCCACCTATGTGTGATTTGAGTTGTGACTATCTGAAACTCTTGTCTACTATGAAAGGCCAGTTGTGTGGGACTCAACCTGCACCTGGGGGTGCACAGGTGGACCAGCTTCTGTTCCTCTGTGTGTGTGTGACCCAGTTGTCTGTGACCCTGGGGGACTCTATGCTGGTGTCCTAGCCTGGGAGGGTGTGTGTGATTTGTGGTGAAGTGACTGTGTTTTCCATGTAAAGCCAGCTGTAAATGCTGACTGGGTCACGTCGTTTGTGTGTGCACCCAACTGTGTACTTGTGGTGTGGAGAACCGAACTGTGTGTTTTAAGTTCCTCTCTGTAAGACTTTGAGTATTAGTGGGGCTGTGATTTTGTGTATCTGTCCACGTGGGGTAGTGATTGATTATATGCGGCCACATTCTTGCCTACGTGACTTGAATCCTCACGGAGACTGTTTATCTGTGATAGGATAACATGGTACTGCTGTGGATGGGACACCAGCATGACAGATGGCTGGGCGCCATCGGCACTGATGCAGAGTGACTCCATACACAACTGTTTCTGGAATGTATGTGACTGTCTGAGGCCGGCCATCCTCGTCCCTCGGCCTCTGGCTGATGGTACGCTATGTCTGTAATGCTCGGGCTGTGGCTATCAGTTTCGACAGCATGTGGCTGTCCATGAAGAGAGGCTCATACGTAAGAGCGGTTGTCTCAGAGGAGCGAGCAGTGCGTGTGACGACCAGACGTAGGCATGCCCCTGGTAGTCTGTGACTCTGTCAAAGTGTGTTGATGTAACTGGTGCTGCTTGAGGGTGAATGACCTTGTGCATCTACAGCTGTGTGTTGCTGGGGTGTGGAGGGGGTGCCGGGCTTGGTAAGACCAGTGTGCCTCAGTTCACGTAGGTGATTGTGCTCCTGTGTGACCAAGTGCTTATGGTGACCCGAGAGGTGGCCAGTCTGTATGTGTTTCCGCCTAGGGTGTGTGCCTTAGGAGACACAGCTGTCATGAGGTGGACTTGGACACGCATCCCCCGTATGCATGTGCCTGCTCCAGTACATAGCCCAGAAAACGAGTGGATGTTATCAGTTGTTGGATTGAGTAAGTGCCTGTGGTTGGCTGAGACACACACATGCGTGTGGACAAATGGAGAGCTGTGTGTGCCATGAATACCAACATGGGGCCAGATGTTAGTTGTGTCTTATGACCTGAGGTACATAGCTGTTGTGATGTCTGTGTCATAAAGTGTGCTGAGATGTGACCAAACTGCTAAGGAAACTGTTGCCTGCTCAGGTGTGTGTGGCTATGTGTTTGTGTATAACCCTGAACATGACAGTAGAGGGCAAAGCCACTCACTTCCCATCATCTCCTTGGGTATTGAGAGACCCGTCAGTGTCCCCCAACACACCTACTCCTTCCTGGGCCCATAGAACCAGGTGGCTGGTCTCCCTAGTAACAGTTGCTATGACTACCAGGGTTCTTACTAGGGAGCCTGAGATGGAGGGGTTGGCTAAGGTCCAAGGTGGGGGTTGAGTAGGGGACCGAATTCCCCTCCACAAACTTCTCATCTTCTCACTCCCTTGAGCAGGGTGGACCCAGGAGACCTGGTCAGCATTTGTCCCCAGCCCCCTGTGGGGCCTCGGGGCCCCCTGAAACCTTCAGGACGGAGTCAGGTGAGTGACCAGCTTGACAAAGGACAGGGTTTGTATCATCCATGGGTCATGGTTATGCCTAGTGTGACCAGAGGAACTGCCAGCCACTGTCACACAGGCTTCGTTGAATACTTTGTTGTACACAGTGACCATCAAAGCCCCTATGGTCACAGACACACATCCTAAACCCCCACCTACAGACACCAACAACCTCCCGCACACAACGATTATGTACAGATCAAACTCTTGCAGGTACACATACTCAGACCTTTACACGTCCATAGATTTACAGTTCAACCTGCACACACATGGTTTCCACATGCTTGTTAAATGCAGCAACAAGCACACTTCTAGATTTACTAAGTGGCTATTTATTCACACAAACACATGTGTTCATGTGCACATATCTACAGACCCTCCCAGACAGCACACAGGCAACCACTGGCACTTGTACACCCATTCCTAGAAATACACTCAAGAGATATATATGGCCAGATAAGATGGTGAGGGTCTATAATCCCAGCTCTTGGGAGGCTGAGGCATGAGATCAGGAGTTCGAGTCCAGCTTCAGCTACACAGCAAGCTTGAGCCCAACATGGGCTACTTGGGACCCATCTCTAAAGCAGTAAGATGTTGGTGCTTGCTTATACTCCCAACAGCCAGGAGACAGAGGTAGGCAGAACTCTCTGAGTTTATTGTCAGCCTGGTCTACATAGCGACTTCTAGGCCAGTCAAGGGATACGTAGTAAGTTGATGCTGAAGAGAAGGAGGAAGAGGAGGAGGAGGAGGAGGAGGAGGAGGAGGAGCAGGAGGAGGAAGAGGAGGAGGAGGAGAAAACAGATATTATACCTTGACAGTCTCCACCCAGTATGCACAGGTCCATAGGTCCAGACATCAGTGTTTCCTTTATCTAAGGCTGCCTTTGAACTCACTATATTACCAAGTGTGTCCTTGAACTGATACTCCTGCCTCTTTCTCTCAAATGCTAGAGCTGAAGGCATGTGCCACCATGCCCCATTTATGCAGGCTGGAGATGGGACACACGGCTTCCTGCATGCTAGGCAAACACCATCAGCTGTGCTATGACTACAGCTCTGACGGCGACACTTCTGTAGACCGACAGCCTCACAGACGGCACCTGTGAACCCCAAAAGACCTATGCTTTTACTCACACTCTCACCAATAGTGCTCAGCACTCTTAGACAACAGCTACTCAGTCAGCAGTCACACCGACAGCCATGGTCTCAGTCCAGCTACACACCCTCAGGGACACATCATTGCTTTACAGACACACTGTCAGCCAGGAGAATGACCTGGGAAGCCCTGCTTTGGGTTCTGAATGAGTGAGTTTATTAAGTATAAAGCAAGCAAAAGTAAAACAATAAATATCGAGTAGCAGATAGAAGAAGTAGACAGCAGAACATCAAATGGACTCTCACCATCCAGCAGACACAGCTGGAGTGGCCAGATTTGAGAAAGCAAACAAAAGCATCAACCCTCACCGAAGCCATCTACATACAGTCTCATTAGCTGCCGCCCTCTTGGACACAGGCACCATCTTATGGATAATGGTCATAGACTCCCACTCTCAGAGGCAGCAGCTCTAAAGGGCAGTAGTCCCAGCCTCTCACAGAAGCACTGCCCTATGGAAAACAGTCATGGAAACACCCATCAGGGCCAGCAATCCATGCAAGGCAACATGCACAGAAACTACAAGCTCTCGTAGACAGGAACTATACAGAGACATCGCATGCACCGGTGCACACGCATGGCTACTCAGGCATGAGTGCCCTGCAGCAGAAACCTCCAGAGATGTGTGCTCACCAATAACAACCCCTCTTGGGGATGCAGGCTCCCTCACAGCCAACGCCCTAAGTCTCACGAACAGTCATTCACATAAGGAGTCTTTTACAGCCTGCCTCCGAGGACCACCTGAGGCCTCGCTTCATCTGCACTCAGCTGTCAGAGAGCTGTACATGTTACATTCTCTCTCTTGCTCTCCCCGTCCCTCTCCTTTCCTGTCTCTCTCCTGTTTTCCTTGAACTTGGAGTTGACACTGTAGCCTTGCAGGCTAGGCCAAGCTCTGCTACCTGGCTCCATGTTCTTATCCCTGATCATCTTCACTGACCCTCGGTCCTCAACCTCCCCCTCTGGACATTATGACCCTTGACCCCTAGTCCCCCAGCTCCAGTGCCCTGACCTCTCATTCTTTGGATCTCTGTGGCTTTTCCATCATACCCCAAACCTCTGAACCCCTAAAGCCCATGACCTGTGATTTCCACCCACCCAGACTTCCATATCCCTTACCGTGCACCCCTGAAGCCCTGGATCCACAATTCTGGAACCCTCTGCATAACCAGTATCCACCGGGTGGAGCCACCCACACCTGCTCCTCTAGCAAGCCCTTAGCTCTATCACCTCATCTCCACACCGCTGACCTCCATTTTAACCCATATCCCTGTCCTGTGCCACTAGACGGGGCGGGCACCATGAACAAGTTACGGCAGAGTCTGCGGCGGAGGAAGCCAGCCTATGTGCCCGAGGCATCGCGCCCACACCAGTGGCAGGCAGACGAGGATGCAGTGCGCAAGGGCACATGCAGCTTCCCTGTCAGGGTGAGTGCACGGCGTGGATCGCCTGTTTTGTGCCTACAGCGTGCCTGCTGATCCTGGGGGCGCTGGGCAAATTGTCAGAGGCCATTGTTGTGAGACCTGTACTGTGGGGCTCTGCGTTAGGAGCTGCGGGGCTCTGCGTTAGGAGCTGCGGCCTCTGCGTTAGGAGCTGCGAGCTCTGCGTTAGGAGCTGTGGGGCTCTGCGTTAGGAGCTGCGGGGCTCTGCGTTAGGAGCTGCGGCCTCTGCGTTAGGAGCTGCGAGCTCTGCGTTAGGAGCTGTGGAGCTCTGCGTTAGGAGCTGTGGGGCTCTGCGTTAGGAGCTGTGTGAACGGCGACTTCCAAATGCACTGGCATGATGGCACTTGCCTGTAGTCCTAGAACACGCCCCATCACCTTCGTAGAATTGGAACCTGAGGCCCTGCGTGTAAGCATGCACACACGTGCACACACACAAAGCAGCCTCCTTTATTATTTTTAGGCTCTGTCTCATTAAGCTGGCCTTGAACTTACTCTGTACCCCAAGCTGGCTTGAACTCAAGATCCTCCCATTTCCCCCTGCACTGATCACACGCCTAGCACATTCTGTCTTACACCAGATATCACTTGGGGGATAATCCTGAGGGGTAAAGACTTGTCACCTAATCCTTCAGGGACTCACAGATAACGTGCACTAAAAGGTTACAGAAAGGTGACAGCGTTGGCAAGGCTCTTTTCCTGTTCTGGGCATTCTGGTTTACAACATAGTCTGCTCTCCCAGGGAGGCCTGAGTGGTGGGATTCAGCCTTTCTCCCTTCTCATCTGAGAGACTAGGTCCTCAGCCTGGTTTTCTCTTCCCTAGAAGTGTACCCAAAATGTGAGGGGTTGATGTGGCAGGCACAGGAAGTGCTGGTGAAAGTGGGGAAAGAATGTCAGCTAATAAGGGGGCATCTGTTAAATAAAAACAGTCTTTGTACAGCAGGGTGCATGTGGCTTAGCAGGAGATACTTGCCTAGAATCCCCCAGTGAGGGGCTGGGGCGTGGCTCAGTGGTAGAGCCCCTGCCTAGAATCCCCCGGTGAGGGGCTGGGGTGTGGTTCAGTGGTAGAGCCCCTGTCTAGAACCCCCCAGTAAGGGACTGGAAGTGGAGCACAGTGGTAAAGCCCCTGCCTAGAATCCCCCAGTGAGGGGCTGGGGTGTGGCTCAGTGGTAGACCACTTTTCTAGCATTGTGGAAGGCCCTGGATTCCATCCCCAGCACGAGGAAGGTAGGTTATAAGGACTTAAAACTGCAACTCTGGGTAATGGAACTTAGTCTCACTGGAGATTCCAGGGACAGTCATTGCATCTGCAGAAAGCCCCACTTTCCATTTGCCATCATAGGAGGGAGAGTGAGCACAGATCTGTGCTCTGTGTGTTTGTGTGTGTGTGTGTCTTCTTGTGTGCATATTAGGGATTAAACCAGTGGCCTTATGGTTTATTAAAACATTTCTTTTTAAAAAAAGCATGAGACATGCTTTCTCTGTGTGGTTCCTATGACTTTACTAGCGCTTGCTCTATAGACCAGGCTGGTCTCAAATTCGGAGATCTTCCTGTGGTGCACACCTTTAATCCTAGCATTCGGGAGGCAGAGGCAGTCAGATGTCTGAGGCCAGCTTAGTCTACAGAGTTAGTAGAGTGAGTTACAGCACAGCCAGGGCTACTCAGAAAAACCAAAAACAAACAAACAAACAAAAAACCCAGCAAGCCTTGTGCATGCTAGGCAAGCAGACCTCCACTGAGCTGCATTTCCAGCACTGGCCGGCTTCCTTTTTAGCTGATGTCAGGGTGGGTGGAGCAGCCTTGTGGCCTCCCTCCATCATGTCCTCAGAGACACGGGAGGAGCATGCTGGTCCTCAGAAGGCCAAGAGTGAGGCATGAAGACCCAGCGACAGAGACAGGACCCGAATCTCTGTATGGTTTTCTGAGCTGTGTGTCTGGGCTAGAAATGTGGTTCCCACCCTATGGATTGGAAATGCAGAATGAATGACTGCATCTGATGGGCTGAGAACTGTGGCCCTGAGTATGGAGATGCTCGGTGATGCTGAGAATGATTGATTACTGTTTATTTCATTTCCTCCTCCCCCCACCCCAAGTACCTGGGTCACGTGGAAGTAGAGGAGTCCCGGGGGATGCATGTTTGCGAAGATGCTGTGAAGAAGCTGAAGGCGGTGAGTGAGGGGCTGGATGCAGGGAGGGGGCAAGAGCAGACCGGAAGAGGTGACCCTGACCAGGCCGCTCTGTTCCCTGCCCTCACCCCAGATGGGCCGGAAATCCGTGAAGTCTGTCCTGTGGGTGTCAGCCGATGGACTCCGAGTGGTGGACGACAAAACCAAGGTAGGAGGGCTATCTTTGGGGTGCAGGGAGACTTACCCATCCACCATGGGATGTTCCGCCCAAGGGGGCCTCTCGACTCGGCCATGTGTTCCTGCATCACTTTGGCTGACTTATAGTCCTAATTGAGGACTGAGGGATGTGGTTATTTGAGAATTGGTATGGGGCATGGGTACCTGTGTGCACGAACTGAAGCAGCCACCTCAGCGCCAGTCCCAGCCACCCTATCACCAACCGAGAAACCCTGGGCACAAGATTTAACCCCTATGGGCTCCCATTGCCTCATCTTTAAAAAGATAAAACCGGGTTGTAATAGATCCTGCCATCAAATCAGAAAGCCTGTATGTATGCACTGTATAAAATCAGGCTGGTGGGATTGTACAATGGTTAAAGCACTTGCCACAGAGGCAGGAGGACGTGAGGTCAGATTCCCAGAAGCCCACACGACTGCTAGTGTCCTCCCTGAGGATGATTACCAAGCTCATCCCTGGCCGTTGATATACATGTGTACACACATGCGCCCACACACACAATGGAAAAGGGGGAGGTGAGCGGCAGACCAAAAACACTTCTGCCAGGAGCCGGGGTATAGTGGTACAGGTGTGTAATTCTAGCCCTAAGGAAGTTGAGGCAGGAGGATTACAAATCCAAGGCCATCCTGGGCTTCATACTGGAAGAAAAAAAAATTTTTTTTAAAAGCTCAGCGTATCAACAAATATGGGTTATTACATGTTTGGGGTTTTTGTTTAATTGGATCCAGCATAACCCTGACG
Source organism: Arvicola amphibius (assembly GCF_903992535.2). Classification (NCBI taxonomy): domain Eukaryota; kingdom Metazoa; phylum Chordata; class Mammalia; order Rodentia; family Cricetidae; genus Arvicola; species Arvicola amphibius. The sequence continues at coordinate 76,795,706 of NC_052054.1, forward strand.
GCCTCAAACTCACTGTTTGCCAAGTTGTTCTTGAACTTCTGGTCCTCCTGCCTATACCTCCCAAGTGCTGGGTTGACAGACTTCCGTCACGGTGCCTAGTTCCGGTCTTGCTGGGAATGCGGCCTAGGGTTTCCTATGTACCTAGGCCAGAACTCCGCCACCTGAGCACATGCCAGCCCTATTTTGTGATTACACGAGATCTCCAGGATCCAGGGTCTGGGGCTTTTTCTGAGACGGGAGTGAGGGCCAGGTCCGTGTGCATGGAGGCAAATGGCGCTGTCCCTGGGCTGTCACCTGAGCCCAAGCTCTAGGCATCTGTTTGTTCCCCTTTGCCTCCCCTGACTCCAGCCTGGAGACCCCCCACCAGGAGGTGCCCAGGGCATGCTGGGTGTTGTCACCTTTGCACAGGTCGTTCCTTTGCCTGAATGCTGTTCCCTGTTTTCCTGTCCAATTAATAATTCTTCCTGGGCAAAGAATTAATGGCACTTCCTGGCTCCTGCAGGCCTGGAGTCCAGTCTTTCTCCTAAGTCTGTGCCTCTAGGCTGTCTCTTCCATCTCAGACGGATCTGACAGACCAAATCATGACCCTGGGGCAGGCTAGTCCACAGCTATCTCCAGGACAGCTGGGTCCGCATTTGCTTCAGGATGAGATCATGTGATGTGTGCAAGCAGCAGAGATGGTTTACACAGCCTGCCTCCTCAACCCTTCCTAGGACCTCCTTGTAGACCAGACCATCGAGAAGGTCTCCTTCTGCGCTCCTGACCGCAACCTGGACAAGGCTTTCTCCTACATATGCCGTGACGGCACCACGCGCCGCTGGATCTGCCATTGCTTTCTGGCTCTCAAGGACTCCGTGAGTAGTGTAGCTGCTGGGGCTCTCTCCCTCACTCTGCGTGCCCCAGGGACAAGTCCTGGGCCCTCTGGACCAGAACCTCTCATCTCAGGAAGGAAGCGTGTGCAAGTTATGGTGGCACCTTTAATCCCAGCGCTCCGGAGGCTGAGGCAGGCGGCCCTCTGTGAGTTCGAGGCCAGCCTAGTCTGCAGAGCAAGTTCTGGGATAGCCAGGACTGTTACACAGAGAAACCCTGACTTGAAAAACAAAACAAACAAACAAATAAAACCCAAAAAAAACAAAACCAAAACAACAACAACAAAAAAAAAAAAAAAAAGGAGAAGAAGGAGGAGGAGGAGGAGGAAGTTGCCTAGTCTCTAATGTGGAGGAGTCTGGAGTGGAAGCGGATTAGTTTATGCATACCAAGCATCAAGGAAAACATTGGTTATCATCACCCTGTATGGGTCTTAGTATTAGTGTGTGGGTGTGCACTCCTGACTGTATGTATGTGCGTCAGGTTCCTGGAACTGGAGTCACAGACAGTTGTGAGCTGCCCAATATGGGTGCTGGGAACTGAACCCAGGTCCTCAGCAAGAGCAGCAAGTGCTCTTAACAGCTGAGCCATCTCTCTAGGCCCTGGCCTCAAACTTTTGATCTTCCTGTCTCTATCTCCTAAATGTTAGGATTGCAGAAGGCATCCACCCTCAAGCCCAGTAGTGCCACAAGTTTTTGCTTCTGCATCAGACACACTGTGGTCAGCGCAGTTTTCTGCCCAGGAGACTCCCTCGGGCCCTTCTCAATGTCTTAATTGTTTCCAGGATTCCTTCAGCCTTGGTATATTTTGTTTGTGGTTCTTTCCTTTTTTTGGAATTATTTATGTATTTTTAAAGATATTTTGAGGGTCTGGAGAGATGGCTCAGCAATTAAGAACACTTGTTGCTCTTGCAGAGTGCCAAGATTTCATTCCTGTAACCCACACAGCAGTTTATACCCATCTACAACTACAGTTCTAGGACATCTGGTACCCTCCTCTAGCCTCTGTGGGCACCAGGCATGAGCGCAATGCACTCATATAGATGCGGAATAAACTCTCATACCCATGAAACTAAAAAAAAAAATCTTTTTGTTTTTTAAAGTAGGCTGCGTGTGGTAGTACATACCTTTAATCCCTACATTTGCAGGGCAGAGACAGCGGATCTCTGTGAGTTAAAGGCCAGCCTGGTCTACAGAGTGAATTCCATGCCATCCAGAGCTATATAGAGAGACCATGTATCAAAAACAAAAGAAAAAAATAATCAAAAACCAAAAAAAACAAACAAACCACCAAAAAAGAAGAATACATAAAGATTTATTTGTGACCTGAGAGATGGAGGGTAAAGGCGCTTGCTGCTAAGCCTGACTCCCTGAGGTTTAATCCCCAGGATCCACATGATGCCCACATGTTCTCCCCCCCCACATACACAGTAAATGTTAAAACATTAGAATGTTTTATTTCTGCGTGTTGTGGGAGGTGAGTGTAATGGTTTCATCAGTTATTTACTTGCTATGGAACAAATTGCTCCGAAATCCTGTGGCTTATAATTACACTTATTTCTCTTTTAAAATTAAATTTGCTTAGCCGGGCGGTGGTGATGCACGCCTTTAATCCCAGCACTCGGGAGGCAGAGGCAGGCGGATCTCTGTGAGTTCGAGACCAGCCTGGTCTACAAGAGCTAGCTCCAGGACAGGCTCTAAAGTTGCAGAGAAACCCTGTCTCGAAAAACCAAAAAAAAAAAAAAAAAATTAAATTTGCTTACGTTGTGATGGGTGTGCATGTGCATGTGTCTGTGCGTTTGAGCATGACTTGTGGACCACAGTGCATGCAAGCATCTGAAGACAACTTCCAGAAGTTGGTTCTTGCCAGGCAGTGGTGGCGCATGCCTTTAATCCCAGCACTTGGGAGGCAGAGGCAGGAAGATCTCTGAGTTTGAGACCCACCTGGTCTACAAGAGAAGTCGGTTCTCTCTTCTTACCATGTGGGTCCTGGGGATTGAACTCAGGTCATTGGCCTTCGTGCCAAGTGCTTTTACCCACTGAGCCATCTTGCTGACCCTCTCTCCATTTTTAGGAATCTGAGGGAGACCTAGCTGGGGCATCCTGGCTCCAAGATCTCTCATTTTATCTTAACTCCTAGGTAGTATCTGGGGCTGTTACATTAGCAGACTGGCTAGTTCAACCCCACCCCCAGCTGTCAGAGAGCCTCTCCCTAAATCCTCCCAGCAGGGATGCCACAGGAAGACCAAAGGCTCTACAGTGAGTCTCGAGAGAAGGAGAGCAGGGGAAGACACTGAGCATAGTGTGCTAGTGGGAAGCTGTGTGGCCATTTTGGACATGGTCTTGGCATCACCTTTCCTGGCGCCGAGGGACTGTGTTCAGTGAGCCCCAGAGGTCTTTCCGGGTTCAGGGGGGTGGGGTGGGGTGGCCGGTGTGGACATAGCTTCCACTTCTGATGAGGGACTGGGAAGTTTTGGAAGAGCACGTGGGGGGAGAAATTATCCGTGGCTATTTTTGGAAGCCGTGCTTGCCCGTGGTTGGTGGTATGGATTCAAGTGTCCAGCCACCTGGCTGTGTGTGGGATGCTGGGCACAGTGACATCTCCACTCTGGGGAAAGCCGCAGTGGCTTCTCCAAGGGGCATTGGCCGTATACTGTCAGGTTTTCCACATAGTCCCACAGTCCCTTCCTCCTGATGTGGCCATATGGGTACATTTTTTTCTTCTTGTCACTTAATTTGTCTCCTTTAGTTGGCAGCAGGCTCATTTGGGCACAGGTTGTGACCTTCAGGTTTGATAGCATCCCTCCGTTCTCTTCCTTATGGCCTTCAAACAGCATCCCTCGGAGAACAGGAAGCTCATGGTTTGGCTGGGCTGGAAGTTTTTGGGACCCACCAGTCTCTACCCTTCAGTGTTGATTATAGTTTCACGGAGCCTTTCCTGGCTTTTTTACACCAGTACTGAGGATTTGAACTCAGGTCCTCAGTGTCTGTAGAGCATGCGTCACGACCGACTGAGCCGTCTTCCTCAGACTTGTGTTTGACTTTTTAAGAGAGTCTCGCGTAGCCCAGGCTGGCCTCAAACTTCCTATGTAATACAAGATAATCTTGAACAAGTGCTAGGATTTCAGGCATAGAGCACCAGGCGTAGCAGATTTTAGATAGTGATCATGGAGCGCTTAGTACTTCTTCAGTTTGACTTTTAAAGAATTCTTAAGTGAAACATGTAAATTGGCCATTTTGAATTGTGAATCTGGGCTTGGTTCGAGGCAGGAGACTTGGGAATATAAGAACAGCCCCCAGCTATATAGTGACCTCTAAGTCACTTGGGGCTACCTAGTCTCTGTCTCTCTTTCTCTCTCTCATTAGATTAGTTTGTTTGTTTGCGGGAGAGTTGCTTCTTTGGTTACTTTAGTTGGTTTTGTTTGTTTGTTCAAACAGGGTCTCATTATATAGACCAGGCTGACCTCAAACTCACAGAGATCCACCTTCCTCTGCCTCCCAAGTGCTGGGATTAAAGGTGTGTGCCACTCCTGACAGTTTGATTGATTTTCAAGATTGGCTTGGCTATCGTGGATCCGTCAGAATTCCATTTGAATTTCAGAATCAGCGTTTCCATTTCTGCAAAGACACCATTGGGTTTTCAACAGAGATTTCATTAGCTGCAGCTCCCTCTGGGGAACAATGCTGTCTTGCTGGTTTGCCTTCCAGGCTTTCTGTTAGGCAGTCTTTAGCTTCTCTTTCAAAGCGTTCTGTATTTCCAGCATAGGTACCTTGTGCCTCTGTGGTTATATTATTTGTGTGTGTGGACATGGATGTGTGAGCATGCTTGTAGAGGCCAGAGGTCACCACGGGAGATCTTTTATCATGCTTCCTACCTGCTTTTTGTTTTCTCCCTTTCATTTGTTTCTTTTTCGAGACAGTTTCTCCATATAGCCATGGCTGTTCTGGAACTCACTCTGTAGATCAGGCTGGCCCCAAACTTACAGTGATTGTCAGACTGGACTGAGACATCTCACCTCCACGGTTGATTTTTTTCCCCCTTGAGACAAGGCTTCACTATGTAGCCCAGGCTATCCCGGAACTCACTATGTAGATCAGGCTGGCTTTGAACTCACAGAGACCCACCAGTCTCTGCTTCCTATATGCTGGGATTATATGACTGCACCACCATGCCCAGCTTGATTTTTTTGAGCATGGCTCTCTATGCTGCCCAGGTTGGTCAGGATTTTCCTGGCTCAAGTGGTTGTCCTGTCTCAGCCTCCCGAATAACCAGGATTACTGCACCTAACTTCTTGTTTAGGGAATGAGGATGTAGGCTCTCACTGTCGTCCAAACTGGCTTCCAACCCTAGATCCTTCTGCCTCAGCTTTTGAAGTTCTGGTGTTAGATACAGTGATGGCCTGTAACCCAGCTGCAACCCAGCTCAAGGCTCTACGCCTCATCTGGTTGGCAGATAAACACTCAAGTCCAGAGAGGCGAAGGGATTCGCCTGGGGTCCCCTGGCTGCAGACATCCTGACCTGGTGTGACCTTTCTAACCGGGCCACCTCTCCTGCAGGGCGAGAGGCTGAGCCACGCTGTGGGCTGTGCGTTCGCTGCCTGCCTGGAAAGGAAGCAGCGGCGGGAGAAAGAGTGTGGAGTGACGGCTGCCTTCGACGCCAGTCGCACCAGCTTTGCCCGAGAGGGCTCCTTCCGCCTGTCGGGGGGCGGCAGGCCTGCAGAGCGTGAGGCTGGGGACAAGAAGAAAGGTGGGTGCTGCACACTGGGGGAAGGGCGGCAGGTGCGGCGGGCTCCTCTGGGTCCCTGCAGAAGAGCTGTAGTTTTCAGCACAGGGCACCAGCGACAGAGGCTGATATATTAGCAGGGAACATCTCAGTCTTAAGAATTCATGGGTCAACATCCTGCATTTTGAAGTGGAGAGTCCAAACTACTCAGAGACGGGGGACTCCCAGGGTGGAAGGAACCCAGACTGAAGGGTTGGAACAAACTGGAAAGGTTCTGAAAGGATAATGTGAGCCAAATCAAGTCTGGAATCACCAGTCACTGTTTGAGAAAGAACCATGGAGGAGAGAGGAGAGCAGAACAGTAAGAGACAGGGAAATGCGGTGGGGGGCGGGATGCAGAGAAAGACACAGACCACAGGGAATACAGGGGATCTCCAGAGTCATCCGCCCCTTTGGAGCCCTGTGCCTTTACTAATCACCTCAGTTTTCGTATCTGTAAAATGGCCATAGTCCTGACCGTGCGAGTGCTCGTGTGAATTGGATGAGTTAACTTTTGCAAGGCGCCTGGGGCAGTGTCTCACAGGTATTCGTGAACCAAGTAAACGTAAATGGTCGGGAAAAGAGAGGGCCCAAGCGGGGATGAGAGCAGCTGAGAACAGGAGGCTAGAGAGATGGAGGGTCAGGCTAGAGGACAGTTTCCCAGTGGCCTCCTGAGGAGTGATCTTGGCTTGGGTGGGCCAACTTTTCAGAGTCTGGGGGATGAGATGTGTGGGGTGACAAGGTAGCTCTAGGGAGTGACCAAGAAGACCAGGTGGGGCTGGATTATAGCTCAGTGGTAGGGGACTTCCTTAGATTACCCCAGTGAGGGACGGGGGTGTGGCTCAGTGGTAGAGCCCCTGCCTAGAATCCCCCAGTGAGGGGTTGGGGTGTGGCTCAGTGGTAGAGCCCCTGCCTAGAATCCCCCAGTGAGGGACGGGGGTGTGGCTCAGTGGTAGAGCCCCTGCCTAGAGTCCCCCAGTGAGGGGCTGGGGTGTGGCTCAGTGGTAGAGCCCCTGCCTAGAATCCCCCAGTGAGGGCTGGGGTGTGGCTCAGTGGTAGAGCCCCTGCCTAGAATCCCCCAGTGAGGGGTTGGGGTGTGGCTCAGTGGTAGATCCCCTGCCTAGAATCCCCCAGTGAGGGGCTGGATTGTAGCTTAGCAGAGACTGCTTGGCTGCTACGCACAGTGCCCAGGGTTCCATCCCCAGCACTACAAACACAAGGCCTGTTGGGCCTGGTTTTTAATGCCTTAAGTGAGGTAACTGTCTGTTGTGTCTTTAGCAGAGGCAGCAGCCGCTCCCGCTGTGGCTCCTGGCCCTGCCCAGCCTGGGCACGTGTCCCCAACACCAGCTACCACATCCCCTGGTGAGAAGGGGGAGGCAGGCACCCCAGTGGCCGCAGGCACCACTGCTGCTGCCATTCCCAGGCGCCACGCACCTCTGGAGCAGCTGGTTCGCCAGGGCTCCTTTCGTGGGTTCCCGGCGCTCAGCCAGAAGAACTCACCTTTCAAACGTCAGCTGAGCCTGCGGTTGAACGAGCTGCCATCCACCCTGCAGCGCCGTACCGACTTCCAGGTGAAGGGCACAGGTGAGCCCTTGGATCAGGAGGAAGGAACATCAGAATCCACCAGCACTGTCTGATGGGGGCAAGAGGTAGAGGAGAGATGGTCTAGATTGTGATTGATTAGCACTGTCTGCCAGGGGCTGAGGTTAAGCGTGTGGAACATATGGTCGTTTGCAGTGTCTGCTGTGGGCAAGGACTAGAAGAGAGCTAGCACAACATGATGGATAAGTCATGCCTGCTGCGGGTAAAGCATGTCTGCTGGGTCAGCCGTAGACGTGTAGTGCAGACAGCCGTAGACGTGTAGTGCAGACAGCCGTAGACGTGTAGTGCAGACAGCCGTAGACGTGTAGTGCAGACAGCCGTAGACGTGTAGTGCAGCCATAGACGTGTAGTGCAGACAGCCGTAGACGTGTAGTGCAGACAGTCATAGACGTGTAGTGCAGTCAGACAGCTATAGACGTGTAGTGCAGACAGCCATAGACGTGTAGTGCAGACAGCCGCAGACGTGTAGTGCAGTTGTAGATGTGTAGTGCAGTCGTAGACGTGTAGTGCAGTCATAGACGTGTAGTGCAACCATAGACATGTAGTGCAGCCATAGACGTGTAGTGCAGACAGCCACAGACATGTAGTGCAGCCGTAGACGTGTAGTGCAGTCAGACAGCTATAGACGTGTAGTGCGGCCGTAGACGTGTAGTGCAGTCATAGACATGTAGTGCAGACAGTCATAGACATGTAGTGCAGTCATAGATGTGTAGTGCAGACAGCCATAGACATGTAGTGCAGACAGTCATAGACATGTAGTGCAGTCATAGATGTGTAGTGCAGACAGCCATAGACATGTAGTGCAGACAGCCATAGACATGTAGTGCAGACAGTCATAGACGTGTAGTGCAGACAGCCATAGACATGTAGTGCAGACAGTCATAGACGTGTAGTGCAGACAGCCATAGACATGTAGTGCAGCCATAGACGTGTAGTGCAGCCATAGACGTGTAGTGCAGACAGCCATAGACGTGTAATGCAGTCATGGTCAGTTAACAGTGCCTGCGGTTACTCAGGGAACGGGCAAGGTGGCACACATTTTGTCCTTCAGGCAGGTAAGTCTACCACAGTCAAGGGAAAGAGACATTGCAACATGGATGTCCTTTATGTCCGGGACAAAAGCACCATAGTTTAATGCTCTTTCCAAACATTTGATGGATAGATCTATGACCTGTATTAAGTGATTGATAAAAGGATCTCTCTGGCACAGGAGAGGACCACAGAAGATTCGCAATGTTTGCCTTGGTCGGGGAGAGTAGAGGGATAGCATACACCATGATATTCTGATGTCACAACTAATTCAGCAGACTTTCCCTGGAGCAGGCAGGAACAGCAGCAGTATATCCTGTGTTTGCCTAAGGGAGACTTCCAGAGTGTAGTGAACAGAATTACAAATCTGTCCAAGTAGTGGGCAGGTAGGGTGAGCCAAGAGCACAGTGGAGGTGGGGCGCCGCGGAAGCATTGTGTTTGATTATTAGTGTCTGTCCTGGGCCCGGGAAAGGAAAGAGGTGCTGTTTGTCGTGACCTAAGACACCAGTAGCCCAGCATTCCAGAGGCAGAAGGATCATGATTTCAAGGCCAGCCTGGGCTACCTAGCAAGATCCTGTCTGTGAAAGCCATATCTGCTGTGGGCTGGGAGATGAAAGACTTGGCACAGTGCCGTGCTGTTGCCATAGGAAATGGGCAAGGGGCTGTGAGAGGTCCTGAGGCCATGAGTCTGACTCTCACAGCTGCCACCACATGCCATGCATGGGACTCCTGGCTCCCAGGGCTGCGGAGGTGGATATGGAGGGCGTTGATTCGTTTCCACTGGGCGAAGGGCAGAACTCCTTGGCTTGTCACACACCCTCACATTTGCTGTCCTCATGCACTGTGACATCAGACACACGTGGAGTTTGTCACCCGTGTGCTTGAGATGGCAGGCTTCTCAAGCCTCACACTCCTGGGGCCAGATGCACATTCACCCGAGAGTGAGTGTCCATGCAGAAATTTCACATTCTGACGTACATGCCACAGAAACTCAGAGTTACATATGTGCAGTAATCATGTGCACACTGAAGTTGCACATACACCAGAAGGGAGCACTCAGAAGTCACGTGTCTGGATTTACACCTTTAAAATGCCACACACTTAGCTTCACACAAGCTCAGAAATCCCCTGCATGCCGATTCTCTCTCTCCCTCCCTCTTGTGCTCTCTCTCTCTCTCTCTCTCTCTCTCTCTCTCTCTCTCTCTCTCTCTCACACACACACACACACACACACACACACATCTAGTGCACAGGTAGACTCTCGGGACACCACACACCTCAACCTCCATCACTCTTGGAAGCCACACCCTCGGACCCTGCATTGCCTTGTTGGACGAACACATGGCAGTTATTAAGGAAGTTGGTGTAGAGACTACATCACGCTCACCTTGTGCCCTTGAAGACAGCATAGAGAGCTGTTGCTCTCCACACTGCTGTGCCAGGCTGCGGCTTCTCTAAACTGTGCCTTTGTTCCTCTCAGGCTCGTATGAGGCCCCCATGCTGTTCTGTGTCCCCTGTCTTGCTGGCATAGTTTCATTACCACCATGATGATGTATATGTCGAGCTAGGCCAGGAGGGGTCACCAGGGACCCACTTCTCTACCCCCAAAGTAGAACATATGATCCCCAGCCAGCGAGCATGCACGTGGCCAGCGTCCATGCCTTCAGATTGGATGCAGCTCCTCCATGCATCTGCTGTGCGTCTGGCAGAGTGCACTATTTAGTTAATGCACATGGGTAGTTTTCAGCATCTCTTCCGCGTGTCGTCACTTAGATCTTGAGATCCTGGTTTGGGGCCACTGTGACTGTCAGTTACCTGATGCCACATACTGGCTCTTGTCGTCGCTCCACTCTCTGGTCACACACATCCATGTGTGCAGTTATTTTAGTGGCCATGGTCACCTAGTGACCTGCATACCTCTGGAAACAAAGACTAGGTCGTGCAGGGGTCCTGAGGACCCAGAGGAAAGGCAGGTTGCGGCAGGCCAGAACCTGTTTGCTCATCTCTGCCGTTCTGTAACCTCACAGTGCCTGAGATGGAGCCTCCTGGTGCCAGTGACAGCGATGGCATCAATGCTCTGTGCACACAGATCAGCTCATCCTTTGCCAGTGCTGGAGTGCCAGCGTCAGGGCCACCATCTGCCACAACAGGTAGGAGCAGCCCTCCCCCGGGCCGCCACTCTCCAGTGGCCCTCTTGCGTTCCTTTGCACCTGAAGGGCCACCATGGGAATCCTAGGGATGGATGGTTCAGAGTGAGAATCCTACAACTGTTTTGTCTCAGAGCCATGGGATTACTTTAGAGCCATTATATTGCCTTGGGACTGTGAGATGAGCTTAGACTTAGAGGCATGGGACTGCCCCAGAACCCTGTTACTGTCTTTGTGCTGTTGGATCATTTAAGAACCATGGGATTGCCTCAGAGCCACACGATCATTTGAGAACAACGGATCACCTGAGAACCAGGGGCTTCTCTGTCCTCTGAAGTTTCTCTGAATTTCAAACCTTAAAAACGTGCCCCCACAACCTTAGCAAGATACAAACTCAGGGCAGTGAGATCTTCCTGTACTGGGTAGTCTGAGAAAGACGCGTGCGTCTTAGAATCTTAGCCTCTGAAAACAGTGCTAGACGTGCTAGAATTAAGGTAAATCTTAAAAAAAAAAAATTATGTATAGTGTTCTGCCTGCATGTGTGCCTGTAGGCCAGAAGAGGGCGCCAAATCTAATTACAGATGGTTGTGAGCCACCATGTGGTTGCTGGGAATTGAACTCAGGACCTCTGGAAGAGCAGCCAGTGCTCTTAACTTCTGAGGCATCTCTCCAGCCCCCCACCCCCACCCCATGGTTATCATCAACAGCAGACTCAGGGCTGGCAGGGGAAGGACACTGGGCTGTGAGTGTAGTGTGTTGATCTGTTTAGATCCATCAAGGGCTGTAGAGTCTCCGAGCTGTCCTTTCTCCCCTCTGCAAACCCGCTGAGTTAAGGTGAAATCATCAGGACAGTGGGGAAGGATTGAGCTGGGATTCACAGACGGTCTTGCTGTAGAACCCAGGCTTTGATTCCCCAAGCCACCCTGAATCCTGGGTTTCTTCGTGGCAACCTATACCTTTCACTTGCCTCTCTCCAGGAACTTCTGCCTGGGGCGAGCCCTCTGTACCCCCTGCAGCTGCCTTCCAGCCTGGGCACAAGAGGACACCTTCAGAGGCTGAACGATGGCTGGAGGAAGTGTCCCAAGTGGCTAAAGCTCAGCAGCAGCAGCAGCAGCAGCAGCAGCAACAACAGCAACAGCAGCAGCAGCAGCAGCAGCAGCAAGCAGCCTCCGTGCCACCAATGCCCAGCATGGCCCCCACCCTTCCACCCTTTTCTGCCCCCGTGGGGCCCTTTGACACTGCAGCTGCCCAGGTGGCTGTGTTCTTGCCACCCACACACATGCAGCCTCCATTCGTGCCCGCCTACCCAGGCCTGGGTTATCCACCCATGCCCCGGGTGCCAGTGGTGGGCATCACCCCTTCACAGATGGTGGCCAATGCCTTCTGCTCAGCTACCCAGCTCCAGCCCCAACCTGCCACACTGCTTGGAAAAGCCGGGGCCTTCCCCCCACCTGCTGCACCCAGCGCCCCTGGTGGCCAGGCCCGTCCACGCCCCAATGGGGCGCCTTGGCCCCCAGAGCCAGCGCCTGCCCCAGCCCCTGAGTTGGACCCCTTTGAGGCCCAGTGGGCAGCATTAGAAGGCAAACCCGCTGTGGAGAAGCCCTCTAACCCCTTCTCTGGTGACTTGCAGAAGACCTTCGAGATTGAACTGTAGCCCATGTTGCTTTGCGCCCACTTCATCAGCCCCGGGTGCACCACACTCAGAAGGGGAGGCCCAGCCTCTCCCCTATTGCTGCTCCCCGGGCTGCGCCCCTCACCACACCCTCTAAGCCCTTCTCTCCGCCACCCCTCACAAACCACTACAGAACCAATATTGTGATGCCTAGGTTGCGCCAAGATGGAATTCAGGGATGGACCCAGCCTGGCTAAGGGAACCATTTCACTGCCGGACTTAGGCTGGCGATGCCCCTTACCCAGCCCCAGATACGGAATGCCCTCGGTTCAAGCTACTTTCCCCAGTTTCTGTTGCCCTTCCACCTTTCAGTGTTGGGCAGGATGGAGGAGGGATGTCCACTTTGGGGCGCTCCTGGACCCACCTCAAGCCTGGTCATCCCTTCCCCGCCCCGTACACACAGCACAAGCCAAGGGCTTCCCCTCTGCCCACGCTGCGTTCACTGCCAATGCTGTGCTTGCCCAGTCCCCCTCCCCCATTCGGGGACCATGTCTTCCGTAGGGCCGAGGTCTCACGGGGTGGGGCCCGACTGGGGACCCAGGAGAGGGGGAGGGGGGAGGGACAAAGACGCTCAGTTACCTCATGTCGGTGCCCGCTGGGGAGGGGTCCCAGAAGAGGAGGAAGGGGTGCCTGGCGGGTACTTTTCTATCTTTTATTTCCAGATTTTTTTTGTATCTAAACTTGCAGATTTGTATTATACAGGGACAGCCAATAAAGGAAGAATATAATGGTGGCCGTTGGGAAAGTGAGGTGTGTGTAGGGAAGGTTGCAGTTGTGGAGCCTTTCCACTTGACAGGCATGGCCATCCCTGTCTGTGAAACCAGTATTCGGGACCTGGAAGCAGGGGGACCCCGGGTTCGAAGTCGATCTCAGCTACCGTTATCTGAGGCCGTCTTGGACTACATGAGACCCTGTCTCAAAGAAAACCTTTCCCCTTTTACCAATTTAAAGACCTCCCTGAGCGGTGTCCCACAGACCTGCCATGTGGCTGCTAGAGGGAGCCCAGAATTAATCATCCCTTAATTGTTAACAGACTTTGAGACGAGGAATCAGAAAGACACATTGTGAGTTGCTGTTGATGGGTTCGATATCAACATTCCAAGGCTCATCAGTGTGTTTCTTGGACCACACTGGGAAATGCCTGTCAGCTGCACTTTCCGGAACTAGGGCCAAAGTTTCCCTGGCAGTTTCTGTGTGTTTTGTTTTCCATTTGTTTGTTCTGACAGACAGGGTCTCACTACGTAGCTCTGGCTGTCCTAGGCCTCAGATCCGCCTGCCTCTGCCTTCCGATGCTGGCATTCAGGTGTGGGATTGTTACTAGACAGATTTTGTCAAGCCTTTCTTTCCTGCGACCAGGACAGTCTTTCCCAGAGCTGCCCCTCCGCAGCCCTGCGTGTGGAGGGCACCAGGGATGGCTTCACAGATGGGCATCTGTCTTAGATAGGGTTTATGGCTGTGAAGAGACACCGGCCACAACTCTTACAAAGGAAAGCGTTTAGCTGGGCCTGGCTTACAGTTGGGAGGTTTAGTCCATTATCATCATGGCGGGAACCTTGGTTGCGTGCAGGTAGACAGGTGCTGGAGAGGCAGCTGAGAGTTCTGCATCTGGATCTGCAGGCATCAGGAAGAGACTGAGGCACACTAGGCCAGGCTTGTGCATCTGGGATTGCAAAGCCCGCCCCCAGTGACATTTCCCCCAACAACTGCTACACCTACTCCAACAAGACCACACCTCCCAATAGCGCCAGACTCTATGCCTACAAGATCGTTTTCAGCTTCTCTCCCATTGCCTGGGTGGCGATTCTTGCTCTTCTGGGGGCAGTTGCTCTGCACAGAGATCACAGTCCAGTCCCCCCACTCCCACCCCCTTTTCCTAGACTAGGTACTGTCGGAATGGACCCAGGAAAAAGCCTGGTGTAGCAAGCGATTATCATCCCAGCACTCTAGAGGCTGAAACAGGATGGTTGAGTGAAATGCCAGCCTGTTTACAAACATCAGAATAGAACCAGGAAACCCGGAGTTAAGGCTTCGGACCTATGGTAGCCTATCCCCAACAACCACAGTGACCAACTCCATATTGACATTGTTTTGGGGACATCCTTTCAGCCCGTTTCTGTACCCCCTGCATTTCATCATTTATGTTCTGGCAGTGTTTGACCATGCATGGGCAGCCCATTTACGGCGGTTCCCGTTGTTCCTATCCTGGTCTGTCCTAGATGCTTGTGTTATTCTCATGCCCACGGTTCCACAGTCTTCCTTTATGCTTCCTTTATGTCTTCCGGTAGCTGCCTCCTCAGTGGAGAGACTGGAAATGACCAGCTAGGTCCTCTGGAAACCTGGGGAATTTAGTACCTGGGTGGAAAGAGGTCCAGCTGGTCTGCTAAAGGCTACCACACGAAGAGGAAGTGACCTGCTCAGTCATCCTCATCAACTCAGACCATGAAACCCAATGTGGACATGTTTCCCCTTCTTAGCGCTTAGGAAATCTCCCCTCCCTCACCGCTGTGGAGCTCACCCCTTGTGCCCCTTTCCCAGGATCAACCAGGGTTCTCACCGGTCATTTATTTTTTTAAATTATAAAACAAATAATTTTATGTATTTTTCTTTGATTTTTCTTCAATTAGACTTCTGTATTTCAAATAAGGCTGAGGTATAGAACACTGGCAAGAATATAAGAGGCAAACAAGACGGTCATTTATTTTTAATCAAGCTGGGAGAGTCTGGGTTCCGGAGATGTTCTGGGAAGCCCCACCCTCCAGATGTTGGAGTGACTCGCCCCCACGGGCGGCCACCCCAAGCACCACCCTCCTGGGCTGTGAGAGCCTTGAGCTTGCATCCTGCTACAGCGACAGCAGCGTAGGGCTGAGGCTGGAACGGGATGGAACAGCGCCCCCTAGTGGCCATGGCTGCGCCAGCCGGAGTAGCCTGAGGGCTGGCTTTGCAAAAGAGCTCCACTCACAAGGAGACATCATTTTTGGAAAAAACAACTGTCGTCTGAGCCAGGAGCAACGTTATCCCTCAAGCTCTGGCTCAGCAGCTTGCTCCTTTTGGAAGTCCTCGTTGACGCCCCCAGTTCAGATCTGGCGATTCTGTTCAACTTCTTATAATGGCGTGTCAACCTGAGCCTGCCAAATCAGGCAGGGACTCCCTCTGCCTGTGGTCTCCACACCCGATCCCCATTTTCTTGACTGCACCTACCATTCCATCTTGTGATCTTTTTCATCCCTCATCCCACCTTTTCCTCTACCTTCACCCCATGCTGCCTGTGTGTGCCATTCCACCCAGACTTTTTCCCTGCCCCCCTATCCAACCCCTTAACCTCTACCTGCACCCCCATCCTGCTCCCAACTCTCTGCCTGCTTCCTATCCCACCCCAACTGTCTTCCTTATCCTTATTCCACCCTAATTCCCCACCCCCACCCTTGACTTTGCCAAGGAGTATTACTCCAGCCTTATAGATTTGATTTTCTTCAGCAGTTTTATTAAATATATAATGTACTGGGGGTGGGGTATGGAGATGGCTAGCGGTTAAGAGCGTTGACTACTCTTTTCTTTTCCTTCTTCTTCTTCTTCTTCTTCTTCTTCTTCTTCTTCTTCTTCTTCTTCTTCTTCTTCTTCTTCTTCTACTCTTCCTCCTCCTCCTCCTCCTCCTCCTCCTCCTCTTCCTCCTCTTCCTCCTCCTCCTTTTTTTTTTTTTTCAAGACAGGGTTTCTCTGTAGTTTTGGAGCCTGTCCTGGAACTAGTTCTTGTAGACAGGGCTGTCCTCGAATTCACAGAGATCCGCCTGCCTCTGCCTCCCAAGTGCTGGGATTAAAGGTGTGCGCCACTACCGCCAGGCTAAGAGCATTGACTACTCTTGGAGAGCTCTCAGGTCCCAGCATCCATGTAACCCCAGTTCCAGGTGATCCAACGCCCTCTTCTGGTCTCTGCAGGCACTGCACTGCATTTATGCACAGACACCAGACACTGGACACCAGACACACTGTATATGGTGCAAAGACACAGACATGTAGGCAAAAATACCCATACCCATAAAATAAAAACAAATACATCTGGGACTGGAGAGATGGCTCAGAGGTTGAGAGCCATCCACTCAGATCTCATCAACTCTGACTGGCTGCTCTTCCAGAGGTCATGAGTTCAATTCCTAGCAACCATATAGTGGTTCACAGCCATCTGTGATGAGATCTGGTGCTCTCCTCTGGTGTGTAGGTATACACGCAGCCAGTACACTGCATACATAATAAATAAAATCTTTAAAAAATAAACTAAATAAGATAAATACATCCAAAACAAGATATAATCTACTTATAAAAGTCACATTTTCATTGCTCTAATGACCTGAGATGATTTTACAGTTGAGCATTCATCACCAAGATTCATTCCAGAAAGATCTCATCAGCCACGTGTAGTTCTTGTCCCTCCCTCACACACCCAGGTGGGGAAATACTTCTTTTGCATGCTAAGGTTTTGCAGAGACACATATAGAACTTACCCACAGAGAACTCAGAAGTCTAGCTGGGGCCTGGCTAGCTAGTAAACAGAGCTTGCCACACAAGCCCAACACCCTGAATTCGAGTCTCAGAAGCAACTGCTGAGAACAGCCCTCTGACCTCCATATGCGTGCTGTGGCACACACATGTGCACCTCAGCTGCTGAGGACGGCGCTCTGACCTCCATACATGTGCTGTGGCACACACATGTGCACCTCAGCTGCTGATAATCCCCCTCTGACCTCCATACGTGTGCTGTGGCACACACATGTGCACCAAGTAATAACTTTGAAGAGTCATGTTGAGACAGCTAATGGGGAAAATATGTCTGCTCACTCCCTCATTATTCACATAAAATGATGTGGGACTGGAGAGATGGCTCAGGGTAAAGGTCATGCCACCGAATGACAGCTTGAGTGCCAATCCCTTTTCACCTGTAACCTTCACACGTGCACTGTGATGTGCTCCGTCACACACATGTGCACGCGCACACACACACACACACACACACAGCAGAAGAGGGACAGCGCTTGACATTTATCTATTTACTTATTTGTCTAGGAGCAGAGTCTCCCGTGCTCTGATCTGACTTGTTTGTGGTAGCAGGGAGGATGAATTGCAGGGTGGCCCATGGGCGAGATGTGACAGGCACCGCGATGACAAGCAGTGATGGGTTAGACCTGGCTGGGAGAAGAGCAGGAGCTGGACTGTGATTGGGAGCTAGATGCATCAGGTAGATCACACCCGTAGAGCGTGATGATGCACATCCGGAGGAACACACCAGTAAAGCCATGATGATGCGCATCGGGAAAAACATACCCGTAGAGTGTGATGATGCGCATCTGGAGGAACACGCCTGTAGAGCAATAATGATTGCATCTGGAGGAACACACCAGTAGAGCCATGATGATGCGCATTGGGAGAAACACACCCGCTGAGCACGATGATGCACGTCTGGAGGAACACACCCGTAGAGCGTGATGATGCGTGTCTGGACTGCAGCACTCGGTGAGTTGCCTGGGTATGAAAAAGGGACTGCTTATGCGGGAGAATGCCCTCATTCTTGTTGAAATTTTTGGCATCAAAGGCCACAAGATAACGGCAAGCAATGCTTTTTTTCCCCACCAAGACAGGGTTTCTCTGTGTAACAGCTCTGTCCTGTCCTAAGTTCACTCTGTAGATCAGGCTGGCCTTGAACTCACAGAGATCCGCCTGCCTTGCCTCCTGAGTGCTGAGATTAAAGGCATGCACCTCCACTGCCTGGCATGGCAAGCAATTCTTAAAAAGGATCCCTCTCTTTTGTATATACTTAAATATCATAGGTAGGGAGCGAGAAAGAGAGAAAAGAGAAAAAGAAATAGAGATATATTTTGGAACCACTCAAAGATTGTATTATTGTCTGGGCAGTGGTGGCGCACGCCTTTAATCACAGCATTCAGGAGGCAGAGGCAGGTGGATCTCTGAGATTTCGAGGCCAGCCTGGTCTACAAGAGCTAGTTCCAGGACAGGCCCCAAAGTTACAGAGAAACCCTGTCTTGAAAAAACAAAACCAACAAACAAAAAGATTGCATTGTGTAGCTTAAATAAGAAAGCCCAGAGAGCCCACATAGATGTTTGTCTTTCTGTTGATTTTGAGACAGGCTCTTGTGTAGTTGAGGCTGGCCTCCAGCTCTTCCTGGTCCTTCTGCCCCTAGCTGCAGAGGGCCAGGACTGCAGGCAAGCCCCACCATGCCTCACTAGATGTCTCTAGATAAGTGTAAATATAGAGGGAGAAGGCACAAGAGAGAGAGTAGCAGCTACTTAACAGGAAGTGGTGAGTTCAGGGCTCCACAGCAGAGTACACACCTGTAACCCCAAATCCAGGGTGGGAAGAGAAAGAGACTGAAGCTTGCTGCCTTCCAGCCTAGCTAGGAAAACACCAACCCCAGGTTCAGGGAGAGACCCCGCCTCAAAAGAATAAGTGTGGAGTAGTAGAGGTCACCCAGCACCCTCTTCTGGCCTCTGCAGTGTGCACAGGCTCAGGCACACACATGTTCACACACACATACACACATACACAATCTTTAAAAGACATTCTCCATATAGGCATTGAGTGTATAGCATTGTAAGAAAAATAATAAATTAAAAATAAAGCTTGCCATGGTAGTGAACACATGTAATCCCAGCATTTGGAAGGTAGAGGCAGAAAGATAGTTCAGGGTGAGCTAAAAAGGTGAGTTCAAGATCAGCTTGGTCTACACAAAAGTCAGTGAGAGAGTGGAGGACTAAGTGAGAGGTGGGGTGTTAACAGAGACAAGAATAGTGAGGGAGGCCCAGGGTGGTGGTGCACGCCTTTAATCCCAGCACTCAGGAGGCAGAAGCAGGTGTATCTCTGTGAGTTCGTGGCCAGCCTGGTCTACAGAGAGAGTTCCAGGACAGCCGGGGCTACACAGAGAAACCCTGACTCAATCCACTCCCCCCCCCCCCCGCAAACAAAAGATTAGTGAGGGCAATAAGCTTGAAGTTTAAAAGATAATCATTGGGAGCTCAGAGGTTAAGAGTACTGGCTGCTCTTCCGGAGGTCCTGAGTTCAATTCCCAGCAACCACATGGTGGCTCACAACCATCTGTACTGAGATCTGGCGCCCTCCTCTGGCGTGCGGGCATACATGGAGGCAGAATGTTATATTCATAATAAATAAATAAATCTTTAAAAAAAAAAGATAATCCTGGATATCCTGTCAGAGGCTGGTCAAGAGAAACCTTGTAGGAGGCCTGACCCAGGAAGACAGCGAGTTCAAGATCAGTTGGGATCATGTGGAGCTCCAGACTACCCTAAGCTCAAAAGCATGGTCCTGCCTCAAGAAAAACACAAAACAAGGGGAAATGACAACAAAAAACCAGTAATTTTAGCAAAACAAAAGAAAAAGACAGAGAAAGAAAAACAAGACAGAAAACACACACACACACACACACACATTCCAATAAAGGAAACTGAACACAGAATGAAGTAATTCTAACAGAGAAAATTGAAAAAGGGCTCGGGTCAGAGAGCAGGTCCTGCCTGGCCTCCAGCAATGGGTTCATCCTGAGGGTTGAAGATCTCAGCAGAGGCCTGGCCCAGATGGCATAGGGTGTGCCAGAGATACGTTTGTGGGAAAACGGGTGGAGGGACAAGGTCCTTTTCTGGGTACGTCTGTTCAGAGGGGTCCAGCTACGTCACTGAAGGCCCCAGCACACTGAGAGTGGGTGGCCAGAAGCATGCATTTCCTGCTCTAGGAGGCTGGACCAGAGAGGCTAGACTCTCTGGACATGGACATGGAGTCTCCTCATCCCACCCTTCCTCCCTCTCTCTTTTCCTCTCCCTTCCTCCCCACTTCCCTTTCTTTCAGCCCTTCCTTCCTTTGATGTCAGCACTCAGAAGGCAGAGGCAGGTGGATCTTTATGAGTTCGAGGCCAGCCTGGTCTACAGAGCGAGTTCAAGGACACCCAGGGTTATACAGAGAAACCCTGTCTCAAAAAACCAAACCAAAAAAAAAAAATCAAAAAAAGAAAACAAACCAAACCAAACAAATCAACAATAACAACAAAACAAAAACAAACAAAGAAAAAAAAACCAAAAAGCAAAAAAAACAAAAACAAAAACAAAAAGGCCATGTGGGACAAGGTTGGTGGCAGCTGCCTCCACGGAATCGGCTTGAACGCAGAAAGCACAGAGATGAAAACGAACGTGATCTTTGGGTGACATTGCTGAGCGGTCTGTGTCAGCGTTGGCTGGAACTGGCCCCACTGTGTTTTCTGGGTACAAAGTCCAGTTTACAGTTGAAGCCACTGCTGTCAGTTTTTGTGTTTACTCGAATCTATGTAAGTCATCAGACTGTGAAGCTACTGGTTCTTTGGTCATAAAATAATAAGAAAAGATGCCACGCCCATTGGGAGAATGCTGATAAGGGCATCTGCGAGGTTCGAGGCAGTAGCAATCCGTAAGGAGTTCAATATTTTTATTTCAAATTCCCTGGTGTGTGTGTGTACTGTGTGCATGCCTGGTACACATGGATACCAGAAGAGGGCATTGGGTCCCCTGGAACTGGAGCTACAGATGGTCGTGAGTCACCATGTAGGTGCTGGGAACTGAACCTGGGTCCTCTGGAAGAGCACCCAGTGCTTGTTACCCCTGAGTCCTTTCTCCAGCTCTGTGTGGTGAGACAGTAGCAGAGTGAAATCTCACAGTCTTTGTTTCCCATGTGGGAACTCTTAGCCATGTTTCCCCTCCTATTATAAGCCCTTGACAAAAGCAACCGAAGGGAGGCTGGGAGTGAAGGAGCAGGGTCTAGCATGCCGGTCTTGAATGCCTGTTCTGAGCATGTCACTTTCTCCTTTTATTCAGTCTGGGATCCCTCTGCATGGAATGTGGCACCACCCTCGCTTAGGGTAGGTCTTCTCGCCTCATTAACCCAATCTAGACACAGAGTAGCCCAAAAGTTTGATTCTAAGTCCTACAGGAGGGCGGGTGAGGTGGCTCAACAGGTAGAGCTGCCTCCAGACAAGCCAGAGGATCTGAGTTCAAGCCCTGGGACCCATGATTGTGTAGTGGTGGAAGGGGAGAAATGACTCATGAAAGTTGTCCACACACACACACACACACACACACACACACACGCATGCACGCATGAGCACACACTTTGAAAAAAGAGTTAATCCCATTAAACCAACAAGATTAAACATTATGTGAATCATGGCTTTATTTTCTCTTTACTTTTCTGAGCTAGCTCTGACGGAATCTCGTAATCGCTGTATAACCCAGGGTAGCTTCTAATTTTTGGCAGTCGCCCTACCACCGTGTCTTAATTGCTGGAGTTACACACGTACTCCACCCCACCCAGTTCAATCACACTTTTCCTGAGTTTGGCGCCTTAGACTACTTGGTCTTGACACTCTCAGACCACAGCTTTCTGTAGCATATCCAGGCATGCACGCCTGCTCACTAGTCAGTTACTAGCCACCCAGTTTCCTCCCACTATAAACAATGCCCCAAGTACATCCTGGTGTGTCCCGGAGGTGGGATTCCTGGGCCGAAGGTGCTCCCTTAGTATCACATGCTGTGTTTGTTTATGGGTTGTTTCTGTCTGAAGTTTTAGGCATCAACTGTAGGGTAGGCATCTTAAAATTTATCTCTGGTAGCCAGACATGGTAACTCAGGCTTTCAAACCTGGCACAGGAGAGGCTGAAGCAGGAGGATTTCTGTGAGTTTGAGGTCAGCTTGAGCTATCTATATATTGAGTTACAAGTTACCTGTACTACAGAGTAAGATCCTGCCATAGAATACATGTATAGAGGGACTGGAGCTATGGCTCAGGGGTTAAGAGCATTTGCTGCTCTTGCAGAGGACCAGGGTTTGGGTCTCAGCACCCACATGATGGCTTACAACCACATCTGCATGTACATCTATACACCACAAGATGGCACCGTATCCTGTGGGACTGTACCCATCTGGTTCTGGGGTGCCGTGTGGGTGCTGGGAATCGACCTCTGGATAACTGTTGAGCCATCTCTAGATCCCCTTACTCTCCAGGGGATCTTCCAGGG
This sequence comes from Arvicola amphibius, assembly GCF_903992535.2. Classification (NCBI taxonomy): domain Eukaryota; kingdom Metazoa; phylum Chordata; class Mammalia; order Rodentia; family Cricetidae; genus Arvicola; species Arvicola amphibius. Next base: position 76,817,841 of record NC_052054.1, read on the forward strand.
GATCCACCACCCTTTTCTAGGCTCTGAAGACAACAGTAATCACATACACATGACACCGCCCCCCAGACATATATACACGCAATTTAAAATTAAAATGAAAAAGTCCATCTGCATGCCCCATCCTGGACAAAGAAGAGCCTTCTTGGGATGACTTTACTTGCTGACACATGCTGCTCCTCTGACATGAGCCAGCGTGAATGGATTCCTGCTCCCAGCAGCTGAGCCCAGCCGGAAAAGAAAGAAGACATTCTCTCTCGCCTCTGAGTCACGAATCCAACGTGGAAATGACAAGCAGCAGAGCAATCTCACTTTAACTGCATGAGGTCACTCTAGCTCGGGGTCAGGCAGAAACAAGTTTGGTCGTGCTCTGCCAATGCATCCGCACCCTTTGGCCCAGGAATCCCACCTCTGGGACGCACCAGGATGTGCATGGGGCGTTATTTATAATGGGAGGAAATTGGGAACGGCTTCAGCGTCTGGCAAGGCTGCCCTATTGAGTAAACAGACAGCGAATGTTGGAGATTGTGTTTACACAGGGACGTTTTAACTGGGGGACAGCTTACATTTTAAGAAGGGGAAAAAGCAGGGTAGTATAAACAATTTGTTCACATAGTTATGTAAAAACACACATATATGAGTATAAAAGGTCCACAAAGAATAGAAAAGACTGAAGAGAAAGACCTCAAGATACTGGGGACAGCTGTGATGTGTGACGACAAGCCAGCAGGGCTTTCATGGTTCTGTCCTTGCCTTTCTTTCGGAGACAGCATTTCACATAATCCAGGCTAACCCCAAACTACTATGTAGCCCAGGCTAGACCTGAACTCATGACCATCCTGTTCCAGGGTCTCTAGTGCTGAGAGTTCAAGAGAAAGACCCGGATAAATCCAGACCCACTCCAGCAGAAATAGTCGAGCAGGGAGAGAAGAACCAGAAATCTAGGTTAGCCAGTTCAGTGACTGCTCCAGGAACTAGCTGACCTGAAAGTTAGATTATAATCTTGAGAAACAGGGAGTTACCCCCTTGTGATTATTCCTGGTATTTTCAGAATTTTCCAATGATGCCTCCCCACCCCCTTTGGGTTATTGGGTTGTGGTTTCTTCCCTTAAATACCCCTTCTCCCAGCTACTCGGGGTCGAACTCTACCCCTGCATGGGAAATTAGTTTTGGCCCCAGTGCACTGGTTCCTGTCCTGTCAATAAACCTCGTGTGGTTGCAGCAAGGATGGTCTCTCGTGAGTTCCTGGGAGGTCGTGTTATCTGGAGACTTGAGTGAGAGTCTCCCCACTCCGGGGGTCTTTCACAAGCATATACTGTCATGCCCCACAGTTTCCTGTAGTTCCTCTGAGCACTAAACACTTCACACTTTATTCTCCAGCAGTGACAAGGATTAAGTCCAAGGCCCGTGCAGGTTAGGCAAATGTGCTACCAACACATTACATCCCCTTTTCTTTTCTCTTTTTTATGTATACAGTGTTCTGCCTGCACACCAGAAGGGGGCACCAGATCTCATTACAGATGCTTGTGAGCCACCATGTGGGTGCTGGGAATTGAACTCAGAACCTTTGGAAGAACAGGCAGTGCTCTTAAACACTGAGCCATCTCTCCGGTTCCTTCTTCTTATTTCCTTTCTTTATGTTTTTATGTGCATGTGCTTGGATGTGCAAGTGTAGTGATGAGCCATGGGCTGCGTTCCTGCTGCCTGGCTCCCAGCCGCATGGCTAGCTTATGCCCCGAAATAACAACACATAAACTGTATTCATTTAAACACTGCGTGGCCCATTAGTTTCAGCCTCTTATTAGCTAATTCTCATATTTTGCTTTAACCCATATTTAGTAATGTGTATAGCACCACGAGGTGGTGTCTTACTGGGAAAGATTCAGCATGTCTGACCTGGTGGCTGCCTTCATAGCGACTGTCCCAGAGAGGAGAGGCAGGGCGATTGCCTGAGGCATCTGCCTCACTCCCAGCATCCTGTTCTGTCTACTCCACCCACCTATGTTCTAACCTATCAGGCCAAGCAGTTTCTTTATTAATTAACCAATGAAATCATCAGATAGATAGAAGACACACCTACATCATGCGAGTGCACACATGTGCATGTACATGTGTGTGCACATACATGTGGCGACCAGAGGTCAGTGCTGGATGTCAGTCTTCAGGATTCAGGCTCTATCCAACTTGCTTGTTTTTCTTTTTCTCTTTCTTTCTTTCTTTCTTTCTTTCTTTCTTTCTTTCTTTCTTTCTTTCTTTCTTTCTTCCTTTGTGTGTGAATGTGTGTGGGAAGGGCATGCATGTGTCATGGGGACACATGTGGAGGTCATAGGATAACTTGCAGAAGAATCAGTCCTCTCAGCTACGTGGACCTCAGGAATAGAACTTGGATTACAGAGCTTGAAACCCTACAATACTTAACCAGCTGAGCCATCTCTATGGACCTGCCTTGATTCATTGTTGTTGTCTGAGGCAGGGTCTCCCCCTGGCCTGGGACTCACCATTTTGGCTAGGCAAGCCCCAGAGCTCCTTTGTCATCCACCTCTCCATCCCAGGATTACAAATGTGGTCCGCTGAGGCTTCTGGGGCTCAAAGTCATTAGGCAACAGGAACTTTACTAACTGAACCCTCTCCCAGTCCTCTTTTCAATTTTTAGAAAGTACATCATAGGCATTTCCAAACAAACTATAAACTTAGACATACTCTTTACCCAGCTTTAATTCAAGAACCATCAATATTTTACCATCCCCTACCCCCCCCTCTCTTTTATACAATGCCTTGTGCAAGCTGGCCTGAAACTGTTCAGTCCTCTGCCTTAGCTTCCCTGAACACTGGGATTACGGGCATGATCCTCCACACCCATATTTGTCTATCTGTGCTACACCTTTAAATACTCGTGTGCACCTGATATTCCTGCATCCATCCCTAAGGTGAAATGGGAGACGGAGACAGAACACACAGCTGGGGCTCTAGGGCCACCCGCAACAGCACAGCGACAGCAAGGTGGGAGACCAGAACCAACTCCTGAACGCTGTCTTCTGTCTGTTGAGTGCCCATGAGAATTGTGCAGGCATATGTGCACACTCACACACAAAAAAGGAGTATGGTTTGTGTGTTTGTTTGTTTGCTCTAAGGCAGGGTTTCTCTATGTAGCCCTGGCTGTCCTGGAACTCATTCCGTAGATCAGGCTGGCCTCAAACTCACACAGATCCACCTGCCTCTACCTCCCGAGTGCTGGGTTTAAAGGTGTGCGCCATCGTGCCCCTCAATAGATAATTTTTTTTATTATTTTTTTTATTTATTTATTTTTTGTTTTGTTTTTCGAGACAGGGTTTCTCTGTGGCTTTGGAGCCTGTCCTGGAACTAGCTCTTGTAGACCAGGCTGGTCTCGAACTCACAGAGATCCGCCTGCCTCTGCCTCCCGAGTGCTGGGATTAAAGGCGTGTGCCACCACCGCCCGGCTAGATAATTTTTTTTTTAATTGATAGGGTTGGAGACATGGCTCAGTAGTGAAGAGCACTGGCTTCTCCTACAGAGGATTCAGCTTCTGTTTGCAGCATCCACAGTAGATCACATCCCTCTATAACTCCAGTTCCAGCTGCTCCAATACTCTCTGGCATGCAAGGGTGTCTCCTGATTCTCCTCTCTCCCTCTCCCTCTCCCTCTCCCTCTCCCTCCCTCTCTCCCTCTCCCCCTCCCTCCCTCCCTCCCTCCCTCTCTCTCTCTCTCTCTCTCTCTCTCTCTCTCTCTCTCTCTCTCTTTCTCTCTCTCTCTCATCTCAGTATTGGGGATGTAATCCACCTCTGAGTTCCATTCATAGCCCACAGTCCTATTTTTATATATTTCAAGGTATGGTAATTTGAAAAAACATCCCCTCCCCTCCCCCCGCAGGTTCATATATGAATGTTTAGTCACCAGGGAGTGGAACTGTTTGAAAGGATTGGAAGGTGTAGCCTGATTGCAGAAAGTGTGTCAGCGGGGGTAAGCCTTGAGGTTTCAGAAGTCCATAGGCTCATCCTCTCTCTCTCTCTCTCTCCCTCTCTCTCTCTCTCTCTCTCTCTCTGCTTGTGGATCTGGCTATAGCTCTCAGCTTCTTCCCCAGCACCACACCTCTGCCTCCTTGCCATGCTCTCCCCGTGATGAGAATGGACTCATGCGCTCGAACTGTAAGCCAGCCTGCAAGTAAATGCGTCTTTTCGTGAGTGTCATGGTGTCTCTTCACAGCAATAGCGCAGCGGCTGAGACACAAGGACTGTCAAAAAGGACAAATCCCAGCACTCGGAAACCAAAGAAGAATCACTGAGACTCTAAGTAGCCTGGAGCAAACAAACAAAAAATGCAAAAAGCAAAATAAATAATAGCATAATAAAACAACAGAGAGAAAGGGGAGAGGCAAGAGATGGGGGGAAGAAGGGTGTGTTCTCTTACATAACTACCAACGCTAACGAAACTGGCAAAAAGTTCTTAATATTATCTAAGAGCCTGTCCTCGTTGCCTTAGAAACAAACTCACAATTGTTTTTGTTTGGATTGGGATCGATACAAAGTACACTCATTATATTGGGTTCTGATTTTTTTATTATCCATTTAAAACTTCCTAAATTTCGTGTGTGTGTGTGTGTGTGTGTGTGTGTGTGTGTTTACCGCCCATGTCACAGCGTGCTTGTGGAAGTCACAGGACAACTTGTGAGAGCTGGCTCTCTCCTTCCAACATGTGGGTCCCGGGGTTTGAACTTACAATGTCAGGCTCGACAGCAGGTGCCTTAACCCTGTACATCATCTCACCAGCTGTGTATTTTATCATTCTGATGTACCAACAGTCAGCTTCACACGGAATGTGTGTGTCCATGCAAAAGTGTATGCGTACATGCGTCTTAACATGTAGTGTGTGTATGTGTATGTGTGTGTGGCTCGACCACTGAGCCACACCCCCAGCCCCTCACTGGGGGATTCTAGGCAGGGGCTCTACCACTGAGCCACACCCCAGCCCTCACTGGGGGATTCTAGGCAGGGGCTCTACTACTGAGCCACACTCCTACTCCTTAAATTACTTGTTTTCTAGCTTCACTGCCATTCAAAATTCCCCTGTTCCTAGCCTGCGGGGTCCAGGCTTATCTTACTTGTGACTGTGCCCCTTGGGTCTGGCCCTGGCCCTCCATTGCAACCCCATGTTTTCTGAGATGCTTTCCTATCTAGCTACAGAGAGTGGGGGCTTTTTTCCTAAGCTTAACCACACCTTCCAATATCTTCAAGGGTAACCCAGGGGTTGCCAAGTACCTCCCTTTCTTACAAGACAAAATTATTTCTTGTAATGACCAGGAAATGAAAAGTATTCATAGCCAAGAAAGAACTGAAGACAGAACATTTTTATTTCTTGAACTTCATATGCACAAAGTCCTGGCAGGAAGCAAAAGACTTCTATCTTCTATTCCTTTATTTTTAAATGTGTGTGTGTGTGTGTGTGTGTGTGTGTTCATGCGTGCGCGTGCACACGCACACCCACCTCAGAGCAAATGTGTGTTTAGGAGACAACTCACAGGAACCAGTTCTGCCCTTCCACCCTATGAGTCCAGGGTATCAAAATCAAGTCATGGGGCCTGACAGCAATCTCACTGAGACCCTTCACTGCTGCAAAGCGACTTAAAATAAACATTCCAGTACAAAGAAGAGCAGACTGAAAATTCACAATTCGAAGTTGAGTCTTTGGCTACAGGCTGATAAAACAAAACTTCATGTAAATAAATTGTGAGGTGTGCCCCACCCCCACCCCACCCCAGTTGCGGAGAAAGGGACTGGGAGGGGTGCATGAGAAAACTCAGACTCTAGCTTAGAGTATCCACTCGGATAAGAACTAGCGCCTGACCCCGCACGGAAGCCCCATCCTCTCGGCACTGCCCAAGTTTTCTCATGGCCTGAGTTCGCCCACCCACCACTCCGACCTCCACGGAGCTGTCTGGAACAGAACATGCATTGGGATAAACGTTGAGCAACCTGGGGACAGGCCAGCAAGGACCTTTGTAATGGGAGGCTGGAGGCTGGGGCCTGGGAATGGTCTCTTTCCACGCTGGTGGGAGCCCAGGGGTGCAGTAAAAGAACGGATAAGCACGTTCACCAGCTTCCATCGCCAGCCCCCAGGGGGTTCCCCCAGGACCCTTTCAGTCCACTCCCCTTCCTCCAAGGTCACGGTCACTCCGACTTCTTCTTTCATTATTATATTTATTGCTTCATTTTTTGTGTGTGTTGAGGGGGGGGCGGGGTGCATGCCAGAACACACGGAATCACTTCTCTCCATCCACCTTGTCGGACTCAGAGACCTAGCTCAGGCCCTCAGGCATGGTGACAAGTGTCTTCTTTTGCTGCCCTTCACTCTACCTCTGAGAGCAGATTGGTCGCATCTGCTTTGAATTTTATATTCACAGAATTAGGAATATGTCCTTAATGGCTTTTCCCTCGCCATCACTGAAAACACATTGGGCGTTGGCTGTAACTCTAGGTTGTTTTCACTGGGGCACGGGGCTCGGCCCGGGGGTGGGGTGGGGGGTGGGCGGGGGCGGGGACTGTACTCAGTTCACTGAGCCAGCCTCCCGCGGAGTGGAGGGGATTCTTCCCAGGCCTGGAAGGGCTGGCATGAAGGTCCTGAGGTGAGGATGTGTCTTGTTATTTAGATTGGTATGGCTGGAGATGAACCAGCAAAGAGAGAGGGGCGAGGGGAGGTCAGACGGACACAGGAAGCAGACGGCAGGTCAGAGGGACACAGGAAGCGGATGGCTCTGGCTTATGGCTACTTTGGCGCGGACTCGGAGTGAGATGGAGCCATGAGGCGGTTTCAGGAAGGGGGACTTGATCCAAGTTGGGTGTCCACTGATGAATACCTTCTAGCCCATGGTGCTTTCTTTCTTGATAAAGTCTCATATAGCTTAGGCTGGCCTCATACTTGATAAGGATGAGTCATGACTCATCCCGATCCTCCTGTCTCTGCCTCCCAAGAGCTAAGATTGCAGGCACATGCCACTATGCATAGTTCATAAATATCTATGTATGCACATCTATTACTTTGCTTCCATCCTTGCTCCCTTCTCTTATAGTCAACTTTCTTTTCTAAAGACTTTTATTTTTATTTATGTGTTATGTGTGTGCCTGTTGTCTTCTACATAAGTGTAGCTACCCACAGAGGCCAGAAGAAAGTGTCAGATCTCTTAGAGTTAGGGTGGCAGGTGGTTGTGAACCACCTAATCTGAGTGTTGAGACCCTAACTCAGGTCCCCTGGATGAGCTGGATGCCAGTTAGTTTTTTGTTTGTTTGGTGGTTGCTGTTTTTTTAGTCAACTTGACACAAACTAGGGCCGTTTGGGAAGCTAACTCTCTTAAATTGGCCTGCACGCAAGTCTGTGGTGCATTGTTTGGATTAAAGATTGATGTGGGAGGGACCAGCCCACCTTGGGCGGTCCTATCCCTGAGTAGCTAGTCCTGAGGTAGGTAAGAAAGCGGGCTGAGAAAGCAAGGAGGAGCAAACCAGTAGGCAGGGTTCCTGCATGGCCTCTGCTTCAGTTCCTGTTTGAGGCCCTTCCCTGACCTCCTACAATGAGGGGCCTGACTGGGATATGTCAGCCAAACAAATCCTTTCCTCCCCGAGTTACTCAGTCAGAATGTCATATCACAGCCATAGGAAGCGAGCCAGAGCGAGCAGCAGCCACTGCTGAGCCACTTCCCAGCCCCTCCCTCCTGCGTCTATATCACACATATTTCAGAAACAAGGTCCCTGTGGTGGTTTGAAAGAAAATGGCGGGCTGGAGAGATGGCTCAGAGGTTAAGAGCATTGCTTGCTCTTCCAAAGGTCCTGAGTTCGATTCCCAGCAACCACATGGTGGCTCACAACCATCTCTAATGGGGTCTGGTGCCCTCTTCTGGCGTGCAGGCATACAGACAGAATATTGTATACATAATAAATAAATATTTAAAAAAAAAAGAAAGAAAATGGCCCCCAAATGGAGTGGCATTGTTTGGGGGTGTGGCCTTGTTGGAGGAAGTGTGTCACTGTGGGGTGGGCTTTGAGGTGTCCTATGCTCAAGTTTCACTCTGTAGACCACGCTGGCCTCGGACTCACAGAGATCCGCCTGCCTCTGCCTCCTGAGTGCTGGGATTAAAGGTGTGCGCCACCACTGCCCGGCTTTTTACTATTGTCATCACATTTTATTTATGTATTAGGGAGCACCATGCACATCCTAGGATGGAGTTCAGGTCATCAGGCTTGGTGGCAAGCCCCTTTACCCACTGAGCCATTTTGCTGGTCCCTCTCTTCAGTTTTTGCGACAGTCCTATAACTCAGGCTCACTTCTAACTCAGTGTGATCTTGACTTTCTAATCCCCCGGTAGGCATGTGCCAGCATCTGGTTTGTATGATCCTGCCAATCAAACACATACCCCCTGCACAGCAGGCAAACACTCTGTGACTGAGCTACAGCTGCAGTCCCGTCAGCCCCTAAGATTAGGAAGGCAGTGAGTGGCGGTGCCTGTCTTTAATTCCAGCAAAGCTCTACAGTCCCAGCCACCTGGGAGGCAGAGGCAGGAGGATCTCTGTGAATTCAAGGCCAGCCTGGAATATATAGACAGTTCCAGGCTAGGCAGTGTAGTTTGACTTTCTTGTGGAACTTTCTTTTAAGCTGCCAGTCCCCAAATAACATGGAGATTTATTATTAATTATAAAAGCTTGACTTTAGCTTAAGTTTGTCCCACTAGCGCTTACAACTTAAACCAACCTGTTTCTGTTCATCTGTGTTCTACCATGTGGCCTGCCTTTACCTCTCCTCCACCCGTACGTCCAACTCTCTCAGTGTCTCACTGGTACCTCCTGTGTGCCTAGATCCTAACCCTGAGTTCCTCTCTGTCCAGAATTCCCGCCTAATTTCTCCTGTCTAGTTATTGGCCATTCAGCTTTTTATTAAACCAGTCACAGCGACACATCTTCACAGTGTAATCAAATATCCCACAACAAGTCAGGGTCACATAGCGGTATTCCGGTAGGGGATATATTGTGCTGGGTCTATAACTCCGCCATAGAGCGCTTGCTGCCTATGCTCCTGCGTTCGAGCCCACCATGTGGAGGTGTGTGTGTGGGGGGGGATGAAGTGCAGTCCCTAGGAACGTATTTGAAGTTATTTATAAAGCCCCAGCCCCACGGCCTGTCCGGGAGATTGCTGTGCACTCATGTAGAGCGTTACCTATGGCTGGAGAAAGGGCTCTGTTGTAAGAGCACAGACTTCTCTCACTGAAGATGTGAGCTTTTTTTCCAGGACCCACATCAGGTGGTCCACAACCAGCTGTAACTTCAACACCGGGGGTTCCATGGGACACACATGTGACACCCACACAAACACATCAAGTAAAAATAAAGATGAATCATTTTTAAAAATAGAATATAGCCTAAGTGACTGCAACAAGGACATTTCAAAATGTGATAGCGCATGCCTTGAATCCCAGCACTCAGGAGGCAGAGGCAGGCGGATCTCTGTGAGTTCGAGACCAGCCTGGTCTACAACAGCTAGTTCCAGGACAGGCTCCAAAGCTACAGAGAAACCCTGTCTCCACCCCCGCAACCCCCCCCCAAAAATGTTAGTTCCCTTCCAGGACAGCCAGAGCTACACAGAGAAACCCTGTCTCCAAAAACCAAAAAGAAAAAAAAAAAAGCTAACTCCTAGGGTAATACCCAGGTTGAATGACTCAGCTAGCAGCACACACAGCCAGGGACCCAGGCTCTGTCTATTTTGAGACTCAACTCTGTAAGGTGGAGTTTTGCTGTGTAACCCACGCTAGTCCTAAACTCTGAGGCTCAAATGATCCTCCTGCTTCAGCCTCCTAAGCAGCTGTGTCTACAGATCTGTCTTTGTGCCAAGTATTCATATGTTGGTTTACGTTTGTTTGCTTGCTTGCTTTTCGATGGGAATGGAGTGGGCAGGGTCTCATACTGTAACTCAGGTAGTCTAGAACTCAGTGCATAGCCTAGGGTACTTACTTTCTTTTCTTCCTTCCTTTTTCTTTTCTGTTTTTTTTCTTTTTTGTTTTTCGAGACAAGGTTTATCTGTGTAACAGTTCTGGCTGTCCTGGAACTTGCTTCATATACCAGACTGGCCTCGAACTCACAGAGATCCCCTTGTCACTGCCTCCAGAGTGCTGGGATTAAAGGCGTGTGCCCACCACCGTCCAGCTGCCTAGGGTACTTTAATATGCCAGGCAATCTTTCTGCGCCAATCTCCCCAAACTCCTGAATTCTGGGTTACAAATGGATAGTAGTACCATAACCCACGTAGGAGGGATTATTTATGCATAACTGTTGAAGGTGATAGACAACGTCCCAGGGAGACGATCTGAGAACTGGCCACTAGGGGGCGCGCCTAGCTTTGGCCGCACCGGCACGCGGTGACACTCAGGAGGCGCTGCGGTGCAGGTCGCTGACAGACTGGATTATTTCTTTGGACATTCCAGAGGAGAACGCATTGATCCTGGTCAGCGCCAAAAACCCCGGAGCCAGGGCTGGGGACTAATGTGGGGGGGATGTACAAGAATGAAATGAAACAAGAGAAAACAAAACTAGATTCTTTGCTGAGCCTCCAGGCACAGTGGGGGATGAGAGGGTGTGTGTGGTGACAGAGCCTTCTAGCACTGATGGCCTCCCCTTTCCCAGTCCCCTCCTGTGACACCTGTACAGCAAAGTGGCTGAGGTGGGGGATAACAGGAGTATCTGTGAATTTTTTCAATGGATTTTTTAAAAAAAAATTTATATATTTTTTAAAATATATTTTCATCATATTTTCCCTTCCCCTCAACTCCTCCCGGATCTTCCCCACCTCTGCCGGCCCAATTTCATCTCTGCCTCTCTCTCTCTCTCTCTCTCCCCCCTCTCTCTCTAAAACAAAACAAAACAAAACATATAAAAACCCATAAGATTAAAAACTACCAAAATGAAACAAAAAAGCTCACCAAACAAACAAACAAACAAACAAAAAGAAAACAAAAAACCCAAACAAACAAAAAAACCCAAAAACATGGAATCTGTTCTGTGTTGGTCAACTCTTCCTGGGCATGGATTTAAAAGAAAACACTGTCTCTGTGTGTGTAACAAAGTCAGGTCTCTCCTATCATTTATGGGTCCAGAAGCTTGAAGGAAAGTCCTCAGGCTTGGTGGCAAGTGCTTTTACATTTTCTTTTTCTTTCCTTCCTGTAGTGGGAAGCGGCGGGGCTGCGTCCCGCCACCCGCCGCCGGCTAGCTTTACACCCGAAATAATTACACGGAAACTGTATTCTTTTAAAACACTGCCTGGCCCATAGTTTCAGCCTCTTATTAGTTAATTCTCACATCTTCCTTTAACCCATATTTAGTAATTTGTGTAGCACCACGAGTTGTGGCTTACCAGGAGAGATCTTAACCTGCGTCCATCTCGGAGAGGAGCAGCATGGAGACTCACCACGCGACTCCCTGAAGCGTCTCCCCAACTCTACTTCCTTGTTCCCATAATTCTGTCTGTCTACTCCACCTACCTAATTTTGTCTCTTAAAGGGCCAAGGCAGTTTTCTTTATTAATTAACCAATGAAAGAAACATAGACAGATAACTCTCCTCCATCATTTCCCCTTTTTCTGTTTAAACAAAAAAGAAAGGCTTTAACTTTAACATAGTAGAATTACATGTAACAAAACAGTTATCAAGCAAGTATTACAGTTACAATATTTAAATCTATTTTATCTTTTATCATAACTAAGGAAAGCTATAACTATCTATTTATTCTTCAACTCCATCAAAGACTCCAGAAGGATATAATGCTACCTAAGTAAACAAGAAATAAGTAACTTATAAAACTCTAGAAATGACAGAGACAACTCGCTGCCTGGACAGTCACCCAAAGTTCCTCTGTACCGTTGGGGCATCCATCTTCGGGCTTCAGGCCCACAGTATCCAGCAGACATTTCCATGAAGCAGAAAAATTCCAAAGACAGTTCAGTCACTTTCTGCTGTGTCCTGCAGAACGTCTCGCAGACTCTTTCACGAATCAGGAACCCTGAGAGACCATCTCACCTTTAGGCAAGTTCAGCAGTCCTCTCTCTGCGGGTTCTTTGTGTCCAGTTTATGGAACAGTCCAGCCAAGAGCAGTTTCTTGCCCAAATGGCTAACAAACTCCATAAGTAGCCTCTTCGATGCCCATCTTCCTCTCGAAGTAGATTGGTGCTGCCAGGAGCAGATGTGTCTCATTGTCATGAAAAACCCTAAGTTATTAAAACATTAAATGTCATATTCTGCAGTCTTTGAAAGATATGAAGAATGTCTATCTAACTGAAATATGTCTCTACATATCTAGAAAATCTAATAACATGACTATAAGCTTAACTATTATCAATGATTATCCATTAACAACCTATATTTCCTAATTATACATTACAGTTTTTAAAATGAACTACAATCACAATAGCTTAATCAAGATCAGAAATACATATACATATAACAAAATTGACCTTAAAATCTATACCAATGCAAATTCATATCTATATCATCTCCCCCTTTAAATGTAAAAGAACATTTATAAGCAATATTTGGGAAAATGGGCGCAGTTTTTTCTCTCCAAACTGCTTCCTGCTGAATGGGGGCGCTGTTATTTAGGTCTTTCATGGTGTAACCTGTGTGCTAGGTTCCTCTCAGTTGGCAGTTGAGTGAAGTAATTTTTTGAAGATGTTCACAGCAACCTTTCAGGAGGGCGTGGTCTATCATACCATATTGGGATAGAAGCAATCCACAGAGTCTCGTCCTCTGTGAAAACAAAAGAAGAAACTCTTTTCCAAAGCATCATGTTCTTAGATCCAAATCCTGAAGTCATACCGTTAAGATGTCCATTTTGGTCTAGCCTGGCAGCCCATATAATGAAATGTCTCTCTGTACTTAGCTCCTTTACAGTCAAAAAAATCAAAGAAAACACAACAAAATACATAATCCAGACTCTCTGTGAATTTTCCATTTTTACGTGGCTTATTTTTACTCTATCACTTTATTTTTTTTAATCTATAACTATCTGTACTCTGTCTCTTTAAAGACTTTAACCTTTTTTTTTAAGGCATTAACTTTATTCTCTATATTTTCTTTTTCTCTCTTTTAAGCCTACGTGAGCCATTTAAAGGCCTTCTATGTCTGAATCTTTTGTATTGTGAATCTGTAATTTTTTACTATCCAGGAGCATTTCTTAAAAGGTTAACCACTTCTTAAAAACTTAAGTTGTGCCAGGTAGGGGTAATACGGTACCGCCTGTTTACAGCCAAGTCCAAACCTTAACTGCGCTGTTATCATGGTAATTACGATAGTTCCTGCCTGAGGTCAGCACAATTCAGCGTGGCGGAGCAGAGCCGGAGCCGCTCCTGCCTCAGTACACAGCAGTCCACATTGGAGCTGCACTCAGCAGTTTAATTTTGATACTGAGCGTGCAGCACAGAAACTCTTTTAATCCAAGTTACAGCCAAATCAGATGCGCAGAGCACTGCGCAGACTGAAAACACCTCTCTCTCTATGGCGGCAGGAATCCGCAAACGCTGTCCCGCTCGCCTAAGCCTGATTCCGCCATCTGCCCAGGTGCAGGCAGGGAGCAGTGAGCCATTGGCATGGTCTCAGAGTAATTTTTTTCCGATCCCAAGCGGGCAAGGTTTTTAAGTGGATTTAGTCACCACGTTGGAGCGCCAATCTGTAGTGGGAACGGCGGGGCTGTGTCCCGCCACCCGCAGCCGGCTAGCTTTACACCCGAAATAATTACACGGAAACTGTATTCTTTTAAAACACTGCCTGGCCCATAGTTTCAGCCTCTTATTGGATAACTTTCACATATCTTCCTTTAACCCATATTTAGTAATTTGTGTAGCACCACGAGTTGTGGCTTACCAGGAGAGATCTTAACCTGCGTCCATCTCGGAGAGGAGCAGCATGGAGACTCACCACGCGACTCCCTGAAGCGTCTCCCCAACTCTACTTCCTTGTTCCCATAATTCTGTCTGTCTACTCCACCTACCTAATTTTGTCTCTTAAAGGGCCAAGGCAGTTTTCTTTATTAATTAACCAATGAAAGAAACATAGACAGATAACTCTCCTCCATCACCTTCCTTCCTTCCTTCCTTCCTTCCTTCCTTCTTTCCTTCCTTTTTTTTTTCTTTTTGGTTTTGGAGACAGGCTTCTCTGTATAGCTCTGGTCGGCTGATCTTGAACTCACAGAGATCTGCCTGCTTCTGCCTTCTGAGTGCTGGGATGAAAGGCATGCACCACCACTGTCCTGATGACATTTTGTTTGTTTGTTTGTTTGTATTTCCTTTTGAACTATTTAGAGATTTCCAAAGATTCCCAAAAGGGATCCAAAATTCCAAGCTTCTCTCTTCCTCCCTCTTCCCATACCTAAAATGTCACCAGTACTGTCCAACACAGAATTGAATGACATACCAAAAGAAGGGCACCTAAAAGCCACTGCCATTCTGGCCTCTAGGAGCTCACAAACCTGCTGCCTCACTCTGGAGCACCATCTTCCAATTTATCTTAGGCATTTCCTTGTGTCATTGAGGTCTCAACCCTTCAGAAACCCAGCCTAGCCGCCAGCCATCATAACTGGGCTAAAGTTTGTCTGGGTTCTCAACTCACATCTAGATTCTACGGAAATATTTATGGATTCAATGAATGAGGTTATTGTTTGGGTTGGCTCCTCTGCTCTCAGCTGGGGAGCAGAGGAGTAACTTCCCAACCAACTTTGAACAGGTTACTTTCTTTTTCTTTTCTTCTTTTTTAACCCCCTCTTGGTAGGACTGAAGGGGAACTTAGGGCCTTTGGAAGCTAGGCAGGTGTTCTACCACCTAGCCACACCCCAACCCCTCACTGGGGGATTCTAGGCAGGGGCTTCATTGCTAAATTCTCAGCAAGTACTCTACCACTGTGTCATTCTCTAAGCCCCTCACTATTTTTAAATTTCGCTTTTTCAGCTTCATTGAATTATAATTCACAGACCCCACCATTTGAAGTATACAATTCAATAGTAAAACCATGTGATGCTGACCCCACTGTAGACAACAAGGAGTCTTGAGCCCCTGAGGACTGACACCCCTTCTAACCTGTGATAGTTTGTGTTTATGGTCCTGGCTCCTGGAGGGAATAGAGCACAGCCTCCTCCTCCACGCTAGGCCTGGTGTGCACAACCACAATCCAACCATAATCGTAGAAGCTGGGAGGCGGAGGAATTCGAGACCGGGTTAGGCTACATAACAACCTCTTAGAAGAAAAAACAAACAAACAAAATAACAAAAACTCCCAGCAACTCTGAAGATTAGAAAGAGCATGGTAGAAAAAAAGAGATGAAAAGACAGAAAGATGGGAAGTTGCCCAGAGAAGACGGGCAAGAGAGAGAAACTGACACAGAAGGGCCAAGAGGGACAAGGCCAGACTTGGTGAGAGTCATGGAAAGTAAGAGTCAATCTTGGCGTTGGGAATGGTGCGTCATTGGTGGCTGAGTGACTCAGCAAACTGTGGAGCCAGCTTTTGGGAAAAAGAAAAGGGCAGGCAGAGGCCAAAAGTACAAAATAGGTGTTTTAATTGAAATTTTTATAAAAGGGAAGGAATGTGACAGGAGACCCAGGACTGGACCACGCCAGGCCCAAAGCGCTAGTGGGAGGGGCTGGGAATGACAAGAGCAGCTAAAGGCACCCCTCTGTGTCTGTCCATCCTAAGTCCAGACTGGCTGACATCCTTGCACACTCGCGGACTAGAGGGAGCCAGGCGTGCTCTGGAAGCTCCCAGTGCGCAGGCGTAATGGGGCGCCAGGTGCAGGTGCTCAGGCTCGGGGTCGCGCAGGCGCACAGTGATGTGGCTGGTGTGTGGGTGCAAATCCTGGACGGCAGACACAGCGGAAGGAGCCATCGGTGTTGACGCAGCGTGCATTGACACAGAGTGGGGAGGTTGCCTCAGCCTCGTCACACTCGTTGATGTCTGGGGGAAGGGGTAAAAAGACCGTTACTCGAGCCCGGGAAGAGAAGCCCATCTCCATGAGGTAGAGAATCACATACCTTAAGCCTCTCCTACGGAATGCAACACTTGCTACCCGCTGGCTGTCTGAGCCCAGGCAGGCGGTTTAATATTCCTGTGTTTTGGCCTGTGAGATGGGTCAGTGGGATAAAGGGCTTTCTGGGCAAGCCTGATGATCTGAGGCTGATCCTCGAAACCCAAGTTAAGATGGAAGGGGAGACCCGATGCCACAGAGTTGTACCCTGACCTCCGCATGTGTGACACAGCATGCACACAAACAACAGTAAAGAAAAACTGTAAAAGAAAATATCGCTATGGACAGTCGTACATATATACCTATATATCAGTCATCCCTGTGAGCGTGGAACCTGGACTAATTCTGTCTCCCTCATAAGCCCATGCGGCAGGTACTGTGCCTCTGTGCTATACAGATGCTAACTGTGGCCCAGCACAGGCATACTTGCTCCGCGCCTCGCTGTAAGTCACACATGATACGGATCTCATTCTCCTAGTCTTTGGGTGCCCATCACACTGCTATTTCTGCTGTGAGACCTCGGGGAACTCAGTTCACTTTTCTGAGCCTCTTTAATTTTTTTAATGTGTTATTTTTTACAAATGTGTGTACCACCTGTATGCAGTACCCACAGAGGCCAGAAGGGGGTGTTGGATTCCCCTGGAGCTGGAATTACAAGTGGTAGTGAGTGTCTTGTGTGGGGTTTGTTTGTTTGTTTGTTTTGTTTGTTTTTTGAGATAGGGTTTCTCTGTAGCTTTTGGAGCCTGTCCTGGAACTAGCTCTAGTAGACCAGGCTGACCTCAAACTCACAGAGATCTGCCTGCCTCTACCTCCCGAGTACTGGAAATTAAAGGTATGCGCCACCACCGCCCGGCCTCTGATGTGGGATTTGGGAACCAAATTCTGGTCATCTGAAGAACAGGAAGCCCTCTTAACCACCGGGGCATCTATGCAGCCCTGATCCCCAACATATATACAGGGTGTTCAACGTCACTGACATTCACAAGAACTCTATGAAACGGGCTCTCTCACTATGCCTGTTTTTTTGTGGGATTTTTGTTTTGTTTTGTTTCTCCAGATGAGGAAAGCTAAGCAAGGCACAGTGCCCTGTCTCGGGCCACAGAGTAAACTGATAGACTGAGACGGGGTCTCCGATCCCCTCACAGCTCTTGATTGCAAGCACTTGCCTTCCCCCCCACCCAGGCAGACATGATTACTACTCCAATCATGTGGGAAGGCTAAGGTTTTGCAAAGAGATCAAGAAGATTGCCCAAGGTAGCATGGACAGTTCTCAGAACCTCATCTGCAGGAGCAGGAGCTGGGTATGGATCAGTGAGCCATAGCACTTGCCTTAGAGTCCCCCAGTGAGGGGCTGGGGTGTGGCTCAGTGGTAGAGCCCCTGCCTAGAATCCCCCAGTGAGGGGCTGGGGTGTGGCTCAGTGGCAGAGCCTCTGCCTAGAATCCCCCAGTGAGGGGCTGTGGTGTCGTTCAGTGGTAGAGCATCCGTTTAGACGGCATCAAGCCCTGGTTCCATCCTCACAACAGCAAAACAAACAAACAGAGAAATAAATAAATAATGTCCGCAGGATTCCTTTCGTATTTCCAACCCCAGCTCTGCCATGTACATGAGTCCCACTCTGACGTCATCTTCAGTCAAGCCTCGCCCCTGAGCAAGAATAAATTTCTTCTTCCTAGGATGGCCTGGTTCCTGTCTGTAATGAAGTTCCCGATCACCCTCTGGTCAAACTCGCGTTTACTCTTCCCTCTGTTCCCCTTCCTCACCGACACAGGACATGCGGGTGATGTCCAGGCGGTAGCCATCGAAACAGTCGCAGGTAAAGCCTTCGGGAACGCGCACACAGCGGCCGTGGGCGCAGCCGTCCAGGATCCCGCACTCCTCTGCCTCCAGGCCTTCATAGGGCTCAGCCAGGGCTCCTGCAGAGAACGCAAGACGCTGTGACCTGAGGGCTCTGCCTTAGGTCCCTTTGTCTCCTTCCTCCCTTGGTTCTTGGCTTCCCAGGCTGTGTGGGTCTCATCCTAATCTGCCTTCCCGCTCCCAGACTGCAGGGGGCGCTGTGCAGAGACCGCATACCAGTTTCCCTAGGTGTTGCTATGCATCCCAGGATGACCTCAAACTTGCAGCAATCCTCCTGCCTCTGCCTCTCTAATGCTGGGATTACAGGCATGAGTCACCATTTATGATATCCAGTTACTCTTGTGCATTTCTAAACCTGACTCATCTTCTGCCTTCTCTCTCTGCATCTCCACCCCCTTGTGTTTTTTGACTATCTGCTTGGTATCTTTGGCAGTGCTACTCACCTGTATAGCCTCCACGCTCAGAGGACTCCTCAGGCTCTGGGAAGGAACCACGGGTGTCTCTGGATCGATATGTCCAGCCAGTGCCTCGGCTGGGTGGAGCCGGAGCCTCCGACTCACCATAGGGACCACCGTCATCCTCAAAGTCTGGCATGTCGAAGGGTGGCGCGCCATAAGGGGCCTCCCGACGAGCAAAGGGTCCAGGAGGAGGTGGGTAGGGGTCATAGGGTAGCACAGGTGGTGGATACAGGTCTGGGCCATAAGGGAGACTCTGGTAAGGTGGACCTATATCTGGGCCATATTCGTACGGAAGTCCAAAGCCGCCTGGGCGCGGCGGGCCATATGCAGGGGGGCGCAGCACATTGCAAAGAGCCTCGAAATCATCTGTGAACAGGAGCCAATATATACCACGGTCAATATCCTCTGTTCATATACCCTTCCCCCAGCAGCAGAGGAGAAGTTCTGGGAGAGCTTTGGATGGTTCCAGACTAATTCTGGGATTCTGAGATCCTGGGGTCCAGCTTCCTTAGACTGCAGCTACAGTCCAGGGACTAAGGTGCTGGAATTTGGGGAATCATGGGAGCTTGGGCGAGGAACATGAAGAAATGAGAGGAAGGTGTTTTATGGCTATAGAATCAATGGGCTGGCTGAACACTGGGACTTAGAGTCAAAGGTGCCTGGAGGGAGCTTGGATCTCTGGGATTTGGAGGAAGCAAGCCTGGGGTTTGGGGCTCATGTTTTTAAGAAGCTAGTAGGAGGGGACCAGAGATCTTTGGGGCTGTGTTGGAATCTTGATAATCTGGTGTGGGGATGCCCAAAGGCAATGACCGTCAGCAGCTATTAGGGCTATGAGCAGAGGCTGAAGGGCAGGATGTGTATTGGCAAGCTCCTGGGATCTAAGGGCCCTGGGGTGTCTGGATTGGGGTGTCTCACAGGTTGTGTCTTGGCGGTGGTGGGGGTGATCTAGATACCAGGCATTTAAGGTGAGAGACTTCAGAGATTTCTGTTGCTTTAGGACAGGCTGCAACAGAAGTACAGATGCCCAGAGGTCCTCTGGGGGCAGTGTAGCGATATACAGTACCTGAGTCCTGGGCAGGACAGAGAGCGCAGTCCATACCCCAGGCTTCTCCGTAGAGACAGCAACACTCTGTGTAGGTGGCCTGCCGGTCTAGTCGCGGGCGACTGCAAACAAGATCAGGCCCCACTTCCTGCCAGCACACTCCCAGATTGTCATCTGAGGGCAATGACAGGATGTGTCAGGGCAGACTGGGACTTGGGCCCTCCCACACAGACAGAGTCCAGCCTCCAGAGGGTTCTGTGAAATGCGAGCCGTTGTTTTACTTCCCTGGACATTAGTGTGTGGGTGGATTTTTTTGTTTGCCTGTTTTTGTCTTTGAGGTGGTCTCTCTACGTAGCTCAGGCTGGCCCAGAACTTGAGGTTCATCCATCTCTTGTGCAGCTAGGATCACAGGTGTGACCACCACACCCTGCACCCTGATCATTGTTTCAATGAAGCCTCAAAATTTAGGAATTTTTGTAGAAACAGAAGCAGGAAAAGAGAATTTGGGGCCATGGACCAAGGCAAAGCAGGGCAGACACACGGACTCTGTGAGAGAGAAAGAGACTTGAGAACGAGAGAGAGAGAGAGAGAGAGAGAGAGAGAGAGAGAGAGAGAGACCCGTAGTAGTAGAGCAGGCCTATAAACCCAGAAACCGAGAGGCTGAGGCAAGAGTTAATGTAAGTTTGGGCTAGCCTAGACTACATAGTGTGACTCTTGCATGTAAAAAAGGAGAGGAACCTGGGGCCGAAGAAATGTGTGCGGGTACACATAGCAAGA
This sequence comes from Arvicola amphibius, assembly GCF_903992535.2. NCBI lineage: Eukaryota > Metazoa > Chordata > Mammalia > Rodentia > Cricetidae > Arvicola > Arvicola amphibius. The sequence continues at coordinate 76,838,019 of NC_052054.1, forward strand.
AAATGAAAGACCGACATTAAAATTTCACCCTCAACCACCAGGTCAGGTTACCCCAAAAGAGAAGTAACCCCTGTCCTCTCATCCCAGTAATCCCAACAATTAGAAAGCCAAGGCAGGAAGATTTCTATGAGTTTCAGAAACTCAATTGCCTGTACTACAAAATAATAATGATTTGGGGGGGAAAAAACCAAAAAGCAAAACAGTGTGAGCTAGAGGCATTGTGGCTCACGGCTTTAACGCCAGAGCTCTGGAGTCAGAAGAAAGCGGGTGTCTGTGAGATCCAGGCCAGACCGGACTACATACTGAAATGCAGTCTCAAAAAAATAAGCAAAAAGCCTGACTCTGAACCCATCCAGGCACTAGGGGCGTGGCCTTGAAGAAGGTGTGGCCTAGAGATCTAGCGGTTGGGAATCAGGGGTGGGGCTGGGCGGGTCTGTGGGCGGGGTTACCGAGGCTCTGGCTCTCGTTGGAGACGCAGCGGCGCCGGGAGCCGTCCAGCACCAGTGGGGGCTCGCAGGTGCAGTGGTAAGAGCCCACCGTGTTGACGCAGCGGCCACCTTCGCAAGCGGGCTCCTCGTCGGCGCATTCGTCATTATCTAGGACGGCATGGGGTGGGGGAGTGAGGCGATTACCAGGTTGAACTCCGTTTCACATTTCCCCAGCCCACTGTCAGAGTGATGGATGCAGTCTAGACTTCGGAAGGACTTCCTGCTGAGATGGCCACATTCCTATTTGGGACTGGCGGGGCCAGAGCTGGGGGGGTTGGAAGGTGGGGTTCATACCAACGCACTCCAGCCGCTGTGTGTGATAGTAGAAGCCGTTGCTGCAATAGCAAGAGTAGCCCGGGGCGGTGTTCACACACACTCCGCTCTTGCACACCTGGTCCTGGAAGAGCTGGCATTCATCCACATCTGCAGGAAAAGGTGGAGAGAGATGAGTGCGGGGGTGGGGGGGCGTGATCTAGGAGAAACAAGGGGAGTATGGGATGGCCAGTCACGACAGAAGAAGATAGCAATGGCACCCAGAAGGTGAGACAAGGAGAACTGGGACCAGAGGAGAGGTTGAGGCAGAAAATTCTAAAGAGAATCAAAGTGAGAGACAGAAGATGGAGCCAGGTATGTTGAAGCACACATGCAATCCCAGTAGTCAAGAGGTGGAAGTCAGAAGAAGAATAAGAGTTCAAGGTTAGCCTTTGCTGCTTAGCAAATTCTTGGTTAGCCAGGGCTACCTGACCCTGTACTCAAAAAACACAAATTAAAAAGGAGGAAAGATAAGAAAGATACACTGGGCCGTGGAGGCACACACCTTTGATCCCAGCACTCAGGAGGCAAAAGCAGGTGGGTCTCTGTGAGTTTGAGGCCTGAAGCCTGCCTGGTCTACAGAGTGAGTTCCACGACACTCAGGGTTAGACAGAGAAACTCTATCTCAAGAAGAAGAAGGAGAAGGGGGAAGAAGAAGAGGAGGAAGTAGTAGAAGAAGAAAGACCAAAAAGAAAAAAAGGAGGAGGAAAGAAAAGAAAGGAAGGAAAAATAATAAATGAAAGAAAGAGAAAGGAAGAAGAAGAGAAATTGGGTGGCTCACAAATTTGAGGCCAATCTGGACTACTAATGAGATCCACTCTTCAGGAAGGAAGGAAGGAAGGAGAAAGAAACAGGCAGGTGAGACAGAGATGGGCCTAGGGGTTGAAGGTGGTGGCGGTTGAAGTCTGGCCTTACCTCTCCGGGCGCTCAGGTCTCCACTGGGCACTAGGTAGCCCCGACCATGAGGACACAGTGACTGGTACTCAGCTGCACACAGAAGCAAGGATGAACCCAGAAATCCAAATCCCAGTCCTTGCCCAAGCCCACTGACTCTAGTCCCCTACCAAGTGCAAAAGCCCAGGTCAGTTAGTGCCTACTTCTCAGCTTCACCCTCACTGGTGCCCAGCTCACTCTTCCTGGCGGCTCCAGTAACTCTCCAGCCCCCATATCCCAGGCCCGGTGTCTCCCCACAGCCCATGCCCACCGTCTCAGTGCCCGGGCCCTGTGTCTCCTCACAGCGCATGCCCACCTGTCTCAGTGCCCGGGCACTGTTGGATACGGCAGCCACTGCCCCAGCCTTCACCCACAGTACAGCAACACTCCTGCCACGTCACATTTCGAGCCAAGATATTGTCACATGCATCTGGAGCCGCTGTGTCAAAGTAGCACTCACGACGCCCACTGCTCACAGGTCCCTGCCTGGGAGGGCTGGGTCTTCGAGGTTGGGATGGGGGCGGAGGCCTCGCTATAAGATTGGGACTGGCAGGTGCTTGGGGCTGTGAGCCTGGGAAAGTGCCTGAAGAAACAAGGGGCTTTAGTCAGACGCAGGTTACATCTCCTGTTCTCCCAAGTCAGTGATGGGGAAACAGGCTCAGAGGGTACCAGTCATCAGCAGCTGAACAGGACCGAACACTTAGGGGGCTAGGGGACAGATACGGTTTCAGGTAACTCAGGATTCTCCTGCCTCCACCTCCCAAGGGCTAGGATTGTGTGTCCTATTACACCCAAACCTAGAGCCCTATGAGTGCTAGTCCAGGACTTTAAACTCTAGATGATAACATAATTAGTATGTATATTATATTATGCATATGGATTTGGTTGGCTTTCTTTCTTTCTTTCTTTCTTTCTTTCTCTCTTTCTTTCTTCTTCCATTTTATTTTGCTTTGCTTTCCAAGATAGGCTTTCTCTGTGTAGCTCTGGATGTCCTGAAACTCAATTTGTAGACCAGGCTGGCCTTGAATTCATAGCAATCCACCTGCTTCTGCCTCCCGCGTGCCACCACCCAGCCAAATTATATTTTTAGTCAATATTATTTAGTAAGCTAGTCTGGCCGGAAACGCAGAGGTCCTCCTGCCTCGGGCTCTAAGTGCTGTAGTTACAGGTGTGCGCCACCATGCCCAGCTTCACTTTGGCTATGGCTCCCTCTTGTCAATTCTGTATCCTTTGTTTCATAAGATGGCCCTTTCCAGGTGACCCTTCAGCGGCAGGACAGGTAGGGACAGGCGATTGCTTCTCACGTGCTTCTCTGGGTCTCCACCCCCAGCTTGCCTCAGACTGCGTGGAACACATTCCGCCAGCAGGCAGCCTCACAGCTAGCTCACAGGGCTCTCAGGTATTTGTCTCTCACCCCCCTCTCCCCACTCAGTCCAGCCCTGCCCTCTCCTGCTCCCCAACCAATCCGCTCCTCAGCACTTTCACGCAGCATTCCTAGGGGGATTTCAGACCCTTTCTTGGTTGATACTGGTCCGCGATGCTTCATGCTCTGAGGAAGAGCCTCCTAAAGCAACTGCCCAGAGCCTTCTGGGTACGCCTGCGAGGGCACTTCCCAAAGGACTTCCAGAAGACCCACAGCAGTTTCCCAGGGACCAGGGTCCTGGACTGACTAAAAAGGAGGAAAGGAAAAAGCCAGCCAAACCCTGAGTTCCCCTTTCTCTGCTTCCCGATCCACGTACAGGGAGCAAGAAGAGCCACAAGGCTGCTGCCATGTATCCCCACAGATGAACTACGCCATTCCATCACAAGACAGGAACTCTTCCTCCCTTCTGTAGTTTGTCAGGTCACAGCTACACAAAGTCCCTCACATACTTCAGCTCCTTGTTTCTGTTCATCCCACTTGGTTCAGACACGGACCCTTCAAAAGCCCCCCAAAGCCTCTTCCCATGCTGGCCTGGGTTTCTTCTTTTCCTCCTTAGCTCCCTTTGCTTTTTCATCTTCCCAGCTGGTCCAGATTTCTCTGTTGCATCATTTGCTAGGGATATCTTTATCTCTTCATTGGATTTTTTTCACTACTGGGGATTGAACACAGGGCTTTGTGCATACCAGGCAAGATCTTTATTGCTGAGCCATGTCTCTAGCCCCTCACTGGGGGATCTAGGCAGGGGCTCTACCACTGAGTCACACCCCAGCCTCTTACTGGGGGATTCTAGGTAATTTTTCACTGCTGAGCCACACCTCAACCTTTCACGAGTGGGGTCTAGACAAGCACTCTGCCACTGAACTATATATACCAAGCCAACTTTTACTTTTTATTTGAGACAAGGGGAGCCTCACTAAGTTGCCCAGGTTGTCACTGAACTCACTTTATAGCCTTGAACTTTCAGACCACCTCGACTAGCTGAGTAGACATAGGCCTTATAGCACCTGCCTTAGCTCTTCGTTGGATATTGAGACTATCTGGACAGAGATTAAGCCTCTCTGCTTACTATTGTGTTCCCACATGCAGTGAGGGCCTAAACGTGCTGATTGGCCTACACAGACATGCCGATTGAAGGAATCTAACAGAGTTCGGGCCAGGATCTAATTCTCTTGAGTAAGTCTAATATCACGTCAAAGGCCGGAGCCTGCAGCTCAGTGTAGAACACTTGCCTATTATCAACACACACACACACACACACACACACACACACACACACACACACACACACTCGCTTGTATACAGTTGAGCCACATAATTTTCCCACAGGACCAGCAGGCATTTGTTAAGTAGACACAAGGATCTTACCAGCAGAAGTCCGTGGAGGAACACAGCGTCCAGTCATGGGGTCAAACTCCTCAGGGCTTGTGGGGCAAACACATAGGAAGGAGCCTTCGACATTTTCACAGAGTGCGGAGCCACACACACCCTGTAGTGTCTCACACTCGTTCACATCTGAGAGCAGGAAATATAGCAAGAGGGGGTCCATGTTATGAACTTCTGTGGCTCGAGATGTCCAAGATTCCAAGTATATTAGATGGGGCTGAAGAGATGGCCCAGCAGTTAAGAGCACTGGGGGCTCTTTTGGGCTTGGTTCCCAGCACTCACAGGTAGCTCACAAATGTCTCTAACTCCAGTTCCAGGGGATTTGATGCCCTCTTCTGGCCTCTACAGGCACTGCATGCATGTGGTACAGATAAACATAAAATTAAATACATACATAAAATAAAATATTCAAATAAAATGAATTTTAATCTACCTCTATGTACATATATGTCTTTTGAGGTAGCATCTCACTGTGTAGTCCTGGATCACTTTGTAGATCAGGCTAGCCTTAAACTTGTGGCAATCCTTCTGCCTCTGCCTCCTGGAGTGTCAGGATTATATGTATGATCCAAGACTGTCAGCTTTTTGTTGTCATTGTCTCATAAAAAAAAAAAAAAAACCCAGCCAGGTGGTGGTGGCGCACACTTTTAATCCCAGCATTCAGGAGTTAGAGGCAGGTGGATCTCTGTGAGTTTGAAGGCATCCTGATCTACAGAGTTCCAGAGCAACACAGAGAAACTCTGTCTTGGAAAAAAAAAAAACCAAACAAACAAACAAACAAAAACCTCCCAAAGCCCCCAAAACTAAAACTAAAAACACAAACAAAAAACCAGCTTTACTCTTTAACCCGGGATAGTTTGGAACTCCCTATGTAGCCCAGGCTGTCCTCCTCCTACTTGGGTCTCCCAGGGGGCTGGCAGTAGAAACACGCACCATTACACCTGGTTCACAATGTAAAGATGTGTGTGTGTCTTGTGTTTGCCTATGCCTGTGTGTGTGTCATGTCCATGGTTCCAATGGAGACCAGAAGATGCTGGATCCTGGAAATGGATGGTGAGCTATCATGTGGGTGCTGGGAACGGAACTCCAGACTTCTGAAAGACCAGCGAGTGCTCTAAACTGCTGAACCAACTTTCCTTCCCCTTGAGTGGAGATTTGCTGACAGCCCAGACCCTATTATGTGCTTTTCTTCTGGTTAGAGACCCGGACTTTCCCTTGGGAATTCTCTGAGCTTCCAAGTCGGCCCCAGGCATCCTGAGTACAGTCAAGTCTCCACTGGGGCAGAACCAATCAGGTTACTGCGATTCTCCGGGTCAGAGGCAGGCAATGACCTCATCACGCCAATCAAAGCCAGCCTCAGACTTTCTGGGTCACCTCCTTAGCTCTCCAGCTGCCAAGCAGAGGGTGTCAGCCCAGACAGAGCTAGGGCCACCTGTCACTGCCTAAAAACAAGCCCAACAGGGGGAGGCAGACAGTTTTGCTGCAGCTCTTGGTTCCAGTTCCATCCGCACTCAGACTTTGCCACCCCAGAGCCTCCCTCTCTTCTCAGCTGTTGTTTATGTTTTGAGCGTCTGCCAGCACATATGTATGCACATCACATGAGTGCCCGGTGCCCTCCAAGACAAGGAGTGGGCAGCAGATCTTCTGGAACTGGAGTTACAGTTGTGAGACACTATGTGGGTGCTGGGGACTGAACCTGATTCTTTTTAAAAAATATTTATTTATTTATTATGTATACAATAGTCTGTATGTATGCCTGCAGGCCAGAAGAGGGCACCAGACCTCATTACAGATGGCTGTGAGCCACCATGTGGTTGCTGGGAATTGAACTCAGGACCTCTGGAAGAGCAGGCAATGCTCTTAACCGCTGAGCCATCTCTCCAGCCCCTGAACCTGACTCTTTGCAAAAGCAGCAAGTGCATAATCCAGCACTTGGGAGGCAGAGGTAGGAGGATCTCTGAGTTTGAGGCCAGCCTGGTCTACAGAGCAAGTTCCAGGATAGTTAGCGCTACACAGAGAAACACTTTCTTGAAAAATAAATTAATTAATAATTAAAAATAAAGATATATGTATTTGATTGGGCATGGTGGCACAGGTCCTTAATCCCAGCACTCAGGAGGCTGAGACAAGTGGATCTCTGTGAGTACAAAGCTCGTCTGATCTACATAGTGAGTTTTAGGCCAGATGGAGTTACATGGTGAGACCCTGTCTCAAAAGACACACACACACACACACACGAGATGGGGGCAGGAGAGTCAGCTCAGTGTTTAAGAGCACTTGTTCTTGCAGAAGACCCAGGCTCATCCCCAGCACCCACTTGGCAATTCACAATGGCTCAGAACCCTGTTTCCAGGGGATCTGACATTCCTTCCTCCAAGGGCACCAGGCACACATGTGCTATACAGATATACATTCAAGTGAAACATTACATATATGAGGGCTTTGTTTTTTTGGGTTTTTTTTTTTTTGAGACAGGGTTTCTCTGTGTATCCCTGGCTGTCCTGAAATTTCCTCTGTAGACCAGGCTGGTCTCAAACTCAGAGAGAGATCTGCCTGCCTCTGCCTCTCAAGTGCTGGGATTAAAGATGTGTGCCACCACCGCCCGGTGATATATTGGTTTTCAATCAAGTATATATGTGTGTATCTATATGTGGGTATGTATATGTGAGCGCAGGTGCTCTCAGAGGCCAGAGGTGACACATCCCCTGGAGCTGGAGTTTCAAGTGGTTGCCTCCTGACATGAGCGTTGGGAATCAAACAGAGGTCCTCTTAAAACAGCAATCCATGCTCTTAGCTGCTGAACCATTTCTCATCCCTTCCCATGCCTTCTTAATTCTCTTTTAAGAAGTAAATCCTGTTGGTGAAGGAGCTCAAAACAAGCAAACAAAATGAAAACAAGTGAATCCATTGAGAACTGTTAGCTTAAGGCCAGTCTGGGCTGCACAGTAAGACCCTGCCTCAATCCTCGTGCCCCCAACCAAAAAGAAAAAAGAATAAAGTTGGAGCTTGCACTTGTGAAAACCTAGAGAATATACAACTCAGTCTTATGTACCTCACTGTGTATATATTGGATCTCTAGAGCCAGAAAGATGGCTCAGGATGTAAATACCCTCGCCTGTCAAGCCTAATGACCTGAATTTGGTCCCTAGGGACCCACATGATGGAAGGAAAGAACAGACTCCCACAGGTTGTCCTCTGCCCTCCACATGCATTGGGCCTCTAATTAAAATATCTGTAAAGACATAATGAACTCTAATTAATGATATGCAGACTGAAAATTGGCTCACGACTGTAATTCCAGCACCCAGGAGACAAAGGCAGGAGGGTCAAGGCAAGCTGAAGGCCAGCATGGTCTAAGTGAGTGAGTTCAGTATCAGCCTGTTCTACATAGTGAGTTCAGGGCCAGCCCTGTCTATGTAGTGAGTTCAGAGCCAACCTGTTCTATGTAGTGAGTTCAGGGCCAGTCAAGGCTAGAGTGAGATTCTTTTCTCAAAAACAAACTCTCAAAAGCCCCACAAATCTTTCCAAACACCTAAGTGCTTTCCTAGATGAATATATGAGCTAGCCAATACATTAAAACACTAACCATCACAACAATGGTGGCAGTGATGGTTGTGGTGATCATGGTAATGACAGAATCTACATCGTGGGCATGGAGAGGTGCAGCTTGTAGTTGTCTCTATTTGCTGGATGTAGACACTCTCTGTCAGATCTGGTGGCCCAGAGCTGTAATCCTAGCTACTAGGGAGGTTGAGGCCGGAGTTTTACAAATTCAAGGCTTGCCTCAGCTGCAAGGGGAGTTCAAGGCCAGTCTCGGCAATTTAGTGGTTCTATTTCTAAATAAAGTGGAAAAACTTGGCTGCACTGGGTGTGATGGCATACACCTGTTATCTCAGCACTTCAGAAATGGAGGCAGAAGGATCCAAAATTGGAGGCCCTTCATGTCTACACAGTGAGCTCAAGGCATGAGACCCCTTCCCCAAAGGAAAAACAAAAACAAAAAAAAAAACCCCAAAGCAACAACAACAAAAGCACCAGAAGGATTAGGGATGCAATTTCGTCGAGAGAAAGAAAAGAAATTAACTTAATTGGGGGGGTTGGAGAGATAGATGGCTCAGTAGTTGAGAGCACTGGCTGGGCTTGCAGATAACCCAGGGTTCAATTCCCAGCACCCCTATGGGGGCTCACAATTGTCTGAACTCCAGTTCCAGTGCATCCAATGCCCTCTTCTGACCTTTGTGGGGACCAGAAACAAACGTGGTACAATAAATATATGTAGGAAAAATACCAGTAAAAGAAAATAAATAAATCTTTAAAAATAAACAAGCAAACAAACAACTAATTGACTAAGATTCTGTCACTTGATTCTTTTTGTTTGGAGACAGGGTCATATCTTATCGCCCAGGATAGCCTGGAACTTGCTACGTACTCAGACTGGCCTTGAACTCACAGCAATCCTCTTGTTTCTGCCTCCCAACTGTTGGTAGAAATGAGCCACTATGTTTGGCACTGCAGGATGGTTTTAACTGGTATGTCTCAGACCTTAAATTCTGAGAACTAATTCTGCAATTCCAGAATTCCTGTTTCTTCAGGAGAGTGGAGATGAGCAGGGCCGGACCACCCTACGCCCTACGCCCCCTGTGGTCCCACACGCCCAACAGTCCCTTACCCACGCAGTGACGTCCATCCCGTGCCCCCTCGTAGCCTTGGTCACAGACGCACTGGAAGGAACCGGGCAGGTTCTGGCACACGGCGTGGGCACCACAAAAGGATCGGTTCCGGCACTCATCCACATCTGCAAGCACCAGCAGGCCATTTCAACAGGGCCATATCGAATCCTCGAGACCCTCCACATCCCACCTACTACCCAGTGGACACCCACCCTGGCATCCGCCCCCTGGTGTGGGCTGATAACCAGGGTCACAGGCTGGTGCGCAGCGGTAGGAGCCAGGGGTATTCTCACAGCGCTGCGCTCCGCAGATCGCAGAGCCATATTCTTGGCACTCGTCCACATCTGCAAGAGAGTGAAGGAGGGACAGAGGAGTCAAGGGCCTGAAATGGGGGGCAGCGGAGGAGGGGGTGTCACTGATGCTGCTTCCAGTTGCTGAGTCCTGTAGCTATTAAGTCTTCACTGCCATTTCTGAAACAACTGTAACAGGACCCCGCCCACCTCAGGACCTTCGCTGACCTGTTCTCTCTGCCAGATATGTCCCCACAGCTATGACCCCCCACCCCACATTTCACTGCCCCCTTTTTTGTTGAGATTTCACATGGGAGCTGTATTTACATCATTCTTCTCACTGCTCCAATTAATTCCCTGTCCTTCCCACTCCCTTTCAAATCCATGACCTCTCCTTCCTTCTTTCCTCCCTCCCTCCCTCCCTCCCTCCCTCCCTCCCTCCCTCCCTCCCTCCCTCCCTCTCTCTCTCTCTCTCTCTCTCTCTCTCTCTCTCTCTCTCTCTCTCTCTCTCTTTCTTTTTAAATTGGGACATGGTCTCACTATGGAGCCCTGACTATCAGGCTGTCCAGGAACTCATTATGAGGACCAGGCTGACCCTGAACTCACAGAGAGCTGCTTGTCTCTGCCTCCCAAGTTTTGGAACTAAAGCCATAGACCACCATGCTTGGTTTATTTTTCATCAATTTTAAATTTTGTTTAGTTTTAGAGGCAGGGTCTCAAGTAGACCAAGCTGGCCTTAAATCCTATGTAGCCAAGAAAAACCATCAATTCCTCCTGCCTCCACTTTCCAGTTACTGGGATTGTAGGAGTGGATGCCACCACATCCATTCTCCCTCTAAAGCTAGCATTACTTCTTACTTAGAATCTCATGAAGCCAGGCTGACCCCAAACTTGTCACGTAGCCAGTCTCCCCCTCCCAAATCCTGGGTCACAGGACAGTGCTTGGTTTATGCCTTTACCCAGTGTTCATCTGTCTTGTATCAGCTGAGGGACTCAGTCTCATGGCCTCTTTCTGTGTTTTTGTTTGTTTGTTTGTGTTTGTTTTTTGAAACACGGTTTCTCTGTTTAGCCCTGGCTGTCTTGGAACTCTCTTTGTAGACCAGGTTGGTCTCAAACTCAGAGATCCACCTGCCTCTGCCTTCCAAGTGCTGGAATTAAAGGTGTATGCCACCACATCTTGTTCATAACCTCTTTCTTTCTTCTTTTTTTTTTTTTTAGTTCATTTTTATTTCACATGACTCGTGCTTTGCCTGCACATGTGTCTATGTGGAGGTGTCAGATCCCCTAGGACTGGAGTTACAGACAGTTGTGAGCTGCCATGTGGGCGCTGGGAATTGAACCAGGGTCCTCTGGAAGAGAAGTCAATGTGCTCTTAACCACTGAGTCATCTTTCCAGCCCTGTAGCCTCTTTCTTAAACCTGACTTTAAGCTTGGCATGGTGACACATGCTTGTAATTCCAGCACTTGGGAGTCAGAGTGCATGACTAGAATGTAGTGCTAAGAAGGCTGAGGCAGGAGGATTGCTGCAAGTTCCAGGCAAACACATCCTACAATAGTAAATTCCAAGCCAGCCAGAGCTACACACACACACACACACACACGGAGTGGGGACAAGACAGACTGTCTCACACCAAAAAAAAAAAAAAAAAAAAAAAACAAGTTGAAGGTCAGTATGGACCACACAGAAAAACACTGTGTGAACAAAACAACCTTGTCATCTTATCTATAAAATGATCGGTATGCGGACAGGGACCATCCTGCCATGCAAACTCCACATTAGTAAGGATTTCTGCCTGTCAAGGCATCAACAGCGTCTGTCATACAGAAAGGGCCTCCGAGTTATCTGTGGAATGATCTCTGAATTTATTTACAGTTACCCGCCCCACTCCCCCCCACAACTCAGGAGGGCAGAGGTTTAGTTTGGCTCCTTCTGCTGTGCGCCCCCCCCCACCCCGCAGTCTGACATCCAGCAGGTGCTTCCTGAAATCTTTGGAACTAATGATTGAGATTTGCATGAGTCAGAGGTTTGGCCACTTGGGAGCGAAATGCAGCCCATAAGAGTTTTGTTTCATGGGACACAGAAAATACTGGTCCACATGGCATGCTTTCCCTCAAACACATACTAGAGCAGCTCTGTCAGGGGAGGCTTCTAGCTCGTCCCAACTCCTGATAAGAGAAATCCCTCCCCATAATTAAACACACACACACAGGGGTGGCAAATTTCCTCCAGAAAACAGTGGGGGAAGAAAAGAAGTGTTAACCTAGGATCTCTTCTAGGTTTCTGAGGCAGGCTATCTCTCCTCTGATTCCCAGGGAAGGAGACTCCAACAACCTGTCACAAATTGTTGGGATGGGGGATCTATCTGTCTTACCATCACAGGTGCCCTCAGGGCCAGGGTGATAACCAGGATCGCAGTCGCGCACACAGCGGTAGGAGCCAGGGGAATTTTCACAGCGCTGAGACCCGCACAGGGCAGGTCCTCGTTCACGACATTCATCAATGTCTGAGGACAGAAGCCAGGGATAGAAAAAAGGAGCAGGAGCGTCAGGAAAAAGAAGCTGCGGTGAGGGTAAAAAAAGAAGGAGTAGGAGAGGAGACCGAAGTCGGGAGAAGCAGGGAGGCAGCGGAGTAAGGCCTCTCACCAAGGCACGAGGCAAGATCTGGGCCAGCGCGGTGCCCGGGAGGACAGATGCACTCAAAGGAGCCGTCAGTGTTGGTACAGATGCCGCTCTGGCAAAGGTCCTCCTCGCTGCACTCGTCCACGTCTGCAGGACAGAGCAAGGGAAACCCAGGGCCACATCCTGCTCTGCTTAATATCCCAGGTCACACCCCTCCAATTCCCCCATCCCGACCCTTCAAGTTCCAAAGCCTTCAAGGAAGGGCTCACCCAATCTGTTTTAGGCCCCGCCTTTTCTTGCAAGCTCCGCCCCCGGTTGGAGTCCTTTCTAATCACTACTTAACTCCAACTTTTGTCAGACTCCAACTTTTCCTGGCATGTCCTCCATGATTGCCACCTCCAGGTCTCCGAAAGCTCCACTGGCCCAGTGATCCATGTACATTCCCCCCAAACCTCCAAAATTTCCCCCTCTCCGCCCTCTCTCTCTTTTCCCTCCTTTTTCTGCTGTAAACCCTCCCTTTCTACCCTCAGATACAACCTGGGGACTGACCCAGACAAGAAGCTCCACGAGGTCCAGGCCGGTAGCCAGGGGCACAAGTACAGGCAAAGGAGCCATCCGTGTTGAGGCACTCTCCGTGGGGGAAGCAGAAGTCGCCTTCCAGACACTCGTTTATGTCTAGGGTACACAAGTGTCAGGGTTGGGCTGTTGGTTCCCAAAGAAAGCCCTGCCCATAATGAAACCCTACCACCCAAGTTGAAAGCTTGAAGACTAAGTTGTTTTGGAAACTCATTTCTTAATTCATTTTATATGACTACTGGGCTTTGCCCAAGAATTCAGGCCTTACTCAGGTGAAGTATCTCACCTGCACAAGGCCCGGGTAGACCAGTTGGCGCCCGGTAACCTGGAGCGCAGCTGCAGTGGAAAGAGCCCTCCGTGTTTGTGCACTCGCCGTGGAGGCCACAAGGGGTGCCCGAACTGCATTCGTCCACATCTGTGGGAGGGGTTGGGGGGCTCATAGGGGTCCATTAGAGCAAAGGGATTGGTGAAAGCCATGGGACAGGATCTTGAATGGAGGACAGATGAACACTCCAGGATTTGACATCCTGTGGATCTGGGTTTCTGAGCCTCCCTCTACTGGGATCCAGGGTCGGGGAAAGGGACTCTGGATTGGCACTGGGGATCAGAAATTAACCAAGGTAAGGGATGAACTAGGATTGTTGAATAAGATTCTGCTTAATAAATGTATTAAAGTAAGCCAGAGCTGAGAATCCTGCCTGATGTCAGGGTCAAGGGTCATGTACCCAAATAAGTGTCAGGAAAGAGAGCCTGAGAAGGGTTTTGGATGGAGAGTGAACCAGAATAACATGGTCAGGATTATAAGGGTTTTTGTTTGTTTGTTTGTTTTTTGGTTAAGATCAAAAGGCACAGTCAAAAAAACCAAAAAAACAAAAGGCACAGTCAAATTTAGGGTCATGGGACAGTGAGGATCCAGAAATTTATTATTTCTGAGACCCAAGGTCAGGGGTGGTCAGCAAGGGTCATGCATGGCTAGTCCCCAAAAGATCCAGCCGAGTCACATGTTCCTAGGTTACAGTCAAGCCTCACCCAGGGACAAGAGTGTGGTCAAGTCAGTCACTGCAGGTGACGGGGACACGAGTCAGAGTAACACTTGGTTGTCATTGCCCGTGTAAGGGGATTGAGGTTCCGGTCCCAAGTTATGGGTCAAGTCAGGGTCATGAACCAGGTAACAGGTCAAAAATCTGAGTGATCAGGTTAAGGTAGAGGTCCCAGGTCCCAAATGGGCCTGATCTCACCAGAGCACCTGCCACGGTGCAGATGGTAGCCAACAGGGCAAGGCCGGCATTGGAAGGAGCCCGGTGAGTTCACACACTCCTGCCCTGGACACGCCAGGTGGTTCTCACACTCATCCACATCTGAGAAACAGGGGAGAGAGTGGTCTTGAGGAAGGGGCCCCTCGCCTCCTCACCCATCCACACTCCTCCCTCCCCGGTCTCACCCTCGCACTCGGAGCCAGCAGCGTTGGCTTGAAAGCCTGTAGGGCAGACACACTGGAAACTCCCTTCTGTGTTCTCACAGCGGCCATAGGCACAGGGCGAGGGGCTCCGGGCACACTCATCCACATCTGGGCAGAAGAGGCCAGTCAAGCTGAGGAATAGGTGTGGCCCCTTCCTGCTGCCATGCCCACCTGCCCCAACCACAAATTGCTTTTTGTTTTCCTTTTTAGGGGGAGGTTTGTTTTTGTTTTTGTTTTTTTGGTTTTTCAGAGACAGGGTTTCTCGGTAGCTTTTGGAGCCTGTCCTGGAACTAGTTCTTGTAGACCAGGCTGTCCTCGAACTCACAGAGATCCGCCTGCCTCTGCCTCCCAAGTGTTGGGATTAAAGGCGCACGCCACCACTGCCAACTAACACTCTTGTTTTTGTTTATTTGAGACAAGATCTCACGCTATAGCCCAGACTGGCCTTAGACTCACACTAATCCTCCTGCCTCAGCCTTCTGAGTGCTGGGGTTGCAGACAGAAAATACCATGTTAGCCAGCATTCTACTCTTGAACCAGCCTCCCAGGGTTTTCAAGGCTATCCCCTCCTCCCAGGAGGACAGAGTCGAACCCCGTACAGACATTTAATAGTCTTTCTAGCCGTTAGGAAGACCAAGGCACTGCCTTGCCCATGTCCCTGCCACAGCTGTCTCTACTTTAAGGTTCTCACAATGTGAAAATATCAATTTAAACAGGGTGACAAGAGGCCACAACACAAAAGGCACTTTCATGACGTCTGGCGGCCAGAGTTTGGTCCCTGGAACCCACATGGAGGAGGAGAGAAGCGACTTCATTAAATTGTCCTCTGCCCTCCACACTCCCACAGGGGCACAGGTCGGCCCACCTTCTCCTCACACCCTCTCCGTAATTAAACAAACAAACAAACAAATAAATAAATAAATGTGGCTTTAAAATTTTTAAACAGAGCCAGGTGGTGGTGGCGCACGTCTTTAATCCCAGCACTTGGGAGACAGAGGCAGGTGGATCTCTGTGAGTTCAAGGCCAGTCTGGTCTACAATAGCTAGTTCCAGGACAGGCTCTAAAGCTACAGAGAACCCGGTCTCGAAAAACCAAAAAACCAAAAAAAAAAAAAAAAAAAAAAAAAAAAACCCAGGAAGAGGGTCAGGCATTAATTGTAGGTGGACACCCTTCATATCAGCACTCAGGAGGCAAAAGCAGGGGAGTCATACATTCAAGGCCTCTACATGAGGAAAAATAGATGCTCTCTAATTTGGAAGAAAGGAAAGAAGATAGAATTCAGCCAGATCTGCCCGGCCTTCTCAATACTCCGTTCACATAACCTGTGTCACAAAGGCCATCCTGAGGCTTCTCTACTCTCTCCACCCCCCACAGCAATCCATGCATGGTGCTCCAGGCCTGGGCTCAGCACCCTCACCTTGGCAGGGGGCCCCTGGTCCTCGGGAGCGGAAGCCAGCTGGACAGGCACAGTGGAATGAGCCTGCAGTATTGTCGCATCGGCCTGGCCCACAGGGTGGAGGGTGCTGGGCACACTCATCCACATCTTCTTCACACGTCGAGCCACGGAAGCCAGCCGGGCAAACACAGCGGAAAGAGCCGGGCAGATTTTCGCAGACTCCACGGCCGCAGAGGCCTGGGCTCTGGGTGCATTCGTCCACATCTGCAAGGAGCAAGCAATCTCCAGGGGCTCTGGTGTGATTCATGCCTCCCTACACCATACTACGCTCTTTCTGAGCTCCTTCACCTTGCTTTTCCATCCTCCCTTATTCCTCCTTCCTGTCTTCCAGCATTCTGAATCTCCATCCACCACCAATTCTAACGGAGTTGTGTGGTTGGTTCCTGGAACTCTGCCTCGCTGGTCCCCATGAATTGAGTTGCATTTGTCTTCCAAAATCCAGTCACCTTTCCCAATTACTCACATCTCCGTCCCTTCTCCATCTGCTTCTCCATGCTCCATGACCCAGCCCTTCTGTTTTCCATCACTTGGCTTTTCCATCTGATCCAGGTCACATTAGACTCTCTGACCCTGGTCTGTGTCCCCCATCAGTAAGCCACCCTTTCCCCCATTGCTCAGTTTCTCCAACCTTATTGCTACCTATCCACCCCTCACCTTACACCCTCTTTCTTTCTGTCCCCTTCCAGACCCTCACCCTGGCAGCTGGCTCCATGTGGCGCTGCTTGGTATCCTGCGGGACACACACATAGAAAACTGCCTGGCTTGTTCTCGCAGCGCCCGCGGTCACACGGCGGCGGCACGCGCTGGCACTCGTCCACATCTGTGGGCAGAACCCAGAGGCTAGGAAGCGGCAGACACCCAGACTTCCTGAACTCTGAGAGATGTGAGGCCGAGGGGGTAGGACTAGGGCGGGGCGAAGCTAGGACCAAAGCTAGTCTGGGGCGCGGCTAAGGAGGTAGGCAGGGCTAGAGTGGGTAGGCTTAATGCGAAGTGGTGATCGAGCCGGGAAGTTAGGATCGCAGCTGAGGAGGAAACAAATTTGGAGAGGACTGGACCTGGGAAAGGATAAGAGCAGGAAAGGAATCTTTGTGGCCCAAAGGAAGAAAAGGAAGGCAGGGACAGGGCCAGAGAACGAACGGGCAGTTTGGGGTGAGAGCTGGGAATGGAATCAGGATTCGTAGTCAGACTGCAGAAATGGTAGAACTCAAATGGGGCCTAAAGGCGTGAGCTCATCCAAGATAGAGAAGGCGGAGCTAGTGAGAGCACAGTTTGGAGGGGATTTGAACAAAAGCTGGGCCACAGGGGAAGAAAAGGCCAGGTTAGACGCAGAGTAGGGATGTGGCCGATCTGATCTTGGAGCGGTGGCCAGGGCAGAATAAGGTGCTGGACCGGCGTGGGGAAGGCGAAGGAGCAGCCGTGAGCGGTTCTACAGGGAGAGCAGAACCAAGACCGAAGCAGGGGTGGAGCCGGGGGCCGGGCGGGGCGGTATTCTCACCCAGGCACTCTGTAGCCTGCGGGCTTGCTTGGAAGCCTGTTCCACACACGCAGCGAAAGCTGCCTGGTGTGTTCTCGCAGCGTCCAGGAGCACAGGGAATAGGCACGCGGCGACATTCATCTACGTCTGAGGGCACGGAAAAGGCTAGTTACATGGTGGCCAGGCAGAGGACTCTCCACCGCATCTCCGCTTCACTGAACCCCCTCTGCCCAGCTCACCTATGCAGCGAGTGCCATGGGGGTTGAGTCGAAAACCAGGTTCGCATGCACACGTGTAGCCACTAGGCCGGGGAACGCAGCGTCCCGGACCACAAACCTGGGGATTGCGCTGGCACACGCTGGAGGAGGGACCTGGGGGAGACAGTCAGCCAGGTTCCCACAACTCCGAACTTCTTGTCCTTTCCATCCCAGAACAGTGCCCTTAGTTTCGTTAAAGTACCTTTATGAGTGTCCCCTCCACAAGCATAATCTTGGAGGACCAGGTTGTCATTTACCCTGAGAGTCTCATCAGTTCTGCCTGAACCCGCCCACAATGGCATTCACATATCCCCCTACTTCAGAAAGCTCTCATGATGCCCATTTTACAGGATAAGAAATGGTGTCTCGGGGTTTCACTGCTCGTGTAAAAGAGGACTGGATCCTAACTCTGACTCCTCCAGTCCTTGAGGGAGCCACTACCCAAACCTTCCAGTTCTTCCCTCTCCCCATCCTTCCTCACATCTTTCACCTTTCAACACCTCCACTCTGAAGCCTCACCCCACAGAACTTCACAGGATCTTGGCTACTGCCCTCAGATTCCCACGGCACCTGATTCAGGACTCTCTGGACCGGTCCAAGGAGGGGTGCTGGGCAGGGCAAATTCAGGACCGGGCTGGGGTTCAGGCCGAGGCTGGGATTCAGGTCGTGGCCAAGGCTCAGGACGTGGCCGGGATTCAGGCTGTGGCCGGGGTTCAGGCCGAGGCCGGGGTTCAGGCTGTGGCCGGGGTTCAGGCCGAGGCCGGGGTTCAGGCTGTGGCCGGGGTTCAGGCCGAGGCTGGGGTTCAGGACGAGGCCGAGTGGGCAGAAAGCCTGGTTAAAGAAATAATACTTTTATGGGGACCTAAATTTAGGTGTTCTTGCCCTTCCCCTCTGTTTCCTATGGACCTCATTCAGCACCTGGAAATTGATGTCCCCTCCATCCGGGATTCAGCTCACCTATGGGTGACCGAGCAGTGGGTGCTGGGGCACGTGGTTGATTGAAGGTCACTCGAGGTGGGTCCTGGCTCAGGGGTCTGGTATTGTAGCGGAGATCAGAGGCTGAATAGTGGTAACCAGGGCCAGCTGGGCAAATCTCTCGAAAACCCTCTGGGAACAAGACAAGGGGAGGTCAGGAGAGGAGACAGAACTTGTGAGCCATGAGCAGGCTTTGGCGGGGAACAAGGCTTGACCTAAGATAGTGTCAGGAGTCTGGCTTATGCGCTGGATGGAGTAGTGTACTGGCCAAAGAATAAGATGTTCCAGAAACCGATGGTAGAGCCACAAGCGTTTCCCTCATTTGGGAGGGTGGCAGAGAGTTCTGGTCAACCTAACTTTAAGGTTATGTGACCCAGGAGTAGGCGTGGCTAAGGATAGAGGTAAAGTCCTGGGTTGAGTCTACCACAATGAGGTGACCAGGTTTGAAGCCGCTAGAACTTAGAGACCTTAGAGCCCTTAGAGCAGTACAGTAGGGCCTATCCAGAGTCTGTGTGTATCTGTTAGGAAGGGATGGATCGGAAAGACTAGCTCACCTGAACCGTGAGGTGGGCAGAGCTGGCAGCCGCGGCCCCAAGCCTTGCCCACACGGCTACAGCAGCAGATCTGTTTGGTGATATTTCGAAGAATGGGCAGCGAGCATCCGCCATCATGGAGCACTCGGTAGCAGGGCCCCTTTGCCTCAGAGATCACGTGTTGGGCTGGGGGATGGGAGGAAATTCTTCAGGGCGGGTGAGGAGTTCAGCCGTTCTGGGAGAGGGGAATAGGGGAAGGGTCCCAGGGAAGATTTAGTGGGTAGTTGAAAGGGGCATTAAGGGAAGTCGGGGGAGGGGGTATGAAGAACAGCTGAGAGTGCCCAGGGCTTAAATAGGGCATAATGGAGAAGCTGGATATCAAAATCCGAAAGCTATCTGGAGGTTAATTGGAACCCAAGACTCTGGGAGTCTGAGGGGCCTCGATATAAAAAGTTTGAGGGCTGGAGGGGAACTTCTGAAATCATCGCAGAGATCTGTCTAATGGTCCAGGCTAAATCTGAGGGGGGCCTGAAAGTCTAGAAGGGTTTGTGTGTGTGAGGGAATTAGGGTCCATGAACACTCGGAAATAGGGTCTAAGGTCTACAGCCGTTTGGGAGCCAGATGCAGAAAGCCCCTCCTGGTGGCTCACAGATGCAGCTGCCCCGGGAGGAGTCCAGCAGGAAACCGTCCGGACACACACACGTGTACCCGCCACGAGTGTTGGCACATTCCCCGTGTTGGCAACGCCCACCT
This sequence comes from Arvicola amphibius, assembly GCF_903992535.2. Taxonomy (NCBI): domain Eukaryota; kingdom Metazoa; phylum Chordata; class Mammalia; order Rodentia; family Cricetidae; genus Arvicola; species Arvicola amphibius. The sequence continues at coordinate 76,857,620 of NC_052054.1, forward strand.
GTGGCGCACTCGTCCACATCTGCAAGAATCGAGGGAGTTTTTGGCAAGTTGGGGACTATATGCTTGGCAGTCACTCTTTATACAAGACAAGCCCTTGCTCTCCCCCACTGTCCCTTACCTACGCAGGACCCGTTAACCCTCTCGAAGCCGGTTGGACAAGGTCCATTTGGGCCATTCACTCGGTTGGAGTTCCCTGTGCAGAAAGGAGGGGTCGGGGCAGGAACAGGTTGGCAGACAGACACCCGAGCAGTTTTAAAGAAAGATTAAGTGGGAAGGGCTGAAAGGAGTGAGGTGTGGTTTGAGTACCAAATCAGTCTCCCTTTGGCAGCTTAGTAGGTAACTTCGGAGGATCTTGAAATGCATGGATGAGATCAAGGCACCAAAGCCGATTGAAAAGTGTGACCAAGATCACAAAACAGGGTAAATGGACTCAACGGTGTGTGGGTGGGTCGGGGAGGGGGAGATCTAGAATAGACATGACCCCGGTAACAAGGTAGGCATAGATAAAATATGTGGCTGGGGTTTATCTGTGCCGGAGGAGAAGAGGCGAGGTTTGGGGACGACCTGGGGCTTACCCAGGTGCTCCGAGCACGGCTGACAATCATGAACACCCCAGGCCAAGCCCTCCCCTCGGCAGCATACTTCCTGAGTTCGGAGCCCGGGCAGCGGCGAAGCACACTGTTGGGGAAGCGATGCGTGAGCGCGCCCCCGCGCGGTGGTATGCTTTAGGGGGCTCCCCCAGCCCGAGGGCCTGCTCTCACTTCGCTTCCTCTCAATTCCCTGAAACAGTAACCGAAGCCGGAGGCGTCTGAGTAGCCATCCTCACGCGGTGCGCTCTGTGCCAGCACTGTGTAGGGCGCTGCCGCCTCAGCCCGTGCTGCCGCCTCAGCCCTGGCTAGGGCTTCAGGGTTCGCCTCTTCCCAGGGGCCTGACACACGTTCCACCTGGTGCACCACTACCGATGCCTCCTGAGGGTGCTCCACGTGCACGCTCACCATCGATGCCACACCTGAGCAGAGGCAAGATGGACAAAGGCTATGTCTACACGTATCCTGCCATGTTAGTAGACTGGAGAGGTGAGCTGAGGTATTTGATATTTGGGTAGGCTTCTTGGGGATGTGGGGTGGTAATGTAATCTGGCCTGCAATTTTTAGTGATCGTCCTGCCTCTGCATCCCAAGTGGTGGGATTACAGGTAGAAGCTACCAAACCGGGCTTGGGAGGGTAACATGGAAGGCAACAAACTTGATCAGAGAATGGTTAAGTTCCTGAGTGAAAGGGGACCAGAGACCCTTTGGCTAAATTCTCCTTACCATGTTCATCATCACGGTGGTTGGCTAGTGGCATGGTGTACACGGAGCGGGTAAGGCCCGGCATGGCTGGGGCCGGGGGCCGGGCCCCCGAGGAATGCAATTGGCAGAATTTGCCAGCGAAATCCGGGGGACAGAGGCAGCGGTCAGGCTTCACACACACACCACCATTGTGACAGATCAAGGGACACAGGTCTGAGGAGAAAGTAAGGACACACACAAAAATCAGTACTCTGCCTGACAGACACTCCTGTGTCAGATGAACCCAAGCTAACTCAGTCCCCAGCGCTGTAATGCGAGGCCCTCAAGGGGCATTCATCCGACAGCTCTGCACCTTAGGTGTTTTCCGTTTATTTGCTTTTGTGTTTTGAGGTAGGGGCTAATGTAGCCCAGGCTAGCCTCAAAAACCCACTATATAGCCGGTGATTGAACTCCTGATCCTCCTGCCTCCGATTCCCAGCTCCGATTATAGCAGTATATTACCACCACACTAGGCTTTTATTTTAGCTGTCTTGTGGCCATTGGCCAATCTTGCCGACTATAGGACTACATCGGTTGGGTCCAATTGTGAAGCTGTCTACTACATAGTCCCGTCTACTAAGTGGGCTCACTCTGCCCCCTTCTTCTCTTCATTCACTTTCCTATTTTCTGGCGGAGTTCAGGTGTTCTAGCCCCGCCCAAACAGTGCTATTCCCGCCCACTGGATTATCTCCGCCTACCAAAGCTCTCTTTACCCAACCCGACACTTCCTCTTTCTGCCTCCTTAGCTGGACTCCAAGACATCCCAGCTTTTTCCCTTGGCCAATCTCTCCTTCCTAGTCCCGCCCACACGGCCTTCTACCTGAGATTGTGAACTCCGCCTAGCCAGGACACCTGGTACCTTTAGTCCCGCCCACTCTCCTCCCTCTGATTTGCCGTGTATAGCGCTCCTCCTATGCCAGGGCGTGCTTGGAGACTTAGTCCCGCCTACTCCCTCAAACAGATCGCAGTTTTAGCCTTCCCTCCCGGCCTTCGGTAGCACAGGCGGGGCAAGTAACGGGGACGCGCCTCTACTCCCCTCTGCGCGCCCTCCCTGGGCCCCAGGCCACCTCTGGGCGGGGCACTGCCAGCTGTGCGGCGGGGTAAACAAAGAAAGGGGTGCAGCGGGGGCAGGGCGTCGTCTCCGCATTCCCGACCCTTGGGGAGCCCCGGACTGCTGAGCCAAAGGAGGCCGGACGTGTCTTTTGAGGGCACCCCCCCTCCTTCCCCTGGGGCTGCCGAAAACAGCTGGAGACAGCTGCGCTCAAGGGAAGGAGGGAACAAGCTGCCCAGGCTGGCCGAGGTGTGTGGGGGATTTTAGAAGCCACAACTGTACAAAGAGAACACGGGGCGGGGTACCTCAATTTAGAAAAGTCAGGGGACAGGCGTCCTTGGTAGGTATGCGCGTGGAGGCAGTACTCTGGGGTTCAAAGACGACCCAAGATTCCTAGGAGGCAGGGAGAGGCTAGCTCAGAGCCAATCTCGGCTCTCAACTAAGAGTCTTTCAAGTCCTTTGGGAGAGTTGCCTAGAAAACAGGACTCGACTACTTTCTGGAGGCGGGGGTGTGGCCCATGTGATGGTGCGGAGGACAAGGAGAAATGGAGTCTGGACGTTTCCAGCATCTTAAGAGTCTCAAGTTGCTGGGACCTTAGGATTCTGTGGAAAGCCCTACTCCTTCCCAGCTAAGGGCCTAGTTGCCTTAAGTTTTGATTAGTGGCTGTCTGTGATAACAACGTAGTCTCTGGAGTGTTCTTGGGAGGATTCATGAATTAAGACCAATTCTGGGGTTCTTTGATGATAGGGAGAAGTCTAAAGTTCCTAGGTGATGGGGCAGAACCTGTAGAGAGGAATTGGGAATCTACATTAGAAATAGAAGAAAATAGGAGGCCACGTGGGAAGGGAATTGAGGGGACGGGTGGCGAGGAAGACATCTCCACTTATGGCTTGCTCTTGAGGGTTTCTGGGGAAGTGGGAAGCCTTTGGGTGACAATACTAGAGTTCTCCAGGGAGGGGCGCAGCTCGGAGATGTCCCTCCGAAGACGGAGAAGGAACTTCTCTGAGAAGCTCCTGGAGTGTTTGGCCCGGGGTAAAGAGGGACCTTAGGATCCCGTGGTCAGAAACCCGGATCTCCTGTCAGGAGTGTTAAGCCTGGACTCCACGTACCTTAATGGGGTTCTTAAAATGACAGAGTTTAAGAAGGGCTCAACTGAGAAGCAAGGTTGCAAAAATGGCACTGTCTCTGTTAGGTGAAGGCCACCAAGGTTAGGGGCATTTCTTAGTCTCTTAAGTCATCCACTGCCTGCTCTTTGACTTGACTGCAGACCCTCCCCCGACTCCCCAGCTCAGGGTGACTGTACCAGGGGCTTCCTGCTAGATGGACAAAGCTATTTTCATGCCCCCCACCGTTGGAAGAACAGGGAGCTAAGGACATCAGTGTCTTGCCGAGGTCAGCCCGCCTTCACATGTCCCTCCTTGTGCCTCCAGGGGCTTGGCACCCGCCTGGGCACGGCGCCTGGCACGGGCGAGTTGGGGCTGGGCCGGGAAGGAGTGAAGGAAGGAGGGAGGAAGGGGCGGAGAAAGGGAGTGGTAGCGGGCGGGGGCTCAGGCGGGAGATGAGCTCACGCCGGCCGGGTTGGGCTGGCTGGGGGCCAGCCTGGGCGAGTTCTCGGCGCCAGGGGCCCCACTCCCCATTCCAGAGGGCGTGAGGAGTGGGAGACAAGTAAAACCCGACCCCCAGAAAACCATTCCACCCCCACACTCTGGGATAGCAGGTGGCTCGTCCACCACACCTCACCTGAACCCCAGAATGCTCCCCTTGTCTAGAGGTGGCTGAAGCGCAAGCTCGTCTCCCTCCTCCCCCAGGGGGCGCCCTTTCCCCAGGCCTCCTATCTGGATATCTATCGCACGTGGAACCGCAGTAGTTCAGGTCTTGCCGAAAGACACTCTGTCTTTTTTGGGCCCCATCCCTCTCAGCTCTTCATCACAGGCAATCCCATGCTGGACTATTCTCCCCCTCCCAAAGACAGACACAGAACCTTGAGACATCCCCCGCGCGACCCTGAAACAGTCCCTGCTCACTCACTACGCACAATCTCCGAATTTGGAACCTTTCCCAAAAGTTCCCAGGACCCTCAATTCTGAGATCCCCGCCTGGACTGAGAGGGATAAAAGCCAATCCCAGTCCGTTCACGTGGGACACCACAGGTCCTCGAAAAACACTTATCGCTCCTGAAATCAGCGCCCTAGGAACCAACTCCCCAAGCTAGGAATTCGGAGCCCCCTTCCTCAAATACCCCACGGACTCCCCAGCACGTCTGTACATGGAATCTGGGCTCCTGATCCCAAAGGCATTGTCTAAGGGATCCTCCCTCCGGGTACTCCTCCCTCGGGAGCACCATCCTGCACTCACAGGCGCGGAAGCCGGGTCCCCCCGGGGCCGCCCCGCCGGGCGCGCCGCTGTCCACGCTGGTGGTGTTGCGGGGCGCGCAGGTCGGGGTACAGCGAGAGCCGGTGGGCCCGTGGATGCAACGCAGGCCGCACACGGCGGGGGTGAAGCGCACGCGGAGACGCTCTCGGGGTCGGCCCAGCCCGGGCTGCGGCCCCAGCTGCGCCAGCAGCACCAATAGCGACACCCAGAGCAGCCGCGCGCCGCCCGCCATGGCTGCAGCGCCGCGCTCCACCGCGCCGCCGCCCCAGCCCGCCCGAGGGGCCCGGCCGCACCCGCCCGCTCGCCCGCCCGCCCGCGGGGGAGGGTGGCCGCGCCCCCGCTCAGCCCCCCCCCCCGCTCCCTCCCGGGCGGCCGCGCGGGGGCGCGTGGGGCTGGGCGCTTAGCCAGAGGCGCGAAGGCTGGGCGCTAGACTTGCAGGGGGAAGGGGAGGGCGCCCCCTCTGCTCCCAACCGCGCTCCAACAAGTGGATGGGGCCCGCAGGGGAGTAGCAGGGAAGGGAACAGGTGGGGGCGGGCGGGTTTGCCCTCATACAGAGTTGAATCCATACAGAGAAAATCCATCAGGGCAATGGGGGTCGCATTTGGCGACCCAGCTAAAGGATGGTCCTCTGACTAGGCACAGGGAAAGGGCTCCATCAAGATAGAGGACAAGGGTGGCCTATGTGGGCAGCGAGGTGGCACATCTGTGGGTGATGAGAAGGGTCAGTGCACAGGGCACATAAAGGAATTGGAAGAACTGGATTCTGGAGAGGAGGCTCCGGGGGGTAGGGGGAGTGAGCTACACCCGAAGATGTTACATCAGGCCAAGACTACACCTGGTGGAAGACGGTTGGAATGGATAAAGGCAAGGGATGGGTGCAGACTGTAGGTGGGGGTCCTCACATCTGGTCTGGGGCTAACATCTGGAAAACTTTAGGAAGGAGGGGATGCATCTGGGCTGAAGGCCACACAGCAGGAGGGGGCTTCTGAGGGTGGTTGAGCCTTTAGAGAGATCTAGTCTGGGGTACAGAGCTGGAGTAAGAACAGGGCCAAAGGAGGGTCTGGCGTGTAAGATGGGAAAGCCTTTGGCCCCTAGCCGTCCCGCAATCTTGGGCATTCTGTGCCCGGGCAGGCGCCAACCCGCACAATCGCTTTTGTTGTCTGGGCTGGTTCAGCCTCCCTCTCTGCTGGGCGAGTTGCCCCCCTCTTCAGTCGCAGGAGCCTGAGCCCGGACGCCTGGCTTCCCGGCCCCACCCCGATGGGTCAGCGCCTTTGGCCTGCGTCTAGTTCTGTCCCTGGCTCACCTCGTACTGCCGGACGCAGGGGTCCCTAGAGGTAGCCGCGTCCTGGGGAGTGGGGTGGACTGAGCTACAATGGGGGACTGGTTGGCGGCGGCAGCACCGTGGGAACCAGACGGCTTTATCAGGCCCGGAACCATCCCCCTCCGCCCCGTACACGGAGGAAGGGCGGATGTTCTTACCCCGGGCCTGGCCGGCAGGGGCGCGATGTGGGGGCCTCCTTTTCAGCAATGCCCGGGCCCACGGCCCTCGGGGACGCCTTTGCCTCAGCAGAGCTCGGGCCTCCTGCAAACTGGGTGGAAGAGGACGGAAGAGGCTGTCACCACTGTTAAATTGGTTCCCTTACCTCAAGGAAAGGGCCTCCTAAGCTAGAACTTCTGGGAGTGCTCTGCCCAACACTGCCCCCAGCCCTTTTATGGGGAGCAAACCTTGGGTGTTCTTTAGAGAAATACTTTCAGAGAGAAGAGAAAGAGAGAGAGAAAGAGAGAGAGAGAGAGAGAGAGAGAGAGAGAGGAGAGAGGAGACTTAGAAATGGAAGGGACATAACAAGAACAGAGAGATGAGGTGGATGGAAAGAAAACGGGGTGGGGCATAGAGACAGAACAGATCAAGTGGAAAAGACCCAGTGATTAAGCTAGGCAAGGAGAAGAATACATAGAAACACAGTGACTACAGTATGTGTCATTTGTGTGTGGGGGGGGGGGCAAAACTAGATGTCCCTGGGAGAAGATCAGGGAGGAATCACGTGCTTACGTCAGTGGCTGCCAGTTGAGGGACACTTGTCTCTTCTCCACCGGGCTGGGGCTGGGCACTGAAGGTGTTGGGGTCAGGCACCCCTGGAGGGCTGTGCACCTGTCACGTGGGCAGTTTCGGACCCTGCAAAAAGCTTCAGAGACAAGCAGGGACTCAGTGGGGCATCAGGGAGTCTGAGCTGCCATCGAATGCATCTTTCTATTCATTTTGGACGAGGCTGGGGAAGGGAACCTTTCACCCCCCTGCCTACCCGCATCCCATGTGGAAGAACCCACCTCTGGCACAGCGGCTCCCCCTAGGTGTCTGGCCTAGGCAGCAGAGACAGGCTGCAACACTGTAAAGAGAAGAACCGGGCTGTTCAGCTTCCTGGCACCTCGAAACTCCCCCAAAGGAAGGCAGGGGTGGATCACAGAAAAGAAACCAAGACAAGACTTGAGGGAACCCCAAGCAGATAAGTAACTTAACTTGAGGCATTTCTCTACATGCCTGTGCAACCAGAGGAGGCAAACTGGCCTAGGCTTTCAGTAAAAGCTACAAAAAATTTACATCTATGTATCTTATGAAATTCATAATCATCATCATCAATCATCATTATTCGAGACAGAGATTCTCATTATGTAGCTCTGGTTAGCCTGGAACTCGTTATCATTTTGAGACAGGTCATGCACGGTAACCCTGAGTGTTCTAGAACCTACTGTGTAGCCCAGGAAGTCCTCAGAGTCACGACAATCCTCCTACTACATCCCTTCTAATGCTAACGTTACATACGTAAGCCACCACGTCAGGCTTAAAATGATTTTAAGAAACAGTCGAAAGAGATCCCTAGGTGCATCATCTCCAAGCCCGGCCTGTCTGGCATCTAGAACTCCGCCCACTAATTCGTCGCGAGTCGGTACTCAGCCGCCATCCTGAGCCTGGCCGGTAGGTGGCGCCACACACACAGACCTTAGCGGCTGTGCACCGTGGTGTCTCCTTAGACTGCGGGTCCAGCTCAGTGCTGAGGTGGAAGGGAATACCGGAGTCCAGGATTGGGAATCCCGAGGCCTGACTTTTATCCGGTTCCCGCGTTTCCAGGCTGAACGTCCTGGGACCAGCGTCTTTTGGTCCTTGGGCTTCAGTGTCTGAGAGTAAAGGGTCTTTGCTGGACATGTCTCCGCGCTACAGGGTCTCAGCGTCAGCCGCTTCAGGGTACTGCCAGAACGTCGCAACCCAGCCCCCCCCCAGACAAGTCCATTATCCCCAAGTTAAAGGGGGGCGAGGAATGAAGGTGCACGTTCAGGTCCAGAGAAGACAACCCTGGAAGATGCTGAGAAAGGGAATCCAATGCTCTGACCCGTTGCAGATAAGTAGAGTTCAGTGGGTTAGCAGGCTATCCCGGGGAGCCTCCGAGACCCCCCCCAACCGCGTCGCTATTCCTCCCATTTTTTTCTCCAGGTTAACCCCTTCCCAGCCCCGCCCCCGGCGCGGCTCGGGTTACTAAACGCATTCCCAGAGACCGAGGCGGGAGCGGGGCCTGAGGCCTTTGTAACGGAGCAGAGCCAAGGCTGCCAGGCGCAGGGCCGGGGTTCTAGGCAGACCGTCTCCTCCGATCCTGTCACTCGCAGAGGAGATAGATGCCTGTAACCCCCAAGTTAAAAAACTATCCTGGATCTTTCCACCAAATCATGCGTAATTCATTCAATCCTGATGAGCTCCGATCTCAGCATACTAGAGCATCAGAAAACCCGAATATCCCCTACACAGGTTCCCCTAGTCCCCCTGCCAGCGGCCCATTCGCGTCTTCCTATTCCATTAGAAGAATCTAGAGTCCTTTCCAATTAATCCAGCGCCCCTAGAAACCCATAACACGGCCATTTTTCTTTAAGACCTCCTTACAACCTTCCAGCCCCTTATTTTCTTGGACACTCAAGAAACTTGGGGAGCTCCAGGTTAGTTCAAGGGCCCCACCCATCTCATTCTAAGACAACTGGAATCTTTACCGTGGTAACAACTATCCCCCAATAAACTCAGGGATCGGCTGGAACCTTATCTATCCCACCACCCTGGGAGAATCCCCTCTTAAAATTCTCAGCACCTCTCGAATTTTAACGCCTGCAAAATACTGACTCCTAATAGATCCAAGAGCTTTGACCATAGCATCCTACCAAAAGCATTTGCTTTGGAGTCTCCTAAATCTGAGGGTGTTGCTCCTCCGGAACTATCAGACTTACTGGGTGCAGCATGCATGCGGAAGAAGAGTCTGCAGTGGGCTTACCCGGCCTGGTGGCCCGGGACCACCGCGTCCTCTACGGCTTGGCTAGAGCTGGGGGTGGGGCTGGGGATGGGTCTGCTAGCAGAGGTGGCAGTTGAGAGCAGCAGCAGGAGGAGGAGGGGGCGGTGGCCACAGAGGCCAGACCGACGCATCCTGTCGGGTTCAGTGTCCGGCTCCGGGAGGGTAGTGTGTCCAGTGGGTCCCGATCCGCTTGGCCCCAGCCCCGCCCCCTCCCCCGCCCCAGCCGGAGGCCGACTCACTTTCTCCACGGTGCAAGCCTGGGGCTGTGAAACTTCCCGCCTATCAGATCCCTGCGCTGCCAGCGCTCTGAGAGAGGCCAATGGGTTCCCGACAGGGGTGGGGCTAGACGGACAGGTGCCGGGCGGGGTGGCCCAGGAGAGGCGTTCTGGAGGTGGGAGGATTTCCAGGAATCAGGTACTGACAGCAACAATCTCTCTTGAGCACCGCCAAGGGACAAAAGTGGTCGCCACCGAGATGGATGCGTAGGGCGGTCCAGGTCCTCTAAACTGGACTTAGGCTAGCAGGCCTCACCCATGGCTCAGGGCTGGGAGGATTCTGTTAGAATGTAGCTCTCTGGCTAATGGAACTGATAGTTCCCCCAGGTACCCACCTATCAGGTGAGAGACCACATTCTGCTGCTGTAGCAGACATGATGACACTCCCCAGGATGAGGCAGGGAGAGCCTGAGCTCCAGGCCAGCCTGGGCTACATCATGAGTCCTTCCTTTCTCCTCAGCCACCCACCCCAAATCTCGAAGAAACAAGGAAGTAGTATTGGGGTACTAATCTTACATCCGACCCAGGTGTCGTCTCTGTCGACCACATCAAGCCTTCCAGAAAGATGGCCCTTTCCGATGGCCCTGCCCGCTCTTTCAGTCTCACCATCTGCAAAAACTTGTCCCTCTGTGAATCCAGGCTACGCCCTTGACCAGACAGCTCCCTGAGAGCTCCCAGCTCTACCCGTCCCACACCCCTTTCAGCTTTGGTCCCTGGAAGAAACCAGAACCCCTTCCTGCCTCACTCCTTAGCATCTCCCCTTACAACCCACACAAGCCCAGAACAATAAATAGCCTTTGTTCTTGGAGACCGCCAATTTCCTCCTTTCTGGCGGGGAGGAGCCTAGGCTACAGGAGATCATAAGCCCACCCATTCCCCACTCACGTTAGTGGGTTCCAGGCTCCAAGCCCTCGTTACAACCTCCAAATTCAGTGGGTCTCAAGCCCAACTTCTTCCCCTCCCTATAAACTTGAGTTCCAGTCTGGCATGGTAGTAAAAGCCCTGGGATACCAGTACTTGAGAAGAAAAGCCCGAGAAGCTCCAGGCCAGCCTGGTGGAAAAGCAAATTCAGAGCCTTCAAGTGATTACATGCAAGAACCTGTTTCAAACAAACCAACCCCAAGTCCCCACCTTCTTAGCCTCACAAACCTCTAGAGCTTCAGTCCGCTCCCACTCCCCACCCCCCCCCCCCCCCCCCCGACCTCGTGAGTTCCTGCTTTTGCTTGAGCTTCAGACAGAGAGAAATGGGAGAGGGATTCCCTTGGAATTCCAAACCCCACTCTTCCCGTCGCTCCACTACTGGGTTTTGAAGTCTCATAGCTCAACAGTTTGACTGTTTTTTCCTCAAATCTGCTATTGCCTTGGACGCCTGCTCCTCCTTACTTTACCTTGCGTGTTTGAACATGGCAAGTGTGTGCCCACCATACACCAGCCAGCTTGTTGACTAAAATAAAGCATTAGCCCTGCCCCCAGGCATATTGGGGTTCCAGCTACAGAAGGTAACCAGGCCTCAGGCCCTATTGCATCAGCCTCCTCAGACTGAGAGCAGGGAATGTTCCAGATTCATGCCATCCCCTATTCCCATTCTTTCCAACGGAAGACATACAGGGCACACACTGAACCCCTCCCTGCAATGAGCCACACGGGCTGATTCACACAGCCACCTTCACACCATTACTGCCACCTACAGCAATACATGCCTCCACCCCACTCTAAAACCTAGAAATCGGGGCCCACCCACTGTCCAGGATCTTACAGCCCCCAGGTGCATGTTGGCAGGCAGGACTCATTCACGGCTATTCATGGGCTGACCCAGTGCAATAATGGAGTGCCAGCTTTGCCCATTAACCGTGCTCCATGCTTCTGTCTTTGTGTGGTCCCCCCAAGTCCCTGCTCACATGACCCTGTGGGGTACCATGCCCCTCACCTGTCTCTCCCCTCCCCATATCCTACCCTGTGGCTGGAGCATTTGCTGGGGGCGCTGCCGAAATTTCTCCCTTCTGCCCAGGATCCAGGGCATCGGCAATGCTCGTTGCTAGGCAACAGCCTCTGGCTCACCACTGCAACTTCCGGGGATGGTATTGGCTTCCCTTCCCCCCCTGAATTTGAAGTCTCCAGTTCCCATTTCTTATTTTTATATAATATTTATGTTTTTTCCAGATCCTAGTAGGATCTCAACACTTCAAAACCTTCTAGAGCTCTAGACTACAGCATTCTAGAAGATTCTCCACATTGTTCTCTCCTCCAAACACTTTCATTCCGATTGAAAAATACACTTTGATTTGACAATACGCTCTGTTTCTTCTAAAATCATGAGCATTCCAGATATACAAGAGTTTTCTGGCATGGAAAAAATGTCCTCAGTGTTCTAGACCTCTGATCATTACAATGCGCCCTCACATTTTAGGCTGCCTGACAGTCTGGTTCCCACCCCTTTAGAATCCCTACCATCACATACTCCCCAGGACTGTATTGGTAGGTGAAAAATAACCCAGAGTTTGGGGTCCATGGACATTCCAGAACACCCAGGTTTGAGCATCATTCACCTCTTCACACTCCCGTCTGTGTCCCAGATGGCCTGCCGATCCAGAGAACTCTATGCCACTTTGGATTTTTTTTTTTTTTTTTTTTTTTTTTTTTTTTTTTTTTTTTTTTTGGAGGGGTGGAGTAAGTTTACCTAGTCTGGCTTCAAAGTCAGGTAGCAGAGGATGACCTTGAATTCCTGCTCTTCCGCCTTAGCCTCGAGAGCACTAGATTCTAGGAGTGAGCAATGGGCTTACCATGACAGATGGGGGTTTCTGGGAATTTATTACATTCCCTCTTGTTCCCTTGGCATCTCAGCGGCCTGGGTTCATTTCTGCATCTGCTAATCTTCAGCATTCAGCACTGTTTGTTTTTTGAGTCCTTTTGTTCGGTTGTTTGGTTTGTTTGGGTTTTTTGCTTTTGTTTTTGCTTTGAGACCAGGTCTTACACTGTGTAACCTTGGCTAGTGTGGAATTTACCACATAACTGGGCTGGCCTTGTACTCAGAGAGATCTACCTGCCTCTGCCTCCTGAGTGCTGACCTAATGGCAGGCACCCCCATGCCAGACCAGTGCTCTTTGTAACGGGTCTTGCACTTTGACCACCTGGGACTGACCTCCCTTACTAGCCTCTGAGGGCTCAAGGCCCAGCTCAGGACTCTCCCTATTCACCATACTGACTACAGTGACTGATTCAGAAATGGCCTCATGACTAGATTCAAACCCATGAAAACCTGGCCTGTGGTTTGTGTTTGTTTGTTTTGTAACAAAGTTTCTCTGTGGAGTCAAGGTTGGCCTTTCTTTTTTTCTTTCTTTTTTTTTTTCAAGGTCTCTATGTGTGGTCCTGGTCAAGTTGGAATACTCTATGTAGACCAGGCTGGCCTCAAACTCACAGAGATCCACTTGCATCTCCCTCCTGATTAAAGGTGTGGGTCACTACCGCCTGGCCAGATTGGACTCTTAATTTGTGTGTTAGTTTCTTATCTCTTGGTATGAAAAATACCTGGCAAAAGTTACTTACAGGAGGATTTATCTTGACTCATGCCAAGGATACAGGCCATTGTGGCAGGGAAGTCGCAGATACATTGTATAATCAATCAATCAGGAGGCAGAGAGCAATGGACAGAGGCTCTCAGTTCGCCCTCCTTTGCATGCAGTCTGGGCTAGCAGCCCATGAGAAGGGGTCACCCACATTGAGGGTGGTTTTTCCATAGGATGGCACTGCCCACATTGGAGGGTGGGTCTTACCACTTTAATGAACCTAATCTACACCATCCTTTGGAATGCAAAGAGACCAACCTAAACTGGATAATTCCTCTCAAGCATGAGGTTTATCTCCTGGGGGTCCTAGATCCTGATAAGTAGCAGTATTAACCAACACAACTCAAGATCCTTCTGTTTCAGCCTCCAGAGTGCTGGTGTCACAGGTGTGTGTCACCACAATTAACTCAGTCCTGTGGTTCTTTTTTTTTTTTTTTTTTTTTTTTTTTTTTTTTTTTTTTTTTTTTTTGCCTGCTAGACAGGACATAGGGACAGCGAGGAGTCTTCTGGAATTGAATTGTCTGGGCTGCAGACAAGGTATCCCAGATGGAAGCAGGCAAGAAGTAGAAAGCCATTCTAAGTCTGAAGCCGGGGGTAAGCCAATACTTTCTCTTCTTTGCTTAATCCAGAAGTCAGATGTTTCTGATTTTTGTTTTGCTCATTCATTCATTCATTCATTCATTCATTCATTGGCAGGGTCTCTCTACATAGTCCTAGCTCTCCTGAAATTCACTATGTAGACCATTCTGGACTCACACTCACAGAGATCTGCCATGGGATAATCCTGTACACTGTGAAGATTATTGCTTTCATTGCTAATAAAGAGCTGATTGGCTGATAGCTAGGCAGGATTTTTGGGACAGAGAGAATGCTGGGAAGAAGGAGAGCAGAGTCGGAGGAGTTGAGAGCCAGACATGGCAGCAGCAACATGGGAAGTTCATACATGTGGCAAACGAGCCTCAGGGCAGCACATAGATTAACAGAAATGGGCTAAGCTGGTAAGAGCTGCCTGGATACAAGCCTAAACTACTGGTGGAGCATTTATAATTAATGTCTTTTTTATTTAATTTTTTATACCAACCATAGTTTCCTCTCCCTTCCCTCCTCCTGCTCTCTCCCCCCTCCTCCCCTCAACCCCATCCACCCTTCAGAGAGGATAAGGCCTCCCACTGGAGTTAATGAAACCTGGCATTAAAGGACTTGAATGGTCATTTGGGAGTGGCTGGTGGGACAGAACTGATTGGCGGTCTAGACAGAAACTCTGCCTATAGGGAGCTCCTCCTGCCTCTGCCTCTCCAGTGCTGGGATTAGAGGTGTGCTCCATCTCAACTGTAGCAGTATCTCTGAGTTTAAAGCTTAGAACTTGATGGACCCCTACATTTCCATCTCTTCTTGGGGAGCCACCCCCTCAAAGGGAAAAAAAACAAGAATACAAACAGTGCTGGCAGTAAGGACTTTATTAGGGAGGTGACTTTGGCTCTTAGGAAAGGAAGGCTAAGGGACCTCAGTGACTCCAAGGAGGCCCTGGCCCTTGCTCCAGCAGGAAGGCCGAGTTCCCTGGGCCCAGCCCATATGAAGGCACTGTGGTGGTTAGGCTCAAAAGGAAGTTTCATTAAGAGTGTTCTTGGGAGGTGTCAGTGGAGTGCCAAGACCTGTGGAGGGTCGAGGGGCTGGGGTCGGTGGGCGTCGGGGTTCCGGAGCACCTCTCGCCAGCTCTTGACACCGATCCACGAAGCTTCCGGCCCCACGGCGCCGGACCTCTGCCTGCGGTGGGCTGGGGCTCCCTCTGTGGCCTGACAGGGACATGTTGCTGCAGGCTGAGTGGAGACTGAGAGGGAGAGAAAGTCAGGGTCCCGGTATCAGCGGTATCACCGTGCTGTTTCCACTGCTTGGAGGGAAGTGGCGCTACAGCTACCTGGTAAGAGAGGTCCTGGGTGAGGGGCTGGGGAAAGCTCCCCGAGAGGCAGTCAACGGGGCCAGTTCGCACTGCTCCAGCTGGCCCATCAGCTCTTCTTCCGTCAGGCCACCTGCTGCGGGTGGCAAAGAAGCAGGGTCAGGGGTAGGATGGAGGACAAAGACCAAGAGCAGCTGGTGGTAGGAGGGAGAAATGGATGGGCTGGGGCCAGAGGCTCCGAGAGAAAGTAGAAAAACCATGGCAAGAAAGGGCTGGAGGGCAAGAAAGGCCCAAAGGGACCAGAGGGCTGAGACCGGGGAAGAGAAACCATGGGGAGGAGTACCAGGGGTCTGGCCCAGGCCATCCATGGCAGTCGTCAAATCCCACATGGCCAGGCTGCCATTGGCCTGGCCGGTGAGCAGGTAGCGCCGGGGCCTGGAGCCCAGCCGTATGGAACCCTCACACTCCAGCACTGTGAAGGCTGTCGTGGGCGAGCCATCCACTGAGCAAACGGAACACACCCTGTGGGATGCAAGGCGTCAGGAGTCATCAGCCTGGTCCCTCTCTGTTCCCACCTCTGAGCCTGCAGGTCCTGTCCCTCCCCAGCCCACCCAATCCTTTTCCATTCCCATCACTTCATTTTGCTTTGAGACGGGTCTCATGTAGCCCAGGCTGGCCTGCAACCCGCTGGGTAGTTGAGGATGACTTTGAACTTCTGATCCTTTTGCCGCTACCTCCTGGGTGCTGGGGTTACAGGCATGTACTGTGCCCTGTTTACTCAGTACCAGAGGTCAAACCCTAGCTTCACGCATGCGAGGTGCACGCTTCTGACTCACTCCACTGACCTGGCTGCATCCCAAACCTCTTAGACCAGGTTTTCCTTCGGCATCTCAGATAGTGTGCCCCCCACGCACATTTATGTATCCCAGGGGGCCTCAGCACCCTTCCCACACCCCCTGCTTGTCTCCTCTGTTGCGCCTGCCACCTCCCATGGGCCACCCAGTGTCTCTCAGATCACTGTCTCATCCTGTGTCCCACCAAACACTTGGCCCAAAGTCATCCCTGCCTTTTGACCGCTTGTCCAGTCCCTTACACAGGCATAGCTTCCCATGCACTTAGGAAAAGGCCTCAGCTGTCCTACTCAAGGTCCAGGCCCACTACCCAGGTGGCTCTTCCCAGCCCTGGCACATGCTCAGCAGGCATGCTCTCCTGTCCTCCTTTCTTCTACACAGTCCTCAGTCCGCATTCCTACGTAGCTGAAGGTTTCTCTGCAGAGGCCACTCCCCAAGCAACGCTCTCAGGCCTCCTTTTCAGGTCACCTGCTATGGACTCCTGTAGCAACCTGTGCGCCCATCCACTCCCCATCCCAGGCCTGCACCCCACCCCACCCTGACACTCTACTGCACCCCACCCCACCCTGACACTCTACTGAACCCCATCCCACCCGACTCGATTGCTTGGGTTGTCTATGGTCCAGCACAGTGACCTGAGGTTTCTCCAGTGTCAGCTTCACACACACAACCCAGAGGCCCATTCACCCTGCAGCCTCTGCTCTTTCAGGACCCCTTTCCAGCCTCTTCCCTGGTCCTGCCTCATTGGTGGACAGTACTCACCGCTGCCCAGTGGAGGAGAGACGCACAAAGAGCTGGCTGGCATTTGGCACCACCTTCTGGATAAATACCTGCTGGTCATCCCGCTCACCATAGGGACCTGTGTGGGCAGGGGTGAGGTAAGGACCACAGGGTTCGCAGGGCCTTCACAGCCCACAGCACTACCTGTCCCCATTGCTTGGCCAACGCCCAGACCTAGATCCTGCTCCCAGGCTACCGCAATTGGACAGAGGCAGACAGAACTAGGGGCTGGCCAGGATCAACAGCATTCAGGCCTGTCTGCTGATGGTCAGTGGGAACCAACGACAGAGTGGGGTTAGCTGGGGGTACAGAGGTCAACAGCAGGTCAGGGGGAAGCCAAGGTGAAGGTCAACGAGGGGCAGAAGTCAGTGGGTTTGAGGACTACAATGCAGCTAAACGGGCAGGAGAGGTGGGCCAGTAGGATCCCACACGGCTCAGGCAGGTCTGCGGGAAGGGATCAAGGGAACCAGCAGGCACCAATGTCATTGCCAGCACTGCAGCCTCCGTGCCCGTCGGCCGATTCCAGTGCCAGGATCTTGAAGGACGCTAGCGGAGTGGAACCAGGCTGGGTGGAGATCATGCCTCGAAAGCGAGTCACAGACCAAGTCCGAACATGGTTGTTGTCAGCGCAGACTAAAGAGCAGAGGGAAAGCCGAACGTCAGGCCTGACCCTGGTGCCCGCACAGTCCGACCCTCCTGGGCCCCTAGCATGAGACCCTTTTGGAGGTGTGAGGGCCCAGCTGTGGTGAGTACTTCCCTTTAAGAAATTCTCTCTTCTGGATGCCCAGAGATCCTGTCAGCTCTGCTCTGAAGTGGTCTGAATCTGTCCCCATGTTATCCTGGCTATGGACCGACCCCCCCCCCCTCCCCCGGGATCATTTCACCTCATCTCTTTTCTCGGCTTCTGATCCTATCCAGTGCCTACAGCTACATCTCACATTCAGACAAAGCAAGGACATCAACCCTTGAGACCCTCCAGGCCCCTCCCCCTGCATTAACTCCTCCCACTCTCCCTACTGGTTCTTTTGCAATGGCTGTTCCCTCTGACTGGAATGCTTATCCCTTCATTTCTGCTCTAAGGCCCTCAGCCTCTGACAGGCTTGCCCTGAATTAGTGTTCTTCAGTGATCCTCAAACACTTGAGAAAGAAGTGTGATAATCCACGCCTAAAACCCGGGGCTTTCCTGAAACCCCGGGTTTGGAAGGCTGGATCCAAAGGAATCTAAATTCCAGGCTAGCCTGGGCTATGTAGCAAGACCTTATTTCACTCAAAACCCCAGGGGCTGACTCAGTTGACAGTGTTTGTCATGTGAGCATCCAGCATGTGGAGGCGTGTTTTGTCATCCCTGCGCTGGGGAGATGGCAATGAGCAGGTCCCAGGGACTCCCCAGCCAGTCACCCTAGCATATCCCCAGATCCTATAAGGGTCCTATTTTGTTGTTGTTTTATATTTATTTATTTATTATGTATACAATATTCTGTCTGTGTGTATGCCCGCAGGCCAGAAGAGGGCACCAGATCTCATTACAGATGGTTGTGAGTCACCATGTGGTTGCTGGGAATTGAACTCAGGACCTTTGGAAGAGCAGGCAATGCTCTTAACCTCTGAGCCATCTCTCCAGCCCCTTGTTTTTTTTTTTTTTTTTTGAGACAGGGTTTCTCTGTGTGGCTTTGGGGCCTGTCCTGTACAGCGGGTTGTCCTCTACCTCACAGAGATCTGCCTGCCTCTGCCTCCCAAGTGCGTGCGCCACCACAGCCTGGCTGCCATAAGAGTCTTAAAAAACAAGATGGACTGGAGAGATGGCTCAGAGGTTAAGAGCACTGGCTGCTCTTTCAGAGGACCTGGGTTCAATCCCAGCACCTGCATGGTAGTTCTCAACTGTCTCTGGATCCGACACCCTCACACACACCTACATGTACATAAAATAAAATAAAAAATAAAAACAAAAAACCCAAGATGAAGGGAGCTGGAGAGAGTTAAGTGGTTTAGTGAACTTGCTACTCTTGCAGAGGATCTGAATTCAGTTTTCCAGCACCCATGTTGGGTGGCTCACAACCACCTATAACCCCCATCTCCTGGGATAGTGACATCCTTTTCTGCCCTCTGTAGACACCTGCGTGTGCATGCACGCACACACACACACACACACACACACACACACACACACACGTAAGTTTGTTTGTTTGTTTTTTTTTTTTTTTGGTTTTTCGAGACAGGGTTTCTCTGTAGCTTTGGAGCCTGTCCTGGAACTAGCTCTTGTAGACCAGGTTGGTCTCGAACTCACAGAGATCCGCCTGCCTCTGCCTCCCGAGTGCTGGGATTAAAGGCGTGCACCACCGCCGCCCGGCCACACGTAAGTTTTTAGAATCTCTCTTTTTGGTTTGTTTTTGTATTGTTTTGAAAGTTTCTCTGTGTGGCCCTGACTGTTCTAGAACTCACTCTGTAGACCAGGCTGGGCTTACACTGGAAGTGGTTCTCCTCCCTCACCCTGCGGAGTGCTGGGATAACAGACCCGAGTCCCTGGCCTGTCACAGTCTTTTCCACGTCTGTGACAGCCAGCTGGGGTCTCCTGTTATCTTCAGCCTCAGAGAGGTGTCTCTCCACACACCTGTCCCCACTGGAAGTCCCATCCTCCGGGCTCCTGGCTCCCAAAGCTGTCCCCACTGCGGGGACCCCCACCTGAGATGAGGTGCTTCTCTGACAGCATGATCTTGGTGACAGGACTGCGATGCACACTGAAGGTCTGGAAGAGCTGGGGACCTGAGCCCACAGTCTCAGGGTGCTGCACGATGACCCGCACGACCCCTGAGCTGGTGCCATAGGCAATCTCAATCCAGTTCCCACTGTCACCTAGGCCAACAACAAAGAGGGTCTGTCGTGGAAAACAGAACCAGGGCAGAGGGCAAGAGAGTGAGAGAAGGAAGTGGGGGGAGAGATGGGGGTGAAAGAGACAGAGACAGAGAGACATATCCATGAGACTAAGAAACCACAGGTGGGGGCGGAGAGACGGCTAAGTGATAAAGAGCATTTGCTGCTCTTCCGCAAGACCCAAGTTCAATTCCCAGGACCACATGGCAGCTCAAAGCCTACCTGGAACACCTATTCTGATCCCTTATTTGTACTCTCTGGGCACCAATCATGTACTTACATACATGCAGCAAAACAGTCATACACATTAAACAATAAATCTTTTTATAAATTTCTGAATGACCTATAAACAGAATAAGAGAGAGCTTCCCGGTGTCTCAGGAACTCCGCTGACAACTTTTCATTTTGAGAGCCTCAAAACTTTTTTCATTTTTTTGAGAGTCTCACTAGGTAGCCCTGGTTGGCCTAGAATTCAATATGTAAATCAGGCTGGCTTTGAACTCACAAACTCACAGAGATTCCCCCTCCCCCAAGCTGCCTCTGCCTCCCTGAGTGTTGGAGAGATTCCCAGAAACTAAACAAAGCATCATAAAGAACACAGGTAGAAAAAATACAGTGTCAGCAGTGTGTGCAGGGGCCACAGCCAATGCACTTGTATCCCATATAGGAACATGGATGGGTATTAAATGTAGGAGATGGGGAGAAGAACCGAGGGGCTAGCCTGTGATCCCAGCACTCAGGAGGCTCATGCAGAAGGGTGAAGTGTTCTAGAGTTAGAGGTTACCCTAGGCTACAGAGAAAGATTCTGTCTTCCCCCAAAATGGGGGGAGGGATAATCAAGGACCCCTGAGTTTGGATTTATCTACTATCTGGTATGTATCAATTCTCTTGGTTTTATGAATTATACAAATATCATGTCCTGATGGGATGGAAAAGACCCAAAAATTAACTAACAGTGGCATGTCATGGAGCAAGTGGCTAAACAAAACAAAGCCAAACCACATGCTCAAGGAACTTTCTGAGCAACCCCACGAGACACGCTGCACAGGCAGGGACATGGCTGCAGGTCAGGTCTGGGGCTGACCAATGAAAACAGGGACAGAGGCTTCATCATAGCTTACTGGTTTTGGGAGTGAGGTAGACGCTGAGTGCGGTGACCCCATCCTCTGCCGGGTCCCGGTAGAGCTCACTGACAAGGAGGTCATTGTCCTTCATCCGCAGGGGGAATTTCTGCACATCTAGGTGGACAGGCAGGGGTGGGGCAGATGTGTTGGAGGTGCCTGCTCCAGCCTACCCATCACACCACAGGAGGAAGAACGTGGCTCACCTACGTAATAGATGGAGCCGTTGCTGCAGCCCAGGAGGAGGAAGGAGCCGGCTGCATCGTAACTGGTGATAGGCTGGACCTCCTGGACCTGGGGCAGGAAAGTGGCAGCAGTGTAGGACCCTCCCGGTGTCCTTGCCTTTCTCCTACAGTGACCATTTCTGTGTGCCCAGCATGGCCATGCTACCTGGGCCTGAGTCTATCCCTTCCAGCCTTGCCAGCTGCCATCTGTGTCTATCTCTAACATCACGGCTGTTCCTGTAATGTCACGGCTGTCCCTGTAACGTCACGGCTGTCCCTGTAACATCACGGCTGTCCCTGTAACGTCACGGCTGTCCCTGTAACATCACGGCTGTCCCTGTAACATCACGGCTGTCCCTGTAACATCACGGCTGTCCTTGTAACATCAGGGCTCTCTCTGTAACATCATGGCTCTCCCTGTAACATCATGTCTGTCCCTGTAACATCGTGGCTGTCCCTGTATCATGGCTCTCCCTGTAACATCGTGTCTGTCCCTGTAACATCACAGCTCTCCCTGTAACATCAAGGCTCTCCCTGTAATATGATGGCTGTCCCTGTAACATTGTGGCTGTTCCTGTAACATCATGGCTCTCCCTGTAACATCATGTCTGTCCCTGTAACATCGTGGCTGTCCCTGTAACATCACAGCTGTCTCTGAAAAGCACGGCTCTCCCTGTAATGTCATGGCTCTCCCTGTAACATCTCTCTCTCTCTCTTCCTGAGACAGGGTTTCTCTGTTTACCTTTGGCTGTCCTGAAACTTGCTTTGTAGACTAATCTGACCTTGAACTCACAGAGATCCACCTGCCTCTGCCTCCTGAGTACTGGGACTAAAGGCATGTGCCACCAGGCCCGTGTTCCATGAGCCTTTACCCCACACCCACTGTAGGGCTGTCTGGCTCTCTCTCCAGGTGGTGTGAAGCAGGAAGGAACCCCTGGGCCTACGCAGTCCAGACACTTGGGAGGAGGGTGCCAGGCTGGCCAAACTCACCTGCCAGTGCTTTGTGACAGCATTCCACACCCCGATGCGCCCCGTGTGGCTTGTGGCAATGAGCTGGTTCCCAACAAAGAACAAGGCCTCCACTGGTACACCCAGGTGGAAGACACCTGTAGGCAGCAAGGAGAGACTGGACGCCCACTGCAGGGGTGGGGTGCGGCAGCAAGGAGGGCTCAATGGGAGGCTGGATACCCACTGCAGGGGTGGGATGCAGCAGCAAGGAGGGCTCAAAGGGAAGCTGGATGCCCACTGCAAGGGTGGGGTGCGGCAGCAAGGAGGGCTCAATGGGAGGCTGGAAGCCCACTGCAGGGGTGGGGTACGGCAGCAAGAACCTCAAGGGCCATGTTTTGTGTTGGGAAATGGAATCCCCGAGGCTAAGAGGATTCCAGGTATTAGACAGAGCTTTTGATAAGTGTGGAACTCTAAGGGCAGGTAGAATTCTAACAGGCTGAGGTTTCCAAAAAGGCTAAAAACTCTCCTGTTGGGACAAAGGCTATGACAACTGAGGGCTGAATTTTGTTGTTATTGTTTTGAGTTGGGATCTCATGTAGCCCAGGCTAGCCTCCACCTTCTCTGTGTTGGATTACCAGTTTATATGGTGCTGGGATTCGATCCAGAATTCCATGCATGCTCCCCTCTCTCCAAACACATAAATAAATATATACAAAAATAAAATATAATCAGTGTGTTAACTGGGCATGGTGGCACTAGTTGTGGCTGTGGTCCAGCATTCAAGTTGAGGGCAAGAAGACCTGGAATTCAAGGCTTGGGCTAAATGGTAAAACCTTGTCTAAGGCCAAATAAAAAATGCAGGATTCCGAAGGTCTAGAACATTCTCTTACAGGGTAAAGAGACTGACTAGGGCACAGTATTTTTATGCTTCTCGTATGGATATCCAGTTTCACGGGCTGGGTTATTTTAACAGATTGCAGAATTCTACAGGAGTTTAAAAAGCCCAAGGCGCATACCTATCTCAGAGCCGCCACCTTGTGCCTGTAGAGCCCACAGAAGGATCTCGCTGCCTGTGGCTGCAGCCACCATCTTGTCGTGCTCACCTGGAGCACCGCTGAGCACCCGAGCGGTGAGAGCCAGGCGCTCGATGGGCCAATCCAGGCGAGGGCTGGAAAACGCTAGCTGCCAGCCAGAAGCTTCCTTTAGCCTGCGAGATTGGAGGAACCATCAGCTCCCTCCTCAGAGCCGCCCTCTCCCACAGCCCATCCCCCCCTCTCAGTACCTGTAACAGACCAGGAAGTGCGTGTAGGCCACAGCGATCCAGTTGTGGTGGCCACAGACCAGTCGCACCATCCCTGGCTCCTCCAGTTGGCCTTGGGGACAAGAGAGGAGACCAGAACAGGGTCACAGCGGCCCATTGGTCCTGACCTCCTAAAGGACAGAAATTTAAGCTGCATCTGGTAGTGTGGCCTGTAATCTCAAGTACTTTGGTGGTTGAGACAGAAGGAACACTAATTCAAGGCCAGCCTGGGCAACTTAGGGAGACCCGGTCTCAAAACAGAAAGTAAAGAGAAGGCTGGGGGCCAGGGAGTGGGTTCAGCATATAAAAGCAGCTCTGGAACAAGCCGGACACTCTAGGCTCAATATCTACAACCTACGTGGTAGCCTCTGACCTCCACAAGTGCACTGTGTTATGAGTTCACACACGCATACAATAATGATAATTAAAAATAAATAATCAGATAAAAATGATGGTTCACACTCCTAGTTCTAGCACTCAGGAGGCCGAGGTAAGAGAACTGGATTGCTCTGAGCTCCAGACCAGCCTGGCTCAGAGCAGGAGGCTAGACAGTGCCAGAATGCATGCTCCAGGATCGGTACCCAGCACAACAGTGCCAGAATGCATGCTCCAGGATCGGTACCCAGCACAACAGTGCCAGAATGCATGCTCCAGGATCGGTAACCAGCACAACAGTGCCAGAATGCATGCTCCAGACTCGGTAACCAGTACAACAGTGCCAGAATGCATGCTCCAGGCTTGGTAACAAGCACAACAGTGCCAGAATGCGTGCTCCAGGCTTGGTAACAAGCACAACACACGTGCCAAAGACAAAGACAGACGCTTACCTGATGGGGATGGAGGTGCTCTCTCATCCAGCATTCGGCCCAGCAGCCCTGCATTACCCAAGTTGGGGGGCATGGTGTTGCTCCGTCGAACAGGGGCTGGACGTCCCCCTACTTGCTGGGGTCCCACCAGGCTGTGCCGGTTTCTCCGCTTCACTGGGAATACTGTAGTGCAGGGGAGTGTCAGTCACCAGAATTATAATCATGGCGGGCTGTGAACACTGAAACTGCATGCAATGAATGCCCCGTGTGGGGCATAGTGACCCGGGGAAGGTGTGCCGTGGTGCCAGGGTATGGCATTCTATGACCCAGAAGCCTATGACAGAGAAAGAGCCAGTTCGGTGCTGCTATGGTACCGATGCCTTTCCACTACTTGCTAACTTCAGTCAGGCCTGGAAGGTAGGTCTGTAACTGTAACTACTTGGAAATCTGGAGCTGGAGGATTGCAAGTTCAAGGTCAGGCTAGGCAACTTAGTGAGACCCTATCTCAACAAACAACAAGAAAACAAACCAGAAGAGGGGTGGTGAGATGTCTCAGTAGGTGAAGGTGCTTGTCACCAAGACTAACAATCGTTACTTTGATCCTGGGACCCATGTGGTGGAAAGAGAGAAATGATTCTGACAAGTTGTCCTCTAATCTCCTTACATGCCCCCCCCAAGTGCCCCAATAAATACATACATATAATAACTATTTTATTTTTAAAGTAAAGATAGAGATGGGTTGTATCTCAGCAGTAGAGTATGTTTCCAGAATTTACCCGGGAAGGGCTGTAGGCAGAAGTAGAACACATGCCTAGAATTCCCCAGTCAAGGCTTGGGGGTGTGGCTCCATGCTACAGCACCTGCTGGGCATGCACAAAGCCCTGGGTGCCAACTCCAGTACTATAGTAAATACATAATAAAATAAAGAATATAATGCAGGCGCTACAGAGATGGCTCTTGGGTAAAGTACTTGCTATACCCCGAGAGCTAGGAAGGAAAACCAAGGCAAATCCTCCCATTTTGTGCACAAGCGAGCTTAGCCAATCAGTAAATGCCAGGTTCATTGAAACAGGGTCATAACAACAACAACTATTATTAATAATTATTATTATAGAATAAATGGAAAATTTTGTTTTCTTCCCTCCTAATAAAGGGAACCAACCCTCTTTTTTTTGGGAGAAAGAACATTGTTCTGGCTTTTTGTTGTGGTGTTTGTTTTGAAACATGGTCTTCCAGTGTCTCCCTGACTATCCTGGACCTGGATATGTAAGCCAAGCTGTTCTCCCACTCACAGAGATCCCCTGCCTCAGTACTGGGATTAAAGGCATGTGCTGCCATGCCCAGCTGTTCTGCTCAGGCTTTATTTTCACATTTCTACTGTGTTTGTGGTATAAAGTTAGTAGCTAAAGTTTATATTTTAAATGCTTGTTTGTTTTTTGTTCCGTGTTTCTCTTTTCTGAAAAACAGAGCAAAACCTAAGAAAACTCAGATTACATCTCCCATCAGGCTCCAGTGCAAGCAAGCTTCACGGAAAATGCTGTTTCCTATTTCTTTTCCAAGCATCTGATAAAGAACTACAACTCCCATTACAGCTCTAGGCTCCAAATACAAGTATCTAAGAGTCTTTAGTCTTATGGGAAATGTAGTCTCTAACCCAATCTCCCACTCCCCGGCATCTACTGGGAGTGCCTACCTGGAGGAGGCAGATAACCATTGAAGAGGACATTTCCACAGGAAGATCGATCTAACTCTTCCCTTACCTGCAGGCGACGAACTGCAAGAGAAGGACTCAAAACTTGATCTTGAGGGATAGGAAGGCAGACCCATGACCCTCTCTCCCCATGTGGTTTTCCACAGAACTGCCAACCAACTCCTTCAGAGCCAGACCCAAACCCAGTGCTCTTAGCTCTAACCCAACCATCTTTCTGACTGGGCAAGTCAAAAACGTAGAGAATGCTCAGGAAGTAACTGAGCATGCTGACTGGGGGGGGGGGGGGGGGACTTACACTTACCCAGTGGAGTGAGCCCATAGAATTGGGCTTCATGGAGGAGGCTGGACCCGTGGATACCCCTGGGTAATAAAAGAGAATCGGGGTAAAAGTCTGGGGTGTTTGGGGTGGGCAGCACATTCTGAGAAGGTTTTTGAAACTGCTAGTATTGAAAAACAAACAAACAAAATACTTTTAAAAAAAATCTAGGGAACAAACATGTGTGCACATATTTGGAGGGGGTGTAGAACATGATCAGGACTGAATAATTTGAATCGAATGGAACACATGGGCAGACACTCCGAGGAGGAGAGATTTACATGATGGGGGAACGTACCCCCTTACCCATACCAACCTGGGGTCTAACTCTTTGGTCCGCAGGAAGTTGAGGATGGGGGCAAAGACGGTGGGGTCCCTGTCGATGAAGATCTGCATGGGGGGAGGGCATGGCAACCGGGAGTGAGTAGGAAGTCCTGTCCTTCCTCCCACTGGCCGTCCCACTTTTGATCTCGCCCTACTCACAGCTCCGGTCTCATCTTTCAGAGTTGAGATGCGTCCGCTCAAAAGACTACAGGAAGGGGAAGCCGAGGAGGTGTCACGGGCCGAGTTGCAGAGGTGAGTAAAGGTGGAAATAAGTCTTCCCACACCCTTTCCTTTCATCCCCTCCTACCCTCGCCCCAAATTGGCCCTCCTAATCACCTGGAGAAGAAAGAGTCTGGGATCCAGGTGAGCGTCTGGCGAGAGGTACTGAACCTGGGCCGTGAGGTAAGGAGAAGAAACAGATGACGGGGAGGTAAGGACCGCTGCCTTCTCCCACGCGATCCACGCACGGAAACTTCCCTCCTTTGGCATTTTTTTTTTTTTTTTTTAATCCAAGCGCCAAGCCTCCAGCACGGGGCGGAGCAACCCTTGATGGACAGGGATTACCACCCCCACCCCTAGAAGAGGCGGGTATCCCGCCTTCGTCCCGTAGGATGGGGCCTCGGGGAATCTCCCACACTCACCGCTTGCCCCCCACGTTCAGATTGATTACTTCCCCCGGGGATCCCGGACTCGGGACCCCCTCCGCTGCAGTCGTAGCAACAGCCATGGCCCCCCGGCGAGCCTGCCGGCCTGGACCCACTTCCGGGTGCGCACAGACCCCGCCCCTGATGCTTGCTCATTGGTCTAGAGAGTCCAGCATTCTCCGACGATTGGACAGAGCGCTCGCTCATCGCAATTACGTTTCTCTGACTCTTTAAAGCCCGGCAGTCTTTCCTGACCTCGATGGGGCGCATCTCTCAGTTGCTTTGGGGTAGTTTAATAACTTCCCATTATTTCTAGGGTTCCCTTATTTAGGTATAATATCTAGGCGACTCGTTGAGTACGTGCGCAGATCTTGAAATGAGCCACCAATGGGCAGGTACATCCAGTGTCTGGTAGACGGTCTTCGCACCCGCGTCCCCACATCAGCCCACCCTCCAATCCCGTCACAGGTACGCGAACAAACCAGCGTAGACCGTCAAAGCCAAAGGGTTTATTATAGGTACATACAGTGTGCGCCTGCCACACCGCCCCGCACCCCCGGCCCTGGCGGTGTCTCCGGGCAGCCATTGGGGCTGCCTGTAACCCTGATCCCCCGACTCCCAGGGAGGTGCTCCAGCCAGAAGCATGCAGGGGGGAGGACTTTCCAACCCCCCATCCCCTCGGGAAGTGGCATTTACAGCTGGATGGGGGAGGAGAGAGGAAGACAATTTTGAACTTTGACTCCCCTCCTATTAAAAGCCTTCGCGGATGCGGGGCGGGGGAAGGAGGGAGAGGTCTACATTTTTGCAAAAATAAACTAAGTCAGGAATTAACCTCATGGCTCTGAGATGGTGGAGTGCAGGGGCTAAGGGCCCCTTCGCTCCCTCTTCCCAGACAGATCAAGGCAGCATTGGAAGTGAGGTAAAGGCAGGGAGGAAGTGTGTCCCCCTCCCCACCCCCTAGCACCCTGGATGGTCCAGGGGACCTCACCAGCGCCCCCGTGTCCATCCTTAGGGCGGAGAGGAGGCCAGCGAATACCACCACCTCCCAGATCCCTCGCCACTCCAGCTTCTTGGGGCAGGATCTGACGATGGGGCAGGAGCTTGGCTCAACTGGCTCCCTGCCCGTCCCCACCAAGCTCAGTTATTGCATAAAAAGAATGGAGCCCCAGCACCTGGGGTTGGGTTGGCGAGCGGGAAGGGACCGAGATATGGCTATAGGGACAGCAATCCCCCACCACCATTTCTTGGAGTGCAGGAGAAGTCCCTTCCATTCCAGGGTCCACCGTGACACATCCGCAGTCATTCCTGCCCTTGCGGATGTAAAGGTGTCTTTGTGTCCACAGTGCGGAGAGGAGGGGTAAGGAGACTTGTCAGACTCCAAGTGGGGAGGGTACCTGGAGTCACTTTCGGCGCCCGCTGGCCCTACGCTCCGCACCCTCACGTTTGGGGTTGCCCTCATCTGTGGATGACGTTGTAGGTAGTGTCTGACCCCAGCGGGCGATCTCGGCGTGTTCCGCCACTGAGTTAGCCACAGCCTCCAGCCAGCCATTCATCTCTTCCTGGTGGAAGAAGCGGGACAGGTCCGTCTCTGGGGGAGGATCTCAACCACACTGCCCTCCCTTCTGTTATCTGGGTAATGCTGATAGTGAGGCTAAGGGGACTCTTCTCTAAGCCCTTCTGTGGATCTATTCGCTTAAACAGAAGCAATAGCATCATCTGTAAGACACCCCCCCACACACACACACACAGAAGAACAACCTAAATGAAGGGAAGTATTGAGCAGAAACTTGCAGAGTCTTGACCTTTGCCAGTCCCTGTGCTAATTGGCCTCCATGTACCAACTGACTTCACTTTTCACAAAAGCTCTCAGATAAATTATTTGGGGTCTAGAAAGAGAGCTCAGTGGGTAGCAGCACACTGGAGCCTGATGAACAGGGCTTCATCAGCAGGACCCACACAGCGGAAGGCGAGCACTGACTCAGGGAGCCTCTACCTGCACACCCAAGGCATAGTATGTGTGCGCACACACACATACTTATGAACACACATGCAAAAATAAAATGTAACGGAGCAGGATGGTGGGGCACCCCTTTAATCCCAGTACTTGGGAGGCAGGGGTAGGAGGATCTCTAGGAGTTTGAGGTCTGCCTGATCTACATAGAAAAGTTCCAGGACTACATAGAGAAACCCTGACTCAAAAAGAAAAATAGAAACCAGATTTAGGAACTTGATGGCTCCGTGAGTAAGAATACTGGCTGCCCTTCCGTGGGACCAGGATTCCATTCTCGGCACCAACATGAGCATCTGTTTCGGGGGATACACCACTCTCTTCTAGCCGTGGTGGAGAACCAGGATGACACACACACACATGCAGGCAAGCATACAGATAAAAATAAATGTTTTTAAAAAAATTTTAAAGGATCTTTAAAAAAAAACAACCTCCTTCTTTCATTTGTGTGATGTTTAAGAATGTGTGTTGGGGGCCAAGCGGTGGTTGCACATGCCTTTAATCCCAGCACTCGGGAGGCAGAGGCAGGTGGATCTTTGTGAGCTCTTTGTGGTCTACTAGTTCCAGGACAGGCTGCAAAGCTACAGAGAAACCCTGTCTCAAAAAGAAAAAAAAAAAAAAAAAAAAAGGACTGTGTGTTGGGGGTGGGGTGTGCCTTGTGCACATGTGTGGAGGCTAGGAGAGGATCCAAGTGTCCTGCTCATTACCTCCTGCCTATTTTCCTCCAAACAGGGTCTCCTGCAATTGCCCCCTACAATTATGGGGTTGTTTGTGGGCAGCCATGCCTGGCTTTTCCTTTTTTCTTTTCTTTCTTTTTTTTTTTTTTTAATGTGAATGCTGGGATCCAAATAACATCCTCAGGCTGGGGCTGGAGAGATGGCTCAGAGGTTAAGAATATTGCCTGCTCTTCCAAAGGTTCTGAGTTCAGTTCCCAGCAACCATATGGTGGCTCACAACCATCTGTAATGAGGTCTGGTACCCTCTTCTGGCATGCAGTTATACACATAGACAGAATATTGTATACATAATAAATAAATAAATATTTACAAATAAATAAATAGATTGATAAAAATAATGTCCTCAGGCTTGAACGGCAACTTTCTTACCACTGAACCACTTCTCTAGCCCTATGGGGTGTGTGATGCTTCACATCAACTCTCCTCTCAACAACCCTCACCCCAGTGCACTCAGGATAGAATCCTCTCCTGGATACACCCAATACCGAGAGATCCAGTCCCCAGAAACCTTTCTGAGACCATCTACCTCAGCTCAGCTGTCCTCCTGCAGCTGGCTGTCACAAGCCTTCTCAGTTCTGCCTTTTTGGTTATCTCTATGGGGATCACACATCCTCCCTTTTTTCTGATAGGTTACCCCAGGATGGCCTCATTCTCACTCTGTAGCCCAGGATTGACCCTCTTGCTCCCACCTCCCGCATGCTGAGATAGCAGAAAATGACTACACCCAACCTTCATCACTCCCTTTTTTTGGTATTTCAGGACAGGGTTTCTCTGGGCAGCCCTGGCTGTCCTGGAACTCACTCTGTAGTCCAGGCTGATCTCGAACTCAGTGATCCTCCTGCCTCTGCCTCCTGAGTGCTGAGATTACAGCCTCTTTTTTTTTTAACGTGTTGGTGTGAATTTATGCCATGCGTGTATGGGTGCCCTCAGAGGCCAGAAGAGGGTGCTAGATCCCCTCGAGCTGTAGATACAGGGAGTTGTGAGCTGCCCTACATGGGTGCTAAGAACCAAACTTGAGTCCTCCTGAAAAGCAGGGAGTACTCTTAACCACTGAGCCATCTCCCTAGAGCGTTGGTGACTCCTTTTAAACCTACACCTACTGTCTTCCCAGTGTCCTGAGTGGCTATGACAAAGAAGACGGACTTAGTGATCATGGCCACCAGACATCTTCCCTGGACCCCTCCCCCATACCCCCCTCTCCTGTGCGTCTTATGATGCTCTCTGGGCTCTCACTGCTTTCCTGTCACAGTTCTGATAGTTCTGGCCTGTGTGGTTCCCTCTACAGCTCCAACTCCTTGATTCAGGAACCAACCAGGAAGCTAGACCACTTAGAGATCAATTTATGGTGTGAAAGAACCAACTCTTACCTCATCTTTAGCTTGGAGCAAGAACTCGCTGCCGTCCTGGGTCCTGCAGGAGACATAGGAGTTCAGGGATCTTGAGGAGCCCAACCCCTGCTCCCATCCATTGCCTTTCAAGAAAACTGAGAGCCCACGGGGGAAATAAAACAAGGCGGAGCCCCCCCTCCGTTCTGCCCATGGGAGGGACTCACTGGAGCTTGAAGACATGTTTCTTTTTCTTGTAGTCACTAGCCACCTCGCTGGTGGCCTTGTGCAGACTGAGCAGTGGTTCCCCACCATGCGTGCCCCCCGATGACGGGCCTTTGGAGTCCTTGTAGAAGCCTAGCTCCCCCTTGCTGAGCACACAGTACAGGCTCACCCATGACCTGGGGGTGGGGAGACGGCGACTGAGGCAGAACTGCAGAGTTCCACTCGGGAACTCCACATCTTTCCATCATAGAGTGTACGCTTGACCTTGCTACGTCTGGCCCTTTGCCCACAAGGCAGGTCCTGTTCTGGGAGGTGTGACTAGTGCTCCCAGAACCAAGAGTTTGCCCAGGCTGGTCCCTACTGGCTAACCCTTCTTTGTCTCGTTTCATATTGACTTTCTTAAAAGCAAGACATGAGCTGTTCTTGGAAGATAGGAAGACAGCCAGCAGTAGGTAGAGCCCTTGCCTAGGATTCACTAGCTAGGAGCTGGGGGTATATCTGTGGTAGAACATGAGGCCACAGGCTTGATCCCCAGTCCTAAAAGAATTCAACTGACTCATATGCACACCCATGTTTCATTCATTGATCTCACTTTTCCCATGTATCACCTTCTCTGGTTCTCATTTCCCCACCCTTCACCAAGTTCCTTCAAGGAAGATGGAAGGTTCTACAGTTTGAAACAAGATCTGGTCTCCCCATGCAGCCAAAGTCCCTGTCTAGGAAGAAGTCCCCAGTTAGGAAAATCACATTCAACAGGTGTCAGTGTTCGTTCCCATGTTGGTCTAGTGATGAGGAAGAAAACATTAACTTCAGTCAGCACCAGTAAAGCCTCAGCCTGTCCTGCTGCCTTCGTGTCCAGGGTCCAGATATCACTCACTATACCTGACTCTACCTGCCCCACATTTTCCATCTCAGTTGGACAAAAATATACTGGACAAGTACAAGCTGAACTCACTTCAAAAGTAAACACGCACACACACACACAAACACACACGTGCAAACGGGTTAGGGCCCAAGGAGATTAAGGCACTTGCAGCCAAGCCTTACAACCCTGAGTTCAATCGCAGGGACCCACTGTGGAAGGAGAGAACTGACCCCTGCCAGTTGTCCTCTGACCTCCACACACAACTTCTACCCCCAACACAAATAAATGTAGTTTAGACAATTTAAGAAAAAGCTGGCTGGGTGGTGGTGGTGCATGCTTTTAATCCCAGCCCTTAGGAGGCAGAGGCAGGCGCATCTCTGTGAGTTCGAGGCCGGCCTGATCTACAAGAGCTACAGGCTTTAAAGCTACAGTGAAACCCTGTCTCGAAAAACAAACAAAAACCCCAAAAATCAAAACAAAAGAAAAAGAAAAGCTGCTCATCTGGAAATCTGAGATAACTTCCAACATTCCGAAACTAGGTCCTCAGTTGAGGCTCTGCTCCTTTCCGGAACCCCACTGTAAATTTCATGAATAGAGGTTGTGAGGTGTGAGGGGGAATCCATCCCATCATCCCGCTCACTGATTGGATGCCATCTTGAAGTTCCAATTCACACCGCACTGGACTCATCCAGATTAGACACTACTTCAGGTTTGCTCCTTAGCCACAGTTAACACCTAGGGTGGTCGCTGAGACTGAATCCCAATTTATTCACCTTAGGGGCAAGTACTTCTGTCATGCGCCCATCTCGCTCGAATCACTTAGCTATTGGAGACTCTAAACGTCGACCACGCCCCTCCCCTTCACGGGTTGGAGTCTTTGAATTTGAGCCCCGCCCCCTACCACCCAGCTACTCATTCATGAAACACCCTGAGCGGGCTCCCAGCCATCCAAAGCCCCGCCCACGCGCTCACCGGTTGGACGACTTGCGGTTAGCGTCGAGCTCGCGCTTGCGCAGCAGGAAGCCCTCGTGCTGCACTGTGTGAGTGGGCGGAGGCGGAGGAGCGGGGGCGGAGCCTCCCTGGGCAGGGGCGGAGCGCGAGCGCCGGCTTCCCCCGCCCTCACCACCCTCTCGAGGCCGTGGCCGCCGGCGTGGCTTGGGCCGGTCCCGTGCCCGCGGCCGATCGGGCCGAGGTGTCCGCTCGGGCGGCTCAAGCCCGTTGGGCAGGCGACCGGGGGGAAGCTCACGAGGTTGAGGCAGCGACGGCTGTGTGAATGAAGGGAGTGGGGAGAGGGGTACTGTCCATGATGACTAGCGGGGAGCATCCTGTCTCGGGGAGCCTTAGGGCCAGGGGTCCCATCGGTCTGCAGGGCCACCTATCTTGGAGGGGAACATGAGAAGACCCACAGGGCTGAGGGGACCCCCTTGGGTTTTGGGGGTCATTCGAATTTAGGCTTTGGAATTCTGGAAGCTGGAAGGTAGAGACAGGGTCTAAGGAGGTAGACTAGAGGAAGGGCATAGAATTTCTGTGTGAGGAACTTTGGGGTGGTCTCTTGTGTGGCTAATAAGGAAATTGGGGACCCCCACAAGGCTGGAGAAATAGGGAGTCTAAAACAGATGGGGCAGAGTTTAGAGTCTAATCCTTGTGTGTGGAGGGAGACATAAGGGTCCTGGGTTTGTGGCTCCATATGCTGACTGCAAGGTTCTGGAAGGAGGACGGGGCTGCGCAATGACTGCCTCTCGAGATCCTGGCCACTACGAGGGCTTCCACCACCACCCATCCCTGTGACTCAACTTACCACCCCAGCAGGGAGCCCAGGGCCTGCCTCTTTCTCCTGCAGCTGCTCCACAATGTCCGCTAGGGTGGCCTTCCTGGAGAACAAGGGCAGAAGACCCAAATGAGATGCAGTTCCTTTGGCTAGGGCCCTGACTGCCTGGACAGTCATACCATACCAGGCCTCCATACCAGGCCCCTGCCCACAATTCAGCAGTCGCACATGTGTGTGCCTTGCATACCGTGGGTGTTCCTGACACAGCTACTCGATGTACAACCAAATCCCTCTCTCCAAGGTTTTTTCTTATGTGTTTAGTTGACTTTTTTTTATAGGTTTATGTGTGTGAGTGCTTTGCCTGCACGTGTGTGTGTGTGCGCGCGCGCGCCTGCCATGTGGGTACCTGCTGACCGCAGAGGCCAGAGGAAGGCACTGGATCCTCTGGAGCTGGAGTTCCAAACGGTTGTGGGCCACCTCATGTGGGTGCTTGGAACAAACTGAGGTCCTATGGACAGCAACAAGTGCTTGACCACTATGCCATCTCTTCAGCCTTTGATTGATCCAAGTCAAGGTCTGACCTCTGGCCTCTCTGAGATTGACCTTGAATCCCCACTCCTCCTGCTGCCTCCCAAGTGATGGGAGTACAGGTCAGGGCCACCACACTCCAATTACTTATTTGTTTTAGAGACAGAATCGCTAGCCCTGGTGCTCAGGATGGACGGCAGGGTGGTTGGCCTGGGACTCAGTCCTTCACGCCTAAGGGCTGTGGTCACACACGAACGAGCTCACTCTGCTGTCCTCTGAGCTTTGTGTTTGCTTGACTGATTGATGATTTTTCCTGAGACAGGGACTCTCTATGCAGCCCTGGCTGTCCTGGAACTCATTCTGTAGACCAGGATGACCTTGAACTCACAGAGATCCTCCTGCCTTGGTCTCCAGAGTGCTATAATTAAAGGTGTGCGCCACCACCGCCTGAGTGTCCTTTGAGTTTTAAGCAGAGCAAAAGGCAAGCTGGTGTCTTTGAGCTTTTAAACATACTGTTGTGTTCTCTACACATCCCCCTAAGTTTCTAAGTCCCCTGGGCTTTTCCTCCCAGTCCTAAATGTCTCCAGTCTTCACAGTTTAGTGAAAAGTTTGTTTCTGTCACTGCTCCTGGGCCTCCCGCCATGGCCTCAGAAATGCTAGCATTACAGGCTTGCCACCACCGTGCTCACTTGGGCAGTTCTGAGCTCAGAAGCCCAGCCCTTGGGCCCTCTAGACCACAGCTTTCCCTTCCCCTAACACCTTGGTCACAGAGGTCCTCACCCTTTGACCAGCTCTCCTCTGGTTGGTGTCTCCTGTTCACTAGACTCCTGTCTCTCCAGCCTCCTCTCCCGCCTCTCCCGCCGCCTCTCCATTTGCTCATAGCGACCCAAAGTAAGGCTGTGCGGTGCCTCATGGTCCGCGGACTCCTGGCGCTCGGACCGCCGCCTCCGCGCAGCCTCCTCTGGTTGTTCCGTGGACTCCTGGCGTTCTGACCGTCGCCTCCGTGGCAGCTCCTCCGCACGATCCGCTGACTCCTGGCGCTCCGGCCGGGGCCGGACCTGCTCTGTCACCGCCGGGGTTCCAGGGGTGTCCGTCGTGTCCAGCGCTGTGGCTGTTGGAGCCGCGGGTTCTACCCTCCCCGGGACCTCAGGGAGCCGGTCAATACGCGGCTGGAGACGCTCGGGCTTGAGCTCCTGGCGCACATACCCAACCCGGGTCCGCACCTCGGCTGACAGTGTGTCCGAGGCTCGGCGAGCCAAGGGCTCATAACCCACTGGACGTAGCAAAGGCGCCGCTTTGGCCGCCAGCTCGGTGGGGTCCCCAAAGAACTTGCGCCCCAGCAAGGGGGTGGGTGGCTGCTTGCTCTGCTCTGCCTTGAGTTTCTCGATCTGGGGGAGGGGGTAGAAAAGTCAGTCAGGTCGGGGAAATGGGGCGGGGCCTAGAGAGTCGTTCGCGAAGGTCTGGGCATTCTTCCTCGCTGTTTAGCTTAGCTTCTCGGAGAAACGGGGTTTTCAGGCAGTGCCCATTCTTGGCTAAGACCAAATCCTTGTTCTTTCCACAAAAACCCATTGATCTTGTAGGGGAAAGGGGGCCTCTCCCTCTCCCCCGACCCTGTCTTTCTTCCTCCCTTCCCTTCTCTTCCCTTCTGCTTGTTTTGGTCTTTGTTTTGTGGAGTGTATGTGGTGGGAACTACATGGAAGACAGGGCTCCATGTAGCCCAGACTGGCTCCAAACTCAGATGACCTTGCGCTAATTTCTGATGGCTTCTCTTGCCACCTCCCAAATGCTGGGGATGCAGGTGTGTGCCACCACGCCATCTGACAGCTAGTCACTTTCTCTGGGTGCTTTTCTGATCCCTTTCACCCACATCTTCCTTAATAGTCCCCTCAGGACCCTGAGGCTTTTATCACAACAAGGTCTTTGCATTCGCGGTGTTCTCAAGCCTCATGCTGGACTCCCCAAGACCAGACCAAGGACTTCTGGGTTTCCACAGCCCCTTCAAATCCCCCCGTCTCATCTCCCCAGACTCAACCTATTTTTCATCAAAAATTTTGGGCCCCTCTGGGTTCTTAACAGTCAGTTACAGGTATGTCCCTCTGCCTTCCCTTACAGCCCAGGAAGGACCTATGTCCAGTGCTGCCCAGTGCAGGGCCAGGCACCCAAGCAAGTGTAATACAGAGGGAGGGTGGGTGGGAGGTGGGATCTGGGGTCTGACCGTGGTCAAGCGCCGTAGAGAGCTGAACCTCTCCTCCCAGGCTGCGGCTGCTTTTCGGAAGGCCTCATGTCGCCGGATAAGCTGCTCCACCTCATCCACACTGCTGCCCAGCTCCCGGCTCTGCAGGAGTGGCTCCTGGGCCGTCAGCCAGGCATCAGCCACCACGGCCTCCTGAGCAAACTGGTGCACCTCCAGCACTGGGGGCAGGCATAGGAGGTGAGGCGCCAGGAGAGCCTCAGACCTTTCCCTGGGGTGGGAGCTAAGGTTTTCTAGCCATCCCCTCGGGCTACCCCCAGTCCTGCCTTCAGAGTAATGAGGACTTAAAAACATTGTATTTATCGTGTGTGTATTAGGGTACGCTCACGTTGGGGGCTGAGCTCAAAAGTAAGACAGCCCCCTCATTCACCGTCCCAGCTCCAGGGGTTTGGTTCTGGGCACCCAAGGGCGATATGCAAAGCATGCTCATGTCACTTGTCATCCTCTGGTCTTGACCAGACATGCAGAGGTTTGTCCCCAGCGCCGCTGAGGCACTGGTGTGTAGGCCCTTACTCACTCTGCTGCAGCCACTCCCAGTGACGGTCCCACTTCTCAGACACCTCCTCCTTCCGGGTTCCCAGCTTGTCCAGCTGCGCCTGGATCTGGGAGTGGGTGGGCGGAGTGAGAGAGGCATCTGGGTAGGCGGAAGTGGGTGGGGGGAGTGAGAGAGGCATCTGGGTAGGCAAAAGGTAGGAGCAGAGAGGGACCCCATGTTTCTCCCCCACCTCATCAGCCATGGCACTCTTGTTGAGTAATAGGGAGCGCCCCAACTCCTGGCAGGCCGTCAACTCAGGCACACGAGCCTCCAGTTCTGTCTTCAGACCCTGGTGGTAGTTCATAAGCACCTCCACCGATGACACATCCCTGCAGTGGGGAGGGGACAGGGATCTAAGCCGCATGCAACCACCCTCAGGCCGCCCCTTAGATGCAGCTCCCAACGAGCACATTGACACCACTGTTCTACAGAATCCCAGGACTGCGACCTTCTCTGGTCAGGTTCTGAAGGGTCCTGAGAAAGTGCCAGAGTTTGCTTTAGTGGACCCAGAACTTCAGGCCCAACTTCCCTTCCTTCTCTGTCCCTTCAACAGGCTCTCGTGTAGCACATGCTGGCCTGGAACGGGCTATGTAGCTGAAGATGACTGAGTTACATCCTCAGCTCTGTGTTTGTTTTTTTGTTTTGAGGCAGGGTCTTGCTAAGTTATCCATCTAGCCCTGAACTCACTCTGCTGCCTCAGCTCCTGAGTATCCAAGTTGATCTGCCTGTGCCACCAGGCTTGTCTCAGGTTTGACTTCTGCTGGACACTGACCCAAAACTACCGCGTAAGGATCTAAGAAGTACCTACTAGGTTAAGTTGCAGCATCTGCTTTATTGACTGTGACAAATGGTGTCACAGCTTTCTCTTGGTCCTGGCCAGGCCTTACTGTGACATGCCCACAGGGAGGCCAATGTGAACACCCGGATAGGATCGAGGGCAGAAAGCACCCTAGGCCAAGCCTAAAAGGGATCCTCACACATCTGAAGCACCCAGAACAGTGCCTGGCACACATAGGCACTTTACGAAGGGGCTGTTGGAAGTCTGGGCAGCTACTGAAGCCCGCCAGAGGTAAGCAAAAAGCCCAAGATGAGGTTGGGGGCACCTGGGTTTGTCAGCTGCCCCGATCTGGCCCGCGATGCCATCCATCCAGGAAAGCAGGTCACGGGCCTGGCTGTGGAAGCGCAGCGCATCGGCCGTGGAGCTGACGTGCAGACGAGCATCCTCACAGGCTGCCAGCAGCTCCTTCCAACCCTGCAACACCTCCTGCTCGCGGCTGGCGATGGCCTCGGCGTGCTCGCCCGCGTACACCGTCCGCAGCTGGGCCGCCCCCTCCTGTAGCTGCCGTACCTGAGGGGCATGACCCGCCGTGCGTGGGCACAGGCTCCGCCCTCTTACTCACCTCACGTGACCCAGCCTCCACCCTTCCTTCCGACAGCACCCGTGGCCCGGTCCCTCCTCAGTGGTCCAGGCTCCCCCCTCCCCGCCCCAGGTTCCTCCCTTTACTCCGCCTCTACAGTCCAGTTCTTCCCTCTTCCCCTCTTTGGTGACCCAGGCCCCAGCCTGTTGACTGAAGCTCATCCCTCTTCCCCACCCACGTGGCTAAGCTCCACCCTGTTTCTTCCCTAAGGCTCCTGGACTGCCTTCTGACTTCGCCGACTCGGTACCACAGGTCCCTTAGGCCTGCTGCCTGGTCCTTCACTGACCTACCCGTACCCGTGCTGTCTGGCTTTTATCTTTACTACCAGGTTTCTTTCATTTGGCTGCCTGAAACTCTTGCTCTGATAACTCCTTCTGCTGTGTCCATTGTCTGCCCTTCCACACAAGTCCGCCTTCTCTTCTCTCAGCGCCATCTGATTTTCCCATGAGCCCGCTTTCTACCCTGGTGTCTGTTTGATATAATTCCTGGTTTTTTTTTCCGTTTACATCAGACCTACTAGTCACCTACTAGTACCCAGCTTCCAAATACCTTCCCAGTTTTTGTTTTGAGTCAAGGTTTCACTGTGTAGTCAAATTAGCCTAGATTCGGGATCTTCCTGGGATTAATGAGGGTGTGATGTTGTGTCTGGCAGCTCACATACATTTCTTTTGTCTTTCTTTCTTTCTTTCTTTTCTTTTCTTTTTTTTTTTGCGACAGGGTCCTGTTTTGTAGCCTAGCCCGGCCTTGAACTCTTGATGATCCTCCTGTCTCAGCCTCCTGAGTGCTTAAGGTTTCAGCTACCTGGTGTGAGCTACCACACCCGGCTTAGACCTTTCCGCATCTGACAGAGGCAAGAAGCTCA
This sequence comes from Arvicola amphibius, assembly GCF_903992535.2. Classification (NCBI taxonomy): domain Eukaryota; kingdom Metazoa; phylum Chordata; class Mammalia; order Rodentia; family Cricetidae; genus Arvicola; species Arvicola amphibius. The sequence continues at coordinate 76,896,844 of NC_052054.1, forward strand.
CTGCAAGTTCAAGGTCAGCCTGGTACAGTAAAAAGTCACAAGCCAGTCAGGGCTGGCTGTCTTTAAAAAAAAAAAAAAAAAAAAAAAAAGTAATAAATTTCAGCATTGCCACCCACCCCCAATCTTGACTGGATTCCTTGGCACAGTGAAAGATCTCCACTTTCTTTCTGTCTGTCTGTCTGTCTTTCTTTTTTTCTTTTTTTTTTTTTTTTTTTTTTTTGGTTTTTCGAGACAGGGTTTCTCTGTAGCTTTTGGAACCTGTCCTGGAACTAGCTCTTGTAGACCAGGCTGGCCTCGAACTCACAAAGATCCACTTGCCTCAGCCTCCCAAGTGCTGGGATTAAAGGCATGTGCCACCACCGCCCGGCTAAGATCTCCACTTCCTATCTGTCCAGTTTCCCCTTGTCCCCAGGCCGCTTTCTCTGTCCACTGCCAGCCTGCCAACTCCACAGCAGCTGTCTGCTCCGTTGCCTGCACTCCCAGCCCCACTACTCAGACCCTCCCCCCTGCTCTTCGGCTGCCAGTCACCTCACCTGGGACACGAGGAGTTGCAGGTCGTGCTCAAAGGCTCGCAGGGTTCGCTGCATGGAGCTGGCACTGGGTCTGGGCTCTGGTGGTGCCGTCAGGCGGGGCAGCCGCCTCCGCTTCTCCTCAATCTGCCCTTGAAGCTCTCGGGCATCGCTGAAGAACTTATGCAGCTCCCGAGAGGCAGCGAGCAGCTGGGCCCGAGTGCCCATGAGCTCCAGGAGTTCAGCCCAGGCCTCGTTCAGCCCGTCCTTCCACTCAGCCATGGTGGCCGCAGCTGTGTGGCCGCACTCAATCAGCTCGTCCACCATCTGGTTGACCGCTGCCAGCCGCTCACGCCCTGCCGTTCCGGTCTCACTGGCGAACTCTGAGAATTTCTCCTGTAGCACCTAGGACCAGGAGAAGGTGTGGGGTGAGAAAAGGTACCTAAGTGGGTGACAGTGCTACACACCCAGCCCCCTCCCACCTGTGACCATGTGATAGATAGGAATCATGAAATAAGCATTGTCATAATAAAATAATATCTAATAGTTCTTGGGCATTCTGTAGCATTAATAGAAACAGTAAATTGTACAGAATATGATATATAGTATTAATAACTGATGCCATGCTAGGTATTGAGTGTAGCATGTGTGGTGTTTTGTGTGTATGTGTGTGACAGGGTCTTAGGTAGCCAAGGCTGGCCTGAAACTTACTATGTAACCAAAGATGCCTGGAATTCCTGATTCACCTGCTCTCACCTCTCCGGTGCCATGAGTGCTTCTCCATGATTTACAGCATATAAACACATGTGTTTCAGGGACATGAGGTGAGGTCATTTGAAAGGAGGCCCAGAGGCTTTCTTAGGATGCACAGTGGCCGCTAGTATCGTTGGTACGTGGTGGTTTGAATGAGAAGGGCCCCCAGAGGCTCATATGTTTGAATACTTGGTCTCTAGTTAGTGGAAGTGTTTGGGAAGAAATAGGAGGCATGGCCTCGTTGGAGAAAGTGCTTCACTGGGGGTAGGCTTTGAGGTTTTCAAAGACTTGGGCCATCCCAATGTGCCTTTCTCTGCCTCCTACTTTTGGATCATGATGTTGGCTCTCAGCTGTTCCTGCCACCATACCCCTCTCTACTCCACTATCATGGACTTGAACCCTCTGACACTGTAAAGCCAATTAAACGCCTTCTTTTATAAGCTGCCTTGGTCACAGTGTTTTGTCGCAACAGAAACATAACTAAGACATGAAATTCTCAAGACCCCTCACCGACACATGCTCGAAGTCCTGGCCCAGCTCTGGGGAGCCAGCCACCACCTCCTTCTCGGCAATCCAGTGTTCCAGCTCGTCCACCTGGCGGCTGAGCTGGTATAGCCAGTACTGCTGTTCCAGGCTCACCCTGCGTTCTTCACCCAGCTCTTTGAGGGCCACATAGAGGCGATCCACCTGGGACTGTCGCCGGCTGATCTGCTCACTGAGGGCGGAGATAGGGGACAATAGGGAGCCCCCTAAGACACCCTCCCAGGGAGGACTGCTTCATCCTGAATCTTTGCCAGGGTCCTGTCTCTTAAGATCCCCTCTGGTGGGGGCTGTTTTCTGCAAGTCTCACACTGAGCCAGCCTAGTACTCACTACTTTGGCAATAATAGTAAGTGATACTAAAAATATACCATAGTATGGATAACTAATATTTTGCTAGGCACTGAGTGTACCATGAATGGGTATTTTTTTCCCTAATGACAGGGACTCATGAAGCCCATGCTGGCCTCAAATTCTCAATGTAGCCAAGGACCACTGGGATTCCTGGTCCCTCACTACTGTTTTCATAACTGGATACACTCACCCCCCATCCCTACCCAGCATCCTTTATTGATTTTGTTTATTTGCCTAGTTTCTATCTTTGGTCCCTTGTTGCTCCACAGTGGTATGGTTAGGGTTCCTAACTTCTTCCCTCAAGACCCAGCAAGAGGTCCACCTTCAGTCTCCGCCTCCAGGCTTCTGGACAGGGTCTTAATCTGTTGTCCCTCTAAGATCCCACCACCAGCCAAGCCCCCTAGAGGCTCAGCAAGGTCCCATCACCCAGCTATTCCAGGACGGCTCTGGCTCTGCCCCCATTCTGATTTCAGCAGTCCGGGTTTTCCAGTCTTCCCAAACACTGTCAGAAGTCATCTCCTGCCTGTCCTGGCTATAAGCCATCTATTTATCTCACTGTCTTTTTTCTCTCTTTCAGATATGATCTCTCTATGTGAACCTGGAAATCTGATGGCTAGGCTAGCCTCAAATGTGTAGCAATCCTGTCTCAGTCTCCTGGATGCTGGGAATACATGAGTACCTCAACAAACCTGGCGCTGCTACTCTAACTTGGTCCTAGCTTTCCTTGGACCTTTCCCTCCGAATTGGCCCTGCGCCCCCGGCTCACCCACCTGTCTGGGTGTCCCATCTCCAGCAGCGCCCGACACTGGCGCGACAGCTGTGCAATGCTTTCCTCGTAGTTCTCCACGCCCTGCTCCAGTTGCAAGTGCTTCTTAAGCAGCTGCAGGGTGCTCTGTTCATCCTAGGAGTACATGGCGCCCGCGATAAGGCGGCAGAGGCCGGACCTCCCCGGCTCCGGCGTCCCGGGACTCCCTCACCCCTGTTCTGGGCGCACCTTGCCCTTGTCCTCACTCATCATGAGCAGCTCCTGCTCGCCCAGCCACGCCTCCACCTCCGCCACATCAAAGTAGTACTGTTCCACCTGGAAGGCAGCGTCCAGCGTCTGCTGCCGTCGTTCTGCTGCCTCCCGTAGTCCGGTCCAAGCGCTCTGCAGCTGCTCCTGGCCCCGGCGCACCGCCTCGGCCTCCGGGCTGCGCAGCGAGGCCAGCACGCCCGCGCGCTCCAGCACCTCCTCCAAGCGCGGCCCGTGCGCCTGGATCTCCCGCCGCAGGCCCTGTGAATGAAATATCGAGCGGAGGGGTGGCAAAGTCTCCATGACACACCGAGCCCCTCCGCGACTGGCAGGGCCGCTGAGCTAGAAAGAACACCCTCAGATCCCCTGCCACTTGCCACATACCACTCACTGATACCCACATCCTGCAGGTGGGAAAACCCGCCCTGACAAGAGAAGTGCAGTCCCGGGGAAAACTGGAGGCTGGCTCCAAAGACTGTACTGTCAAATAGGATTTGTAAGCAGGAAGGACCTCCTGGACTCAGCAGCTGTCACTACCTACTTAAGTCCTGCACGTGATCAAGCTACTGAGAAGCCCTGTGTGATGGGCTAGCTTAGCCTAGCTGAGGATCTGTTAGTAGCTTGTGACTGGAGGAAGAGTTAGTCCTTTGTAGTGAGACTGAGCCTGGGACCTTTGGAAGGCTAAGAAAGCGCTCTACCACTGAGCCACACCCCAGCCCCTCACTGGGGATTCTAGGCAGGGGCTCTACCACTGAGTCACACCCCAGCCCCTCACTGGGGATTCTAGGCAGGAGCTCTACCACTGAGCCACACCCCAGCCCTCACTGGGGGATTCTAGGCAGGGGCTCTACCACTGAGCCACATCCCCTGTTCTCTTTTGTTTTGGCGGCAATAGGTAAACATGCATCTGTTGGGGGCCTTTCATCACCAATTAAAGAGAAGACTGTGACCTGACAACAAAGTCAACTCGGAAACAACAAAAAAGGAGCAGAGACTCATGACAGACTCTAGATGCACAGGGATCTACCTGCTATCCAGTCTTGTCAAGGACGAGAGGCAATTCATTCTCTCACTCCCATCTACTCATCTAGGTTTTTTTTTTAACGATTTATTTTTTTTAAATGTTTTTATGTGTGGTTTTTCGAGACAGTTTATTTTTTGTAGCTTTGGAGCCTGTCCTGGAACTAGCTCTTGTAGACCAGGCTGGCCTCGAACTCACAGAGATCTGCCTGCCTCCCTCCCAAGTGCTGGGATTAAGAGTGTGTGCCACCACTGCCTGACTGATTTATTTATTTTTATTTTATGTGCATTGGTATTTTGCCTGGATGTATATCTATATGAGGGTTCTAGATGCCCTGGATTTGGAGTTACAAATAGTTGTGAGCTACCATGTGGGTTCTGGATCCTCTGGAAGAGCAGCCAGTGCTCTAAACCACTGAGCCATGTGCCCAGCCCCTTTGCTAGTTATTTAACTGGCTTCTTTCCTAGCACTCATACCCGCAAGGGTCCTACCTCACGCCCTCACCTGGCTCAGCTCACCTGGTTCTTTTTGATGTGCTGCTGGACAGCCTGCAAGCCATTGCCTCGCTCTGTCTGCATGGCCAGTGGCAGCCGCTCTTGGACCCATGCCTGGGGAGGACACGAGAGTGTCGGTGAGAGAATACACTCAAGGATTGCTGCCTCCCAGCCAGCCTCAGACCCCTTTATATGCATGGGTGAGCTTCCTCACCTCCGCCCCAGGGACATCAGCGTCCTGGGTGACACCCTCCATCCATCTCTCTGCACTTGAGGCAGACACCCATTTAGCTTTGGCCTCCAACATGCAGGCCTCGCTTCCTGGAGTTCCCTTCCCATCCCTCTACTCCCTGTTTCCTCAGTCTACACATCCTTTCCCCCAGGAAGACCCCCACCCTCTGGCTTTGAACTTTTCTGAGTTCCTACCACCCCCGAGGGTCAACATCACCCGATACCCCTAGTGGCAGGGCTGAGCCCTCTAGGTAAAGCAACAGACATTGGCTGCCTTGGACACCTGCTGGGCCCTGGCATCACGCAGTCTGAGGGCCTGGCCAAGACCGAGTGAGAGCAAACAGATGATTGGACGGGTGAATAATTGAGCAGATGAGCATTTGGGTGAGATGAATGCAAATGAATGGGGTCAGGGGGCAAGACCCACAAAAGAAGAGGCAACCAACTCCATGACCAGGAGTGCTGGGCACACTTGCAACCCCAATACTAGGGAGGATGAGGCAGGAGGATCAAGAATTCAGTCATAGTTGGCTACATAACCGGTTCCAGGCCAGCCTGGACATGAGACATGAGACTGGACATGAGACACATGAGACTGTCTCAAACAGGAGAGAGAGAGAGAGAGAGAGAGGAGAGAGAGAGAGAGAGAGAGAGAGAGAGAGAGAGACAGAGACACAGAGAGAAGAAAGAGGAAGAGGAAGAGGAAGAAGGGGAGGAAGAGGAGGAAGAGAGGGAGGGAGGGAAGGAAAGAAAAGGAAAGAAAATTTATTTCATGAGCAAATGAATGAGTGGCTAGGGTACATAAGGTGAAGGAGTGAAGGACTGAAGAATGTATCTGACTCTCACCCTGGGTCAATCCAGGTCTCATTCACCGTCTGCGCCCACAACGTCAATCCCTGGCCTTACATCCCGCCCCAAGTCTCCACGCACCCACGCCCCGCCTCACCAGTTCGTCGTCCAGGTCATGCGCCACCTGATGCAGCTCCTTGGATGCCAGCAGCAAGCGGCGGCGCTCCTGTAATGGCTCCAGCAGGCGCACCAAGCGCTCACCCACCGCGCTCTGCCGCTCGCCCACCAGGTCCTTGCTCGCCTGTTCCAGGGGCAGCGCCGCCGTCTGCGCCTGCAGCTCGCCCACCTCACGGCACCACTCCTCCACCTGAGACTCCATGGACTGTGGGTACAGCGGCACGGTCAGCAGTCCTACCCTCCTCCCAGGCCTCTTCTGTGACAAGGCACTCACCTGGGCAGGTCATTCCACTCTCACCCTGCTCAGTGCCTCCCAGAAGAACCACCCTCCCTTTTGCATCAACCTGTGGAGCTCCATACCAGCCCCTGCCTGGGCGTGGTGAGTTTGAGCCCCGCCAGGTACGGTTCTTATTTATCAATTAGATTTCAACTCACATGTTATTTTCTCAAAGAATTCCACTCCCCCACCACCACACACACAACTAATATGGTCCAGCCATTCATGGCTTCTTTTCAAAGTTGAATGGATCTCTACTTTACTGTAGGAAACTGAGACCCAGAGAAATAATTTGATTAAGTCAATCTTGTCTGATATAAAACCAAAGAGAAAGCTACAGTGATTTGGAGGCTGGGGTATAGCTTGGTTGGGATAGTGCTTGCTTGGCGTGCAAGGACACCCTGCCCTCCATCCCCCAGTACCACAGAAGACCAAGTGTAGTGATCCAAGCCTGTAATTCTAGCACTTGGGAGATGGAGTGGAAGAATCAGGAGTTCAAGGTCAGCCTGGGATACGTGAAAGCCCATCTTAAAATACACAGGAAAATTAATATCTCTTATAGCGCTTGAAATCCCCGAAGACTAATGGATGGGCATGGGCTAAACAGCGATCTGATTTACCTGGGCCCTTTCTCTGCTCTTTAACAGCTGCAGATGGGTTTAAGACTTAAATGGAAAGAGGAAATCTGTAAATTAGGGGAAGAAAGGGGGTCCAAATGCTTTGAGAGTGTTGTGGGAGGGGCTTTCCAAGAATAAAAACCAATAGGGTGAATGATGCTAAATCGGACCACATTAAAACATCTTTGCACTGACCCTGTCATATGTCACAAACAAAGTACCCGAAGGCAAACGACTAATGGGAAAGTCATTTCAAAGGCATTGAGCAGGAAGCCATTTTTTCTCTTAATTTTTGCATGTATTTGTTATGTGTGTGTGATGTGAAGTCATGCACACTGTGCCAAGGCACACGTGAGGAGGTCAGGGGACAACTGGAGGGAGTTAACTCATTCCTTCTACTGTGTGGTCTGGGGTAGAACTCAGATCATCAGGCTTGGTGGCAAGAGCCTGCTTTTCTTAAAACGTATCTATATTTTTTATATGTATGTGTGCATGCCACATGTGTGCAGTAACTGTGGAGGCCAGAAGGGGGCGTTGGATTCCCTGGAGCTGGAGTTACAGGTGGCTGTGAGCTGCCTGATATGGGTACTTGGGAAGCAAATCTGTATCCTCTAGAAGAGTAATATGTGATCTTTACTATTTTGTTTTATGTGTAAGTGTCTTGCCTGTATGTATGTCTGTGCACTACATACATGTGTGCCTGGTACCCTTTTGTAGGCACAGAACATGGCACTGGATTCCCTGGGGCTGGAGCTGCAGACAGTATGGTGGTCTGAATGATAATTGCCCTATAGGCTAACGTATCTGAATACTTGGTTCCCAGTTAGTGGAACTATTTGGAAAGGATTAGAGATGTAGCCTTATTAGAGGAGGTGTGTCAATGGGCTTTGAGGTTTCAAAACCACTCCTAGTTAGCTCTCTCTTCTCTGCTCTGGGCTTATGGATCAGTTGTATGCTCTCAGCTACCACTCTAGTGCCTGCCTGCCTGCTGCTATGCCTGCCTGCTGCTATGTCTGCTGCTACATCTGCCTGCCTGCTATGCCTGCCTGCCTGCTGCTATGTCTGCTGCTATGCCTGCCTGCCTGCTGCTATGTCTGCTGCTATGCCTGCTATGCCTGCTATGCCTGCCTGCTGCTATGCCCCACCCCCCATGAGAATCACGGACCCTACTGCCCTTTGGAACAAGGAGCCCCACATTAAATACTTTCCTTTATAAGTCGCCTTGGTCATGGTGTCTTATTACAGCAAATAAAAACAAAGTAACTAAGACAGAGTGTGAGCCTCCACATGTGTCCTGGGAACAGAGTCTGGGTTCTCTGCAAGTGCAGCTGAGCAGCCTCTCCAACCCCTTCTGCTCTCTCTTTTGTAGACAGAGTCTCAAGTAGCCCAGGCTGGCCTCAAACTGAAACCCACTTATAGCCAAGATGACCTTGAATCCTGGTCTTTACGTTCACCTCTCAAATTCTGGGGCATCACCATGACAGGTTAAAACTAGTTTCTTTAGCGCTGGAGAGGTGGCTCAGTGGTTAAAAGCACTGATTCCCCTTTCAAAGGACCCAGGTGCAGTTTCCAGCACCCACAGGGCAGCTCACAGCTGTCTGTAATTTCAGTTCCAAGGGATCCAACAAAACACCCTGGCAAAAACACTAAATGCACATAAAAAAATAAATTAAGAAAAAAAGAAAACTGGTTTCTTTAAAACACTCAGAGATGCTCCCCACATCCTCCAACCTGCCCCTGCTGCCTTAGCTTTTCAACAGCAGCCGCCATTGACAGACAACTACCTTTTAAAGCCTGGATTCTTTTTGGAGATGGTTTTTCTCTGTAGCCCTGACTGGCGAGGAGCTCACAGGAGACCCCACCCCCTCCATTAGCACCCGCAGTGCTGGTGTCACAGCTGTGCACTCTGCTGTGAACGACTGGCTTCACTCATGCGTTTTCAGATTACTCCCCTGCTTCCAGAACGTGAGCCTCCTGAGCACTGGGCCAGGCCAGCTTCACTGCTCTGTACAGGCGTCTGGGACCGTACCTGGCACACAGTAGGTCTCTCTTGTGATGTGTGCAATGCATGAAAGAATAACGTCAGCAGGAGTGGAGAGCTGGCTCAGCGGTTAAAGAGCACTGGCTGCTCTTCCAGAGGACCTGGATTCAATTCCCAGGACCTACATGGTGGCTCACAACCATCTGTAATTCCACATCCTCTTCCAGCCTCCTCAGGTATAATGCAGGGCGTGACAATGCACACATGCATATAAATATAAAATTTTAAAATAAAAAATCTAAAACCAAATACTATCAGCACGGAAAAACTGTCTCAAATAGAAATGGGCAGCAGATGAAAATGGGCAGCAGACAGAATAAACAAAAAGATGCCCAGTCCCACTGCTGGTCAGGAAAAATGTAAATTAGTACATGACTTCCTTTTCTAGCCATCTCATTAGCAAAGCTGTAAAAACTGAATGCTACACTGTGTTGGCAAAGATGCAGGAATGAGCACACCCAGCCACCAACAGGCCTGGTGTAAATGGGTAGATCCTTTTATAAGCAAATTTGGCAGCTTCTACTCAAAGCAAATGGTGCACATGTCTGACCCTGGGCTTCCACTGTCTCTGCCAAGAACAGATCTCCAGAAATACTGGCACCTATACTCAGAGAAGTTTGCCCATGGCTTTTGTCATAGCAGGGTTTACAATGAGAGAAAATTGGAAACAATCTCAGAGTCCATTAAGAATGAAATGATGGAATGAGGTGGTACCGCACACCCTGAATCCCAGCACTCAGGAACAGAGGCAGGCAGATCTCCGAGTTCAAAGTCAACCTGGTCCAGGACAACCAGGGCTACACAGGGAAATTGTGTCTTGAAAGAGAGAGAGCGAGAGCGAGCCAGAGAGAGAGAGAGAGAGAGAGAGAGAGAGAGAGAGAGAGAGAGAGAGGGGGGAGGCTGGAGAGATGGCTCAGTGGTTAAGAGTACTGGCTGTTCTTCCCAAGGACCCAAGTTCAATTCCCAGCACCCACATGGTAGCTCACAACTGTCTGTAAATCCAGTTTCAGGGGACCCAACACCCTTACACAGACACAGGTGTAGGCAAACACCAATACGAATACATAAATCATTAAAAAGGATAAAAGAATGAAATGGTGGGGCCTGGAGAGATGGCTCTGTGGTTACATGACTTTCCAGAGGACCTGAGTTTGGTTCCCAGCTCCCATAATAGGCAGCTAACAACCAACTGAAACTCCAGCCCTAAGGTCATCAGGTCCCTAAGGGGACCTGATGTCTCTGGCCTCCATGGGCACCAGCACTCAGGCAGGTGGTGGTGGCACACACCTTTAATCCCAGCACTCATGAGGCAGAGGCAGGCACATCTCTGGGAGTTCAAGGCCAGCCTGGTCTACAGAACAAGTTCTAGGACAGCCAGAGCTGTTACACAGAGAAACTCTATCTTGAAAAGAAAGAAAGGAAGGAAGGACGGAAGGAAGGAAGGAAGGAAGGAAGGAAGGAAGGAAGGAAAGAAAGAAAGAAAGAAAGAAGTTTCATTCCTTAATTGGTAGCCCTGTGGAAATAGCTTAAATGGCTCAGTGGATAAAATACTTGTCACAAAAACGGACCTGACTTTGAACCCCCAGAGCCCATGTAGAGCTGAGCACAGTAGGGCATATCTGTAATCTCAGCGCTCCTAAGGAGAGCTAGGGAGGTGGAGGTTGGAGGATCTTGGGGAGCCCATGGCCCAGCGAGCCTGATATACACAGCAGTAAAGACTAGGAATCTATCTGAAACAAGGCAGAGAGTGAGACCAACACTTGCAAGGGTCTGTCCTCTGACCACTACATGTGTGAAGTGGCATGCATATACCGGACTTCCACACAGGAACACACACAGATAAAAAGAATGAAACGGCGGACAAGGTAAGGTGGAACACAGCTGTCCAGCCTTGAGGAGGTGGAAGCAGGGGGATCAGGAGTTCATTCTCGTCTATACAGCAAGTTCAAGGTCACCCTTGGCTACTGAGACTCAGTCTGAAAACTAAGAATAATACAAGACAGAAACAGTTAAAGAACTGTGCAAGGGGGTGGACTAATAGCCAGGAGTGGCCGAGCCGAGGGAAAGCGATCGAAAGCCTCCATGTGACATGCATTTGTAGTGAATCGCACATGGATAAAAATCCCTGGAGTCAACAAGAAATTGACACCAGATGTCACCTACTAGGGGATGAGAACTCGCAGAGTGGAGGACAGGGCTGGAGGACATTTTCACATAGGATTTTTTCATATGGTTTTTGATGTCTGAACCATGAAATTTTATTTATTCAGAAATTTAAATTAAGCATGAAAAGGAAATAAAATGAAGACACCGAGGAAACCATGTACCCATATGAGCACACTTGGGAATGCGAGAGAGGGTCTAGAAGCATTCACACTAGCCAATCATTGAGGCTCCCTGGGGACACGGGGCTGGGGGTGGGCGGAGGAGAGACTTTACATTTTCCTGATGATTTCTAGGTTAATAAGATATTCACTAAAGAATGTGCTTACAGAGTGCTTGGCTGATTCCAACCAGATGAAAGCGAAGAAAACACAGCAATAAAAAAATTTAAGAGGCAACAGATTAAAACAAATAACTGGGACACAAGAACTAACACTTTCCTTTCTTCTCCCTCCCCCTCACCTAACTATCTTTCTTAAAAAATTTATTTATTATATATACAATATTCTGTCTGTGTGTATGCCTGAAGACCAGAAGAGGGCACCAGACCCCATTACAGATGGTTGTGAGCCACCATGTGGTTGCTGGGAATTGAACTCAGGACCTTTGGAAGAGCAGGCAATGCTCTTAACCTCTGAGCCATCTCTCCAGCCCCTCACCTAACTATCTTTGTCTCTTCAAACGAGGTTCTTAAAGATGTATGCATTCGCCAGGCATATTGGCATGGAAGGCAGGTGGATCTCTGTGAGTTCAAAGCCAGCCAGAGCTACATTATAAGATCCTGTCTCAATTTTTTTGGGGGGGGGGTGGCTCGAGACAGGATTTTTTTAAAAAAACTTTATTTCATGTGCATTGGTATAGCGATGTCAGATTCTCTGGAACTGGAGTTACAGACAGTTGTGAGCTGCCATGTGGGTGCTGGGAATTGAACCTGGGTCCTCTGGAGGAGCAGTCAGTGCTCTTAACCACTGAGCCATCTCACTGGCCCCGAGACAGGATTTCTCTGTGGCTTTGGAACTAGCTCTTGTAGACCAGGCTGCTCTTGAACTCACAGAGATCCGCCTGTCTCTTCCTCTCAAAAAATTTTTTAATTGAATTAATCAATCAATGAATTGATTTACTGCCTCTAGAGCTTTTCATTGGTAAGCTCTTGGCAAGCACTTACCCAATGAATGACATCCCTAGGCCTCTTTCTATTTTTATTTTCAGGCATGGTCTCTGTAAGTAATTCAGGCTGGCCTTGAACTCACTGTGTGTAGCCCAGGTTAGACTTGAACTTCTGATTCTCCTGCCTCAACTTCCTGAGTAACTGGGATTTCACCTATGGACTCCAGGTTTGGCAAGTTCGGGAACATATCCTACCCTCCCACATTCTGAGCACCATGATGCAACCCAGACTGAACCTCGCAGCCAGCATCCCAAGTGCTAGGAGACTGTAACAGAGAGTCTCAAGTCTGGGGAGGGGACCCCAGGAAAGACGCTTGCTGTGTAAGCAAGCAGACCCAGGTTCGAGTCCCTTGAGCCTGTAAGAAGCCAGGCATGGTAGACCATGTCTATAGCCCAATGCTTCTCCAGCAATGTGGAAGTGGAGACGAAGAGTCAGGGGAAGCACAAGGCCAGCTAGCCTACTGTTCACAGCAGCAACACACTCATACACACACACACACACACACACACACACACACAGAGGAACTCACACTCCCACACATGAACATAAATACACCAAACACAGAGGCAGCCTAAAATGACATAAATAAGTTCCAGCTTCCTGCTACAACACTATCCCCAGCCAGTGACCCCATGGCCAGAGATGGAGACGACACTTCTCTCTTTTTGATAAAAACACCACACATTCCGAATGCTTAACTTGTAGGCCCCTTTTGTCTGTGAAGGTCGGTCAATGGTTCCAAGTGCACTACTCCTTGGTTTGCTTGCTTGTCTTTGAGCTGGGGCCTCACATAGCCCAGGCTGGTTTCAAACTCATCATATAGCTGAGGATGACCTTGAACTCCTGACTCTCTCACCTCCATCTCCAAGCATGTACCACCACATCCAGTTATGTGGTGCTGGGCACTGAACCCAGGGTTTTGTGCATGCTAGTCAGGTACTCTACCACCCATCTTGAAATTAAAAGGATCATTAGACACAAAAGTATGGTCAGAGTCCTTCCTCATTAAAAAAAATTGCAGATTAAGCTGGACATGGGTGGTACACACCTATAATCCCAGCACATGGGGTTGCATCCTGGGCTACAGTCTCAAGAAAAAGATTGCTCAGTGGGTAAACAACCTGATTTCCAGATTCTTGATGAAGGAGAGAATTGACTTTTGAAGGTTCTTCTGACTTCCACATGTGTGGCATACATGTATCATATGCAGACATACATGATAAAAGAAAATGTTTTTTAAAAATAAAAAGGGTAGAGGGATAAAAGTCTGCATATTATAGTATATAAATTGTGCCATTTTCCAAAAAGCCATTAAAGTTAAAAGATGGGAGGGCCTGGAGGCTTGGCTCAGTGGTAGAGCCCCTGCCTAGAATCCTCCAGTGAGGGGCTGTGGTGTGGCTCAGTGGTAGAGCCCCTGCCTAGAATCCCCCAGTGAGGGGCTGGGTGTGGCTTGGCAACTCAGGGCAGCTGCTTTCTCAGAGGAGCAGAATTCAGTTCCTAGCACTTATATCAGGTAGCTCAACAATCGGCAGGAGTTGAAGTGATGCTGGCCTCTTTTTTTTATTATTATTATTTCAGCACTCTGGAGGCAGAGGCTGGTAGATCTCTGTGCATCTGTGCATGTAGGGCCAACTTGGTCTACATTTTGAGTTTCAGGCAATCTGAAGCTACATAGTAAGACACTGTATCAAAAAAAAAAAAAAAAGAAAGAAAGCAAGAAAAGAAAATGTAAGGAATGGAAGGAAGGAGGGAGAGGTTGTCTTCCAAAAGGTCCCCAGTCTCCAGCCACACCACAGCCTGCGGCCACAGATCTGACCCCATCACCCTCGTTCTCACTTGGATCCATCATGCTCCCTTCCCAGCTCCCAGTTTCAGAAACCGAAGCCCAGAATAAACCTGCAAGAGGCAGAATTTGAACTCAGCACCATAGGACCAGAGGCCCAAATGTTTCACCACATTTTCTATGTTCGGATGTGACCCGTGCATTGGTCATATGGTGGTGGGACAGAGACTTGAACCCTGGAGTACACAATGCAGGAACATGGACTTGACTCTTGCCCTTGACGATACCATGTTAGTGGCAGAAAGCCCTGCACCGGAAGGGCTTGGTGAGGCATCCTTAGGGATGTGGCTGGGCAGCTGCAAGGCCTACAGTGAATGTCCCATTTGTCCCCTTGGGTGGCAGGAGAGTAGGAGCCTATACAGCTAAGCCAGACCAGCTGGCCAGGCCTCTGAGGGCTCGCAAGCTGGAGCTTGCTGCTCTACCATCTGGTCCCTCAACCAGAAAGGACAGTTGGTCAGGAGGCTCTGAGAGAGGCCTTTGGGTCATGTGGCTTGGGAGGGGACATTTCTGCTGCAGTGGCTGATGAGGTCAAAAGAGGGTAATGGAGTTTTTGCTTGCTTTTTTTTTTTTTTTTTTTTGATACAGGTTCTCATTATGTAGCCCAGGCTGGTCTGAAACTCACTAAGCCCAGGCTGGGCTCCAAATCCTGGCAATCCTCATTCCTCAGCCTTCCAAGTGCTAAGATTACAGGTGTGAGCCATGCCTGGCAGGGATGGAACATTCAAAGAGACAGAGCAGAGCAAAGTGGAGGGCAGGACAGACACACACACACACACTCACACGCACACACACACACACTCACACGCGCACATGCACATGCGCAGACACACACACAACAGAGAAAGAGAAGAGGAGAGGTGCCCCAGCACACATGCCAGTCTAGATGGTGCCCCTGCTGACCCTTCCTCCTTCAGATGCCCTGACGGACGGACGGACGGACAGACGGACGGACGGAAGAACACACACACACACACACACACGTGCACACACATGACAGAGAACGAGGAGAGGTGCCCCAGCACACATGCCAGTCCGGATGGTGCCCCTGGCCCTCCCTCCTTCAGAGGCCCTGTGCTCAGCTCCCAGGCAGGCCCCAGGGAACTGCGGGGGCCTTGGGAGGTACCCCCTCCACAACCTCTGAGGTCCAGCTGGGCACCATCTGGAGGCCAGAGCCTACTGGGTCACTCCTGTCTCGAGTGCCCCCTGGTGGGGAAAGAGTGCAGGAGTCCTCGTCCAGCCCTTTCCCTAGTCCACTCTATCCTGGCTTCAGCCTTTCCTGGGAAAATGGATCTCCTGTTCCCATCACATAGTCTGCTGGGCTGGGAGGAAGTAATTCCCACATGGGGCGGGGAATGATGACCCTGCTGAAGCCGGAGGTTGCGGGTCTTTTCTACAACCCTCCCTCCTTCCCTTCCTTTCTCTTAGACGGGGTCTTACTGTGTATCCCCGGTTGGAACTCACTCTCTAGACCAGGCTAGCCTTGAAATCACCTGCCTCGCCTTCTGAGAGTGGGATTAAATGTGTGCGCGAACACATCTGGCCTGGCTCTAATTTTGTTTTGCTTTGGTGTTGTTTGAGACAGGGTCTCATATAGCCCAGGCTGGGCTCCAACTCCCTATGTAACCAAGGATGACCTTGAGTCCTGATCTACCTGCTTCTGTTATGTTGGGAGTGCAAGCTTGTGCCACCACCCTTCACAGATCACACAGCGACACGCATGGCCAACAAGAGGGCCCTGAGACACTTGCTAGTTAACAAAGATCCACAAATGCTGATTCCAGCCCACCATCGCTTCCCAGCCATCAGGATGGCTGAGAGATCTAGTGCGGTGATGCTGGGCTTGGCTGGGATTCAGGAGATGGTTCTGCGCTGGGAGGGAGCATCGTCAGCAGAAGCACTTGGGCATAAAATTGGCAAGATCCACCGAGCTGGGAGTGTCTAGGTTTAGCGCCATATGCCACCTCCAAACATATTTATAAAAAGTCACATGAGGAAGGGGAGGTGTCCCCAAGGGGAGTCTGAGCAGAAACATGTGAAGCAATTGTAACCAAAGAATATATCCAAAGTGAAGCCGAGGAGGCAGCTACACCACGGTCTTTCTTCTTTTCTTGTTTTTGTTTCTACACCTGGGCGTCATGTAGCCTGGGCTATTCTTAAACTTGTAGGGTTCTTCTGCCTCCGTCTCCCCAGAGCCAGGTGTGTGCCATGACACCTGGCTCTTCCGATGCTTCTGTTTCTTTGAGGCAGGGTCTCACTGAGCAGCCACGGCCCTCCATCTCACTCTGTAGCTAAGGATGACCTTGCATTTTCTTCCCACCTCCCAAGTGCTGGGATTACAAGTGCACCCCACCACACCTGGCTCTTTTTCTGTGTGAATTTCATGTACCCCAGGCTGGCTTGAAACTTACTACGTAGCTGAGATGCCCTTGATCTCCTGCCTTCCTGCCCCCACCTCCCAAATCCCGGGATTAGGAGTGCGGGCCACCAAGAGAGCTCCCAGTAAATTTGGATCTGGCTCTGCAGGGGCCGCCAGTCTGAGGGTACCTTAGAAACTGCATCTTTTCCTGATCACAGTGAAGAGGAGGTGGGACTGTCAGGATGTCCATTTTAGTAAAGGAGAAACTGAGGCAAAAAGAGATGATCCTGCCAGTAAGTCTCAGAATTAGAAGGCTCCAGGCAGCTGGGATCCAGACACCGCCCCCGCCACTCACCCCCCCCCCCCGACAGTGATGTTCCTGATCCTCTGTCAACAAGTGGGCTAGCACCAGGGTCCTCCATTGCACGAAGGAGGTGACTGAGCACAGCTGCTTCCCCGGTATCATTCAGTGAGAGAGCAGCAGGACTATGATTCAAGCCTAGGCGTGGTGGTACACACTATGATCTCCACACTTGGGAGAATGACGCAGGAGGATTGCCTGAAGTTCAGTCCTGCCTGGCTACATAGTGAGCCCCTGCTTAAAACCAATTAAACTAACAAAATCCAAACCAATCACTAGGCATGGTGCTGAATGGCCGCCTGATGGCTGTGTGGCCTTGGGCTGGCCAGGGATCCCATCTGGGCCATGGATGTGCCATGAGCACCTACTTCCCTTATAGGACTGTGAAGGATTCTGAATTATAGTGTAGAGAACATTTGTTAGCAGTTCTCTAAATGTGACCTGAGGACCCCTGAGACCTTTTCAAGGCTTGATGCAAGCCATTTGTACAGAAATACTAAGGTGTTGTGCTGAGGAAATGACTCAACTGGTAGAATACTGGGTTTAATTTCAGCATCACATAAGTGAAGTGTGGTGGCCTGTAATCTCAGCACTTGGGAGGCAGAGAGGGAAGGATTAGACATCAAGGTTATCCTTAGGTATGCCGTGGGCTCAAAACCAGCCTAGGCTATATGAGACTGACTCTCTCTCTCTCTCTCTCTCTCTCTCTCTCTCTCTCTCTCTCTCTCTCTCTCTCTCTCTTTACCTAACTACCAAATCTATCTATCCATCCACCCACCCACAGGATCAACTTGTCTGTCTGTCTGTCTGTCTGTCTGTCTGTCTACCTATCTATCCATCCATCTATCCATCCATCCATCAACCCATAGGATCAGGGTTTTTTTTTGGAGGGGGGGGGGTTTCGAGACAGGGTTTCTCTGTAGCTTTGGAGCCTATCCTGGAACTAACTCTTGTAGACCAAGCTGTCCTCAAACTCACAGAGATCTGCCTGCCTCTGCCTCCCGAGTGCTGGGATTAAATGCGTGCACCACCACCGCCCTGCAAAGATCAGTTTATCTATCTATCTATCCATCTACCCATCCATTAATCCAGACTAGTCTGTCTGTCTATCTGTCTGTCTATCTATCTATCTATCTATCTATCTATCTATCTATCTATCTATCTATCATCTATCTATCTTCCTACCAATATAGCTACCTCTTGTCTATATTATTCCCATTCCTGAGACCACAAGGTTTTCAGAGACAGCTAGATGATGCACGTGACAATGACAAAGCAAAGGTGGAGGTGAGAGGGAGAAGCCATGTCTTGTCTGCATCTCACAAGAGAGAGCTGTAAAAATTAAAAACAGCAGCCAGGCGGTGATGGTGCACGCCTTTAATCCCAGCATTCAGAAGGCAGAGGCAGGAGAATCTCTGTGAATTCGAGGCCAGCCTGGTCTACAAGAGCTAGTTCCAGGACAGGCTCCAAAGCTACAGAGAAGCCCTGTCTTGAAAAACAATAAATAAATAAATAAATAAATACCAAAAAATTAAAACAGCTTCTTCTCACATTAAAAAATTTGTGTGTGTGTGTACATGGTCGTGTGTGCACATGCATGGGTTCTCGCCCATGCGTGTTCATGTGGAGGGCAGAGGATGATGTCAGGGATCTCTTCCTCAATCACTCTGCACTTGATTTGTTTGGGACAGGTCTCTCTGTGAACCTGGAACTTACAGTCATGAGACTGGCCGGCCAGCACACCACAGGGAGCCTACTTTCACCTTCCCAACATGGGGATTATGGCTGTGCCTAGCTGTTTTACATGGTTCAAATCAAACATGGATTCTTGAGAAGCAGGATTTTGCTGAGTCATTTTCTCAGTCCCCTATTTGTGTGTAAGGAAAACCTATTTATCTTCTACCTCATTTAGTGTGTGTGTGTGTGTGTGTGTGTGTGTGTGTGTGTGTGTGTACAACTTTATGGGAGTCGGTTCTACCATGTGGGTCCCAGGTATCAAACTCAGAGTTGTTAGGCTTGGCAGTAAGAGCCTTTTTCTGCTGAGCCATTTCACCAGCTCCACATTGTTCTCTATAAAAGAGGGCTATTAAGGACAATTTGTGATGATTTAATATTCATTTCAAAACAATCAATAAATATTGGAATTTTTCACTTTTCATATGGTAAAGAGTGGCAAGCCTAATTGACATAAACAAAGCCTTCTTAAAAAATCAGTCGGTATGCTTAAATAATTATGCTTTTATTATGAGGTTTTTCTTTTTTGTTTGTACTGAGAATGGACCTCAGGGTTTTGAATGTTTCAAGCAAGTACTCTACCACTGGCCACACCCCAATCCCTCCCTGGGGAATCCTAGGCAGGGGCTCTACCACTGAGTCACACCCCAGGCAGTCTTTGTTTTTATTTTTACATATTAATTAATTAATTATTGCCTCTAACTTTGTTGTTGATTTGAGACGGGGTCTCCTGTATCCCAGTTTAGTCAGGAACTGGCTGAGGCCAACCATGGCTTTGAACTTTTGGTCACCACATTCCCATGTCCAGAGTGCTGGGATTACAGGCATGTGTGCCAAACACCCTGGTTTATGCAGGTTTGGAGATCTAATCCAGTCTAGCACTCTACCAACTGAGCTACATTCTCAGTTTGCGTGCTTTTTAAAATTTATTTATTTAATTTGCCACCTGCCATGTTGATCACTTTACAAGATAAACCTTGCCAGAATTTCCACCCAAGGAACACTGAAGACTCAAGGGATCTGGGTTCGAAACCAGCCCCTAGCATTTGCTCCCCAAGTGAGAAAATATACTTTTCACAGTCATAGATTATTATCAGCCAATCAAGCTTCACCCTGCCAATCAAACTCCACCCCTGCCAGTCAAGCCCCATCCCTGCCAGTTAAGCTCCACCCCTGGATTTAAAGACAGAAGCCATTCCACTTCAAGAGCTGAGCAGTGGGGCCTACATCCACACTTACAGGCCACGTGGCCTTTAAGGCCTGAACACCAGTCAGCTGCTGAGCTAGAAGCAAGGCTTAAGCAGGCACAGGAATGTTCTCTAAGGGCTTTTGTTTGGCAACGAAGAAACTGGCCACTGTGCAGTTTTTTTGTACCTCAGTTTTCTCATTGGTAAAATGGGGGTAATAGAGTGTCTATTTCCTAAGACTGCTGCAGGAGTGAACGCTGAGCCCAGGAACCAGAAGAGAAGGCACTCGTGGATGCACTGAAGCTCTGGGTAAAGCTGGGCTCCTACTTCTGAACCTTTCTCCACACAGAAAATAATATCAAAATCCCAAGAAACTGTCTATATTGCTTATTTCGATATGAATTGCCTCTATCTCCGTGAACCCTCAGCCCTAAGGTGATGGTTGCTTCCAACACTCTCTCCTAGCAGGACAGCCTCAGGTTGAAACATCCCAGAGGGTCATGTCTGAGCTGTTCTGCTCTGCCCCAGGGGCCCCACCCCCACCCCATCCACCCCCTACCCCCACCCCACCCACCCACCCTCACCCTGCCCGCCCCCCACCCAACCCCCCCCCCACCCCGCCGACCAGGTCAGCCAAGTCATACCTGTAACTTCTTTAGCTGGCTGTTGACGGTGGCCAGGTCCCCTCCAGGGTCCACATCTTGTAGCTGGCTCTCCATATGAAGCAGCCTCTTGTCCAGCTCGGCAAAGCTCTGCACTAGCTGGTCCGCCTTGCTGGCCTCGAAGAGCTGGCGCGCCTTGGCCTGTGTGGTACTCTCCAGCTCCGCCCAGCACTGTCGGATCTCACCCAGTTTCTTGCGCACGGAGGCTGCCAGCTCGGGTTTCTCCTGCATCAGTTGCTGGCCCTCCTGGCCGGAGGGGTGGAAGGTCGGAGACAGAAGGAAGAGGGCCAGTGATGGAAACAGACAAAGAGACACAGGACCAATGGAGAGACACAGGGAGAGAGACAAAGGCAGGGAGTTAGAGACAGAAGAACAGACGCGACAGAGATGGGACCAGGGAAGACAGGTTGATGTGGGGAGACAAAGGGAGCCCAGCAAATATGGGAAGGAAATAGGGAAAGACAGATAGATGGTCATAGAGTGGTGATCGAGGATATATATACACACAGTAGGACCACAAGAAAAGGACAGAAGAAAGATGAAGGTGAAAAGGAGAAAGAGAAAGAGGGAGAGGGGATGGGAGAAGAAAAACAGGGGAAGGGGACAGGGAAGAGAAGAGAGGGGAGAGGGGGAGAGGGAGAGGCAGGGAGAGAAAGAACTTCCATTAAGTTCAAGGTCCAAAAGACTGGCTTTGCTACACACTGCCCTTTAAGGGTTCCCTGTGATCTCTCTCTCTCCTCTCTCTCTCTCTCTCTCTCTCTCTCTCTCTCTCTCTCTCTCTCTCTCTCTCTCTCTCACTCTCTCTCTGAGACAGGGTTTCACTGTAGTTTTAGAGCCATGTCCTGGAACTAGCTCTTGTAGACCAGGCTTGCCTTGAACTCCCCTGTGATCTCTTAAGAGCATAAAGTGGCGCACACCTTTAATCCTAGCACTCCAGAGCAAAGGCAGGCAGATCTCTGTGAGTTCAAGACCAGCCTGGTCTACAAGAGCTAGTTCCAGGACAGGTCCCAAAGCTACAGGGAAACCCTGTCTTGGGGCGGGGGGGGGGGGAGAGCATAAAGTGAACCTAAGTGTTTCTGTTTGATTAGAAAAGTGGGGATGCCCTGGGTTGCAGTTCTAAGGGTTCAACTAGAATAAGGGGAATAAGGGGGTGTTTAGGGAGTTGATACCTAAAGTAAGTACCTGTCTAGGCCCTTTCAAAACTGAAGTCAACTGCCTTAGTGGCCCAGAGCTACATTTATGACAAGTTAACAATAGCAGGAACATGTTTTTATTCTCTGCATTTGAAAGGCAGAGGCAGGAGAATCTTTGTGGGTTTGAGGCTAGCCTGGACTACAAAGAGAGTTCCAAGCTAGCCAAGGTGACATAATAACACCCTGTCTCACAAAAAAAGAGGCGTGGTAGGTGGTGCACACCTTTAATCCCAGCACTCAGGAGGAGGCAGGCGGATCTCTGTGAGTTCAAGGCCAGCCTGGTCTACAGAGTGAGCTCCAGGACAGCCAGGGCTACACAAAGAAACCTGTCTTGAAAAAACAATAAATAACAATAGTAATAATAAAAGAATAAATAAAAAAAATAATACCAAACCAGGTATGGTGTTCACACCTATAATCCTACTTACACTTGAGAAACAGAGGCAGAGGAATCATTAGATGTTTGGGATCAGATGGTCTATACAGTGAGGCTCTGTCTCAACAAATCAAATAATAAAAATAGATAAACAAAATAAAAAGAAAGCCAAGTGTGGTGGTGTCTGCCTATCTTCCAAGCACTTGGGAGGTGGAGGCAGGAAGACCAAGAGTTCAAGGTCAGCTTCAGCTACCTAGTGAGTTTAAGGCCAGCCTGGACTACATGAGACTCTGCCTCAAAAAATAAATAAATAAATAAATAAATAAATAAATAAATAAATAAATAGTAAAATAAAGAAAATTTAAAGGGCTGGGATTGTGGGTCAGTGGTAGAGTACTAGCCTAGCAGGTACAAGGTCCTGAGTTCCAGTTCCAGTAATGAAACAATAATAATATAATAACAAAAAGAGAAGAGAAAAGCTGGCCGTGATGTAGCTAGGTGGGAGAACATTTGCCTAGCATGTATCAGGTCCTGAGTTGGATTTGCAGCACCGGGAAAAATAAAACTCACAAATCAATGATACCATAATAACGGCTGCCTTGTCTCATATCTCACATGCCTGTGCCTGGTGATCCAACATACTGTGTGTCCTCAAACCCACAGAGGTGGCTACACCTGTTGGCTTGTTTTTACTGAAAGGATAAGTGGAAGTTGGCTGTGGTGAAGGAAGACTGTGATCCAACACTGAGGAGCCTCACACAGGAAGGTCTTGGATTGAAGGCCACCCTGGGCTACATAGCAAGACCATCTCTCAAACAGCAAGCAAAAAGAGAAGCTGGGGGCAGGGGAGAAGAAACCTAGGGTCTAGGAGGCCAACTTAGTTCTCTAAGATCTCACAGTTGGTTACAGACCCTGAAACTAGGGCTGAAAAAAATCTAAATTTTACTATAACCCAAGGCTTCCCCAGGTCATGCCTAAGGCGTCCCACCATATTAAATAGCCTAAGTGATGGGAAGGGAAGTGTGGTGGGGTTTATAAGATGGGAGAATGTTGATAAACAGGAGGCCCTGAGCAGCAATTGGAAGTGATGACAACCACTGTCAGGCGAGCAAACTGAGGCTCAAGGTTACAATAATGAGTCCAAAGCACAGGGCTAGAAGCAAGCGGACTTGATACAGGTCTGAACCAGCTGAGGGACGCCAGCCCAGAAGGGTGACAGCGGAGACATCAGCAGTGAGGATGTGTCTCTTGGAGGGCAGGGGCTTCATCTTCCTCACCCTCTCTATCTTCTCCAGCCACTCCTTGTTCTGAGCCAGCTCAGCCATGAACGCCTGGTGCCGGAGCCATCGCTTGTGCAGCTTGTGGCTGTCTTCCCGAGTGCCATCGCGAGCCATCAGCATTTTCTCATGGATCCAGCCATCCAGCTGTGCAGGGCAGAGAAGGGGGCTCAGGAGGTTCCTCTCCCCATCTGTCACAGCCTCACAATACCCCTCAAAAGAATTCCCAGGGCAGGTTCTCAGCTAGGAAGAGTGGGGCTGAGGAGGGAAATCTACGCAAATAAGACCAATTGGAGAGGACCCTTGGGTCCTTTCTTGGATAAAAGATGCCTATGTGGTCCCCCAGTACCAAATCCTGGGGCTCTGCCAGCCTCGGCTACATACAAGAAACCAAAGTGGGATGTCTGGTTCCACCCTCCTTCTTAAACAACCTCTGCAGTTGGACCGACCTCCAGCCCCATTCCACCCACAGCAAAACCGAGACCCCAGGATGGTGGGACAGCTCAGTGGGTAAAGGCACTGCCAAGCTTGAAGACCTGAGTTCAGCCCCTGGGACCCACATGGTGGAAGGAGAGGACTGACCTCTGACCCTCTCACACGCACTATGGCGAGGGCACCCAAAGACATATCCACGTGTAAGATGAGTAGATAAATGCAATTAAAATTAGATTTTTTAAAAGGAGAAAAAGCCGTGATCCCTTAATAAGGACCAAACTCTCAACTCTATGAGGGGGGTGCATGCTTGCCATCCCAGCATTGGGCAGGCTGGGAGAGGAGGAGATTGGGTTTGTGGCCAGCCTGAGCTACATAGCAAGACCCTGTTGATTCCATTTTTTAAAAATCCTTAACCTACTCCACAGGTTGAATAAAACCAAACCTAGCTTCAGCACCCCAACAACAACACCCCCAAACAACCTTCCGACTATTTCCATGTTTAGCATCCTGATAATTAGGCCTCCAAGCTAGAGGAGACCCATCCCTTGGACCCAGAAATTCTAAAGAAACCTAAATCCAGCTTTTGTGCCTAAGACCACAGTTACTCCAAATCATGACCAGCCAACGCCCAAAATGTGAACAACAAGCTGCCTTTTGATTCCTAGACCAAATCTACCCCCAAAATGTAAGATTCCCAATGTGGCTCAGACCAAACCCTCTGATCCAGTACTCCCCCCCCCCCCCCCCGACATCCCAGCTAAAGTCATCCAAGATGCAAACTGCAAGAATATTCTCATTGCTCCCCACGGCAATTTTCTGTTTTCTGAGTCTCCTCCCCACAAGAGCGAGGGCTGAGCAGAGGGGCAGAGCCATTGCTTGCTCAGCACGAAAAAGTAAGTTCTGGAATCTGCTCCATCTCCAGCACTCGGGGAGAGGGACAGTGCTTATTAAAAAAGACTTGTTCCTGAAGCCACAATCTCCTCCCGAATAAAGCCTGAACCTGGGACAGTTTGCTCCTCCCTCCTCCAGTCACAAGATCCTCCTCCTCCCTCCTGGTTAAAAAAAAAAAAAAAAAGGCCGGACTGCGGGTCCGGGAGGCAAGCACTGTCATATTCAAGGACAAATCCCGAGCCGGCCAAACCCCACCCCACCGCACGTCCCCAGAGCACGTGCTCCTCAGGGGACCAGGACAGCTTCTCACATGCACACACTCGCAAAGTCAAACGCCGAATCCCCCAATTCCCTACACAAGGATGAACAGGCAACCGGAGTCCTACAGCGAAGGCAAACCCCTAACGGAGCTGATCCGCGTTCTCTAGGTAAAGCCCTCTAAAAGGAATTGCCCCCTCTGGTTACGCAGTGCAAAACTAGACTCTCTCCACAACCAAGGGGAAGCCTCTCCGAAAGTCAGGGCCCTCAGACTCAGGTCACATCTAATACCTCATCTCCCTATGCAGAGCTCCCCCACAAAGTGATTCACCCTATCATCCGAGACCGCTACGGACTCAGCAAGAACCGAAGACTCAAAACTAAAAATCTGGGAATCCCTCAAGAGCAGGGAAAATTTGATTCCCTCGTAGGGAGGTTGGGACCCCCCTGCTTCGCCCATACATCAAATGCAGGCTAGCATAGGCTAGCCCCCCTCCCTGGCCCCTCTCGCTGCGGCTCCAGCACCGCGGACAGTTCCCGGGCTCGTCCCTCACCCCTTCCCCCACTCCAGGGCGAGGGTCCTGGCCCGCTCCCGTGCCGCCCCCGCCCCTCCCTCCCGCGGGCCAGGCTGGCGAGCACGCGCACGAGCCCCCTCCCCCGCGCGTGTCCGCGGGGGCGCGCGCCGGCCCCCTCCTCCTCTCTCTTCCCCTTCCCTCTGGCGCCCCCGAGACCTGCGGCGGCGGCGGCGTTGGAGGAGCGTCTCTGAGGCGGGCGGACAGACACTCGCCCCTCCACTGCGACGGCGGCGGCGACGGCGGCAGCGGCAACGGCTGAAGCTCCGGCGGGCGCGCGCCCCCTCCCTCGCCCCCGCGCCGCGGCCACGCGCCCGCCCGCGCGCGCCCCCTGCCTGCCTCCTTGCCCGCCTTCTTTGCGGGGGGCCCTAGTCTGGGGCGGGGGGAGAATCACCACCTTCTCTGAGCTTCCAGGCCGGGGACCTTGTGATTCATCTTAGGTCATTGCTACTGAGTCCAGAACAGTCTAACGACAGGAGACAGGATCATTCTTAATGGCTGGAGGGGGTCGGGGTCCCCAGTTCCTTTAACTAGGTGAGCGTGGTAAGGAGGGTTAGAGGGTCTCCTGAACCATCATTAACCCGAAGAGGCTCTCTGGTTTCTGACTACCATACGAGGGTAGGAGTTAGGGCAGGAGCGACCTGCAACATCTGTGTTGTTGTCCAGAACCAGCGCCAGTGAGAAGATGGGCCAACAGGGACCGTTACTAATAGAGCTCTCTCAGTTATGGGGAGAAGGTTTGGAGACCTGTGTCTATTTTGTTCGTGTGGAGACTAATCTGCCATGGGTGTTAAATATCCAGAGTCAAATCTTATCTTTAGTGGTGGTGGGAGGAAGGCAAGGGCTTGATCCCTGAACCTTTTGGAAGAAAAGGGTACCATTACATCATGGAGGTAGAGTCTAGTCCTGGGTCACACTGGTCGGGGAGCGTGGGGGCAGGACATCTCTGGCCATTAAGAGAATGTTTCTGAACCATCTTTGGGGTGGTCCGGGTCCATAAGAGTTCCTTTGGAATACAAGGCAAGGAGCATTTCAATGCAGAAAGGAGACTGGGCCATCTTTTATCAGCTGTGATCCCCACTGCTTTCAGAAGGGATTGGTTCTTAGTACTTAAGGGGCTGGGGATATAGCTCACTTAGCCGGATCCCTTGCCTAGAGCTCCTGGAGTCCGGTCCCCAGCACCATAACTAACTAAACCAAGTAAACATGAAGGCTTAATTCGGGCCATCTGTGATTGAAGGAGTGCTCCCGGCCACCGGTCCATCCTCACCCCACCCCCACCTCAGTCTCCCGCGCTTCACACATCTCTAGAGAAAGGTGAGATCAGCGCTCCTTCCCTAGGAACGTAGGCGCGAACTCAGCCGTTGCCAGGGGAGCCGAGGGCCCCTTCTGTCTCCCAGGAGCTCACGTGGGCAGACGGAGAGCTTGGGGCATGCGCTCTGGCACAAAACTCGGCACGCCTCCTGGTGGCACAGAGGGAGCTTGGTTCCTCGACCCCCTTAGACGGGGCGTCCCAGCCCTGCCCCCGACCAGAGAGCAAGCCTCTCTGTGCTGTCCCAGCTCAGCTGGAGGACCTACCTCATGACAATCTCTAAGGAAGTGCTGCAGCACAAGCTGGTCCAGTAGCTTTTGCATCCACTGCTGGGCCCTCAGCTGGTTTTCTTGGCTCCTGGGGAAAAGGCAAGGGCTGAAGAGAGGCCCAGGCATGGAAATAGGGTGCTACCAAGAGCGATGTGAGGGCGTCAGCTGAATAGAAGCAGGGGAAAGAGAAGGATCCAGAAACATTGGAAGGACAGGGCTCCAGAGAAGGGAGAGAAAAGAAAGGAAACTGGAGGAGGAAAGGAGGGAGGGGTAAGGAGTAGAAAATGAAAGAGAAAAGCACAGACATAACAACAATAACAACACACACACAACACACACACACCACACACACGACACACACAACATAAACACATAACACACAACACAACACACACATACACAACACAACACACACATGACACACACAACATAAACACATAACACGCATGCACAACACACACACACAACACATTCACACCACACATATACCACACACACAACACATACATATAACACACATACACATCATACACATATAATACACACATGCACATACAACACACACCATACACACATACTACCCACACCCCACATACACACGCCACATACACCAACCACACAAACACACATACACACACATCACACATACACAACACACACCAAAAACAATTAACAGAGTCAGGGCACTTAGAAACAAAATCAAGCTGGGAGTGGTGACACACTCCTTTAACCCCAGCACTTGGGATGCAGAAACAGGTGGATCTCTTACGTTCGAGGCTCTCGGTCTACTGAGCAAGTTCCATGACAAGTAGGGCTACACAGAGAAACCCTGTCTTGGAAAAAAAATCAGAGATAGGCACCATAGACTTTAAGAGAGACACACAGAATCACACTAAGACCCATGGAGAGTGATAAGCATAGTCCTAATAGCTGAGATTAAAAGAAAACAGAAGGTTGGGGATATACCTCAGAGGTAGACAGCTTGCCTACCATGTGTCATGTTCTGGGTTCAATTCCAGGTACAAGAAAGGAGGGGGAACTAGAGAGGTGGGAACAAAAATAAAGAGAACAGGAGAGACAAGAAAGAAAAAGAAGAGAAGGCAACAGAAACCGATGGGTTGTGCTCAGTGGTAGAGCCCCTGCCTAGAATCCCCCAGTGAGGGGCTGGGGTGTGGCTCAGTGGTAGAGCCCCTGCCTAGAATCCCCCAGTGAGGGGCTGGGGATGTGGCTCAGTGGTAGAGCCCCTGCCTAGAGTCCCCCAGTGAGGGGCTGTGGCGTGGCTCAGTGGCAGTGGCACACCACCAGCTTATACCCTGTCATCCTCCATCCACAGAATCTAGGCAGAGAAGACAGCAAGACTGAGGCCGTTGGGCCTATGTGATGGCTCAGTGTATAAAGGATCTTGTGGCCAAGCCTGGTGATATGATGAAAGGAGAGGACAGATTCTCACAAACTGTCTTCTGATTGTCACACATGAACTGTGGCACTTACACACACAAACACAAAATAAATAAATGGAATTTATCTCTTCTTTAATGACACTGTCTTCCCCAGACTTCCAAGGCTTTCCTGAACTTTCAGGCCTTACACACAAGAACATGCACACACACACATGCACACAATATACCACCTTACTATTTTCACCCATTCTGCTTTTCCCCCTTTTAATGGAGACCCTGCTGTCCCCCTACTTTAATTGCTACTTTATAACTGCAATTTTGCTATGGCTATGAATTACAATGCAAATATCTGATTTGCAGCCCCTGTGAAAGGGTGTTCAGCACCACCCCAAGGGGTCACCACCCACCTGTTGAGAACTGCAGTCTAGTTGCATGCCAGCTTTGTGAGGTCCCTCTTCACCATTCCCTGACATTTGCTGGTTCTCTTTCTTTTATTTTGTCCTTGGCGCTTGGCACTGTCTCCCCATTGTGTATGTTCCTTACATGTCTATCCCCTCGACTTTCACGAAGAGGAGTGTTGTGTGTGTGCATGTGCCCAGGTGTGCTGTGCATGTGCCCAGGTGTGCTGTGCATGTGCCCGGGTGTGCTGTGCATGTGCCCGGGTGTGCTGTGCATGTGCCCGGGTGTGCTGTGCATGTGCACGGGTGTGCTGTGCATGTGCACGGGTGTGCTGTGCATGTGCACGGGTGTGCTGTGCATGTGCACGGGTGTGCTGTGCATGTGCACGGGTGTGCAGGCCAGGAGTCAACCTCCAGTGTCTTCCTCTATCGCTCTCCATCCTAGTTTTTATACCGTGTCTCATCATTTCGGCTAAGTTGGTGGTCACAGAGCTTCCAGGTGCCTCCTGTCTCTGCCTCCAGTGCTGGGATTGCAGACATGGGATTGCGACAGGGTTTCTTTGTGTAGCCCTGGCTGTCCTGGAACTCACTCTGTAGACCAAGCAGGCCCTGAACTCACAGAGATCCACCTGCCTCTGCCTCCCAAGAACTGAGATTAAAGACATGTGCCACCACCACCTGGCTCATAGCTAGTTTTTCACGTGGGTATGAGGGGCAAAACTCAGGTCCTCATGCTTGTTCCTTAAGCATTTTATCCAGGGAGCATTCTCCAGACTAAGGACAGTTTTTAAAGAGTTTTGTTTGTTTTTGTCTGTTTTGGTCACAGTCATGAGTTTCTTGGCATACAGTGACTTCTCACTATGTTCTTTTTGCATGAATGTATAAACAAATAAATGTAGGAGGGCCCAAGAGAGACAGAGAGTAGCAAATGATGAGGCAAACATAAGGTCTGAGAAGAGAGAAGAAAAGGGATGTGGTGGCCCATGCCTATAAATCCAGTTCTTAGGAGCCTGAGCTAGAAGGGTCTGTCTGGAGTTTGAGGTCAGAGTCAGAAATATAAAAAGATGAGGCCAGGGGGCATTAGCAATGCAGATAACATCTTTCTCTAAAGATGAGGAAAGAACAGGAAACAGATACAGAAATAGAGGGTATGTGAGGGCAAAGAGAGACCCAGCGTAGAAGGAGCAGGAGGGGCCCAAGAAGAGCAAGCAGGACAACAGCTACTTT
The DNA here is from genome assembly GCF_903992535.2 of Arvicola amphibius. Lineage (NCBI taxonomy): Eukaryota > Metazoa > Chordata > Mammalia > Rodentia > Cricetidae > Arvicola > Arvicola amphibius. Next base: position 76,926,740 of record NC_052054.1, read on the forward strand.
GCCCTATTTCTCACCCGGAATTAGGAAACAGAAAATGCCTCAGAAATTAACCTGCAGTCAACTCCACTGGGTCTTTGCGAGCAGGACTGGGGGAGGGGAGCGGGCAAGTGATGTGGGAAAACCTTCCTCTCTGTGAGGCAGAGAAACAAATGGGGTTCCAATCCCAGCTGTACCACTTCCTGGCTAAGACACTGGACAACTGAACTCCCTCTCTGAGTGTCATTTGTAAAACGCAGCTACAGAAAGTCATTTGGTGATGGGAATGAGATTGGTCTGAGGAGGTGCTTGCCTGGCAAAGCCCTGGTTCCCTCTCCAGCACACTCCAAATGACTGTGGTGCTACATACCTGTAATCCAAATCCATGGGAGGCAGAGGCAGGAGAATAGGAAATTTAAGGTCATCCTTGGCTATCCAGTAAGTTCCGGGCCAGTCTGGGCTACCGGAGACCCTGTTTCAAAACAAAAACAAAAGCAAAGAAACCCAAAATCCAAATAAAAGGAGAGCGGGAGAGCTGGTTGGTCAGTTAAGAGTGTTTGTCCTTCTCGCAGGGAATCCGGGTTTGGTTGCCAACACCAAAGTGCCAGCTCAGTCACCTGGAAAATCAGTTCCAGAGGGATCTGATGCCCTCTACGGCCTCCTCCAGCATCAGCTACCCACATGGCAAAATCCCAGCAAATTCCTTTCCTCTGCCTCCTCGCCTACAATGACACTCTGCTCTGTCCCGTCGGTCCCCTCTCCCCAGGGCCAAAATGCACCTTTCTACCTGCTACTGTTAGGGATTTTTGTCACAGCCAGGCAGGGAGACTAATATACCAACCGCATAGCTTAGCCACCTGTGGGAAAGCCTTCCCATCCTCCCTATAAGTAGTAATGTATCCTCTGTCAAGCAAATATTCTGGGGGCTGGAGAGGTTCAGAGATGAGACCTGTCTCCATCCCTGCCTCAATCAGCTCAGAACTGGGGCACACGTTTCTTATGGGCTCCCACAGACCCCCAAAACTTTCTTGCTCTGACTTTGATATTAGTCAACATATTTGTCAACCAACATGACAGGAGCCAAGAATAGCTCCCCAGGAAAGCTGGGGCACAGCTCTGTGTGGCGTTTAACTGTGGAATATAGGGGAGGATGATATAGGAGCTTGTGGTTTCACTGACACCCAGAATCGGTTCCCTTCAACAGGCTAAAGACAGGAGGTTCTCACTGTTCAAATTCTGTATCTTCTGGGTTCACTACCTCCTGCTGGTACACAAAGTAGCCATTTTAATCAAATCTTATGCAATACAACAAAGCTAGGAACAGCGGGGCTTGTCAGCAATCCCATCATTCAAGAGCCTGCAGCTGGAGGATTACTTTGAGTCTGACATCAGCCTAAGCTATATAGACATGTCTCATTTCTTTAATTTTATTTATTTATTTATTTTATGTGCATTGGTGTTTTGCCTGCATGTATGTCTGTATGAAGGTGTCAGATCCCTGGGGAACAGGAATTACAGACAGTTGTGAGCTGCCATATGGGTGCTGGGAATTGAACCTGGATCCTCTGGAAGAGTAGTCAGTGCTCTTAACCACTGAGCCATTCCACCTTCCAACCTTCCTCCACCTCTGTCTCATCTTTTTTGGTCCCTTGTGTCAGGGTTTCTATGTGTAGCCCTGGCTGTTCAGAACTCGCTCTATAGACCAGACTGGCCTCAGACTCAGAGATCCATCTGCCTCTGCCTCCTGAGTCCCGGCATTAAAAGAACACCAACACCCAGCAGACCGTATCTTAAAAAAGTCATAATGACGCATGTCTGTAATCCCAGAATGAGGTAAGTTGAGGCAGAAGGATGAGGAGTTCGAGGTCATCCTCACCTACTTCTAATGTTCCAGGCTGGGTGGGTGAGACGACTCAGGAATAGAAGGCGCCTGCTACCAAGCCTGAAAAGCTCAGTTTGATCCTCATAGTCACGTGGTAGGAGGAGAGGACTGACTCTCTCGAGTATATGTGCTGTTGCACACACATACACACACAAACACACACACAAACACACACACTAGATAGATAGGTGGGTGGGTGGGTGGATAGATAGATAGATAGATAGATAGATAGATAGATGGATGGATGAATGTAAAAAAAAATTCCAGGCCAGCCTGGGCTACAAGAGACCCTATCTCAAAAGCTAGATAAATAAACAAGGGGTTAAATTGAAATAAGGGAGAAACAGAGAAGCAGAAAATAGAAATGGGAGGAAAGATCTGGATATGCCTCCCGGCTCCACTGTGCCCAGATAGACCCCCACCTTCTGCGGTTCCGGAACCTACTTCTCCAGCAGCCGGACCACTGCCTCCTGCGCCTGCTCCCCGTAGGCGTTGCCTTGCCGCAGCAGGCCCTCTGCAGCTTGCACCGCCACCTGCATCTTTTGCTGGTTCAGCTCCATCGTGGTGAGAAAATCCCGGTGCCTTTTCATTGCCTCTTCCACTGACTCCACCGTGCAGGGGAGCTCAGCACCGGACAGCGCCACCTCCTGGGAACAGAAGGGACACAGGTCAGCTCGCCTCCACCCCAGGACGCCAGAGAGGAGGCCAACGGGCTTCAAGGACTCACTATTCCGCTCCAGGGCTCTTGCTCTTGCTGGACCTGCTCCTTAGCAGTATGTCCTTCCAGAATCCCTCAGGCCTCTGTCCACTCTGACCAGACCTAACAATGGCCCCTCTTGCTATTGCCTTCAAGATAACTCACAACCCCAAGTCACTCCAAATGTGATTGTCTAAAATTCATCTCTAGCAAAACCCCAAACCCAAGAAGAACATGGTGGCGGACACCTTTAATCGCAGCACTTTATGAGGCATAGGCAAGTAGATCTGTGAGCGTGTAAGGCTAGCCTGGTCTATATAAAGAGCTCCAGACATCTTGGGCTACACAGTGAGACCCTGTCTCCTTAAAAGCAAAGGGCTGGAGGGATGGCTCACGGGTTATGAGCATCTACAGCTCTTCCAGAAAACCCAAACACCCACATCTGGCAGTTCACAACCACCTATAACTCCAGATCCAGGGCTCCAGAACCTTGGCCTTCTTAGGAACCTGTACTCAAATGTTTATACGCATATGTGCACACAATTAAAAATAATAAAAATAAATTCTTCTTTTAAAAATTAAGCCAGATGTGTAAGGATGCACGCTTTTAATCCCAGTACTCAGGAGGCAGGGGCAGGTGGATCTTTGAGTTCAAGACCTGCCTAGTCTACAGCATGAGTTCCAGGAGACCCAAGGCTACAAAGAGATACTCTGTCTTGAGGGAAAAAAGGATAGGGAGCTGAAAGATGGCTCAGCTATTGCTCTTCTGGAGGATCTGGATTTGATTCCCAGCACCCGTATGGTGGCTCAAAACTATCTGTAACTCCAATCCCAAGAGGTCTGCTGCTCTCTTTTGGCCTCCTGGGACTCTAAATGCACTTTATGCGCAGACACACGTGAGCAAACCAAGTAAAAATAAATCTTCAAAAAAAAATTAAAATGTGGTTGCATGTGACGGTGCAGACCTTTAATTCTAGCACCAGGGGAACAGAAGCAGGAGGATCTCTGTGAGTTCGAGGCCAACCTGGTCTGCATAGCAAGATCCAGGACAGTCAAGACGACATAGAGAAACCCTGTCTCAATGATAAATAAATAACAAAGCAACCAACTCCAGAAACCCCACCCCACTCGACATAACCTTTAAATGCTGTCACACACTTGCCCTCCCCTTCACAGTCCAAAACTCAATTTTCCCAATAAACAACTAATTCTCCCTTAATTCCCTATCCTCATCTCGAATAAGACAGAAATCTTGGGGTCCCGGGAAACACAACTAAGTTTGTCCATACCCCACCTCCACCTATTGAAGCCCCGAACCCGCACCCCAGCGCACCGCCAGCGGGCACCTGGTTGCGCAGCACCGCGAGCGCCTGGCACAGGTCTCTTAGAAAGAGCTGATAGACGTGCGCCTGGACCAGCGCTTCCCTGCGGTCCTCCCACAAGCCGAGCAGTTTGTGCCAGCCAACCTCGAGGTGCGGCAGCCACTCGTCTAGCGCCAGGCCGGGGCCCAGCTCGGCACCGTCGGACGCCAGCAGCGCCTCGCTGGCAGCCACGATGCGCGTGTAGTCCTCCTCGCGCTGGTCCACCTCCTCCTTGAGCGCGGCGTGCCGCGCCAACAGCGTGTCCGCCTCCTCCAGGCTGCGCGGCAGCGGTCCCTCGACAGCTCCCGCCGCCTCCTGCGCCCGCACCAGCCAATCCAGGAAAGTATCCAGATCGCGCAGGAAACGCTGCAGGCGACCCGCCGCCGCCACTGCCTCGCCGCAAGCCTGAGCCGCTCCGGCCAGCGCGCCCCACTCGGCTCCCAGTTCCTCGGCGCCCTGGTGCAGGCGTGTAGCCTGTGCCGGGAAGCGCTCTGCCAGCAGCGCAGCCTCCTCCAGCAGCGCCGCTTGTCGCGGCTCCAGTGCCTGTAGGGCCGCCTCCAGGCCACTCAGGCGCCACTGAAGAGCTCCGCCCGCCCGGGGAGCGCTCTCCACCGCGCGCCGCTTCTCGCGCACTTGGGCGCGCACCTCGGCCACCTCCAGCATGTGATTCTCCACCAGCAGCACAGCGCTCATCTCTTCTTTGCGCTGTTCCACCAGCTCCACGATGCGGTTCCACCTGTCCAGGGGCAGGAAAGAGGGTAATCAACGGGAGGCCAATGAGCCCAGGATAAAATTCATTCCTTGGCTAGGGGACCTGGGAAAATGTGGGTTTGTGTCTGCATAAATAGAATCCCACCCTGGACAGTGCTTAGAGCGGCATCTCTCAATGTATAGCTCCAGCGCCATCAAATTTTATCTTTATAATAATATTAAAGCCCTGTTTGTCATCTCATTCTCTTCCGGAGTTTAATCAACATTTCCAGAGGCCAGATGTTAGCGACTGAAGACAAAAAGCAGACCGAAGAACTCAGCAGCCTGCCTTAAGGCACATTCAGTGCAGAGAATTACAGCTGTGGAGAGTGGCGCATGCCTATAATCTTAGCACTCTAGGGGACGAGGGAGGAGGATCGTCGAGTTCAAGACCAGCCTTGGATATGTAGATAAGAGGACAAGAAAGACAGAGTGTACGCTTCACAATGCTACTCTTCCCACTGTCTTCTATTATGAAAAATACTTACATTTAGGGTCTTGGATGTAGCTCAATTCAACAGTTGCCTAGCATGTGCAAGGCCCTGGATTCCATTCCCAGCATCACGAGAAAAAGAATTAATTGTGCCAACATAGCACAGGCTCTTTATTTATTCAGGCTCGATTTTTGCTGCTGTGGTGTATGTGTGTGTTGTGCATATATATTTGCATGTGTGTCCTGGTGCACATACATGTGAGTTAGCCTGCAGAGGCTAGAGACTGACATACCTATCTTCCTAAATCATTTTCCACTTTATTTTTTGAGGTAGGCTCTCTCCCTGCATCTGTAGCTCTAGCTAGTCAGCTTGCCCTGGGAAGGGGGCATCCTTAGCTCCGCCTCTCAAGTGCTAAGCCTGTTGCTGCCCTCACACTTGTAAGATAAAGTAGGTGAGGAGTCTTTGTTTGTTTTTAGTTGTTTGGGTTTTTTTTGTCTGTGCTCATTTTTTCTGGATGTATGTATGTATGTGCAACAAGTGTCAGCCACATGCCCTTAGAAGTTAGAAGAGGGTGTTGGATCCCCCGGAACTGGAGTTACAGAGGGTTGTGAGCCACCATCGACAAGAGCAGTGCTCTTAACTGTGGCGCCATCTCTCCACGCTACCCCACACGTCCCTTTTTAGATGGGTTCTAGTATGTATCTCGGGCTGGCATCCTGCTTCAGTCTCCTGAGTGGTGGGATCGAATACAGGCATGCCTCTGGGAGGATCCTGCTAAGCTGGCAAGGCTGACCCGGAATTGCTGGGCTCCAGTTCCTCCTGCCTTGGTCCCTATATAGTAGCTGGACCTGACTGAACTTCATTTCTGAAGATCTGAGTTTCATGTCCCAGTCTCCTCACGCCGGCAGGACTTCTGGTGTGTTATTTCCAGAGGAAAGATATTAACTTGCTATTTGTTCTGAAGCAATCCTGAATTCTGGGCCTAAAAGATATCCCGACACTCGGGAGGCAGAGGCAGGTGGGTCTCTGTGAGTTCAAGGACTGCCTGGCCTACAGAGTGAGTTCCAGGACAGCCAGAGCTACATAGAGAAACCTTGTCTCGGAGCCGGAAAAAAAAGACACAAGGAAGAAAGAAAGAAAGAAAGAAAGAAAGAAAGAAAGAAAGAAAGAAAGAAAGAGAGAAAGAAAAGAACCCCACCCATCCTCAAAAGAAAAAAGATGACTTAAGGACTGAAAGTACTTGCCACCAAACCTAATGACCTGGGACCCATGTGTTGGTAGGAGAGAACTGACTACTGAGATTGTCTTCTGACACACACATGCACACACACATGCGCGCACGCACACATACACACACACACATGGGGGGAGGGGGACAGGGAAAGGGAGGCGAAGGAAGAGGAAAAGAAGGAAGGAAGGAAGGAGGGAGGGAAGAGAGAAAGGAAGGAAGAAAAAATGCAATTTTTAAAAACATGTCCTAAACTCTGGAAGCTCTGTTATGGAAATTGGGAGACAAGGAGATAAAACAGTAAATATAAAGTCCTTGGGAGTCTGATCATGACAGTACATGCCTGAACACCTATCACATAGGAGGTGGAGCACAGCCTTATTACATAGGAAGTTCAAGACTAGCTTAGGGTACACAGACCTTATCTCAAAAGGACAAGAAAGCTGGCTATGGTGGGACACATCTTAATCCCAGCAGTGGCGAGGCAGAGGCAGGCAGAGCTCTGTGAGTTTAAGGTGAGGCCAGCCTGACCTACATAACAAGTTCCAGGATGACCAGTGCCACACAGTGAGCCCCTAACTCTAGGAAGGTAGGTAGGTAGGTACGTACGTACGTATGTATACATACATACATACATACATACATACATAGTTAGACACACAGATGCATAAAAAATAAATAGCAAAACATAGATCCAGGTGTGGAGGCACAATCCTGTAATCCTGGTACCTGGGAGGTGGAAGAAAGAAGATCAAGAGTTCAAAGTCGTACTCAGCTACATAGTGAGTTCAAGGCCAGCCTGAGCAAGAGAAGCCTTTGTCTCAAGACCAAAGTAATAGAGAAGTAAATAAGAACCCCCAAATAAGATAAAGTGCTTGGGAAATATCCTAGCCAATAATAGCACCTCATAAACTCTTTCTGAGCAAATGAGTGAATAGCCAATGAGATGGGCTGCACCCCATATTAGCCCATAACCCTAGCACTGGGTATGTATCACCTTTTCGCCAAAGTTTTCCTTAGACAGAAGAGATGGTTCAGTGGTTAAGAACTCATACAGCAGCGGACCCTATTGCCATCCCCAGCACGTGAATAGGAGGGCTCACAACCCCCTGTAACTTCAGCTCCCAGGGATCCAATGCCCTCTTCTGGCCTCTACAGGCACTGCACTCAAGTGTGTGCCTTTCAAAACCTCAGTTGGTTGGAATCACACACCTTTGGCTTTCACAGACAGAGAAGGTACCCACAGGAAGGGCTTTCCTACCCAGACCCCACCTACCTGCTGTTGAGGTGGTCCTGGCAGGAGCGCACTTCATCAGAGCTGGGATGACCTCCTTCCACCAACTCCTGAACGGTGTGGTTCACATCCAGGACTCGGCCCATCAGGCTGTTCATCTCCTGGTCCAGACTTTCGAATCTGCAGAAGAGGGTGGAGAAATCAGAAGCGCTGACTCGCAGGAAGCAGCCCACTTTTTTGGTCATCGGTTCCTATGCCACTTCTCGCTTTCCCTTGCAGGACCTTTTCTCTTTCTTTCTTACTTTCTTCTCTTTTTCTCTCCGTCTTTCCTTCTTGCTGCTGCTGGAGTTTGGTGGCACAGGAAGCCCAAGGCTGGCCTCAAACTCTCCCAGCGGCTGAGGATGACCTTGAACTCAGGCATGCACGCCACCCTGACCAGCTAAGGCTCTAGTTTTTCGACAGGCTGCTGAAGTGTTAGACTGCTCAGCACTCCATCCTGGTCCTCTGGACGTTCCATCACACTGTCCCTGGTCACAGCATTCATCCCTCCACGCTGCAGCCTCACCTCCGAATGCTGCATCTCCATGCCCAACCTCAGTCTTTCCCTTTGGAATCTGTCTCCAGCCTTGTAGCTAGCTATATACACCCTTGGCACTCTCTGCCCTCCTGTGACTTCCCTTGGCATCTATTTCCCTTCCTATGCAGTCCTCCCCTGACTGCCTAGCTCACAGCTCCCAAACCCCTTGACCCCTAGATGTTATTTTGGAGAACTGCCCCAGATCACGATTCCCCCATGGTCTATATCTACTTGGCCTCCTCTCTGCGCCCAACTCAGCTGCCACTGTCACCTCCCTCAACCTGCCCTCCATATGTCAGGCCAGGATTATTTATTTCTTTTTAATTTTTGAGGTAGAGTCTCACTATGTAGCTTTGGCTGTTCTGGAACTCATCATGTAAACCAGACTGGCCTCGAATTCACAGAGATCTGCCTGCCTATGCTGGGATTAACGGTGTGCTTCAGGATGGGAGCCACGTTAGGAGCTAGAGAGATGTCATCTGTCTTAATGGGAGACCCAGACATGCGCCAGGTTGGAAGGGTCTGTCAATATGTGTGTTCTGTGACTATAAAAAACAGCAAGTGGTTGTGGGAGGCTCTGCACCCCGAAAGCATTTGCTATGTCTTTCACATCTGTGAACTAATTTCCTGTTCCCCACAAGCATGAGACGTAGGCAATGATGCCCACCCTGTTTGATACATGGGCAAACCGAGGTCTAGAGTGTAAGGCAGTCACAAAGCTGATGAAGAATAAAGCTGAGGGTTGCCCCCGTGTGAATTGTTGAGCTAAAGCATGTGAGGTTGGGTGTGTGAGCAAGGGGTCATGAGGGTCTTTCACATGCGCGCTCACCGGTGCTGCACCACCTCAACGTCGTCGAGGGAATCGGGTACACGCATGGCAAGCAGCCACTGCTCTTTCTCGCCTATCCACAGCTCGCACGCGTGAACCTCGCCGAACATACGGTACACGGCGAGCGCGTCCCGCAGCCACTGGCGTCGCAGCGCCGCCACCTCGGTCACCTCGGCAAACAACTGCTCGGCTTCCACCACGCGCACTTGCAGCGCCACCACCAGCGGCCCGGCTCCACTGGCTCCTCCCAGTGCCGCCAGCTGGCGCCGCAGGCCACCCACAGGGCCGCGATGCGCTTCCACCTCCCCGGTGAGAGCGCGGTGCTGGCGTGCCAGGCGACGGCTGGACGCCTCGTCGTGACCGAAATCGCCAGCCGCTGCCAGGCGGTACGCGTCGCGAAGCCAGTCCAGGAGGCCGTCTAGGTCCGCGCCAAACTGATGCAGAGCCCGCGCCTCCTGCAACCTTCGTTCCCGGCGCGCAGCCGCCTCTTCCAGCCGCTGCCACCGACGCCGGGCGCTCGCCGCGCGCTCCGCCAGGCTGGCCAAGTGCAAGGGCTCAGCGCCCCGGCCCACGGAGCCACCGGCCGCCGCCAGCTCCTCTCCGCGTCGCAGCGCCTGCTGCAACAGCGTCCGCCGGCCGCCCAGTTCGCCCTGCAGGATCTTGTGCTGAGCCAGCAGGCGAGCGGTGCTGGACAGGTCGTGCGCGCCTCCCGCCGTGCCCGCCGCGCCGCCACTGCCGCTCGTGGCCTCTAGGAGGCGCTCTTTGTCCCGCGCCCAGCTCTCCGCCTCCTCCAGTTCTTGCAGCAGCGCCCACAGGCTCCGCGAGGCCTCCAACTCCGCGCGTCGCCGCGCAGCCTGATCCTGCAGCTCCGCCAGACAGCCGTGCACGTGGTTCACGCGGTTACAAATGACCTGAGGATCGCAGGGCTGATAGCCTGCGGCAGGGGAAGGAGAAGATAGGAAGAGGCGCGAGCCCGTGCCACCCCGTCCTAAGACTTCCAGGACACCCCAAGCTTGGAGCAAGCACTGGATTCTCAGCCTTCTCACCGGCTACCTCAACCTTCCGACCGTGGAATGCCACCACCTGTTTAGTCTTTCTTTGGGGGTAATGGTTGCCTTCGGGCCGGTAAGTACTATCTCCTTGATTAATATTTTTAAATATTATTTATTTATTATGTATACAATATTCTGTCTGTGTGTATGCCTGCAGGCCAGAAGAGGGCACCAGACCCCATTACAGATGGTTGTGAGCCACCATGTGGTTGCTGGGAATTGAACTCAGGACCTTTGGAAGAGCAGTCAGTGCTCTTAACCACTGAGCCATCTCTCCAGCCCCTCCTTGATTAATTATCACATTCCACATTCCAAACCACAGGGCAGAGCTCGGTGAATGGGGTGACATGCAGCTGGCTGATGGATTCCAAGCATCTCAGATGTGTATTTGAGAATGTAAATACTGTTTCCCTGAAAACGGGCCAAGTGTAACTTCCTTGCCCTTCTGGAAGTGTTCAGGATTCCCTCTCCTTGCCTCATCTATTAACGTGGGTTTTGTTGTTGTTGTTGTTTTGTTTGGTTTTGTTTAGTTTGGTTGGTTTTTGGTTTGGTTTGGCTTGTTTTTTGTTTTGTTTTTCTTTTGAAAGAGGGTCTTGCTATGTAGCTCTGGATGTCCTATAATTCACTATGCAGACCGGGCTGGCCTCGAACTCTTAAGGTCCACTTACCACTAGCCTCTCTAATAATGGGATTAAAGGTGTGTTCCACCATGCCGTCCCATGAACTCTTTTCCTCGAATAATTTTACTTCCTCCGTAGTCCCTAGTTCTCTAGTCCCTAGAGAAATTGCGAAATTCATTTAACTGTCAACCTGTCTTTGATGGAGCAAATACAGTCAATAGTGCATGCCTGTAATCCCAGAGTTTGGGAGGTGGGGGCAAAGGGATTGCAAGTTTGAAGCCATCCTGGACTTAATGACAAGACTCTGTCTAAAAATCTAAAAATTAAAAGGGGGCTGGAAAGATGGCTCCGAAGCTAAGAGCACTTGTTGCTCTTCCAAAGCGACCTGTGTTGGGTTCCCAGTTGGCTCACAACTGACTGTAACTGCAGCTACATGGGATTTGATGCCCTATTCTGTCCTCCACGGGCACCCACACTCACACAGGCACACACGCACACATAAAAGTAAAATTAATCTTTAAAGTCAAGCTAAGTGACCCAGCGATTTAGGAAACTGCCCGGGTTACCAAGTGAGTTCAAGGCTAGCCTGAGCACCTTAGTGAGGCCCTGTGTCAAAATAAAAAATAAAAAGGAGGCCCAGCACAGCTCAGCATCAGAGTATTTGCTCAGAAGGCACCTGTGAGCAGCTGGGGACCACCTGCTCAGCATGTCCAAAGTCCTGGGTCCAATAGCTAGCATTGAAAAGAGGCGGGGTCAATCAAGAGATGCTCTGGATTAGTAGTGCATCGTCACCATGACAGCACAGCCCACACTGGCCTCTTTGTTGTGCCATGATGCTACTACTGGTCATCTCAGGGGCTGGGAAATCACAAGAGGAGGGCAGGGGGACCTCCTGGACATCCATCCCTAAGGCAAGAGAGCACCCCAACAGCCTCCTCTGATGAGGGCAGGAGCTTGGGTCAAAATCAGGGCAGCCACTAGGATTAGGAAAAAAACAATTCTCTCTCTCTCCCTCCCTCCCTCCCTCTCTCTCTCGCTCTCTCTCGCTCTCTCTCTCTATCTCTCTCTATCTCTCTCTATATCTCTCCCTCTCCCTTGCCCTCTCCCTCTCTCTCCCTCCCTCTTTCTTTTTCTGAGATAGGAAGTCAAGTAATTTCAAATGCCTTGAACTCTCTGTAGCCAGGACGACCTTACGTTTCCAATCCTCCTGTCTCCATCTTCCGAGTGCACGGCTTACAGTCACCACCACACTGTTTGTTGGTGGAAAGGATTGAACCCAGGGTCTCCTGCATGCTAGGCTAGAACTCCCCCACTTAGTCACATCCCCAGCCCAAACTTTCTCTTAGGAAATAGCACATTCCCAATAAGAGCGAGAAACTCCTCCATCATCTTGCAAGCTCTGAAGTGTGGGCTTCAGTTTTCTCATCAAAGAAAAGGCTGCCAGCACTCAGGGCTAGCCGACAAACATCAGTCAAGAATAGGAACACCATCAAAGAAGCCATTCCCGGACCACAGTGTGGTAGAACAAAAGCGAGCCGACTCGCAGGCATTCCTGGGCACAGACTTAATCAAGGTGGCTGTGCAAACCACAATGACCCCCCACATCCCCTCAGCCAGCTGAGGTAGCTAAGTGCTATTGTTAACTGCAGGAGCCTCACTTGTTACACCTATACAAATAAGAATGGTTGGGACGCTAAGTCAGGAGGGGCTGGAAAGATCACTCATGGTTAAGAGCTATCTCTGCGGAGGACCCCGGTCCAATGCCCAGCACCCACATGGCAGCTCACAACCATTCATAACTATAGTTTAAGGGGATCCAGTGCTCTCTTCTGACTGCCAAGGTCACCAGGCATGTATGAGGTACATATATACATACATGCAGACAAAAAATAAATCTAAAAACAAAAAAAATGAGACAGGGTTTCTCTGTGTAGCCCTGGTTGTCCTGGAATTCACTCTATAGACCAGGCTGACTTTGAACTCAGAAATCCCCCTGCCTCTGCCTCCCGAGTGCGGGGACTACAGGTGTGCCACCACACCAGGCACATCCTCAGCTCTTTGTGTGTTTGATGCTGTTGTTTTATGGCATTAACTGAGATTAAGTTGTGAAAGGCTTAGCACATTTATGTTCGAAACAAGAGAGGTATTTCCATATAACCACAAAGCAGGACAAAAATTTGGTGGTCCAGTGCTCCACTTGGCATTGGCACCCCCATGATCTTCCTAACCAAGTGAGATCCTAGACTCTACTTAGATGCCTCCAAGAATGGGGAGACCTCCCTCCCTCTCTCCCTCCCTCTCTCTCTCCCTCCCTCCCTCCCTCCCTTCCTCCCTCCTCCCTCATCTCTCAGGAGTCCTCTATGCCTCCAGCACAAAAGACTCCCCCCTCCATTCCCCAGGCTCACCCTGCAACTGGGAGAACCGCAGGGCTGCGGCATTGAGGGCCTCCACCCGCTCACTCTGGGCTGCGATGTCCCCCTCCAGCAGTCCGTGCTTCTGCAGCAGGTCATCAGCCTCCACCAGATGCTGCCCACATTCCCGAGACAGCAGCTGAGTCTGCCGGAGACAGCACCAAGTTCACCACTGCATCGCTCAGGGCCACTCTCCCTCTGCCCATCTATCTTTGGTAGACGTCGCTTCTCCAAACTGACTCTATCCAGGGGTTTTTCCTGTAGCCAGATCTCTGTCTGCTTTTCTGTGTGTGTGGTATGTGGGTGTGTGGTATATGGGATGTGCGTGTGTGGTCTGTGTGTGTGTGGTGTGCATATATGTGTGTATCAGTATGTGGGGTGTTTGTGTGTGTGGTGTGTGTGTGTGTGTATGGTGTGTGTGGTGTACCAGGTGTGCAGGGAGTATGTGTGTGTGGTGTGTGCATATATGTGTGTATCAGTATGTGGGGTCTTTGTGTGTGTGTGTATGGTGTGTGTGGTGTACCAGGTGTGCAGGGAGTATGTGTGTGTGTGGTTGCATGTGTATGTATGTGGGGAGTGTGATGTGCATGTGTGTGTATATGTGTGTGGGATACTTGTGGTGAATTAAGTGTGTATGGGGTATGTGGAGTGTGTGTATGTGTGTACATGTGTGTGTGTGATGTGTGTGCATGTATATGTATGTAATTGTGTATGATGTATGGGGTGTGTGGTGTGTGTGTGGCGTATGGGTTGTGTGGGGGTATGTGGTGTGTGTGACATATGGGGTGTGTGTGATGTGTATGTGTGTGCATGTGTGTTTGTAATGTGTGTGGGGTTGTATGTATGGTATATGGAGACTGTATGGAGTGTGTGTGTGGTATATGGGATGTGTGTGGGATGTGTTTATGTGTTGCATGGGGTGTGGTGATGCGCGCGTGTGTGACACTGGGGCACTCATGCCAAAACATGCATGTGAAGGTCAAAGGGCAACTCTGTGGTCCAGCACCTTCAGGGTGAGTATGACTCCACCTGCTGCACCGTCTCACGTCTCCTGCTTTTGCTGTATTTGTTTACTTATTTACTGTGCTGCATAGGCACAAATGTGCTCATTTGCAAGGATGTCAGAGGACAGTTTGTGGAGCTGGCTCTCTCCCGCTATCAGATGAGTCCTGGAGATTGAATCAGATCACCGGGCTTGATAGCAAACACTTTTACCTGCTGAGACATCTTGCTGAACTCTTTTGTTTGTTTGCTTGCTTGCTTGCTTTTCAAAACAAGGTTTCTCTGTGTAGCCCTAGCTGTCATGAAAATCTCTCTGTACACCAGGCTGACCTCAAACTCACAGAGATCCGCCTGCCCCTGTCTCCCAAGTGCTGGAATTAAAGGTGTGCGCCACCACTGTGGTCTTTTTTTTTCTGAACACTCTAAGTAGCTGAGGATGACTTTGAACTCCAGGTCGTCCTCCACCTCCTGAGTGCTGGGATTACAGGTGTGCACTACCCTGCCCAGCTGTAGGTGGTGCTGGGGTGGAGCCCACAGCAAACAAGCACTGTGCCAACTGAGCTGCATCTCCACCCTGTGGCTTCCTCTTCATCTCTGTCTTTTTCCTCCCGCATCTCTACCTCTGCGCCAGCCCTCAGGATCTGCATCCTTCCCTGTCCTCCATACATCCGAGCCCCGACGCAGAGGCCGCTCACCCTCACCTGCACCTCTTCCATCCAGTCCACCATGTAGACCATCTCCTGGAAGACCTTCTGCAGGGCCAGATTCTGCTCCAGCCGGGTCCTTCGGGCACCCACCAGCCCAGTCAGCAGGGCCCACTGGCGAAGGACACTGTCACGCTGGGCTGCCACCCGCCGGGCATCATAGTAGCCTTCAGCTGCCAATGCCTGAGCTAGCTCCGCCACACCCTGAACCCGCTCCTCGTAGGCGGCAATATCTGCCTCGATGGCTTCATGTTTCTTCATGGCTGCCTCCACCGCTGGCAGCTCATAGCCGAAGTTGTCCTGGGCAGTCGCAGGCCACAGACACTTACCATGCTGCTTCCGCAGCCCACCTGGTGCCTTGACCCAAAATGACCCTAGCAATTCTCCCCTCATCATCTCAGGGATCAAGCCTGCAGCTTCTTCATCCCAGAGACCAGCCGCACTTTCCCAGTTATCCCGACATCAGTCCTCCTTTCCCTGTGAGTCTGGAGACCAACCCCACCCTCACTGGTGACCCTGGAAGTCAGTCTCATGTTAACCTGGAGACTAGCCTCACCCTATTCAGTTACCTTAGAAACCAGTCTCATCTTCCTTTGTTACCTTGGAGACCAGTCCCGCCCACCTCCAGTTACCCTAGAAATCAAACCTACCTTCTCCTGCTGCCTTGAAAACCAGACCCATCATAGTTTCTCTCGACGACAGAACACCTTTTCTAGTTGCCCTGGAGACCAGTTCACTTCCCACTCCCGTTACGCTGGAGACTAGCCCCACGCTCCCTGGTTACTGTAGAAACCATCCTACTTTGCCCAATTACTCTAGAGATGAGCCATATTCTCCTCTCATTTGTCTACCTGTGAACTTGTTACCCAGAATACAACCCCATCTTCGCATCATCCTGAGAATGAGGACCAGATTTGCCCCATCCCCTTACTTAGGAGACCAGTCCTATTCTCTGAAGTTACCCTGGACAGCAGATACAATCTCCATCTTCACTTACTCTAGTTAAACATTCCTCCTACATGGAAGGGGGGACGATTTCCCCCTCTACTCAAGATCAACTTCACCCTCCTGTCACCTCAAAACTCAGACCCATTTCCCTCACTGATCTCTCAGGACTTCCCTTCCAATCCTCCTTTGTCACCTAAAAGGCTAAACCAACCTTCCCTGTTCTCCATTTTGAGTCCCAAGGCAATGAGGTCTTCTCACCTCCACCCTGTACACGCCCCCACACCCTCCACCCTCTCCACCCCACACCCTCTCCACTCCCTCACCCTCTACATCCCCTCCACCCCCTCCACCCAACACTCTACCCCCAGCCAGGTCCACCCTTGTACCTGGGAGACCAGGCGCTGGTTCTCGTTTAGCCAGCTTTCCCTCATGGCCACCTTGTGGTCAAACCTTTGAGCCAAGAGTTCCAACTTCTCCTGTCGGATGAGCTCAGCTCTGAGGGCCGCCTCTCGCTCATGTTCTGCCTTCTCCAGGTCGCCCCATGCCTGGGGGAAGACAGGAGGAGGTACTTAGATTCCAGCAACTGTCCCCTACTTAGTGATCCTGACTTTTCTGTCTGAGGCCATCACAGCATATATGGCACCTTCAAGCAAATTAGAAGAAAAAGAAACAAACCAAACCGCTACCTCCTCCTGATACTACCCCTGGAAAACTGGCAGAATAAACATTCAGTCCATGATTCTATAATGGGAACCTGTACAATGCCACAATGCCACCTGTCTCTCCAGTATGTCCCCAAACTCTCTGTAGTGTTTGAATGACCCCCATAAGCCCCTAGGGAGTGGGGCTGTTATGAGGTGTGGCCTTGTCGGAGTAGGTGTGGTCTTGTAGGAGGAAGTGTTACTGGGGCAGGCTTTGACGTTGCAGATGCTCAAGCCGGGGCCTCGACTCACTCTCTTCCTTTGTCTGTCATCCTGATGGAGAACTCTCAGCTCCTCCATCACCACGTCTGCTTGCACGCCACCATGTTCCCCGCCATAATGATAATGGAGTAAACCTCTGAACTGTTCGCCACCCAGTTAAGTGTTTTCCTTTATAAGAGTCCCTGTGGTCATGGTGTCTCTTCACAGCAATAAACACAAACTAAGTCACTCACCTTGTCAATATCCCAGATGCCACAGCCTTCCCGAGGCACAAAGAGGCGCCGGTTGTGGGCGCGCAGTTTGCTCTGGATACTGAATAGTAGCACCTCCAGGTTCCCCTTCTCCTGAAACCTGAGGAGGCATGAGTTCAGGGTCCCTGTCTCAGGCGCCCATCACCACCCCTCCACTCGGGAGCCGAGTCTCACTTGACGGGCTTCTCCAGCGTACAGTAGGCGGTGAAAGCCTGCAGCTGCTGCTGCACCCCACTCAGGGAGTTGGCGAACTTCTGGTTGCTGATGAGGCCCACGGTGCGGTGGATCCAGGCCAGCAGCTCCGCTGCCAGCTCCTCGTAGCGCTCTATGATCTTGTCCACTTCCAACACTTGGTCCAGGACCTGATCCAGACAAAAAGGAGAGTCAGCCCTCGTTCCGCACGGAGAAAACTCCAAGTACGAGGTACGGAGTCTGGTTCCCTTGTAAAGGGAGATGGGCTGTCCTGATGGCTCTGGGCATCGCTATAGAGACTTAATCTCCGAGACCCAGGAGCCGTTCCTAAGGTCTCCGCCCTCCCCCGTTTCTTGGCTCCCTCCTACCTTCCCAATCCGCTTTCCCTCCACAGCCAGAGCCTTCATCTTGGAGAAGTAGTGGTAGAAGGAGACCACATAGGTGATGATGGACTTCTCATCTGGAGCCTCCATGTTCACGTCTGGCGGGAGAGGGGATTCAAGGAACACAGTGGAGCCTCTGTCTGTGTGGCCTTAGGCAAAACAACCTCTCTAGGCTTCAAGGGTTGGTGTTTTCTCTTTTTTAATTTTTTTCGTTTTCTCTATGGGTGTTCTGCCTGTGACCGAGCCATGTGTGTATAGTGTTGTCAGAGGCCAGAAGAGGGCGCCAGATCCCTTCCAGTTGCAATTATTGGTGGTGTGAGCTGCCTGTGGATGCTCCGGACTGAACCTGCAGATCCTCCCCAAGATCAGTCACCGCTTTTAGCCATTGAGCCCTTCTCGCTATTCCGGGTTTTCTTTTTCTTTTCTTTCTTTCTTTTTTCTTTTTTCTTAGAAAATAGGAGGGGTCAGTTTCTCTTGGTGTTTGTTGTTGTTTTTCAAGGTAAGGTTTCTCTGTGTAGCCTAGGCTGTCCTGGAACTCACTCTGTTGACCAGCCTAGCCTGGAATTCAGAGATCCGCCTGCCCCTGCCTCCCAAGTGCTGGGATTACAGGCATGAGCCACTACAGACCAGCTATTTTTTCTAAAAAATTGTAAACTTTATTCTTATTTATATGTATGAGTGTCCTGCCTACATGTACGTCTATGTATCACATGTGTTGTGCAGTGCCCATGCATACCAGAAGAGGGCAGTGGATGACCAATGACTAAAGTTACAGACAGTTGGGAGCCACTATTTGGGAGCTGGGCACAAAACCTCTGGAAGAAGAGTCTGTCAGTTTTCTTAACTAGAGTTGTCTCTCCCAACCCTACCCCTTTTTGTTCCCCCCTTTTTTATTTTATTTTTTATTTTAATGTACATTGGTGTTTTGCCTGAATATGTGTCTGTGTGAGGGTGTAGGACCCTGGAACTGGAGCTGCAGAGAGTTGTAAGCTGCCATGTGGGAGCTGGAAAGTGAACTGGGATCCTCTGGAAGAGCAGCCAGTGCTCTTAACAGCTGAGCCGTCTCCCCAGCCCCTCTTTTCCTTTTCTTTCTTTCTTTCTTTCTTTCTTTCTTTCTTTCTTTCTTACCACAGATAAACTATCTATAGTTATTTCTTTTTCACCAGATCAATTATTTAATCAATTCTGTGCCATGCAGGACTGGTTTTCTCCTTCTCCGTGTGGGGCTCTGGGACCGAACTCACAGTATCAGGCTTAGTGGTGACATCTTTCCCAGGGGTCTCGCTGGCCCCTGTAGTTACTTCTGAACACCACCCTACCCGCGGCTACCCCGGGCCCTCACGCATGTGCGTGCTTGCTGCCTCCAGACTATTCTCCCTCTGTATGCGCAACTGCCACAGCTCATTCCCTCACACAAGCCTCATCCTGCCTGGATCGCATTCCTTACCTCATTTTCTTTCATGATTGTCTCTCATAACACTGTGTGTGCATGGTGTCTGTCTGTGCATCTGTCTTGTCTGTCTGTGTATGTGTGTCTCTGTGTCCTACAAGAATTCTGTCACTGCTCCGCTGACCAATTGTGAGGGACTGTTTGGCCCAGGGGACAGAGTTGGAGAGGAGGGCGGGGCAGGGTGAAGCTCACTCTCTTAGAGGGTGGAGGAGCTGGCTAAATAGTCCCTCACAATTGGTCAGCAGAGCAGTGACATAATCCCCATAGCATCTGCATGTGTGTGTGTGTGTGTCTGTGTATGTGTCTGTGCTTCTGTCTGTGTGTGTATGCCTGTGTGTGTCTATGTGTGTGTTTCTATGTGTGCGTCTGTGTGTATGTCTGTATATGTGTGTCTGTATGTGTGTGTCTGTGCATGTGTCTCTGTATGTCTGTGTGTGTGTTTGTGTATGTGTTTTTGTGTGTATGAGTTTCTATGTGTGTATATGTCTCTGTGTGTTTCTATGTGTGTGTGTCTGTGTTTCTCGGTGTGTGTGTGTGTCTATGCATGTCTGTGCATGTGTCTCTGTGTGTGTCTGTATGTGTGTATGTGTCTGTATGTATGTGTCTGTGTGTGTGTCTGTGTTTCTCAGTGTGTGTCTGTGTGTGTCTTGGTGTGTGTCTGTGTGTATGTGTCTCTGTTTCTGTGTGTGTCTCTATGTGTGTGTGTGTGTCTATGCATGTCTGTGCATGTGTCTCTGTGTGTGTCTGTGTTTCTCAGTGTGTGTCTGTGTGTGTCTGTACATGTGTCTTTGTGTGTGTTTGTGTTTCTCGGTGTGTGTCTGTGTGTATGTGTCTCTGTGTGTGTCTGTGTTTCTCAGTGTGTGTCTCTGTGTGTGTGTCTATGCATGTCTGTGCATGTGTCTCTGTGTGTGCGTGTTTAAACCCATGGCCCTGCACAGGCTAGGGAAGTGATCAACCACCCAGCTACACGCCGAGCCCTCAGAACAGCTCCTCATTTCCTTCTTGGAAGGGATCAGGACTTGGGATTAAGTTGTGAGCATGACATCACCTGAGCTCTGTCCTTTTTCTCCACAGTCCCTGCCATGCTTCGCACTCAGTTGCTACTCAGGGAACACTCCCCATGTGTATGATGTGTGAGGTAGCTTATGTTTGAATCTCAGCTTCATATCTCACTTGCTGTGTGTTCGTAGGAATTGTCCCTAACTTCTCTTGGCCTCAGTTTCTCCAACTGTTACAGTGATGACTATTGATCCCTGCCTCCCAGGAACATGGAGAAACTTACAAAGAATAACCCAAGTGTGGCAGTACCCATCTGTACTCCTAGCACTCAGGTGGTGGAGGCAGGAGGAGCAGAGACTCAAGGTCAGCTGCATAGTTAGAGTCAGCCAGAGCTACTGAGACCCTGTCTCAAACAACGGTACAAAGAGAAGAAGAGGCTGGGCGGCGGTGGCGCACGCCTTTAATCCCAGCACTCGGGAGGCAGAGGCAGGCGGATCTCTGTGAGTTCGAGACCAGCCTGGTCTACAAGAGCTAGCTCCAGGATAGGCTCCAAAGCTACAGAGAAACCCTGTCTCGAAAAACCAAAAAAAAAAAAAAAAAAAAAAAAAAGAGAGAGAGAGAGAGAAGAAGAGCTGGGGGCTAGAGAGGTGGCTTAGCAGATAAGAGGGCACACGGCTCTTGCAGAGGATTGGAGTCCAGTTCCCAGAACCCACACAGGACAGCCCACACCCGCCTGTAACTACAGCTCCAGGGCACCCAATGCTTCTGGCTCCATGGGCACCTGAAAGCATATTCACACACCCATACACACAAACACACACACACACATACCCCTAAAAAGGAAACAAAATTTTTATTTAAAAAAAAATAACCACAAATGAGACACTCAACAAATTCTGTTACCTAAACACATATATCAAACGTGCGCGCGTGCGCGCGCGCGCGCGCACACACACACACACACACACACACACACACACCTGTTTGGTTTTGTTTTTGAGACAAGGTCTCACTATGAAGCATGGGCTGGCTTTCAATTCTTCATTCTCCTGAACCAGTCTCCCAAGTGCTAGCATTACAACCAGGTGCCACTAGGCCCAGCCCACGTTAATCTCCACTGCCTCACAAACCTGACACCATGGACATCTACTTTGTTCCGGCAGTGAGGGCAGAATACAGCTACTGGAGGCAGCACCCACTTACTGGGACTGTTTTACTGCTTTTCAGCTTATGGTGGGTGAGACGCTCAGTTTCAGTTGGTAGCTCACATGTCTAAATAAGTTCAATGACGCAGACAGGCCCGCCCACTGTTGGAGGTGGCATTCCCTAGGTCAGGGGCCTGAACTGTCTAAGAGTGGAGAAATCCCGAACAAAAAGTGGGCACGTGTGTACTTCTCTCCTCTTTTGACTGTGGGTGTCATGTGACTGACTAGCTGCCGTAGTTCCTGCTCCCTTGACTTCCCCACAGTGATGGATGGGCTGGAGCCTGGAATCGTGTGCTAAAAATGAGCCCGTTCTCCTCTAAGTTGCTTTTGGCCTGGGTGTTTAGTTAGAACAAAATGAATAAAACTAGGACACATTAGGTGACTACTCTCAGCCTTCATTTACAGTTCTTTAAAATGCAATTAAGGGCTGGAGAAATGGCTCAGTGGTTAAGAAGACTGGTTGCTCTTCCAGAGGTCCTGAGTTCAATTCCCAGCAACCACATGGTGGCTCACAACCATCTGTAATGAGATCTGGTGCCCTCTTCTGGCTTGTAGGTGTACATGCAGATAGAGCGTCATATTCATGAAACAAATAAAACACAATTAAAGCTGGGCTTAGTGCCGGGCGGTGGTGGCGCACACCTGTAATCCCAGCACTCGGGACGCAGAAGCAGGCGGATCTTTGAGTTTGAGTCCAGCCTGGTCTACATAGTGAGTTCCAGGACAGAAACCCTGTCTCAATTAAACCCAACAAAACCCAGAGTTGACAGGCTGGGATGTGACTCAGTGGTAGAGCACTTGCCCAGCATACACAGATCTCTAGATTTCATCCCCAGTACTGCAAAAACAAAGGAATAAAAAGGCCTCAGTAAGATTATCGTGTGGACGAAAGAGAAGAATGTGAGAACGAAGGGGAACAACTGTGATAACTGCCCAGCCATGTAGTCTGTACACAGAAAAGGAAGCTGCTGTAACCTCAGAGGCGAGGGTGGGAAGACAGTGCCGGGGAGCACTGAGGATTGCCACAGAGGATGAAGGGAGAAATGGGGCTGGGATAGACAGAGAGTGAGCTGGGATAGAAATGAGATCAGACATGAGGATGGGGAGAAGAAGAGGAGTAAATGTAAAAGCAAGTCCTGGTAGGGTAGGCACAGGCTGAGGCAAGAGAATGGGAAGCTCAAGGACTCTGGGGAAAAAGCAAATAAAAAAAACTGAGAGGTGGCTCAGTGGTAGAGCCCCTGTCTAGAATCCCCTAGTGAGGGGCTGGGTGGTCTTTCTCAGTAGTAGAGCACCTGCCCTAGGATCCACCTGTGAGGGGTTTAAGCACTGACTCGGTGTTTAAAATGCTTGTCTAACAAGTACCAGGTACCACGTTCAATGTCTAGAACTAAACACCAGAGAAATGAAGTTAGAGGCGATGCTGTGGTTGGGACTGGAGACACTGTTGACTAGAGAGGGTGTTGGCTTTAAAGCTGGGACTGGAGAGAAAATGGGGGTTGGGATGGAATCAAAGGTGATGAGATAGGGGTTCCATTGGGATGAGATGGGGGTGTAGTGAGGATGCAGAGAGGAAAGCTTGAGCAGTGGGGAGGGTTGGAACGACCGTGGGCTCTGGTGTGGTACTGCGTGAGATGCGGTTATCTTCACAGTGGAGTTGGGAGGGATTCGGAGATGGGACCAGATGGGGCTCACCTTCGGGGTCCAGCAGACGTGCTAGCCCCAGGTGCTGCTCGGCTGTGCGGAAAGCTCTCTGCAGGTTGTAGTTGGCGTTGGACTTGGTGAGTTTGCTGAAGTCCACAAGATCGGGCCTGGGCAAGGGCACAGAGCAGGCGGGCAGCAGGCAGGCTCCAGGGCCAGTGGGCAAGCGGGTAAAAAGACATCCTTTCCTGAGCCCCACCCAGGTGAGGGGCACAACCAACCAAAGAGGAAAGGTGTGTATGCTGTCGGGCCAGGCATGCACTGTTTGTTAGGGCATGTGTGAACATGTATTTATGTGCATTTATCACAGGGCCAGGCTGTGTGCACAAACCAGCGGCTCTGTCCATATAAGCTTGGAGCAATGAGCCCACAGGATGCCTTCCTGTGTAAGCCTATGGGATCATCTGCAATACGAATCTATACAGCCCTGTGTGTGGCACATGGGAGCATGTGTACATATGGTGCCCACATGCCTACGTGACTATATTTGAACACGGCATTACACAGTAGTCAGAGCACATGTACTCATGGCCATGTGCATTCAGGGGCATTAATATGCAGTATTTTATCATTGTCAGTCTGTGTGTGTGTGTGTGTGTGTGTGTGTTGCACACATGTCTACCTGGGTGTATTTACCTTATCTCTTAACCTACATTTATCAACTCTCCTTCCACCACATGGTTCTGAAAATCAAACTCAGGCCATCAGGCTCGGTGTCAAGAGACCTTCTGGCATATTTATTATTTACCTGTTTATTTATTTATTTGGATTTTTGAGATAGGGTCTCTCTATGTAGCTCTGGTTTTCCCGGAACTTGTTACAGCTTGAACTCACAGTGCTTCACCTGCCTGTGCCTCCTAAGTGCTGGGATAAAAGGCATGTGCCACCATTGCTGGATCTTCTGGAATATTTTATACAGCAATAATGTAGTTTTGGGGTGCATTGCGTGATGCAGATATGTCTTCTTGGATATGTATATTTATGCCTATAACATATATTCATTTATCCTTATGTAAAAAGGATATGCATATGGGTAGCCTGCACACATATCTAACTGGGTGTGGTATATATAGCTTTCTGTCATGACCAGAAGTGTGAGGTCAGGAACCAGCCCACTGGCTGTGCCCCATTTCTCTGTAGGCTCCCTAAGCTGTGAATGGGGATAATAATAGCAAAGACCTGCTGGGGTCAGCCAATATTAAAAGGACTCATACAGAGCAACGAGATGGTACTGGGGACATTATAGACACTTTGTAAGCATCACCTGCTGGTAAACATGATCCAGTCACAGTGTGTGAGTTTCCTTGTGGGGAAGGTGTCCCCTCCCCACGTAAGTGTGAGAATGGGGACTGTGAGGGAGCACATGCATGTGCCAGGAGAAACCAGGTACTGGTTTTGGCTGCACCTGAGCAAATACCTTCCAGACTCTAGGCTGGAAGCTTCCCCAGTCTGTCATTTGGAAATTTGCGGTGTGGGTGTTGTTTTTCTGGACACTCAAACCCAAGCCTGTTTAGCACTTAGACCCTCGGGGACAAATATATGAATGCAGGAACCCAGGAAGCAGGGCTCTGGAGGGTTTAGAGGCATGGTGTATGCTCCAGAGTGGAGAGTGCAGCAGTAGAGGGTACCCCACCCTGGCTGTGCGTGTCTACTGCTGAGCCACACTTCCAGTCCCTCACTGATAAATACAAGACGTTCTAGGTGTCCGCTCATGTGCCAACTAGTGTTTTATGAATTTGACACGAGCTAGAACCGTCTGGAAGAGGCAGCCTCAGTTGAGAAAATACAACCATCAGACTGACCTTGTTTCCTTGCTTAAAGATCGATGTGGGAGGGCCCAGCCCACTGTGAGCAGTGCCATCCCCAAGCAACTGCTCCTCAGCTATATAAGAAAAGAAGCTGAGCAAGCCATGAGGAACAAGCCAGTAACCAGCGTTCTGCTTCCGTTCCTGCTGCTAGGCTCCTGCCTTGTGCTCCTGCCCTGACTTCTCACAGTGATGGAGTGTGAACTCAGAGTTGTAAGATGAAACAGCCCTTTCCTTCTTAAACTGATTTTAGCTATTGTTTCATCCTAGCAATAGAAAGCAAATGGAGACAACTGGGACTGAGTCCCCCTCTTTGGGTGTATATGTGCATAGGTAATTTTGCATGGACACTCATCCGTGCAAAGTGCACATGTCTGCATTTGTGGCCTGGACAAGGGTCTGTGTAGCTCTGTGAAAGGTACACATACAATGGGAAATACGTGCATATGAAGGGGTAAAGGTGAAGAGGGAGGTTATCTGTGCCATCCATGTGTGTGTATGTACGTGTATGTGGCCTTAAGAATGTTGGGGTGGGGGCAGGGCAAGGTGGTACCTGTGACGGTGAATGAGGGCATTGAAGGCCAGGCCATCTCTCCAGCTGGTGGTGAAATTCTGGATGTTTACCTCGGGGTAACTGGGTGTAGGGAAGGGGAAGACAGAGGCAGAGATGAATCAAGAGGGAAAAATAGGAGTGACAAAGAGAGAGGTGAATATAGAAAGACCAAGGGATGGGTGGGTGGATGGATGGATGGATGGATGGATGGATGGGTGGGTGGATGGGTGGGTTTATGGATGGATGGATGGGTGGGTGGGTGGGTGAGTGGATGGATGGATGGATGGATGGGTTTATGGATGGATGGATGGGTAGATGGATGCATGGATTGATGAATGGATGGTTGGGTGGGTGGATGGATTGATAGGTGGATGGGTGGGTGGATGGGTGAATGGGTGGGTGGATGGATTGATAGGTGGATGGGTGGGTGGATGGGTGGATGGGTGAATGGGTGGGTGGGTGGATGGGTGGGTAGTGGGTAGATGGATGCATGATGATGGACAGATAGTTTAATTAGTATATATAGAAGAGGAGACTCAGGGACATGAAGAAAGAAAGCAAATGAGAAAAAATGGGAGGTAATGAGGAAAGAGATGGAGAACGAGACAGAGGCAGGGAGACAATGGCGGGGAGAGAGACAGGAAGGCAGAAAAGTAGAAGGAAAAGGAGCAAGCAGAGGGTGGGTGAGAGCCATACAAGGAAAAGCAGACTAAGGTGAAGACAGACAGGATAAACAGATGGCTTCCTATGACACAGTCCCAGAAGCCCACCTCCCTCCCATCTGTTCCTCCCGCTCCCCGACCCCTGCTCTCCATGGGGCGCTGGAGTATGTGCCACGATCCTCACAGACCACAAAGCTGGGGGTCTAAAGAGACCACACTACAGCCTGCAGCCTGTGCCACCATCTCAATCATGCAGAACGACCTTGAATTCCACTGCCCAGCCTGCGGTGTCCTACATGGACCGGTGACAGCTGGCAGGAGCAAGGTGACCAGGCTGGGGGTGCACATAGGTGCCTGGGAGGCAAGACTGGGAGGAAGTGGGAGTAGAGGGGCAGGAGCAGGCAGGGACAGCCACCTCTATCAGCATTGCTGTTTGGGGACTTTGGAGTTTCTTTTTTGGCAGACCTGGAATCAAACTCAGGCTCTTGGTACTCTAATGCAAGCAGTCTCTGAGCTGAGCTCGACTCTAGCTTCTCCGCCACTTCCTAAGGCCTCTGCTGGTTTTGCTCTTCAACGTGGCTTCTTAGAACACTTGTTCGCCAAGGCCAGAGACATGTTTAATTTACCAGTTTGGGACAAAAGTTTTGATGAAGGACATGTGCTCCTCCTTAAGCTGCTGTCCTGGAAGGAACCCCAGAAGTTGCAGGCACACCTGGCTGTGAGAAGGGGGAGCTCACCCAGCTGTTTTCATCTGGCACCACAAGAGCAGAGCGTCCTTGGCTGAGCGGGTCTCTCTGTTATCTTCTGTCTCGATTTTGATGACTTGGATCTGTGAGCAGACAAACACGATTTCAGGCCCTACCCCTCCCGTTTTTGAAGGTTGGTGGTGCCAGGGGAAGCTGGCAGGATTCAGGACTGTGAGGATGATTTGGCAGTGGGCTGGACCATTCATAAGCCGGGGAGGAAGAGGTCAGTTCAGGTCTTAATTTCCTGAAGCAAACACCGTATGGGTAACTTCTGTGATTCCAGTCATTGTCCTCTCCTGACTAGGCCAGTGTGGTGGACTTCATGTTAATTCCCCTGCACAGTCAGCTCCCCATGTGGTACAAGGAGTGATATTGGGAACTCCCAGGTCATATCACAGGCCTTCCATGTGCTAAGCAAGCACTCTACCACCAAGTCATGCCCCTAGATCCTCATTAGGGTATTATTGGCAAGGTCTCTCCCACTAAGCAATGCTTCCAGCTCCTCCCTGAGGATTCTAGGCAGGAGCTCTTCCACTGAGCCACACCCCAGCCCCTCACTGGGGGATTCTAGGCAGGGGCTCTACCACTGAGCCACAGCCCAGCCCCTCACTGGGGGATTCTAGGCAGGTGCTCTACCACTGAGCCACACCCCAGCCCCTCACTGGGGGATTCTAGGCAGGGGTTCTACCACTGAGCCACACCATGACCCC
Source organism: Arvicola amphibius (assembly GCF_903992535.2). Taxonomy (NCBI): domain Eukaryota; kingdom Metazoa; phylum Chordata; class Mammalia; order Rodentia; family Cricetidae; genus Arvicola; species Arvicola amphibius. Next base: position 76,954,022 of record NC_052054.1, read on the forward strand.
TCACTGGGGGACTCTAGGCAGGGGTTCTACCACTGAGCCACACCATGACCCCTCACTGGGGGACTCTAGGCAGGGGTTCTACCACTGAGCCACACCATGACCCCTTACTGGGGGACTCTAGGCAGGGGCTCCACCACTGAGCCACACCCCAGCCCCTCACTGGGGGATTCTAGGCAGGGGTTCTACCACTGAGCCCCATCCCAGCCCATCACTGGGGGATTCTAGGCAGGGGCTCCACCACTGAGCCCCACCCCAGCCCCTCACTGGGGGATTCTAGGCAGGGGCTCCACCACTGAGCCACACCCCAGCCCCTCACTGGAGGATTCTAGGCAGGGGCTCTACCACTAAACTATATCCCAGTTTTCTATTTTACTTTTTTTTCACAGAGTCCTTTAACTTGCTATCCTGGTCACTAACCCCAGTGTTCTTCGCCACTTCCAGCAGTCAAAGCTAGTCCCACCTCAATGCCTTTGCATCTCTGCCTCCCTCCCTTCTGGGGTTGAAGTCAGGCTCTCATGCATGCTAGGCAGGGGCTTTATCACCAACTGTGCCTGTGCCCAGCACACCCTTCATATTTGTATGGAATCCAGCTGTCAGCATCTCAGTCACTTTCTGGTCACCATGTCTAAGATCTCAGCAACACTCACGTGATATTTCACAGCCCTGAACCGCTTTAAAATGCTCTGCTTCCCTGCATGGCATTGTTGGTTTCTTTCTGTAAAGCTTTAGAAACAATCCTCCTCTTCAGCGCTGCCCTCCCGATTCGGACCTATAAGCAGGTTATCTGAGGTGGGAGGGGAGTAATTTCCTCCACCGAGAGATATCCTTTTCTCCCTACATGCCTGCTATCTGTACATTGGTTTATTGCCTGTCTTATCACAGTGTGAGTTCCATAAAAACTGAGTCTGGCTGTTCATTTCCTTAGTGGAGCAAGATCGCCTGATCTGAGCCGCAGCTCCAACATCCAGCTCCGTGTAACTCAGAATATTAAACCCATCATGCTGGGTGTAGACGTGATTGCCTGAGACCCCAGCTCTCTGGAGACTGAGGTCACAAGGATCACTGAGAATCTGAGGCCAGCCTCAGCTACAAGTAGGAACCTGTCTCAAAACTCATAATAATAATAATAATAATAATAATAATAACAATTTGGCTGCTGAGGCAGTGCATCAGGTAGAGGCACCTGTTGTTAACCCTGACAACCCAAGAGTTCTCTCCTCAAGACCCATCTGGTGCAATGGACAGTACTGAGTCCTGATAATTGTCCCTTGGCCTCCATGCACACGCCCCTCTCACACACACACAAAAACCCACCAACCAACCGGTGGTGGTGGCGCACACCTTTAATCCCAGCACTAGGGAGGCAGCAGCAGGGGGATCTCTGTGAGTTTGAGGCCAGCCTGGTCTACAGAGCAAGTTCTAGGACAGGCTCCAGAGCAACAGAGAAACCCTGTTTCAAAAAAAACAAAAACAAAAACAAACACCAGTTTCCTCACTGGTAAAGTGATCTAATTAATGCTACCTAATTTAAGGTTCCCTGTGTATTAAATGTCAACGTTTAGAATGGAGTGTGGAAGTACAGACAGTAGATATGGTTACAGCCGTAAGGGTGACCACAACTAATTTTTTTTTTTTTATTACATATACAGTGTTCTGCTTGCATGTATACTTGCAGGTCAGAAGAGGGCACCAGATCTCATTACAGATGGTTGTGAGCCACCATGTGGTTGCTGGGAATTGAACTCAGGACCTCTGGAAGAGCAGTCAGTGCTCTTAACCTCTGAGCCATCTCTCCAGCCCCCACAACTAATTCTTATCATTGTTTTCATTACCACCACCTGGTTACAGAGTTCCTGGAAAATGGGGGAGGAAGGAGTGAGTGAGTGGGGTGCTCTCCTAAGGCCCTGCGGTGGGCAGCAGGCTGGGGGTGGGGGAGGAGATCATGAGGGATCACCTGGAAGCGCAGGATGATGGTCCAGACCAGCCCCAGCGTCAGCCGGTGGTTCCCATCCACGATGTCATGTGACCCCACATTCTCCAGGTGAACACGCTGCTCTTTCAGGAACTGCAGGGCCTTGTCCACGTTCTCCAGCGAGTGGATCCGCATGCGACCGCGAGTGGGCCTCGGCTAGGGCGGCAGGGGCATTGAGTGATGGGGCTCTGCCTCTCTCATAGCCAAGGCCACGCCCCTTCAATCTCATGCCAAACTCAAAAGACTTTCGAGTCAACGCTGGAGATTCAAGGCCAGCCTGGGCTGCAGGGTAAGACGCAATCTCACACTCCCCCTATCTCCACAAGCCCTCGTTGTTGCTGTTTGTTTTTTAATTTTTGTTTTCACCGCTTGTTTTTTCGGGTGAACGTCCCTTGACTACACTCTCATCATGAAGCCCTACCCCTTCCTTTGGTGCCATACCGTAGGACCCCTCCCTTTTCTTGTAGGTAGCTCAATTCCTGCCACTGGGCTTTGTTCCTACATAGCTGCCCCCCACACAACTCCCTGAGAGTTCTGAGCTTTAGGCCTTCACTGTACACGCCTCCCCATCATAATCACACTGAGATGCGGCCCATCAGATCCCAAAACACAGCCCTAGCCCATACATCAAGACACTCATATCATACAATACTGCCTTTGTCCCCAGAGATCCGTGACCTTGGTCTCACCCTACCAACCTAGACTGCCCCTCAACTGCAATCCCCAGCCTCCTTCAACTGACCTCGGCCAGTTTTTCCTGTTTTACAGACATGCCCCTTGCCACCTCCTAACCTGGCTGTCCCTCCTAAGCTCTTCTCTTCACTGCCAACTCCACCCCTCCCTGGAGCCTCACCTCTCCAACCAGGCTCTTCCCGCCCTATAGAGCATCTCCTCTCTCTGGAGCCTTGCCCCCTGCAACGGAAATACCCCCAGCCTCACCCCATCTTCGTAAGAGTCCCACCTACTTCAAAAAGCCCCGCCTCTCCATGGGGCTCTACCCCCTTTGAGAGAGGCCGCCTCTTCAACTGACCCTTGCCCTTACCTAAGGGACCGCTTGCCCACAGTGCCCTTTAGGACTCTAGCTGTACTCAGCCAGGGCCCTAATTAGAATCCAGCCCTTATTCCCCCAGCCCTCGAGGCCTCCCTCACCAGCTGCTCCCCGGACAGCACTTCCAGGAGCCGGGTAAGCACAAACCCATCCCGAAGGTCTGCGTAGAGGTCCCCGATGTGGCAGCCCACGCGAGCAAGGTGCGAATTCACCCATTTGGTGAAGGTTTTCTTCTGCACAGCCTCTCGCTCATCTGAAAGAAACAAATATTGAGTTCAGCCTTGCTAGGACTCGCTCATCTGCGTCTGGCCTCCCTTCCACCACCTTCCAATCTTCTACTGGCCCAAGACCGGACCCTGGCACCTCTTCCTCCCACTTCCCCACTTCCTGCTACTGCGTGCTCAGTGACAACACACTTGTTCTTTACGTGTTTCCTAAGATTCCATCCCCACGGGAAACCGTCCTGGCTCGCTACCCTAACTGCTTCATCCATCCACCCAATATAGGAGTGGCCACTCTACTGGCATCATGGTGGCACGGAACTCTGAGTAATAAATGAAACCGGGACACACATGGACACTGGAGAGCCAGGACGGGATTAAGGGTGAGTAGGCTCAAGAAGGGAGTTGTGTCTTAGGGTTTTCACTGGCTTTTATATGGAGAGTTCATCAGAGAGGGCAAGGACAGTCGGAAGCTCAGCAAGACAGGGGAAGAGACCCAGGAGAGCGAGGATGAGGCCGGACCAAGGCAGAAACTGAGAGTCGGGAAAAGGAGATGTACCGGGACAGTAACTGGAGTTAAAAACAAGATGGCAGTGGCTGGAGACTTAGTTCAGGGGTAGAGTGGCACCTACCACAGCTGTGGGAGGGAGAGAAGAGGAGGCTCAGGGGAGACTGTGTAGCCCCTGAAGACAGGACTGTCCAAAGCCTCCTCTCCATCATGACAGTATCGTCGGACACAGCTCCAACTCCCTGGAAGAGCAGGGGGAGAAAGTCCACTTTCTGCTTTACTGGTGAATACAGAAATCTTTAAGGATCCGGTCGTGTGTGTGTGTGTGTGTGTGTGTGTGTGTGTGTATGTGTGTGTGTGTGTATGTGTGTGTGTGTGTGTATGTGTGTGTGTGTGTGTATGTGTGTGTGTGTGTATGTGTGTGTGTGTATGTGTGTGTGTGTGTGTGTGTGTGTGTGTGTGTTCATGTGACTTGTGGGACTCAGTTCTCTCCTTTCACCATGTGGGTCTGAGGATGGAAATCAGGTCGTCTGGCTTGGTAGCTCCATCACCCTCTAAGCTTTTCTCCACCCTTTCTTTGTCCCACCTCCCCTCCATCCCTTCCTCTTCCTTTTTTCCTTTTTTGGGAGGAATAAGGGACCAATAAGGGACGGAACATCCATGTGCCACAGTCTGTGCATGGAGAGGTCAGAAGACAACCGGTGAGAGTCAGTCCTTTCTCTCTACCAGTAGGATTGGGATCGCAGGAACTGAACTCAGGCTTATACCAGAAACCCTGGCCACTCCACTGGCCACGTCTCTGGCCCACTTTTCTTTTCCCTCATGGGATCCATGCTGGCTTTGAAATTGCGTTGAGACTTGTCTTAAACTCTCAATCCTCCTGCCTCCCAAATTCAGAGACGACAAGCATGAACACAAAGCTTGGATGTTTTTGTTTCTCTTTATGTAGCATCTTGTAATGTAAGCTATACTTCAAATATTTTATATTTACTATATTTATTAATTTATTGACACAGGTTCTTATTTTATAGCATGGGTTGGTCCTGAACTCACCATTCCCCACCTGGTCTCTCTCAGGATCCCCAGCATAGATCACTGTTGGGATAATCTTTCTTTTTTTTTAAATATTTATTTATTTATTTATTTATTTATTTATTTATTTATTTATTATGTATACAATATTCTGTCTGTGTGTATGCCTGCACGCCAGAAGAGGGCACCAGACCCCATTACAGATGGTTGTGAGCCACCATGTGGTTGCTGGGAATCGAACTCAGGACCTTTGGAAGAGCAGGCAATGCTCTTAACCCCTGAGCCATCTCTCCAGCCCCGATAATCTTTCTTTTTTAAAAAATATTTATTTATTTATTTATTTATTTATTTATTTATTTATTTATTTATTTATTTATTATGTATAGAGTATTCTGCCTGCATGTATGGCTGCAGGTCAGAAAAGGGCACCAAATCTCATTGTGGATGGCTGTGAGCCATCATGTAGTTGCTGGGAATTGAACTCAGGTCCTCTGGAAGAGCAGCCAGTGCTCTTAACCACTGAGCCATCTCTCCAGCCCGGGATAATCTTTTCATACACTCTATAAAGATGTGTCTCTGTTTTACCTTACCTGCCTAAGACACCTTCTGATTGGTTTAATAAAGAGCCGAATTGCCAATAGCTAGGCAGGAAGAGGATAGGCGGTACTTTTGTGTAGAGATAGGAACTCTGGGAAAGAATCTGAGGCTGGAGATTTGCCAACCAGATGCAAAGGGAGTCGGACATACGGTAGTGAGGAGAGGTAACAAGCCACGTGGCATAATGTAGATTAACATAAACGAATTAAGTTTTAAAAGCTTTGTTGGGAACCAGCTTAAGATAAAGCCAAGCTTTTGTAAGTAATAAAAAGTCTCCCTGTCATTATTTGGGAGATGATGGTCCAAAGAGAGACCTGCTACAGACGACCATGCCTAGGTGGCAACTAAAAGGTATTCAGTTTGAATTCACAGGCTCCTAATGACTTGCACCTGTGATCCCAGAATGTGGGGCACAGAAGAGGAAGTCCAAGGCCAGACTTGACTGTGTAAGGTGATGGCTCAACCTCACCCCACCACTCAGAAAAAAATGGCAGCCAGGCATGTTGGAGTGCACCTTTAATCCCAATACTCAGGAGGGAGAGGCACATGGATCTGTGTGAGTTAGAGACCAGCCTGCTCTCAAAACAAGCAAGCAAACAAAACATAATAAATGAATGAATTAAGTGAATAGACTGGGTAAATGATGTGGTATAAAGAAATGTTTACTATAATGTCATTATTATTTCTAGAATTTTCCACTTGATATTATGGGTCATGGTCACAAAGAAAGTGAGGCCTTGAACAAGGTGAGAACTTGATATAATTGGGCGGGGACTACCTGGTTAATGTGGTAACTACACTGAGTATTTGCATATTTAATCATTAAAGTGATTTTTAAATTTTTATGCATATGACTGCTTTGCCTACATATGTGTACCACGTGAATTCTTGGTGCCTGCAGAGACAAAAGACAGAGTGGAATTCGACTGAGCTGGGCTTACAGACAGTTGTGAGCTGCCATGTGGTGCTAGGAACCGAACCCAGGTCCTCTGCACGAGCAGGCAGTGCTCGTAAGCACGGAACCACTTCTCCAGCCCCGTATTTGGTTTTCTGAGACAGGATCTCATCTGAGGCACAGCCCGCCCTTCAGTTCATGCAGTCCCCTTGCCTGGCCCCTCAAGTGCCCTCTGCTCATTATAAATGCAGCTATTGATCACTTCTGTCTGTTCCATCTTTTTGACTTCCAGTGAGTCTGTATTTCATAACTAAGAATAAGAAAAAATGCGTCTTGGCTTTCTTATTCTGTCCCCAACTCCTACAGGCTAGAAGGTCACAGGCCATAGAACACAAGCTAGATTCACTGAGTGCCTGTTGGAGCACAGGCTGCTCATGTCGGGACCAGCCAGAAGGGAATAAGTTTCAGAACCCTTTCCAGCATGTGCAGCTGCTTTTATTTGTTACAGCAGTTTAACACATACAGTTAAATCCCAAAATAATATCAGTCATAATTTAATGCCATGTGGTAGTGTCCCAGCACTCCGAAGGCAAAGGCAGGTGGATCTCTGTGACTTCACGGCCAGTCTAGTCTACAGAGTAAGTTCCAGAACTGGCTCCATAGCTACTGACAAACATTGTTTGAAAAAAAGAAGAAGAAGAAGAAGAAGAAGAAGAAGAAGAAGAAGAAGAAGAAGAAGAAGAAGAAGAAGAAGAAGAAGAGCCACAATTGAAAGTTTCCTGCTAGTTCAGAATTAAGAAAATGTATTTCCAATCTATTTTTTCTTATGATATGAAACCTACCAATAATTATCTTTCATTCCTAAAATACATTTTCTTCTTTTAGTGCTACTGGAGATTGAATTTAAGTCCTCCAGCCTTCTAGGAAAGTGTTCTACCACTGAGTCACACCCTAGCTCCTCACTGGGGGATTCTAGGCAGGAGCTCTACCACTGAGCCACACCCCAGCCCCTCACTGGAGCATTCTAGGCAGGTGCTCTACCATTTACATATATGTACCTCCCAGCCTGGGCATTTCCAGTTTTGATTCTTGCTTCATCCTAACAGATTATGATCAGAAATTCCCAAATCCACAACATTGTCCCTTATGAAGTTACCATCCATGTGGTCTAGGATAGGTTTCCATGAATGTTCTTTGAGTATTATCAAAATAAAATTATAGCTGAGTGGTAGTGGTGAAAGCCTTTAATCCCAGAACTTGGGAGGCAGAGGCAGGCGGATCTCTGTGAGTTCGAGGCCAGCCTAGTTTACAAAAGCTAGTTCCAGGACAGGCTCTATAGCTACAGAGAAAACCTGTCTCGAAGAACATACATACATACATATATATATATATATATATATACATATATATATATATAAAACAAAACAAAAAAGAGACTTCATCACGATTTTGTTTCTTCAATCTTAAATTCCTATAATTTCAAGATTCTCTAGAATCCATTGAAAATTAAAAAAAAACCTTCAAGTTGTTGTGGGAGGCCGCTTGTTTATTCCCAGCTGCCCAGACCACGAAATAATCACACAAAAACTATATTATTTAAATCATGACCAATCACTTAAGTGTATTGCTAGATAGCTCTTACATCTTTGGTTAACTCTTTTCTATTATTTTATATTTTATCATGAGGTTTGTGGCCTACCAGCAAGCTTCTGCCTGGCGGCTCGCATCTTTCTCGTCTGGTGGCGGCTACATGGCATCTCCCAACTCTGCCTTCTTTCTCCCAGCATTCAGTTTAGTTTTCCCCTCCGCCTAGTTCTATCTACTCTGCCCTATCACAGGCCAAGGCAGTTTCTTTATTCATTAACCAATAAAAGCAACACATACACAAGACTTCCCACACCATCAAGTCCACTCCAAATTCCTCTTTACAAATGGGAAGCTCACACCTATAATCCCACAATTTGAGGGCCACTGACAGGAGAATTTTCACAAGTTCAATGTTAACCTAGTCTACAAATATCAGGCCAGCTAGAGCTACATGCAATATCAAGACCCTTTCTCAAAGGAAGACAGAGAGGACCAGGGAGGGGAGATAGCTTTGAGAGGTCACCAAGCTTTCTGCTAGTTTCAAGTCTGAACCTATTTGTCACAGAGGCTGGGGTAAAGCCCCTGCCTAGAATCCCCCAGTGAGGGAGGGGCTGGCCGTGTGTGCTTCAATAGTAGTCCCATTGAACCCATTCGTGAACCCATACACATATGGTTGCTAGGTTCAAATGACATTGAGGTTAAGTATAGAAAGCCTTTCAATAGATGGCACTGAATCAACTGAACATTCATATGGGAGAACAATCAATGACTTTGACCCACATACCACATGATAATAAATAATTAGTATCATTTGTTTTACAATCTAAATGGGGGAAAAATCTCCCTGAAATTGGAGCAGTCAAAGATTTAGAACTGACCATTCTAGGTATTGAAACTAGGACCTTCCTGTTCTGAATGCCTGCCCTACCACTAGGTCCAGCCCCTCAGTGGGGGATTCTAGACAGGGGCTCTGCTACTGACAGACACCCCCAGCCTTCTTTTTCCTTTTTATTTTGAAACAATCATAGTAAGCTGTGAAGACTGACTTTGAACTGTCCAGGAAAGCTTTGAAATTCCTATCCTCTCCCCTTAACTTCTGAGTGCTGGGATTCCAGGTCTGTATTACCACACCCTGATCAAAAAATAAATTTTGTTTTGGATTTTGCTGCTGTTGTTTGTGTTTGTTTGCTTGCTTGCCTGAAAGAGGGTCTTACTGTGTAGACCTGGCTGGTCCTGAACTCACAGAGATCTACCCTCCTCTGCCTCCATATTGCTGTGAGGAAAGGCATGCACCTCTACATCCAGTCTATCCTGTTTTGTTTTCCTCTTCCTTTTGGATTTCTATTTATTTATTTATTTATTTATTTATTATTTATTTATTTTTAGGTTTTTCAAGATAGGGTTTCTCTGTAACTTTGGACCCTGTCCTGGAACTCGCTCTTGTAGACCAGGCTGGCCTCAAACTCACAGAGATCCGCCTGCCTCTGCCTCCCGAGTGCTGGGATTAAAGGCGTGCGACACCACTGCCCAGCCTCTGTTTATTTTATGTGTCTGAATGTTTTACCTGTGTGAATGTGTGTACTGAATGCATGTCCAGTGCCCGAAGAGGCCAGAAAAAGGCACCAGCTTTCTTGGACCTGGAGTTATGGAGGACTGTAAGTTATAAGACATGGTGATAGGAATTGAACATGGGTTCTCTACAAAAGCAGAAAGTGCTCTTAACCATTGAGCCGTTTGTCAGTCCTATTTTTAACAAGGGGTCTCCTGTAGCTGAGAACTTCCCTGAACTTGCTCTGTAGCTAAGGATGGCCTTGAATTTCTTGATCCTCCTGACTCTGCCTCCCAACAGATGGGATTCCAGACCTCATCCAAAGATTTCTTGCATAAGACATTATCAGTCTGATGATTCTGTCTGACCCCACTCCCACGCTTGGGTGTATCTTATTCTGTCCCTAGCATCTGTGTTGTTCTTACACCTCCAAGCTTGAACTCTACCCCCCTTGGGGGTAGCTCAGTCAGAACGTATCTGCCACACACACGAGGACCTGAATTTGATGCATCGGAGCATATGTTAAAAGGCTTAGTCTTTCGGTGTGCACCTGTAATCCCAGCACTGGGGATGTAGCGCTGGGCAGAGCTGCGTCCTTGCTGGCCAGCTGCTAATCTAGCCAAACTGGCAAGCTCCAGGTTCAGTGGCAGACCCTGTGACAAAAACAATAAAAGACTGAGGGAGGGAGGCACCTGATGTCAACCTCCGGCCACCACATGTGTGCACGCACAGTTGTTGAGACAGGATAGCCTCAAACTATGTAACCAAAGATGACCTTGAACTCCTGACCCTCCTGCCTCTACTATCTAAGTTCTTTTCTTCTTTTAAGTTTTTTTTTTTATTCTTTTTTTTGTTTTCAAGACAGAGTTTCTCTATGTAGCCCTTGTTATCCTGGAACACCCTCTGTAGGACAGGCTGGCCTCGAACTCAGGAACCCCCCTGCCTCTGCCTCCTAAGTGCTGGGATGAAAGGTGTGTGCCAGCACCGCCCAGCTCTATCTAAATTCTGAGAGCGCAGGGGTATAGATCTATGTCTGGCTATTATCTTTCACACAGCCCTGATGGGAATAGAAAATGGTTTTAAAATAAATAAAATAAAATCGAACATTTCCACTAAAATCAGATATGCCCTGGTATAGCTTGACTCTGAGATGTCTCCCAATATTTTGAACTCCTGGTCTCCAATTAGTGCCTCTCTTTTTCCTTTTCTTCCTTCCTTTTTTTTTTCTTTTCATTTTGTTGTTGTTGTTGTTTTGTTAGTGGTCCTCGCTTGAGGGCCATGGGATGAGACCTGTAGAAATAGGTCATTATGGATGGCATAGAAGGTTACCCAGCCCCTATTTACCACTTCCTTCCTCTGCTTCTGATCTACCAAGATATAAGAAGCCCCTGCTTCATGTTCTCCTGCCACTAACCCCACCACACCTTCTCCACCTCTATGAACTTAAGCTCTGAAAACAGTTGAGTGTCCTTAAATTGTCTCTACTGGGTGTTCGGTCACAGCAACTGAAAGTAATACAAATATATATACACTCTAGCTTGCAACAAGTTCACTCCCAGCTTCGGGTACTGGCCACCCAGAAATGTGCCAGAAGCTGACAGAATCACCATGTGTAGTCCCAACCTGAAGCAACTCAAATGCCCAGCAACAGGTCAACAGATAGACTGTGGTGTGTCTACAATGTGGAATCTTAGACACCATGGATGAACTCACAAGCTTAATATTAAAAGAATAAAACCAAAGACATAAAAGAGTGTAGCATGCCAGGCACAGTAATAAAGTTGGTGATCCTGGTAGTTAGGAAGCTGAGCAAAACATTGGGAGTTTGAGACCAACCTGAGCCACAAGCAAGACACTGTCAAAAGTCATGTGGTGGGTACATGTCTGTATTCCTAGCACTTGGGAGGCTGAGGTAGAATATATGGTGAGACCTTGTCTAAAAAGAAAGAAAAGAAGAAGGAAGGAAGGAAGAAAAAAGAATAAAAGAAAAGAGAAGAAAAGAAAACAGGGCTAGTGAGATAGTTCAGTAGATGAGGGCACCGGCTTGTACACGTCTAGTGATCCAAGCTCAACCCCTGAAAGACAGGCAAAGGTGGAAGGAGAGAACTGACTCGTAGAACTGTCCTCTGACCTCCTCAAGCCATGCACACCACAGCAAGCACACCTACACACATACCTTATGCACACACACGGTGAAAAACAGGACACAGAGGCTGGAGAAATGGCTCTGTGGCTAAGAGCACTTCCTGGACAATCACGGGGAACCTGAGTTGGGATCCCAGCACGCACATAAGGAGCCAGGCATCCCACCCAGGCCTGTAACCCCGGCTCTGTGATGACAGAAGGCAGGATTACCAGAGCTTTTGTCTTCAATTCTAGTCCAGAAAAATCAAAAGCCCAAGGTCAGCGAGACACTTTCCATCAGGATCAGGTGGAAGATCGTAGATGAGGACACCCAGTGTCCTCTGCTCGTCTCTGAGTGTATTGCATGCACACACACACTACACACACACACACACACACACACCTGCAAGCAAACTATCCACACACATAAACTTGTTTTATTTTGTTTTAATTTGGGTTTATTGTTGTTGTTGCTTTCAAGACAAGGTTTCTCTGTGTAGCCCTGGCTATCCTGGAACTCACTCTGTAGACCAGGCTGGCCTCAAACTCAGAGATCTGCCCACCTCAGCCTCCTGAGAGCTGGGATTAAAAGCATGCACCACCACTGCCCAGCACACATAAACTCTTTTATATTAAAAATTAAAATACAGACCAAACATGGTAGCACATGTCTTTAATTCTAGCACTTGGGAGTCAGAGGCAGGCGGATCTCTGTGAGTTCCAGGCCAGCCTGGTCTATATAGTGAGTTCCAGGACAGCCAGGGCTACACAGAGAAACCCTGCCTCAATAAAAACAAACAAATAAATAAAACATGCTCATAGAGGATTGTCCTGCTAGCCAACCACCATCCTTGGGAGTTCAGCCAGGTCAGAGTGCAAAAGGTCATCACAGCTGAACATGTGACTGCTGACTTCCCTCCTCCCAGGAGGGGCAGAGAGCATCCTAAGAGACTCCCCACCTGATTATCCAGCGGCTCCGGTGGCTCCATACTGTACAATGACCGCAACACTGCCCTAACTGGGCATGGCCTCAGGCAGGGACTCCATCTATGGGAGAGCCATCATCCCTGGAGGGTAAAGACTTTCCAGTCCAGCAGCCACACCGCTGTGCCTCCCTCCTCACCTATGCTCTCCACACAACACGCCCACTGGTGCCCAAGGGTGAACTTTGATGTCATCATGCCATGGCTTATCACTGAGACCCCGGGGAAGGAACACACATTGTTTACACTTTTCCCAGGGAAAGAATTTTAGCAAAATACACACATACACACACTCACCAAAATCTTGGGCCACCAAGAATGCTCAGTAGATAAGGGTGCCTGCATCAAGTCTGATAACCTGAGTTCAATCCCTGGGACCCACAAGGTGGAAGAAGGGAACAGACTCCTATAAATTCTCCTCTGGCCTCTACACACGTTATCCCACATGCAGACATGCAGGCAGGCGGACAGACAGACAGACAGACAGACAGACAGACAGACAGATGTACTAAAAATGTAACCAAGGAGTCTAGAGAGATGGCTCAGCAGTGAAGAGCACTCAGCTGCTCTTCCAAGGACCAGACTTCAGTTCCCAGCACCCACACTAGGGGGCTCACAGCCACCTGTGACTCTAGCTCCAGAAGACCCAATGCCTCTGGCCTCTGAAGGCACCTGCACTCACACACACACACACACACCTGCACTCATGTGCACATGCACACACAGACACACACACACCTTCACTCACATGCACACACCTGTATTCAGCACACACACACACACCTGCATGTAATTACAGATATCTTTTTTTAAATGTAAGAAATATAAACAAAGTCGTAAAATAGAATCATTTGGTATTTCAGGACCAGCTCCACCACTCAGGAAGCTGCGGCAGGAGAAGGCCATGAATTCCTGGGTTAAACTGGAAGACCTCGCCTCAGGAAGAGAAAATGAGGACTGAGGACCTGGCTCACTTGTTGCTCTTGCTAAGGACCCAGGTTCGATTCCCAGCATTCATGTGGAAGCTCACCACCTCCATAAGTACCACGAACGCATGTGGTGAACAGACAAACATACAGACAAGAACACTCATACACATTAAATGATTTTCCAAAAATCTAAACAGAAAATTTTTAAAGAAAGAAAGAAAATGAGAGCTGGGGGTGGCACAGGTCCTTGCAGGCCTTTGACGAGGAGGCAGAGGCAGGCGATTATCTGGGAGTCTAGGGCCATTCTAGTCTATACATCAAGTTCCAGAACAGTCAGAGCTACCGAGAGAGATTCTGTCTTGAAAAAGAATATTGCTGGGCAGTGGTGGTGCAGGCCTTTAATCTCAGCATTTGGGAGACAGAGGCAGTTAGATCTCAGAGTTGGAGGCCAGCCTGGTCTACAAAGTGAGTTCTAGGACAGCCAGGGCTACATAAACAAACCCCGTCTCAAAAAAATGCCATCGTTCTGGGACTGTGCATTTGGACAGTTATGTGGGTGCGCTGCCTCGCCCAGGAGTCCCGAGTCACTGTTTCAATTCAACTAAATTAGAAAATAAATAAAAATAAATTAGAACTGAGTCGAACTGAAATCAGTCCCTCGAGCAGCACTGGGCTCACTAGGGCTCACTAGGGGAGGCTGCATTAGACATTGTAGATGTAGCCCCATCTCCATCGCAGTGGGAACGTCACTGGCAGAGCCAATCAGTGGGGACTCTTCCAGATTCCCAGGCATCAAGATTCTCAGGCACTAAGTAAGAGACACCAGGGCCACGGAGGCTTCCTCCCTCTGCTCTCCGTCTCTCCACCCAGCCAGCCCTCTTTTCCAGGTACCTGCTAAGGCCTTGATCCTAGAGCACTCGAAGAGGGAAGCAGCAGTGGTGTTGGCAGCCGCCGGAGGCTCCCGATCCCAGCCCCTATCTGGACTCTCCCAGCGGGCTGCAGGGTTGTTGTTGTTGTTGGAGGCTGGTGGGCCCTCCATGTTGTCCACTTCCCCTTGAACTTGGGCCATTGGGGATGGCAAGGCCTGGGAATGGGAAAAGAAAGGTTAGTGCAGGAAAAGGGCCAGAAACCAGAGTACCCACTTCTCATTCTTTCAGTGGGTGCCCACGCACTCAGTTCCCTGTCTCAGTCTGGTTTCTCTGTCTTTCACAGGAGAACAACAACAATAATAATACCAAGAAAGAAAGAAAGAAGGGGAAGGAAGGAAGGAAGCATGAATGAATGAATGAATGAGGAAGAAAAGAAAGAAAAGAAAACTAAAAAGCCAATTGTGATGGACATTGCCTGAGAACCCACAGTTGGGAGGTTGAGGCAGGAAGATTGGGAATTCCAGGCTAACCTGGGCTACATAGCTACATTTTGTCTCAAAGAGCCAAATAATATTGGCTAGAGAGACATCTCCTGATGTGTTGACCTGAATTCAACCCCCAGAACCCATGTAACAAGCCAGACATATAGTGGTGCATGCTTGTAATCCCAGCACTAGGGGAGTGGAGACAAGCAGATGCCTGGGGCTCGCTGGCCTGCCAGCCTCATCTGTGAGCTTCCAGCCAAGCAAAGGACCTGTCTCAAAAGCAAGATGTACATCACCTGAGGAATGACACCCAAGTTGATCTCCAGCCTTCAAAGGCATCTGAACACTTGATTATCTAAACACACACACACAATCAAATAATAATAATAAACCAGGCCAGGCATGGTGGCACACGTCTCTAATTCCAGCTACTCAGAAAGCAGAGACAGGTGGATCTCTATGAGTTCTAAGGCCAGCCTGACCTACATAGTAAGTTTCAGACTAACAAGAATTGCAAAGTGAGACCTAGTCTCAGTTTTCATCATCACCACCACCATCATCATCATCATCATCACCATCACCTGGGACTATGATGCCTGCAACATAAACATGAGGCCCTGAGTTCAGATCCCTGGCACCCATGTAAGAAACAGGGCATAGGTGTGTGTGTACATCTCTAACCCTAGCTAGTAATGAATGGGGCAGAAACACCTGGGTCCTCAGAGCTCACTGGCCAGCCATTCTAGCCAAGCAGTGAGGTCTGGTTCAGTGAGAGACCCTATCTTCAAAAGATAAAAAAGAGGGGCTGGAGAAATGGCTCAGCAGTTAAAAACATGGCTGCTCTTCCAGAGGACCCAGGTTCAATTCCCAGCACCCACATGGTGGCTCACAACTGTCTGTCTGTAACTGCTGTTCTAGGGGATCCAACACCCTCACGCAGAGTATATACAGGCAAAACACCAATGCACATAATAAATAAATAAATAATCAAATAAGAGCTGAGTGGTAGTGGTGCACTCCTTTAATCCCAGCACCCAAGAGGCTGAGGCAGGTGAATCTCTGCGAGTTCGAAGCTAGCCTGGTCTACAGAGCGTGTTCTATGGCTGCACAGAGATACCATGGCTCAAAAACAAAAACAAAAAATGCTGATGCATATACAGAAACATGCAAACACACATACACACACACACACACACAAGCACGCACGCACACATGTACCCAAGATGGGCCTGCTCGGACGATGTCTGTCATCCCAGCACAGCACTTGGGATGTTGAGGCAGGAGGAAAAGGAGTATAGAAAGGGCTTACACTCAGCTACACAGCAGTTTAAGACCCATCTGGGCTGCAAGACAGGCAGGCTGGAGAGATGGTTCAGTGGTTAAGAACACACATTGCTTTTGCAGAGGACCCAGGTTCAGTCCCAGCACCCACATGGTGGCTCACAACTGCTAGTAACTGCAGTTCCAGGGGAATCTGGGACTCCATCAGCTCCTGCCTACACATGGTTCACGTAAACTCAAGCAAGCAAACACACTTAATATAAAGAAAGTAAACAATAAATCCTTAAACACTACTACTAAATGATGAATAATTTTTTTCCCTCAAGACAGGGTTTCTCTCTGTAACCCTGACTGTCCTGAAACTCATTCTGTAGACCAGGTTAGCTTCAAACACACAGAGATCCCAGCCTCCCAAGTGCTGGGTTCAAAGGCATGCACCACCACAGCCTTAAAAAAAAGTCAGCACAAGAACAACATTGAGCCTGGCCACTTCAGAGAGAGCAGGAACGAGCCAGAGCCCGTGCTACTACAGCTCGGCAGCGTTGTTTTCTTTGGAGAGCTCTAACACTTTTCTTCTCAGAACTCCACCACACAGCAGGGACGGTGAGAGTAGCACATATGAGGCCTGGCCTTGCTCAGGACTTTATGTACTTTCATATGATTAATTCCTTAGTGATCAGGCCCATTTTACAGAGGAGAACACTGAGGCATGAAGGCATTCTCTCACTTGCCTGAGTTACACAGCTAAGTCAGCTGCTGGGTCTCAAACTGAGTGGATTAATGTTCCCAAATGTTCACCCCTGTAGTCACCACCCTTTGTTGTGTAACTGTGTTCTCCAACTTCCGGGCGAGGAAAGGTCTATGGGTTCTGGGGGAAGACATCCTTCCCTTAGACCCTGGCTTCTAGCGCATGACTTGCTTTGACCGGCAGAGTTGACTGGGAAGTACTTACTAGCTGGCCAGTCCGGAGCCCTTTAGACACAGCAACCAGGCTGCTTGGGCTGTGATCTTAGACTAGAGTAGGTCCGGGGCCACAGGCTCTCCAGACAAAGCCAGCTACAGCCAATGATGATCACTGTGACACCCCTAAAACTTGAGGCCTGAAGAACTGGACTATCAGGTCTAACCTAAATTATTAAACTCTTGACTTGACAGCTAAATAAATGTTTAGTGTTTCAAGACAGTGAGTTGGGCCAGGCAGTGGTGGCACACACTTTCAATCCCAGCACTCAGGAGGCAGAGACAGGATGATCTCTATGAGTTCAAGGCTATCTCGTCTACAGATACAGTTCCAGGACAGGCTCCAAAGCTACAGAGAAACTCTGTCTCAAAAAACAAACAAACAAACAAAAATCCAAGACAGTGAGTAGGGGGTGGGGTGATTTGTTACACAGCATTCCAGTAGCAATAGCTGGCTGATGCGTTGCTTGCCTCTAGAATCCTGATACATTATAAATACCTATTTGACAGGGTAAGTGACGCCAAGTGTATCTCCAACACAACCTCCACATACACACCCCAGGTCTGGTTCTAAGACTATAAAAATAGAATAGTACCCTTCTTTTTAAAAGACACAAACAGCTGCAAACTCCGGAGAGTTTAAAATGCTATGTGGGTTGTAAGTTGCGGCCAACGATAGATTATTCCTTTCAGTGGCCTCTCTACAACCCACTGCTCTTTTTCCCTTCTCCCATAGAGACCTGTAAGAGACCACATGGCTACCTAGAGACTACCAGAGTAACCTCCACCGAGTCAACCGCCCTGTCATTGAGTCATCTGTGGAAATCCGAAGGGTGTCTGAAGATGAGCCGAGCTGCTCACTCGGCAAACACGGTATCTGGTACACAGCAAGCACTCAGTATATCTCTCATTATTCTGTTCTTCCTCCCAGAGTGTCCGGAATTGCACCCAGAGCCTCACACTTCCATGTATTCCACCACTGAGCCGCAGGGCCAACCAACTCTGAGTTTTCACCCTTTGGTCTTAGCAAGTCCAGGGTTCTGTTCAAGGGTCAAGAAGAGGCAGGTTCGATGCTTTGTTCCGGCTGTGTGGAAACCTAGTAGCTTGAATTCAGTTTCTCCGTGCTTTTATTTCCTTCCCAGTTAATGGGTGGTCACAACTGTTTCCCCAATGGAGGATACTTGGGCCAGAGGAGGCGCTTAGCACTTGGAGAGCTTTCTGCCGGGCTCAGGGAGCATCTCTGCCCTTTGGGAAGTGGGGGGGGGGGAGCGGTGTATATAAAGAGGGGTCCTGCCTGCCCTGGCAAAGGCCATGGGGCGCTGAGATGAGACCCGATGCTTTAACCCTTCCAAAGCCGCGCCTCTCTGCCCTTGTAGTCTAGTAACCATGCGGAGGAGGGGGGCCTAGGAAGGACAAGGCCTTGGGGTGACCCACGCCTGGCTCAGAGACTGGACAAGATAGGGGTAAGGGGGTTTGCTGCAAGCTGGATCCCAAGCCTCCACCCGGCTAAACAGACCCGTAGGCTCGGGCCCGCCAGGGTGCAGGGGAATGAAGCTGGGCCAGGTGGGGAGATGCTGGGGAAGGGCCGCCTTCCGCACGGCCGCTCACCTGGGCGCCGGCCGCCGATGCGGTCCCCGATGCACGCCGTGCAGCACCGCCCTCCCTGCGGGCGTTCGCCGCCGGGCCCGGCCCGGCTCTGTTCGGCCCCGCCGGCCCGCCGCTCGGCCAGATCCGCATGCGCCGCCGTCGCCGCGCCTCCCCCACGCGCCGCAGCCGCTCCGCGCGCCCCCGGGACCCCTCCCGCACGCCGCCACGCCGCCCGCGCTGTCACACACCGGGCCACGCGTGTGATGCACAGCCGCGCTTGCGAGCGCTCGAGGCAGCGTCACACACTCCCACACAGCCACTCTCACACACCGGGGCCTCTGGCAACGTCACACACACCCTCTCCACATGCACACTCTCACGGTGTCACTTTCGCGTGGGGTCACGCAGGGTCGAATCTTCGAACTGTCATATAGTCATTTGCCGAGTTTTCCTCTCTGGAATGTGCCCTGCAGGGACATTCACTATGACACACTCAGATATAGCCACCACCAATAGTGTCAAATGTAATCACCAATATAGTGTCTAGTGTCCTGCAGGGCCAGACATTCTGATAAACTCAGATACAGCCGCCACCACAAGGTAAGGGTCACATGAAGTCACCTGAACAGTGTTCGGGATGAAACAGTGCCCTGCAGGGTCACATCATGACACACTCAGTTAAGGTCACCACCACCAATGCTGTCACATGCAGTCATCTACACACTGTAAAATGCCCTGCGGGGTCACACACTGTGACACACTCACATACAGCCACCACCACCAATGTGGTTGGCACATACAGTCACACGTCACACACTCACTCCCAAGGTGTCACGGAGCGTCTACACTCACACATCACAAAGCTTACAATTACAATCTGACACACTTGAAATGTCATGCTAGTTGCCAAGGCACAGAAGACACGCCCTGTGTTGCTACGTACCCACATATCATAGCCTCAACAAGGCACAAAGAGGATCACAATAAATGTCATACACAGTCCTACATAAATGGGACCGTATTATCGTACACCCATACAGGACACATGTGGTGTCCCAATCCGAAAGTGCCACACTCCGTTACAGCTTACCTCACACAGACCTCACACTCACATCGTACCAGAGACTGAGTGCCCCCTCACATGATCACCCCACAGCCGCCAAATAACCGCTCCATTGACTCTATACGCAATTCACGTTATAACACAAGGAATCGGACAGGGCGTCGCCCACAAACACAGGTACAGAATCACACCGCGCACACACCGCTCCTGAGCCCAGGTGTAGTGAAAGGGGGTGTGAGCAAGGAGAGCGCGGCGGGCGTGGTTCCCCGGCAGGCCCCGCCCTATCCCGCCCCGCCCACTATTGGTGGCTGGTTCTAGGAGGCTGAGCTCTGAGTGACAAACTGCTCTAGCTCCGCCCGCTCCTTCCCTAGATGGAGGCGTGGCCTCTGCTTCTAAGCGCCAATCGGAGAAGACTGTCTGAAAAATGCAATCTGACTACTGTTCCGCCCACTCGCGCTCTTCCCAGCAGGGGGCGTGGTCGACTCAGTCCCGCCCTTTGAACCCAAAACGGAGGGCCCCGCCCCATCCCTCTGCCAGGGGAAAGGCGGACCGCGCGCTACCTTGCAGCCATTGGGTTCCCGCGCGTCCTCGGAGCACTCAGCCTTTCGGACCCAGGACCCCGCAGCATGACTGTCAAGAAGATCGCGATCTTCGGTGCCACCGGCAGGACCGGGCTCACCACATTGGCGCAGGCGGTGCAAGCAGGCAGGAACCGGGGCGGGTGGGGAAGTCGTGAGCTGGGAAAGGTCGTCCTGGGGCCGGGCAGAGAACACTTGTGGCCGTTAGTGCCCAGCCTGTGGGGCCAGCTGGTGGTCACGGGGGCAGAAATGGAGGACTCTGAGATTCAGTTTTATGTAAGTCAAAGGTTTAGGGATTAACCATGGGAACCCGGGGGACTCCTCTGACACTTATATGTAAGCCAGGGGCTCGTGTGAAATGTATTTGTGACTGTGGTGGTGGTCCTAGTTAGCAGACCCAGAAAGGGTTTTCTGAGCCAGCACCAGCTTGGCGCCCAGCCAGCCAGGCCCATCTCCCTACACGTGTTAAATCCTGGTGGCCTTCACTTGGAATGGGAACTAGTATTCCACCACTTGACAGATAAGAAAACTGAGAGAATGACTTGCTGGTACATGACTGCGCTGGGACTCGAACCCGGTTCGTGCTCTTAAGCACACATGCACACACAACGCGCGCGCACACACACACACACACAACGTCCTCAGGCTCATAGCTTAATCACTGGAACAGAAAATCGAAAAGCTGAGGCAGCTAGCTACTGCAAACATGGAATGTGCACCAGATGACAGTATAAGAGAGTGGCAACCTAGCAACAGCAGTCCTGGGAGAGTCAGGATCCCCCAGCATCCCCCTGGCTCCTCAGTCTAGAAGTTTGAACTTCTAGACCAGGCCTGAAAGTTCCAGATAAAGGGCCGCACCCTTGCTAGCCTTGGCGATTCTTAAGATATTGACTATCAGAGCGCCCCAAAAGGGTGGAGGCCACCAGGACCCCTGTCTCTGCTCATTCCCAGCCCAGCCCCTCCTCTTGCTGAGGCTCTTTCTAGAAGTTCCATTTTTCAGGGGCTATCCTCCCCAGGGACTTAGTAAGGATCTTAATTCATGGCAAAGGAGAGACCCCTGGGTCTCCCAGTGAAAACCAGTTTGTGTCTGTTTGTAGTGTATGCACCTGCGATTCTGGCACTGGAGAGGCAGAGATAAGGAACTTGAGTTCAAAACCATCTTTGGCTACTCAGCAAGTTTAAGGCCTTCAAAACAACGAAACTAAAGCAAGCTGATGTTAAGTAATTTTTAAGGAGGAACAAGGAAGGGACTGGAGAAGTTGGGGAGTGCTGAGTCACCATGAATTTGTGGATGATCCTGTTAAAACCGGCAACTTAATCCCCATTACCACTGTTTACCACTGGCTCTCCCTGCTGGTCACAGATGAAACTGCACACAATAATTTGGGGAGAGCTGTTTCTCCCAGTGGCTCAGAAAGGCCCCTAAGGGAAGAAGGAAAAATAAGTCAGGAAGGAATCTGAGGCTACACCTGCCTGGAATACTCCTGGAGACCAGGCGTAGTAGAGCCCATTGCCTAGCACGCTCAAGGCCTGTGCTTCATCCCAGCACAACCAAGGAAAACAGGTGGCTAGGAAGGGCTTGAGTGACTTGGGTGTTCCATTCCTTTCGTGCCGTTTCGTAGAGTCTGACAAACATGGACTGTGGTTCATTCTGCACATTCAGACAGGCAGATCTGCCACATTCCACGGTGGTGTGGCCAGATGCTTTGTCAGCTCCAGTTAGAGACCTAAATATCTGTGAAAGAAATGAGGAAAGAAAGGGAAGGAAGAGAGAGAGAGGAAGGATAACCAACACCGAAATCGTTGTGAGCCGGAAAGATGGATTGCTGGGTAAAGGTACCCAGCAACATGAGTTGAGTTTCCAGAATCCAGATGGGGGAAGGAGAGAACCAACTCAGAAAAGCTGACCTCTGACTTCGCACCCTCACACAAATAAAATAAATAAATAAATAAGTGGAGACAGAGATGGCTCTTGCAGTGCCATCTTACAGAGGGACTTACAGTGTCGAAGGTGCGTGGACCGAGGCCCAGGTGTACTTGGTGGGAAGTGAATACTCCGTGGCCATCTCAACTCACACCCAAGATTATGGCCCAGTCTTGAATTCAGCTCTGGCTTTCTCCATCTCTAACTCGTGGTCATGGCTAGTTACCTAAACTTGCCTCAGTTTCCCGATCTACAAAGTAGGCATGATAATAATTGCTACTATGTAGAATTGTTGCAACCTAGTACTTCTCAAACTAGGGGCCATAGAGTTCTGGGCTGTTTTTTAATTGGCTACAAAAGATCAAAATGTATCAAGTTGCCATGGGCGTTGATACATCCGAGCCTAGCTGCCAGGCTCAGCCACCTGTCCTCAGTAGGACAATTAATGAGAAAAATTCATATTGAAAGCAGAATTAGGAGGTGTATTCAATGTGGGCATGTTGGGAAGATCCTGTAACACTCCCCCCTACTCAGGTCCCTCTTTCAAGATCTTAACAAAAGGTTTAAGTTTAAATAGAAGCAAAGAGATCTCTGTAAGCAAGCAGGTTCAGACAAGATACAGTCATGGCCAGCATCATCCTATTGGCCCCTGTATCCTCCAAGGTGCCCTGAACAGTTGTCAGAACTGTGGGATCTCTTCCTCTCCTGGTTGGCACAGGGCCCCAGGCTCCTCCTCCTGCCAGCATGAGATATTTGGGGAAATTTCAAAGTCTTAGGGTCCATTCATTGTTTCGAGCTGTCTGATTACCAGATGTGTTCCGACTGGCATACTTACAGCATGCCTTACTTACCTCTACAGTGAGTTCAAGGCCCAGTTTGGGCCATGAAGCCGTGTCTCAAAATAAAAAATTAAGAATAACTATAAGAGGATAATAACAATAGAAACAACCATTGCTTCTTTCAGGCCTGGAACTTTGAATTCATTTGCTTTAGTATAGCTTGGTTTCTATGAAGTTTTGGTCTTGTTTTGGTTTTTCTTCTTTTTTTAATTTCCACTCCATTTCTTGTTTTTTTTATTATTTATTTATTTTTATTTTATATGCATAGTTGTTTTGTTTGCATGTGTATCTGTGGGAAGGTGTCAGAACCCCTGGAGCTGGACTTACAGATAGCCGTGAGCTGCCACGTGAGTGCTGCAATTGAACGCTGGTCCTCCGCAAGAGCAGCTAATGCTCTTAACCTCTGAGCTGTCTTTCCAGCCCCTATTTTGGTTTTTCTATGTAGGATTCAAATCAGGGCCTTGCATGTGCCAAGATTTTATGGCTGAGATCCTATGTCTGTATTTGTGTGTGTGTGTGTGTGTGTGTGTGTGTTAGAGATTTTTATATACTTCTGTATGTGTGTGTGTGTGTCTTTATAAGATTCCTTTCCCTTTTTTTGGTTTTTTTCTGAGGTGGGTGTTGTCTGTTTGTTTCAGATCAGGTCTCACTATGTAGCTCTGGCTAACCAGGAACTCACTCTGTAGTCCAGGCTAGACTCTGCCTGCCTCTGCCTCCTGAGTGTTGGGATTAAAGGTGTGTACAGCCATATGCTGCTCTTTTTAGCTTTTGTTTGTTTGTTTGGGTCTTTTGTTTTGTTTTGTTTTGTTCTTTCAAGACAAGGTTTCTCTGTGTAGCTCTGTAGACCAGACTGGCCTCGAACTGACAAAGATCCATTTACCAGCCTCTGCCTCCTGAGCGCTGGGATTAAAGGCGTGCGCCACCACCACCCGGCTCTTTTTAGTGTCTTTAATTATATGTAGGTGTGTGTCTGTGTGTAGTGATTTGTGTGAGTGATTACAGGGGCCAGCGGTGTCAGATCCCTGGAGCTGGAGTTACAGCTGTGTGCTCGGATGCAGAGAACTGAACTCTTGTCCACTTACCTAAGAGCAGCCAGTGCTCTTAACCACTGAGCCATCTCTCCAGACCCTAGTCTGTGTGTTTTTTCAGACAAGTCTTACTCCGTAGCCCAGGCTGGCTTTGAGCTGATCGCTCTGCCTCAGCTTCCAATGCTGGATGCCACACCCAGTGTGACTTGGTCTCTTTCACTTAGCCATGTATACACATTTTTCCCCTTCCTCAAACTGGTAAAGCATGCATCAGTATTGCCTTTGTTTTGATTGTCAAATGGCCCTGCTGAATCGTATGGGTTTATCCATTAAACAGTTGGTAGGTGATATGAAAACTACTAGTAATGACCACACGTGTAAAAATTTGGGATGAAAACATGTTTTGGATTTCCTTCAGTCTGTTATCTGATAGCAGAATTGCTGGGTCACATGGCTAGGCTGTGTGTGTAATCTTTTGAAGAACTGCCAGGGTGTCCTCCAAAACAAACACATCATTTAGTGTTACCCTCATGAGTGCACGAGTGGGGTTGCTCCCCACCGGCCCACCAACCCTGACACCAGACTTTTCCTTATGTCTCCTTGATAGGCGTGAAATGGCATCTTACTGTATAGTGTGGTCAGTGGACTTTGGTTTTTTGAATCTGAGTCTCAGGTAGCTCAGACTGGCCTGATCCTCCTGTCTCTTCCTCCTGGTTGCTGGGATTATAAACTTGTAGTATGGTAACAGGGTCTGTGTGGCCCTGTAGCTTTGGCTGCATGGAATTCTGTGTGAACCAGGTTGGCCTCCCATGTGGTGGTACTATACACCATACTCTCTTTGTTTTTCTCTTTCTTTTTTATGTTACATTTTATTTGTTAATTGTGTGTGCCCACTTTCGGAGGTCAGAGGAGAACTTCCAGGAGTCAGTTTTGTCCTTCCCCCGTGTTGGTCCTGGACATCCCAGGAAGTTTCTCAATGCCTTTATCCACTGAGCCATCTCGCCAGCCCTTCTTCTGTTTGACTTTTTTTTAAGATATAATCTTATGTAGCTGACCTTGGTTTGCTATGTAGCAAAGGCCATCCTTGAACTCCTGGTCCACCTGCCTTTGTCTCCAGAGTGCTGGGATTTCAGATGTGTGCTACTATGCACATCTGCTTTTTTTTTCCTTCCTTTCTTTTTCCTGCCCCCACCCCGAACCCCTAACACATGGTTTCTCTGTGTAGCCTTGGCTGTCCTGGAACTTGCTCTGTTAGCCAGGCTGGCCTCAAACTCACAGACCTCTGCCTGCCTCTGCCTCCCCTGGAATTAAAGGCATGTACCACCACTGTGTGGATTCTTTTCATTTTTAACTCCATGTGTGGGAATGTGGTCAAGTGTGTGGGGTGGATGCATATTTGCGTGCAAGCCTATCATTCTTCAGGGGCCATTCACTATGGTTCTCTTTTTGCTTCCATTCTTGAGACAGGGTCTCTCCCTGGGACAGCTGAAAAGACTGAGCTGGCTGGCCAACAGGGCCCGAAGATGCACCTGACTCTGCCTCCCAGCACTGAGATTACATGTATGCTCCACCATGTGCCTTTTGCTTTCAAGTATCTCAGTGTTTACTGATCAAATCCACCCCAGTTCTCTCCCCTCACTTCTGACTTTTTACATGGATTCTGGTTATAGAAGTCACGCTTGTGTAGAAGTCTACCTACCTTACCCGCCAGGCTACTCAGGAGGCTGAGACAGGAGAATCGCTTGAGTCCAGGAGTTCTGGGCTGTAATGCGGTATGCCAATCCAGTGTCCACACTAAGCTCAGCATCAATATGGTGATGGTCCCGAGAGTGGGGGACCACCAGGTTGCCTAAGGAGGGGTGAATCGGCCCAGGTCGGAGATGGAGCAGGTCAAAACTCCCCTGCTGCTTAATAGTGGGATTGTGCCTGTGACCAACCACTGCACTCCAGCCTGGACATCAGAGCGAGACCCCGTCTCTTTTTGTTTGTTTGTTTGTTCATGTATTTGATTTGTTTTTGTTTTTCCAGACAGGGTTTCTCTGTAACTATGGAGCCAGTCCTGGAACTTGCTCTATAGACCAGGCTGGCCTCGAACTCACAAAGATCCACCTGCCTCTGCCTTCCGATGAGCCATCCCTGCAGCTCTGTCCCTTTATTTTCTTCAAGTTAGCGTCCTTGAAGCACCTAAGAAGGGGGTGCGTGTTTATTGGAAACAAGATATCAGTATGTAGACCAGGGTGGGCACTGAATTCCAAATGCTGAGAGTAAAGGCGCCACCACATCCAGTTTTCCATTTTGATGAAGTCCAGTTAGTTTGTTTTGGCTTTTGCTCATACTTTTGCTGTCATAGCTAAGAAACCTTCTAACCTGCAGTCATCAAGATGCGTTCTTCCATTTTCTTCCAATAATTTCATAATCTTCTCTTATGTTTATTTATGTCTTTGATCATTTGGGTTAATAATTTAAAAAAGAAAAACTTTTTACATTCTGTGTATGTGTGCCCACAGCATGAGTGTGGAGGTCACACTTGAGGGAGTTGGTCCTTTCCTTCTGCCATGTGGTTCCCGGGTGATCAGACTTGGCGCTTTCTATCGCCTTTACTGACTGAGCTGCCTCTCATACTTGGCGCTATCGCCTTTACTGGCTGAGATGCCTCGCTGGCCCTTGAGTTAATTTTTGTGTATGTTGTGAAGTGGAGATCCTCAGGCTTTTGCATTCAATATTCTATACCAGTTTTAAAATATTGTTTTTGTTTTTATTTGGAACAAGAACTCATGTAACCCAAGACTGCATAAATTTAAAGGTATCCTTGGCTACATAGTGAGTTTGAGGTCAGCCTGGGCTACATGAGACTGAGGGTAGGGAAGCTGAAAGAGAGGGGGGAGAAAAAAGTGGGGGAGGAGTATAGAAAGGAAACACAGCAGCAAAAATGCATAGAGACTAGTATTAGTGGCGGTGGTGGTGCACGCCTTTAATCCCAGCATTTGGGAGGCAGAGGCAGGTGTAGCTCTATGAGTTCGAGGCCAGCCTGGGCTACAAGAGCTAGTTCCAGGACAGACTCCAAAACTACAGAGAAACCCTGTCTCGAAAAACCAAAGAGAGAGAGAGAGAGAGAGAGAGAGAGAGAGAGAGAGAGAGAGAGAGAGAGAGAGAGAGAGAGAGAGAGACTAGTATTAGTGTCATCCTGGGAATGTTACAAGCCCAGGGTCGGAGTTTTTTCTGTGTAGTGCTGGGATTAAAGGCGTGTTCCACTACAGCCCAGCTGAAACCAGGGTAGCTTTAAGGATTCAAGGAGTGAATATGTGCAAAGCATTTGGTGTCTGGGACAAAGTGCCTGTTGATTCTATAAATGTTATTTCTGGCTTAGTGTGCTGCTCCAGGCCTGTCATTCCATCAACCCAGCAGGCTGAAGCAGCAGATCCTTACATTTCAAGCCAGCTTGGGCAACATATTGAGATCCCAATTCAAAATGAAAATTAAGAAGTGAGCTGTGGCTGTAGCCATTGATAGAGCACATACCTAACACACAAGAGGCCCTGGACCTCCATCCCCAGCACCACATACACCCAAGCTTGAGAGCACACACCTGTAGTCCTAGCTCTTGGGAGGTGGGGACAGGATGACCAGCAGTCCAAGGCCAGTCTGGAGCACATGATACCCTGTCTCAAAAATAAATCAATAAATATAAAATGAACGTTAAAAGGGGATGCAGGCATATGGGTGGGTGTGAAGGACCTATTTAGCCTCGGCTACACCCCAGAGTCGCCCTACTTGCCCCATAGGTTATTCACCAGAAGCACCTTCACCCATGTCCCAGAGTGTAAAACTCTCCCGTCGCTTATTCTGTAATTGACATGGGCAGCTATCTAGAGGAATGGAACCTCTTCTTTTCCTTTGTATGTATCATCTTCAGAGGAAGGGACAAATCCTGTGACAGCTGCAGACGACGGCTGGTGAGCTTTCCTCGTCAGGCCGTTATCAGTGTAGTTCTTTTTATCTATTTGATGACTTTTAATTATTTGTCATCGGTATTTTGTTTTTCAAAGCAATAGATGGTACCCAAGACCTCATTTGTTCTATATAAACACTCAGGAGAATTCTAGGCAGGGGCTCTACCACTGAGCTACACCCCAGCCCCTCACTGTGGGATTCTGGGCAGGGGCTCTACCACTGAGCCAAACTTCAGCCTCTCCTCAATCCTTTTTCTCCTTGTTTTATTTTGAGACAGTCTTACTATTTGCCCAGAACTTTCTGTCCTTATACCTCAGCTTTCTGAGTAGCTGAGTCACTGCCCTTTGAAACCACAGGGGCTCCTCAGAGTCTCTAGTGAGCACTAGAGATACCCTTGGCCAAGGGAGGGAACTAATTCCAGCTTCATTTAGTCCCGGGGAATTGGGGAATTTGGTTCCTCCCTTACTTCCATGACCATGCATGTATGGGGGAAGACAGAGCCAGGTGGTATGCCAGGGGTTAACCATTTCCCTGCTGGAGGGTGGGGAAGACTAGCCAAGGGTAGTCTCATGGAGACCTACATTCAAGTCGTTTGTGAGGCAGCAATAAAGAAAGCATTGCCCTGTCTTAAGGGCTAGTGAGATATCAACTGCTAGTTTGCCAACTTGATGACCATCACCTCAGAATATCACTAAAAATGGGGAAGCCCGGGCCGGGCAGTGGTGGCGCACGCCTTTAATCCGAGCACTCGGGAGGCAGAGGCAGGTGGATCTCTGAGTTCGAGGCCAGCCTGGTCTACAAGAGCTAGTTCCAGGACAGGCTCTAGAAACTACAGGGAAACTCTGTCTCGAAAAACCAAATAAATAAATAAATAAATAAATAAATAAATAAATAAATAAATGGGGAAGCCCGGGAAGAAAATGAGTTTGAGGATCCCTACACCCTGAAGGGTCCTGTACAGTTAATCATCCACCAGCCCACTGACCTGCTTTCTGCTCCTCTTGGCCCACAGGTTATGAAGTGACGGTGCTGGTTCGTGACTCCAGCAGGCTTCCAGCAGAGGGGCCCCAGCCAGCCCACGTGGTGGTAGGAGATGTTCGGCAGGCGGCCGATGTGGACAAGACCGTGGCTGGGCAGGATGCTGTCATCGTGCTGCTGGGCACTGGCAACGACCTCAGTACTGAGCCTCCCCTTTGCCCTCGGCCCCTCCCTGCACCTCGGCCTCCAGCACCACCCCCTCCCCCGGCCCCACCCTTGCCACCCCTGCCACCACCACCGCCGCCACCTGCCAGTGACAGCCACTCTCTGTCCCCTCTAAGGTCCCACCACAGTAATGTCCGAGGGCACCCGGAACATTGTGGCAGCCATGAAGGCGCATGGAGTGGACAAGGTCGTGGCCTGCACCTCGGGTGGGTGGTGGGGTCATGGAAGTGGGGCTGAACTGGGAAGGGGGTGAGTACCGAACAAGTAACCCCCAGTCCTCTGAAATATGGTATTAAAGCTATCCCAAGGTACCATCGATTGTGAACCTAGCAGTGTGCCCCAGATTCTGTACCCACGTGGTTCACAGATAAAAGTGAGGTGACACACAGATCAGTGATTGAGCTGACATCCCAGATGAGCAGAGCCAGGGTAGAAAGGGCACGGCAGAGGGGTCAGGGTTGGGAGTAGACATGCTGGGGAAGAAAATGGGAACCAAGAAGTTGGAGACACTCACAGAGAATATCACTACAGCTCTGGTGGTGTCCACTAACTTGCTGCCCTAGCAGTTACGGAGAGACAGACACTAAACAAAAGTTACTGGGAGTCTAGGATGTGGCTCAGTGGTAGAGCCCCTGCCTAGAATCCTCCAGTGAGGGGCTGGGTGTGGCTCAGTAGTAGAGCCCCTGCCTAGAATCCCCCAGTGAGGGGCTGGGGTGTGGCTCAGTGGTAGAGCCCCTGCCTAGAATCCCCCAGTGAGGGGTTAGGGGCATGGCCCAGTGGTAGAGCACAGTCTGGCATGTACAAAGTCCTAAATTTTATTCTCAGGACTGAAGTAATCATCAGCAATCCAGAGGGAGTTAATAGCAATTAATGCTAACATCACCCAAATAAAAAGCCACATATAGCTTTATTCCTGTAATCCTAGCTCTAGGGAGGTAGAAACAGAAAGATCCCTTGGACCGCTGGTCTGTTGTCTAGGCAAACTGGTGAGCTACAGATTCAATGAAAGACTGTCTCAAAAAATAAGAGGGAAGAGAGTGAACTCTTTTTTTTAAAAAAATATTTATTATTTATTCATTTATTATGTCTGCTTACATGCCTGCAGGCCAGAAGAGGGTTTCAGATCTCATTACAGATGGTTGTGAGCCACCATGTGGTTGCTGGGAATTGAACTCAGGACCTCTGGAAGAGCAGTCAGTGCTCTTAACCTCTGAGCCATCTCTCCAGCCCCTGAGGGAGAACTTGTGAGGAAGGAACCCAACATCGCCTTGTCCTTAATGCACAGTGCACACACATGCATATACCACATGTACAAATTTTTACATTTGTTTTCGCTATTGTTTATCATGGGGGGGATATGGAGGTCAGAGGACAACTTGGTGGGAGTCAGTTCTCTTCTCCTATCACGTGGATTCTGACATCAGCCTCAGGTTGTCAGGCTGGGGACAGGAGAAGAACTTACAAAGGACAGGTGGCTGGCTGAGAAGACATCAGATTTAGAATAACCGGTCCACTGACTTCTTAGAATGGATATAAGAGAGGTGACTGAAGGGACCTGCATTCTGGCAGTTGAGAGGCAATAGTAAGCCACCTAATGATTCTGTTTAGCCCTGGCTAACCCTGCCCTGTGTCCCCTCCACTAGCCTTCCTACTATGGGACCCAACCAAGGTGCCCCCACGCCTACAGGATGTGACTGCTGACCATATCCGGATGCATAAGGTGCTACAGGAGTCGGGCCTGAAATACGTGGCTGTGATGCCCCCACACATAGGTGAGTAGGGTGGGGACTCTATGGCCATAGCACCGCCAGCCTTGTATGCCACCTGAGAGCTTAGCTGGGCCCTCCCTGGCTCCTCTAAAACTGCCAGCTGCACAGTGGGTTCATATTCAGGTGCATGCCCATAGAACAGTGTAGGCTGGCAAGAGGGTTCACTGGGTAAATGCTCCTGCCACCAAGACCAAGGACCTGAGTTCAAGCCCTGAGACCCACATGGTGAAGACAAGAAATGCCCCCTGAAGGTTGTCTTTTGATAGCCACATATGAGCTGTGACAGGTGACCTCCTCCTCAAAACAAGTAAATAAAAATGTTTTGGAAAAAATGTTTTTTTTCAGCAGTTAAGGGCACTGGCTACCCTTCCAGAGGACCTGGGTTCGATTCCTGCACCTACATGGCACCTCACAACTGTCTTTAACTCCAATTCCATGGGACCTGACATTCTCACACCAATGCACATAATTCTTTGTTTGTTTGTCTGTTTGAGACAGAGTTTCTCTGTAGCTTTGGAGCCTGTCTTGGAACTTGCTCTGTAGACCAGGCTGGCCTCATCTCTGCCTTCTGAGTACTGGGATTAAAGGCATATGCCATCACCAACCAGCTATAGAATTTTTTTTTAAGAATATTTTTTCAAATGAGGATCAAATAAATGATCCTCGCCTGTAATTCCAGACTTTGGCAGCTGAGCAGGAGGATTACTACTACTAAACTAGCCTGGATATTGAGGTTTGTCCCAGAAATCCAAATCAGAAAGAAAGAAAAGTAGTAAATATATTTTCTGTCCTTCCTTGCCTAGTTTCACCTTCTGCCTCAAGTAGCCCGGGATGGCCTTGAATTTACAGTTTAGCTGAGGATGACCTTGAACTTCTGATCCCCAATCTCCGCCTCCCAAGTGCCAGAATTACAGGTGTTCAGCACCACACCTGGGTTGTGGTTTGTTGTTGTTTTCATTTGATTTTATGTGTGTGATGTTTGTATGCATTATGTTTGTGTACCGACTACATGCAGTACCTCAGGAGGCCAGAAGAGGGCTTGGATCCCATGGAACTAGAGTTGCAGGCTGTGGGCCACTATGTGGGTGCTGGGAATCAAATCCCGGTCCTCTGGAAGAAAAACCAGTGCTCTTAGCTGCTGAGCCATCTCTCCAGCCCCTATGCCTGGTTCATTTGATCTCCTTTCTCTTCTACTGTTCTGTTGTCTCTCTGTAATAAACGACATGCAATACAGATATTAAAATATCACCATAATTTTTCTCTTTTTTTAAGATTTATTTTTATTATTTTTACATATATGTGTGTGTGCCATTATGTTCACATGAGTGCAGAAGCCCACAGAGACCAGGGTGTTGGATTCCTTTGGTCCTAGAGTTACAGGCCGTCATAAGATGCCTGACATGGGTTTTGGGAAACAAATTCAATTCCTCTGAAAGAGCAGTAAGTGCTTTTAAGTACTGAGCCATCTCTCCAGCCCTAAAATCACCATCATTTATTATTGTTTCCTGATACTGAAAGTCAAGATTCAGAAAGTGGCTCTTGCATGGGGATTTCTGCTCATTCAGAAGGTGGTAGGGGCTGTAGTGACATGGAAACCTTCCACACAGACACATGTGGAGGGAAATGCAGATGTTCTGCTAGAACAGCTATATGTAGTCTCCCAGTGCTTTCTCACGCTAGTGTAGCTGAAAAAGAGATGCCAGGCGTGGTGGTACACACCTGCCATCCCAGACTACGTGTTTGAGGCCAGTCTACATAGCAAGTCTTGGTCTTAAAAAAATAAAAGTTAGGGGGCTGGAGAGATGGCTCAGAGGTTAAGAGCACTGGCAGCTCTTCCAGAGGTCCTGAGTTCAATTCCCAGCAACCACATGGCGGCTCACAACCATCTGTACTGAGATCTGATGCCCTCCTCTGGTGTGCGGGCATACATCGAGGCAGAATGTTGTATACATAATAAATAAATAAATAAATAAATAAATATAAAAAATAAAAATAAAAGTTATTTGATGAACTAATATAGGAAAGCCCCCACATACACACACATAATACACAAAACTTAGTAAATTAAAAAGTTTAGCCAGGTGATTGTGCCACACGCCTTTAATCCCAATAATCCAGGGGCAGAGGCAAGTGGATCTCTGAGTTCGAGGCCAGCCTGGTCTACATAGTGAGTTCCAGGATGGACTCCAAAGCTACACAGAAAAACCCTGTCTCGAAAAAACAATAAATAAATAAACGAATAAATGAATAAATAAATAAACAAATTGATTAATTAATTTAAAAGAAGAAAGCTGAAAATGGAAAGGATGGCTGGTTCATTCCCTCTGACTTTCTCTCACAGGGGATCAGCCGCTAACTGGAGCCTACACAGTGACCCTGGATGGACGAGGGCCCTCAAGGGTGATATCTAAGCATGACCTGGGCCACTTCATGCTACGCTGCCTTACCACCAATGAGTACGACGGACACAACACCTACCCCTCCCACCAGTATGAGTAGGACCCTGGCCCTGGTTGGGGGATGGCATCCTGAGAAATGACACATAGAGGAATCAATAAATTTTTAGTCAAGAGCTTCAAATTATTTCAGAACACCCAACCCAGATTTTCCTCTCGTTTGTGTGTTTTTTCAGGGTCTTACAAATGGTGGGTAAAGTCTCTACCACTGAGCCACATTTCAGTTCCCTTAACTGGCAAATTTTAGACAGATGCCCTATTGCTTAGACATGCCCCAGACTTCAATTTTCTAAAGTATATTTATTTATTTAGGGGTAAGAGTGGCATGCTGTGGTTCATTGATCAGAAGACAATTTGATGGATTCAGGTCTCTCACCATATGGGTCCTGGGGATTGAACTCGGGTCAGTAGTATTAGCAGCAAGCACCTTTAATCCCTGAGCCCTCTTGGAAGCTCTTTAATTTTTTGTTTTGTTTTATTTGTTTTTGATTTTTTTGTTTTTCAAGGCAGGGTCTCTCTGTGTAGTTCTGGCTGTCCTGGAATTCACTCTGTAGACCAAGCTGGCCTCAAACCTCTGCCTCCTGAGTGCTGGGATTAAAGGTATGTGCCACCGACCACCACCACCTGGCTTTTTTTTTTTTTTTCCTTTGGTTTTTCAAGACAGGGTTTCCCTGTAGTTTCTAGAGCCTGTCCTGGAACTAGCTCTTGTAGTCCAGGCTGGCCTTGAACTCGGAGATCCGCCTGCTGGGATTAAAGGCGTGCGCCGCGTCCGCCCGGCTGCTTTTTTTTTTTAATTTAGAGATAAGGTCTTGCTGATTTATCCAGGCTTTTAACTGTCAATCTCCCGCTTCAGTCCTCTGAGTAGCTAGGATTGCAGGATCCCACCACATTGAAAATGTAGTGTTTCTCTGTGTTTGATGTTCTGAGTATTTCTTCATTCAGTTATTCAGTAAGAGTTGTGTTTTTGTCTAGCCCTGGGTTGGGGTCCCAGTGGTGACCAGGGTACCCCATGCCCCAGCTTTCCTCGCTTCACAGAACAGCGGGGTGACATGATACCTCTGAGTTCAGAGGCCCGGGGCCACCAGACATGGGGTCATCTGACACAACCTGAGCCAAAGGGCCCAGAACAGCGGATCTCAGCCTGTGGGTCACAGCCATCAGAAAACACACGTTTCTGATGGCCTCAGGAACTGACACCACATGTGCTCAGTAGCAGAATCACAGTTATGAAGCAGAACCGAAAATTACAGGTGGGGGGTTCATCACAAAGTAAGGTACTGTGTTAAAGGGTCACAGCATTGGGAAGGCTGGGAATCACTGTCTTAATGGACGATAGATGTATATCCAACCTAAAGCCTGGATTACTAAAAATGTGCCTTAGAGAAGGCTCTAGAGTAGGGCAGCATTCCTGGCCACAGCAATGCAAAGCAGAAAAGCATATGGCTCCTTTGACAAACTAAACTTTGCCTTTTACAGTTAGTGCTAATCCTACATGCCAGACGTGTAATCCCAGCACTTGGAAGAGGAAGGCAGGATTACCGGTTCTAGACCAGGCTTATAATAACAATAAAATAACAACGGCAGTAACACTAACATTAATAGTGCTGTTACAGTGAAGTGAGCGTGGACAGAACTAAGGTCCGTGGAGGGTGGATTGTAAAAGTCAGCATCAAAAGGCTGTGTTTAGGGCTGACCAGATGGCTCAACAGCTAAGGGTGTTTGCTGCAAGCCTAATGACCTGAGTTCAATCCCTAGGTCCCACACGATAGAAGGAGAGAACTAACTCCTTTAAACTGTCCTCTGGTTTCAACACATGTGCTGCAGTGAGCATGCCACAAATAAAGTCATGTAATGAAAATTTACCACAAAGCCAAGCTTTGCTGGCCATGATGCCCTTTTCTGTAATCCCACCACTCAGGATGCTGAGACAGGAGGATTGGGATCATTTTGAAACCAATCTAGGCTCTGTAGTTCCAGGCTAGCCTGGATTCAAGGTGAGCTATGTCTCAAAAGGCAGAAAAAAAAAAAAAAAGTCAGGCTTGGTGGCCTATACCTTTGATCCAGCACTCCAGCAGAGGACCTCAGTGAGCTCAAGGTCAACCTGGTCTACAAAGTGAATTCCAGGACAGCCATGGCTACACAGAGAAACTCTGTCTCAAAAAAACCAGAAAAAAAAACACCAAAATTTAATATGTATACACACACATATACATATTGCCTGGTCCTAACTGTGTCTCTCTTTGGGATCTACAGTCTTCTATTGTTCCCCTGGGTATTTTTCTCATGCCTGGGAGAGCCACTCTTATGCGTGGTTCTTCCTCCTCCCAGCTACCCATGTTTCCCCTCCACCCCCACCTTTTTGCTCCCATGGGGGAATCCTCTTGAGTCCTACACAGACAATACCGGGGAAATGGCAGGACCAATCCAGGGGACCTGGTCTGAGCAGCCACAAATCTCAACAGAGATGACAAAGCTGCATCTGTTCTCAGGGAAAACTTCTGTCGTGGGCCTAGACTTTTACCTCTGCAGAAACAGCGATGTGGGGGTTGGTTTGTTTGGAACAGATTTTATTTGTTGCGTGACCCAAAGTGCACAGACACATAGCAGTCAGAGGACAGTTTGTAGTAGTGTCTTCTCTGCTTCTGTCACCTGGGTCCCAGGGATTGAACTCAGGTTGTCAGGCTCAGTGACAAGTGCTAGTGACAAGTACCCTTACCCACTGAGCCATCTTGCTGGCCCCAAACAGCGGCTTGGTTTTGCTCCTGCCATCTCGATTTCTCTTTCTGCACATTGCTTGAGCGTTTAACAAATTTTCATTGGGTACTTGTTCTGTGCCCAGCACTCAGGAGATACATCAGACCAAGCAAAGACAACCTTGGAACTTGTCCTCAGGGGCCCTAGTCCAGGTGGGGGAAGGCAGAGGGTCACAGTTTGGTAGGGAACTGACTGTAACTCCAGTTAGAAGGGTACCGAACATTTGACCTCTTCGAGCACTGCATGCATGTGGTGCACAGACATATATGCAATCAAGACGCTCCTACACACAAAATTAAAATAAATAAACATAAGAAAATTAAATAAAGATGACAACAACAACAAAAAGATCCAGAGTGGGTGTGGCATCAGACAACTGTAACACCAGCACTCGAGAGATGATGAGGGGGGGCAGGAGTTCAAGGTCATCTACAGGTGCAGATAGAGTTCTCTGTACATGCAGATAAAACACACACATAAACCTTAAAAAAAATGCAAAACTGGGGGCTGGAGAGATGGCTCAGAGGTTAAGAGTACTGGCTCCTCTTCCAGAGGACCAGGTTCAAATCCCAGCACCCACATGGCAGCTCACTCCTATCTGACGCCCTCACACAGACATACATTCAGGCAAAACACCAAAGCACATAAAGTAAAAATAAATTAAAGAAAAATAAAAAACAAAACCATTTGGATAGCAGTGGTGGCACACACTTTTAATCCCAGACTTGGGAGGCAGAGGCAGGTGGATCTCTGAGTTCTAGGTCAAGGCCAGCCTGACCTATAGTGCGAGTTCCAGGACAGCCACGGTTACACAGAAACTCTCTTTTGAACCCCCCCCCCAAAAAAAAAAAAAAAAAAAAACAAGAAGATTCGGTCTGAGTGTTTACTATGGACTAGCCTTGCATTGGACTCGAAAGCAGGTAAGGAAAAAAGTCCCTGGTTTATTTCTTAGAAGGTATTGGAGCCATTTTAGAACCACTGAAAGCAAGTCAGACAAGATGGTGAATGCCTAAAATCCTAGCACTGGAAGACTGAACCAGGAGGATACAGAATCTCAGCGCAGCCTAGGCTACAAAGCAAAAGCCTGTCTCGGAAAACAAACAAACAAAAAATGGTTGGGGACATAGCTCAGTAGTAGAGTGCTTTGGCCAGCACTAGCTCGGTGCTGTGCTCCCTCCCAAACACCACAAAAAGGAAACAAAATGAATTTTCTGGGCCTGGAGGGGCACACCTGCAACTCTCAGACTGAAGAGGTGGAAGCAGGAGATATAGAATTTCAAGGCCAGCATTGTCTACACACACACACACACACACACACACACACACACACGAGTCCAGCCCGGACTACACAAGACTGTCTCAAAATGAGAAAACGGAACCTGAAAATGAGTCTTAGAGAACAGGAAGGAGGGCACCACAAGCCAGATAGTGAACAGCAAGCTAACCCTTCACTACGAGACCATGCCACAAAATAAACACAAATTGAAAAATCTTAATGGTATGTCGCTCAGTCCCAACGTGCTTGTCCAGAATTCTCCAGTAGTCAATCCCCAAACCCAAAAAAATAAGTTTGAGTTTGTCCCCAGAGCTGCCAGGAGCGATGAAAAGTAAGCAGCAAGAAGCAGACAAATCATAGAAAGGAAGTAGTAACCTGGGATCCAGGAGGTTCCACCTAACAAGCAGTAGACCCCCCTCAAGATTAACCACGGGCTCCGCCTACCAAACGGGTTGGGGGTGGGGAGGTAGAGAGACGCCAGCTAAGGGCGGGGCTGAGGTCGTCCAGGTAACGCAAGCCGCATCACATTATTGGTTGATATTTAGTGAGTCATTCCTTCTCCTCCGCCCTCCGTTTAGCCCAAGCCTTCAGAACTCCGGAGGGCGTGGCCTCCGCCAGCTGCCCAGCCTGCGAAACCGCAAGGGAGGGGATAGTGGTGTCACCCGGCCTCTCTCCGCCGTGGGGTCTGGAGCTGATATAAGGGGGTCTGCAGAGAGACAGTGAAGCAAGAAACACATCTGAGTCCAAAGAAGTCGTTCCGACGGCGTTCTATCCCCTTCCACCCAGGAGACCCCGCCCCCTAACCAGTTTCCAACCTAAAGCGACCCGGCCCAGTGGGGGACGGAGCCTAGCGTCCGTGGCTCCTCCTAGCCAATGGCGCCCCACGGCGGGCAGGATTCCAACCAATTGTGGCTCGCGACTGGCCTCCGGGGAGGAGCCGAGTGGCCCCGGGCCAGACCCAGAGGCCCGGAGAAAGTGAGCCGGACTCCTACCCAGCACTGGTGGGACGCAACGCAGCAGGTTTGCCGGAGGTAGTCGTGGCGACCCTGTCAGCTGAGGTGAGGAGTGGGTGCCTGTGTGAGATTTTCCTGAAGTTGGAAGAGGAGGGGGCGCGCCCCCGTGATAGGCGGAAGCGGGGTACGGACCCGAGTGGAGGGCGCAGATTGGTGTGACTGATGGGCTTCGGAGGGTGGAAGCTAGCTAGAAACTCAATTCCAGCATCGGAGGGGAGGCAGAGTATTCAGGAGGAATTGGAGTTTGGAGGACCGAGGAAAACGGAGAGAGAACTTTTGGGGCACCAATCTGGAAGAGTAGGACAGCTTGGGTCTCCCCAAATGGGCTGAGTTCGGAGTTCCACGGTGTTCCGGGGGAAAGATATGAGTTTTGAGGCTAGGCTATGAAGCATTTAGAGGAACCCGGGAACTAGAGGCACCCAGTCTTAGATTCCGAGACGCCGTCGTGAGAAGGGAATCCTGGAGGGTGTTCAGTGTTGGGGTCCTCAGAGCCAGGCGAGGAGTTTGGGAACTAAAGCCAGAGTCATTTGAAAGTTGAGCCGAATAGGGGAGATTTCGGACGAGGTCTCAGAGTTGAGATACCCAGTCTCCCCAGCTGGACTATGTACCCGTGAGTTATTTATCATCTTCGAGCGATGTGCTGGGATGTGAGTTTCTGCACCCCGAGGAGAGTTAAGGGAAGAATCCAGAACTTCCTGGGGTGATAGGGACCCGAAGAAAGCAATTTTCGGGCTGAAGTCGGGTGGGGGAGGGGCGCTCGGGGCGTGGAGCTCAGATTCACCGCCCCGAAGGCAGCAGAGGGCGGGGCGGGGCTGCTGTGCGTCCGGGTTCCCTTCCCCCACCAGCTAGAGCTCCAGTGAGCATGCTCTCAGGCAGGGCGGGTATGTCCAGTCCCTCGGGCGTGCAGGGCCTTCTGGGGATTGTAGTTCGAACGTGACAGCAGCGGCTGTGCTGGCGGCTCTAAGTCCACAGTTCCCAGAAGGCCCTGAGGCCATATTGGGGTGTTTGGGGTGTTCTTGGATCTGATTTAGAGATCCAGGGAAGGGCGGTGCCTATTGGAAACGATGGTATGGTTGAACTGGTCACTAGAGGGCACAGCTTGGTGTTGGTTGAGTTATATCCGACTTTCCTTTGAACTGGAGTTTGGAAAAGGTTCCCTCTCTTGTGAGCGCTCTTCGTCTTGGTGTAGGAAGCGGGTGTGGACAGTAATGTCCTTGTAGAAAGAAGAATATCACACACACAAACACACAGATACACACACTTCTCAGCTGGGCGTGATGTCACAAACCTTTAATCCCAACACTCGGGAGGGAGAAATGATGGGATATGAGTCGAGGCGAACCTGAACTACAGAGGGAGTTCCAGGGCTACACAGAGAAACCTTGTCTGAAAAGAATCAAAAAAACTCTAAGGTCTAGAGATGTGACGTCACATCTTGCGAAGATCAGTTAAAATTAGAGTTCAAATGTGCTTTTGGTCTGTTGCTCGGTACCTCACACTGTCCTGTGACTTGTTAGAATAAATAATAATAATAAAAGTATTGTGGGAAAACAAATGCAAGATCCATTGAGACTAGGGTTAAGATCCTCATTTTCCAAATCCTGAAATTGTCAAAGTGTAAATTCAGCATTGTGCCTACCACAGGCAAGTAAGCAAGAGTCAAACTAAGCCCAGGTGTTTTGTGATTTGTTTGGGTTTTTTTGTTTTGTTTTGTTTTTTTTCTGAGACAGGATCGTCTGACCATGAGACTCTGCCTGGCCTAAGATTGACTATGTGGAGTAGGTTGGTCTTGAGCTCACAAAAATCTACCTACCTCTGCCTCCTGGTGCTGAGATTAATGGCATCGGACACCAATCACAAATTTTTCCTGCTCATTTTTTATTTTTAATTTTATGTGTATGGGTGTCTTACCTGCATGGACACCACTTGTGCCAGATCCCCTAGCTGGGAGGCATAGATGCCCTAAAACTGGAATTTTAGGCAGTTATGAGCCATCTTGTGGGTGCAGGGACTCAAACTCAGGACCTCTGGAAGAGCAGTCAGTGCTTTAACCACTCAGCAATCCTCTACCTTTTTTTTTTTTCTCTTTTCTTTCTTTTTTTTGTTTTGCTTTTTCGATATGGGTTTTTCTGTCTAGCCCTAGCTGCCCTTGTAGACCAGACCGCCTCCCGAGTGCTGGGATAAAAGGTGTGCGCCACCACTGGCCCGGCCCTCCACCTTCCTTTTAGCTTTGAGACACTAAATACGGTTGCAGCCACCCTACTTGCATCTTGTTCTCCGTTTCTCTCCCTTTTTTTTTTTTTTTTTTTTTTTTTTTGATGTGCGTTGGTGTTTTTCCTGCATGTATCTCTATGTGAGGGTGTCAAATCTTAGAGTCACACGCAGTTGTGAGCTGTCCTATGGGTGCTGGGAATTGAACCCCGGTCCTCTGGAAGAGCAGCCAGTGCTCTTAACCGCTGAGCCATCTCTCCAGCCCCGAATCTTGTTCTCTTAATCATATCACATGCATTCTTGGCCTTGTTGGAATATGACTTTAAGTAGAGGTTCTGATAAACAACCAAACAAAAAAGACTCACTTGATAAAGTGGGATCCAAAGGTATCTGACTGGGGGGGGGGGGGGGAGGCGGACACGTCTCATTCCTTTAATCCCAGCACTGGACTTGGATCTCTGAATTCGAGGCCAACCTGGTCTACAAAGCTAGTTCCAGGACAGTCAGGGCTATACACAGAGAAACCCTGTTTCAAACAAACAAACAAAAAATATCAGGCCGGTCTACAAGAGCTAGTTCCAGGACAGGCTCTAGAAACTACAGGGAAACCCTGTCTTGAAAAACCAAAAAAAAAAAAAAAAAATGCAAACAAAAGCAAAGGTATCTGATATGATTCTTTTTTATCCCCACAGGACATGGGAGGCTTAAAGAGAAAACATTCTGACTTGGAAGAGGAGGAAGAGGATGAGAAGTGGGACTGGACTCCAGCTGGTCTTCGGAGCTACCAGCAAGCCCTGCTCCGAATCTCTCTGGAGAAAGTCCAGCGCAGCCTGGGCCCCAGAGCGCCCAGCCTCCGCAGGCACGTTCTTATCCACAACACACTCCAGCAGCTGCAGGCTGCCATTCGACTAGCTCCAGCCCCGGCCCTGCCCCCAGAGCCTCTCTTCCTGGGGGAAGAAGACTTCTCCCTGTCTACCACCATCGGCTCTATCCTCAGGGAGCTCGATACATCAATGGGTGAGATGGAATCGCCTCCGAATCCAGTGGCTTCCCCGAGTCCTCAGAATGAAACGATGCCCCAGGCTGATCCTGTGTTCCTAGAAGCGCTGAGCTCCCGGTACCTGGGAGACTCTGGCCTCGATGACTTCTTTCTGGACATTGACACATCTGCAGTGGAAAAGGACTCTGCACTTCCGCCCCCAGAGCCTCCTCGCAGCCTCTTCTGTGCCCCCGGATCCTGGGAGTGGAATGAGTTGGACCACATCATGGAAATCATCCTGGGATCCTAAGACTGATAGGGGTCCTTCCTGGCATCAGCCTCTTTGGGCTGTGTCCTTGTATGTGAATCTTGTGTGTGTGTGTGTGTGTGTGTAGCAGAGGCTCTCACCTGTGACTGTGGCCTCCTTTCCTCCTATGTCAGGATTCCACAAACTGCCCTGCACATGTGCGTGTCTGGTTACCCAGCCTTCCGTGAAGGTGCGTCTTCCTGAATTAATTTATCTCTTTCAAATGCCTTAACGAGACTCTGTTTCAGGGAGTCTAATGTGTCACTTACACATTTCTTTCTGCCTCCAGTTCCCTCTGCCCTTGTGACCACTAGGGCCTCAGGGAAAGTTGGACCTGTCAAGCCGATGGTGGGCTGCCTTTCTGGGGAGTGGGAGGGGCTGGTCTCCTCCTGGCAGGCTGAACCCCACTTCCTTGGCAGTACCCCAGTCCCAGTAGCCTCCTGAATCATAACCAGGCCGGACCATGTGCAATAGGGTGGAAATCTACCAGCTCCATGCCACGCTATTTAAAAAAAAAAAAGGCAGGGTTTGTTTGTAGTGGCTGGTTTTTTATTATTATTTTTGAGTGTTTCTTTTTTTTAATAAAAGTATTTTGGAAATATTTGAATTGTCTTTAAATTTGTAAATTTATATGGGGTGATGGGAAGAGCCTGTTAAGTTCCCTGGACACTAACAGACGTTCCTTAACAAAGGTGGGGCAAGTATAACATTGTATAAAACAGTTACTGGCTTGCTTTAGGGTTATGCCAGAACTTCTTTATGTAAACTAAAGCCTTTAATCCTCAGGATTAGAAAGAAACAGATACTATGTCACATTTTATATTGCATAGGAAAAACCTCAAGTTTAGGGGCTTGGAGTATAGCTGGATGATTGAACTCTTGCTTAGAATGTGTGAGGCCTTGGGTTTGATCCCTATCTGCAAAAAAGACAATTTGGTTACTTGAAACAGTCTCACCGTGTAGTCAGGCTTTCTTTAAACTCACTGAGAGCCAACTGCGTCTGCCTCCTTAAAGATACCTTGCTAAAATAGCATTTAGAAGCCTGAAGTTTAGAGATGGAGAGAAAAGGGACAACGAGGGTAAGAATCAAACTCTGCTAGCCTCTGAAGTTAGGGTTTCTGTTCGAGTGCTAGGAAGCCAGCCCAGAACATGGTGGGCAATTAAGCACATTAAAGCTGAGCCGTTCCCCTGCCAAAGGAACTTTAGGTAAGTACCCTTCGGGTGAGCCACCCTCAAGCCCTCATGTCAAAGCCTGAGCAGGTCCACCGCTGCTCTGCTGCAGCTTCCATAAAAGCCCTGTTTACCACAGTGTTTATGATCCTTGCCAGTCATATGGGTGTGGGTGTGCGTGTGGGGCATGTGTCACGGGCTAGGGCTCTTAGGGACTGAAAGTCGACCTCTTGCTATGGAATGTGCTGCTAAGGCCCTAAAGGGAAACACGGTACCCAAAGAACCCCCACGGCGGAACACAGACCTCTAAAGTGCTGTTCTTGAAAGCCACACTGAGTTTGGGCTCAGGAATTCTCTTCTGGCTTGAGAGATGACAAGCCAGGCTTGCCAAGAGGAGGGTCAGGGTAAAGAAAAGGGAGGCGAGGCCGGGCGGTGGTGGCGCACGCCTTTAATCCCAGCACTCGGGAGGCAGAGGCAGGCGGATCTCTGAGTTCGAGGCCAGCCTGGTCTACAAGAGCTAGCTCCAGGACAGGCTCTAGAAACTACAGGGAAACCCTGTCTCAAGAAAAAAAAAAAAAAAAAAAAAAAAGGGAGGCGAGGAAGGAGTGTCACATGGCACTGTCCTGCCCATGCCCAAGTGAGAGTACCCTGTATTAGGGACTTTTCTGGAAGGGTTGCATGGCAAAGATGGGGATTTTTGTTTGTGGTTTCTTGGCTTCCCAACAGATAACTCATTTGGGTGAGGTGGGGGCGGGGCCTTGTAGCAAAGAAAGTGAACAGGTTATCTAAAAATAAGGCCAATCCACAAAGGACTGGGAGACTTGGAGAAGATGTCTCAAAAAGTCTATATTCCAAAATGGCCACCCTGCTAGGTGTGATGGTGCCCACCTTTAACCCCAGCATTTGGGAGTCAGGAATGGGAAGATCAGCAACAAAAGCCTGGGCTACCTTTGACCCTACCTTTAAAAATAAGGCAGCCAGGTGGAGTGGCCCATGCTTTTAATCCTAGTACTTGGAAGACAGAGCAGGTGGGTTGGTTTCTCAGTTCATATCCAGCCAGTTCTGAGACAGCCAGGACTTCATAGACCTGTCACAAAAATAATATTAAGCGCTTGC
Organism: Arvicola amphibius; assembly: GCF_903992535.2. Taxonomy (NCBI): domain Eukaryota; kingdom Metazoa; phylum Chordata; class Mammalia; order Rodentia; family Cricetidae; genus Arvicola; species Arvicola amphibius. The sequence continues at coordinate 76,998,286 of NC_052054.1, forward strand.
CAAGTAAGAGTGAGGACCTAAGCTGGGACTCCCAGAACTCACATAAAGGTTGTACGCAGCTGCTGGAGGCAGATGCAAATGAAGTTCTGAATTCAAGCCCAGCCCAGTCTACAGAGGAGTTCCAGGACAGCCAGAGCTACCCAGAGAAACCCTGTCTTGAAAAACAAAAATAAACAAATAAACAAAACAAAACAAAACAGAAAAGGTTGTATGCACCACAGATCTGGAGTTTAGAGCAGTCCTCCAAGCCTGCAGTGTGTACCTGGTGAACAAGAGACTGTCTCCGTCTTGAAGGTGGGAACTAACCTCAGTTGTCCTCAGACAAAAACAGAAAAGAATGCTAATTAAATCACATCTTTCTCTTCCTTGACACTTCCGGCCACTTCTTGTCCCACTCCCACCCGGAATAAAAACGAGGGTCTGATTCAGCCTCACCCCCCATGACGTCCGCGGTTTCATGCCCTGCTCTTCATTAACTCCAGTCCTGCTGGCCTCCGTTTCTGCCCAGGACCTCTGTTGTGTCCAGGACATCTTCCCAGAGGGCGCTTCTCCCAGAGCTTCACCCTGTTTGTTTGGTATTGTTCTGATTATCAGTACCAGCCGGGGCAGCAGTAGAGCTGGGGCCCAGAGCCCTGCACGGTCTCAGCACGTGTGGCACCACTAAGCTGCACCATAGCTCTGTTTGACATTTTTTTTCAAATATTTTGGTTTTTTATGTGTATGGGTATTTTCCCTGCATATATGTATGTCAGTGTACCCCATGTGCACCTAGTACTGTGGTACCCTCAGAGGCTGGATGAAGGTGTCAGGTCCCTGGAACTAGACTGGAACTAGACTGTGAGCCACTATGTGGGTGGTAGGAATTGAACCCTGGTCCTCTGGAAGAGCAGTCCTGTTTTTAACCACTGAGCTGTCACTCTAGCCCCAGTGTGACTTTCCTTTTTCTTTTCTTTTTTTTTTTTCTTTTTTGGTGAGATGGTGTTTCTCTATGTAGCCTTGGCTGTCCTGGAACTTACTTTGTTGGCCAGGCTCGCCTTGAACTCATAGAGATTCATCTGCTTCTGCCTCCTGAGTCCTGGCATTAGAGGTATGCCCCACTATGCTAGGTTGTTTGACTTTCTTACTAGCACCTGTGCTAACCCAGGTTATTTATTACCTGTTCATGGTTAGCCTCCAGCTCTATCAGAAACTCTCAGAGGAGGGGCCATGGGGGACTCTGCCCAGTTGAGCTCCCCCCTCCTCGCCCCAATCCTAGGCACTGGTGGGTCCTCAAAAATTGTTGGGCTGGGAAGATGGCTCAGTAGATAAAACCCTTGTCACAAAAGCATGAAGACCTGAGCTCAGAGCCCCAGATCCCACATAAAGCTGGTGGGCATGACAGAGGCTACTCATCCCAGCATTCAGGAGACAGAGGTGGGGGACCCTCAGAGCAAGCTGGCTAGCCAGATTAGAATGAGCTCCCGGTTGGGGGTGGGGGGGTAGAAGGTTTCGGGGGGGGGGAAAAGGTAAAAGGCCCTGAGGTGGAGAGTGCTGGAGGAAGGCATCCAGGGTTGGCTTCCGGTTCCAGGAGCTTGTGGACTCTCACGTTGATGATCCCCACCCATACGAATACGAATGCAACATGCACACACAAAAGGAAAAATTATTAATGTGGAAATCAACTCCAGGCCTGGCACCAGCCACAGCTCCCCTCCCCGCTCCGCCCCCCACTCTCTGGACACACACCCTTTTTCTCCTATGCTCACAGCGCTCCTCTCCAGATCAGCACGTCTGAATAGTTGGAGCTGGGGTGAAGGTGCATGCCTTCCAGGCAAGCATACTGAGGCTGAGGCAGGAAGACCAGAATTTCTAGAAGGGAAGTTATGTGATTGGGGGCGGAAATACTATTTAGATGAAATAACCAAAGATGGGCTCATGGACAGGGTGGCATTTGGATGAAGTCCTGAAGGAGGTGAGGGATAAAGTCACGCTAGGGAAAGTCAGAGCATGCGCAGCAAGTCCAGCAGTGAGGTCTCCCAGTGCAGCTGCAGAGCGTGAGCAAAGGGGCTACACCAGAAGAGGTGAGAGAGTGAGGGCCAGCACGTAGGGTCCACAGCACGTAGGGTCTAGCGGCTGTCCTACTGGGAAGACTTTAGCAGAGAGGGAAGCCAGAGTGTTCGGCTGAGGGGATGAGGTCTGACTCACCTTTTTCTTGGAAGTCTTTTACTTCCCTAAAGCAAGTGAGAGGAGCTGGGCGTGGTGGCACAAACCTTGGCATCACAGCACTTGGGAGGTAGGGTAGGAGGGTAACTAGTTCTAGGTAAGTCTGGGTTACCGAGAGAGGACATGATCAGAAAGAAACAGATGAGGAGGAGGAAGGAAAGAAAGAAAGATCAAGAGGAGGTGGAGGAAAAATTCAGGAACTTGACAGCAACGACCAGCTAATCTAAGAAGCACCCCCAATTTCCAGGTGAACATATGGAGGCTCAGAGCGGCCCAGCTCCTTTCCTAATTAAGAACTGGCCCCAGAAGTGGAAAGGCTGGCCCTACACAGGGACCAACCCCCGGAGGCCAGAGTCCACCTTCCCCCAACTCTCCCGCCCCAACGGGACTCCGGTGGGGGATGGGCCGCGAGGCCCTGGGCGTGGCGCGACGGCTGAGTCCCACCCACCTGCCCACCCTCGGAATCGTGCTGGCCAGCGGGCAGGAGACCTGGGAGGCGGCAGCAGAGGCCTGCAGCCGTCCTGGCGCCTCCTCCCTCCCCAGGGGCCGGGTGGGGCGGCTAGCTAGGGGCGGGACGCTCCCCCGGACCATCCTCCTTCATTCCCTCCCTCCTTCCCTCCCTCCCTCCCTCTCACGTTCCCTCCCTCCTTCCCCAGCTGGCGCGGTCCCCTCCCACCCCCCTTTCCCTTGCCTGCCAGGCCCGGTGGCTTAGCCTCTGGTTTCATTTCTCAAGGCCCAGTCTCTCTCTCCCTTCCCCCAATCGTTGAATTCCTAACTCCTTCTCCACTTTCTGGTCCCTGCTCCAATGTCACCTCCTCAGGGAGGCTCCCTCGGACCGCCCTGGTGGCAGACACCCCTCCCTAGGACTCTGTCAACTCACCGAGAGTTCGAGATCAGAGGCAGCAATTCTTTTTTCTTTCTCCATTAGTCATCTTCAAGGGTCTTGTCGTCTCACTTTTTTTTGAATGTGGACAAAGGTCTAAAACTTCTAGCGACTTCTCTTACTTCCTCTCTGGGCGTTTCCAAGCCAGTTCTACTAGCCTACCTGCCTGACAAACAGCACCTCAGGGGCTTTGCATTGGCTCTACCCTGTGCTGTAACTCTCTTCAGCATTCTTCCTCGCTCTGCTGTCGGATCTGCCAAGTGTCACCTCTTAATCTTACACTGGAGAGGTACAGGCACGAGGGTCAGGGCTTCAAGATAATTCTCAGCACCGTTCTAGGCCAGCTTGGGCTCCATGAGACCCTGTCTCAAGCAAATTATCAAATGTCACCGCTGAGACATCCCCATTCCCTACTCCAAGTTCTGCACGTTCTGTCTTATTTTCTTTTACTTATATTTATTTATTTGGGCCCTGGAGAACTTGAAATCACTGTGTAGCCTGAAGCTGGCTTTGAACCCTCCAACCTCCACAGTGCTAGAATCGCGGGAGTGTGTTATCACACCTGATTTTATTCTGGTTTTGTTGGGGGGAGGTTCGTTATGAGCCTAACCTTTAATTGCTGAGCCATCTCTCTAGCACTATTTGATTTTATTTTTTACATTTATCTGTGTGTGTGTGTGTGTGTGTGTGTGTACATACACACCACAACATTTGTGTAGAGGTCAGAGGAGAACTTGAAGTCAGTTCTCTTCCTCCATGTGGGTTCTGGAGATCAAATTTAGGAAGTAGTGTTTGGCATCAAGCACCTTTACCTACGTTTGCCTGCCCTATCTTATTTTTTTGTTTGTTTGTTTTGTTTTTTAGACAATAGTCTAGTCCCGGGCTCATTTTAAACTGTGCATCCTTCTGCCTCAGTTTCCTGGGTAGTAGGATTATGATATTCAACCTGGCTAAGTTTCCTTTTTGTCTTTGCCCTCTCCTCGACCCAGGAAATAATAAAAACTACGTCACCTATGCAGGGTTGTTATGCTTGTATACAGGCCGTCCATAACAGATACTCAATTGGTGTAGGAAAACAAACAAACAACAACAACAACAACAACAAAAAAAACCCACGACTCCCCTGAGCTGTGAAGTGAGCCGCTTGAGCCATTAGCAGGCTCTAAGCTGCACTGTTTGACATTTTTGGGGTACAAAGCACAAGCTGATCTTGAACTCCTGATACCCTTGGCTCTTTGTTCTGCATGTGGGGTGTCACCATGCCCACCTCTTTCTGAACCTTTGGGCCAGGCTATAAAAATAGACTGCATAGAGAAAGTTGTGTGGGTCCACCATTTAGAATTCTAATTCCAGTTAGGACGTTTTTCTCTTTGACCTTAATCCAGAAGTCAGCCAGCAACTACTTCTCTCTCTCTCTCTCTCTCTCTCTCTCTCTCTCTCTCTCTCTCTCTCTCTCTCTCTCTCTCTGTCTCTCTCTCTCGTTCTCTGGTGTTTTTCTTTTTTTTTTCTTTTCTTTTCTTTTCTTCTTCTTTTTTTGAGACAGGGTTTCTCTGTGTAACCCTGCTTGGTATTATTCTTTTTTTAAAAAAGATTTATGTTTGTTTCATGTGTTGACTGGATATATGTCTGGGCATCATATGTGTACCTGGTGCCTAGGCAACAGAAAGAGGGTCCCAGATCCCCTGGAACTGGAGTGAAAGACGGCTGTGAGCCACCATGCAGGTGCTGGGAACTGAACCTGGGTCCTTTGCAAGAGCAACTTGTGCTCTTAACCACAAAGCCATCACTCTAGGCTCTGTTCTCTTTCTTTTTTTTTTTTTAAATTTATTTATTTATCTATTTATTATGTATACAATATCCTATCTGTGTGTATGACTGAAGGCCAGAAGAGGGCAGCAGACCCCATTACAGATGGTTGTGAGCCACCATGTGGTTGCTGGGAACTGAACTCAGGACCTTTGGAATAGGAGGCAATGCTCTTAACCTCTGAGCCATCTCTCCAGCCCCTCTGTTCTCTTTCTTTCTCTCTCACACAGATACTCTCTCTTTTGGGGGGCAGTCTTTTTGAGACAGGGTTTCTTTGTGTAACTTGGCTCTCCTGAAGATGGTGGACCAAGCTGGCCTTGAGAGTTGGGTTTAATGGTGCATGCCACCACACCCAGTTTGGTTCTTTCCACTAAAAGATAATGCTTGAATCTTTACTGATTACAGAATATTTTTTAAAGTTTTATTTTATGTATATGGGTGTTTTGCTTGCATGTAGGTCTGTATAAGGCTGTCAGATTCCCTGGAACTGGAGTCACAGACAGTTGTGCGCTGACATGTAGGTGCTGGGAATTGAACCCAATCCCCCAGAAAGAACAGTCAGTGCTCTTAACCTCTGAGTTATCTCTCCAGTCCTGAGCAAGTGCTTTTAACCAACGAGCTCTTCCCACCCCTAAACATTCAACTCAAATCATCACACTTTTTTCCTTCTTCAGTGCTGTAATCAAACACAGGTGTTTAACATGATGTACTGCTAAGTAAGCACTCTTTAACTGAACGGCACCTCCCCAGGCATTGTTATTCATTCATTCATTCATTCATTCATTCATTCATTTTCAGAGACAGGGTTTCTCTATGTAACAGTCCTACCTACAAAATGCTGGGAGTAAAGACATGTCAGCCAGGTGGTGGTGGTGCATGCCTTTAATCCTAACATTTGGGAGGCAGAGGCAGGTGGATATCTGTGAGTTCGAGGCCAGCCTGGTCTACAGAGCTAGTTCCAGAACAGTTAGGGCTGGTAAACAGAGCAACTTTGTCTCGAGAAACAAACAAACAAAAAGATTAAAAAAGAAAGGAAGGAAGGAAGAAAGGAAGGAAGGAAAAAAGAAAGAAAGAAAGAGAGAAAAAAGAAAGAAAGAAAGAAAGAAAGAAAGAAAGAAAGAACAACAAAAAAACATGTGCCATTGCCCGGCATTCCCAGGCAGTGGCTAGAGGCCAGGTGTGGAGTTCAGGCCTGTAGTTCAAGCACTATGAGGCAGAGACAGGTGAATCTCTGTGAGCTGGAGGCCAGCCTGGCCTGCAGAGCGAGTTCCAGGAACTCAGAGAAACCCTGTCTCAAAAGACCAAAAAAGCACAAAACAAAACAAAAAACCTTACAAGAAACCAACAAGCAGACTATCAACTGGATCTGGAAAATGGTGGTAGAAGCCCGTAATTCCAGTTACTTGAGAAGCTGAGGAAGGATGATGGCTGATTTCCAGCCTAACTTGGGCAATTTAGTGAAACTGTCTCAAAAAACAAACCAACAAAAAACTTTGCCTTTTCTTTTTTGAGACAGGGTCTCACTCTGAAGACCAGGCTGGCCTGGAACTCACTATGTAGACCTGCCTGACCTCAAACTTAAAGCAATGCCCCTACTTCCATTCCGTCTTCCCGTGCTGAGATTATGGGTGTGAGCTGAGCAACCACGCCCCGCAGGAAACAGATTTTGAGGGATTTAAACTGTTGCCCAAAGTCACACAGCTACTCCGGAACTGATGTCCAGGATGTGACCCTTATGTCATTCCGTCCCCACCTTATTTCCCTCTTTAATTATAGCGGAGTCCAGCTGTCCCACCGTAGCTGATTCTGGTTTAGTGCTCCTACGGAGACAACATTCAATTTTGTATCTCTCAAGAGGAAGGAAAGTCGATTTAACGAATATGTCCCTCTCCATCTATTTTTCCAAGATCACACATGAAGTGACCGGCCTGAACCTTAAAACCTCTAAAGCCCCTACCTGTCACCTCCACAGAGGGGAAATAGCTACACTGTCAATCCCTTTACTCGGGGAGCGCTCCCGGGCATGCGCCTTAAAGACAGCCTCCCCCTCCTCTTGGAACGGCCCCGTTCAGGCTCCGCCCACCGTCCCCAACGAGAGCCGATCGCTGAGCAGGAGGGCGGGGCCGCCACGCGAGTGGGCGGGAACTAGGGATTGTGGAGTGTCTGGAGTCGTGCGCCGGAGTCAGAACTGCGTCTACCGTCCCAGGTGTCGGTTGCCGGAGCTGAGCGAGAAAGCGATGCTGCGGATGCCGCTTCCTGATTGGCTGCGTGTGGCTCCCTCTTCGTTCTGATTGGTCGCGAGTGATCTGGGTATGTAAATGAAGGGGCCTGGTGGGGAGAGACGGGGCTACCGGCGACCGGGTTCTTTAGCGTGTTCGAGCCCCCGGTTAGGGAGATGCTCACCGGGGCTGTCCGGGATCGAGGCGCCCGGGGCCTGTACGTGACGCCCGTCCGGGCCGGGCTGGGTGAATCACGCTGGAGCCCGAGAAGGGGGCGGAGGCGCCGGCTCTCTGGCTCCGGCTGCGTGACTCACCCGCCCCCGCCGCCGCCGCTCCGGGAGGAGCCGCCTCCGCTGCCTTCCGGAAGCGAGGGGAGACCCTGAGCGGCCCGCGGGGGTTGCGGCTCGCAAAGGCAGGGGAAGCATAAGCGAGACGCTGAGGAGTGGAGAAGATCCCGGGTCTGAGGGGCCGGAGTCCCCGGGGGAACCCAGGCCGGGGTACCGCTAGGGGGCGTCTGGACTCGGGGGCGGAGTCGGGGTGGGGGCTGAATTCCTGTGGTTACTTGCTCCCGGGTCTTCAGCGAAAAGGGCAAAGACTCGATTTTTAGTGTTATGCCAGGTCTAGGCAGCGCCCCCAGGACTAAGCCCCTACAACCTTTGTGCCCCCAGTAGATTAGACTAGGGCTCCCAAACTCTAGGCTTCTCACCATGAAGAAAGTATCGATTTTCAAAACTTCTGTCAATGACTGACTCCCGCGGCCCTTCCACTCTCCCTGTCCAATAAGTTCAGGATCCGCCACTTCCTTGCGTGATTATTAACAGCTTAGGCTCTAAACTCAAGCCGTCAGCATCCTGGCGAGTGCAACAGCCTCCGAAGGCGGCAGTTCGGGCCCACTTCTATCTCCAAACCTTTACCTCTGACGCTGCCCCACCTCCAATCCTCCCCCAGGCAACTGCTAACATCACGCATCCCCCCCGCCCCCCCCCCCCGCCTAGGTCCTCCCTCCATGACTGTCCTGTCACTCTGAAAATCCAAGCCTCCTACTTTTTTGCCCGCGCTTCCTTCTGCCTGCTCCCCACCCCCACCGGGACTCCTACCGTGTGTGTGTGTGTGTGTGTGTGTGTGTGTGTGTGTGTGTGTGTGTGTGTGTCTCGTCTGTCTCGGTCTTCCATTGGCTCTTCCGGGAATGCCTAGCCCTGGTTCTCCATAGCCTACACTGCATACATCAGAGCTGGCTCCTATATCTTCTTTACAAAACTGCCCTGATTACCTCCAGGATGGCATCCTCCTGCCACTATCTGTACATTTCCTGTATTTGACTATTTAGTGTTTGATGCAAAGCAGATATTATATGATTGAACTGTGAACGAAGGCTGCATTTGCAATCAAGAGGTGGCACATACCTGTAATCCTAACTCTTGGGAGATTGGGGCAGGAGGATTGCCTGGAATAGCCAACCAGCCTGAACTACACAGAGTGAGGTCCTGTATCAAAAGAGCAAAACCAGCTGGGTGTGTTGGTGCATGCCTTTAGTATCAACACGCAGGAAGCAGAGACAGGCAGATCTCTTGAGTCTGAGGCCAGCCTGGTCTACAGAGCAAGTTCCAAGACAGAGCTGTTTCATAGAGTAACCCTGTCTCAAAAAAATAAAAACAAGAAAAACCAAAACCAAAAAATACTTACAAATAAATACTAATTATAAAGGTTAAGAGCTTGCTATTCCTACAGAGTACCCAAGTTAGGTTCCCAGCATCCATATCAATGGCTTGTAATAGCTGTAACTCCAGCTCCAAGGACTCCAACAGCTGGCGTTTTTGGCATCTCTACTCTTGTGCACACACACAAACACAAAATTTAAAATAAAAGTAAAATTTGAAAGTACTAATGACTATGTTGCAAGGGCTTTTTGTTCTAATCTGTGTAGCAACTTATAATGTAAATGCTATCTATATCTTAGAAGTTCACTGAGGGGGCTCAATTGGTAGAATGTTTGCTCTATAGGCAGGAAGCCCTGAGTTCCATCCGCAGCATCCAGTATACCAAGTATGGTGGCACACCTGTAATCCTAGCACTGATGAGGTGGGGAAGGGAAGATCCTAAATTGGCCATATAGCAAGTTCGAGGCCAATTGAGTTACACGAGACCCTGTCCTGTTAAAAATAAGAATTTGCTGGCGCACACCTTTAATCTCAGCACTTGGAAGGCAGAGACAGGCGGATCTCTGTGAGTTCGAGGCCAGCCTGGTCTACAAGAGCTAGTTCCAGGACAGGCTCTAAAGCTACAGAGAAACCCTGTCTCGAATTTGCTTAGAAAACCTAGGCCGGGAGGTTAGTTGACAGTAGCGGTCAGAGATGGGTATGAGCTGAACATTGACTTTCCATAACCGAATGGCTCCTTCCTCCCTGCAGACGATGCTGAGCAAGGGTCTAAAGCGCAAACGGGAGGAGGAGGAGAAGGAGGAAGCCCTCTCAGTGGACTCATGGTGGTTGGACCAAAGCCACCCAGCAGTGGCGCAGACCCCTCCCGCCGTGGCCTCCAGCTCTCTCTTCGACCTCTCTGTGCTCAAGCTCCATCATAGCCTGCGCCAGAGTGAGCCAGACCTCCGGCACCTGGTGCTGGTCGTGAACACGCTGCGGCGGATCCAGGCATCCATGGAACCTACAGCTACCCTGCCACCTGTGCCCATGCCACCCACAGCCCCTTCAGTGGCAGACAGCCTTCTGGCTAGCTCGGACGCTGGCCTCTCAGCCTCCATGGCCAGTCTCTTGGAAGATCTCAACCACATTGAGGACCTGAACCAGGTTCCCCAACCCCAAGCAGATGAGGGACCCCCAGGCCGCTCCATTGGGGGTGTCTCACCCAACCTGGGTGCCTTGGACCTGCTAGGGCCAGCCACTGGCTGTCTGCTGGACGATGGACTGGAGGGCTTATTTGAGGACATTGATACCTCCATGTATGATAGTGAACTTTGGTTACCAGCCTCTGAGGGTCTCAAACCTGGCCCTGAGAATGGTCCAGCCAAGGAGGAGACTCCAGAGTTGGACGAGGCTGAACTGGACTACCTCATGGATGTACTGGTGGGGACACAGGCACTGGAAAGGCCTCCGGGGCCTGGGCGCTGACTGCTAGACCCAGAGATGGTTGGCTGGCATCTGAGTTGAGCCTGATGGTTAGACCAGTCCACCTTGGCATGACACGGGTGGAGGGCCAGGGTCACTTTGGAGAGACAGTCCTGAGTCCTGGGCAACTTCACATTCATCCACTTGTCTTGGCCAGTGAGGGAGTCGGAAATAAGCCCCCAGAGGTGGAGTTACAGGACCTGGTGACTGCAATGTGTTTGGGTCAGGCCGCGGGTTGGATTGATCCCCTGGGATTATAGTCTGGGCTATCCCATCCCATTATCCCCAGTGTGGAAAGAGACCTCATAATTTTTTGAAATTAAAACCAGCTTTGGGGAAATATCAAGTCTGTGTCCTTCTTTGCATCTGTACCGATCAAGGATGAAATAACATCAAACTCATAATCCAGTGACATCCCCACAGTTAAAATGGAATAAAATGCACGTCCGGCATGAAGTATCTTTCCGCAAAGGGCAGGAACTTTCAGGTCTCCCAAAATAAAGCCACTAAGCTTAGTGGAGAGAAGGCAGGACTTTCAGGCGCAGGCAGCTGGCTTTCCTTCTAGCAGCAAGCCTGGGCCGGGCAAGCCGGGGCCACCTGCCTGCTTGAGCGTAGTACTGGGCCTGGACGGAGCCCTGTGTCTGCGGCCGCCCCCGCGGTCCAGCTGCATTCCTGGCCGGGCTGGGAGGGGCCGCACACTCACAGCCCTGGCACGGGACACGGGCTGCGTCCTTCCTGGCGGCCGTGGGGGCAGGGCAGGGCAGGGCAGGGCCCGGGGAGCGGAAGGATGGTGGGGAGGGCAGGGAGGGAGGAGCCGGGGACTGGACTGCCACCCAAAGGGCAGGAATGGGTCCCGGATCCGGGGACAGTGACACCAGAGGGCCACTCCTGCCTCCCCAGGGGCCGGAAGCTTCAAGACGGAGGCCGGGGTGGAGCTGGAGAGGCGGGAGCTGCAAGCAGCCCCAGGGGCCGGGAAGGGGCGGGCGGAGCTTGGCTTCCTGGAGGAGCGGAGGAAGCTGTGCCCATTTCTGGAAGTGACTGAGGCGGGCCACCAAGAGCAGCGGGTGGACATGGCTGCAGGGAGCTGCTGCCAGGTTAAGGATCCTCTAAGCTCCCGAACCCAAACCCTGGAGACTCCATGCCTAGACCATAGGACATCGACGGCCCCTAGCCGAGGCCTTCGGCCTCAGGCTGAACTCTGTTGCTCCCCCTTGTGCCTAGTTTGGAGAGCTACGAAGTAACAGTGATCAGTCGGGTATGGGTCTCCCGCTCTTTTTAGACAAGACTCAAGGAGCCTAGATGGCCTCTGGCTCACTCTATCAGCGGAGACTGGCCTTAAACTCCTGGTCCTTCTGTTCTTACCTTAGAAGCTGGGGTTTCAGGAACGTGCAACTGTGGTTTCTAAGATAGGTTTTCACTGTGTGTGCCAGCAGTCTGGCCCACTTAAACTTACCGTGTAGCCCAGGCCGGTCTGTTGTTTATTTATTTATTTGTTTATATATTGTGAGTAGTCCTGACTGTCCTGAAACTCCCCACATATACCAGGATGATCTTGAACTCAGTAATCCACCAGCCTCCTGAGTGTTGAGTTTAAAAGCGTGCGCCACTGTGCCTGGTTGTCTTTCGAGACAGGGTGTCCATAATACAGTCTACACAGACATTGAACCCCCATCAATCCCCTTCCTCAGCCTCCAGGCTCAAATGTACTTTCACACAGGGTTGTGTATACAGTAGGTGTTCATAACTACTGAAAATAAGAAGGAGAGAGGATAAGGTGGTTGTGGACAGTTCGTGTTGGTGAATGCCTGTGGAAGGGAGCTGCCCTGGGGGTGTCAGCCTGAATACACAATGGCTGTGTGAAAAGTAGTCACAGTGCCAGTCAGTCAGGGCCAGCGCTTTGCTTGGAATGCAGTGGGCCCTGGAATCTGCTGGCTGGGGAGGCATGCCCTTCTGAGTAGAACCTGAGCATCAGCTGGACCGGAGAATCTACAGAAGCATCCTGAGGTCAGCTGTGAGGAGAAAGGGACAGGACCTAGGATACAAATGCATCATTAAGGCTCCAGCAGGACGGTACAGACCTTGTGCCCTTCCCTTCAGGTACTTGACCTTCATCTGCAGAGACAGAAATGCACAGTGCCTGGGACCTGCCCCTTAAAAAAACCAACAGAAGCACAGCATGCACAACTCTAAGAGGCACTGGGGACAAGGAGCATCGGTCACTAGGGAAATGTAATGATGCTCACAGATACTGTCGGAGGGACAAGCTTCAAGCAAAGCGTAGGGGAATAAAAGAGGTACTCAAAAGTTAGGCCACTTGGGCCTGTTTATCCACTTGCTTGTGTGTTGTGGTGTTGGGGATTAACCTAGGGCTCCATGCATGCTACATAGGCACTTTACCACTGAGCCAAACTCCCAGCCTCTCATGCCCCGCCTCCCCCTTTTTGAGACGGGGTCTCTCAATATAGCCCCAGCTATTCTGGAACTCACTAGGTAGAGCAGGATGACTTCTAACTCAGGGATGGCCAGTCTCCGCCCCCTGAGTGCTGAGATTAAAGGTGTATGCCACCACACCCGGCTTTACCTTTTGGTTTGTAGTCTAGGCTGCCCTTGAACTTTTGATCGTCCTGCCTCTAGGTCTTAGCTGGTTGGGGTTACAGGCCTGGACCACAAAGACCTGGCTCCCACCTGGGTTTAAACCCCAACTTCACCACACTGGGGCTGAGTGACCTAACTTTTTTTAAGTCAACCAGTTCTCTGAAAGTTGGAATAGTTAGAGGGTTGCTGCTCTAGAGAGAGGAAGGGAACCGCATTTCTAAGGGCTGAGAAATGATGGACTTTTTGTTTTCAGGGGTCACCAAGCAGCTGAGTTTGGCTAAAATGAGAAAGAAAAGCTGAAAATTCAATGATGAGACTCGGACAAGAGGGAGGCAGGGGCCAGGGAATGCAGGCACAGCAGCAACTTCACTGCGAAAATACCAGGGAAAGCTGGGCTGTGGTGGCGCAGCCTTTAATCCCCGCACTCCGGAGGCAGAGGCAAGTAGATCTCCGTGAGTTCGAGGCCAGCCTCGTCTACAAGTGAGTTCCAGGACAGGCTCCAAAACTACAGAGAAACCATGTCTTGAAAAACAAACAAACAACAAACAAACAAAAAAAAACAACAAAAAGAAGAAGAAGGAGAAGAAGAAGAAAAGAAAGTTCCAGGAAGTCAATCATTTCTGGATTGGATGGGTGGACATGGGGTGTGAGGTCACACTGGAACTTAGGAACCTATGGTAGGGTCCCTAGGGAGGAGTGGAGCAGCCATAGGGAGAGAAAAGTGACAAAGGGTTGGTGACAAACCCACGAAGGGACACTATGTGTGTAAGAGGCTGTGAACACCAAGGTAAAGGCATCGGGTCCCTGGGACTGGACCCCAAAGAGAGTTAGAGAGGAGGGAAGGACCTGATATGTGGAACGAGGGAGACATTAGTATCCCTGGGTCAGGAGAGGGTGGTCCCAGGAGGGCCACGTCTACCTCTCTACATCCCCTTCTGTCCCACAGGATGTCCTGTGTTTACGGAGGTGGCTTGGGCTGGTGCCACCCCCATAAACTCAGCTTCCCATGACCACACCTCTTGGGTTAGAGAAAACAAAACAGAGAGAGAGGAAGACATAGAGACAGAGGTGGAAAGACAAGAAAAGAGGAAATACACACAGAGTAAGGACAGACACGAAGGACCAAGACCTAGTCACAGAGAGACATCATTCATAACTCACAGCAAGCCAGGAAAGGGTGTAAGACCACGTAGGAAAGATGGACAGACACTACAAGCACAGCAATCCCCGGACTCCCAGGAGGCGGAGACAGAAGGGTCACAAGGTCAAAGCCAGCCTGGGCTGCAGAGCAAACCCCTCACTCAGAAACAAGTTAAAAAACCTGGATGTGGTGGCTCATGACTAGTTCCAGAATTTCCATATTGGAGGCGGAAGCAGGAGGACTGCTATGGTCTTGAGGCTAGCCTGGGCTACATAGTAAATAGTAGGAAAGCCTAAGCTAATAGAGACCCTATCTCACAAAACATACCAACAACAAAAATGGCAGATGACATGAAGGTGGTTTTTTGTTTGTTTTGTTTTTTTCTGAGACAGGCTTTTTTTTTTTTTTTTTTTTTTTGCTTTTGGAGCCTGTCCTGGAACTCACTCTCTGCAGACCAGGCTGGCCTCAAACTCAGTAGCTCAGGGTGATCTTGAATGCCATATCTTCTTGTCTTCACTTCCTACGTGCTGAGATTGTATGCATATGCTGCCACATCTGCCGCTGTGAACGCTTCTGACATGAATAAACGAACAAATGGATGTCTGGGTGTTTCTGTGACTACATAAAAGAGAGGGTACCATTGGGTGAGGGTCTTACGCTCATCAGCAGCCACCCCCCTAGTTTCTAGGATGGTGCCTGGCTAGATTCTGGCCACACCCTGTTGCTTGGTGTCTGCCAGAGCTGGAAGGCATTTCCTAGAGCTCAGCACATTCCAACCTCCCCTGGTGGCTCCGAGTGGGCAGGGGGCATTTCACAGAGGAAGGGGGTGGTCCCAGCATGCTAGGATCCTGACACCCTGTTTCTGGCCCCATACCATCAGCATAGGCCCAGACCCCTCCATATGGGGTGACAGGAGGGTCCACAGAGAGATCGCCCAAGTCAGTGTGAGGGGCCAGGGTGCAACCCTGGGACCTGGATGGACAATGGGGCAGAAGCTGCTGACTATAGCTTTGGGGGTAATCCCCCAGCCTCAGCCTGGCCCCAGCTCTAGGCCTTAGCTCAGAGAGCTGAGAGCATCTGAGACAGCGACCTTGTGGGTGACAGAGTCATGTGGGGGTACCTGTGTTTCCTCTGCCGTGCCCCAGGGTATGGTGAGTCAGGAGGCTGGGCCGGGGTCAGTGGAGTGGGGGGAGGTAAGGCTTTGAGGCATTGATTTGAGAGCTGGGCAGAACTGGCTTTAAGTGTGTGATACAGTTGTTGTTGTGTGTGATCTTGTGGAAGTTCCTGTCCATCTTCTAGTCTTCCTATCTGTGAGTGTTGGGCCAGGGGACTGAGCTGAGGTCAGCTCCATCGCCTCCTTCTTGGTAGCTACAAACTGAACACCATGACCCACCCCGAGGCAGAGGCAAAGCACTGGGCCCGGCATACAACTTGGGGTAGAGCAACTGTCACCCTAAGCAGTGATTTCATTAAACAATAAACTGGAGTTCTACTAAGCCCAGCGTATGGCAACAGGTTCAAAGACCCCAGCTTCCTCCCCAAGTGAGGCCTCTCACTGTTGTTGCTGCTGCTATTTTTGAGACATTCTCTCATGAGCCTGGCCTCAAACTCAGTAGGTAGCCAAGGCTACCCTCGAAAAACAACAACAACAACAACAAGAGTTATTTATCCTTCTTGCCATTTATTTATTTACTTTTGTGAATGTTTTAGGGTCACAATGTAGCTCTGGCTGACCTAGAACCCATTCTGTAGACCAGGCTGGCCTTGAACTCACAGAGATCTGCCTGCCTCTGCCTCCTGAGTGCTGGGATTAAAGGCATGTGCCCCCACCGCCCGGCTTTTTTAAAGCATTTGTTTTATTAGTTTAATTCTGCGTAAGAGTGTCTGCACAGGGAAACTAGTTCAGCTAGATGGCTGAGAGACCAGAGGTGTTGGATACACTGGAACTGAAGTAGCTAGCAGGTGTAAGCCACCCGAGGTAGGGATGGGAACCACATGAGTCCTCTGGAAAAACAGCAAGTAATCTGAACTGCGGAGCCCTCTCTCCAGTCTTTGCCTTAGCTTTTAATTTTTTTAAAAGATTTATTATTTATTTAATGTACACTGGTGTTTGGCCTGTATATACCCTGTGAGAGGCTGTCAGATCCCCTGGAACTGGAGTTACAGTTATGTGCTATTATGTGGTTTCTGGGAATTGAACCTGGGTCCTCTGGAAGAACAGCCAGTGCTCTTATCCACTGAGCCATTTCTCTAGCCCCTAATTTTTTTTTTCAACTAAATTTATGTGTGTGCATGTGTCATAAGGATTACCTTTGTGTGTGTGGCAGTCAGGGCACAATTTGCATGACTTGGTTCTTGCTTCTCATCAGGTGATCCCAGGAACTGAATTCAGGTCCTTGGGGTTAAGAGTCAGGGCCTCCTTCTGCTGAAACATCTCACTGGCCCCCAGTTTAGGTCTTAAAACCCATTTGACTCCATGACAAGGCAAGCATTCTTACTACCCCGATTTCAAAGAAGACACTGAGGCTCAGTGATGCCCTGTGTTTGCTGAAATAGCCAGGAGTGCCTGAGCTGTGGTTTGAATCCACATTATCAGGGAGATGGTTTAGGAGGCTGTCTTGAGAGTTTCAGGGATTATGTGGGCTAGGCCTGGGTCCTGGGTCCTGAGATGGTTCGGGTGGGGTACTGAGTCTTCTAGTGGGGGTGGTATGCAAATTCTTGAACCAGAACTGGCATGGAGGTCTGGCTCTGGCAAAGGAGAGATTGGTGTTTTCATATCCCCACCCCCTTGCAGATGGATGTGGTTCAGAGAAGGGGATGTTTGTTTCCCCACCACCCACCCTTTGGTGACGTAACAGCAAGGCAGCCAATGGCCAAGACACCTCCCTTCCTCCCCCCCCCTTCCCATTCCTTTTCCCTTCCAGCCCAAGGCTGGGGCTGACCAGTCGGACCAGGAGCTCTGCAGGTGTCTGGAGGCTCAACGGTAAGAAATGATCAGCTGGCCAGACTCAGGAGCCCTAGGAACACAGCCTAGGGTGGCGGAGTGGGGGGGCGCGGAGGGGCTGGGAAGGGAGAGTCACAGAAGAGTTAAATTCATGGGCTTTGGAACCAGGCTCTGGGTTCAAATCCTAACTTCTTCTTTGGGGTGGTGGAGTGCTCCTTGAGCTCATGTAGCCCAGGCTGGCCTCCAATTTATATAGCTGAGTGTAAGTTTGAACTTCGGGGCCTCCTGTTTGCAGCTCCTAGGTGCTGGGACCACAGGCATGCACCACCGTGTGAGTGTGTATGGTGCTGGGGATGGATTGCAGGGCCACATGCGTGCTAGGCAAGGCTCTGCCAGCTAGTCTCCCACCTCTCTAGCCCTTCCTTCGTTGGTTTTGGGGACTCAATCTGAGGATCTTTCTATGTAGCTCAGCTCTATATAGCTGGCCTTGGACTTCCAGCAACTCTCTTGTTTTAGTCTCCCAAGTCCTGGGTGTGCACAACTACACCTGCTGGGCAGCTTCAGGTGAGAGACTTCAACCTTTGTCTCCACTTTGCCATCTGTAAGATGGGCAGATGGAGACCCCCTTGCTCTGATGGAGGAGTCTGTGGATTGCTGGGAAAAAGGTTCTTGGTCTTTGAAAGTGGATGCTGGAGAGGTAGCACAATCCCATTGGTAGGAGGCTGGGCTCAAGCTAAAGCTAGTGCCTCAATTTAAAGTTCCCTGTTGGCTGGGAGGAACTTAGGGGGCACTGTGGTATAAAGTCTGGGTATGGAAGGCAGGTGTGATAGTTTATGCCTGTAATCCCAGCATGTAGAGGTGGAAAGAGACAGGAGGACCAGGAGTTCAAGGTCATCCACAGCTACGTAGGGAGTGTGAAGCCAGCCTGGACTACCAGGAGACGCTGTTTCAAACATACAAACACAACTGAATCTGAGAAACAGATGTATAGCCCCCTCCCTCTGCATTCTCGGTTGTTGCCAGAAACTAGTTTATATTAACTGAGCACTTACCATATACTAGCAGTGTTCCAAGTATCTGCTGGCTCAAAGTTTCGAACCCACTGTGTGGTGTGTATTTGTCTGCTGGGTGTGTGTGTGTGTGTGTGTGTGTGTGTGTGTGCGTTGAAGAAAGACTGGCTGACTTTGAACTCACAATCCCCCAACCTTAGTTTCCCAGTCCTGGGACTGCAAGGAGGACCGCAGGCTACACTGCCTAGGTACCTCCTCCCAGCCTCATTCAATGGCCTTAGACAGTGTTCAGGGACCAGGATGAGCTGGACCAGACATAGCTTCCACTGCTGATGGTAGCAGACCACAGGTGGCTTGGGGAAGTCGAAGCTCCGAGTGGACAGAATTCACACATGGGGTAGACAGCAGCTCCTGGGAGAAGGGAGCCAAGTATTTGCCTCCTAACCACACTAAGGGTTTGAATGGCATTTAAAATGTACAAATAGATCTAAGCCTGGTGGTGTGGGTCTGTCATACTTCAAGGACAGCCTGGGCAACTTAGTGTGACCTTGCCTCAAAATGAAAGGGACAAAGAAGGCTGGAATATGTTGGAAAACATAGATCAGTTGGTGGAGTGCTTGGCCTAGCATACAACAGGCCAAGGGCTTGATCTCTAGCATCCCATATAACCTGGTGTGGTTAAGACTGTAATCTCAGAACCAGGGAGGTCTGGAAGTCTGAGAAGAAGGATCAAAAGTTTGAGCTCATCCTTGGTTACTTAGGGAACCAGAGGCTAGCCTGGATATGTGAAATCCTGTGTGTCGTCTCCACTCCCCCCCCCCAAAAAAAAAAAACAAAGAAAGAAAAGTAGAGGGCTCAGAGGTAGCTCAATAGTAGAATGCTTGGCCAGCAACCATGGCCCTGAGTTCAATACCTAGCATTTTATTTATACACACACATGTATATATATATGTGTGTGTGTGTGTGTGTATGAAGCTGGGCGGTGGTGGTGCATACCTTTAATTCCAGCACTTGGCAGGCAGAGGCAGGTGAATCTCTTTGAGTTCGAGGCCAGCCTGGTCTACAGAGCTAATTCCAGGACAGCCAATGTTACACAGAGAAACAAATCAAAAGAAATTATATATATATATACACACACACACACACACACACACATATATATATATATATATTACATATAGTTTGGTTTTGTTTTTCGAGACAGGGTTTCTCTATGTAGCCCTGGCTGTCCTGGAACTCACTCTGTAGACCAGGCTGGCCTTGAACCCAGAAATCTGCCTGCTTCTACCTCCCAAACACTGAGATTAAAGATGTGCGCCACCACTGCCTGACTAAGACATTATTATATTTCTATACATTAGTACATAAGTAGTAAATGCTTAAGACGTAGGGTCCTTGTAAAGTTTGGAAGAATTTCAGGCACATGTCAGGGTGGTGCCTCAAGAAATGAACTGTTGACATCCGGAAAGTTCTGTCCGGCCACAGTTCCCCAGGAGGACTCCATTCCCTCTTCCTGTGACACAGACCAGGACTCCCAGGAAGCATGTCCCCAGCTTCCTTACCTAGGGGGCTGGGCAGGGCTGAGAACAAAGTGTGCCTGTGGAGGGTGCATTTCCCACGGAAGCTGTCTGCACCCCTGCCCAGGAGCTGGGCACATGGCTCAGGAAGGGCTCAGTGGCCTAAATATAACTTGGGCTGGGCAGCTGTTCCGGGCACAGATGAAGAGGGAGGGCACCCTGCTGCCCCCACTCTGCCTAGACTTCCTGTGTCAGGTTCTAGGTGCAGCCTCACTGCCTGAGCCCAGAGCAAGGAGAATGTGGCCGATAACACGCTCTTTGGTATCTGCCACTATGCCAGGCCCAGGTTCCCCACTGACCTTATTGACTCTCATTTGGATTGAATTTTCTTTTTTTGAGACAGGGTCACATGCTGTAGCCCAGGCTGGTCCAGAACTCATTATGTATCCCTGACTGGCCATAAACTATAAATCTTCCTGCCTCCTACTCCTGATGTTTTAGTATTTTTGAGGCACGGTCTCATGTAGCCCAGGCTGCCTTCTAACTCATAATCCTATTTGATTACAGGAGTCTTTGGCCACTCCCAGTTTGACACAGTCTCCAACTTTCCTTTACTTGCTGGTGAATAGGGTTCCACGAGGCCTGGCACCAACAAGGTCCCTCTGAAGTTTATTCACTTTGACCCCTCTCGTCCACCTCAGTTCTTGCCCCTGAGGCTCAGCAGCTTGGGCCTTGCTGTCGGTCACAAATTGAGACTCGAGTAGAGGTCAAAGGCGCAGGTCTTCACCTACCTCATCCTAGTCACGTGATCCTAAACAGTAACTTCTCTCTGAGTCTTGATCTCTGCCTTTACAGCTAGCTAGCATATTCAGGGTGAATTCCAGGTTGTTGCCTGCCCAGGGCCTGGTTCACAGGGAAGCTGTCATCAGGGAAGGTCTTCAGGTTACATGCCAGTGGAGCAGTTACAGTGTGTGTGTGTGTGTTTTAGGTTTGTCTGGCCTAGCCAACTGTGAGCTAAATTTGCTGTTTTGATAACCAGTTTCATACAGCTGGCCTATGAAGTTTAAGGATGGCCTTGAACGTCTGATCTTCCTGCCTCTCTCTATTTGCCAAGGGTTGGGATTATACTTATGAACCACCAAACCTGGTTTATGTAGTTCTGGGAAGTGGAACCCAGGGCCTTTGTGCAGGCTTAGCAAGTGCTCTACCGTCTGACCTCCTCTGCCCCAGTGGTGAGCTATGAAGGACCATTGTGTGGCGGTCGGTGGGTGGGTGGGTGGGTGGGCAGGGGCAGAATGTGACTGGCACAGCAGATGGGCCATTGTGTAAGGGAATGTGCCGCATGTGCCTGACCTTTTCCTGTGTGGCAGGGGTTGGTAGGCTGGCATGCCAGGTGGGGGCCAAGTTCAGGAACAGTCCCCTCCTCCATGCCCCCAGAAGAGCCAGGCTGGAGGCTGACGGCTCTGTGCCTTCTTGGCTTGTATGTCCCACATGGGTACCAGTTCCCTTGCCTCTTTGAGAGGATGTATTTTCAGAAGTAAAGCAGGTGTCTGGTAAACTAAAACCAGTGTCATATGCTTGTGACCCAGTATTTGGGAGGCTAAAATGGAAAATCAGGAGTTCAAGGTTATCTTCAGCTATGTAGAGAATTCGAGGCTAACTGAAGACCCTGTCTGAAAGTGCCAAGCAAGCCAGAAGGTGGTGGTGCACACCTTTAATCCCACCACTCTTGAATCCCAAAGCTCTGGTTTTGATCCCATAGCAAGGAATAAATCAGACGCGGTGGGATTTCAAGTTTGGGCTACCTGGCCTGGCTCTGCATTCAGGCTTTTGAGACAGGGACTCGCTGTGTACCCCAGCTGGCCTGGAACTAACTATGTGGCACTTGTGGACAAAGAATTGTCAGAACGGGCACAGGGTCAGCTCTCAGAAAGCCACTGAGGCCTAGGAAATAATACCACTGTGTATGTTGTTCTTCCTAGAGACCCAGACCCAAGAGGCCCAGAGAGCTGGAGGTGACCCTCAGGTGAGTGCCGGCTGGTACCACACACCCTTCTCTGTCTTCCCTGGGCCTGTCTGGTGCCCCATGGACTTTTGTCTCTCCTTGGCAGGCAGCAAGACCTCAAAGGAAGCGTGAAATCCCTGCTCACAGCTGTGTGTCACCTCAAGTGGGGCTCAGAGCATCAGGAGAAAAGACCAGCACCCAGGAAGCGGTGAGGGGCCCTACTCTTTGTCCACATGATACCACTTTGACTTCCCTAGCAAGCCTCACCTCTACCCCATGATCCCCTCCATGCCTCAAGACTCCATCTTGTACCCCCAGGCTCAGCGGCAGCTGCTCCATGAGGAGCTGAAGTTGGTCCTACAGCAGAAGGAGGAGAGGAAACAGGAGCCTGAGGCCCAGGCGACTTACTGCCGAGCTATGGAGGCTAGGAGCCGCAGCGCTGAGGTGAGTGTTCACAGGCCAGGGTGGCAAGGCGGCATGTCCTGGCTCCTCTGGGCTTCAATGTCCCCACCTATAAGCTGGAAAGTGTAAATGTTAGGGGGAAAAGAACACCTGTAAGCTGCTCAGCACAGTGTTGGCCATCCAGGTAGGAGTGGTTGCTTTAAAGCCTGCCATTTTAGCTTCCAAGTTCAAGGTCAGCCTGGGCTACTGAGCTGAGATGCGGTATCAAAAAAACCAAAACCCTCCCAGCGGCTGATTTTGTGGATCGTGAAGATCCACAGAATCGTGAAGATCCACAGAATCATGAATAGTGAGTGCCAGGCTTGGAGGCACAGGCCTGTCATTCATCCTAACACTTGGAAGGATGAAATGGGATGATCTCAAGTTCAAGGTCAGCCTGGTCAACTTAGTAAGACTCTGTCTCAAAAAAGTAAGAGTAAGTGTCACTCAGGGGTGGGGTAGAGTACCCTAACATGCACGAGGCCCTGGGTTCAATCCTTGGCACTAATGATGATGATGAAACCCAGCAGAGAGGTCAGCCAGATGCCTCAGTGGGTACAGTGCCTGCTGCCGAGCCTGCTGACCTGAGTTCCATCTCTGGAAGCTCCACGGTAGAAGGAAAGACCCAGTTCCTACAATCGATTCCTTTGTCTGCTATACACACATACAGAAGTAAATGGATGTAAACAAAACTTTGAAAAGGAACCCTGTGACTGGAGAGATGGTCCACTGGCTAAGAGCACCCACTGCTTTTCCAGAGGCTTGGTTCCAATTTCCAACACCCACAAGGGGCTCACTTGTAACTCCCATCCTAGGAAGACGACACACTCCTCTGGCCTCCATTGACACCAGGCAGTGTGGTGTGCAGACACACATCTGGACAAACACCAGTGAACATAAAATCTTTTTTTTTTTTTTGGGGGGGGGAGGTGGTTGTTTTTTTGTTTTGCTCCCTCACCCCAAACTTTTAAAATTAAATTAGAAAATAGCTGAGTGTGGTGGCACAGGCCTCTGATCCTAGCACTTGAGAGGCGGAGGCTGGTGGATCGCTATCAATTCAAGGCCAACCTGCCATCCATACTGAGTTTCAGGACAGTCAGAGCTGTGAGACTCTATCTGGAAGAAATCAAAACAAAACAACAGCTGAATGGACACATTTCATCAGAAGGTTCATGCTTATGTCCCAGCATACCATCCCTGTACTCAAGGAGGACGATGAGTTAGGGATCAACCTGTACCACAGAGTAGGACCTTGAGTCAAAAGACGCCCCCTACAGTCGAGCCGTGGTGGCACACGCCTTCAATCTCAGTATTTAGGAGACAGAGACAGGTGAATCTCTGTGAGTTCGAGGCCATCCTGGTCTATGGAGTGAGCTCCTGGATAGGTTCCAAAGCTACAGAGAAACCCTGTCTTGACAAAAACAACAACAAAACAAAACAAAAAACCCAAACAAACAAACAAACAAAAAACAAAACCTAGAAAGAAGAGGTGAGGCTGTATAGGGTTAGGATAGAGGGCTTTGGACCCAAAGGGGCAAGTCTAATCCTACACTGCTTTTGCTGTGCAGTCCTAGGCAGGTGACCTAACCTCTTTGAGAACCAGCTTCCACATTAGTGAGATGGGGCAATGGTCCCCACCTCTCTGCGGACTTTGAGGACTGACTTTTTGGCCTTCTGTACAGTCCGGCACTAAGGGAATGCCCTCAGTGACTGTCATTGCTTTTCAATTAGGTTGGCAGTTTTAATCTCTTCTACTGGGTACTGGGCTGGGTGGTTCTACTTATAAAGGAGCCTCATGCAGGCTGAGGGTAACAGGCAAGGGAGTTACTGCTTATAGAGCCCTGGGGTGGAATACCTAAAGACAAGGCTTGACTATTTAATGTGCTGTGTGCCATTAGAAAGACTGCTTTACTGCCTTCCTCTGACCTCCCCCAAAATATGAGGGGACACAATGAGATCCCGCCCAAAGGGGAGTTGAAGGACTATGCTGTTCCCAGAAGCCCACTCCAACGACTTTTTTTTGTTTATTTGTTTGTTTTCCAAGACAGAATTTTTCTGTGTAGCCCTGGCTGTCTTAGAACTCAATCTGTAGATCAGGCTGGCCTCGAACTCAGAGATCTGCCTGCGTCTGCCTCTCGAGTGCTCAAGTGTTGGGATTGAAGGCATGTGCCACCACCGCCCGGCTCCACTCCAACTCTTAGGTTCCATATTGCCCTGCCCTAGTCCCTTGAGGCCACTGCAGCAGGGCATCTAGTCTAGACCTGTTTTTCCCTCTCCAGGCTCTGGGATGGGCGCTGGTCCTGTCTGGTCTCAATGCCTTGCACCTGCCCCGTTTCATCCTTGCTCGTTCACTGACAGATACTTCTCCCATATTACTCAACGTTGCAGGATAGCAATTGGCTCAGGACATGCACAGTGCTGCCCCAGATGCACACAGCAAAGTGGTTTCCTAGACAGAATCAGATCTCTCGCTTCCTCTACTGGGAAGCAGATGTGAACCCTGTAGTGTGTTTCAAAACAAGGGCTGGTAAATGCCACAAATGCCACTTCTGCTGTGGTCGTCATTCATTACCCACACACCCCCTTCATTGGATTCCCTCTCCCGGGGGAGTTAGAAAATCCAAACAGCATTCTCACACATATTCAAACCCACAGGGGTCAAGGTCCCATTCTTCCATCCTGCATTGCCCTTGTTCTACAGGAATAATTACTCTCAAGTGGAATATTTTATATACGTGTTTTGGTTTGTTTGGTTGGTTTTGTATTGGGAACAGAACCCAGAACCTTGTGCACGCTAGGCAAGGCCTCTACCACTGGGTTAATTCCCTAGGATAGTTATAAAGTTATTAAAGCCCCACCTGGTCTTTAGAATAAGAGTATGGATCCTGGAGTTGGCATTTTGTCTTATGCCTTTAATCCCAGGGTTTGGGTGATTGAGGTTGGACTGCCTTGCCTCAGCCTAGGCCTAAGGAATCCCTTTCAGTAAGGGCAGGGGTGAGCATGGTGGATCACACCCATCATCAGCATGAGACAGAGGCAGGCAGATCACCGTGACTTAAAGACCAGCTTGGTGTATGTAGTGTTTCAGGCCAGCCAGAAGCTCATGAGACCCTGCCACAAACAAACAATAAATACGTGAGGGGGACAGGTGAGCGGACCTAAGCTCAGTTGCCAGCTTCCACATTGGACTGCTCACAACTAACTGCTTGTGGCTTCAGCTATAGAGGACCCCAAACCTTCCTCTGGCCACCATAGGCACCCATGTGCATATGCACACACACACACACACACACACACACACACACACACACCTTTTAAAAGGTCGGGCACTCGAAAGTGGATCTCTGTGAGTTCAAGGCCAGCCTGGTCTACGTAACAAGTTCAAGGCAAATCGGGACTCATCCCATCTCAAAATGAAAAAAGGAAAAGAAGGAAGGAAGGAGAGAGAGGGAGGAAGGAAGGAAGATAGGAAAGAAGATGAATAAGCCTCTCAAAGATGCCTCTTAAGGCACTCCAAGCGGCCCCACTTCATGATCTGGCTCTATCCACGCACCCCCTCCTCTCCCAGACCCGACCCTTGCTCCTCTGGACCCCGATCCTCCGGAGAGCGAGCAGGAAGGTAGAGCAAGAGAAGGAAAGCCATGGCGAGCTCTGGGTGAGTTGCCTTCCTGGAGCGTCATTGCGACCCCTCGCCGCCCACCACAGGAGCTGAGACGAGCCGAGTTGGTGGAGATTATCGTGGAGACCGAGGCGCAGACGGGGGTCAGCGGTATCAACGTAGCGGGCGGCGGCAAAGAAGGAATTTTCGTCCGCGAGCTACGCGAGGATTCACCTGCAGCCAGGAGCCTCAGCTTGCAGGAAGGTGGGCGTGGCATGGACATGGAGAGGCGGAGCGGGTCTTCGAGGGCGGAGTTAAGAATCGCCCTTGGGTTGGGGGCGTGGCCTGGAGAAGGCGGGGCGGGGCTGATCTGCGGAGGCGGAGTTGGGAATCTGCTTCGGGTGGGGGGCCTGGTTAGGGCATGATAGGAGTGGGGCGGAGCCTGGTGGCATGGTGGGGGACGGGGCTGACATGCGTGGGTGTGGTTAGGCATCCTAGAGTTCTGGCGGGGATGTAATTGAAAGTGGGCCTGTTTGCCAGGAGGCGGGGTTAAGAAGTTAGGGTGAGGCTTTCCTTGTTCTTTTCCTGAATCTAGGTCCTACTCGAGCATGACAGGCAAGCGCTCTACCATTGAATTACATCTCATTCACTGTTTGGGGGGCTTGGGAAATTGAGTCAGGGCCTCATGGAACCCAGGTTTGCATTGAACTCGCTGTACAGCTATGGATGGATGACGCCATCTCCCAAAGAGCTAGGATTACAGGCATGCACCACCATGCCCAGCTTTCCAATTCCTTTTTAAATTTTTGAGAGTCTCTCAAAGTTGCCATGTCGTCCTTGAACTTCCTGTTTAACTCTGTCTGGCCTTGAACTTGAAAGATGATTATTTTTTTTGTGTGGGTGTTTTGTCTCCAAGTACTGTCTGTGTGCCTTGTGCCTGCTGTACCCCCGGAGGCCAGAAGAGGGCATGGGATTCCTTGTGAGCCTCCAAGTGGGTGCCAGGACAAATATGGATCCTCTGGAAGAGCAGAGAGCACACTCTTACATTGTTTTTGGTTTTTTTCATTTTTGGTTTTTCAAGACAGGGTTTCTCTGTGTAACAGCTCTGGTTGCCCTGGAACTCGCTTTGTAGACCAGGCTGGCCTGGAACTCACAGAGATCCTCCTGCCTCTGCCTCCTGAGTGCAGGGATTAAAGGGGTGAGCCACCACTACCAGAGAGCACCCTTAACCACTGAGCCTTCTTGCCGGCCGTTGGCCTTGAACTTTTGATCCTTCTACCTCAGCCTCCGGGTAGCTTGGATGACAGGCCTGAGTGACCATGCCCAGGTAGCACCGTGATTATTTAAGGCCAATTCATTGTCTGTGTTGGACTCCCAGAACCCTCGTGATATTTTTGTGTCTCCAAATTTTCATCTTTAAATGGGAATAATTAGCACTGATCTCATGAGGTTATTATGTAGCTCAAATGAGTCAGGTTTTGAAAACAGCACACAGCGAAGTGTCCCACAGTAAACACTATGTAAGTGCTAATTAATGTGTTATTGGGACAGGAGAAAGGGGTGGAGTTAACTTGAGGTGAAGAGAAGAGCTTAATTAAATAATTAAATGAAAGACATTTTAAGAAATATGGATGAAGCCGATTTGACTTATGTATTGCATATAACAATTATTCTTTTTATTTTATTTTTATTTTTATTTTTTTATTTTTTTTGGTTTTTCGAGACAGGGTTTCTCTGTAACTTTGGAACCTGGAGCTAACTCTTGTAGACCAGGCTGGCCTTGAACTCACAAAGATCCGCCTGCCTCTGCCTCCTGACTGCTGGAATTAAAGATGTGCACCACCACTGCCCAGCTTTAGGCAAGCTTTCTACCAATGAAGTAATCCCTGCTCCATAATAATTCTATTTAAAAAATATTTATTTATTTATTATGTATACAATGTTCTGTCTGTGTGTATACCTGAAGGCCAGAAGAAGGCACCAGACCTCACTACAGATGGTTGTGAGTCACCATGTGGTTGCGGGGAATTGAACTCAGGACCTTTGGAAGAGCAGGCAATGCTCTTAAACACTGAGCCATCTCTCCAGCCCCTCCATAATAATTCTTTATGAAGCATCTGATTGCTTTGGCTACAATGGTGAACAAAACAAAGCAAGGTTGCTGTACCTAAGGCATTTACAATATAGGGGAGACACTAGTAAGGAGGTCAGGGGAAGGGCAGTCTTGAAGGGCTCATATGGACTATGACTTTTATTCTGTGACGTACGCAGAGAAGCAGGGATACAGCCTGTTGAGCTGCTTCATTTGTAGTCTGACTGTCGGAGGCAGCATCAGGAGCAAGATCAACAACAGGGGTGGTTCTTCGATGAGCCGCTAAGGGACGATGGATGCTCAGGTTGCAGGTGGGGTTGCTGAAAAGAAGGGTTTGGATTCTGGATATTGTGGATCTAGGTGTGGGGTACAATGGAGAGGGAGGCTTCCAGGATATTCCCAGGGACCACTCTGAGGTGAGGCTGTAGCTCAGTGGTACAGCACTTGGCCAGCATGGATGAGGCCCTAGGTTTCATCTCTAGTACCCCCAGGAGTTTTTTTACCTGAACAGGGAATAGCCTGCTGATAACTGGAGAAAGACAGGGTGGAAGTGCTTTTGTCTGTTTTAAAACTCCCTTGAGTTTTATTTCAATTTTATTTCAGACTGGGAGAAAAACACCAAGGCAAGCAAGCTGTAAGTCTTTGCAATGGCTGAGAGGAGGGAGTGGAAGAGAGAAAACCAGGCCTTTTAAGTTAGGGTCCAAGAAAGCAGTGGAGGTTAATAAGCAGTCACATGACTAAAGTGGCTGGGGAGCCTCAGAGAGAGTGAGAAGACACTGTCAGCGAAAGCTTGCCCGGCTCTGAGCAGAATTCAAAAGAAAGAGAAGTCACCAGGCTCCCAAGTACTGCACGATCGAAGCTCTGCCTTCACTGTTTGGTTTTTGGTTTTACTTTTTGAGATCCAGGCTAGCCTTAGATTCAAGATTCTCCTGCCTCAGTCTCCCAAGGGTCGCAGAGAAAATGGGCATTCACCATCAGACCTCTTGGATCAAAGCTGTCTCTTCCACACCAGCTGGAACTGTGGATGAGCAACTTTGTAGACAATTCACCCTTCCCGTCTGTGTTCTGCATCTGTTTAGCCAATCAAAGACTGAAAATATCTGTGAGAGGGTGAGGGAGCTCATACTGAGCGTGTCTGGACATTTTTCTTGTCACTGTTCCCTAAGCAACACAGCTGAGGTGCTAGAGAAGGGACTCTGAAGCTAAGAGCATTTGCTGATCATGCAGGGGGCCTGGGTTCAATTCCCAGCACCAACATGGTGGCTCACAACTGTCCCGTACAGCTATTCCAGGAGGTCACAAGCCCTCTTCTGGCCTCTGTGCTGTCATGTGCATGGAGCACATAAAGTAAGAAATGAACAAATCTTTAAAAACAAAGGGACAACCATTTATATGACATCTACACTGTATCAGACATGATGTGGAGCTGGGCCTAGCACTGGCCTATCATCCCAGCAGCCCCTGGGAGCCTGGGGCAGAAGAATCTTAAGTTTAAGGCTAGGCTGGACCACCTAGGAAGACTTTGTCTCAAAAAATAAATAACTATTTAGGAGGCAGGAGAATGGAAATTTAAAGGCCTGCCTAGGCAACTTAGTAACATCCTGTTTCAAAAACTGGAAAGAGGACTAGGGCTGTGGCTCAGTGAGAGGGCTTGCCCGGAGTCGGCAAGTTAGAGCTCCGGGGTGTGGCTCAGTGGTAGAACATTAGTCCATCTATGCAGTAGGCCCTGGTTCTGTCTCCAGCGCCATTAAAAACAACAAAGGTGGAGGCTGAAGAGATGGCTCAGCATTTAAGTAAGAGCATTGGTTACCTTGTTTCTTTTTTCCCCTTTTTCTTTTGAGACAGGATTTCTCCATGTAGCCCTTGCTCCCCTGGAAGTAGTTCTGTAGACCAGGTTGACCTTGGACTCAGAGATCCACCTGCCTCTGCCTCCAGAGGGCTGGGATTAAAGGCGTGCACCACCACACCGGGCACCTAGAGATGGTTTAAAGTACAGGGAGGATGTGTACAGGTTTAATGCAAATACCATACCTGTTTATGAGACTTGCACATTCACGGGTTTGTTGTCTGGGGTGGATAGTGTTCCAAAGAAATTCCCTGCAGACATTGGGGTGCAGAAGAGAGCATTAAAGGAGGGAAAAATAAACTTGGATGTTAGAAGAAGCAGACTTTTAAAAAATTATTTATTTATTTAGTATACAATATATGCCTGCAGGCCAGAAGAGGGCACCCGACCTCATTACAGATGGTTGTGAGCCACCATGTAGTTGCTGGGAATTGAACTCAGGACCTTTGGAATAGCAGGCAATGCTCTTAACCACTGAGCCATCTCTCCAGTCCTAGACTTTTTTTTAAGTGTTTTTTCAAGACAGGGTTTCTCTGTAGCTTTGGAACCTGTCCTAAACTCACTTTGTAGACCAGGCTGGCCTCAAATTCAGAGATCTGCCTGTCTCTGCCTCCCAAATGCTGGGATTAAAGATGGGCACCACCTGGCTGGGTTCTTTTTTTTTTTTTTTTTTTTTTTTGAGACAGGATTTCTCTATGTAGCCCTGGCTGTCCTGGAGCTCACTCTTTGGACCAGGCTGGCCTCAGACTCACGAAAATCCACCTGCACCTGCCTCCCAAGTGTTGGAATTAAAGGCATGTATCATAGCTGCCCAGTTAGAAGCCGGCATTTTGCTAAATTTCACAAAATTTCCCAACTGGGACACTATAGTCCTAATATTCAGGAGGCTGAGACCAGAGGATTGATAGTTTGAGGCCAGCCATGGATTCATAGTGAGAGATCAAGACCAGCCTGAGCTTTACAAGGAGAGCCCAGATTCAAATAATCAAAAGCAAAAAACAAAGGCTGGAGAGCCAGATCGGTGGTTAGGACACCGACCGCAGCCGGCAGTTCCCCAGCACCCCCCTGGGCAGCTTACAACCTCCTTAACTCCAGTTCTGGAAGGTGTGAAGCGCTCTCCTGGCCTCTGTGGGAAGCAGCGCGTGTGTGGGCACGAACACACACACACACACACACACACACACACGCACGCACGCACGCACGCACGCACGCACGCATGCGCACGTGGCAAATATTAAAACACACAATAAAAAGTGTTACAGGGGCTGGAGAAATGGTTCTGTGGTTAAGAGTGCTTGCTGAACTTCCTGGGGACCCTAGTTCAGTTCTGTAACTCCGGCTATAGGGTATATGATGCCTTCTTGTGACCTCAAAGAGCACCCACATAAGCAAGGCATACATGCCAGGCCTCCTTAGCCTTATTCCCCAGGGAAAGGTGAGTGCGCTATCTGCTTATTCCTCAGTCCCACATACAGGACAATCATACGCACAGGGAGTCAAGTCAAAGCAGGAACTCAGTTTATTACTGTATCAGCTTATATAGGTTTAGTGACATCATGTGATACAGGGGTACCTCCAGCCAATGAGAGACAGCCAAGCCCCTCCCTCTGGCTGGAGGGAGTCGTCTACCTAGATTTTGCTGTCTCATCCTCACTTGGAAGCTTTGAGACTATCCTTCAAACTCGAGCCAGGCCTTGAGGTACAGGCCCTGAGATAATTTTGGCCCAACTCATGCATACACAGGGACATACATTAAAAGCTGAGAGAGAGCAAGGGTGGCAACACACTTCTTTAATCCCAGACCCTGGGAAGCAGAGAGAAGAGGCTAGACAAAGAACGTCTGTCAGTGTGATTTTTGTATGTATGTGGTATTGGAGACTGGACCCAGGACATCCTTCATGCTAGGCAAGCATGCTCTATCGCAGAGCTACATCTCCGGTTCCAACAGTGTTTGTTGTTGTTGTTGTTTTGGTTTGGTTTTGGGTTTTTCCAGACAGGGTTTCCTTGTAGTTTTAGAGCCTTGCCTGGAACTAGCTCTTGTAGACCAGGCTGACCTCGAACTCAGAGATCCTCCTGCCTCTGCCTCCCGAGTGCTGGGATTAAAGGCGTGTGCCACCACTGCCTGGCCCGACAGTGTATTTTTATGCATTCAAGAATATGGGGGAGAATCTGCCCACAGACAGCAAGGAACTGCCATATAGGCTATCAACTTTATAACCCATAGTCAGGAGTGATAGCAAATGGCTGTAATCTTAGCATTTGAGGTGGAGACAGAAGGATCAGGGGTTTTAGATCATCCTTTGCTATTACAGTAAATTGAACTACACGAAACTCCTGTGGGCGCTCATGGATGTTACTTTTTGATGGATGTTACTCTATCTAGTCTACCATAAGTGGCCTGATTGGTTCAATTTGTAAAGGCCCGGGGCCAAAGCCAAAGGAACCAGCTTTGTCCCTCTGATATTTTCTCTCTCAAGCCAGAGGCAGAGATAAGCAGGGTCAAAATCTGGGCCTGGGCCTCACTTGGCTGACTCAGGAAGTGGGCGTGTCCCCGTGTGGGTGGAGCCAGGGGAACTCACTCCCTGCCCACTTCTACCTCGCTTGCAGGGGACCAGCTGTTGAGTGCCCGCGTGTTCTTTGAGAACTTCAAGTACGAGGACGCGCTTCGCCTGCTGCAATGCGCCGAGCCTTACAAGGTCTCCTTCTGCCTGAAGCGCACTGTGCCCACGGGGGACCTGGCCCTGCGGCCCGGGACGGTGTCTGGCTACGAGATGAAGGGCCCGCGGGCCAAAGTGGCCAAGCTGGTACGCGTGCTTAGCCCGGTCCCGGCCCAGGACTGCCCCAGCGACCCGGTCTCTGCGCCGTAAACCCTACTCCCTGCTATCGTGGCCCAGTTTATCCCTTTGTCTTGTCACTAACCCAACACTAATTCACTCTCTGCCCCTTGTTCACTGCTCCTAAACTCAGCCCCCTGGAAGGAGGATGCGCCAATCAAAAGGTGGCTCTCGCCCATCCCCATCAAGGGAACCAGTCTCATTAGGGGCCACAGAGGCCTCCTAGAAGGCCAGATCTAGCCTAAGAGCTGTTGGGTTACTGAGCAACCCAGTTTCTTTTCCTCTCTGAGTACCAGTCTCCCCATCTCTACAATAAGAACGTTGGAAAGGCCTTAAAATGTTGGGTCCCTGTTGCTACCACCCCTGTCCATTCACAGTGAGTTTCTAAATGACTGTCATTGCCTTTCTGGGGTGAAGTGACAGACAGGCAATATATCCCCAAGACATCCCCAGCCTGGTATAATACTAGGTGGGGTTTTATTTTTCTGTCCACTCCCAGCCTCCCACTGTCCCACAGCCTCCTCTCTCCTGCCTCTCTCCTCTCTCCTCAGAACATCCAGCATCTGTCCCCTGTGAAGAAGAAGAAGATGATGCCTGGGGCCCTGGGGACCCCTGCAGATTTGGCCCCTGTTGACGTCGAGTTCTCCCTTCCCAAGTTCTCCCGACTGCGTCGGGGTCTCAAAGCTGAGGCTGCCAAGGGGCCTGTCCCAGCTGCCCCTGACCGTCGACGTCTCCAGCTGCCTCGGCTACGTGTCCGGGAAGTGGCCGAAGAGGCCCAGGTAGCACGAATGGCTGCTGCTGCTCCTCCCCCAAGGAAAGCCAAGGCCGAGGCTGAGGTAGCTACAGGAGCTGGGTTCACAGCCCCTCAGCTAGAGCTAGTTGGGCCTCGGCTGCCAAGTGCTGAGGTGGGTGTCCCCCAGGTGTCAGCTCCCAAGGGAACCCCATCAACAGAGGCAGCCAGTAGCTTTGCCCTCCATCTGCCGACTCTTGGGCTAGGAGCCCCAGCGGCACCAGCTGTGGAGCCCCCAGCCATAGGAATCCAGGTTCCACAAGTGGAGCTCCCCACCCTCCCCTCTCTTCCCACACTTCCATGTCTGGACACCCAGGAAGGGGCTGCAATGGTAAAAGTCCCCACTCTGGAAGTGGCAGCACCTTCTGTGGGGGTGGACCTGGCTTTGCCAGGTACAGAGGTGGAGGCCCCAGGAGAGGTACCTGAGGTGGCCCTGAAGATGCCCCGCCTCAGTTTCCCCCGCTTTGGGATTCGAGGGAAGGAAGCTACTGAAGTCAAGGTGGTCAAGGGCAGCCCCGAGGCTAAAGCAAAGGGTCCCAGACTTCGAATGCCCACCTTTGGGCTTTCTCTCCTGGAGCCCCGGCCCTCTGGTCCTGAAGCTGGAGCTGAGAGCAAGCTAAAGCTACCTACCCTCAAGATGCCCTCTTTTGGCATTGGCGCAGCTGGGTCTGAGGTCAAGGCCCCCAAAGGGCCGGAAGTGAAACTCCCTAAGGTTCCTGATGTCAAACTACCGAAAGTGCCTGAGGCAGTCATTCCAGATGTGCGACTCCCCGAGGTGCAACTGCCCAAAATGTCAGAGGTGAAACTTCCAAAGATCCCTGAGATGGCCGTACCTGATGTTCACCTTCCGGAAGTGCAGCTGCCCAAAGTCCCTGAGATGAAGCTCCCGAAGGTGCCTGAGATGGCTGTACCTGACGTACACCTCCCAGATGTACAGCTCCCAAAAGTTCCAGAAATGAAACTACCAGAGATGAAGCTCCCGAAGATGCCCGAGATGGCCGTGCCCGATGTTCGACTTCCGGAGGTTCAGCTGCCCAAAGTGTCGGAGATGAAGCTCCCTAAGATGCCCGAGATGGCCGTGCCCGATGTTCGACTTCCGGAAGTTCAGCTGCCCAAAGTGTCGGAGATGAAGCTCCCTAAGATGCCCGAGATGGCCGTGCCCGATGTTCGACTCCCAGAAGTTCAGCTGCCCAAAGTGTCAGAGATGAAGCTCCCTAAGATGCCCGAGATGGCCGTGCCCGATGTTCGACTCCCAGAAGTTCAGCTGCCCAAAGTGTCAGAGATGAAGCTCCCTAAGATGCCCGAGATGGCCGTGCCCGATGTTCGACTCCCAGAAGTTCAGCTGCCCAAAGTGTCAGAGATGAAGCTCCCTAAGATGCCCGAGATGGCCGTGCCCGATGTTCAACTCCCAGAAGTTCAGCTGCCCAAAGTGTCAGAGATCAAAGTGCCTGATGTGAAACTACCTGAAATGAAGCTTCCAGAAATAAAACTGCCCAAAGTGCCTGAGATGGCAGTGCCCGACGTCCACCTCCCAGAGCTGCAGCTTCCTAAAGTATCAGACATGCGACTGCCTGAAATTCAAGTGTCGCAAGTCCCAGAGGTGCATCTTCCTAAGGTGCCAGAGATGAAGTTGTCCACGGTTTCTGAGGTGCAGAGAAAAGCCGTAGGGGTGGAGCAGGCAGAAGGGACTGAATTTAGTTTCAAGTTGCCCAAGGTGACCTTGCCCAAGTTAGGGAAGGTGGGCAAGCCCAGTGAGGCAGGTATTGAGATTCCAGGTAAACTCATGACACTTCCCTGTCTGCAGCCAGAGGTGAGCAGTGAGGTGACTCCTGTTAGTGTCCCCTCCCTCTCTCTGCCCTCTGTGGAGCTTGACTTGCCTGGGGCCCTGGGCCTGGAAGGACAAGTCCCCAAAGGCCCCTCGGCCAAAGTGGAGAAGCCAGAGGGCCCCAGGGTGGCAGCAGATGTTGGAGAGGTAGGCTTCCGGGTGCCCTCCGTGGAGATCGTCACTCCACAGTTGCCCACGGCTGAAGTTGAGAAAGAGCAGCTAGAGATGGCAGAGTTGAAAGTCAAACCCACTTCCAAGTTCTCTCTGACCAAATTTGGACTTTCGGGACCCAAAGGGGTCAAGGCCGAGGTGGAGGGGCCTGGGCGAGCCACCAAGCTGAAGGTCTCCAAGTTTGCCATCTCACTCCCCAAAGCTCGAACTGGGACCGAAGCTGAAGCGAAGGGAGCTGGGGAAGCAGGGATGCTGCCTGCCCTGGACCTGTCCATCCCACAGCTCAGCCTGGATGCTCATCTGCCCTCAGGCAAAGCGGAGGTAGCAGGGGCTGAGAGCAAGCCCAAGGGGCCCAGGTTTGTGTTGCCCAAGTTTGGGGTGAAGGGCCGGGACTCGGAAGCTGAAGTACTAGTGGCAGGGGAAGCTGAGCTTGAGGGAAAAGGCCGGGGCTGGGATGGGAAGGTGAGGATGCCAAAGCTTAAGATGCCATCTTTTGGACTGTCCCGAGGGAAGGAAGTAGAAGTTGAGGATGGACGTGTTAGCCCTGGCGAAAAACTGGAGGTCATAACTGGTCAGCTTAAGATTCCTGAGATAGAACTGGTCACACCAGGAACTCAGGAGGTAGAAGCTGTTGCCAGTGGAGTGAAGCCATCAGGCCCGAAGGTGTCCACCACTGGGCAGGCGGTTGTGGAGGGCCAAGAGGGAGTGCTAAGGGTGCCTACCCTGGGCATCTCACTGCCCCAGGTAGAACTGACCAGCTTTCGCGAGGCAGGAACTGAAATTGCAGCTTTATCTGCAGAGGGCACAGCAGGCTCTAGGGTCCAGGTGCCCCAGGTGATGCTGGATCTGCCTGGAACCCAGGTGGCAGGTGGTGATCTCTTAGTAGGTGAGGGCATCTTCAAGATGCCCACAGTCACAGTGCCCCAGCTAGAGCTGGATGTCGGGCTGAGCCATGAAGCCCAGGCTGGTGAAGCAGCCAAGAGTGAGGGTGGCTTGAAGCTGAAGCTGCCCACCCTGGGTGCAGGAGGCAAAGGAGAGGGTACTGAGCACGAGGACCCCGGGGCGCAGCGCACCTTCCAGCTCTCAGTGCCTGACGTGGAACTCTCTTCCCCAGTCAGCAGCCATGCTGAGTACCAAGTGGTCGAGGGAGATGGGGATGCTGGACACAAACTCAAGGTTCGGCTGCCTCTGTTTGGTCTGGTGAGGGCTAAGGAAGGAGTGGAAGGTGGAGAAAAGGCCAAGAGTCCAAAGCTCAGGCTGCCTAGAGTGGGCTTCAGTCAAAGTGAGGCAGTCTCCGGAGAAGGCTCTCCAAGCCCTGAGGAGGAGGAAGAGGGCGGTGGGGAAGGAGCTTCTGGTCGCCGGGGTCGGGTCAGGGTCCGATTGCCTCGTGTAGCCTTGGCTTCCCCTTCCAAAGTCTCTAAGGGACAAGAGGGTGAAACAACTTCCAAGTCCCCAGTTGGGAAGAAGTCACCCAAATTCCGCTTTCCCAGGGTGTCCTTAAGCCCCAAGGCCCGGAGCGGGAGTAGGGACCGGGAAGAAGGTGGATTCAGGGTCCGACTGCCCAGCGTGGGGTTTTCAGAAACAGCAGCTCCGGGCTCCACAAGGGTTGAGGGAACCCAGGCTGCTGCCATCTGAAGCCCTGGACAGAGGTGGATTCCCCTCTTGCCTTCCCATCCCCCACCCCAACTCCTCATTTTGTGTGTGACATTACTAGCACTAATCCTCAGAGGGCTTGAAGATGGGCAACTGACTCAGGTAGGAGCCAGAGGCCTGGGACACCTCATTAGCAGAAGTGCCTGTATATTAAGCCAAGCTATGTGAATAAAATAATTCAAAAGTTGCCATGTATTCTGGTTCTTGTGTGTGCTCAAAGAGAGAGAGGGGGGGGGGAGAGGAGGAAGGGAGGGAGGGAGTGAGACAGGGGGAGGGAGACAGGGGGAGGGAGAGGGAGGGAGGGAGAGAGGGGGAGAGGGAGAAAGAGAGAGAGTTTAAGACAAGGTCTCCTTATTTGTGCCCCCCCACAGGCTTATGCAATGTTAGTTGAATGGTCCTGGGGGACCCACTGCCCCCTGCAAGTGGACTTTTGTGCATCTTTTTCTTTTCATAAACAAAATTTTATTTTACTTTTGCTGGCTTGGGGATTGAACTTCAGGGCTTTCGAGTACGCTAGCCGAGTATTCTATCCCAGAACTACAGCTCCAGCTTTTCGAAAAGCACTTTTAGTATTTTAT
Source organism: Arvicola amphibius (assembly GCF_903992535.2). Lineage (NCBI taxonomy): Eukaryota > Metazoa > Chordata > Mammalia > Rodentia > Cricetidae > Arvicola > Arvicola amphibius. The sequence continues at coordinate 77,035,555 of NC_052054.1, forward strand.
ATGTAAGAGGGTTTTGCCTGTATTGCATGCCTGGTGCCTGTGGAGGCCAGAAACTCCAGAGATGTGAGCCACCACGTGGGTGCTAGGAATTGAACCCAGGTCCCCTGGAAGAGCAAACAATGTTCCCTAACTACTGAACATCTCCCCCACCCCTTTGACTTGGTCATTTTTTTTATTTTGAAGCAAAGCCTCATATACCAGACTAGTCTCAAACTATGTAGTCAAGGATGAGTCTGCTGCCTGCATCTATCTCCCAAGAGCTGGGATTGGAGGTCTATGCCACCATGCCTGGTGGGAATTCATGTGGTGCTGGGAATTCAGCTCAGGGCCTCATCCATGCTGGACAAATACTCCACCAAGCGAGCTGCATCCAACCCCTTGATTTTGAATTTCACTGTTTCCCAAGCTGGCTCTGCTCTCCTCTCTCCTGCCCTCCCAGTTGTTTTTACTCAGCCTGCCTCGGCCTTCTGAGAAGAGTTGGAACCCAGACTGTGCCAGCAAGGTCACGCTGCCAGGCGCCACCCTCCCTTTCCTGTCTGTCTGGTTTGACTCCCTGTGCACTTAGGGCCTCACCCAAGGAGGCGCCTCCTGGTTCCCTTGTTGGAATCAAGGCTTCAGAGCCTCACTCTTAGGATCAGGCCCCAGGGTCCAGAATGCCCAACACTGCTAGGCTCCTGGGGACTGGGAGCCACCCTTTCCCTTGCCTCACACCCACTGGCAGGAATCTAGGTCTCTCTGTGACATACAATCCTAGTCCAACCCCAAGTCTACAGAACTCAGTTCTGTCCTACCTGTCTCTCGTGCGTGTGTGTGTGTGTGTGTGTGTGTGTGTGTGTGCACTCAGACAGACAGACACCCCCCAACACACACACATAAACATTTCCAGTATAAAAAATGAGAACAAGGGGCTCTTGCCTACTCCAGCCCTATTTCCCAACTGGCTCCCCATGCAAGAAGCCCTTCATCTCCACTACACTTGACAGTAATTATCTTTACCTGTGGTGGACTCCCCTCAGCATTTGGGTTTTTAAAACCAGCAATCTTTTTTCTCCTTCCTTCTTTCCTTCCTTCCTTCCTTTGAGGCAAGGTCTCACTGTGTCTCTCTGGCTGTTCTGGAACTCACTCTGAAGACCAGGCTGGCCTCGAACTCACAGAGATCTGCCTGCCTCTGCCTTGCAAGTGCTGGGATTCAAGGCATGCACCACCATGCTCAACACCAACAATCTTTCCTCAGTTTCCCCTGAGTGCTTTTCCCTCTCTCTCCCTTCTCCAGACTTCTTACCAAAATGTCAAATTTCTTACAGATGAATTATCTCTCTGCTGACTCCCTTCTCTCCTGCTCCCTGAGCCCTTGGGGCTCCTCCTCCTCAGGTTCACTCCACAAGTTCCCTAAACTGCCTCCTCCTTCTCTTCTTCTTTTGGTTTTTCAAGACAGGGTTTCTCTGCATAGTTCCTGATTATCCTGGAGCTCTATAGACCTGGGTGGCCTTGAACTCAGACATGCACCCAGAGCTGACAAACCCAGACATCCCTAAATTTCTCGGGGAGACAGCTATTGTTGTATTTTTCTCGTGATGATTCCCTACACCATATATATTGGAGGTGTGTGTGTGTGTGTGTGTGTGTGTGTGTGTGTGTGTGTGTGGCAGCTCCTGTCTTGTCTCTGAGAGTCTCTAGCCCCCAACTGACTTAAGTATAAGTTCTTAAAAAAAAAATTCTTTTTGACATAGGTTCTTATGTAACCCTAGGCTGGCCTCAAACTTTCTATGTAGCCCTGGCTGGTCACAAACTTTTGAGTGTCCTGTCTCAATCTCCTGAATTCTAGGATTACTGCCCCATTTACCAAGCCCAGAAATTTTAGGTATTTTTAAAACTTCTTCAGCAGGGCGGTGGTGGCGCACGCCTTTAATCCCAGCACTCGGGAGGCAGAGGCAGGCGGATCTCTGAGTTCGAGGCCAGCCTGGTCTACAAGAGCTAGCTCCAGGACAGGCGCTAGAAACTACAGGGAAACCCTGTCTTGAAAAAAAAAAAAAAAACTTCTTCAGGTACAGTAGTGGTCACAAGTACCTTTAATCCCAGTACTTAGGAGGCAGAAACAGGTGGCTCTCCAAGTTCAAGGCCAGCCTGGTCTACAGAGTGAGTTCCAGGACAGTCAAGTCTACACAGAGAAACCCTGTTGCAAAAACAAACAAAAACTCTGATCTGGGCATAGTAGCATATATCTGTAACTCCAGCTGTTGGGAGGTGGAGGCAGGGAGATCTGGCTTGAGACCAGTCTCAGCAACAGTGAGTCCAAGGTTAGTCTACATGAGATTCTGTCTCAACACAACAAACAACAAAACAGAAACCAGTCAGGCATGGAGAGATGGCTCAGCATTCAGTTAAGAACACTGTTGGACCGGGTGGTAGTAGCAAATGGCTTTAATCCCAGCACTCGGGAGGCAGAGGTAGGCTCATCTCTGTGAGTTTGAGGTCAGCCTGGTCTACAGAGTGAGTTCTAGGACAGCCAGGGCTATGAAGAGAAACCCTGTCTCAGAAAGACAAAAACAAAAACAAACAGACAAAAAACAATTGTTGCTGTGGTAGAGGACTCAGGTTCGACACCAACACCCACATGGTGACTTATAACCATCTGTAACTCTAGTACTGGGAGATATGAAGTTCTCTTCTGACATTTGAGGGCACTCGGTATGCACAAGCTGCACATACATACATGTAGGTGAACACCCATACACATAAAATAATACAATAAATTGTAGATGGAAGTTCCTGTCTCACCTGGTCCCACAGCTGTTCAGTCCCAAATAACACACAGAGAGGTTTATATTAATTATAACTGTTTGGGCTATTGCTCAGGCTTATTACTAACTAGCTCTTACAACTTAAATTAACTCATAATTCTTCTCTATGTTTAACCACACGGCTTGGTACCTTTTCTCAGTAAGGAATACTTTTGTTTCCTCTGTGTCTGGCTGGTAATTGTGTCTTCATCTTTCTTCTTCCCAGAATTCTCCTAGTTTGGTTTCCTTGCCTACATGTCCTGCCTGGCTACTGGTCAACCAGCATTTTATTAAACCAATATGAGTGACAAATCTTTACAGTGTACAAGAGCATTATCCCACAGCAATAAATAAATCTAAAAAGAAAAGAAAGTAGAAACATCTAGGTGTAGGGTTTTTTTTTTTTTTAATACTTTGGGGGCTTACCACCCAGCTCCAAAATAAATACATGGAGACTTATTCTTATTTATGAATTTCTGGCCTCAGCTTGGCTTGTATCTAGCCAGACTTTCTTAAAATATTCCATCTACTTTTGCCTCTGGGCTTTTACCTTTCTCTCTTCTGTATACCTTTCTTTACGTTTTACTCCATGGCTGGTTGGCTGGCCCCTGACATCCTCTCTCCTTCTCCTTTTCTTGCTCCTCCCTCTTCTCTGTTTTTCTCTCTGCCTACCAGTCCTGCCTATCCTTTCTCCTGCCTAGCTATTGGCTGTTCAGCTCTTTATTAGACCAATCAGGTGTTTTGGACAGGTAAAGTAACACAGCTTCACAGAGTTAAACAAATGCAACATAAAAGAATGCAACTCATCTTTGCATCATTAAACAAATATTCCGCAGCATGAACGAATGTAACACATCTTAAACTAATATCCCACAACAGCCAGGTGTGGTGGTGTAGCCAGTATTTGCGAGGCAGAGGCAGGTGGATGTCTGTGTGTTCTAGGCCAGCCAGGGTAAGTAAGTATGTAGTAAGACCCTGTATCAAAACAAGAACATATATTGAGTAGAAAATGTATGGAAAAGAAAACTCCAGGCAGAGAACTGGAGTTGTTTTGTCTGCCATGTGTTTAATGTCAATTTCTCTAATCTGACCTCAGTGTCTACCCCACCAACTATCCCTTGTCCATGTCACCTTCTCCCATGTCACTTTCTCAGAGACTACCTGCAACCTTGTCCTGAGTTGTTTCTTCCCTCCCTGACCCTTTCAGTATCACAGCCTGCCCTTCTGCCCTATCTAGGGCCTCACTCCATCAGCTCCCGAGCCCTTCGCCAGCGGAATCTACCTGGACTTCCTCAGCCTCCTTGCTGGGGTCTATGGACTCCTTTCTTGCTCTTCACCTTTTGTTGTGGAATATTGTTTTCACCGTGTAAAGGTATGCTACATTTGTTCCTGCTGCTTTTGTTAATGATGCAAAGACAAGTTGCATTTGTTTGATTAAATAAAATTAGCCAAGGGTCAGGAGGTTGAGTCAGCAACTAGATGATAGGAAATGGTAGGGAGGAGGGAAGTGTAGAGGAGGTTCTTTAGTGGGGGCTGAGCAGAAGGGAAGGATGCCCTTTTTCTGGAAATGTGAGCAAGGAGAGGTTAGCTACTTGCTATTCAGCCTGAGCTAGCAGGATTTCACCTCAACCTTTGAATCTTGAGTTCTATAGCAACTTAGATAAAGTTTCCTTTAGTGGCCCAGATAGAGTTGGTGCCTGAGGGAACAGAATTCCCACCTAGCTGTGCCCATGTGGCAGAAATGCTGCTGGTAGCTGCAGAGTTGCAATTGCGGGTTGGGACAGCAGTTGCTTAAGGTGCAGCTACTGTATCTATTGCAAGCATTCTCACACAGCACCTTTCTGGGTGAAGACTCAGGTCTGAGCATTCATTCCCTTGCTTAAAGCCTTCCGTGGCTCCCTGGTGCCCCGTTCAAACTTTTTAGCCTGCAATCAATGTCTTTACAATCTGGATCTTACCCTATCCATACATCCTCTATGCCTTACACGCACATGCATGCACACACACACACACATACACACACACACACACGCACACACTCCCTCTCACATGACTGTAGGTGCGTCCCTATTTCTGAACACACAAGGTCAATGAGTAAAATCCCTCTGAGTCTACCCCATGGGCTTCTCCAGGGTTCCGTCAGTGGGTGGGGGAGGGGCCCAGCCTGGCACTCCACCCCCCCCCCCCATTCTAGCCTAGGACTCAGGTCTCTAACAACAGAATCAAAGCCACTCAGCAACGCTGGAACCCATTCAGAGGGGCCTGAGCCCCCTCATCCCAAGCCAGGAGGGCTTTGGGGGAGGGGTGCAGCCCCTGGTAGACTCACAGTGTGGCCAAGGGGGCCAAGGGGTGCCAGGGAGGCAGGGGCTGACCTCATAGGGAGAGACACGAGTGTGGTTATCTTTCCCCCGCTGGGAGGACTGAAGGGCCATCGTCAAGGTGGGAGGTCTAGGAAGCCAAGCCAGTGGCTCAGGAGTAAGGGTGGGGCAGTGACTGGCAGCGAGGGCACCATGGCCACCATCCAGTCAGAGACTGACTGTTACGACATCATCGAGGTACTGGGCAAGGGCACCTTCGGAGAGGTGGCCAAGGGCTGGCGCAGGAGTACAGGTGAAATGGTGGCCATCAAGATCCTGAAGAACGACGCATACCGAAGTCGGATCATCAAGAATGAGCTGAAGCTGCTACGGTGCGTCCGAGGCCTGGACCCCGACGAGGCCCACGTCATCCGCTTTCTCGAGTTCTTCCACGATGCCCTCAAGTTCTACCTGGTCTTCGAGCTACTGGAGCAAAACCTTTTTGAGTTCCAGAAAGAGAACAACTTCGCACCCCTTCCTGCCCGGCACATTCGCACTGTCACCCTGCAGGTTCTGAGAGCGCTGGCTCGCCTCAAGGAGCTGGCCATCATCCATGCTGACCTCAAGCCTGAAAACATCATGTTGGTGGACCAGACCCGCTGCCCCTTCAGGGTAAAGGTGAGGGCGGTTGCCTGGGAAACAGCTTTGCTCAACACTGGGGTGCTCTGCCAACATGTGAGTCTCCCTGGTCAGTTCCATGGTGTGGCTCTGATTTCCAAACTGCCTCTCCTTGCTGCTGTCTGGCAGTCTTCCATATCCCATCCCAATTCTTTAGTGTGGTTGTTGTTTTTGAGACAGGGTCTTGTGGTACAGGCTAGCCTTGAACTCGCTGTGTAGCTGAGGATGTCTTGAATTCATTGCCTACCTGCCTCCACTACCCAAGTGCTAGGATTACTGGTATGTGTCACCACAGCCAGCTCGGTTAGCTGGTTTTTGGAGACAAGGTCTCATGTAGTCCAGGCTGGTCTGGAATTTGAGTGGGTCCCCCTTCTCAAGTATTTGGGCTACAGGTATTCACCACCATGCCTGGCTTCTCCATCTCATTTCCAAGGTCCTCCATGCTTACCCTCCAGGCCCTGAAGTCTCCCCAACCCTGCTCTGTCCAGCTTCCCTCCCATGGCTCAGGTCAGGGATGACATTCTAGTGAGGGAGACAGTACTTGGTAAGGAGTAACGTATCAGGTGAGTGAGAAGAGGTGGAAGCGGGAGGGAGAGGATGTAGGGTATTGCTCAGGGGTGGGATGTGGTGGAGGGGCTGAAATTTACAAGAGGCGGTCAGGGAGGGGGCACCAGAACGAGTCTTGAGGGTCAGAGAGGGCCATGGGAGAAGGGACAGTTTTCCAGGGAGAAGGGACAGCCAGCAGAAGGGCCCGAAGGCAGAAGCATGTGGTGGTTAAGGATTCTAGCAATGCAGGGGAGTTCTATAGCGTTGAGTAGAATGACCGGGCAAAGAGGGAGGGAGGGGAGGCGTTGTGCATTCAAAACTGGTTTGTTTTTCTTGTTTGATTGATTTTGGTTTCTTGAGATAGGGTTTCTCTGTGTAACAGTCCTGACTGTCCTGGAACTCACTTTGGAGACCAGGCTGGCCTTGAACTCACAGACATCCGTCTGCCTCTGCCACCAAAGCACTGGGATTAAAGGCCTACACTACCACCACAGGGGTTACTTTGTATTTTTTTTGACACAAAGTCTCACAATGTATCCTGTGGCTGGCCCTGAACCTGCTATGTAGACCAGGCATGCTTCAAAGTCATGGGAGATCCTCCTGCCTCTGCCTCCTAAGCAATGGGGTCAAAGGCACACACCAACATGCTGTATTCACAGATGGATTCAGAGTAGAAGGGCCTGCTCTGACTTAGGTGTTCAGTTTTTAAGGGGAAGTAGGATCAAGAAGGCAGATGGGGTAACCCAAGTAGGAGTTACAGATAATGAGATATAGCTGGGATGTGTGTGGATTGGGGCAGATGTGGAGCTAGGGAACAACAGAATTCACTGGTGGGTTTCGCAGTGTGAATGAGGGAGGTTTCAGGGATAGTCAGATGGTAACATGCCCGTTGAGCAAGCAGGAGGACATCATTTCAGGTCCCTAGCACCCATATAAGAAGCCAAGTGTGGTGGCTCACCTGTAATATCAGTGCTGGGGAGGTAGAGACAGGATGATTCCTGGAGCTTGTTGGCCAGCCTGTCTAGCCAATCAGCAAGCTCCATGTTCAGTGAGTGACAGCCTGTTTAGCCAATCAGCAAGCTCCATGTTCAGTGAGTGATCTTGTCTCAAATTATAAGGTAGAGAGTGACAGAGGAAGGCTAACTTCTGACACATGTGTGCATATGCACACAAACATGTACACACACACTCACAGTTTAGAAAAAGAAGGGCCAGCAGAATGGCTCAGCCAGTAAAGGTGCTTGCTGCCAAGCCTAAGGACATGAGTTCAATCCCCAGGACCCATATGGTGGGAGCAGAGAACTGACTCTCAAAAGTTATCCTCTGACCTCTACACACACACACACACACACAACTGCATTTGCATATTCCCCCTGAATGAATTAAGTCTAAAGGAAGAATGTGTGAGGGAGAGCTGGGCACAGGGCAGATACTTCCACCACTGCAGAGGCAGAGGTGGAAAGATTAAAAGTTCAAGGTTGTCTTTGGCTGTGGTGGCAAGTTCAAAGTCACTCTACACTACTTGAGAGCCTGTCTTTAAAAAAAAAGTGGGGGAGAAAGATAGGATTCAACTGGGATCCGCTGTCCTAGGCATCTGTAAGCTAGGTGGCTCTGGCCTCTGTTCTTGTCCCTGGGGGAGCACCTGAGCTGTCTCCTCCGCCATGAGTTCAACTTCTTCTGCAGCGCCTCTGTTTATGGCTTCTCAACCTACACCGACACCCTCTGTGCCTCCTCCACCTGTGTATTTGTCATCCAAGGCTCTGGCTATGACTGGGCAGGCAGTACCCAAGGGCAGGGCTGGACCAAAGCTGCCTGCATTGTGCCCTTGGCCTCTTCCAGCACCCCACTGAATGTTAGAGACAGAGACAGGAAGAGATGGGTGTTTTTGCCCTGAGGGGTGGAAGCACAGTGAGCTGAGAGATCACTGTAGATATATTAGGGCTCACACAGTGTCTGGGGGTGGTCACTGTCACCCTACAGTGTTTTCAGAATGAAGGGACCCCACAAACACGGATTTACCGCGCTCTTGGGGATTCTGAGTCCCAACTAAAATCCGTTTCATGATCAGCCTTGTGGGCAGGGAAGCTGTGGTGGTTGAGTGCAACGCAAGCAGGAAGCTCCATCCACTGCGTTAGTCTCAGGGATTCAGTGAAACCAGCAGAGTGCCACCTGGTGGCAAGGGGGAGAGATGAAGGCTCCTGCCCGCCACCCATGGCATGCTGAGGGCCTTCCGGGTTTTAAAAGTGTTGGATGGTGAAGATCATAGAGGATTTGGCTTTTAGGGTGGTTCCTTCCCTGTCCACAACACAGAAATGAAGACAGAGATACTCAGAGATGAGCGATTAGCTGTGAAGAGGCAACTGGAGACACACACACACACACACACACACACACACTCACAGAGGGGGAAGGGAGGGAGGCGGGCTGCTTGTGAATTCAGGGCCTGCCTCAGAAAGCAGCCTCAACATAAACAGCAAAGGCCTAGGGTGCCGGTACACACATGTAACTTAATCTCAGTACTTGACATGTGGAGGCTGGAGGATCAGGAGTGCAAAGTCACCCTGGACTCCACAATGGGTATGGGACGCATGAAACCCTATCTCAAAAGATCAAACACTATACCTAGCATGCCTTTAATCCCAGGACTCCAGGGGCAGGGGCAGGGAGATCTCTGAGTTTGAGGTCAGCCTGGTCTACAGAGTTCCAGGACAGCCAGGGCTACATAAAGATACCCTGTCTCAAAACAACAAAACAAAACAAAAAACCCTAAACAACAACAACAATGAAAGGAAAATCCTGATTGGTCTAAAACAGCCACTTGTTTCTCATTCACTTTTTCCTGAGCTCTATGATGTGCTGGGCACCATGCAGACCTCTAGAGACACAGCTTTGAATGAAATACAAAGCTCTTCTTCTCATGGGACTAGAATTTTATTTCACTTTTTAATTATTTTATTTCTTTTTTTCAGACAGGTTTCTCTGTGTAGCCCTCACTGTCCTGGAAAGTACTTTGTAGACCAGGCTGGTCTTGAACTCACAGAGATTCACCTTCCTCTGCCTCCCAAGTGCTGGGACTAAAGGTGTTTGCCACCACTGCCAGGCTAATTTAGTTTATGTGTGAGTGCCTGTGCATGTATTGTGGCTTTTCTGGTTACAGACAGGTATGAGCTGCCAGAGCAGCAAGTACTCCACTGAGTCACGCCTCCAGTCCCAGTGGGTTAAGTGCTTGCTGCACACAAGCAGATCCTAAGTTCATATCTCCAGCACCATTAGATCTGGGCTTGGGTTTATACTATCAGGGCTGACAGGTTGTAAGGGAAGACAAGAGGATCAAAAGAGCTCAGGGGTCTGGCAATCTTGCCAATATAGTGAAATTCAGGTTTAGTGAGAGACCCTGTCTCCAAAAACAAGGAAGAATGGTAGAAGATACCTACCATCAACCTCTCTCCCCTACACAGTACCCATGAGTGATGACACCCACCCGCATATGCATGTACCCCCACACAACCCCACATACAAGTGAAATTTAGAGTAGATGAAATATTAAAATTATAGCTGGGAGCTGGGCTTGGTTATACACACCTATAATCCCAGCCCTTGAGCAGGAGCTCACGGTCACCCTTGCCTACACAACCAGTGTGAAGCTACCCTGGGATACCTGAGATCCTGTCTCAGCACTAACCAACAACGGGCAGGGGATATGGGAGAAAGTATGCCCCACTATGCTCATGGCTCTGCATTGTAGGCCCACGCGGGGGTGGGTGGTACCCAACTATTATAGGCACAAGTTCAAGAGACTCAGAGACAGACCAACACCTAGCCCAGAAACAACAGCTAGATGACAGAGAGAGGGACATTCATAAGGAAGGAAGTCTCAAGGCACAGAGCTAGACAGACACAGGAGAAATAGAGATGAGTCCCAGGAGGGGCCCACTCCACCAGCCTACCTACCCCGTGTCCCATACCCTCTGCCCTTCACAGGTGATCGACTTCGGCTCGGCCAGCATATTCAGTGAGGTGCGCTATGTGAAGGAGCCATACATCCAGTCCCGCTTCTACAGGGCCCCAGAGATCCTGCTGGGGCTGCCCTTCTGCGAGAAAGTGGATGTGTGGTCTCTTGGCTGCGTCATGGCCGAGTTACACCTGGGCTGGCCTCTCTACCCAGGCAACAATGAGTATGACCAGGTGCGCTACATCTGCGAGACGCAGGGCTTGCCCAAGCCCCACCTGCTGCACGCTGCCCGCAAGGCTCACCACTTCTTCAAGCGGAACCCCCACCCCGATGCCACCAACCCCTGGCAGCTGAAGTCCTCTGCCGACTACCTAGCTGAGACCAAGGTACGGGAGGAGCAGGCAGGGTGAAGACAATCTGTGCTGAGGGGTGGGAGACTGCCATATTAAAAACAATCTAGATTAGACCTTGGGGGAGGACCAGAAGTCTGGGAGCTGGTTGTCAGAGCTGGTGGGCCAGCACATCTGGTGGGCCAGCACATCTGGTAGGCCAGCACGTCTGAAGGTTACGGTCATGTCTCTGGATTAGACTGAAAGTGTAGGTGCAGTGTGGAGCCCGAGTTAGGTGATGTGGGGGGGTGTCAAAGAACAGAATCGCATGTCCTCCCTATGCAGGAGAGCTAGGGACTAGAAATCGAGGCTCTGGTGTGAGGGGCCAGACTGGGCAGTCCAGCAGCAAGACAGCTTCCAGTCATACAGGCAGAAGTCAGGGGGATCCCACTTGGCTCCCACCATAGGTGATTTCTGGAGCCCCGAGTCTAGACACATGTCTACCTGGTCTCCCCCACGCCCCGTCAGGTGCGTCCACTGGAGCGCCGCAAGTACATGCTCAAATCCTTGGACCAGATTGAGACGGTGAATGGTGGCGGGGCTGTAAGTCGTTTGAGTTTCCCAGACCGGGAGGCACTGGCGGAGCACGCAGACCTCAAGAGCATGGTGGAGCTGATCAAACGCATGCTAACATGGGAGTCTCACGAACGCATCAGTCCCAGCGCAGCCCTGCGCCACCCCTTCGTGTCCATGCAGCAGCTGCGGAGTGCTCACGAGGCCACCCGCTACTATCAGCTGTCGCTTCGTGGCTGTCGTCTGTCCCTGCAGGTGGATGGCAAGCCACCCCCGCCTATCATAACCGGTGCGGAGGAGGGGCCTCCCTACTACCGCCTGGCCGAGGAGGAGGACACTGCAGGCCTGGGTGGTGTGGCAGGCAGTGGGTCCTTCTTCATGGAGGAGAAGGCCCCGGGAGTGCAGAGGGCCATTGACCAGCTTGATGACCTGAGTCTGCAGGAGGCTAGGAGAGGGCTGTGGAGCGACACACGGGCCGACATGGTCTCTGACATGCTGGCCCCACTCAAAGTAGCCAATACTGGCCATCGAGTCCCTGATTCAGGCCCGGAGCCTATCCTGGCCTTCTACGGCAGCCGCTTGACCGGCCGCCACAAGGCCCGCAAGCCCCCGGCGGGCTCCAAATCTGACTCCAATTTCAGTAATCTTATTCGGCTAAGCCAAGCCTCACCAGAAGAGTCTGGGCCCTGTCGGGGCAGTGGCTGGGAGGAAGGAGAAGGCCACGGGGCCTCCACAGAGCCATCTGTCATCCCACAACGGGAAGGAGATGGGCCCAGCATCAAAGACAGGACCATGGATACTGAGGTGAGCAGAGTGTACAGACTGGCACCCAATCTGGGTCTTGGTCTTCCTAGAGCTTAATCTATGGCGATGCACAGGTAATAGGGCCATGCTTCCCACAACTGTAGCATTTGTGATCTCACACCCAGGCCCTAAGGTTCAGTAAACATTGACACAAGGTGACAAGGCTCAGGTCACACCAGCACCCTCAGGACAGCTCAAGGCTTACACTAACTCTAATTAAGGCTGGGAAAGAAAATAGGCACCTAGTGATGGGCCTGTTAAGAAATGGGCAAAGCCCTGGGTGGTGTGGCACCTATCATCCCAGGAAGTTGAAACTGGGGGTCACCTCAAGGTCAAGTTTAGTTTGGGCTCCATAACAACACCCTATCTCAAAAACTAAACACTAACACCTCCTTCTTGCCCAAAAGGGCTGGAGCTTTAGTTTTGCAGTAGACTCCTTGCCTTGCCTAGTATCCGCCAGTGAGGGACTGGGGACTCTCCTTCAGGGGCAGGTAGAATGTTTACCTACAATCCAAGGCAAGGAACTGAGATATAACAACACTTGAGCATTTGCTTAGAATTCCTCAAGAGACCCAGAGGCAGAGTTTTTGCCTAGTATGAGCCTGGTCTGTTCTGGTTCCTATCCCTAGTCCCTGACTTCAGTGTGGGAAAGCCTGCACGAGGAGTGAGGGCCTTCCTGCCTGCTAACCCCTTCTAGTAGGTAGGTACATACACCAACAGGTACCCATCCCTCTTGCTGATGTTCCTCCCTCTTCCCCCACAGCGGCCAGGCCCTGAGCTGATCTTCGACCCCAGCAGCTGTCCTGGAGAGTGGCTGAATGAGCCAGAATGGACCCTAGAGGGCATCCGGGGGTCTCGAGCTCAAGGGCTCCCAGCCCGCCATCCCCACCCACACGGGCCAGCCAGGGCCACCAGCTTTCTGCAGCATGTTGGAGGGCACCATTGATGGGGATCCCACCCCTATCATTTTTGGGGGTTTGAGCTAGCTGGGCTGGCATCCCCTCTTGCTCTGAAATGGCTCTTTAGAGCCATCCTTTGAACCCACAGATTATTCTTACAGAAAATAGCTATCCAGAATGTTCCTATTTCCCTGTCCCTGGCAACATGCCTGTATCCCACTCTAAATGTTGGAGGCCATCAGGTCTGGCCAGAGAGTCAGGAAGAGGACTGCACCCCATTGGCCATGACCATGCCTGGACCCGCTTGCCTCTGTGTATTTCAATAAAAAACTGTTCCAAACCCTGCTCCTGCCTATTACCACTGAGTGAACCTGCACTACCCATATGGCCATGGTCTGCCTCTCACGCTGTGACTGGCTGGCTACCGGCTGAGGCCAGAGGCCCAGCTACTATGGCATTGGATTGTGCACAGGAATCTGCTCCCTAAATAAACTAAATTAAACTTGGCATGGTGGAGTAGGTTTGTAATTCCAAGCACTCAGGAGACTGAGGCAGGAAGAGAATCACAATGACAATGTCAAGACCAGTCTGGGCTTAAAGTGAGACCTTGTCTCAAAAACACAAAACAAAATAAAATAAAAAGATCAAGGGCTTGGCCCCTTGGGAGCCTACCCTCAGAATGCTCTCTGTTGGACACATGTCCATCTGAGTTTGCACGGACCACTGACTGGTCCTCTGTGTTTGCAATGGCTTGGCATGCTCACTTACTCACGCTCAGAACATGCTATGTGTAAACACACTGATGGGAATAAATTCAGACCTGGCACATGCTCTGGTGTTCAGATCTGTTGGTCTGTCTGTCATTACCCCACCCCCACCCCATACACCCTGGGATTTAGCAGTAGCTCTTCCCATATCGCTCTGGAGCATGCTCAGTACAACACATGCTGGTTATATGCATGCTCAGCCCATGCCTGCTAGTGTGGACACACACGGCATGCCCAGCCCACGCCAGCTTTGTGTGCATTGCATGCTGAGATGCCTCCATCAGAAACCCATGCCACCTGTCCCCTAACCAGCATCCCATCTCACGCCACTCAGGTAAGCACAGGCCATACAGACAATTATTTAGTTAGTATAATCTTGGCCCCTTTGCGGGGGTAGGCCAAAGGTCCAGGCCCAGCATGCACCCCCACTACTTGGGGCCTGAATCTCCCTAGGTCTGCTAGGTCCACAGGGGCCAGAGTGTCAGGCCAGCGGAGGTGGAGGTAGCGATGGGAACGCAGTAGGGGAGACTGTGGAGCCACGATGGGACAGACAGAAGCAAGGGCATGGGGCAAAAAGCCGGGACCCAAGGTTGCGTCCAAGGAGTCCTGGAAGGCTTTGGCCTATCCTTTGGGCCAGGCCTCACAGCAGGCGACAGGCATTGCCCACGCTGTCAGCTGAGGTGTCAAGATCATGGCTGTATGGGGATTCCCAGTCTCTCAGGAAAACAGCCTCCAGCTGGCTGCGCAAGCCACCATGCCCATTCTGTGTCACCAGCAGGGAGGTGCCTGCTGTCTCTGTGAAGTAGCTCCCAGACCAGTTGGAGGTCCCTGGCGAAAAGGGGTAAAGTAAGGATCTGATGGGCTGGTACCGATTCCCTCCCTTCTTTGGCAATGCCCGCGGTACTGGGGGCACTCACCGATGTACGTCGCACGTTCAGTCACCATGTACTTGTTGTGGTTGACACGGGCATAGGGGATTCGAGCCTGGCCTTCATCCGCGGGGACAACAAACAGTTTCTGCAGGGGAGGCGAGGACAGCAAGCTTGAGGTGCAAGTTGGGGAGCTGTGTGCAGATCTGGGATGACAGGGGGGCCACGCAAGTGGCATCTCCAAAAGGCACTTGGCTGCTTCCCGGGGTGTGGTGGGACCCTTGGACCGAAATAGGGCCCGGTGCAGCTGGTCCCCATAAACACAGGCTGAGGTGGGGGGGGTGGGGGGGATATGGATCTACAGTGACTCTGTTTCATCCTGAAGCCTTGTTGCCAATGTCCCTTTTTCTAGAGAAAGTCTGTCTTGCCTATCTCTCTCCCTTCTGTTTAGAGATTTTTAGGGGGCTGGAGAGATGGCTCAAAGGTTAAGAGTACTGGCTGCTTTTCCAGAGGTCCTGAGTTCAATTCCCAGCAACCACATGGTGGCTCACAACCATCTGTACTGAGATCTGATGCCCTCCTCTGGCGTGCGGGCATACATCGAGGCAGAATGTTGTATACATAATAAATAAATACATCTTTAAAAAAAAAGATTTTTAAATTTGTGCACAAGTGTGTGTGTGCGCACACGTGCATGCGTGCTGGTGCCCACAGGGACCAGGAGGATATGTGATTTCCTGGAGCTGGAGTTATAGGTTGTTGTGAGCTGCCAGCTATGGGGTGCTGGGAGCCAAAATTTGGTCCTTGGGAAGAGCAGCAAGTGCTCTTAACCAGAGAGCCACCTCTCCAGTTCACAGACGGTTATCCTTCCTCCTTCTCTGCCCCTGGTTCTTTTAGACCAAGTTTTACTACATTTCCCAGGCTGGCCTGAATTCACCGTATAGCCAAAGATAACTCTGAACTTCTGATTGTCTTGCCTCTGCCTCCTAGGTATTAGGGTTGTAAATGTGGGTTCACCCCTGGTTTATGAGGTTCCAGAGATTGGCTCACAGCCACAGCCCCTCAGAAAGTCTTTCTTGAACACCAGTATACAGCAGGTACTTTCTCTGTCAGTCTCACCTACCCTTGCCCCCTCCACGTGACTCCCCATCTCAGCGATGGACCTCTGCACTCTCCAGACCCTAGCCAGCCATGAGTCATAGTCTCCCCCTCACGGCTGTACGCTCTGGGTCATCCTTGTCATGACACTTGTGGTTCACGTGGGCTGTGTCCCCAGGACCGGGCACAGTGGAAAAGGGGTGGTCTGGGCTAGGTTCTTACCACCTGGATGTCAGAGTGAGTGTGGTTGTCACGAAGAGCAGCCAGGGAGAGCAGGAAGGACCGCATGGATGGCTCAGAGTGCCCCCAGCAGCTGATGAGCAAGCGCACTTTGACACCTCTTTCATAGGCAGCCCGTCGCAGCCCGTCATCAATGGCCGGCCAGAACCTGAAGGGCAGCAGGAGGAAAAGGCAGGGTTTTCTTTGTAATTTGTTTGGCTTTGTTTTTGCAGGCAGGGTTTCTCTGTGTAGCCCTGGCTGGCCTCAAACTCACAGAGATCCACCTGCCTGTGTCTCCCGAGTGCTGGGATTAAAGGTGTGCACCACCACCACCCCCTGGCTTCTTCTTCTTTTTAATTTGAAAAAAGATGTATTTATTTTTTAAAGAATTTAATATTGTTTTAACTATGTGTAGCTGTGTCTGCGTGTAGATGTGAGCATGTGAGTAGCAGTGCCCATACAAGACAAAGGCATCAGACTGCCTGGGGCTGGAGTTACAGACGGTTGTGGGCCACTTGACATGGGTGCTGGGGACCAAACTCACATTTTCTGCAAGAGCAGCAGGTGCTCTCACTGCTGAGCCATCTCTCCAGCCCCAACAGATGTATTCATTTTGGTTTTACGTGTACCAGTGCCTGATCTTCACGCATGTATGTGTGCTACCCTAGAGGAGGCGGTGTTAGCCCTAGACTTTACCTTCAGCTTTGGGGCTCCCAAGCCCTCTTTCAACATTCTCATATTTCTCTCCTCTTGTTCCTGGCCACCATTTGGTACCCCAAAACCCATCCTCCCATCTTTCGTTTTGACAGGTTCACTCTGTAGCCAAGGCTTGTCTCCATCCTCCCACTTCAGCCTTTCCTTCAAAGGACGGGATTAACAGACATGTGCCGCCATGCCCAAACCCCTCTCATCTCCTGAATGTGTGTGTGTGTGTGTGTGTGTGTGTGTGTGTGTGTGAGTTTGAGGGGGAGAGAGAGTGTGTGTGCTTATATGTGTGGGAGAGAATGTATGTGCACACACGTGTACATGTGTGAGGGAGAAAGAGAGTGTGTACGTGTGTATGAGGGAAGTGTGTGTGTGTGAGAGAGAGGGGGAAGAGAAAGAGTTTGTGTGTGCACGTGCATGTGAGGTGAGAGTGTGTGGTGTGTGTGTGTAAATGTGTGTGTACTCACTGGAATGACAGGCAGTTGTGAGCCACTTGACCTGGGAGTTAGGAACAATGTAGGTGCTGGGACTGAACTGAGCAGCAAGATTCTTAACTGCTATGCGATCTCTCCAGCCCCATCCACCTTACATTTTCAGACAAGGTCTCCTGCTGAAGGTGGAACACACCAGTTCAGCTAGGGTGGCCTTCCAGTGAGCCTTTGGGATCATCTGTGTCTGTCCCCACACCGGGGTAAAAGATGAATGCTGTCATGCCTACCTTCATCTGCAGTGGTGCTGGGGATCCAAATGGATCCTCACTCTTGCTTGGCAAGCGCTTTACTCAGCCTTCCTCCCAGCTCTCTATCTTCTGACCTCACAGCCAATCCCTCCCTGTCCCGCCCCTCCTTGGCGACCCTAGGGGTGACCCTGGGCCTCTAGCGTGTTATACAGGAGCTCTGTCACTGAGCTACAGCCCTTGCGTCCATATTTCCCTTGTATCTGCTATCCTGCCTGGGCCTCCTGTCGCAGGGGCTCCCCATTCTGAACCTCGCCCCCACCCGGAGTACCTGCGTGGATGGGAGAACTCCATGGTGGGCAGGTAGTTCATGACAGCAATGTAGATGAAGCTCCGGGCGTTGTCCACCACGTTGAGCAGAGCCTTCAGGTCTGGGGTGCGGCCACTCGGACACAGCGGTGGGGGTGCACTCTGGGGGTGAGGGCACAGTCAATACATGTGTCCTGCTAGGGGCAGCATCACAGTGGACCCCAAGTCTGGACAATTCACAATAAGCTAGGTGCTATAGAGCTCACTAATAACAGCCTCCATGAAGGGAAAGATAACGACCGTCTGGTTTGCAGGGGAGGAACAGGCACAAAGGGCAAGCTACTTGCCTAAAGTCACACAGCAAAATTAGTACAGCCAAGATGGACGTGCTTGGTTCTGGAATTCATACTGTTGAGTGGGTCCTGATCCAGCAGCAATAATGTCACTTTGTTACTTGGGGACTTGCTTGAAATTCAAATCCTCTCTCTCTCTCTCTCTCTGGTATATGTATACATATGATACATGATGTGACTGCTCATTGCACATGTGCCATAGCATGTGCGTGGAGGTCAGAGGACACCCTCACATGTTGGTTCTTGCCTCCCGTTTGGTTTGAGGCAGGGTCTCTTTGCCACCATATCTCCAGGGGAGCTGGGAATACAGATGTGCATGAGTTCTGGGGATTTGAACTCAGGTCCTCATATTTCTACAGCCAGTACTTTATCCACCGTGCCATTCCCCTAGCTCCTTATGATTTTGTCGTTTTGGTTGGTTGGTTTTATTGGAGATAGGATCTCATGTAGTCTAATTGGTCTGTAATTTCCTATGTAGCCAGTATAACTTGGAACTCTTGATCCTCCTGCCCCCACTCTCCCTGGTGCTAGAATTACAGGCAGGTGCCACTTCACCTGGCTAGAGAGGGTTTTAGTGATACCTTCAGGCAACTAACGTAGAGATTTTGTTCTATTCTCACATTCAGCCCTGACCAGGCAACTCCTCATGTGTCAGGGGTCACAACAGGTCCTTTGCTTGGGTCCCGAGGAAACTACAAGTCTAAAAGTAGAAGTGGCCATGGAAGAAGGAAGTGTTCATCGCTTTGGAAAACAATGGTTACAAAGGGCACCCAAGATCTTGTTTCCTTATGTCCATGATTCATGACCATGACTTTGGGCTTGATGACTTACTCAAAGGGTAATACAGGAAGCCCCAAATTGCCTTCCTCAGCTGAAAACACAGCAATAGCTGAAATCAGTAGTTCTGTCTATCACGCTCGGTAACTGCCCCATGAAAGACTCAGTGCAGATGGTGGCAAATTCGCCTACAGTCCATCACTCAGGAGGCTGAGGCAGGAGGATCAAGGGATGGGTGTAAGCTTGGGCTACACAGACCTGTTCCAGAAGAAAAAGAGGTGAGCACTCTGGCAGTGCTGGCACTTGGGAATTAGAAGTGGGAGTGTCAGAATTTCAGAAAGTTCCAGGGTTGCCTGACCTTGCCTCAAGAAATAGATAAATAAATATATAAGAAGGGCTGGCTCAGTGGTTAAGAGTGTGTGTCCTGTTCTCGCAGAGGATTGGGGTTCAGCTCCCAGCACCCACATGGGACAGTTTACAGACCCTGTAGCTTCAGCTTCAGGGGAAGCCAGTGCCTCTGGCCTCCATGTGCATACCCTCACTCATGTGCATACCTATACATACACACAGACTCAATGAAGAATTTCTTAAAAAGAACAGCTCGCTGGTGGTGGCACACGTCTTTAATCCCAACACTTGGGAGGCAGAGGGAGGCAGGGGTAAATGGAGCTCTGTGAGTTCGAGGCCGGCATTGTCTACAAAGTGAGTTCAAGGACATTAAGGGTTACACAGAGAAACCCTGTCTTGGAAAAAAAAAAGACAATAATGATGTATACCATGTGCTCTGTGTGTATGTGCATGCCTGTATGAATGCACATGCACATGTATGATTTATACATACATGCTTGTATGGAGGTAAGAGGTCAACAGCAGGTGTCTTCCCCAATCATTCTCTACCCTTTTTTTTTTTTTTTTTTTGAGACAGGATTCATCATGCAGCCCTGGCTGGCCTCATCAATATGTAAAATATGTAGATCAGGCTGGTCTAGAACCTACATAGATTTTCCTGCCTCTGCCTCCCGAGTGCTGGGATTAAAGTGTGTACCACCATACTTGGTCAATAAAACAAATTAAAAAAAAAAAAGAGCCGGGCGGTGGTGGCGCACGCCTTTAATCCCAGCACTCGGGAGGCAGAGGCAGGCGGATCTCTGTGAGTTCGAGACCAGCCTGGTCTACAAGAGCTAGTTCCAGGACAGGCTCCAAAGCCACAGAGAAACCCTGTCTCGAAAAACCAAAAAAAAAAAAAAAAAAAAAAAAAAAAAGATTGGGCATGATGGCCCATGCTTTCAAATTCAGCACTCAGCTGGCAAAGACAGATGGATTTCTGTGAGTTCCAGGCCAGTGAGGGCTACATAGAGAGAATGTGTCTCCAAAACAAAACCAAACCCCAAACCCCCAGTGAAGTTGTTCAAGACCATCCATAGGCACATAACTCAAGGCCAACGTGGGCTGCATGAGACCCTGATTCGTAAACTAAGTAAATCAGTAGCTGGAAAGAGCTACCGTGGCTGATTCAGACATCATCAAGAGGTATCTGGACCCATGCATTCTTCACACAGAGGTTGGAAATGCCAGGATATCTGTTTCCCAGAGGAATCCAGCACTGAGGGAGCTTGAGAAATAGCCCAATTTTTTTTTTTTTTTTTTTTTTTTTTGGTTTTTCGGGACAGGGTTTCCCTGTAGTTTCTAGAGCCTGTTCTGGAACTAGCTCTTGTAGACCAGGCTGGCCTCGAACTCAGAGATCCGCCTGCCTCTGCCTCCCGAGCGCTGGGATTAAAGGCGTGCGCCACCACCGCCCGGCTTAGCCCAAGTTTTTGACCAAGGGCGAAGTCCAGTCCTCCCTCCTTAACAACCCCCAGACAGGACCTGATGGAGGCCGCAGAAGTGACGACGTGTGGCCAGGAGCACGTGAAGACCCACTTCCCCCAACTTACCGCCAGGTAGGCCAGAGCTGGGGTGCCATTGAGGCAGATCTCCATTGGTGTCTCTTGATTGTAGCGGGTGTCAAAGGGCCGTGGCCAGGTAGAAGGGATGGAGCTACCGGGCTGCCCTAGAAACCAGTAGGCCTCAAAAATCTTGGTCAGGTCTCGAGCGAGGCAGCTGCAGTTATACATGACCACGCCCAGTTCCTTGACCTGTGGGAGTGCAGTGATGAGGCCGGGGACTGTGGCGCTCACTGACGACGGCTGTCACGTTCTATCTGCGGCCTCGCTCAACTCTGTCACCCAATCTTTCCCTGCACCTCCACTCTGAAGTGCTAACACCCTAGAACTTAAAAGTATAGCCACAAACTTGACTTCTGTTTTGAAGAAACATTCAGTCGTTGCAAAGTTGCAGGGCTTTTATTTTCTTGGGGCGCTGGGTGCTGAAATTAGGGTTTTACACACAATAGGCAGGTGCAGGCCTGCAACACTAAGTCCGGTGACCTACTTGTTTCTTGAGACTTTGCACCTGTTGCTTCTGCCCTATGCCAGCCAGCACCAGCTCAGCCTCAGGTGTTTGCTCCCCAGACCGTGCCAGGCATTCCCCTGGGCTCTCAACAGTCCCCAGTGGGAAGGTAGACAAGCACATGGGAATGCTATGTGTTAAGCATGTCCCTGCATAGCTGTTGAGATGAGGAGTCAAGGGAAGTATTCACAGGGGTGAATTAGAGTTGTGTCTGTTCTGAGTCAGTCCCTCTTGTGCTGGTCCCTGCTGATGCTTCAGGCAGATTTAGCTATCTCCTCCTCTGGGGACCCTTCCTGAAGATCCCAGGTTGGGTCCGATGTCTGCTTTAGACTGCTACAGTCAGCCCGCTGTGTTCCCCCATTCCAGCTCGGAGCTCTGCTTGTACCTCCTCATTCCACCCTAGATCCTCTCTCTGCCTCAACTTCCCCATTCTATCCTTGACCACCCTGCCCTTGACACCTTCCAACCTCATCTCCGAGCTCCTGCCTGTGCTTTCCTTCAATCCTACCTCATTTGACCTGCTACCTGCCTATCCCCATCCTTCCCAGACCCTCTGCCTGCACCCCCATCCCATGCTGGATCCTCTGCCTGCACCCCCATCCCACCCTGACATGGCTTGCACCACCATCTCACCCCAGTCTTTGTTTCTTTCCCATCCTGGCCCTGACTCTCTGAGTTGTAGCTGCCTGGTGATAAGCCAGGCTCCACACTGAATTGCACATCTGGGAAACCTACCTGTTACCCCCACGTTCCCAGAGCCCCCCAGGTCAGAGATGGGCTTCAAATACACACAAGGAATGTACAATGAAGGCCAGGTAAGTGGGTAGCACCTCCAGTGCTCTGTGTCCTGGCAATTGCCAGCAGGACTCAGAGGGAGCCCTAAGCTGCTGTAGGAACAAGGTTCAGAGGGCTGAACCACAGAATGTATAGGGAAGTGCAGGAGGAGACAGTGAAGGTGGGCAGGGTATACACAGACCTGGGTTAGAGAGCGCCAGTCCATGTTAGCACTGCCCAGGTAAAAGTGGGTCTGATCCACCACCCAGAACTTGGTGTGCAGGACACCATGGGTCAGCTTCTGCATGTCCACCATGCGGACTTGGGCACCTGTGACCAAGAGCAGGGGCAGCAGTCAGGGGCCAGCATGGGCAGCCCCAGGCCCGCCACCCTTGTGTTGCCAGCTCACCACTCTGGAGCAGGGATTGCAGGTCAGCCAGAGGTCCGTTGGGTTTGCTCACAGCGATGCGAACCTTCACACCTCGGGGTGCCAGAGCCTGGAGCTGCTGGAGAACCTCTTCACCCTGTGGGAGACAGCTACTGAGGGGCTGGGCCAGCCAGTGCTCCAATATCAGCCTCACAGGTTCCCCCATTAAAATGAACAGACTTCACTTCAACCTTAGAGGATTCACAGATTATGACAACAAACCCCTTCATCTTTCTTTGTGTGCGTGGTGCTGACTCAGAGCCTTGAGCATGACAGGCAAGTGTTCTACTCCAGAGTTACATACACAGTCCCTTTTTGGTTTTTTTCCAAGACATGTTTCTCTTGTGTATCCCTGGCTGTCCTGGAACTCACTCTGTAGACCAGGCTGGCCTCGAACTCACAGAGATCCGCCTGCCTCTGCCTCCTGAGTGCTGGGATTAAAGGCGTGCACCACCATTGCCTGGCTAATACTCTCCTTTTTGTAAAGATTTTATTACTGTGTATATGTGAGCGTGTGTATGTATGTATGTATGTATGTATGTATGTATGCATGTATGTATGTATACACACATGTGGATGTCAAAGAACAACTTTCATTCCTTTGTGGGTTCCTGGGATTGAACTCAGGTTGTCAGGTCTGTCTGGTAAGCAGTTTTACCTGCTGAGCCATCTTCCCAGGCCCTACTTTTCTATTTTACTTCAACAGAATCTCCTTAGATTGCTTGGGCTGATCATAAACTTGATTTGAAGCTGCAGTAGGACTTAAACTTATCATTCTCCTGCCTCAGCCTCCAAGTAGCTGGAACTATCAGCATGCGCCACAAGGACCAGCTTCCAGAATGTTGGGATTCCAGATGAGCACCCTCATGCCAGGCTTAACAATCACATCTCCCCCGCACACACACCCTGGAGACAGGGTTTCTCTGTGTAGCCCAGGTAGTTCTGAACTCACTCGGTACACCAGGTTGGCCTTGAACTCCCAGAAATCTGGTGCCTTTCTGCTTCCTGAGTGCTAGGATTAAAGGCGTGTGCCACCACAGCCTAGCTTCTAACAATCGTATCTTAACAGTAAACACTCAGAACGAGCTGAGTCTGTTCCAGGCTCTGGACTAAATGTGCACAGAGCCCACCGCGCCCTCACAGGAGCCCAGCAGAGGAACAGCAAGCCGTTTGCCATTTTCAGATAAGGTGAGGGAAGCCTGGGAGGAGAAGGGAACTGCCTAAGGTCACACACAGCAAGGAAGGTGGCAGCCAGGCTTGGGCTGAACTTGTTCCTTCTTTGTGTGATGGATTCAGGGTGACATCTTCAAGCCCAATTCATCATAACAAAAGTTACTCCTTGACATTCAGAGGCCTCCAGATAATCAGGACTCCAAAACACCACCCTTCCTTCAGAAGGCTGTCTGAAGTCAGCTATTACTAAACACCTGTGTCCAGTTAGCCTGTAGGATATGCCACCTGTCGCCACGGTGGCAGGAAGTCCCTCCCCCTTCACTATCACTATTCCCACAGCCAGTTTGGGACCCCGGTGGGGAACGGGTGGAGGTCAGCGAGGCTTGTGGGTACCTGCTGGGCAGAGGGCTCTTGAGTGTGGGTGTCATTGTTGGTGAGGGTCCAGTAGAAGGATGCGATGTCCAGACTGCTATGAGCACCGGCAAGGAGGCCCAACCAGGCCTGGCTAGTGGAGGGGTTGCTCGTGGTGGCGTTGGGGAACTCCAGACCCTCAGGGATGCTCTCCACCAGCACGGCTCTAAAGGTATGGAGGACATCTGTCAGTCACAGAGGGCCAGAGATGACAGGTTGGGACAGAAAGGCTCTGCTGGTTCCCAGATGTGGATGAAAGTCTGGTATGTGTGTGCCACTGGTCTGTCTAGAGGTGTGGGAGGGATGCGTGGTGTGTGTGCGCGCGTGTGTGTGTGCGCGCGCGCGTGTGTGTGTGTGTGTGTGTGTGTGTAGATGTAGACGAGAGATGCTGTGCCCATGTGTTCACAGACCTGTATAAAGGATGATGACGCTGTGGCTGCCATGGAAACAGCAAGGGGGGGGGAGTGGGCATGGACGTGGGCACACACAACCCCCTCACCACAGCACTGGGTACACCAAAGCGCGTGGTGCTCTTACAGGCCCAAGTGCCCCTGGGCTGGCAGGACCCCTCCCATCCACCATCCAGCTCTCCTTCCACTTACTCGCAGGGGTCATAGCAGGGGGCTGGGCGCTGGTTGGGTCCAAATAGATGCAAGTCCCCATATTCCCATAGAAACAGCTGAGTCATCAGGGCACCAAAGCCCACCACCGCCAGGATAAGGACCAGCAGGACCCAGCGGGCTTTCTGTGGGGGAGGGGAAGGGAGTTGTCAGCCTACACAAGGCTGGTCACCACGACAGTCTGACAAAGTTCAAGGGGAGCAGCTTATTCCTACCTTCTCTGCTGCCTTCCATGCCTCAATTTCATTCATGGGCAGTTCTCCTGCAGGCTCCTCCACAGGGACCTTCAGCTGTGGGATTAGGAAGGGATGATGGGAGTGGGAGTAACAGGATGATTTGGTGGGTCTCCTGCCTTTCAAAACACCCAGCCCTCCCCGCTAGGCACCCCATCCTCCTACCTCCTGGTACATCAGTTTAGGCTTCATATTGCCTGGCAGCTGGGAGACTGCAGAGCCGAGGCGGCAAGGTGGGTGTGTCGGGGACTGGAGGCTGGGGAAAACAAAAAAGCAGGCACTGTGTGGGGCGGTCTGGGCTTTCAGGGGTATCGCAGAAAAGTGGATGTTCTTGAGCTTATGAGATCCACCAAAACCCTTTATCCGAAGATCACGGGGGCCCTTGGCCCTATGCCCGTCACCCCATAAGGAGGAAGCTGGTCGCTGGTCAGCAGGGATGTTGAAATCCCTGAAGGACCAACGAATCTGATTTTTTTTTTTTTAATCACTCCAGTGCCGTCATCCTGCCACCTTTCAAAGCCTTCAGCTTGTCTGTCATTAGCACCCACGTTGTTCCCCATCGGCAACCCTTTTTGTTCCCTGCTGAGCTCGAATCTAGATTATTCCAAAAATACATTCCTAGTTGGGGGCCTGTGGAGCCCCGAATCTCTGTGCCTGGTTCTTCTCAGCCTTGGGATGACTCACGGAATGTTCCAGGTGGAGCGTCCGCCTAGTCCCAGGTAGACTTACCTGACCAGACACCTGAGGCTCACAGCACAGGGCCATCGCGGCCTCCCGGTTCCCACACTCCCGCACCCAGCCCCCTCCCTAATACGACCCCGGTCTTACTCCGGCGGCGGCTGCTACCTCGGTGGGGCCCCAGCTTCTGCTGAAGCAGCTGAGTAGGGGCGGGAGGAAAGAGGAGGCGGGCCCTCCGAGAACCACGCCCACTGCAGCGGGGAGTCTGCGCAGTGCGTGCAACAGTTCCTCTGCGGTGGGGAAGCGGGTAATCTCCAGCAACCTGGCGAGGCGTGTATGTGGGGTAGGGGAGTACGGGCTTCGTCACGCGCCACCCCAGTCCCACCATACCCCGAGAGAGACCGAAAGTTGGAGAAAAAGGAATTCTCACCCTTTTTCTGATCTACAAATGTGAATGTTTGTACCACGGCCACCTAGTGAAAAACAAGTAAGATTAATCTTGAAGACACTCATAAGATAAAATGGGGAGATCAAGGTTGAATAATGTAACTGAAAGAGGGGGGCAAGCTCAGCAGAAGACAGCGCACGCAGTGGGATGGGAAACCTGTCGCTGGTGGCCACAGCGGTGGTGGATTTTCTGGTAGTCTGTGGAGACGACGGTATTTCTTTTAAGTCAACTGATATTTTTAGGGATTAAAATAAAAAACTCCGAAGTTTCTGGAGCCCACATTCTATCCATGCCAGATTTAAAAAAAAAAAAAAAGACAAAAAACGTTCTTTTAATGCTGTTTATTTAGTTAGGTCTTTTGAGCCCAGGCTGATGCAAATCGGATTTAAAGCTAGGGAAATAAAAAGTGGTCCCTTCTCACTTATCTCCACCTAGCCAGCCCCAAAATGCACAGGAAGTGACAGAGACCAGCCTGCATTGCTACTGAGGTGCACAAATAGCCTGTGGTTGCCTCCAAAGGATGGCCCTCTTGGTTTGTGTATGTGTGATACACATACAGCCCAGGGCACTCACTGTAAATGCTCTACCGAGGGGCTACATCCCCAGCCGACTTTCTTATTATTAATTAACTTTTTTGGGTGGGTGGTGAGTGGTTTTACACAAAGTCTCATACTCTGGATCAGGCTAGTTTGTAACCCATTGTATAACCTAGACTGATCTTTTAGCAATCCTTCCTGAGTCTCCCAAGTCCTGGTCTTATAGCCCCATTTCCTGCATAACCAGGAAGACTGAGGCAGGAGGATATCAATGAAGTCTAGGCCAGCCTGGGCTACAGAGTGAGACACAGTCTCAGAAAAGAGAAACAAGCTGGGCAAGGTGGTGCACACCTTTAAACCCAGCACTCTGGAGGCAGAGGCAGGCAGCTCTCTCTCTCTCTCTCTCTCTCTCTCTCTCTCTCTCTCTCTCTCTCTCTCTCTCTCTCTCTCTCTCTCTCTTTGGTTTGGTTTTTCGAGACAGGGTTTCTCTGTGTAGCTCCGGCTATCCTAAAACTCACTCTGTAGCCCAGGCTGGCCTCGAACTCACAGAGATCCACCTGCCTCTGCCTCTCTTAAGTGCTGGGGTTAAAGGCGTGCGCCACCACCATCAGGCTGCTGTGCAGATCTCGTGTGAGATATCTCGAAAAAGAAAAGAAAAACCAGGATCCAAAAACCAGCAAGCAAGGACAAGTGCCAAGGTTGTCTGAGGCTGTGGGAAAGAACCCAAAGACACAGAAGATAGCAGCCTTGGGTCAGGGCAGGGAGGAGAAAAGAAGGCTTGAATTTATTATTTCTGGAGGCTTTGATGAGAAGGGTTTTATTGAAGAATACAAGGCTGGAAATGGGGCATGAAGGCACAAGTCAGTCATCCCAGCAGCACTTGGGAGGTGAAAGCAGGAACTCACCAGGAGACAGGCCTGAGTTCCAGGAAAAAAAGAAGGGGTGGTTAAGAACAAACACTGCTCTTGGAGAGGACCACAGGGGCAGCTCACACCGCCTGTAACTCCAGCTCCAGGGAATGCAATGCCCTTTCACGGTCATGACATACACACACACACACACACACGTAGACCAGACTGTCCTGGAACTCACAGAGATCCCCCTGCCTGCTGAATTCTGGGATTAAAGGCGTTCACCACCACCACCTGGCATAAACCTTTTATAAAATTAATTTAGCAGGACATGGTGGTATCCACCTGGCATTCTAACAGTCTCTAGTTTGAGGCAGAGGACTGTTGAAATCTGAGGCCAGCATGGGCTATACAGACCCTGTATGAAACGATAAATTGTTAAATTATTTTAAATACTATTTTTAATTTCTCTTTCTCTCTTCCTTCCTTTTTTCTTTTTCTTTTTCTTTTTTTTTTGTTTTTTGTTTTCTCGAGACAGGGTTTCTCTGTGTAACAGCACGAGCTGTCCTGGAACTAGCTCTGTAAACCAGGCTGGCCTCTGCCTCCCCAATGCTGGGATTAAAGGTGTGGTCAACACTGCTGGCCTATTTTTAATTTCTTTTTTTAAAATTTATTTATTTATTATGTATATAATATTCTGTCTGCATGTATGCCTGCAGGCCAGAAGAGGGCACCAGACCTCATTACAGATGGTTGTCAGCCACCATGTGGTTGCTGGGATTTGAACTTCGGACCTTTGGAAGAGCAGGCAATGCTCTTAACTACCGAGCCATCTCTCCAGCCCCCTATTTTTAATTTCTCTAAAAATTATTTTTTATTACATTTATTCTGTGTGTGTCATGACACTCATGTGGAGGTCAGAGGGCACTCGGCAAGAGTCAGTTCTCTTCTTACCAGTCTGACCAGCAGGTTGAACTCAGGCAGTCAGGCACACTCACAAAAGTATTCACTGAGCCATTCTGCCAGCCCAAATGCTTATAATTTCTATAAAGATTATGAGGTGTAATTGGCTCAGTTCCTTGTTGCGGTGTCCCTTCTCCCCACCTCTAGCCTCCAGAGACCAGTGGCCTTGGAGCAAGAGTCAGACCCACACTGGGGGAGGGGGCGGTCATAAAGAGTATGGCTGAAGTACTCAGGGCAGCCAGAAGCTAAGCTGGCATTCCTTCATGGCCATGCCACCTTCATGCAGGTGTTCCCACGGCTCCAGTACAATCAACCCAGCTGATCCTCCTACTCAGTTTCCTTTTTTTTTCCAAGTTTAATTATTTATCATGTGTACAGTGTTCTGCCTGTATGTATACCTGAACACCAGAAGAGGGAGCCAGATCTCACTACAGATGCTTGTGAGCCACCATATGGTTGCTGGAAATTGAACTCAGGACCTCTGGAAGTGCTCTTAACCTCTGAGCTATCTCTCCAGCCCCTCAGTCTCCTTTTATATATGGGGTGCACCTCAGCCTGGAAATGTACCTTCTTCCTGTCCACAGAATAGCCCCTCGTTCCTTGGCTTTGGTCCTGTCTGTGTTCAAGTATCTCACCACAATCTGTAAACAAAGAGGAAACAAAACTGGCTGGGCTCTTTTTTTTTTAATTATTTATTTTATATGTATGGGTGTTTGCCTGCATGTGTGTCTGTGTACCATATATGTGCCTAATGCCCAAGGAGGCCAGAAAAGGCCATCAGATTCCTTGGCACTGGAGTTACAGATGGCTGTAAGGGGCCATTTGGATGCTGAGAACTGAACCGTGGTCTCTGGAAGAGCAGTCAGTGCTCTGAAGGGCTGAACCATCTCTTCAGCCCCAGCTGGGCTGTTAAGATAGATGCCGGGGGGCTGGAGAGATGGCTCAGAGGTTAAGAGCACTGACTGCTCTTTTAGAGGTCCTGAGTTAAGTTCCCAGCAACCACATGGTGGCTCATAACCATCTGTACTGAGATCTGACGCCCTCCTCTGGCGTGCGGGCATACATTGAGGCAGAATGTTGTATACATAATAAATAAATAAATCTTTAAAAAAAAGATAGATGCTGGGTCCCGGCTCCCTGGATATTCACCTTCTGATGGCAGGAGCAGCAGGAGACTTGCTCTGCATCTCTTGTCATCAGCAATGCCTTGGATGGGAGAGTTCAGAGTTCAGATCTTATCCTCGCCACTTTCTTGCTGAGTGGCTTCAGTCTTGGCTTTCTGAGCACAGCTGGCCTGATTTACAAAGCTGGCATCATCTTATATCTAGGGATGTATGAATATTAAATGGGCAAGCCCTAAGCTCTGGGCTCAAAACTAGGAAACCTGGGGAAGGCAGCCGCCATCCGTGAGCCTCATATCCATTCCTTTTTCCTTTGAAACAAGATCTCTCTATTGAGCACTGGCTGTCCTGGAACTCAGAGAGATCCTCCTGCCTCTACCTCCAAAGTTCTGGGATTCAAGGTGTAACAATCATGCCAGGTACAATCATTCTTTTGTTTGTTTGCTTTTTTTTTTTTTTTTTTTTTTTTTTTTTTTGAGATAGGGTTTCTCTGTGTAGCCCAAGCTGTCCTGGAACTTGCTCTGTAGACCAGGCTGGCCTCGAACTCACAGATATCTACCTGCCTATGCCTCCCAAGTGCTGGGACTAAACACATGCACCACCACCACCCAGCTTAGCCTTGTGCTTTCTTAAGGCCACTAAATCCATCTCCACTTTCTGGGCTGCTGGGATTACACCTGATCTGGTTTATCCTCATTCATTCTCTCTGTCTCTCTCCAGTCTTGCTATATAGCCCTGGCAGGCCTGGAACTCATTGTGTAGACCAGGCTGGCCTTTGATCCTCTTGCCTCTGCCGAGTGCCACCACACCTTATTTCTTTTGGTTTTTGTCTTTTGAGACAAAGTCTTACTAGGTGACCCTGTCTGGCCTGGAACTTCACTATGTAGATCAGATTGTTCAGGAAACTCAAAAGAGGTCTGCCTGTCTCCACTTCCTGAGCACTGGAATTAAAGGCATGTTTGTTTGTTAACTTTAAAATTACATTTATTTGTTTGTTTGTTTGTCTATTTATTGTGTGTGTGCTTGGTCTGAAGAACAAATTATTCAGTTCTAGAATAGCATCACAGACAGAAAGTGCCCCTGAACTAGAACTCACAACTGTAAGCTGTCCCATTCCTGCTAAGCACCTTTCTATGGCACCCCAGCGCCCTCAGGTACAGAACTTCTCGCCATGTCCTACAGGGACCCGTGTGCACTCTGTGGACCACTACCCACTACTGCAGCTCCAGTTCCCGAGTCTGCATTCTTGTCACCGGTCTCTAGGTCCCTGAACTCTAGCGCAGCAAGTTGCACGGCCTGTGTTCCCACAGACCTCCCTCCAGCTATGTCTCCAGGCTGTCTCACTAGCTCTCCCAACTCTGCTCTTTTTTGTCTTTTCTTTTTAATTTGGGACAGGATCTCACTATGTAACCAAGGCTGGTCTTGAACCTGGACGTTTCTTCCTGGCCTTAAAGGTATCCAGGTACCTGTGTCAAGGACACTGTTGATTGAGGTGGCACTTGCTTGTAATCCCAGCAGTTAGGGGAAATGTATTTTATTTTTATTTATTATGTATACAATATTCTGTCTGTGTGTATGCCTGCAGGCCAGAAGAGGGCACCAGACCCCATTACAGATGGTTGTGAGCCACCATGTGGTTGCTGGGAATTGAACTCAAGACCTTTGGAAGAGCAGGCAATGCTCTTAACCTCTGAGCCGTCTCTCCAGCCCGGGAAATGTATTTTAGTTTGGTGTCATCACTTATGGCTGCCATTCTAGCACTTTGGAGGTAGAAGTAGGAGGATTGGGAGTTCAGGGCCTTTTCTCTCCCTACCTTCCTTTCTACCAAGGTGGCCTATACTCGGATACCCACCAGCCTCTGCTTCCCATGCTGGGATTAAAGGCGTGTGCCACCGCCACCATCTTTCTACCTAGTTTTCAGGGTCTTCAATTCCTAGTCTAGGTGTCACCACTTCTTCAGTCCTGGGACTTGTCCCAGACCCCGTGTGTCTACTTGGGCCCCTGAGGATCTGGTCCTACTTTGACCTGGCCTTATCCACCAGGCTCATCCTCACTCCAGCCACCTCCCCAGGTCCCCACTCTTCGTCAACCTTCCATGCCCTACCCATATGGAATAATTTGTACTTCTGCTCAAGATCTCTGTGGCTCCCTCAAGTCCCTAGAACAAAGTCCCAGCTACCTCCTGTAGCCCCAGGGCCTTAAATGATGCCCTCATCCCCACCTTGTGAGCCGGTAGCTTACTCCCTTACCACCCCTAACACCTCCTGGCACTGGGTTTGTAGACTCACTGTTTGTGTGGCCACTGTGCATTTCACAGACAAGAAAGTAGGGATTGTTGAGGCACGATTTGGTGACCAGGGTCATGCACAGGTTTAGGGGAAAAGTTGGGACCCTGGCATACCCTAGGCTTTAATACCACACTGCAAAAATCTGTACAACATGTACCCATGGAGGAAGAAAGCTGGGTGGCTACTTGTGGGGAGTGTGGAGTCAGGAGATAAAGAGGTCAGCTGTCAGAAGAGAGATGGAGCCACTAGGGCAGTGTGAGGGTCATCTAAGGGGAGATGGAGCCAGGAAAGATGGGATTAACTGATATGAAGAGATTTAGGGTGAATGAGGGTTTTATGGAGGAGAAATGACAAGAGAGATAGATGTGTGGGTGACTAAGACGATGCTAGAAAAAGACTGGCTCAGCATGCCTGTAATTCCTGCACTCAGGAGGCTGAACAAATGGATCAAACATTCAAGGCCAGTCTGAGATGCAGGTGAATTCGAGGTCAGTTTGGGTTACAATGGGACCCTGTCACATAAATAGAGAAAACTGTACATTTAGGGCCAGTCAGGGTTTAAGGGGAATAAAAACGAGTAAAAAGGTGATGTGCTGGAGATGGCTCAGCCCCTAAAAGCACTTGCTGCTCTTCCAGAGGGCCTGAGTTAGAAAGTCAGTTCCCGGATCGGGTGGCTCACAACCATTTGTAACTGCAAATGCAGGGAATCTGACATCTTCTCATCTACTCGGGCTATTGCAGTTGTGTATCTGTGATACACAAATAATTAAAAACAAAAATAAAATATTTTTTAAAGGAGGGGTGATGTAAGGAAGGTCCTGGCGACAGAACTGGGAGCGGTGGTGACGATTTAAGTGGGGCTCGACTTAAGAGAAGGAATGGGGGCACCTAAGGACGACAGAAGAGAGATGCATTACAGACGAGAGGGTGACATAGGGACAGCAGCAGAAGTGTCACGACCCCAGCTCGCACAGTACCTGCACTCCAGGGCTTCTACTCCAGAACCCAGCCCCGCCTTCTTTCTCAACTGTGCGCAGGCGCACTCCCCTAGGCTGAGGGCGGGGCAGGGGCCGACTTGAGCGTTTCTGATTGGCCGTAGTTGGTGAGGAGGAGGAGCCCGGGAGACTGCGTGTCCTCACGTGACGGCGATCGACGCACTCTCTCGCTGGTTGGCGGCTACGAGGGCTAGAGCGGCCAGGTGGGCGGGCCAGTCAGATCCGGTATCAAGGACAGGACTTCCGGGGCGGGCGGCCCAGGCGGTGGGAGGAGTGGCTGACAGTTGGCGCGACCGGGAGGGTGGGCAGGCGGCTCGTGGGGGTGCGGGCCCGCGGGGCCAGGTGAGGTGCGGGCCTGGGTGGCGGGACTGGGTTGGAGAAGGCTGGGTGGGGATGGAGATGTAGAATGACCAATGGTCTGGAGTCCCAGTGCGGACCACACTGTACGACCAGATAAGTGATTTCTCTTTCCGAGTCTCAGTTTCCTCCTCTGTACAATGGGGCCCGAAACAAACTGTAGTACCCTTTAAATGGGACGTCAGCTTGTGCTCGCCAGGGCTGCTCTCAGAGCTCCTGTCGTTGCTCTTCCATCCTTGTTAGAGCTGATCAGATGGGTACTTGCGCGGGAGATGGACGAGCTAGCAGGGTTCGAATCTCAGCTCCCTGTGCAGCATTAGGACTGTGTCTTTACCTCTCGGAACCCAAGTTTCCTCTGCACAATGATAGTCTCAGCTTCATAGGTTCATCGTGCAGCTTTTGATGAATGTCTTTGGCAAACCAAGAGCTCAGTGGATTGGGATTGTGGTAGCTGGGAGTCCCAACAAAATACAAGAGAAGCCTAGAGAAAGCAAGGAAACAGCCGGGAAGATCGACACTCTGATATTTGCCGAGTATTGAAGTAGAGATTTAAAGTACTGACAGATGCATGTTTCTCAATTTAAAAGGGGAAATTTACATTGTTATCCTTCTTAGGAAATTAACATTGCTTGCCAGGAGAAGGAAAACTTAACTTAAAATACAATAGTAATAGACCAATCTCTTCAATGTGGGCAGTAAATGAAAGATACTTGAAAATTGGACGATTTACTTATTTGTGAGACCGAGTTTTTCTGTGCAGCCCTGATGATTTATTTATTTATTTATGAGACTGAGTTTTTCTATGCAGACCTGATGATTGATTGATTGATTTAGAGACCTAGTTTTTCTATGCAGCCCTGATGACTTATTTATTTATTTATGAGGCCGAGTTTTTCTATGCAGCCCTGATCTTCCTTCCTTCCTTCCTTCCTTCCTTTCTTCCTTCCTTCCTTCCTTCCTTTTCTTTCTTTCTTTGACCGAATTTTTCTATGTAGCCCTGGCTGTGTTGTAACTCGGTAGACCAAGCTGGCCTCCAGTTCACAGAGATCCACCTGCCTCTGCTTCTGCCTCCGCCTCCCAAGTGCTGGGATTAAAGGTGTGCTCCACAATGTCCGGCTGGCTAAATAGTCATACTTGGTGCCCATCTCACACCTGCATGCAACTAACGTTGGGTTAGCTCCACAACTCACTAGTTTAGTTAGATTTAACTTAATATACTTACTATGTGCCGTAGTTGTAGGAACTTTGAGTTTGCACATTCTATCCCCCTAACACCTTTTAAATTTTTAATTAATTAATTAATTTTTTTTTTAAAGACAGTTTCTCTGTGTAGCTTTGGAGGCTGTCCTGGAACTTGCTCTGTAGACCAGGTTGGCCTTAAACTCAGCGATCTGCCTGCCTCTGCTTTCCAAGTGCTGGGATTGAAGGCATGCGCCACCACCACTGGGTTTAAAATTTCTAAAAAGATAGGTTTTATTATGTGGATGTGTGTGTGTTAGGTCAGAGGAAAACTTGACCTAGTGGCCTTCACCTTGCCTCTGAGAACACCTTTAAAGACTTTCCATCCTTCATGGACACTGCGGAATTTGTGTGGAGATTAGGACAGCCTTTGAGAGTCAGTTCTCTCCATTGCAGGGATGGGACTCCTGTGGTCTGAGTTGGAGGTAAGCCCCCTTGAGTAGATTATCTTATCTTTTTTTTAAGTACTTGCTAGGCATGTGCTCCGCCATTGAAGAGTTTCCCAGCCCTGGACTTTTTGAGGTAGGGTCTCTTTGTGTAGCACATCTGGCCTGGAACTCAAAATTTCAGCATCAGTTTCCGAGTTTTGGGATTACAGCTGCCTGCTGGTGCGATGGGTAGCAATAGGATTGTTTAGATGGCTCTGAGAGGTGAGTCCCAGAAAAGTATAGCAAAACCAGACTCGGTCTAAGCTCCCTGCCCCCTCCCTTTACTTCTCCACTCCTCTTGGTTTCTTTGAGACAAGGCCTTGGTATTTAGCCTTGGCTGTCCTCAAATTCTTGGAGCTTCTACTGCAGCCTCCAAAACCATGCTCTTGATTCAAGTCTCCTAAGGACATAAAAGCATCTGGACTCTTGTAAATGGTAATTCCTTGAGTTTTAAACATGTTAATTTTGTCAATTTTCACTATTCAGAAAGATATGAACTCTAAAATATTAATCTGTGTGTGTGCCCGTACTCATTTGTATGTATGCTCGTGTGCAGGCGTGCGTGTGTATACATGCCTGTGGATGCCAACCCAGTCCTTCTTTACCTTATGTTTTGAGTCAGTGTCTCTCATTCAATGTGGAGCTCATGCATTGGGCAGACAGGCTGGCCACTGAGCTCCAGGGGTCCTCCTGTTTTCTCCTCCTCCATGCTTGGCTTTATAAGAAGTAGGTGGTGGGATTTAAACTCAAATCTTCATGCACAAGACTGACTGAGCCACCTCCCCAGCTGGGGAGATGAACTTTTTAAAAAGAGAATTCATTTATTTTTCTGTATATGTGTATTTACTGGCCTGTGCGTGTTTGCACCATACGCATGCCTGATGTGCTGGGAGCCCACGCTGTTGGATCCCCTGGGACTGAAGTTACAGGTGGTCGTGGCCTGCTGTGTGAGTACTGGGAACCAAACCAAAGCAAGGAGCTGTGTTAACCCCTGAGCCATCTCTCTGGCCCCTGGAAATGGATTTTTAAGATAGTAGGGAGAGGAAGCTCTGTGCCGGGAAGGTAGAGGCAGAAAGATGATGAATTCATGGCCAGTTTGACTAATTCAGGAGACCCAGTTTCACCAAACTAAAATAGGCAAAATAGTGTTAGGGAGCTGAAACTGAGTTGACAGCGACTTCACTGCCCTAGGGAATTCTGGTTTAGGATTAAGTGAGGCTTTCAAGGAAAGGGTGGTTATGCCTGCTGTGTAGCAGTCCCTCGGTCTCCAGTCAATGGACTGACCTGAGTTCAGGTCCTAGCCCTGCTGCGAACCTGCTGTGTGTTCTTGGGCTTACCATGCTCTCTGTCTTTAACTTTATTTCCTCTTTTTACTCATTTTTCTTCCTCCCAGGCTCACCATGCAGAACCACTGAGATGTGCATATTCCCAGTTCCTGGCACAGAGTAAACACTCGCGAGGACCTGCTCCATGGGCTTCGGAATCAGAGAGAACTCACTTCGGAATCTCAGAAAGGTCAGAGTACATGTGACACTTGGCAAGTGTCTGTTCCTTGCTGAGTCAGGTGTGTTTTTTAATTGACGAGAACGGAACTAATAATAGTCTTGTGAGGCTGTTGGAAGGCATCTTTGTGGTCCTCTGACCTGGTGGCTACTTGGTGCTTGGTATGTGACATCTCCTGACTTTCTCAGGGCTGTTTTTTGTACTGTTATTGGTGTCAGATCCAGAACTTGCTGTATAGGAAGGCTAGCCTTGAACTTCTGATCCCAAGTGCTGGGACTGCAGGTGTGTTGAACCTGGTGCGTATGGTGCTGGTGATTGAGCCCAGAGCTCATATGTGCTAGGCAAGTACTCCCCCAGTGAATTACCCCTGTAGCCCCACCTACCTATCGAGACTGGGTCTTGCTGTACAACCCAGGCTAGCCTTGAACATGCTGTTCATAGCTTGGGCTGGCCTCCAAAGCTCTTCAACCTCCTTTAAATAATTGATCATCTCAGTGAAAATTGGTTTTCCATTTCTTTGGAGCCTCTTGGGGTCTGGTACCCACTTCTACCCCATCCCCTTCCAGTCTGGCTCTTAGGCACACTGGAGGAGCTTCTGGCTTAGGGCGCTAGACTCATTGTCCCCTTTTCTGGAACATTCTTCCTCTAAAAGAACCACACACTCACTGACCCTCCCTCAGGTCTCTACGTGACACCTCAGTCTTGGCAGATCAGCCTCTTGGAATGGCTCCCATCCTTCCCCAGCCATCCATGCTTTCTCCACAGCCACTGCCTTTCTAGCTGTTTTGTTTGCTGTCTGTCCCCTGCTTCTCTGCCCCCAATTGGGCTCCATGGTTTTGTCCTCCTCGGGATGGTGAAGTATCTTCCACATTGAAGGTTCTTGGGAAACCTGTTTGTTTATTTATTTTGCTGAGGACCAGACCCAGCCTTGCATATGCTAGGCCAAAATTCTGTCACTGAGCTACATACCAACTAAATCTTTTGTTTTATGTTTGATGCAGAGTCTTATGTATCCTAGGCTGGCCTCGAACTCATTAACCTCCTGTCTCAAGTCTTCTGAATGCTGGGATTTCAGATACTCTTCCCTGCCTAGTTTCTGTCTTATGTTTGAGAAAGAGCCTCACACTGGATGTGGTGACATACTTATTTAGTCCCAGCATTGCAGGGTGGGCAGAGACGGGATCTCTGAGTTCAAGTCCAGCCTGTTCTACAGACTGAGTTCTAGGACAGCTAGAACTGTCAACATCCAAACAAACAAATAGAAAAGGCCTTGTTTGTAGCCTGGGCCATCCCCCTGCCTCAGTTTCCTGAATGGTGGGTAGCAGGTATGTGCCACTGTGGCTGACTTAGGGAGTTTCCTTTGAGCCGTGAGTGGGTCCATGTGCTTGGATTTGGGGCTGCTATTTCAGCCAGACCTGCCATGGTGTGAAGCATGGAAGCTTGGACGTTTGCCTTCTGTGCTGGTCCTTGATGTCAACCTGCCAGAGTCATCTGCAAGGAGGAATCTCAATTGAGAAAATGCCTGCATAGAATTAGCTTGTAGGCAAGTGTGTGGTGCATTTTTTTCATTGATGATTGATGTAGGATGGCCCAGCCATGGTGGTGTGTGGGTGGTGCCATCCCTAGGCAGGTGGTTGTGGGCTTACAAGAAAACTTGACTGAGCAAGCCATGGGAGCAAGCCAGTAAGCAGCACCACTCCGTGGCCTCTGCATCAGTTCCTGCCTCCAGGTTCCTTCCTTGAGTTTCTGCCCTGACTTCCCTCTAAGATGGACTACAAGCTGTAAGATGAAATAAACCCTTTCCTCTCCAGGTTGCTTTTTGTCCTGGTGTTTATTACAGCAATGGAAAGCCTAGCTAGGACACCATCTTTGAGCTCCTTCCCAGGCAGAGCCGATAGCTGCTATGGCAGCTCTGTCCCAGGCTGACGTCCTGCCAGTTGCTCCAGGCTATTCTTGGGTCGTGAGCCCCTAGTCCAGGAATGCTCCTCTGGCAGGCAGGCCGGCAGCACCGGGAGCGTCAAGCTCTCTGTGGGTCGACAAATGGGACCTCTCCTTCTATCTTCCAGGCTCCAGGAAGCAGCGTCAAGGCCAGGGAGACGATGGTCTCAGTGACTATGGGTGAGTCTGGTTTCCCTGCAGGGCCCTTGTGCCCTCCTTTCTGGGGGTATGGTCTGGGTATAGAAAGAAAGATGGAATAGGAGGGTTGGAAACAGGCAGGAGCAGCTGTGCTCTCCTGAGGTGGGGGTGGGGCTGGAGCCTGTGCAAGGCTGGCTGTGTTCTTCCTGAGTTGGGCCTCCTGCGTTAGGAGTTTGGCCTGGAGAACTTCGTAAGACCCTCTGGTCCATGCTCCACCTGGTCTTCTAGAGCCTCGATTTTTCTACCTGTGAGATAGAGATGGTAATCCTGCCACCTGGATTGAAGAGATTACCGCATGTGGAATCTTGGGTGCATTCCTCAATAGATGTTATGTGTGCTTGCTGCGAGACAGCCCCAGATTCTCTCTCCACTCTCTTTCCTGAGATACAGGCTCAGGCTAACTCAGGCTAACCTGCTACTCCTGGAGGCAAGGATGACCTTGACCTCTTCATCTTTCTGCCTTTTCCTCCAGTGCTGGGGTCGTAGGCGCTACCACCAGCCTGGTTAGCTTACTTGCTCCTTCTCTTGCTCTTAGTTTTTTTGGTAGAGGGAGACGTAGTCTCCATATGTGTCCCAGGCCACTTTGAGTCTTCCTGCCTTAAGCTCCCAAGTGCTGGGTTATAGCTGTGTGCCAGCACACCTAGATCCCCCACTCTTTTTAGGCCGTCTGTTGGGATTGTCAAGGCACAGAGATCACATGGTGACTTAGGAAAATGTTGAGATCTCTTGCACATGTAGGAAAATCCATAGCCGGGCAATGCTGGCTCATTTCTTTAATCCCAGCACTCAGGAGGATGAGACAGTTGGATCGCTGAGTTTGAGGCCAGCCTGGTCTACAGAGAGAGTTCCATCAGGGCTACACAGAGAACCCTGTCTCAGGGGGGAAAAAGAAAAAGAAAAAAGGAAAATTTATAAAACATATTTGTATGGAATTAAAAGCAACTAAAAGATAAACATTTAGCAGGGCCTAGGCTTTGAGTCTACATAAACAAAACCATGCAGTATATAATGATGTGTGCCTTTATATAACATGTAACTGAGAGTACCTGTGGGGCTAAACATAACTATTGTCTTTCCTTTTTAATGCTGTGTAGTATTTCACACGTTTGTTTATGGATGCCACTGTCAAGGGATATTGCTTAGGGCTTGAGGTGTAGCTAAGTGGTAAAGCACTTGCCTAGGATTCCCTGTGAGGGACTTGGGGTATAACTCAGTGTTATGGTTTACTAAGGGCAGGAGGAGGGGCTCTCAGAGCTAGAATAGAGCCCTTAAACTGCCATTCATAAGGCCTGTCCCATCCTCAGCACTGAAGATAGGCATACAGTAAAGGATATTGTTTTGTTCTGGGATAGACGTCTGCAGTGTATGTTCTTGACGATTTCTCTTGAGGTTACTACAGGTAGTAACCTCATCTATCCCGAGTCTAAGATACACTGTTACGCAATGTAACATTTCTAGGTAGGGGCTACATTTTTTTTTTTTTTTTTTTTTTTTTGGTTTGTTTTTGGAGACAATGTCTCACCCTGTAGTTCTCCTGATCATTCACTGTGTATCCCAGAGTTGTCTCAAACCCACCGCTTCAGCTTCCTGAGTGCTGGGATTAAAGGCTCGCACTACCACCTGTGGCCCAAATATTTCTTTTCTTTTTTGGTTTTTCAAGTCAGGGTTTCTCTGTAACAGCCCTAACTTTCCTGGAACTTGCTCTCTACACCAGGCTGGCCTCGAACTCTCAGAGATCCACCTGCTTCTGCCTCCTGAATACTGGGATTAAAGGCATGAACCACCACCACCACCACCCAGTGGCCCAAGTATTTCTTAATGGCCACTGGTTTATGACAGCTCAATTGGTCACATGTTTGCCTTTTCTCTGTAATACATAACACGGTGGTGTGAGCCTGATGTAGAGATTCTGCAGCTCCTTGCACACCAGGCTCTGTCGGGCCTTTGTGGGTGCACACTTGTGATCCAGCACAGTAAGGCAGGAGGATCAGGAGTTCAAGGTCATTCTTTGCTACCTGGTGAGGTCAAAGCAAGCCTGAGACGTATGAGACAAGGTCTCACTATATAGCCTTGGCTGTCTTGTAATTTGATGTGTAGACCAGGCTGGCCTTGAATTCACAGGGATTGCCCTACTGGCCTCTGTCTCCTAAGGTGTGAGCCACTATGCCATCTGAGACCCTGTCTTTAAAGAAATAAAAATAAAAAAAACGAGGGATTCAAGGGAAGCAGCGGGGATTTAGCTTGGTTAGCGGAGTGCTTGTCTCACTTGCACAAATCCCTGGGCTCCCTCCCCAGCCCCACCTAAACTGAGTATGGTGGCCCCACATGTGGGGGTGGGGAACCAGGATTGAACCAGTCAAGCTTCCTGATAGCATGTGAATGTGAGCCTCTCTCTCAGGCTTGGTTGCTCCCTGCTAAGGCCATAGACTGACTCCAGGACCTGGGGTCCTCATTGGGCCAGGTGATGAGAACTGTCAGGCCAGACGAGTGGGATAAGGCACCAGGATAGGGTGAAGCAGTAGGAGAACAAGATGAAAAGCATTGGGAACTCGGGAGCATCATGTCCTGGCATGTTCCCAGCTCCGCAGGTCCCAGTTTGGGGAGTCACTGCCTGTTGACTCACAGGCGGTCAGGGGTTCTCATTCTACTGAGAGTTGAGCGCCCACAGTGTGGGGCTGGCATCAGGAGCTCAGTCTCTGGGAACCACTGCTGCTGCAGTCTGCTACGAATGACTGT
Source organism: Arvicola amphibius (assembly GCF_903992535.2). Classification (NCBI taxonomy): domain Eukaryota; kingdom Metazoa; phylum Chordata; class Mammalia; order Rodentia; family Cricetidae; genus Arvicola; species Arvicola amphibius. The sequence goes on from NC_052054.1 coordinate 77,076,551, forward strand.
CCTGTCTGACCCACAGCCACTTCTGAGTGGATCCAGTTCTTCAAGGAAGCCGGCATTCCCCCAGGACCTGCTGTTAATTATGCTGTGATGTTTGTGGATAATCGGTGAGGAGACTGATGGGACCGGGTAAACTGGGTAGGAGGAGGTAGGAGCTTGCTGGGCAGGGCCTCATTACTGTCCTCCCCTGTAGGATCCAGAAAAGCATGCTGCTAGATCTCAATAAGGAAATCATGAACGAGCTGGGCGTGACTGTAGTGGGTGACATCATTGCCATCCTTAAGCATGCCAAGGTGGTACACCGCCAGGTAGGTGCTCTTCTGTGACTCTGACTTCCTGGGGAAAGTGTGAGGCTAGAGGCGGCTGTTGTGGAGCTGGAAGGAGGCCTGGCGGCAAAGGAAGATGTTCAGAGGTAGGTTCAGATCTTTGCTGTGTGACATCGGGCATGTTGCCTGACTTCACTGAACCGTGTTTTCTCTCTGTCTTTCATATGCAGTGAGGCAAAATTACTTTTGTGTTTCTTTTTCCATTTTTCACGTGTGTGGTATATACACATGGGCACATATGGATTGTGGATGTTTATATGTGTATGTGTGCATGTGGAGGCCTGAGGTTGATAAAGGGAATTATCCTCAATCACTTTTCCACTTTATTCAGTGAGGCAAGGTCTCTCAGTCAAACCCAGACCTTGCTGATACGGCTGCCAGATGCCTTGCCCCTCACAGTAACTTGTAGAGACAGGCCTCCAACCATGCCTCATCCTGGAGCCTGCAAAGAGGACCTCCTCAAGCAAGAGGCGTCAACTCAGTAGAGGCAGCAAGCAAGACAATGTATTTTTTTTTAAATTTTAGATTGAGAATTAAAATATATATATATTGAATAGATGTGCGTGTGATGGATGTGTGGGCATATATGTTTGGTAGTCAGAAGACAACGCTGGAGTGGGTTCTGTCCATCATTTGAGTCCCAAGGATTAACTCAAGTCATGAGGTGACATCAAGTGTCTTTGCCTGCTGGGCTCTCTAGCCAACCCAGGGTTGTAGCTGGCTTTCTTTTGGGCCACCAACCAGCTCCTGAATCTTGACATGGAGACTTATTAGTTATGAGTGCTCGGCCTTATCTTGTGCTTGTCCTACTAGCTCTTATAACTTAACTGTTTCTCTAAATCTGTGTTTTGCCTCAGGGCTTTTTACCTGTTTCATTCTGTAGGTCCTACTTCATATCTGGCTGGTAGCTGCCTCCCTGGCTGGCCCCGGGCATCTCTCTCTCTCTTTCTCCCTTGTTCTCTCTTCTCTGCTCTCACGCCTAGATTTCTCCCCGTACTTGTTCTCTCTGCCCACTAGCCCTGCCTATCACTCTGCTGCCTACCTTTTGGCCATTCAGCTTTTTATTAGGTCAATCAGGTGCCTTAGACAGGCAAAGTAAAACAGCAGCACATCTTAAGCAAATGCAGCATAAACAAATGTGACACATCTTTGTCTAGTTAAACAAACATTCCACAGCTCAGGGTACTTTCTTTTTGCCCAGAGCATAGTACAGAGTTGGAGAGATGGCTCGGGGGTTAAGATTGTTTGCTGCTCTTCCAGAGAACCCAAGTTCAGTTCTTAGCACTAATGTTAGGAAGCTCACAACTGCTTGTAACTGCAACTTCCGGGCATCCCATACCTGTGGCCTCTGCAAACACCTGTACTTATGTACACAATATACACACACGCTTAAAACTAAAAATGGATTCAAGAACACCACTAGAGCAGAACAGACAGAACAGCTTTTTTTATTTTTTAAGACAGGGTTTCTTTGTGTGGCTTTGGCTCTCCTGGCACTAGCTCTATAGACCAGGATGGCCTCAAACTCACAGAGATCCGCCTGCCTCTGCCCCCCCCCCCCCCCCCCGAGTGCTGGGATTAAAGGTGTGCACCACCACCACCTGCCTGGTCCACCAGTTGTGTTCTGACCCTCTGGGTGCTGCTCTATTCTCTAGGTTCCCTATTCTGGGCTAACCTGCTACTTCTCATTTCCAGGACATGTGCAAAGCTGCCACTGAGTCAGTGCCCTGCAGCCCCAGCCCCCTCCAGGGTGAGCTTCGCCGTGGCGCCACTAGCGGTGAGTTGTGTCTGTTCAGTCTCTTCCTGTACAAACAGAGGTGGAAGCAAAGCCATTGATGCCCCCTGTAAGGGACCAAACAAGCTAGGTAGGGAGTGACTGTTTGAGTAAGCCCCTTCGAGACAGACAGAGAGAGAGAGAGAGAGAGAGAGAGAGAGAGAGAGAGAGAGAGAGAGAGAGAGAGAGAGAGAGAGAGAGAGAGAGAGAGAGAGAGAGCTCACAAGACAAAGTGTCTGAGAAAGTTTAGAGGACATATTGTGGGGGTTAGTTCTCTCCTTCTACCATGTAGATCTTAATGCTCAAACTTGGGTCATCAGGCTTGGCTATAAGCACCTGTTCCTTTGAAGTCATCTTTCTGACTTTTTTCTGGCCCCAATCCCTTTCCTTTTTAAAAACAAAAAACCAAAGGCTTATATAGCTGACACTGTCCTTCTGCCTTAGCATCTTGCTTCTGAGATCACCACAACTGATGTATTTCTTTTGGTAGTGCTGGACGTGCAGTCCAGAGCCTGTGCAAGCTTGTCAGACTGATCATGCATGCTGCTGTTCCTTCCACTCAGCTACACCTCAGTCCATATTCCCTACCTTATATATTCTCAGTCCATATTCCCTACCTTATATATTCCTTTGTCCTAATTTGCTTGGTTTTTGTTGTTGTTGTTTGGCTTGTTTGTTTGTTTGTTTGTTTTTCAGAACTTAATTACTCTGTAGACGAGGCTGGCCTTGAACTTAGAGATTCACCTGCCTCTGCCTCCCAAGTGCTGGGATTCTAGACAAGCACCATCACTTCTCCACCCGGTAATAAAGTATGGCTAGAAGCAACTTGGGGTGGAAAGAGTTTGTTCAGCTTACATGTCCTGACCGAGACCTGCAGGTGAAGCCATGGAGGAGTTGTTGCTCCTTGACTGCTCTCCAGGCTGCATGCAGCTATCTTCTCTGTTCTTTTTTTCTTTCTTAAAATAGGGCTCACTGTGTAGCCCTGGTTGGTCTTGAACTCATAGAGATCTGTTTGTCTCTGCCTTCTGAGTACTGGGATTAATTAATAGACATTGTTCCACTATACCTATCAAGTTTACACATCCCAGGACCAACCACATGCCAGGAATGGCACTGCCTATAGTGGGGTAGGCTCTCCCACACCAGTTATCAATCAAGAAACTGTCCCCACAAACTTGTCTATAGGCCAGTTCGATGGAGACATTTTTACCTCTTCCCTGATGCCTGTAGTTTGTATGAAGTTGACAAAAAAGCTAATTAGCCATACTTATAAAAAATGTCTTTATTATTTACATTTATTCATTCAGTATTTGCGTGTCTGGGGAGTATTTGTGTGCCATGGCATAAGTGGTGGCTAACGGACCCTTAGTGGTGGCTAACGGACCTTTCACCATGTGGGTTCCGAGCATCAGGACCTTCACCCACATTACTGCCTTTATTCACTGAGCCGTCTCAGTGGCCCTCATGTGTTCCTTTTTCAGGACACCTTGTTTACTATAAATCTGTTGAGTCATTTGCTGAGCTCACAGCCAGCACCACCATGACTCATTCCAGAACAAAGCTTGTGAGCCACACATGTTCCCATGAAGCACATCGTGGCCTTTCTGTGCGGTGCAGTGTCACACAGCTCCTTAACAGTGTGCTTGGTGTCATTTAAAGCTATGCAGTCCCCAAGCAAAAACAAAAAAGAGACCAGTTTTTACATTCCTAGCAGTAAGTAGGCCTCAAGGACACTCAGGGGAGCTGACCCCAGAAGGCCACAGGGTCTGTTGGACCCAGGCTGGGAACGTGTGCTGGTGCCGGTGCAAATCTGTGAACAGCTACAGGAGTGCCAGATGTGTTGGTGCAGGGGTTGTAGGAAATCGCAATGAGTAGGTGAGTGCACACAGACTGAAGACCTGGGCAACAGACAGACAGACAGACAGTGCTGGGCTAGAACTCACCTGGCACAGTGCTCACCTAGAGTACATAAGACCTTGGGCTCATCCCCAGCTCCAAACAACCCAGGCACTGTGGTACACACCTCTAATCTCAGCACTTGAAAGTGGTAGCAGGAGGTTTATCATTTAAAGTAGGGGGTTGGAGAGATGGCTCAGTAATTAAGAACACTTAATGCTCTTCCAGAGGACTTGATTTCAATTCCTAGCACCCACATCAAGTAGTTCACAAATGCCTGTAACTCCAGCACCAGGGATCTGACACCCTCTTCAGGCCTCCAAAGAAACCTGTATGAACATGGCTCTCTCTCTCTTTCTCTCTCACACACACCTAAATAAAAAATAAAATTTAAAAGTAAACAAGAAATTCAAAGTAATGAGTTTGAAGCCAGCCAGGGATACATAAGATCCTATCTCAGAAAAGAAGACAAGAAAAAAAAAAGTGGGGGGGGGGGCTTGAAAAGGCTCTTGCTATGCAAACCTAGCAGCCTGAGTTGTCTAGAACCCGTGAAAGTCAAAAGGAAAGAACTGACAGAAATCTTGTCCTCTAACTTCCTCATCTGTTCTGTGGGACTTGAGCCCCGTCTTCCCCCCAATAGAAATTATCAAGAAGCTGTACACCTTTAATCCCAGAACTCAGGAGGCAGAAGCAGCTGGATCTCTTGATTTTGAGGAGTTTAATGCCAGCATGTGGAAGTAGATCTCTGAGTTTTAGGCCCTCTTGATCTATATAGAGAGGTCTAGGTCAGTCAGGGCTGCACAATGAGATTCTGTTTCAAGATAAAACGGTGTGTGTGTGTGTGTGTGTGTGTGTGTGTGTGCGTATGCACTCATTCTGGGAGATATATATCCTCAGCTCTCAAGTAAAGATGGCTGCTGTGGTGCACATCTGTAATCCCAGGTGAGATGGGAGGTGGAGACAGAGTTCCAGGATGCTCACAGGCAGTTGGCCAGGTGTATGTAGTAACTCATAGACATTTACTTCTCCGTTTATGAGTTTGCTGGCCATTGTGCTCGGATCCAGCTCAGCAGGTTTCTGTGGGTCTGACATCTAGGTTGAGGGATAGCTTCATCTACACATCTCATTACTGGCTCGATGTCAGCTGGAGTAACAGAGGTGACTTGGCACCTTCTATCATGCAGCAAGCTAGCCTAGGCATGTTCCTAAAAACAGCCTTAGAAGGCAGGCCCCAGCACTCGGACCTAGGGAGTCTCCGCTGTTGGGACACTGCTCTTGTACTATTGGACAAAGCAGAGTCACAAGGCTGCAGGTAGAGTCAGTGGCAGGGCACACCCAAAGGTGTTGGTACAGGGAGGATGTAGAAATGAGACTTCATGTCTCTAATAAGTCCACATCATATATACAGAAAATGTTTGGTCATAGGTGCTTTGCTGGCTAGGGTGTAACTCAGCTCTAGAGTGTCTGCTTAGTTTGTTAGGCCCTGTGTTCTAGCCTCAGCACTAACTCATTAAAGGCTCCTGAATAGCATTCAGTATAAGATAGCTGATAAACAGCATCCCAAGGCAGAGACAAGCATGGCTGTCCTAGGGCAACCACATTCCTGGCCACCAGGATTATAGATGAATTTTGCCAATCTTTAAAGGGCCTGGCCGTAACATTTTCTGGGTACATTTTTTTCTTCTCCCTCTCCCTCCCTCCCTTCTCTCCTCCCCCTCCATCCCTCTTTTCCTCCCCCCATCTATCCCTTCCTCCCTTCCTTCCAAGACATCATGAGGTGACTGCAGCTGCTGCTTCCTGATTCAATCTAGTGCTTTCCCTTGGCAGCCAGGCTCTACCACTGTGGGTTGAGAACTCACGCCTAGACCGTTCTTCCAGAATTTTCTCCGCCATTTCCCAGCCCCTTCTCCAGGGTACCCACAGCATGACTGGACTCAGTTCTTTACTCCCACAGCTGCTTCTCGAATGATCACCAACAGCCTGAACCATGACTCTCCACCCCACACTCCGCCAAGGCGCTCAGACACCAGCAGCTCCAAGATCTCCGTCACCGTGTCCAACAAGATGGCAGCGAAGAGTGCCAAGGCTGCCGGTGAGGGCTCTTGGGCAGAACTGCAGGGGGATATGGGTGAGCAGGTGTGCGTGTGCATGCATGTGTGTGTGTGTGTGTGAATGGGGGTGTTACTAAATGTGGCAAGGTGCCACCCAAGGGTCATTGACCTCTGTGAACTTGATCTTGAAGTTGAGAGAACTTCAGTTTTGTTTCTCTCTCTTTTTTAATTGAATGTATTCATTTACATTACATCTTCTCCCCCATCCCCTCCTCTGTTTCTGTTCAGAAAGGGGCAGGCCTCCCATGGGTGTCAACAAAGAGTGGCACATCAAGTTGCTGTAGAACTAAGCTCCTCCCCTTGTATTAAGGCTGGGCAAGGCAACCCAGTGTGAGGAATAGGTTCCCAGAAGCTAGCCAAAGCGTTAGGGACAGCCCCTGCTCCCACTGCTCTGGAAGGAGACCTCTTTGTTTGTTTTAACTTAAAGATTTGTTTATTTATTTATTTATCTATCTATCTATCTATCTATTTATTTATTATTTATTTATTTTCGAGACAGGGTTTCTCTGTAGCTTTGGAGCCTGTCCTGGAACTAGCTCTTGTAGACCAGGCTGGCCTTGAACTCACAGAGATCCACCTGCCTCTGCCTCCCGAGTGCTGGGATTAAAGGCGTGCACCACCACTGCCCGGCTACAGATTTATTTTTTAAACTATGTGTATGTCTGTGGTTGTGTGCTTGTGTGTACAGGTATCCACGTAAGCCAGATAGTGGTTTTCCTGAAGCTGAAGTTATAGGCCGTTACGAACTGTCTGATGTGGTTGCTGGGATCTGAACTTGGGCCCTCTGCAAAGCAGTACTTGATGTTATGTACTGAGCCATATCTCTAGCTCCCTGTTACTATTTATAGAAGGGTAGTGGTGATGTCTTGATTTCAAGGAAAGTGAGAAGCTCTCCAAGATAGACTAGAGACCTGGCTTTTCCTCTTCTTAGTAACTGAGGCTGGCCTTGAAATTGTTATAGAGCCAGGACGACTTTGAACTCCTGTTCTCCTGCCTCCCATGTGAATATTCAAAACTCAAGCATGGATCACCACACCTTTTTTATGCAGTGCTAGGAGGACTGAACCCAGGGCTTCTGTGCATGCTAGGCAAGAACTCTACCAGCCGAGCCACACCCCAGCCCTCATCACTTCCTCTTGCCTGCTGTCTTCCAGCTCTTGCCTGTAACCTTCAACCTGCAGCATGCTTCTAATTGAGTTTTTCTGATTACCCTCTGTCTAGGGCTTCAAGCTGGTAGTGGGACTCAGCCTTTGGCCTCTCGAACTTCGCTCTCTGCCGTGTTCTTGTCCCTTTGTTGCACCCATTCCCATTTCCTAGTGTCATAAGGTGGGAACTGAGGCCCAGGGAGAGGACTTCACTTTTCAGCTGCCCAGTAGTCCTCATCACACGCTATCTGTTGCCACTGCGCTGGCTTTGTTTTTGCCGTGTGTGTGTGTGTGTGTGTGTGTGTGTGTGTGTGTGTGTAAGCACCTTCAACTAGAAGGTAAAATTAGTTGCTGGTTGTTGTGGTTCACACCTGTAATACCAACATTTGGGAGGGTGGAGGCAAGAGGATTGCTGTGAGTTTGCATCTAGGCTAGGCTACAAGCTCAAGTTTTTGTCTCATAAAAAGAGAAAAGACTCTGGGACTAGACTGTAGCTAAGTGGTAGAGTACTTGCCTAGCACACACAAAGCCCTGGATTCAATCCCCAGCACCACAAATAATCTGCAAATAAAAGTAAGTAAGGGCCAGGTAGTAGTGGTGCACGCCTTTAATCCCAGCACTCTGGAGGCAGAGGCAGGAGGGTCTCTGAGTTCAAGGACAGCCTGGTCTTCAGAGCGAGTTCTGGACAGCCAGGGCTACACAGGGAGATCCTGTTTTGAGAAACAAACAAAAAGTAAATGTGAAAATCTAGGTATGGTGGCATACACCTCTAAGTCAAGCACTCTGAAAGCAGAGGCAGGGGATCATTTCAAATTCAGGTTTCGTTTGTTCTATATAGAGTTCCAGGCTAGAGTTCCAGCAGACCAGAAAGGAAAAACAGAGTTAAAAGCAGTTACTAAAGTGCTGAGACAACGGTGGCGCCCCTCCTGATACTGAGAAGGGAGTCCCTTTTTGTGGTTGAAGAATAAAGTAGGTGTGGTAGAACATGCTGGAGTGGAGAGACTGAGGCAGGAGGATTACAAGTCCCAGACCAGTGTGGGCTACATTGTGAGAACCTGGCTTTGCAACAGAAAAGAAGTATAACTTCGGGTTGGTGACACGGTTCAATCCCTGGGACAACACAGTAAAGGGAGAGGGCGCCACACGTGTGCACACACACATATGTGCCACATGTGTACACACACACATATTGTAATTTTTTCCTTATTTTATGTGGTATGGATGTTTTGTCTGCAGTATGTCTGTGCATCACATGAATGCCTAGTGCCAGCAGAAGCCACAGAGGGCATCTGGTCCCCTGGAACTGGAGTTACAGATGGTTGTGAGCTGCCATGTGAGTGCTGGGAATTAATCCTAGGTCCTCTGGAAGAACAGCAAATATATAATTTTATATATATATATATATATATAATTCTACATAATACCTAAACAGTAAGTATGGACCTTGAGTGCTTGTTAAAAAGTGAAAGCACAAAACGAATCGGCAGAGGGCACAAGCACACAGTTCTGAAGGCAGCACCGTGGGGTCTGAGGATCCCCATCCCAGTGGGTTCTGTAGTCTACAGCGTCTGGGAAGCCACCACTGCTTGCAAATCCCAGGCATAACTGTGGTTTAGCCACACCACATGACTAATGTCCTTGGTGACTCAGTTTGGTGATGGGGGCAGCTGTGCACATGAACGATCCCATCTCACAAGTAAGGAGATGCAGCTGGGCATTATCGTGCATGGCTAAAGCCCCTCCAGGGCTAAAGCAGCGTGATTGTCAGTGGAGGCCAGCCTGGGCTACTAGTAAGCCCTTGTCTCCAAAGAGAAAGGACAGAGACAGACAGATTGTCTTGTCTATAGCTAGGTTCTCCCCCCCCCACACACACACCTTCCAGAACATCTATCCCTGAAGGAGCTAACCCCATGTCTCCTCACCAGCTCTGGCCCGCAGGGAGGAGAGCCTGGTTGTTCCTACCAAGAGGCGGCGGGTGACAGCCGAGATGGAGGGAAAGTACATCATCCACATGCCCAGGGGGACCACCCCCCGTACACGCAAGATCCTGGAGCAGCAGGCAGCGAAAGGTACAGGCTGTGTGGGCTGTAGATGGGGCTCTCTTAGCTTGTTCCCCGGTGATGGTCCTGCCCAGTAGGTGGGGCTCAGAGGGGAGCAGGTAACAGGGCCTTTGGCTAAGGGGACAGTGACCACAGAGGAAGAGACTCCCTCACCTCTGTGCTGTCATCCTGCCGTTCATGAAGCTGGACTCCTCATGCCTTGTCTCTGGAAGGCAGGTTCAAAAAGACAGTTATGGCTGGCCTGGGAAGCAAGTGACCATACCTGGCTAAGGGTGGGCTCGTAGTGGACACCAGCTCTGAGAGGTAAAGCAAGAGCTCGTCTCCTGGAAGAATTCCAGATGGTGCGTGTCCTCTTTCTGGGTTCCATACCCATGTGTTGTCCCTCTCTGGAGGAGGATGTATGGATCTGCCTGTGTCACTGCAGCTATGCCCCTAGAGAGGCTCTGTTCCTTTTCCTTCGCTTTATTTATATTTACCTAGTCATTTATTTTGTGTTTTTTTCCAGACAGGGTTTCTTTGTGTAACCCTGGTTATCCTGGAATTAGCTCTGTTGACCAGGCTGGCCTAAAACTCAGATATTCACCTGCCTCTGCCTCCTGAGTGCTGGGATTAAAGGCGTGTGCCACCACCACCTGAGCTGGTGGTTTATTCTTTTTAAATGATTATTTGTTTCCATAGTATTTTGGGCTATGACTCAGTGAACACTGTGTTGGTGGAGATATAGGGATTATTTATTCATCTATTTATTTATTTATTTTGAGATAAGGTTTCTTAGTGTAGCTCTGGCTGGGTGTAGACCTTGTGGCCTTGAACACAGAGCCCACCCATCTCTGCCTCCAGAGTACTGGGATTAATAGCGTGTGCCATGCTGTGCCGCTGAGATGTAGGTTTTATTTAATAGAGGACTCAACGCCATTCATCACGTTCTGCCAATTGCCCACAATTGCCAGCATAAAAGGAACAAGTGGAGGTTAAGAACTCTTTACCCAAAAGCTGGGTGTGGTAGCACCTAGCTGTAATTCTAGCTTTTGAAGGTGTAGGTAGGAGAATCAGGAGTTCAGGGCCAGCCTCAGTCACATAGTTCAAAGTTAGCTTAGGCTCCATAAGACCCATTCTCAAAGAAACACTTTTCCTTCCACATCAGCTTAGACAGAGGCATAGTGAGTTTCAGGTATTAATTTTTATTGGTTGTTTTAATTAGGGTTATTATTGCTATGACGAAGCACCATGATCAAAAACAGGTTGGGGTGCCGGGCAGTGATGGCGCACGCCTTTAATCCCAGCACTCGGGAGGCAGAGGCAGGCGGATCTCTGAGTTCGAGGCCAGCCTGGTCTACAAGAGCTAGTTCCAGGACAGGCTCTAGAAACGACAGGGAAACCCTGTCTCGGAAAAAAAAAAAAAAAAAAAAACCACCAAAAAAAACCAAAACAGGTTGGGGTCTTAGAATTCGGGAGGAAAAAGAAAAAGAAAAAAAAACAGATTGGGGAGGAAAGGGTTTATTTGGCTTACATTTCCACATCACTGGAGGAAGTCAGGACAGGAACTCAAGCAGGACAGGAATCTGGAAGCGGGAACTGATACAGAGGCCATGGAGGGGTGCTGCTTACTGTCTTGCTTCCCGTGATTTGCTCAGCCTGCTCTCTTGTAGACTTGATCAATCACTAAGAAAATGCCCTTCAGGGGGGCTGGAGAGATGGCTCAGAGGTTAAGAGCACTGCCTGCTCTTCCAAAGGTCCTGAGTTCAATTCCCAGCAACCACATGGTGGCTCACAACCATCTGTAATGGGGTCTGGTGTCTCTTCTGGTGTATGTATGTTAACAGACCATTGTATGCATAATAAATAAATAAATAAATAAATAGATAAATAAATAAATAAATAAATAAATATTCTTTTTAAAAAAAGAAAATGCCCTTCAGGCTTGCTATAGCCCATCTTATGGGGACATTTTCATAATCAGAGTTCCCTAGTCTTTGATGACTGTGGCTTGTGTCAAGTTAGCCAGTTCATTGATCTTTCCCAAATTTGACACTTAAGAGTTTGTGTGAAGGTCAACATGAGCCACCAGTGTAGTTGCAGAGTCTGAGCCAAGCATGGTCTGTCCCTGCTAGGTCATGCCACCTTGGCGTCTGCTCTGTGGGCAGCCTAGACATGGTCCCATGGAGCCACTGGGCAGGTACTGCCTCATGGTGCCGCTTCTCTCCCAGGTCTCCATAGAACATCCGTGTTCGACCGCCTTGGTGCTGAGACCAAAGCAGACACTACGACAGGGACTAAGGTGAGTCTGGTGTGCTGGGCTGACTCACGTGACCCAGTGTTGGTCGTGTCAGTGTGCTGTTTGACTCCGCGTCTCTGTTCCAGGTGTCTGCATTCTCTTCCCACGTTTGAACCCACGTTTTCTCTTTGGCTGTGGTGGACTTCCTGTTTGCCCTGTCTTTCCTCCACTGATCTGTAGGCCAGCCCCAGTCCATTTGACTGCTAGATTTCTTTCTTCTACCCCCAGGTCCCAGTTAGTCTCAGGATCTTCTACTATAGCTACTTCTATCTGAGCTTCCAACTCAGGGTGCCTGCCATCTGCATCCAGTCAGCTGAATGCATTCCAAGTCAGATGGCCTCATCTGTCCATGTCTGCCCCTCGGCCTGCGTGGGTGGGTAGGGTCCCACACTTCTGCCGTGAGCCCTCGTAGCCCCGTCCTCACAGTTACAGCCGTGCTGCCTTAGGAAGAGGGAGTTTAACTTTTTTGTGAGTCTCATATAGCTCAGGGTGCTCTGACACTGTATAGCCAAGAATGACTTTGAACTCCTGCCTCTGCTTCCCAAGAGCTCAAATGACAGGCTTGCGCTGCCACATCTGGCTTCTTTAGGACTGGATGTTTTTTGTTAGTCTCTCCTGTAGCCCAGGCTGGGCTAGAACTCATGATCATTCTCCTTCAGCTTCGCGAGTGCTGAGATCACAGACTGGCACCTGTACTTCCAAGGTTTTTTTGTTTGTTTGTTTGTTTTTCTTTCGAGACAGGGTTTCTCTGTGTAGCTTTGGAGCCTGTCCTGGAACTAGCTCTTGTAGACCAGGCTGGCCTCCAACTCACAGAGATCCGCCTACCTCTGCTTCCCAAGTGCTGGGATTAAAGGTGTGCGCTACCACTGCCTGACTGTTTTTGTTTTTTTAACTGCCTACAGCACCACAAAGCCTATTCTTATTGCTGTGACCAGCAGTTCCCTAGGCTCTGGGAATGGTGTGTGGTTAGGAGAATGCCCTAGAACTCACTCTCACTGGGTGTATGGCCTTGTCCTTGTCATTTTAGCCATTTGTACCTCAGTTCCTGAGTCTATAGTATCAGTTCATGGGGCAGCTGTGGGGTCAGCAGGGGCTGGGACACAGGACATGGCAAACGCTCCTTAGGTATCAGAGTGGATGCTATGGCTTTCACTGAGTCTCATCCTCACCAGGGTAGAACCCCCTGTCTCTGACGTCTGTCTTTTACCTCCCAGAATCTTACCGTGATAGTGATGGTAACACAGGCCCATAGGACTGGAGGTCCAGCCATTTGAGGCTTTAGTGAGTGCTCAGGAAGTATGATTGTCATTTCTGCCTTAGGAACCAAGTGCATACTTTTTGCTCTGCTTGCTCATCTTGAAGAGCTTGCAATTCCTGGCATCTCTGAGAAGACCTGATTGTGCCTGACTTGCAGCATGCTACTCCCCTTCAAATGCTGGCAGTGACAGCCCACATCCGTCATCCCAGCACTCAGGAGACTGAGGCAGGGGGATCTCAACTTTGAGACCATGGGCTATGTAGTAACCCCTGTCACAAAAAGTAAAGAAAAAGAAAATTCATGAAGACATGCTGTCCTTCATAGCACATGACTGACTGTTGAACTTGTAGAATTAGTGGAGTTATTTGTGATGCTGCCTACTCCATTGCACTATGACTCCAGGAGGGTCTGGCCAGGGTTGTCCTGACCAGCACAGTATCCTCAACGCTGTTCATCCTAGGCCAAAGTACAGTGTCTGCTAAGTAAATGACCATGTAAGGGGCTAGGGTGTGGTTCAGTGGTAGAGTATGTCCCAGCTATGTCTAAGGCCCTGAATTCTATCTGAGGCATGACACAATCAACAGCTAAAATGGCTGGAGAATGTTTCAGTGCTCACCCTGCCCTAGGCAGGGCCCTCCTGTTTCTCCCTGTCTTTACTGAGTCCCTGCCATTCAGCTTTCAGAGCTCTAGTGGCCTGTGCTCTTTCCTAAGGAACCTTCCTGAGCCCCCTGGCATAGCCAGGTCTTCCCTGGGCTTCCTAGCTTCTGGTCCCCTCATGACGCTCACCCTCACATAGGATGGCACTGACCTGCACACTGACTTCTTAGAGGCCAGCATAGAGTAGGCAGCCCGCCGAGTGACTAAATGGCCCACTGTCTCTCCTCTCACTCTACAGCCCACAGGAGTTTTCAGCCGCTTAGGGGCCACCCCGCAGATGGATGAAGATTTGGCCTGGGACAGTGACAATGACAGCAGCAGCTCTGTCCTGCAGTATGCTGGGGTCCTAAAGAAGCTAGGACGGGGCCCCACCAAGGCCAGTCCCCAGCCAGCACTGACTGTCAAAGCCAAAGCTACAAGCTCTGCAACCACAACAGCTCCAAGACTACGGCGCCTGGCGCTTCCCTCTCGTCCTGGACCAGAGAAGAAGCTGGAGTCCCTGCCCAAAGTCAGTGTCCTTCAGAGACTGGGCAAGACTGCTGTTGTGGCTGAGGCCCAGGACAGCCAGGTTACAAGTACCAAGAGTAAGTCCTCAGCTGAGGTCAAGTTCGCCATTAAGAGGACATTGGTAGGGCCCCGGGGGAGCAGCTCTATTGAGAGCCTTGGTGCCCAGATGGACCATGCAGGCGCTGTGAGCGTGTTCAAAAGACTGGGCCGAAGGACCTTCTAGCTGGCATGCAGGGTGGGGTGCAGCATGCAATGGCAGGCAGGTTCCTGCTTCCGTCCCTTCCAGCCTTCCTCGAGGGCTCACCTGTCCTCCCTCCCAGCTCTAGATGACACAAAGCTTGGCTCTTTCAGCATTCATGCTGGTTCCAAGCACTTGGGTACACAGGCATTTCCTCTGGTTTTGGATGTCCCTGTGGCCTGACCTTGCCTGCTCTGGGACCCTCCCTTTCTGCCCTCCGTCCTTTGTGCACTAGCTGTGGCCTTGGCAGATTCTCCTTTTCTACCTCTCCCCAGAGCCAAGTGCCCTGCCCCTTCCATGTAGCCCACCCCCACCAGCAGCATCTGCTGCCATATGTCCTCCTGTCCTGGCTGCTCCACCAGAGGTGTCACCTGGAGGCACCTCCTTTGCCCTACCCTGTGGCTTCCCTTCCCCTCTCCCCCTGCTGTAGTGTCTCTCTTCTCTTCACTCTTTTCATTTCTCTTCTGTTTTCTGTCCCTGTGGCAAGGCCCGACCGTCCGCTGCATCCTGCCTGACCCTCCTGCACCTCTGACCTCCCAGCGGCCCCCTCGTCGACGGTGGCGTCGAACCTGTAAAGACTGTTAGCTGCCTTCCATTCCCAGGCTGGAGGGAGGCCCCCCATCCTGGCCTGCAGCTGGGGCACCTCCGTTTCCCTGCCCTGGCCATCTTTTTCCTTGGTGGGTGGTGGGCAGCAGACACTGGGGAAGGGAGGGGTGCTGGGGGAAGGTGACGGCTGTTTTAATATATTTTTGTGACTTCTAAACTGTCCTTCCCCCTCCTTCAGTGGGAGTCACAGGTCTGTTCTTCACACCACACCTACACAGCCAACACCCTGGGGTGGTGGGACAGGTGAAGGGCATAATGGTGACAACACCGTAAAGCCATCTCCCATCCAAGCAGAGCGGTCTATCACTGTGGCTTCTCCTGTCAATTTCACCTGTTCTGCCACACTGCCTGTGGGTGGCTTGGTTTTATTTGAGATAGGATCTCATTATATAGCCCTGGCTTATCTGGAACTTGCTATGTAGATCAGGTTGGCCTCAAATTCTCAAGAGACCTGCCTGTCTGCAAGTGCTGGGATTAAAGGCTTTTGCCGTCATACCCAGCTGGCTTTCTTTCCTTTTTCTTTCTTTTTTTCTTTAAAACTCAAGATGGCCCAAGCTTGATATATAGTTGAAGAAAAACTTGGAATGTCTCTCTTTTAAAAAAATTATTATTTTGTGTATATGGATATTTTGCCTCCTTGTATGTATCAGGCACGTGAGTACCTGATGATTCCCATGAAGACTGGAAGAAGATTTTGGATCCCCTGGAACTGGAGTTAAGGATGGTTGTGAGCCCTTATGTGGGCTCTGGGAACCAAACTTAAGTCCCCTGTAATAGCAACAAATGCTCTTAACCACTGAGCCATGTCTTCTACCCCTACTTTGAGTTTCTAATTTTATAATCTCTACCTTGAGACTTGTGGCAGCATAGGCCTATGCCACCATTCCAGGGTTTTGTGTGCTGCAAGAAACTGGCCCAGGCTTTACATTAATACTCCATTGGCCTTTTTCTCTCTCCTTTCTTTTTGAGACAGTGTGTTACTGGGTAGCACAGGTTGACTTCAAACTCAGGATTCCCTTGCCTCGACCTCTGGACTGAAGCAATTTACAGGCATGGGTCAACTACTAACAGCCTCTCAGCTGTCCTGAGATGGTGCTGCCCAAAGAAACAGGGCCGAGGGGTGAAGCTTGGCCAGTACCACTGTCGTTGTATAGTCAGAAGATTTTGATGTGACACCATTGGGTGAACTGGGGATAAGAAGAGGTAATTTTTCAAACTTCAGAAGAACATTCTGACAGAAAGACAGACAAAGGCAAAGGCCTTGAGGTGGGGCAATGACCAGGAAGATGGCTGGCCATGAGAACGGCATGGCTGCTGTTGGCAGCGATGGAGAACGAATGGGAAGAACAGGGTGGGGAACAGTTCTAATTAACTGCATAGAGGCGCCTGGTGGAGTGGGTATGTGTATAATTCCAGCCTCCAGGAGACTGAGGCTTGGGGATAATCTCTCGCCAAGTGGTGGTGATGTGTGCCTTTAATCCCAGAGGCAGGGGGCGGATCTCTGTGAGTTCAAGGCCAGCCTGATCTATAGATAGATGGGGGAGAAAGGGAGGGAGGGAGAGAGAGAGAGAGAGAGAGAGAGAGAGAGAGAGAGAGAGAGAGAGAGAGAGAGAAGATAGAGCAATATCCAGGACAGCCAGGACTACAAAGTGAAACCCTATCTCGAAAAACCAAAAAGAAAAATATAGTCTTCTCTCATACATTATATACAAACCGAAGTTTCCCCTCCTTCCACTCTTCCCAGTCCCCCCAACTCACCTCTCTTCTCCCCTAGGTCCACTCCTCTGTTTTCCTTCAAAAACAAGGATAGACCTTCCAAGGATATTGCTCCAAACATGGTATAACAAATCTCAATAAGACAAACCCTCTCAAGGCTGGACAAGGCAACCCAGTAGGAGGGAAAGGGTCCCAGTCATAGGCAACAGAGATGGCCCCCCCCCATTCCCGCTATTGGAAGTCCCACGAGAACACCAAGCTACAGAGCCATAACATATGCAGAGGACCCAGTTCAGACCTATTCCAGGGTCTGCAATTATTGCTTCAGTCTCTGTGAGCCCTTACAAACTCTGCTTAGTTGATTCTGTGGACTGTGTTCTCATGGTGTCCTCAACCCAACCCCTCTGGCTCCTACAATCCTTCCTCCCCTACTTTGGGGTTCCCCTGCCTAGTGTTTGCTGTGGTCTCTGCATCTGCTCCCATCAGCTGCCAGAGGAAGCCTCTCTGATGACTATTGGATAGGTACCAATCTATTAGTATAGCAGAATATCATTAAGGATCATTTAATTGACTTTTTTTTTTCCCAGTCATGTTTGGTTTTGTCCTTGATCTCTGGGCTATCCAGCCTCTGGGTCCTGCATCTAGCTTGAACCAGGTGTGGGCTCCAAAGGGAACTTTTCTGTTTATTTTTCTTCTAATGCTGGGGATCAAATCTAGTGTCTTGCACATGCTAACAATGCTAGCAAGTGTACCAGCTGTCAGTTTTTAAACATCTTTTAAATCCTTCTTTATGTCCGGGTGGCGGTGGCGCACACCTTTAATCCCAGCACTCGGGAGGCTGAGGCAGGCGGATCTCTGTGAGTTCGGGGCTAGTCTGGTCTACAAGAGCTAATTCCAGGACAGCTGATACTGTCACACAGAGAAACCTTGTCTCTCTCTCTCTCTCTCTCTCTCTCTCTCTCTCTCTCTCTCTCTCTCTCTCTCTCTCTCTCTCACACACACACACACACACACACACACACCAAAAAAACAAATAAAACAAAAAATCCTTTTTTAAATTTTCTAGCACATACTGTTTTAACATAATTTTGTGTTGAGTCTTCGGGAATTTCATATCATTCACCCCAATCCCACTCATTTCCTAGTCCCTGCATACCTGCCCTCCACCTTTGTAACCTCCCAAAACAAAATAAGAAATAAAAATTAGAAAACAAAGGAAAAACAGACAGTTACCTCACAGACCCGTCGCGCAGCCTTCTATGCACGTCTCCTGCCCTCCACTTTCCTGACTCCCTCACATACTTGCTGGACGTCACTGTGGTGGCATTTGAAGTGGGGTGTGCCACACAGGCAGACTGTTTCACCAAGCTGTCCTGGGTGGTAGTGGAGGCTGACCTTGAGACTGAGCCTCCTCTGCCCTCCCCCTCCTAGGACATAGACTACAGGCTGGGGATTCTAGGCAGGAGCCACCACTTCTCATTAAGTGTTTTTCATTTGGAGGTTATAGGTTTTCTTTGTTATTTTTGTTGTCCCACCACCACGTCTCTGGGTGGGGGTTGTTGAGTCAAAGCACCGCTGTGTCATGTGCTGGAGTTGGCGTTGTGGTCCTCACACCGAGCTGGTCGAGTGTGGTGGCAAGTGCTTTCACCCACTGAGCTACTTTCTTACCACTTCTTTTCTTTTTTCTTTTTTTTTGTTTTTCGAGACAGGGTTTCTCAGCAGCTTTTTTAGAGCCTGTCCTGGAACTAGCTCTTCTAGACCAGGCTGGCCTCGAACTCACAGAGATCCGCCTGCCTCTGCCTCCCGAGTGCTGGGATTAAAGGCGTGCGCCACCACCGCCCGGCACCACTTCTTTTCTTTAAACAAGATTTTATTTTTAAGTTATGTACACGTGTGTGTTTATGTGTGGGATTGCTGATTACATGAATGTACTGTCTGCAGATGCCAAAAGAGGGTATCAGATCCCTTGGAGCTACAGTTACAGGCAGTTGTGAGCCACCTGATGTGGGTGCTGGATCCTCGGCAAAAAATACTCTTACCCACTGAGCCATCTCTCTAGTCCCTCTTTCTGGTTTCCTGATTTTTCAAGATAGGATTCCTTTGTGTAGTCCTAGCTGTCCTGGAACTCCCTCTGAAGACCAGGCTGGCCAAGATCTGCCTGCCTCTACCTCCTGAGTGCTGGGATTAAAGGTGTGCTCCACCACTGCCTGGCCCCTCTTCTGCTTTTAAGACAGGGTTTTCTGAAACCCAGTTGGTCTCAAAGTTACTATGTCAAGATTCAAAACTAATAGAATGTGTGTGTGTGGGGGGGGAGAGAGAGAGAGAGAGAGAGAGAGAGAGATTTATTAGGAAGGCTAGCAAGTCCCCAACAATGGCTACCAACAGGTTCATGAAAACAGCTGGATGTCTCAGCTGGTCTTCAATATACACCAGAATTCCAAAGAAGTTGGTTCTAATGGCAGTGAAGGAATAGACTTGCCAGAAGAGGGACAGTAAGCAGGCAAAGAGCAAGCTTCTATCTTCTTGTCCTTTATAGAGACTGTCAGCAGAAGGTGTGGCCCAGATTAACGGTGGATTTTTTCACTTCAAAAGATCTGGATTAAAAATTAGTCTTTCCACTTAAAATAATAATTTTTTTTTTCCATGACAGGGTTTCTCTGTGTAGTCCTGGCTGTCCTGGAACTCACTCTGTAGACCAGATCGGCCTCGAACTCACAGAGATCCATCTGCCTCTGCCTCCCAAGTGCTGGGATTAAAGGTATGCACCACCATAAATGTTTTAATTAAGAAAAAAAAAAAGCCCTCAGCTGGGTAGTGGTGCATGCCTTTAGTCTCAGCACTCAGGAGGCAGAGACAGGTGAATCTTTGTGAGTTCAAGGCCAGCCTGGTCTATAAGAGCGAGTTCTAGGAAAGAGCTACTCAGAGAAACCCTGTCTCAAAAAACCAAAAAGAAAAACAAAAATCCTCCCCAGGTGTACCTAGCCTCTTGGCTTTTAGTTAATTCCAGGTGTAATCAAGTTCACAACCAAGAAAAGCCACTGTTCCTTCTGAATCCATCTCCTAAATGCTGGGATTATAGTGCATGTGCCACTCACTGTTCCTGGCTTAAAATTTCATTAAGTCTGCCCCCCCCCCCCATGGTACTGGGGTTTGAGCCCAGGGCTTCATACGTGCTAGGCAACTGTACATTCTTCAGTCAAGGAATACTGTGATGTCATGCTAACCTGGCCTCTACAGGAACAGCCCTGGACTTGCTGCTAAAGCCACTGTGGCACAGAGATGAGGAACCGTTGTGGTTTGTGGTCCCAGCTCATGGGAAATGCTCATCTATTGGTTTGGCTGGGGCTTACTTTGATTTGCCTTCCTCTAAACAGGAACTCATGTCAAACCAGGGAAGTCCTCAAAAACTATCTGTGCAAATCTTTTGGCATGGTGTTAAATGTAGCAGAGTACGGTAACACTGCTGACTGAAGCACAGCCATGAACGTGAGATCCCAGCTTCTCTGCTGTCAGCCCGTCACATTGCTGACACGGATCACTTGGCGTCAGCCTCCATCATGCATAGGCCTGGTCACCGAGCCAGCTGTGTCAGGAAAGACACGTCCTCGCGTTTGTCTACTTCATCCTCTAATTCTTGGCTTCTCGGTTTCTTCACCTCCCCAATTCAAGATCTGGTTGCTTTTGAAGCTCAGTGCCATCCCCAGGGCAACCCTGACTAGTCTGGATTCTTCCTTCTCCTGGCAATAGGGGACTCCCAAGCCAGGCTTAGCACCTGGAGCTGGGGTGCTCTTTAGGCTCAAACCCTATATAGCAGCTTCCCAGGCTGTAGTCCCAGGCTCCAGCCCCTTCCTTTAATCCCCAAGCCTTGTAGGCCTTGTCTATGGCCTTCCTGATGCCTGGCCTGGAGCCCCTGCTGCTACTGCTCCCTGGCCTGCTTTTACTTCTATTTAGTCTTCCTTTCCTTCCTCCCTTCCTCTCCCTTCTCCCCTCCCTCTCCCACCCTTCTGTCTTGCCTATCCTGGCCTTCACCCACTATGCAGCTGAAGCAGGCATCTACTGAATGCTGCAATTACAGAGCATTATGCCCGGCATTAATTTTTTTTTTCAAGCAATGTTGGAGTTTATTAAGGAAACTGTGTGCCTCGTGTCCTGAAAGAGATTTACAATTTATCAGAGTACCTTACAGCATCAGCTCTGACAATTGTGGGTCAGGTGTGCAGGACCACACTTCGGTCCGACTGGTTTACATAGCTCCTGCCTTCTCCACTTTAAACTTTACCCTCATTTCAGGATCTGGAAGATGGGCTTGGGGTGTGTGTGTTTGGGTCACTTCATCACTTTGTTCCTTTTTTCTTTCTTTTTGGGGGGGTTCAGTTCAAAATAGGGTTTCTGTGTAACAGCCCTGGCTATCCTGGAACTTGCCTTGTAGACCAGGCTGGCCTTAAATTTACAGAGATCCACCTGCCTCCATCTTCGAAGTGCTGGGATTAAGGGTGTGCACCACCACTGCCCAGCTACTACTTTGTTCCTTTTTCTAGGTAACCATCTTGAATAAATCTCCTTTTTCTGCATTTCACTCTAAGAAAAAAGGAGGAAAGGCTTTTGCTCCTGGAGGAATAGCTGAGTTGGAGGTGTACTTGCAACTAAGCAGAAGGGACTGAGTTCAAATCCCAGCACATAAACACAAATGCACACATACACAAAGAAAACCAACTTGGATGGTTCCTGAGAACCAGCCGGCGTTGACCTCCGGCATGTTCATACATTCATACTTGCACATTTGGCCTTCCATATTCGTGCAAAACAAAAGGTTTTCAGGCAGTTCAGTGCACGGCTGCAGAAGAATCACATGAGTGTAGAGACTACCCTACACAGTGAGTGAGACTGTCTGACAAAACGAAAATAAACTACAGTAGGGTTTGAGAGGCCAGCAGGGCATTAAGGCAAAGAGACAGGCCCTTGGGAAGACGATGGCATGTGGCCAGGTGTGGGTATGGATTCGCAAGAGTCTTTTATTTTGAGACAGGCTTTTACTGGGTTGCTCAGGCTGACCTTGAACTTTCCAGCACCTTCCTTCAGCTTCTCTGTGGCTGTGGCTGTAAGAGCTCACCACCAGGCATGGCTTATTCCGTTGTTTACTTTAGTTTACTTAGTTCTGGGTGCCACCATCTAGTTTTCAGTGTTCACTGTCGCTACTGAGTGCCAGGCGGTGGCCTCCTCCTCCCAGGAGGTAGCCTGTCTGGAGGATCAGTCAAATTTGAATGTCAAAGGCTGACAGGTCACATTCGTGAAGGGTTCACATCCATTGTTTCCCTGAGTATCAACCTTTTTCCAACTTGAGCGTGGACAACCTGAAGAGACTTTGTCAAAAATCAACCTGACTGGGTGTGATATATCATGCGCATAGCCCCAGCACTTAAGAAGCAGACACAGATGGATTGCTAGGAGTCAGACCAGCCTGGGCTATAGTGTGAGACTGTTTCAAATACAAAATAAACAAGAATGAACTAGTGTTATGTCATTTTTCCTGAGAGACAGGAATAAATGTCTGTTCACCCCAGACAGGGTCCCAGAGACAGACCAAAGTATGAATCTGCCCTAATCCAAATTAGTGAACCAAGGAGTTTTTGGGGTTTCTTCCAGGAGCAGGGGTGACCCAAAGACACCTGTGTCACTGAAAACACAGTATAGGCCATGACTCACTTGAAGCCCACGTTTCGGAATCCCTTGTCCAATCAGGCACCTCAGCTGCTGTCTCTTCTCAGCAGATTTAACTTGTTTATCTATCCCTGGGAAGGGGCCTTGTCAATTTTATTGGTCTTAGGAACCTCCTGAGATGAGTTTTATTTTCTTTTTCTTACCTGGTGGGAATTGCTAGAGCAAGAGCATGTATGTGTGTGTCAGTGGTAGAGTGCTTGTGTAGCAGCGACTGGGTGTGTGTGTGTCAGTGGTAGGATGCTTGTGTAGCACAAGGCACTAGTGTGTGTGTGTGTGTGAGTGGTAGGGTGCTTGTGTAGCAGGCACTAGGTTTAGTCCCTAGCACTGCAAAATAAAAACAATCTGGTTCTCTCTCTCTCTCTCTCTCTCTCTCTCTCTCTCTCTCGCTCGCTCTCTCTCTCCTCTCTCTCTCTCTCTCTCTCTCTCTGTGTGTGTGTGTGTGTGTGTGTGTGTGTGTGTGTTTTGATATAGAGTCTCTGTAATGAGTCTCTGTTCCACTAGCCAACTACCAAATAATGACATGGAGAGTTCTTATGAAAGCTCAGCCGGGCTGGAGAGATGGCAGGAGAGCACTGGCTGTTCTTCCAGAGGTCCTGAGTTCAATTCCCAGCAACCACATGTTGGCTTACAACCATCCGTAATGAGATCTGGTGCCCTACTCTGGCGGACAGGGATACATGCAGACAGGACACTATACATCACTAATAAATAAATCTTTTTTTTAAAGAAGAAAGCTAAGCCTATAACTTAGGCTTGTTTCTAACTAGCTCTTACAACTTAGTCCATTTTTTATTAATTTTCATTCTATCACATGGCGTTACCTCTCTTCCACCTTGCACTTCCTGTTTCCTTTCCATGTCTTCTGGAGTCTCCCATGCTCCTTGCTTCTTCCTCTCTCCAGAAATCCCACCTATACCTCCTGCCTAGCTATTGGCTCTTCAGCTTTTTATTACACCAATCCTTCTTCACACAATATACAAATATCCTACAAGTCTCTCTGTGCCGCTCTGGCTGTCTTGGAACTAGCTCTCTAGACCAGGCTGGCTCGAACTCACAGAGATCGATTCACCTGCTTCTGTCTCCCAAGTGCTGGGATTAAAGGTATGTGCTACCAACTGCCTGGAAATTTTTTATTTTTAGAGATTTATTGTTTATTAAATGTATGTGTGGGTGCCCATGGAGGCCATAGGGCATCTTACCCCCTGTACTGGAGTTGCAGATGGTTATGAGCTGCCATGTGGGTGCTAGAAAGCAAACCTGGGTTGTCTGCAAGAGCAGCAAATACTCTTAACTCCCAAACCATCTCCCTTAACCCCTAGTTTGTTTTGGTAATTTTGAAATGGGGTCTCATTATGTAAGATGTAGGCTGGCCTCTTTGCCACCATACTCAGCTGAGTGGTGTCCGAGTTTCAGAACACCTTGTCTCCCATGCCCAGTTTTCTCATTTTGTTTTCTAACATCTTAAACAGGCAGACTGTGCCAACTGTTAACAATGTATCAGTGAACCAAGTTTCAAAGCCCAGAGTTTACTCTTGGTTGACTTCATGGTCACCTGTCTTTCTCTTCTTCAGTAGAGTTTCAGGTGGGGCAGAGAACAGGTCTCAGAACTTGTTGTGCAGGCACAGTTGACCTTGAACTCTGACCCTTTTGCTCTCCTTTCCAAATTCTGGGGTTCTAGGTGTATTGGCACACACAGCTTGCCTGGTTCTAGCTAGCACCATGTTCCATCTGTGTAGTCCAATTGGACATGATAGTTGATCCCGCTGTTCCTACTCCTCTTTCCTGTAGCAGTTTTCTGAGTTTTGTTTTGTTTTTTTTAATCACCTTTAGAAGCGTTTTGGTTTTGTCTGAGACAGGTCTCCCTTAGTCTATGGTGCTCTTCAACTTTTGATCCTTTTGCCTTCTCCTCCTAAGTGCTGAGATTATGGATTTGGCCACCATGCCCAGTTTATGCAGTACTGGGGTGAGAACCTGAGTCCGTATGCATTCTCCAGAGTCTCTCTCTTAATTTTACTTGTGTGCATGGTAGTTTGTCTCTGTGTGTACCACATGCATGCCTGTGCTCACAAAGATCAGGCACTTTACCTCTTTACCTGCTGAGCTAGACCAGAGGCTGATGGGGAGGGGAGGTCTGTGTGTGTATGAGACATGTACATCAGTTAGATGGCATATAAGGGCATTCTTTTTCCTTCCTTCCTTCCTTCCTTCCTTCCTTCCTTCTTTTTTTCTTTCTTTCTTTCCTTTTGAGACAGGGTTTCTCTGTAGCTTTGGAGCCTGTCCTAGAACTAGCTGTAGAGCAAGCTGGCCCCGAACTCACAGAGATCTGCCTGCCTCTGCTTCCTGAGTGCTGGGATTAAAGGCATGTGCCACCACTGTCTGGCTAGGGCTTTCATTTATACAGCAAGTGTTCAGAATAATAGCACAGATGTTCCTCACATTTCCATAGAAAAGGTTGTAAGCCAGCCAGTTGTAGTGATGACAAGTTTATATGGTGCCATCTTGTGGCAAGAGCTTAAATATTACTAATACATCTCCTTATTGGGTAAGTAATTCTTTTTAGGGGGAGGGGTGGGGTTTGCAACAGGCTCTCAACATGAAATATATATCTAATACTGGGAGAAAGGGTTTCACTATTTATTGCTGGCTTCCCTGGCGCTCTTTATATAGTTTTGGTTTTTTTTTTTAAATTTATTTTTATTTATTTTTTGGTTTTTCGAGACAGGGTTTCTCTGTGTAGCTTTGAAGACTGTCTTGGAAGTCACTCTGTAGACCAGGCTGGCTTTGAACTTATAGACATGCACCTGCCTCTGCCTATATATCTATATCTATATGTTATCTATATGTTATCTATATGTTGCATATAGATAACATATAGTTATGTACCACTATACCCAGTTTTGTTTTTAAACAAACTAGCTGGGCAGTGGAGCACACACCTTTAATCCCAGCACTCAGGAAGTAGAAGCAAGCAGATTTCTGTGAGTTCAAGGCCAGCCTGGTCTACTGAGTGAGTTCCAGGACAGCCAGGACCACAGAGAAACCCTGTCAAAAAAAACCCCAACCAACCAACCAAACAAAAAACAAAACAAAACAAAATAAAAAAAGCATAATCCGGAGTCTCTTAATTTTACTTCTGTGTATGAGTAGTTTGTCTGTGTGGGTACCACGTGCATGCCTGGTATTCACAAAGATCAGAAGAGAGTTGTAGCCGGGCGGTGGTGGCGCACGCCTTTAATCCCAGCACTCGGGAGGCAGAGGCAGGCGGATCTCTGAGTTCGAGGCCAGCCTGGTCTACAAGAGCTAGCTCCAGGACAGGCTCTAGAAACTACAGGGAAACCCTGTCTCGAAAAACCAAAAAAAAAAAAAAAAAAAAAAAAAAAAAGAGAGAATTGTAATTTGATATGTCGGTGCTGGAGACAGAATCAGAATCCTTTACAAGAACAACATGTGCTCTTAATGACGACAGAGTCTTATTATATAGCCCTGACTTGACTGGAATTCACTATGTAAACCAGGCTGGTCTTGAACTCAGAGAGATTTGTCTGCCTCTGCCTCCCAAGTGCTAGGATTAAAGGCATGTCCTTTTTTAGAGTGTGGGGTGTGTTTGTGTGGTCAAAGAACCATTTGAGGGAGTCAGTTCCCTTCTTCCACCATATTGGTCCAGGGATGGAATCCAGGTCATCAGGCTTGGCAACAGGTACCTTTACTTACTGAGTCCACCGTTTGCTTTCTGATAAGGTAAAATTGGGTGATGAAGTGTTGTCCCCCTGGGTATAGTGGCACCTGCCTGGAATCCCAGTGCTTGGAAAAGCTGGAGCAGGAGGATTTCCATGAGCTCGAGGACAGCTTGGGCTACATAGTGAATTCAGGCCTGCCATGGCTACATGGTTCCCCCCACAACAACAACAACAACAACAAACATTTCCACCCCAGAAAATAATAAACAAAATGGTATATGGGAGCTGGGAACTGAACTTCAGTCCCCTGGAAGAGCAGGGATCTCTCTCTCAATTTCTCTCTCTCTCTCTCTCTCTCTCTCTCTCTCTCTCTCTCTCTCTCTCTCTCTCTCTCTCTCTCTGTCTCTCTTTTCTTTATTAATGCTAGGTTAATTATTTTAATTAAATTTTTTTTTTACAATTCCAAGTTCCCCCTCCCTCCTCTCCTCCCGCTCCTCCTACTTCTCCCTGCCTCTCCCCTCATCAGCTCCTCAGGGTAAGGCCTCCCCTGGGAAGTGAACTAAGTCTGTTGCTGGGAGTGCTGAGCCACCTCTGAGGATACTCTTATCGGGATGATGATGATGATGATGATGATGATGATATGTCTAGTGCTCTTGCCAGGACCAGAGTCCAGTTCCCAACTCTCACATAGGGCTGATTAGGAGCGCCAGAAACTCTGGCTCCAGGGTAACTGATGCCTTCTCTGGCTTCTTGAAGCGTTTGCCCTCATGTGCATCAGTCCCACTCCTAGTATTGAAACCTTGAAATTCTGAGGTAGGGACTCACTATGAATCCCGAGCTGGCTTGGAATTCTTGATCCTCCTGCCTCAGCCTTTGCAGAGCTGCGTTACAAGCCTTCAATCCTTTGCCCTTCCCTTCTCCTGTGGGTGATTTTTATTACATCCTACACGGCTCGAGTGATTCCATAGAAGTTATAAATACCACATTTATTTGGATATATATCATGTTCAGTAAGAACTGTTTTCCATCAGAGTCCAAGATAGTTTGTTTTGCAGATGTGAATACTGAGGTGTGGGTGTAGAAGATAGTCGGCTCAGAGGATATTCTAATGTGGGGTCGGCTATGTGATTCAAAGTTTGAGCACATTTTTTTGTTTGTTTTGTTTTGTTGAGACAGGGCACTTGCGGCATCCGCATGGATGCAACAAGAGACTTGCTTTGAATTCAACCAATTCCAGTTCTGTGCCTCTTTAAGAATGCCTACAAACTAGCTTGGTGTGGTGGCTGGCGCACGCCTTTAAGCCCAGCACTCAGCGGCAAAGGCAGGTGGATCTCTGTGAGTTTGAGGCCAGCATGGTCTACAGAGCGATTTCCAGGGCTATTCAGAGAAACCATGTCTCAAAAAAGCCAAATAAATTAATTAGTTAATTAATTAAAATAGTCTAGGACAGTAGTTTTCCTAATGCTGCTGCCCTTTGACAGAGTTCATCATGTTGTGGTGAAGCACACCCCCCTACCATAAAACTATTTTCGTTGCTACTTCATACCTGTAACTTTGCTACTGTTATGAGTCGTAGTGTAAACAGATGTGTTTTCGGTGTCTTAGGCAACCCTTGTGACCCACAGGTTGAGAACCGCTCGCTGGTCTAGGACCAAGGAACGCAAAAGTGTAAAACGAGTACAAAGCGTATGTAAATAAGGCCCTTGGACTGCCGGGAAATAATCACTTTGGGCCTTCGGGGAAAGCCAACGTTGGCAGACTACTGCGCATGCGTAACCCTCTCCCTCCACCTCCAGAACAGGACTCAAAAAAGAAAACACTAAAACCCCCACGACGGGCGTTGCTTAAGATGTACGCAGGCGCGCTGCTGTGAGCCCGCCTCCTCCTCGTTCCTGCGCTTGCGGTCTGATGTTTTCTGAGGCCAGGCCCTCGGTCTTCTTACGTCAGTTCCTGTTTGTGGCTGGAAAAGGCGGTATTTCCGGCCAGCGGGTGGGAGGGGGCGGTGAGCGGGGGCTGGGGGGAGGGGGCGGGGGGGCCGTGCCGCGCGAGCCGTTGGGCCTGACTCTGAGAAGGCGTCGCCTCCGCCGTCGCTGCCGCCGTTGCTGCCGCCAGCTAATATTAGGAGCGGGAGCGAGCACAGCGTGGCGATGGGCGGGGGTAGAGCCCCGCCGGAGAGGCTGGGCGGCCGCCGGTGACAGGTGAGTGCGCCAGCGCGTGTCCCCAAGTGCCCTCCCCTCCGCGATGGTCGCGTCCTGGCCCCCCGCGGGGCCGCGCTGGGCCGTACCACCGGTGCCCGCCGGGCGGGGACCACGGACCTGGAGGCTCCCCCCCCCCTTCCGGAACTGAGTGGGGGCGGCTGCTCCGGGGCTCAGGGATCGGTCCGGAGGCACGGGGGTGTGGGCGGCGGTCCGTACCACTGCGGCGGCGGGGGGAGCTCTCTCAGTGTGCGCGGGCCGGGGGCTGTCGGGGGAGACAGCTCCCGCTGTGCCGTGCTGGCCGTCCAACTTCGAGGCTGCGCCCCGTGTCAAGTGTAGAGGGCTGTGCCGCTTGGGTGGTTTGGGAGCCGTTCCTGTAGTGCACTTAGAGGGATAGGAGCTTCTGGAGAGGAGTCTAACAGGGGTGGCCGCGATGGGGCCGTCAGGGTAGTACCACGTAGGCAGGCGAGAGCCGCCTTTAGTATCAAGAGGAGAGCAGGGTCGGGATGATTATCATATCACTGGGTGCTGGGAGGCCTGGATGAGTGTTAGGGGGCGTACTTTTGGGGGTGTGATGCCGAGTGGGCGATGAGTGCATTCTGCTTCCTGTAATGTGCTGGGGGTGGGCGTTTACACACAGCTCACCCTTTATTAGACTTCTTAATGACTTTGGGGAGAACGGGATCGTAACTTGGGTGCTCTTTATCATGGGGTTGTCCGCTTTCCACACCAGAACCCCTCCCAGATTATTTCTCTTTAAGGTGTGTGGGACATCCTTTGGCAAATTCTTTCCTTCCGGGGGTGGAGATGTGTCTTAGAAGTCACTGAAGTTTTCTGATCTCTAGTCTGGCTCCCTATTAGGAAAGGGAGGGGCTGTCGTGCTTGGATTTAAGGAACTGTATCTCTGGACCTGCTTGTCACCTTTTGGGAGGAAGGTGTGTTTTGAGGGACAGCTCTTCTACATAGCAATGTGACTGGGGGACTTGATTCTCAGAATTTGGGGACCCTATTTCTCTCATTTGGAGACCTTTTGGGTTCTGGTGACAGACCTCTGCTGGAAGAATACAGGGTTCAGATAAGGCTGATTTCCAGAGAAGCAGTTTAGAGTTCAGGTACTGCCTGCTGTTGTGGGCATGGATGTTAAGGGGCCTGTACCACCCCAGACCACACAAGTTTCTCCATCTCTGGCCACGTGGCTGCTCGTGCCTCCCTGTTACCAGCTCAACCTTGGGTCCTGTTTACGTTCCTACTAGTTGAGTGATAACAGTTGGTCTGGTGAGGAGCTTTGTTTTCCCAGCTGTTCCTTTTTGCAGAGGCCAAGGGAACTTTTGAGGGGAGAGCGCTTCGCCCAACTTGGTCTCTCCTAGGAAGGAAGGCCACTTTATGTTGCTTGGTGTTGTTCGGTTCACCACAGATCTAGGTTTTCATTGTGTTCCCTATGCAGGGAACCCCAGAGTGTGTGGTCAGTGTCCCCGTTCCTTAGGTCAGCATGTGACCTTAGCTTGCCCTGTAACCTTTGCCTTAGGTCTAGATTTCTTGGAGGACTGGCTGCAGTCCCTGATTGACCTAGCTGGCCAGGCTGCTGGTATGATCAAGGGAGCAGACAGAAGCCATTGCTCTCCAGCATCGGTGTCTATGCTGACTGGCTCCCATGCGTCCTGGGTTCCAGAGAGGCAGCTGCTACTCTCTAGGGTTTTTCTCTACTAGGGATGTGCTTATCTGGTCCCTCTCCTGGTAGCTTTAGAAGCTTTGCCTGGTAGAGTTAACAGAAGCAATAAAAGTAATGAGCATGAAATTGAAGGCTGACCTTCACTCAGGGCATTCAGTGAGCCACACTGTGCAGGATGCCTGGTATCCTAGAGTAGCAGACCCTGTTGTCATGCTCTCCTTTTTAACTGAGGAAACTGAGTCATAGGGGCTCACCGTTTCCAGAGATAGTAAGTAGCATGTGTTCTTGAGCATTCCCATCATGCTAGCTATGTGATCGGCCTTTTGCACACGGCTTCATTAAGTCTCAAAACATACCTACAGTTGTGTCTATAGAGACCTAAGAGTGAGTTAGGAATGTTATGTCCTTGTCGCAGGTAAGGCAACTGAGGCACTGAGCCATGGTAGCCTTTGTTTGTGACTACCTACTGTGCCCAGCCTTGGTCTTGTGGTTTTATATAGTGTTTTGGTTTTTTTCCCCCCAAAGTCAGAAATTGAGGCCTGAAGGAGGAGGTGCTTGCTTCCAGGTCTTCTCAGAGCCCTTGGAGGCCAGGCTGGGATTCAGATAGACACGGATTACTTGGGCTCTGGTACTATATCCTATTTGCTCAAGAGGTCCCAGGCTGGAGTGGGTCTCTGCCCTCTTGGCTCTTCTCCTGGGAAGCTACTTTTTCCCCTAGCTGGGGTGCTCTGATATGGTCAGCATTTCTGGACTTGCTGGAGGAACCTGGGGACAGTGCTGAGTTAGGCTTCTTTTAACCCTGGGCACATGTGTGCTGGGACAGTAGGAGCTAGCAGGGAGCCATGTGGGGAGGTGGTGACAGCTGCTATGGACCCTCCTGCTATGTTAGATGCAAGAGGAGGATCTCTTCTGGCTGTGTGATGGGGCCACCGTGTTCACCTCCTGCAGTGGGCTCCAAAAAGCACCTGCCTCTAGTTCCTGTGAGGAGTCAGGGTTAATTGATAGAAAACTTCTCCCGTGGTGCCAGCCATGGTAGTCTCTGTGCACACTCAGAACCTGTCAGGGGACTGAGGCTCCTGCCTCATTCATCCCCTACTTCTGATTCCATCAGGTGTCTAGGGATTCAGCTCTGTCCAGTCTTCACCCAGACATTCAGTGTCCTGGTTCCCAACTTCTGTAAAGAATTGTGTTAGGCTGGCAAGATGGCTCAGTGGGTAAGGGTGCTTTCTTTGCAGGCCTTGCAATCTGAGTTCAATCTTCAGAGCCTGCATAAAGGTGGAAGATGAGAACCAGCTCCACAGAGTTGCTATCTGTCCTTCACACGCATGTCACAGCACGCCCCCCCCCCAATTGTGCACATGTACATACACAGTAATAAATCCAGTTTTCAAAAAGGCTGTGGTGTACTTCTAAGCACAGGTGCTGGTTGTGTGGCTTTGAGTGGTGCTTCAGCCTTCTCGACGCCTCTCCTCATGTAAGCCAGGGAGGATACTGCTGCCTTTTCTGTGTAGACAGAAGTGATGGCCAGGTGGCCTAACAAATTATACTTGATGTTACTGCTGCTAGGACTCAGAGCCCTAGCCAGTTTGTAGAAGCTTGTCAGAGGGTATCGGGAAGGTAGGGCAGATGTTAGCCTCTCTCCCAGATGCTGAGGTGCACTGGCATATAGTCAAATAAGCTAAGAAGTGTGGCCCCTTGCCTCTGCTCATGTAGTTACTGCCTTCCATGGCACAGATTCTGGATCCTTTCCAGAGTTCCAGGTTGGGTGCTTACCTTTGTGTGCTTTTACTGAATCCCTACCACAGCCCTGGTATGGTGGGAAGGGCGGGAGCGGGCAGGGTTTTGCATAGGTGGAGATACTGGGGTACTGGCAGAGTCCCTATTCTGTTGGATGTGGTGCCGCACAGGAGGCAGATGCTGATGGATTTCTAAGTTCTAGGACAGCCTGATATACATAGTAGGTTCCAGGCTAGCTGGGGCTACATTGAAAGTTTCCGTCTACAAAACAGAAGACCTTTGTGAAGGAGACTGATGGGTAAGCGGGAGTGGAGTAGCTGCTAGGTGGTCAATTTGGATGAGATGATGGGAGCCATCATTTAGATACATCATTTAGATGTAGTGGCAGGCATGGGCTCTGATCTAGGTAAGGTGGGACAAGCATGTGGGTGAGAGGTGGACAGTCTGGGAGCAGCAGGGAGACCACGGGGTGGAGGTGTGGTGGGAGGATGAGCTTGGTGAGGTTAGGGACTCACCACAGGGAAAGAGGCCTAGAGGCCTGCATGAGCGGGCGCTGCTTCCTCAGCCTGGGAGGGAATTTGGAGTCTGAGGATTTTATTCAGTTGGTGGTGACTTTGGCCTTGGAGGTTTTCAAGCTTCTGCCTGGGGCTGGGTACTGTTTCACAGGCCTCCCACTTCCCCCTTGAGAGAATAGCTGCCTCACAACTGCTTCGGTGGAGACCCGCTGGTTGCCTCCCTTTCCTGTGGTTTCACACGATGTTCCCCAGGGTCATGGCTGTTACATTTAGGGATTGAGGTGGGGACTCAATGGGCTGACTTGTCTAAGCATCTCTAGCTAGCCTAGCCAGCTTCTGTTGCTAAGTAACAGTGTGAATGACTGTCAAACCGACAGGAAGGGTCCTTGTCATAGTTTGTCCACTGCTTCTCCACTTGCCTCCAAAGTTGGAAGGAACAGGTCTTGGGCCTCACCTTCTATAGTAAAAACGGGGACGGCTGACAGTGTCACAGCATAGCAGGTTAGGGTTGGTGTTAGGAGCGCAAGATAAATGGAGGCCAGGGAAAGGAGGGTGTGATACTGTTTGGTCTAAATTACGTGGTCAAGGGTGCCTTCCTTAATAAGATTGACTTGTGGCCTCAGCCTAGAGTATCATGATGGAATCATGACAGGCCCTGGGTGAAAACCTTGAGGATGGAAGGAATTGGCTCTGGCTGTCCCTTAATGTTCCTGAAAGTCCCTATACCTGTGTTAGGTCCTCAAGTGGAAGAGAATCAGGCGCTGTGTTTGTATGGTTTGGCTCCAGGGTCCCCTCAGCACAAAGGTGCTTAGTGGCCCTATGAAGGTGTCTTCTAGTCATTCCTAAGGCTTGGTGCTGTAGCAGCAGCAGCTCTGGTGTGCTTTCCAAGGCTTGATCTGGAGAGAACGGAGTGAACCTCTTGGGAAATCTACGCAGACCCCAGCGATTAGGGATGGGAAGAGGTGTCTTCTGTGGTCAATCTCAGTCAGGCCTCTGGAGAACCTACGACCACCCTTCTGTGGGCCTCTCTAGCTTCCTGGAACTGTGCAGAAGGCCCTCCGCCACCAGGCCTCCGGGCTGCATGGTAGGGTGGTTCCATGGCAGACGCTCTGGACAGCCAGCCAAGCAACGAGAGGCCCAGCTGGGGGAGACAGCCAAGGAGCAGGACCAAGAGGGAGGGAGGACCGTAGGGTGGGATCTCAGCCTGCTCCTTTGGGGCAGGACCCACTGCCAGCTCAGCACCCACAGCAGGGCCTGGGCTCTGGGTGGGCTGTGCAAGGAAAGGCTCCGTGTCAGAGGTCCCTTCGGCAGGCTCCTGGAGCCCAGCTGCCCTGGCCGGGAAGCTCAGCTACAGATGTTTCTGAGGGTGAGGTCAGAAATCCAAGCCATTCTCCATTTGCCACCTCAGTGGCTTTCCTGGATGTGGTGGGGCTGCTGCCACTGCTGTTCTCTGTCCGAACCTGTCCTTGGGCTCCTCATTCTCTGCTAGTGATTGGACGTGGGGTGGCTGATAGAGAGCCCTGCATTTAGTATTTTAAGGTTGCACCTGGGTTCATTCTCTGAGGCGCAGTTTGTTCAACTAAACGTGGAAATGTTCCTGCACAATCATGGGAGATTTCAGGAAGCTGATGTATAAGAAAGCACAGCCTGCTGAGACGGTGCTTGATTGACTGAGCTGCTGGCTGCTGTGGTTCGTGGCATCTGAGAACTTAGAAGGCCTCTAGGGTGGGCAGCCTGTGCTTTTGAACTGAAGGAGTGGGCTCAGAGTTTTGGAAGTTTTGGGAGCATAGGGTCTGATGAACTATGATGCCGATACACTGAGTTCCTGTGTGTGCCCTGTGCATTAGCACTGTGCCCATGCATAGCATCCTGGGGCATGGGAAGGGCTCTTGATTCCAGTTAGTAGATGAGACACTGGGGCACACAACCATATGTAGCATGTTTGACTTATTTTGGTTGTGTGTGGTGTAGTCACTTGAGTTTTTTTGGGTGAGCATGCCCATGTCGGGTCTTCTGTAATTTGCTGCCTTACTTCCTTCAGACAAGATCTCCCGCAGAACCTGGAGCCTGTTTCATGTAGGCTGGTCAGTGAGCTCCGGGGAGTCTCTTGCCTCTACGCCCTCCCACCCCTGTGCTGGTGTTGAAGTTTTATGTATGTGAGTGTTTTGCCTGTATATATGTCCGTGTACTATATATGTGCCTACTGCTTTTGGAGGCCAGAAAAAGGGTCAGATCGCTTGGAACTGGAGTGACAGATGGTTGTAGCCTGCTGTGAGTGAGTGTGGGTGTGCACAGCATGCATATGTGTTTGAGATAGCTGAGGTCTGCAGGATGTCAGAGACGATGAGCACTGGCCTGGGCATGGGAGGGAGCAATGTGAGAAGGGTCATGGCTCTGTCTCCTGGGAGCAAAGACAGTTGCAGGCTTATGGGTCTGATGGCAGTCTAGTTCCTTCGATCGCATGTATCTTAGCTATCAGGTACTCTTAATACTTCCAATCTTTACTTCTTTTCTATCAGCCGTGGTTCCTATGGACCAGTGGAAAGGAAGGCTGTGGTACAGCCTGTTTCACTGAGTCCTGTGCTGCTACACTCGAGGCAGAATGGACCATGCTCAGCCCTTCACCACGCCTGTTTCAGGCCCACAGATTTCCATCTCTTTCCCAGGGAGAACCAAAGCCTTCAGAGATGCCAGGCCTGGCTCAGTGGGTTTTTTTGTTTTGTTTTTGTTTTTTTTTATTTTTTTATTTTATTTTTTATTTTTTATTTTTTTTGTGTGTGTTTGTTTTGTTTTTTTTTCTCAGCGCAGAGCCTCAGGTCCTGCCAGGAATGCTCTTCTCCCAGCTTTCCTTGTGGCTTGCCTGGTTCACATTTTTGCTCAGATGTTACCATTTCCATGGGTCTTCCTGTGACCTCTCCTTGGTCTTCTGTACACTGCCTTTCTCCTTGATACTGGACACTTGGAATATGCTGTATAATTTTTCTTATTTTGCTCTCTCCTCCTATAGCAGGGGTTCTGGTCACAGATGCTTCCTGGGTGCCAGTGTTGGCACAGCAGACGCCTTATTTAGGGATCTGGTGAACGTTGAGTATTTGGTTTTACCTTTCCTTAGGGGTCTAGAACACAAAATCTGTGGTTCCAGTTGGTATCCCTCCTGGGATAAATTAAAGTTCTAGTGCTGGCCCTGTGATGAGTAGGACTTAGAGTTGGAAACAGTGGAGACCTGAGCAGGCTCTGTCTGCCGCGCATACCGCCTGTCACCTGTCTGTGCTCTATGAGCTACCATACAGTTCGCAAGCTTCCGAGCTTTGGGCAAGGGGCCGGAGGTTGAAACACACAAAGACTCATAGATAGAGACACGAACCTCTAGTCCCTGGTAAGAAGCCCTCTATTCAGTAGCACACTGGAGGCTTATATACCCCACAGTCAAGTGGGCCAACAGGTGAAAACCTTATCCTCTGATCCTCAAGGCCAAGGCAACATGTGCTCCTGAAGCAGAGCTGGTAAACAACTTTGACACAGCCTTTAGTAACTCAAATCAGAAGGAAAGTAAAGATCTCTAGCAGGGAAGAGCAGCTGGAGGCCAGGAATCCAAATGGTCCCAACATCTGTCTCTGCCTCATGCAGCTCCTGGGCCAGCAGAGGAGGCGATATTGCCAGAGGCTACTAGAGCTGCATTTTGTGAGGGAGAGGCAAGCTGAGCTATGAATGTCAGTGCCCACTTCCCGGAAGGAGGCATTCAGGGCAAGTTTCCATGAAGAATGGAGGATTGGGCTGAGGGAGCATGGCGAACAGCATCCTGGCTAGGGAAAAGAGCATGTGCAAAGGCCCTGCTGGATGAGAGCAGATGCTTCAAGAGACCCAGAGAAGGGAGGATTGCATGTGTTGGTCTGTGAGGCTGCGGTTCAGAGGGCCGGCTGAGGCAGGTGGTCTTCACAGCCTCTGGAAGGGTCTGTTGTGTTCCATGTGTGCCTGGAAGTGGCCCCGTGTACTGTCAGCTGTGCTTGGAGAAGCCCACTGAGTGCAGCTGGTGTTCTTGATTTGTTTGGAGAGCACGGCTAGGCAGACCAGAATACTTGACATGATTTCTGGGGGTTCAGTGAGGGGAAGATGTGTGTGTTGGGGGAGGTGGTGGAAAAGATGAGGAAATCTGTTCTGGGCTTATTCTTGTCCCAGTCTCTGGCAGCTGCCTACACCTTCATCCTGCCTTCAATCCTACCTACTTCAGGAGACAGATGGGGTGGGTGAGGGATGTGTGGCGAAGAAGAAAGTTAAGTCTTTTAAATGCCACCATCTCACCAAGGAGGTGGAGTAGGTAAAAATTTCCATGGTCAGAAATACCCAGTGTCTCCACCCACCAGAGGGAATAATAGTAACAGCTGACCTCTGCAGCTGCTGCTTTGGGAAGTGTTGAGTTTGCATCCTGAGGCCCACACCTGGAACTGTGGGCACAGTTCTTCTGACTCCTTTTTGTGTGTGTGTTACACTTAAACACCTGCCTCTTCAGGCTCTGAAGCTCAGGACAGGAGATCTGTACTCACCCTACATCTACTTTTCTAAAATGCCTTCATTAAATTAAGATGTCGAGGCCAGTTTGGATTATTGCGAGACCTTGTCTTAAAAATACACAAAAACACTGTGTATAGCAGTCTTTCTCTCCCTCTTCCTTTCTTTCTTGTGCCATATGCTGGGCAAGCATGCTACCACTGAGCCATTCCCCTTAACCCTCCTGGTAGCTGTTATTTTGAGACTGGGTCTCACTAAGTCCAGGACAGGCCTTGAACTCCCTGTAACACAGGAGACCCTGAGCTTGTGATCCTCTGGCTTCAGCGTCATGTGTATCTGGGATTATAAACCTGTGCCACCAAACCTGGCTTTGGCACAGCATTTCTGGGTTGTTGTTATTGTTTTTGTTGTTGTTATTGTGGTGTGTGTGCGCGCACGTGCATGCATGTCCCATGCTGTGCATGTGGAATTCAAAAGACACCTTGTGGGAGTTGGGTTTCTCCACCATGTGGGTCCTGGGAATAGAACCCAGGTTGTCTAGCTTGGTGTAAGTGCCTTCACCTACTAAACCGTCTTAACCAAGAAATTAGTACCCTTGTAGTACCCACCCACAAGAGAGTGGATAGACAAACTAGGGAAAAATGTCCACATACAAAGGGCCACAGTGCTAAAACACAGGAGACAAAGTGGAGGAGACCCAGAAAAAGAAACCAAACACGAAGTAACTGGCAAGGCAGGCTGACTCTGCTTGCTGGTTAGGGACCCCTCTGTCCTGTGCGACTGCAGTGAGTTCAGGGAAGGACTGTGAAGGCGGGAGTGGCTGCACTGAGGAGGACCAGAGTGGGAGGACACTCGTGAGCCCATAGTGCTCCCTCGTGAGCCCATAGTGCTCCCTCGTGAGCCCACGGTCCTGCTTTACCTTTGTGCTTTTACTGCATTTGGGAGAGTGACTTTCTCTGCACTCTATCACAGAAAATTGCCATATAGAAGAACTCCAGTTTGGGAGTTGAGATTGTGTGGAAGAGCCCAGCCTGGGTCTCTGAGCTGCCAAAGCAGGAGTCTTCCACGTCCCCAGAAAGGTGCTTGCTTCAGCTTCCCCTCTAGGAAGCCTGAACATGGTAAGGGGGACTCTAAACCTAGGACCCAGGTTTCAGTCCCAGCTCTGCTGTAGCAGTGAGGTCACATGTTTGGTCAGCTCTGGGCAGTAGGGAGGTGATTAGAGATGGTTCCCAAGGGGATCTGGCTACAACCAGTGAGATTTATTCTGTTTTAGAGTCAAGCACGGTCACATACACACACCTGTAATCCCAGCATCTGGAAGGCTAAGGCAGAACTACCCCGAGGTTTGGGGCCAGTCTGACTACACAGTGAGTTGGAGTTCAGCCTGGGCTATGGTATAAGACCCACTTTCAAACACACAACAAAATGTTGCAGAGTGCATAGGTACCATAGACTAATACTATATATCAAACACTCAGCAGCATTCTTTTAAGTTGTCTTTGAGAGCTGGACACGTGGTTCAGTTAGTATAATAGTGGGGCCTGAACTCAATCCCCAGACCTGTGAAAAACCCAGACTTGGACTCTAGAGACTGGCAGATCCTTGGGGCTCACTGTGCTCAGTGAACTCTAGACCAATGAGAAACTGTCTCAAGAGAAAGGTAGACAGTGCCTGGAGATTGTACTCAAGTTTGTCCTCTGACATTTATATACAGTATGCATATATGCCTGCCCACAAACACACACATGAATGTGCACACACACCAAATTGTCTTTAAGACATTGTATTTCCATCTGTCTAGCTCAAGTACTGTCCTCAATGGTATTCAAACAGAGGTCCCCTTAGAAGCCAAATACTCAGCTCTGGGTTTAGATATGAGAGGTAATTAATACATGACACCAAGGACCCGAACTGGCAGTTTATGCGCAGAGGAGCAGAATAGGGTCCACCTTGTCCTAGCTGGGGAGCCTGAGGCTTAGCAGGGTGTGAGACCTACATAGATCCCAGCACTCTGTCCACCTATCTCCACCACTTTGAGACACGTAATCTCTGAAGCCAGAGCCCTTCCACCCTCAGCCTAGCCCTCCTGTGAGGCCTGCACCGTCTCCCTTAGGCCCTCCATTCTGGTGGTGGTTGGCTTCTTGACAACACCTGCTCCTTTAAGGGAAGGGAAGCCACAGGGCACACGCTAGGCTCTGTTCGTACCCCTTTGAGAAGTTCTAGACCCTTACCTCAGCATGGGAAAAGTAGGGACTCTTGTCTGTCCTAGTTATCATTGGGTCCCCACAGCCTTGCTATATCGGGTGCATGGCGGGTGCTTGATTAAAATCTGGGTTTGCTGTAATTCCTCAGACCTGTAATTCCAGAACTCAAAAGGCAGAGCCAAGTGGATTGCAAATTCAAATCCTTTTGAGCTATAGAATAAGTTTTAGGCCAGTGTAGGTAATTTTAGACTATGCCTCTAAGAGTCAGAAAGAGGGTTTGGAGGTATGGCCCATTGGTCGAGTGTTTGCCTAGAATGTACAAGACCTTGGGTTGAATCCCCATTTCTGGAAGGAAAAACAAATCCATGAGGTGAACATATAGAGCAAAGCCTAGAAACAGTTCAGACAGCTCAATTCCCTTTGCAGCTGGCCGTGGTCTCTTACTCCCTCTGGGGCCGGTTTCCCTGCCAGACTCACAGATGGGCTCTGAGGAGCAGAACTACAAGGATCTGCACTAACCAGTGCTATTTGTTGGATGGAAACAGAGTCCTGCTGAGGTAGTGGCAGTGAAAGCCCCGTTCCATTTTGTCCCAAAGCCTGTCACCTACCACTAATCCAGGCCTTACCTCCTAGAAGAGGAACTGCTCAGAAAGCAAATCCAAAGACAATACCTGTTGTTGACAGGCAGTATTTGTTTGTGAGAATTCAGGACCAGGGGAACCTCTTTTCAGTAACTGCTATCCGCTGTCAGCTAGTCCGCTGTTCAAAGATCATTTTGATAAAAGTCGATGATTTAGAAAATGTCCATGTGCTCAAAGGAACATCTGCAAAATACTGCAGTAGGGGTGCTTGCTGGGAAACCACTGGGTTAGCCATCTATTGATTTTAATTGTTACTGATCGTTTTGCTATGGCCTCACCATTTTGTACTCCTACAATAGGCTACACTTGGCATTGTGAGTTTTTGAGGTGGTATTAAGCTATCGCTGTATCTCTTCATAACTATTGAGATCTGTGTCTTTTGCTTAGGCATCCTTTCCTGTGAGGGATCCTTGTTCTTGTCATCTGGCCTCCCAGGTGGCTCGTGGTTAGTCACCCGCTGCAGCCCCAGCCCTCAGCACACGCAAATGTGGGCATTCTGGGAAGCAGCAGCTAGTGGGTGATGGAGCCATACAAGGACTCCCTGCTGGTGTGTGATGCAGAAGGGTAGTCAGGGCAGGTCTCCACGTGCTCCTGAGTTCCACAGGCATGTCCCCGGCCCCTTCTAAGTGTCCTCAGCCTGCAGCTCCTCAGTGAGCAGGCCATCCCCTTGGCTGTGCTGCCTGGAATTTCATCACCGCCAGTACTGCGTCACAGACACCTCAGCTGAGGCGCCACCCTTAGTGGGAGGCCGGCTGGAGCCAGGGAGGACGCAGGGGATCTTCCAATTCCTCCCCCTGCTCTTGCTGCCTGAGCTGCTGCTGACTTCTTAGTCGCTGAAATGAAACTGTAAAAGTGGCTCTGGCGTGTGGAGCTGTGGCCAGGGCCCCTGCCACTCAACTGGGAGACCCAAGGTAAATGGCTTCTCTTCGCTGAGCCTCTGTCCTCACTTGGGCATGTTACAGCCCCTCTGATAGGGTATTGGGAGCTCCAGTGCCCTGCCTAAGGCCACCAGGTTGGCCGTGGCTCTCAGACTCTGAAACCCCGACCATTCTTGACCACACCTGACTGCCTTCCTGCAGCTCTGAGCAGCAGCAGCTGTGGGGAGGCCTGTCTGTCAGCCAGCCAGCCAGCCCTCTGCTCACATTGGGTGCTTTGGTTCTGTTGTTACTGGGTCTCACATTGCTTTGGGCTTAGTTCTCTACCCCAGCCCACTAGGGCTGACCCGTAGCTGGGGACAGTTTGGTTTTTTGGTTTTGGGCACTCAACCCTAGGCCCTGAGCTGCTCTCTGACATTCCCTGCACTGCTCCTGCCGTAGAGCTTTCCCATCTTTTCTGACCCTGCCTGAGGGTCTTTCCACATGCTGCTCTCTGCATTGCCTTGATTACTTGAGGCTTTGTTCATGTGCAGCCTATACTACAACTAGCCAGCCCCATTCCCTACCATTTCCTCCTGATTTTTCTCCTCAGCACCTCTCCCCCTGACATTGTTCTTCGGGGTATGTGTGTGTTGTTATGTCTTTCCTCTTCAGAATGTTGAGTTTTGTGAGGCCCATCATTGTGTCTATGTGATGGTCTCAAGGGTCTGGAGCCTAGGACATACTCCCAGAAGATTGGTCTTTCTGCAGCTTGGCCTGTTGGTGAGAATCAGCTCATTCATTGCATGGCAGTGTCAGTGCTGGGCTGGCCCACTTTAGTAGTATTGATGAGTGTGGGGGAGTTGCGCAAAGGGTATATAACTGCACACAATGCAGCTTTGCAGATTGAGATCCGAGGGTGTACTGTTTCACTGAAGCCTCAAGGAGGGAGAGTATCCAGAAGGTGTAAGCAGGAAGGCTATAATACCTGAGCAGTCCCTGTCATGATGGTGTGCCCTTGCTTTCTTGGTTCAGGAACCACTCACGTGGCCCCTTTGGTGTAGGGAGGACTTTGTTCTGTTTTCTAAACACACTGGGGAGCTGTGAAGGGTTTGGACATGGAAGGACAAGGTCAGGTGTAAATGGAGGGATGAGAGTGAGGCAGGGGAACACGGGAGAGGGCTGAGTAGGGAGGAGCCAGGGCTGCAGGGCCCCAGGCTGAGCTGCTGACCTGGGACGGTGAGGCAGGTCAGCCTCGAGTGCCACAGTGAGGACTTGGGCATTTTTGCCAAGGACATGGGGAGCCATGGAGGATTCTGAGCTAAGGAAAGACAGAGTCTTGGCTGTCCTGGAACTCACTCTGTAGACCAGGCTGGCCTCCAGCTCCCAGAGATCCACCTGCAGATGCCTCCTGAGTGCTGGGACTAAAGGATTGCCACCATGCTTGGCTTAGGACCGACTCATCTTTGAGGGTCCCTTTGGCCACCGAGTTGGAGCAGGGAAGTAAGACTCCAGGAGGATGTGGACTAGGATCCTGCCAGCCGACATTAAAGGGGAAGTGGGGAGGTTGACATTGATGGGCTGTTTATGGCTGAGAGCCCTGTGCTCCTGTGTGTTTGGGGTCGGCTTGTGGAGGACACCCCCTGTTGCTGTTTTGGCTCCACACTCCTTGTTGTCTTTGTATCTTGGAGTCCAGCTTGTGATCTCACACCCGCCTGTCCTCCCCGACTTTGGCCACCTTGCCTTCCCTTCGGTCCCTCCCACTTACCTCCCTCCTTCTGCCCAGGCCTGGGCAGCCTGCCACTGTCACATGCCAGGCAGTACTGTGTCCAGCCCACCAGCTCCCCTGGGGCACGAGAGAAAGCTGATGCCCATGGTGTCCCTAGAGCCAGCTGCTACTTCTCCAGGGGCCTCCGTAGCTCCTGACCTGCTGTCCGCAAATAACCCTGGGTTGGGAGAGGCAGACATAAGGCACTTTGGGCTCCATGGCCCCAGTCCAGGCCCAGGCTTCCAGGTAAGGGCCCAGTTGGTGGCTGCCCACATTTGTCCTCCGCCCTCTGCTCAGGGAACCTGAGACTCAGCAGCAACTTCGGCGTCCGTTAGTCTGTTGGCTGGTAGTCCCTGAAGACAGATGCAGAGGTCTTGGAAAAGGAACCAGACCTTTGGTCAAACCCCAGGACTGGCCTCTAGGCTTTAGACAAGTGTGTGTGCAGTAGGTTCCCTCAGGTGCCAGAGCTTCTGCGACTTCATTTATTTTCCTCATTCTTGTGGTGGGAACATGGAGAAAAAGGAAGCTGGGGATGGTACAGGACCTCCCTGTACTTGGGGGAAGCTGTTCTTAGTTTGCTTAAGGTGGCAGGTTAATTTCTAAAGAAATGAGTGCATGCATGAATCTGTCTGTCTTGGGGGCAGGCAGTTAGATGCTGGTGGCTTTGAGCACACCCAAGGTGCCCAGGGCTGTCTGATTCATTCTCGATTACCTCAGCACTGGGGCGTTGGGGTGAGGCAGGGGGTGGGGCTGCAGCTACCTCGCTCTCTTCCTGTCCAGCCATAGGTGTGAAGGGAAGAGTTTAGTTTTTGTGTGGGTTGTTTTTTTTTTTTTGAGACAGAGTTTCTCTGGAACTGTCCTGGAACTTACTCTGTAGACCAGGCTAGCCTTGAATTCACAGAGATCCACCTGCCTCTGCCTCCCAGGTCCTGGGATTAAAGGTGTGTGCCACCTCCGCCGGGCCTAGGGAAGAGCTCTGATGCAGAGCCTGTGCACATGCACGTTCAGCTCTTTTGTGACCCCATGTTTCTCCCTCAGGATCGGGCCCCAAGGGAAGAGCTCTTCTGGCTCCCTGGCTATACCCACTGCCTCGCCAGCTACAGAGCCAAAGGGCCTCAGCGTCCAGGATGGGGCCCTCACCCTCACACTCCTCTCTTGTCTCTCGTAGACTGTACTGTACCCGAGGCACCTCCTGCATGTCCTGCTGCCCTGAGCTGTCCCAAGGTAGGTGACAGCGTGTTAATGCTGCCACCATGAATGAGGTTTCTGTCATCAAAGAAGGCTGGCTCCACAAACGTGGTAAGGATTCACTTTTGCTCATCAGATTGTGTGTCTCCCTCTTGCATCCTGCTCTCCTCTAGCATCTCCAGCTCAAGGAACCATTACTCTGTGGCCCTAGCTGGACATCCTGAATGAGTCCAGAGAAGGTTTTAGGCTCCGTATCTTTATCAGCAATCTTATTCATACCTTCATCTTACAGGTGAAGAAACTGAGGCTTAGAAGGGGGTAGTCACATAAAACTCAAATAACACAGCTAAGCGATATCGAGTCAGTGTTTATCAAATAGTCATTGATTGTAAGGTTCTGGGACCTTGTGGAAGCCATGTTCCACTTGGAGTGGTAACACACACAGTAAACAGACGCAGTCTCAGGTGGTAAGAAGGGCCATGTGAATGGGAGGTCAAGGATTGGGAAGAGACAGTCTGCGGGGAGGTACTCTGAGGAGGTGACAGTGAACAGAGCCAGGAGGAGGAGGTGCCTGGTACCAGAGCCACAAAAACTGCCTGGAAAATGTGTCCCATGAGAGGAGCAGAATGGACAAAGTCTCAGAGACCTGCACTTGGGTGGTGTTTCTAGAACACTAGCTGGAGCAGGTGAGATGGAAGCTGGGCAGCCCCACCAGCCACAGTCCTCTGTGGGGACAGGAAGCTGGGCCCTGGTGAGGTCATGAATAGAGAGGAGACTAGACCTTGAGAGCCCAGGGTCCCCTGTGCCTGCACCAGATGCCTTGTGACACTAGGAGTTAGATAAGGAAGCAACATGTGTTGAGAGTTGGCTTTGTCACTGCTGGCCTTCAGGGACCTTCTCCTGGGCAGGAAGGGTGCCAGGCCAGAAGAAGCTGGTTCACAGACACTTCCATTCACTCAGTGCTTAACTCATGGAGTGGCTCCTGTGTGCCGGGAGCTGTTCTAGATCTTAGAGACAGTCAGGGATCCCATCCCTGTGGTGACATGTGACGTCCTGGGGCAGGTGAGGTGCCTAGGTCAACCTTTGTATCCACTGGCAGCCTATGTTGTGAATAAATCACACAACGAGAGGAAGGTGGGTCTGAGGCTTACAGTGGAGAGCCATGCTGCATCTGGGGCTTGAGGAGTAAGGGCGTCCCATAGTTCATAGGCAGTGACGTGGGGAACAGGACAATCAGGGCATCCTGAGGGGAGCGAGACGGGCACATTTGAATGACAGATGGCTGATGAGAACCTGTCCTGCCATCTCTGGCCACAGACACCAGCAGTCACATGGAATGGGCTGCTCC
Organism: Arvicola amphibius; assembly: GCF_903992535.2. NCBI lineage: Eukaryota > Metazoa > Chordata > Mammalia > Rodentia > Cricetidae > Arvicola > Arvicola amphibius. The sequence continues at coordinate 77,121,137 of NC_052054.1, forward strand.
TTAGGGCCAGCAGAACAGCAGAAGAAACCCCATTTCCTGCTCCCCTACAGCAGATGGCACTCAGGGCACTCCAGCCCCATAGACTGAGCCTTGACTTTGAAACTGTCAAATGCAGCCATTCAAACATTACACCTGACAGGTTCTAATCCTGGCCCTGCCACTTCCTTTTGATGTGACAGTGGGTGAGCTGCACTGCCTGTCTTGGGTCTGTTTTTGATTTTTTGGTATCCTAAGCAGTTTTTAGCTTTGTAGTAATCCTCCTGCATCAGCCTCCCTAGAACTGGGATTACAGGTGTGTGCTTGGTCTGTGTCTGTGTGCTGAGTTAACAATTCAGGCGTCTGATGTCAACTCCCTTTAGGCAGGATTTTCATGTGCTGTGTTTACTATGCTGTCTTGATTGCCTCAAGAAATGTTTGACATCTAGTAGGTGTCCAGCAAACAGCTGCAGAATGAATGATTGGGATTGCATCTAATGGCAGCTGTGCTCGGCTGTGTCAGTCTGCTGGACTCCTTTCCCTTGGCGGGAGTTTCCCTAGGCTCACTGGATTAAGGTCTTAGGAAGTGGGGAGGTGGCTAGGGAACCATTGAGTGCGGGGGTGGGGGGTGTCTCTAGCCTAGACTTGGCTGACAAAGTGAGTCTTGACTCTGGCTCCTTTTAGGGCTTCATGTCTGTGTTTGTTGTGTACCACACTGAGTTGGGCTGAGTTGAATTGGCTGCTGGCCTGTCCTTGTCTTTTGTCTGGCCCACCTGCCTTGAATACACAGTGCATATGCACACAGGTGTACTCCTTGGTCATATGTGTAGTGGCTGGCAGAAAGAGGGCTCTGCTGCCTCCTGATATCTGGGCATTTGTGCTAACCCATTCCCACTCCTGCTGGTTAAAATAGACATTGTACTGGTTTACCCCCAGTCTGTCTGGTCTCAGGCTCTGTCCTAGGCAAGCCTGTGTTAATGAGTTTTCATGGATACTCTCTCAGAGCAGACTAGCAGCAAAAGTGATTGCTTGAGGTCTTGACACAAGGCAGTAGAGCTAAGTGGGACAGACCCTGGCCCTCTAATGCTAAACTTGACTGGGCTCAAAGCCTGGCCTGCAGTGTATGCTGCCTCTTACTTACTCAGCAGGGTCTGGGGTATGACTGACTGGATGGTACAACTGCCACCGGATCCTATTTGTGGCTTGGCTTTAGCCATCACCACCACCCTTAGGAAAGCATACTGTCTCCCCTACTGGTGTGGAGGCAGACAGCATAGTGGTCCCAGGGCGAGCTCTGGATTTCAGTGCCAACTGTCCCAGAGAGTCAGTCGTCCTATGATTCTCTTTTTTTTTTTTCCTTTTTTTCCCCCTTCAAGACAGAGTTTCTCTGTAGCTTTGGAGTCTGTCTTGGAACTCACTCTTGTAGACCGGACTGGCCTCGAACTCACAGAGATCTGCCTGCCTTTGCCTCCCAAGTGCTAGGATTAAAGGCGTGCGCCACCACCGCCCGGCTCAGTTCTATGATTCTTGCCACAAAAGTGAGCCTCTCTGACTCAGTTTCCTCATTTGACTGTGAGGATTAGACTGTGATATGGTTTTTGGTTTTGTTTTGTGTTTTTTCCTTTCTCTGTAGGCTTTTTGTTGCTGAAGTATGAAATATCACAGATAGATTAGGACCTGGGTCATTAATTACCTATGCCAGAGTCCAGATAAAGAAGCAGCAAGACAGTCTTCAGCACCGTGTCCCATCCGAGCTGTAGCTGCTACTTTTGTAGGATATTTTATTGTTGTTGTTTGTTTTTTAAAGAATGCATGTTGCAGATCCCAGCCCAGGGCCTTGTACGTGCAAGTTCTCTAAACTGCATCCCCAGTTTGAGTTTTTCTAACATTCTTCTTTTTGCAGTTGAGGTGAAATTGCCATAATATGAAATAAACCTTTCTAACTTGTATAATTGAGTGACCTTTATACATTTGTGGTGTTAGGTGGCCACTATTTTAAAGTCCCCAAATACGTCATCACCCACAGGAAAGCCCTGAGCCCACTGAGCCGTTGGGTCTCCACCTCTTCTTGCGCACCTGCCAGCAGCAGTGCTTCCTGGCCATATGGACTATCTGCTCCAGACACTTGACAGAGCTGGGATCACACACTGTGGCCTTTGTGACCTGGCTTCTCCTTGGCATAGTGGTTAACTGTGTTAGACCTGTGTCAATGCTTCGTTCCTTTTTTTTAAAGATAATTTTTTTTTTTTTTTTTTTTTTTTTTTTGGTTTTTCGAGACAGGGTTTCCCTGTAGTTTCTAGAGCCTGTCCTGGAACTAGCTCTTGTAGATCAGGCTGGCCTCGAACTCAGAGATCCGCCTGCCTCTGCCTCCTGAGTGCTGGGATTAAAGGCGTGCGCCACCACCGCCCGGCTTAAAGATAATTTTTTATGTGTATTTGTGTGTATGCATGCGTGTGACTGTGGTAACCATGGAGGCCAGAAGAGGCTGTCAGATCCTGTAGAGCTGCAGGTACGGGAACTGAGCTGACCAGTGTGGGTGCTGGGAACCTATTTAGGTCCTCTGCAAGAGCCATCTCTCCAGCCCCTTATTCCTTTTTATAGACAAATAAGTGTATGGATACAGGATGTTCTTTAAAACCCATCCTTTAAATATACACTGGAGTTATTTCTTTCTCTTGGCAATTGTGAGTTGGTGTCACTCTGAACAAAGTTTTGTCTTTTTTTTTTTTTTTGACACAGTGTTATTTAGCCCAGGATAACTTTGAATTCCTGATTCCCCTGCCTTTGCCTCTTAAGTGTAATAAATGCAGCTACACCTAGTTCTTTTGTTTTATCATAGTTTTAGTTTGCATTTTCTCAGTGCCCAAAATATGGGATTACTGATATGCTTGGGCTGTCTTTTTTTTTTTTTTTTTTTTTCAAGACAGGTTTTCTCTGTGTAGCCCTGGCTGTCCTGGACCTGGAACTCAATCTGTAGACCAGGCTGGCCTTGAACTCACAGAGCTCCGCCTACTTCTGCCTTCAGAGTGCTGGGATCACCCAGCTATCCTTGGCCTGTCTTTGGTGCAGTAGCTTTCCAGGTCCTTGACCTCTTTAAAACGTGGGCTCATTGCTCTCTTGTTGAATTATATATAAGAGTTGCTTATATATTTTGGATACTAAGCTCATAAATAAAATTAGGCCAGGTGGTTGGCTTGGCAGCAAGCTGTAGAATTTTTCTGTCTCTGCCCCCAGGTTACAGGAATTACAGGCCTACCTTGCCATGCCTGGCTTTTTCAGTGCATGCTGGAGACGCTTGCTCAGTCCCCATGGTTGTGTGACAAGCACTTTCCTGGTGAGCCATCTCCATAGCTCCACTTACTGGAATTTGCCTTAGTTTGCTTGCTTGCTTTTTGTTTGTTTGTTTGTTTTTAGGATTTATTATTTTAGTTATGTGTGGGTGGTATAAACATGTGTGCAGGTCCCCTTGCAGGCGTTGGACTCCTCGGGACCTGAAGTTATAGACAGACATGCGCCACCCGATGTGGGTGCTGGGAACTGAACTCTGGTCCTTTGGAAGAGCAGCAGTGCTCCTAACCATGAAGCCCTGTGTCCAGCCCTTAGTTTACTTTCTATTGCTGTGATAAAGGCCACAAATGAGCAGTTTAGGAAGGAAAGGATTTATTTCAGCTGATAGTTGTAGTCTGTTGTGAAAGGAAGTCAGGGCAGGAACTAAAGTGGGGGCCGTGGAGTAATGCTGCTTTCTAGCTGCTTCCCATGGCTCACTCCGCCTGACCCTGCTCAGTGGTGGCAGTGGGATGGGCCCTCCCACATTAGTTGTTAAGAAGAACATGCCCTATAAGCTTGATAGAAGCATTTTCTCAGCTGAGGTTCCATCGTCCCAGGTGACCCTAGTTTGTATCACGCTTACAGAAAATTAACCAGTACAGAATTTTTAATTTTTTATTTTTGAAGACTATTTTTATTCAGCTAGGCATTGGGGCACATGTCTTTAATCTCAGCAGTTGGGAGGCAGAGACTGGCACATCTCTGAGTTTGATGTTAACCTGGTCTATAAAGTGAGTTCCTGGACAGCCGGGGCTACACAGAGAAACCCTGTCTGAGAAAATCAAAAAGAAAAAAAAATTAAATTCACATTTTATGTGTATTTTGTCTGCACACATGTCTGTGTACCGTGTGTATGCAGTGCCCACAAATCCCCTGGAACTGGAATTTCACACAATTATAAGATGCTGTGTGGGTGGTGGGAATCCAACTTGGGTTCTCTGGAAGAGCAACCAGTGATCTTAATTGCTGAGACATCTCTCTAGCCCTCTTTAAAAAAAATATACGTATAGCTGGATGATTGTGGTGTGTGTCTTTAATCCCAGCACTCAGGAGGCAGAGGCAGGTGAATCTCTGTGAGTTTGAGACCAGCCTGGTCTACAGAGCTAGCAAGTTTCAGGACAGGCTCCAAAGCTACACAGAAAAACAAGCAAACAAGCAAAAACCCATCCCAGCCAAACGAAAAAATGTGTATAATATGTATTCATATATATTATATATGTATTGATCTCAGCCAGCGTGCTGTTGGCATTGCCACAAACAAGCAAGCTCTGGGCTGCCAGAAGGATGAATGCGCATAATGAGTATATGATGCACTCCAAGAGCCACAGCTTCCTGAACTGGCTGTGGGAAAATAATCACCAAAAGAAGCAAGCCAAAAAGAAAGACTCCCAGGTTCAGTGATGAATTAGTGATCTTAATTGCTGAGTCACTCTCCAGCCCTCTTAATATATGGTCCTGCCCCAATAAGATGACTGAGAGTGACTTAGTTGACTTCCCAGGGGTCTTAACCTCTCTGAGGAGTGGGTGGGGGAGGCCGGGAGAGGGAAACAGGAAAGGAGGGAGGGGGAACTGGGATTGTATGTAAAAAAATTGATTGATTGATCAATTAATATATTAAAAATATATATAATACATAATATATTTTAAAATAAAATATATATTAAAATTAATTAATATATACACACATGCGCATGTACATACACTAGCTGAGTTAGATCCCAGCTTTTGTGGATTCTTCTGTGACTTTTCACTATGAGGATCTTGTTTCCTGCAAGCAAATGCAGTTTTACTACACCCCCTTCAATGGGACACCTCTTACTTTCTTGGTTAGAAAAGGTGATTGACTGACTTCCTGCCTTAGACCCAGTGGTGGCTCAGCCTCTTTGTAGAATGGAGCATCAGGCCATCATGACCGAGTAGTGGGTTTGTGTAGCAGTGAAGAAAAGAGGCATCCTGATTTTGTTCCTGACCTCGGGGACCTGTCCAGTCTCTGCTGTATGACAGTGACAGCAGCACAGGCTTTCCCTGTGCCCTTTGTGTGCGAGGACCTCCTTCCTTTCCTTCCCAGCATGCTGAGCGCTCCAGTGAAGGTGCTGCATTCTGTCAAATGTTTACTACACTGATTTATTTCCCTAGACGGAGCTGATCTTATTTCCAGTCTAGAGTTATTTTCCTTTTATTGTTATGTCTAATACACTGAATTCATAGGGAGTTCATCAACTTGGGCTCCTTTCCATTAGTTATCTCCGGGGGAAGTAGGCTGGCATGGCCACTGAACCTGGAAGTCTTTCTTTTTGGCTTCCTTCTTTCTCTGATCATTTTCCCGCAGCCAGTTCAGGAAGCTGTGGCTCTTGGAGTTCATCATATGCTCACTACGCACATTCATCCTCCTGGCAGCAGCCCTGCTCAGAGCTTGCTTGTTTGTAGCAGTGCCAACAGCACGCTGGGTGACATTGTGGACTCTTCCAGTTTTGCCATGGTAACTTTTATGGGGTGTTCCTTTTTGAGCACTCCATCCCTTTGATGTCTATCTGCACTGTCTCCCTTCTTGTACATTCCCATATATGTGGCCAAGGGAGCAACTCTGCATCCTGAAAGGCCTGGAGAACAATATTAGTGGCTGTCATCTTTCCCTTTCCTTCGTGTCCCAGCTAATGGCTGGAGGATGGAGGCTCTGACTGATATTTACTTGGTCACAGTGTATAGTTTTCCTCTTTCTTCTGAAACAAGCTGTCCCTAAGTTGTGCAGGCAGGCTTTAGGCTCCCAAGGCTGTCCTGCCTCTGCCTTCTCAGAACAGCCAGTATTACAGTCAGTTTTAGACTGTTTGGTTTGTTTTGGTTTAAGACACTGGCTCATTCTAACCACGCTGCCCTAGAGTTCACTGTGTAGCTCAGGATAGCCCTGGAACTTTCTGAAATCTTCCTGCCTCAGCCTTGTAAGTTCTGGAATTGCAAGTGTGAGAGTTATCACACCTGGCTTTCAGTTTTAGACAGTTTTCACTACCCTAAAAAGAACCTTTCTCACACTGCTTCCCACACTCCCATCTCCAGACCCTCATCTTTCCAGACCCAGGCAACCTTTAATCCACTTTTCGTCTCCACAGAGTTAGCTGTTGTGGACATTTTATGCAAGTGGGCATATATATAGATTTTTCTGAACTTGGGGAAATGTGTTATACGTTAGAACCGTCACACTGTGAACACACCTGACATGCCTAGCTTCCCTGAGCATCATCGTGTAGCCATAGTGGAATGACTGAGTTTTGGTTGTAGACTCTTGAATTGCAGGGCTGACAGAGAGTCCCACACATGAGAGAGAGAGTCCTGCTGTGTACTGCCAGCCTGGGAAAAGGCTGATATTCAAAATGGGAAATACACTTTCTACAGAATGCCTGCACTTTGACAAAGTCAGAATGGCCCTCAATTTGTGGTCCTTTGTGACGGATTCTCTTCTTTGCCTTAGGCAAAAGTGACGGTGCAGCTGCTCTGTAGGATGGAGCAGACCACAGTCTGTCATCTCTTTTTCTGAGCAAGTAGTAGCCCATCATATGGGTCCTGTGCTGGGCATTTGGACTGTTTCCACTTTTAAAAAACATTTATTGGTCTGGGGAGATGGCTGTCTTGTTGAGAGCACTGTCTGCTTTTGTAGAGGACCCAGATTGGATTCCCAGCACTTGCATGGTGGTCCACACCTGTCTGCAGCTCCAGTTCCAAGAGATCCAGCACCTTCTGACCTCTGCAGCACCAGGCACGCACATGGTGCAGATACATCCCTACAGACAAAACTTTCACACATTAAGTAAAAATATTTTAAAAATTAGAAACCTAAAATTAAAAAAAAAAACCACAAAATGTGTGCTGGGGTGTGTGTAGGTCAGAGAACAACTGTGGGAGTTGGTTCTCTTTACTGTGTGCTCAGCACCCACCAAGCCATTTTGCTGGCCTTATTTTCTGTTTTGTGTGTGTAGTGAATATATGTGCAGGTGTACAGAGAGATCCTTGGGTGTCCTCTGCTCTGTCACTCACCATCTTACTTCTTCAGGACAGGATCTCTGACAGAACCTGGACCTTGCTGGGTTTTGGCTAGCAACCAATACACCCCAGCCATCCTCCTGCCTCTGCCTCCCAAATACTGGGTTTAAAAGTGTACGCCACCACTGCCCAGCTTTCAGAAATTTATTTATTTATTTGATTTTTCCAGACAGGGTTTCTCCGTAGCTTTGGAGCCTTCAGAAATCTTTTAAGGAATGAGTTCTTGGAGAGTGTTGGCTATGCATATGTGTGTGCCCATAAGCAGGGGACTTGAATATTTATTCAGGACAAATGGAAAAGATCAAGGGTACTTGGAGGGTGGGACAGTGGTTTGACATCTGATCTCCTGCATGGCTATGTTGATAAATATCAGTCTATGGGGCTTGAGCATTTAGAGACCGGACATCCCTTAGGACAGTCTTTGCTGGCAATGATAGCTTGCTACTGCCATATGTGCTAAGGCAGTGGCGCCCTGGGACACTGTTGCAGACGCCTTCCTGCCTGGCATGACCTGTGGATCACTTGGGCCCAGACCAATGCCCCAGCCTGCGTCAGCAGGTGCCACCTCTAAGGCTCTCTTGGGAGAGACTCATCTACCTTCCTCCCAGTGTGGTGCCCCCATGAGTCACTGTCATCCTGGGCTGCCTGCCTGCTGGGACACTGTTTAACCTTGCCCTGACCTTTTCTCCTTCTGCCTCGTTTCAGGTGAATACATCAAGACTTGGAGACCCCGGTACTTCCTTCTGAAGAGTGATGGCTCTTTCATTGGGTATAAGGAGAGACCTGAGACCCCTGACCAGACCTTACCCCCCCTGAACAATTTCTCTGTAGCAGGTGCGTCTCAGGGCAAGGAGGTTAGAGTTCCACAGTTTACAGCTTTGCTGGCAGGTGTTGGGGACACATTGAACAGTTTTGCTTGAGCCAGAACCTGTCTTAGGCCTGTTCATCCTCAGATCTGACTTCTACCCTTTTCTGCTGTTGCTTCTTGTCAGTGGGCCTCTTCCCTTCTGGGAACAGTGGGAAGTCATGAAGTTTCTGCACACCCCACCCTTTGGGCTCTGTGGTTCTAACTAGTGTCCTGACTGCTCTGTTAACAGAGTTGTCCCTCCTCTTTGCCCCCTCAGCCAGTAAGTGCCAGTGTCCTGCTGAGCTGCTCCAAGGCTCATCGTATGTCCTCAGTTCCTCCTGTGCCACATAACCTGGAGTTTTCTTTTTTTGTGTTTTTCAAAACAGGGTTTCTTTGTGTAGTCCTGTCTGTCTTGGAACTCACTCTGTAGAATAAACTGGTCTGGAACTCTGAGATCTGCCTGCCTCTTTAATCCCAGTGCTGGGATTAAAGACGTGTACAACCACTGCCCAGCAAGGAATTTTTTAATAATAAATATATATATTTAATAATAAATAAATAAATATATTGTAGCCTAAATATGCAATATCCAGAAAGGTGACAGCAGTCACCAGCTACATTCACTGCCTCACCCAAAACAACTTTTAGGGGACCCTGCAAGCTCAGTTCCTATGCAGATATGAACTTTGAAAAAATATATATAGTTTTTTTTTTTTACAGTACCTCCTCTCTGAATAGATGTTTTCAGAGAATTGCCACTGTGTTACTACATCCACAATATTCAGTACAGTTGCATGCTGTGCATGTCCATAGCTGGGATGCATATTTGCTGTTCTCTGTACATCCGGGTAAGCACACTTTGTTGTTTCAATGTGGCTTTTTCTAACATCAATGAAACTACCTGTGGACACAATCCTAAGAGCACGTCCCCATCTTGAAGCAATATGTGCTTCCCTAAACCAGTAATAGTCATTATCAAGTACTATTTATTATACTTAACTGTATGTAGTACTTTTTTTTTGGTTTATTGAGACAGGGTATCTCTGTAATAGCTCTGGCTGTCCTGGAACTCACTCTGTAGACCAGCCTGGCCTCCAACTAACAGAGATCCGCCTGCCTCTGCCTCCCTAGTGTTGGGATTTAAAGGCATGCACTGCCCAGCTAACCTAGTGTTTTCTTGCTTGACCAGCTTGACAAGCCCAAGATCCCCATTGTGCACCTGTCTCTTTCCTTCACTGTGGACCTAGCACCATGTCCTTGTCATACCTGCTGAGAGTGTTTCACCAATTACCCTGTCTCCGTTACCCCAGAACCCCTCCTCCTCGAGGGCCTCACTGCAGCTTCTGCCTATCCCCCAGCTCTCCCTCCTGTGGATTCCGGAACCCAGCCTAGCACCCACCCCTTCTGCAGAAAGCCTTTTTCTGACGCTCTCTTCCTGTGCCCATGTTCCTGGCACATCTTTTAGCAGCGCCAGCTTCTCACTTGAGCTGCCAGCCCATCTCCAGCAGTTTCTTGAGAATTTTTTCGGGGGCGGCCTCTAGAGCTCCATCCTCATCCTATCCTAGTCTGACCTTCCTGTTCTTCCGCCCACCACCTTCTCTTTTTCCCTGTCTGCATCCCCAGCTCATCTGTTCTGCTCTAGATCTTAGGCTGGCTCTGGATGCCCCTCCCTGCCCTGTAGCCCAATGCCCTTCTTTCCCCAGCCCTGCTCTACTCTGCCCTAGTTCATTCTCCCCGTTAACTCTGTGTTTCTGGCTCTGGCCTTTAGCAAGAGGAACCTGCCTCATTTTTTCCATATTCCTGCCCAGTTTAACCCACCTCTCCAGACTTGAGGCTTCTGTCTCCTGTGTGTGGCCTGCTATGCACTACTCTTTGTCTTACTTACTTGGCCCCCTTGCCTTCTGGGCTCAGCTCAGAGATGTTCTGGCCTCAGGAATGCCCTCCCTAAGGCCCAGACTGGGTTAGACACCTTCTGTGTCTTTTCCTATCTGACTGTGACTTCTGAGTTGTTGACGGTGGCTTGGCCTTCAAAACATGGTGGACTTCAGTTTTTGTCAGGAGAAATGCCTTTCTGGACAACAGAGTGTGTTCAAGGCCAGCCTGAATAACTCAGTGTAAAACCTGTTTCATAAGAATAAAGGAGGCCTTCCTTGCTCAGTGATAGAGCCTTTGCCTGGTATGCATTAGGCCCTGAGTTTTATCCTGGGAACTATAGCAGTGCAGTGCTGAGTGGAAAGCAGAAGTAAGAAACTGTAAGGGAGGTGCTTGGGGAAAGTCTCGCCTCTGCCTCATCTATGCAGAACTCCTGCAGCTCAATTTCTTGTGCCCTTGGAGAGCAAGTGAAGACTGTGACATCCTTGCCTTAGAGGACATGGTCAGGACTGGACTGTCTCAGTCCCTGGTATCATCTGGTATGGGGGTTGGCACACAGAAGATGGCTTGGAGAATGTGGTCTTTAGGCAGCAGGACAAGCTCTCACTCTTTCCTTCCTGTACCCTCCAGAATGCCAGCTGATGAAGACTGAGAGGCCACGACCCAACACCTTTGTCATACGCTGCCTGCAGTGGACTACGGTCATCGAGAGGACCTTCCATGTAGACTCTCCAGATGAGAGGTGAGTCTGCACCTCTGTGTGGCTGTCCTCTGAGAATGGACAGACCTGCTGTGACGGCAAGAGGTTTGGTGGGATACTTTGAAAGAATTCTTTGCCTGGAACCTGTCTGGCTTGTGATCTTCCCAACTGGAGCTGAGAAGAACTGGATACTTGATCTAAAGATCCCACTCCACATCTTCAGACTGAGAACATATCAGTCCTGGGAAGAACTGGAGTTCTTCCCTATTCCTAGCCTAGAGATTTGCCAGCTGCATTGCACATAAGCACTCTCATTTAGGCAGTGGTCCAAAGGTCAGTTACAAAGTCCATTGTTGGGCGCTAGAGATGTAGCTCGGCTGTTTGTAGAGTCTAGCCTAGAATGCATGAGGCTTTGGCTTCGTCCTCCAGTACCACATAAACTCGGCATGGTGTCCCATCCTTATAACCCTACCACTGGGGAGATGAGACAAGAGGTTCACCCTGGGCTACATAGGAAGTTCAAGGTCAGCTTGTCTTTAAAAAAAATGAGCCAAGTGTGATGGTGTATGCTCATAATCTCAGTGCTTGGCAGACTGAGGCAGGAGAAATGCAGTTCTAGGCCTCCTCTACAGAATGAGATCCAGGCCATTCTGACTTACAATGGCTACCTCATCTGTGTGCTCCCCAACCTCTGCAGCTTGCAGTTTCTTTGTGCCCTGGAAGAGCAAGTAGAGACTCCGGCACTCTGCGCCTCGAAGGCCACAGTACAGCACTGTGGACTTAGTGCTTTTGCCGAGGGCTGTCTCGGCAGCCTCTCTAGCTGCACAGGTGACTCTTGGTCGCACCATGCTCTTTATTTCTTTTGTGGCAGCCACACGTGGTGTCCCTAAGTTGATTTAGCGAGTTCTAGGGTGCTGCGTTTTCAGCCTCTAGCTCATTACAGGCAGTATTGCCGTGAAGCATTGTGTGTGTCTGTCTTTTTGGTCACATGGATTCAGTTCCAATCCATAGGATGATTCTTTGGGCTAAGATTGAGGCTTACAGGAGGATGCATTTCTAAGTCAGGCAATGTCTAAAAATGTCCCTGTAACCTCATGTTGTCAAATGTGTGGATTCTTAGCTGTCTAAGCATGATTAGGTTTTCTTTGTGGATGTATTTGCCCTTGAGGAGTTTCTTTTTCTGAACTATCTGTTCAGTAGTTTATCTCTCTCCCCTGGCTGAGCTGGGCTGCTGTTTTCATTTATATTTGTGTAGCAGATAGCTCTGCTAGTGTGGTAAATGGTCTTCCTCTAGACTTTGCTTTTCATAGGGCGAGCTTCTGCTGTACCTGTGGGAACTCTGAAGGATGCTACCCTATATCACTTGTTTCATGTACATCCCAGGGTGAAAGAGAGCTCAGCTGTTGGTGCTGATTGAGCATTTCTGGTGTAGTACTGGAGAAGTAGAATGTTGGCTTTACCTCATTCATTCATTCATTCATTCATTTTTAAAAGGGGGTTTGTGTAGTTCAGAATGGCCTTGAATTGATGTGTAACCAAGACTAGTCATTAACTTTTGATCCTCCTGCCTTTGCCTCCGCCTCCCAACTGTTTGGATTACAGTTTGTGCCAGCAAAACTGGTGACTTCATTGACTCCCAATTGATTTTAGTAGCTGTGGGTGTAGCTAATAGTTGCCCTCTTGGACAGTGCCGTTCTAGAGCCTGCACAACACAATATCACGATGCTACCACAATCTATACCGTAATTATTGTTGCGTATCTCCCCAAGTTAAAAATATACTTGCCTCACCACAGGGAGCAGAATTATCAACTCAGGCCAGCTGAAGTGTTACTCAGTTGAAAACTAGGGACCAAATATGGACTGTTAGCAAAAGCAGACCTAGGCTAACAGATGCTAGTTGATGGGTGTTGGTGAGTTTTGAAGGATGGGCACGAGTGTGACTCTGGGGATAGGAATAGAACAGTCCAGGGAAGTGGACTGACCAGAGTATGCAGAGGGGAAACAACATTTTTTTTTAAGTTTTTTTGAGACAGGGTTTCTCTGTAGCTTTGGGGCCTGTTCTGGAACTAGCTCTTGTAGACCAGAATGGCCTCGAACTCAGAGATCTGCCTGCCTCTGTCTCTCAAGTGCTTGGATTAAAGGTGTGGGCCCTCTGCTCAGTGAAACAGCTCTTGTGTCCTGGGGACCTTAAGAAGTTCTGTGTCAGCAGAGAATCAGAGACTGCTGTTGGGGGTGGGGGGGAGTAGAGGCGCCCAAAGCTGGCAGCCCTCTTTGGCCCTGAGTGGAGATCCCTGCAGGGCTTGGCAGGCGCTTAGTAAGCTGGAGTTTGTCACAGGGTTGTTAAGAGATTCAGAGGATGATAAACAGGAAGCCTGGGGCAGAAGTACCTGGCACCCAGCGGCTGAGGCATGGGAGAGGGCATCAGCCACTGGCCAGTGAGATCTTACTTCTTTTTACAAGACAACTTGTCCTCAATAGCCGAGAGTCCTATGCTAAGATGAGGGCTTGCTAACACCAAGATGAAGGTTGGCTTCTTTATTTCCTTAGCACCCTCTGCTGATGGAGAGAAGGCTTCTGGGTTGGCCCTGCCCTGGAGACCAAGCTCTTGGTTCCAGAGGGAGGCAGAGCAAGAGGGCGGTTCCTCCACTGTGGAGAAGGCCGATGCTGTCCTCACTGTCTTGTTCATACAGGCCCAAGCTTGCTGGCTGTCCTGAGTGTGCATATGGGGACTGCAGGGTTCCCGGAAGGCAGGAACCACTGCTGGGTAGATGCTGCTTAGATGCTCTGACTCCCGCTCTGGGCTTCGGGGTGTTTCCCTGCCACCTTCTAGCTGGGCCCTAACAGCCATTCTGCCAATTTTGCCAGTTTCCGTTCTTGTTCTTTTTTTTTTTTCTTTTTGAGAGAGGGTCTCACTATGTAGAACAGGTTAAATTATTTATAGAGATCCACCTACCCCTGCCTCCTGAGTGCTGAGATTAAAGGAGTGCACCACCTGTAAAAGGGAAGGTTTTTATTGTAGGTATTAGAGAGAGACTAGCCAGAGGCATCTAGAAGAGTCTAGAGCAGAGGGGTGACCATGGATGGCCATGGATGGGGGGCAGAGAGAGAGAGAGAGAGAGAGAGAGAGAGAGAGAGAGAGAGAGAGAGAGAGAGAGAGAGCGCATTGCTGAAGTAGTAGGGTTTAGGGACGGAGCACTGGGGAGGAAGTGTAGGGTAGGGAGGAGGTGAAAAGGCCTGCACTGCTTAGCATGGGCACTGAAATGTGTAACAGGTGCTGGTGACACTGGGGGAGCTTGGAAGTCGGCATGTGCTGTGCTTGCTTTGCTAACAGGCATCACAGATTGCTGTTTGTCCCTTCTGCCTTTTCTTTGGATCTGACACCACCATGTCCATCACAGGCTGGTTTTCATGCAGAGAAATTTAGAGTGAGTGCTTAGGAGCCTCACCTAAATTCTGCAGCTCAGCTTTGGTCTACTTGCCACATCTAGCTGTTCTTTTTGCTTTTTCTTTTCAGTTCTCTCTCTCTCTCTCTTTCTCTCTCTCTCTCTCTCTCTCTCTCTCTCTCTCTTTCTCTCTCTGTGTGTGTGTGTGTGTGTGAGGGGGGGGGTGAGAATGAATACGTGTGCATTGTGGAAGGCGGTTATCGTGCGGGAGCTGGCTCTCTCTTTCCACCATGCAGGTTCCATGGATTGAACCCAGGTCATCAGATCTAAAGGCAAGTGCCTTCACCTGCTGAGCTGCCTCCCTGCCCTTTTGTATTATTTAAAGCCAGGTCTTGAATTTCTGCTCATACTTATTGGTGATTTACTCTTCACTCAGCCCTATGCTGAGTGCTTCTCTTACATATCCAGGATGCCACTGTCATACTGGAGGAGTGCAGGATGAGCATCCCTAATCTGAAATCCAGAGGGCTCCAAAAGTTAGAACTTTGTGTTCTCATGATGCTCAGATGTTCCAGATTTTGGAACAGCCTCTGTGTTCCTTATTCTCCCCACATGTAGAATAAGATCCCAGGCTGATGGGAGGCTAATGGGCTCCTTTACACAGAGAGGACAGTGGCTGTCTCTGCAGTAGGGAAGGCTTGACCAGACAGTACCATCTACGTGAATCCAGAATCCAAGGAACTCCAAGATAGACTCATTCTGGTCCCAACCATTTTCGATAAGGATATTGCCTTAGTTGGGGTTTCTGTTGCTGTGAAGAGACACCATGAGCATGGCAATCCTGATGAGGAAAACATTTAATAAAACATTTAATTGAGATGGCTTGCTCAGAGGTTCATTACATTGTCATGGTGGGGAACTTGGTGGTGTGCAAGCAGAATGGTGCTGGCTGCATCTTGATCAGAAGGCAACAGGAGATAGACTGAGAGTCCTGTATCTTGCAGGCAACAGGAAATGGTTTATGTCACTGAGTGAAGCTTAAGCCAAAGAGACTTCAAAGCCTACACCCACAGTGACACTCTTCAGCATGGCCACACTGCCGATAGTGCCACTCCCTCTGAGCTTATGGGCCCAATTGCATTCAAACTTCCACAGATACTTAACTTGTAATGTATATGTGCTGACCCTCTGCATATCTGTGCGTGCTTGAGTTTCCCTAGTTTTCTTTGTGTGTTCCAGTGCACGCAGGCATATAGGTGCACACTCCGGTGTAGAGTGCCCACCTCTGTTCCCCACTTCACTTTCTAAAGCGAGGTCTCTCACTGAACCTTGGGCTGCTGATTCTCTTAGACTGGCCGGCCAGCAAGCCCTAGGCCCCTCCTGTCTCTTCCCTTGGCCTGGGTTACAGACAGTGCTAGGGCTCTTCACTCAGGGTCTTATGCTTACAGAGCAAGTATTTCACCCGCCAAACCATCTGCTCAGACCTGACAGTGTTGTTTTTAAACCTGGATTCTCTCTAGGTGCCTACCATGTCTTTGGCTTACTCTAATTGAGTTCTTGTATTTCTTTTTTTTCCTCGAGATATTGATATTCTTGACAAGACAAGCTAGATGCTTCGTGTTCTGAATAGCTCTTCTTCCTCTGTTCTCCTGTGTCTCTGTTTATCCTATAAACCAGAAGTCAGTAGGGTTGACAGCTACAGCCCTGTTTGCTGATATGGCAAATCAAATTCGATTGGAGTGCGGCCAATCACTTGTGTATGACTCGTCTGTGGTGCTTTTGCTCCAACACTGCAGAGTGGATTAAGCACAAGGCTAGAAAAGTCTGAAAGTGAACGCCCTACCCCTTCACGGAGTTTGGTCCCCTGGTCTGGATGGGAATGTTCAGCAGTGTACTGGACTGGTGTGATCATCATTACTGAGTCTGTTCTCAATCACAGTGGGAGGAGATAGATGTCTGGAGGAGGTGAGATATTGAGGGCCACATGGCTAGTAAGCAGCAGGATGAGTCCCAGGCCTGGCTCCTAGCTTCCCAGCCAGTGCAGTGTACTAGCCTGGGGTCTGGCCGGTGATGCTTAAGTAAGCATAGCTTCTGAGATGTTCTTCCCTGGCTCTGGAACCCAGGGGAAGTGTCCTTTGCTCTACTCCAGTACTCCGTGAATGGTGTCGTTATCCTTTTTCATCCTCCTGGACCTCAGCTAGGGATTGAGGCCCGGGCTGTCATCAGCTTCTCTCTGGGTAGACACTCGGGTCCCCAGCACAGGGAGGAGTGACTGTGTGACACCCACCGGCCAGGCATGACTTGTGACTATGGAACTGCTATTGACGGCTGCTATTTTTTGAGTGCTGTCTTTTGCCTGGGAAGGCCTTGGTTTCCTCAGCTTCTTTGGGAAAGGGAAGGCACTGAAGTGCCAACTTTGGGTGGAAGCTCCCTCTGCCCCAGACACCATGTTGCAAACCCTTGAGGAGTGTCCTGGACCAAGGCCCTCACTTTTTCTCTAGAATTCTGAGTGCTGCAACCTGGCAACTTTGGCCCAGTTGGAACCAATTGGTGGCTGTTCAGGAGGTGGGAGAGCCTGTTAGCACAACCTGCCTCCTGGGAAATGCTCTTGTGCTCCAGCCAGATGGATGGTCTAGCTTAGACCCCACCCTGCGTCTTCACACCTTCCAGGAGGCGGCTAGTACCTTTTGACTTGGAGCTGCCGGCTCAGCAGCCCTGTCTGCAGGCGGAGCGTGAGCTGGAAGGAATGAACATGGACAGTAGAGCCGTGTCCCTGATGGTGTAGCTCTGCACTCTCTCTGTATTTGCAGTCTCACCAGGAGCAGCCCCTTGAGTTGTTCTCTCTTCCTGTCAACGAAGGCAGTAATCATACTGCGTATCTTAGTCTGCAGTCTGGAGTCTTAAATCTGTGTGTATGAAAGACTGTATGAGAGAGCTGGGTGGGGGTGGCGCACGCCTTTAATCCCAGCACTTGGAAAGCAGAGGCAGGGGGATCTCTGTGAGTTCAAGTCCAGCCTGGTCTACAAGAGCTAGTTCCAGGACAGGCTCTAAGGCTACAGAGAAACCTTGTCTTTTTTTTGTTTGTTTGTTTTTTTGGTTTTTTTTTTGTTTTTGTTTTTGTTTGTTTTTTGAGACAGGGTTTCTCCGCAGCTTTTTTAGAGCCTGTCCTGGAACTAGCTCTTGTAGACCAGGCTGGCCTCGAACTCACAGAGATCCGCCTGCCTCTGCCTCCCGAGTGCTGGGATTAAAGGCGTGCGCCACCACCGCCCGGCGAAACCTTGTCTTGAAAATAAAAAAGAAAGAAAGAAACCATACCTCTTAGGTCTGTGATTTCTAGTCCACCATCATAATACTAAATAGTGTTATAGTGTTTAAAAACATTTTAGCCAGGCATAGTGGCGCACGCCTTTAATCCAAGCACTCAGAAGGCAGAGACAGGCAGATCTCTGTGAGTTTGAGACCAATCTAGACTACAGAGTGAGTTTTAGGACAACCAGGACTACACAGAAAAACCTGTATTAAAATAAAACAAAACAAGCCCACACATAGCATTTTTGTTTGTTTTGATTTTCCGAGACAGGGCTTCACCATGTGAAGCCTTGGTTGTCTTGGAGCTAGCACTGTAGAACACCAGGTCCTGAACTCACAGAGATCGAGTGCTGGGATTAAAGGCATGGCCCACCGCCTGACACAGACCTACATCTTAAAAATCCCTTTTACAAAGCCGGGCAGTGATGGCACACGCTTCTAATCCCAACACTCAGGAGGCAGAGGTAGACAGATCTCTGTGAGTTCGAGGCCAGTCTGTTCTACACAGTAAGTTCGAAGGACAGGTTCCAGAGCAACCCTGTCTGGAAAAAGCAAACAAACAAAAACCAATCCCATTTACACACCATAGCATAGCATAGTATGGATATCAGAAGACAGCTTATAGGTCTGTTCTTTCCTACTGTGTGAGTCCTGGTTTGAGGTCAGGTGGTCAGCTTGATGGCAGGAGCCTTGACCCTGCGAACCATCTTGCCAGTGTCAAAGTCAGCATTTTAAACATGTAAAGGAACAACTGTGGTCATCTAAAGCAGATCACAGCATGTGTCATCGCCCTTTCTCCCCCCCCCCCACTCTGTTTCAGAAAACAAGAATATTGATATAGAGATTGGGTTTTAGACTGTTACTTGTCCAAGGGGGACACAGGTTAAAACCGATTGAGAAATGCTGATTGGAGGATCAACTCAGAGGGAAGAGGCTAGTACTACCTGTGTACAGTGTGTACAGTGAGGTGCACACTGGCCTCACTGTGTGCGTTGCCTCCCTGTGTGCACACTGCCTCACTGTGCACGCTGGCCTCACTGTGACCTCACTGTGCGCGCTGGCCTCACTGTGTGCTCTGAGCTCACTATATTAAGGCTCTAGGGCAATGGGAACTTGTGGCCACCTGGATCTTTTATACCTACCAAGTACCCAAATTCTAGAAGTTGCTAGAAGCATGCCCCATTGAAAATGGGAAGCAGTTGGGCATGGTGGTGCATGTCTATCTCAGTACTGGAAGGGCTCAGGTCAGATACTTAAAAGGTCTAGGCCCAGTCGGGTGTTAGTAGTGCACATCTTTTTTTTTTCATATTTATTTATTTTTATTAGAAACAACAGAACAACTAAGCATACAATGAAAAATGAATAATTGAATGAAACGTCACTGAATGTAAATAAAATATAACCATGATAACATCAGCACATAATAAAGTAGCACTTTGCCAAAAAAGCAATACTGCAGGGTAACTTTCCAATCTATCAGTTATGATTATTCCTAATACTAGGAGCTAGCACTTGAGTAAAATTTCATATAACTCTTGTTTACACATGTTAGTAGATAGTGATGATGCTGGTGATGAGTCTGATGGAAGCAATAAATAACTAATAATAATTAACTATGGAGAGTATCATATATGTTTATATGTCTCATTATTTAGATTCCTCGATTGTCCTGAGACATGCTATTAAAGAATTTTTTATAAATGGAACTGAAATAAAAGAAAGAAGTAATTTATCCATGTTCATATATTGAGTGTTCACTTGTCTACTCAAAATACTGCAATGTTTCTGATTACGAATTGTTTTACACAGCCATGAGGATTTTATAATTTATTTATTTTTATTTTTTATTAAAAATTTCCGCCTCCTCCCCGCCTCCCATTTACCTCCCCCTCTCCAGTAGTGCACATCTTTAATACTGGCACTTGGGAGGCAGAGGCAGGCAGATCCCTGTGAGTTTGAGGCCAGCCTGATCTAAAGAGTGAGTTTCAGGACAGCCAGGGCTACGTAGAGAAACCATGTCTTAAAAGAACAAACAAACACAAAAGTTCTAGGCTCCATAGCAAGACACCTTCTCAAAACAAACAAACAAACAAAGAACAGGTGTCAGTTCCTGCCTTGTGGGGTTTAGGGGTCTCCAGTCTCTTGGGTAGGGAGGAACAGTGTGCCAGCATTGTCCATGCACCGGTCCCACAGAGCATGGTGTGCAGTCCACACATCTCACAGCGTGACCTCACAGGTAAAAGGCCAGTTGGGGAAGGCAGATCCCTCCAGTTGGTAACAGGAACCTCTCAGCTTTGTTTCTGCTTGCTTCAGCAAGGCTGGAGTTGAACAGGAGCTCCCTAGCCCGCTGGCCCTGGGGAAGGCCACAGGTCATCTGAGAGTCCAGTGACCAGGCTTGGAGCCCTCTTGCTGAGGGTTTTTTTTGGGGGTGGGGTGGGGGGGTCTGGTTTTGTTGTTTGTACTAGGAAGGAGCCCTTGCCTTGGGCATGATGGACAAGTACTCTGCCACTGAACCACATTCCCTGAGTCTGAGTTTTCTCTTTTGTGATGTGGGGAGGGGAGTAGGTGTTCTGCATTTGTTAGAGGCTTCTCTGATCCCTTGCTTTCTAATTCCCCTTCCTGGGGACAACCAGGACTCCCGAGTCACCCCCCACACTCAACTGTTGCAAAGAAATGTTTGTGCCTTCTGAGCCCCATGTGAGGAGAGCATTGTCTGAATCTGAACACAGACCTCCAGACTGCTGTGCACTGTTTCCTTCTAAGTTTAGGTGTTTTAAGTCATCCCAAGTCTGTGTAGACTTGTGTCAGCCTTTGAGCTAGAGTGTATCATCACATACGCACTCACACCTTTTCTGTGCCCCCAACAGTCCCAAGGCACTGATGCTTTGCTCCGCTGTTGCTAAGATGCCACCTTTGGAAAGACATGCTGTTGTTTTCCACCGTTCTCGGGCCTTTTCTAGACACGAGGTTCAGGCCCCCACAGTTGCTGTGTTGCTAGGTCAAAAATGAAGGATGTGAACAACCGAGTGTTTTGCAGCCATATGTCTGTGTACGACCTCTGGTCATTTGCACCACCTCACAGACAGAATGCTTTGCAAAGATTAAGACACCTTCTAGCTCAGGAGTGCCAGTGCCAGCTTACTATAGCCCTTCTACTGGGACTGACCTCTGCTCCACCAGTTTCTCTTCCTTGTGCCTGACTGGCTGGGCACCTTGGGGTCCTGCTGGCCAGCTCTTGCCTCATTAGATCTGTGGCTGATTTGGCTCTTGAGGTTTCCTTTTCTTTCTGCTTTCTTTGCACAGCTTCTCACTTTGCAGAGCTTCTCACTTGCTCTGAAGTAGTTCAAGATAGCGCTGGTTGTCTCCCCAAGGCTCAGTGTGACTTCTTAGTCTCAAGGGCCTCACACAAAGTGTTATCCTTCCTTTGATCATCTCCATATTCCCTGACTTCAAGGTTCCTCCCTGCAGTGCATCTCAGAAGGTGGCAGATCTGTCTTTATGTCTCTGCTGCACTCTCTGCAGCCTGAGCCTGTACGACTAGTCAAGACCCATCAGTTCTGCCAGCCTTGGATCTTAGCAAGTGCTGGAAGGGGCTTGGCCATGGGCTTGCCGTTTGCAGGCAGTGGGCTGTGGCTGGGCAGGGAGGAATTCTCAGGACTTGTGTTGTGTCTCATACAGGGAAGAGTGGATGCGGGCTATCCAGATGGTCGCCAACAGTCTGAAGCAGCGGGTCCCAGGTGAGGGTCCCATGGAGTACAAGTGTGGCTCCCCCAGTGACTCTTCCACATCTGAGATGATGGAGGTGGCTGTCAACAAGGCACGGGCCAAAGTGGTAAGTGCTGGTGGCAGGTGGCCAGGGGCTGGGGCTGTAGCAAACCTGCCTGCCTGGGTTTCCACACAATATACAGTGGGCAGCAAGGGTCTTCGTGACTTCCTTGTGTAAGGTGACTTCTGGTTATGGATGTTGTTGCAGGACAGCTCTGTGCTCATGGGGTGAGAGACAGTGCCAGGGCAAACTGCTCTGAATCTGTTGGGAAGGTTGAAGGCTCATGCTGGGAAAGCCTAGGCCTGCCTGCAGCTCCAGCACACAGAGTTGCCATCTACTTCCTCTACCCTAGTCCCCCATGAAGCCCTTGAGCCATAGTGTCTTTTGAGTGTCCTCTTCCTTGTTAAATTGTCATCACATGGGCCAAATACCAAACACCAAAGGCTGTGTGTTCTCCCTACCTGCAGACCATGAACGACTTCGATTATCTCAAACTTCTTGGTAAAGGCACCTTTGGCAAAGTCATCCTAGTGCGGGAGAAGGCCACTGGCCGCTATTATGCCATGAAGATCCTGAGGAAGGAAGTCATCATTGCCAAGGTGGGCCGTTGAGGGCCGGGGTGTGGGGGAGACTTCAGCAGGAGTGTCCAAAACTAGCATTGTAGTAACTTTAGGTTAGACCTGATTGGCTTTAGTTGTGATTTGTGAAGTAGGTCAGCCTCAGTTCTGTAAAGAGTGCTCCCTCCAGGTCAGGACAGAACAGTTCAGATGTCAACAGCAGCAAGGAAACAGAACACAGAGGGAAAGCTGAATAGTTAACATTAGGTCATCTCGGGCTACCTTTTATTGGGACTAAAAGGCAGAGGAAACTTTCTTATCATGCAGCCTCCTGTTTTCAGGAAAACTGATCTCTGCCCATCCAGCTGCTTCTGCTGGGCCCTAGTGCTTGGTTTATAACAGTGGCCTATAATGGATGGGAAGGGCTCAGCAGTGGGGCATGTGACAGACATACGCAAGGCTCCATTCCAGAATGAGTACCTTAAGATGACAAGAGCCATCCTTTTTAGGAGTGAGGAAGAATGCTGAGAATGGAGCCCAGGGTCTTCTAGTTACCCCTGCAAGTTCTGTGCCACTGACCCATATACCCCAGTGTCCTCATGAGCTATTGTCTGGTGCTGGACCATACTTGGTAGCTCTTTCAGGGTTGGGACATTTGCCCCTGCCATCTGATGCTGTGTCCTTATTTTTCCCCACACATTCTATCCCAAGCTCATGGGATCACTGTCCGAGGAGAAAAGCCTGAGCCCCAGAAGACCTGAGCTGCACTCAGCAGGTGCTGTTAGGAAGTATGATAGGGAGAGAGCTCAGCATGCAGGAACTTGCTCGACTAGTGCAAGTTCCTGGATTTGATCCCAGCCAAAACAGTTCTCTTGGTTTTGTTTGTTTTGAAGATTTATTTGTTGTGTATACTGTGTGCTGCCTACATGTATACCCACACACCAGAAGAGGGCACCAGATCTCATTACAGATGGTTGTGAGCCACCATGTGGTTGCTGGGAATTGAACTCAGGACCTCTGGAAGAACAGCCAATGTTCTTAACCTCTGAGCTATCTCTCCAGCCCCTCTTGTTGTTTTTTTAACGTTATTTAAAGTTTTTATAATAGAAGATTCCAAATTCACATACACTTGGCTATCCTGGAACTCTCTGTAGACCAGGCTGGCTTCAAACTCAGAAATCTGCCTCTGCCTCTCAAGTGCTCAAGTTTAAAGGCATGAGTCACCATGCTTGGGTGAAACTTCTAAGAAGGAAAAATAAACACAATTAGACTGTCTGTGTGGTTGTGATTGTTAAGCATTTGCCAGTATTGAGCCTTGTTTCATTGACTCTGCTCTCACTTTCTGTGGGGATCCCTGCAAGTGCTGCGGCCAGCAGGGAGATGAACCACAGGCAAGAAGGAAACCTGATTCAGCACAATGTAGTTAGCCTGGCTGGCTCAGACTTGGGGAGTATGACCCTGGTTTATTTTTGACAAATTTAAACAGTGCAACTTTGGGAAAGGGTATTAACACAGCAAAACTGAAGAGGTGGCTGCATCAAAACTCCTTTTCTAGTACGCGCCTTCTGCAGAGCACCTTTGACCTTGCCCACAAGAGTGGCTTAAGAAGCAGTGCTCAGGATAAGGTTCTAGGGAGGAGGGATTTTTTTTTTTTGTTTTCTTTGTTTTGTTTTGTTTTGTTTTGACACAGGGTCTCTGTGTAGCCCTGGCTGTCCTAGAACTCACTCAGTAGACCAGGCTGGCCTTGAATTTAAAGATGCACCTGTCCCTGCCTCTGGAGTGTACCACCAGTGCCAGTGGAAGGAAGGGTTTGTGATAAGCTTAGTAGTGCTTTACTACTACTGAGTACACAACCCTCTTTGTATCAATGAATGGGTTATATTGACTGAGAAACCATGCTCAGGAGAGGCCTGACTTTCCAGATTAGCAGACTAACACATCCATTCCCTCCCAATGAGACAAGCCTGTGTTCTTCACAGCTCTGCTTCTCTACTGCTGTCTATAAGTGCGTGGACCGCCTGTCCTCTATAGGCTGTTTTCCTTCCTTCCTTCCTTCCTTCCTTCCTTCCTTCCTTCCTTCCTTCCTTTTTTTGTTTTTGTTTTTTAATTGTGTTGTTGTTTTGCCTGTATGTGTGTCTGCACACCATATGTGCAATGCCCAAGGAGGCAAAAAGAAGGCATTAGATTTCCTGAAACCAGAGTTAAGTTGTGAGCATGTGAGCAGCCACGTGGGTGCCAGGAATTGAACCTGGGTCCTCTGGAAGCAAACATTTTTAACCACTGAGCCATCTTTACAGCCCCTCAGCTCTTTTTTTTTTTTTTTTTTTTTTTTGTGCCTAGAGTATTGTCTGGTATATTCTAGCCATATCATTTTACCTGTGTATATTTAAAAACATTGTTTAAAAGAGTACTTGTATGTCTTTGTGGGGAGAGTGCACATGAGCGCAGTTGCCTGTGAAAGCCTTAAGAGGGCGTCAGGTCTCATGGAGTTGGGGTTGTGGGCCATTATGGGTGGACTAACATGGGTGTTTGGGGATTGATTGAATTTGGGTCCTCTGCAAGAAGAAACAAAACTACTTACAGATTCTTGGTAAAATTGATTCAGGGCAGGGCTTGTCAGCTTCAGCACTGTATTGTGGGCCTCATCCTTCTTCAGAGTGAGGCTGTTCTGATCATTATAGGAGGGTTAGCATCCCCAGCTGTGCACGCAGAAGGTACCAGCAGCCTCCCCACTTGTGATAATCAGAAGTGATCTGATACCCAGCATCTCCCGAGTGTAAGCCCTCGTCCTGGTTGTTGAAGTAGTAAAGGGAGTGGTCAGGAAGCTTTCCTACAGTCCTGCCCTTGGGCAAACACCAAACTTCAGCTTGTGAAGCAATGTCCTCCCTACCCCCCATGTGCCCACCCTGAGTTTCTGACAAGGTGGACCCAGGGAGTTTGTGTTTCTACAAGTTCCCTGGGAGGTGGATTCTGCTGGTGCCGGGCCTCACCCTGAGAAGTACTCCTTAGAACTAGAGCCAGGTCCTTCTCTAAAGGTGCTCTCCCACCTGGGAAGTGGAGACAAGATTGCATACTGTCTGCTGTTGCCACCTTCAAGCTACATGTCAGTACTGCATCACTGACAGGCTGAGCACAGCAGTTCTGGGTCACTGGCAGACTGAGGTGGGCAGTGCGTGAGGAGGAGAGGTTCTGGTTGTTCACACTTTTCAGTTCCCGACTGCACTATTCTGTGGCTTTAGGCCTGTGGAGACATTATACATCATTATAGGAGCACATGGCAGAGGGCCTGGGAAGGATAGCACATTCAAGGCATACATACCTGTAGTGACCTAGTTTCCTCCCGTTAGGTTCTATGTCCCCATAGCCTTCCACTTCCCAAGAGTGCAGTAGGTGGGAACCAAGTCTCCAGCACACATGGTCCCTTGGGTCCTTGATGATTTGGGCTACAGTGGAATGCTAGTGGCTGGCCTGGGCTTGGGTGGTGCTAGCCCATCTCTCCATTGTAGAATCACAGCAGCTGTTCACTGTTACTTTAAGACCACCCTTATCTGGGCTGCCATTTGGCCAGGGCCTGAGAAGTCCTGTTCTGTCCCCGCCACTCTGATTTCCCAGGGTGGGCATAGTTTCACCTGGATTTTGCTCCGTGGTGGCTGCAGGTTGGCATGTGTCCCTGCCACTCAACTGCACTGTCTGTTCACAGGATGAAGTTGCCCACACAGTCACTGAGAGCCGGGTCCTGCAGAACACCAGGCATCCCTTCCTTACCGTGAGTTCCCTCCCTGCCAACCCTCGGGCAGAGCTCTAGGAGAGAACTAAAGCCTTGCCACTGTAAGCGCAGTTTTGGTGTAGGCCAGGTAGGCCAGGCAAAGTATCACGGGGCTCCCAGGCTGCTTGAACACCAGGCCCTGGGTGAGAGCTGCATGGCAGCCATCTTTGGGAGTGAGGGGCGCCCAACCCAGCTGGCCAAAGTGAGAAGGTTGCTTTTGGTTTTGGTTTTAAGGTACCATAGACAGAAACATGCTGTCATGGTGTGCCTGTTGACTCCTGCTGCAGAGACGTGGAAGGCAGCTCTGAGGCCGAGGTCTCTGTGACGTCTCTGTCAGTTTAGGGGGCTAGGTTAAGCATGCTGCCCTAGGAAGACATGGTGCTTGTTCACATGAGATTTTATCAGATACCTCAATGTGGAAGACAGAACCACATAGTTTATATTTTTTGTGAGCAGAGGGATTGGTGAGGATTGGTGAGGAATCCTCTGGAGGGCTTCTTAGGATACAGTTTGAGGGCAGCTGTGCACTGACAGCCATCTGTCTTGCCTTTAGAGTCAGCGCCTAGTCCATTGGCACTCGGGTTCATGTGCTAGCGAGCACAGCTCTGTGTGTGTCAACAAGGTGGGCGCTAATGAGACAGCTCTGGAGAGTCAGACCATATTTTTCTCCCATGAACATGCCTGGCATTTGAACCCCTGTGACCTAAGCACGGCTGAGTGTGCCAGTTCAGGTTCCTGCTCTCCAGCTGGCGGAGCTTTCCTTCTGTCCCAGCATTCTGGTTCCCTTCACAGGCCCTGAAGTATGCCTTCCAGACCCATGACCGCCTGTGCTTCGTGATGGAGTATGCCAACGGGGGTGAGGTGAGCTCTGCCATCTGGCCACTTTTTGGTCGTGGTGAGGGAAGCAAAGATGGGTGAGATGGGGTACACACGGGCGAGTGCATGTTTGTGTGTGTGTGGGGGGGGGAGTTATTGACTGTTAGCACGTTCTACCCTGTTCTCCCTGAAGCAGGTGGTACAAGAGGTGGACAGCTTGGGGCGGGTTACTGGGTGACTCACCCAAGTTCACATTGCTGCCGTGCTGCTGGGCAGGATTCAAAGCCAGGTGCAGGAGCTGTGGTGTGCACTGCCAGTGCAAGGAAAGGTTTTCTTGGGGACACCTGAGAAAGCACATGGGCTCTAGGCCCTAGCCCCGAGTGCTGAGTCTCTACCATGCCTCTGTGTCTGTGTCTGTCGCCAATGCACACTCAGTCTCAGTAGTGCCCTAGATAGACGTGGCCCTACTGACTGCCCCAGTTGCCTTGCTCCGCGGATCAGTCACTGGTTGGCTGGTTGCCCCCTTCATCACTTTTGTCACCCCTCTATCACTTGTCCCCTCATACTGTCTCTACCTACCTACCCTTGCATTGGCACTTACCGGTCTGGTCGCTAATTAATGTGTTCATTTGCTAATTTATTGGCAAAATCTCATTCAGATAACCCAGGCTGATTTCAAACTCAATCGCATTCTGTAGCTAAGGCTGACCTTGAATTCTTGATTCTCCACTTTCTGCCTCCTAAATACTGAGATTACAGATCCACACCAGCCTCATTCTTCACTTTCTTTCTTTCTTTCTCTTTCTTTCTTTCTTTCTTTCTTTCTTTCTTTCTTTCTTTCTTTCTTTCTTTCTTTCTTTCTTTCTTTCAAATAGAATCTTATCTAACCCAGGCTAGGCTCAAATTCACCCTATAGCGAAGGCTAGCCTTGAATTTCTACTTAGCTGCTTCAGCCTCCCTGTGCTAAGGCTGTGGGCGAGCCTCACCATGCTGGTCTGCATCCTTCATCCTTGTCTCAAATTTTCTTCACGCACTGTTCTTTCCTTGGTCCTTCTTGCTGAAGCCTGTCTTTTCTGGGGCATGCCATGGGGCTGGGGGGCCAGGACTTGGGGAGCCAGTGCTGAGGCCTCACCTCCTCCTGCAGCTATTCTTCCATCTCTCTCGGGAGCGAGTCTTCACGGAGGATCGGGCCCGATTTTATGGTGCAGAGATCGTGTCAGCTCTTGAGTACTTGCATTCGAGAGATGTGGTGTACCGTGACATCAAGGTGAGTAGATAAAGGCCTGGGGACAAGTGTCGGGGGTGGGGGTAGGAATGCACAGAAGGTCCAGGCTGGCCCGTGGCAAACACTCTGGACAAAAGTTCTATGGTGAAGACCTGTGAGCACCGCAGGCTGCTGATGGGTTGTGGGTTGGCAGCATCCAGAGCGTAACTTGGCAGTGACACAGAACTACTTGCCAGCCATCTGCTTGCCTTGTGCACACCAGAAACCGGGACATGTCTTCACTGGGGAAGGTGTGCACACACTTAGAGCACACTGTCCATGCTGCCCACAGCACTTGCTACCAGAAAGTGGGCACCACGTGCTGTGGCATTTTCCAGGGGAAACTCTAGGTAGCAGAGCAAGCCGCACAGCGACTGTGGCTGCATTCCATGGGCCAACATTGAGGGAGAGGCTGGAACAGATGAGATGAACCCTTCTCAGCTGGACTTGGGATGAAGCTTGTGGTGGAGTATCTGCTGGTGTGCAGCGCACAGGCCAGCACAGCATACAGCCCAGAGAAGACCAAGCAACGGCAGAGTGCTTCATAATGGGCTCCCACGGTTCTGCTGGAGCCTGACTTGTAGATGTGTCATGGATGCTCTGTGCTCTGTACTCTTCCCCTAGTGTGTGTTTTATAACTAAAAACAATGATCTGGGCTCATGCCTGTAATTTTAATACTCAGGCTGAGGCAGGAGGATTGCTTTGAATTAAAAGCTAGCTTGAGGGCCGGACAGTGGTGGCACACGCCTTTAATTCCAGCACTTAGGAGGCAGAGATAGTCGGATCTCTGTGAGATCGAGATCTACTAGAGCTAGTTCCAGGACAGCCAGGGTTATTACACAGAGAAACCCTGTCTTGAAAAACCAAAAAAACCAAAACAAACAAACAAACAACAACAAAAAAAAAACCTAGCTTAACCTGAAACCTAGTGACCCTGAAAATTACCAAATTCTGAGAACATAGTACACCTCACATTGAACCTTAAGAAACTAAGACCAGGCCAGGCATGGTGGCCGGTACCTTAATCCTAACAGAGTTCCCGGTCAGCCAGGGCTACACAGGAGACCATGTTTCTAAAAGAAAAAAAAAAAAAAAACTGAAACCACAGTGCATTGCTATATGGCTGTCTTGTCCTCCAGGAACCTCTGGTATGATAGCTCGCCATCCCAAGCCACCATCTCTCAAGCCGTGGTTCTCAGCCTTCCTAATACTGTGACCCTTTTATATAGTTCCTTATGTAGTGACTCCAACCATGATATTATTTTGGTTGCTACTTAACAAGTATAATTTTGCTCTGGTTATGAATCGTAATATAAATATCTGTGTTTTGTGATGGTCTTCGATGACCCCTGTGCAAAGGGGTTTTGATTCACTGGTTGAGAAGCACTGCACTAGAGGGAAACCCTGGGAGGATCTACCCCTCATATATATTTTTTTTAAACAGCTGGAAAACCTCATGCTGGACAAAGATGGCCACATCAAGATCACTGACTTTGGCTTGTGCAAAGAGGGCATCAGTGATGGGGCCACCATGAAAACCTTCTGTGGTACCCCGGAGTACCTGGCGCCTGAGGTGTCTGGGCGTGGGGGCATGAGAGCATGCAGGCCAAGGGCGGAGGGAGCTCTGAGGGTGGAGACGCTCTAGCTTCCCCTGCCTAGCCTCTTATTGCTCCTCCAGGTGCTGGAGGACAATGACTACGGGCGTGCAGTGGACTGGTGGGGGCTGGGCGTGGTCATGTACGAGATGATGTGTGGCCGCCTACCCTTCTACAACCAGGATCACGAGCGCCTCTTTGAGCTCATCCTCATGGAGGAGATCCGCTTCCCACGAACACTTGGGCCCGAGGCCAAGTCCCTGCTGGCTGGACTGCTGAAGAAGGACCCTAAGCAGAGGTGTGACCTGACTGTGTGTGGTTCCCTGAACAGCCCCAGTGGCCCCACAGTAGGCATTGCCACAGCCTGCCCTGCCACCCTGCTAACCTGCCACCTCTTCATGGGTAGAGATGAGGCCCAGGTTGCCTTCTCCCTGCCTCTGGCCCAAGCATGAGCTCTCCAAGCTTAGGTCCTGTCTGAAAGGTGGTTTGTGTGGGACAGCATCGTCAAAGGCTACACAGGGGCCCTGGACTCTGGATCATATCTGCCTGTGCTTTGAGCCTGGCTCCCAGAACCTGCCATGCTGGATGCTGGGTGCTGGGTGCTGGACGGTTGGTGATGTTTGTCTCTGCCCAGGCTCGGCGGAGGGCCCAGTGATGCGAAGGAGGTGATGGAGCACAGGTTCTTCCTCAGCATCAACTGGCAGGATGTGGTGCAGAGAAAGGTGAGCAGTCTCGCCTGCTCCAGGGCTCTCACCTGCTCACAGGTGACCTGCCATTGCTGACCCAGCTTCCTCTCCACAGCTCCTGCCACCCTTTAAACCTCAGGTCACTTCCGAAGTGGACACAAGGTACTTCGACGATGAGTTCACTGCCCAGTCCATCACAATCACACCCCCAGACCGCTGTGAGTTTCTGAGACCTATTGCCCTTGGGTGGCTGAGAGGTGGGTCTGCCCTGGGTCCTGCTTGCCAGGGGGACCTTGATTGGCTGCCTTTATTGGGTCTGGCCAGTCTCCTCTAAGATCTGCTTGCAAGGTCTGCTGTTGCTGTAAGGGTCATCAGGAACTATGCCTATAGTGTGTCCTGGCTTCTGGGCTAGAGTACTCTGTTGACTGTGTTCTTGATATGAAGCCACCCCAAGGCTGGGCACTCGGTCCTGGGACAGCTCTGAGCTCTCAGCTTCCCTGGGTTCCCAGAACTAGGGAAGGCTGAGGAGAAACTTGGCCTGGCAGTGTGGCAGCAAAGATGCATTCCAGGCAGAAGTGGCCTGTGGCTATCAATCATCAGAGAACCTTAGAGTGAAAGGACAGGCTGTAGGTGGGCTGATGGGACCTGGGGTTAAAGTAGGAGCTTCTGGGGGTCACCTGGGAAAGTGGAGACCTTTGGCATTGGAACCAGGGCTATTGACAGTCCCTTAGCTGCAGGTGAGTATGGGTGGGGACAGGCCAGCGAGGAGTCTGAGCTAGACCCTGGTGATGGGGAGGGTTGAGGAGGGGAGAGGACATTCAGAAGACCCAGCCTGGGGAGGAGGCTAAGTCCTCTCTCCAGAAGCAAGTTGCTTTCCTTCAGTGCTAGTGCTGTGGGCCACTGCTGGCTCAGGCTTCTGTCGTCCCAGCGCCTCTCTCTGTGGCACTTTCCTAGTGGGGTGGGGGTGGGCACGCCTGCTGTCCCCTCATCTCCACGGCATCTCCACCCAACCCCACAGATGACAGCCTGGGCTCGCTGGAACTGGACCAGCGGACACACTTCCCCCAGTTCTCCTACTCGGCCAGCATCCGAGAGTGAGCAACCCTCTGCCACCACAGGACACAAGCATGGCCGCCATCCACTGCCTGGGTGGCTTTTTAAAGAAAACTTTCTTTTGCCTTTTGGTTTGTGTTCCCTTCCCTGTTCCCCTCACTTCCATACCCAGTTT
Organism: Arvicola amphibius; assembly: GCF_903992535.2. Classification (NCBI taxonomy): domain Eukaryota; kingdom Metazoa; phylum Chordata; class Mammalia; order Rodentia; family Cricetidae; genus Arvicola; species Arvicola amphibius. The sequence continues at coordinate 77,152,264 of NC_052054.1, forward strand.
CTACTTCAGTTCTTGCCCAGCCTTGGCGGTCCTGGCAGCCCTTTCTTCCAGTCTCCCTCTGTTTCCAGATGAGTGCTGGGGGCCTGCCCAAGGGTGGGCTGTTGGAAGGATGGAGAGTAGTTGTATCACCACAGCCTCCAGGAGGGTGAAGTGGGGAGCCATGGGGTCACCTGGGTTTGGGGGCAAGCCATCAAAGGCCACATCTGGATGAAACCTGCCCCCCCCCCAGCACCCCAGATTCCTTCTATGCTGTCATCTGGGTAGTCTATCTGCTGCCACTTCACCTGGGGCAGAAAAGCAATAATGTCCAGGGACAGGCAGAGGCCTTTGGAAACCAAGGGATCTGGGTTTGGCTCCATGGAAAACGGAGCCAAGTCCTTGGGTCTTGGTGGGGGGAACCAGGACCAGGAGCTGCCTCCTGAACCTGCCTCTTTCTCCCAAGTTGCTCTCTTGATTCTGGATAGAGCAGGAGGAACATTTGGGGGCCAGCCCTCCTGCCTACAGCTCCGTGCCTTACCAGGCCTTCCTTCTAGCCAGCCTTGCCTCCCATTGGGCCCTATCCCCTTTGGACGGCTCATTTTCTGCCTGGGGCAGAGGGAAGCCAACCTTGGCTGTTACACGTCTTACACCGAGACAGTATTGGGCCCCTTGGACTTGACTGAGGTCTGAGAGGGGACAGAGATGGGGACAGGTATCTCTGGTACACATTGGGATGGGGGCCTCCTCATCTCCAGGGCCCCTGTTCTGGAGCCTTAAATTGAATGTGCGAGTGAGTCTGTGTCAGTGCCGTGGGTGCCAGTGTGCACCCTGCTCTAGCAGTGAGCATCTCAGTTTCCTGGGATGCAGGTGCCCACAGCTGTATGCAGCACATGTGTGAGTGGTCTCAGGCCTCAACCCCAGCCTGAGCATTTGATCCCATGGGGTACAGCAGGTGCAAAGGGTCCACCTGCTGCTCTGGCCATGTTTCCCCATCCCCAATATCTCTGGGTGTTTGGAATTGAGTTTTCCTGGTTTTACTTTCCCACCCCACCCCTCAGACTAGGTGGTTACAAAAAGGCAGTAGGGTGGGGGTGGGCAGGGATGGCATGGGGTCGTCTGTGTTTTCCTTTTATGTGTGTATGTTTATCTGACAGTTCTCTCCCATCCCTACTGGCCTTTCCTTACTCCTCGTATTTGTACGGTACAAGCAATAAAGACACTCATTTCAGACCAGGGCCCAGTCCACATTTCCTTAGCCAATCAATCCCTACTCCTGTACTGTAGTACTAGTGGACCTGGTACCACCCATCACCTGCTTGCCTGGTCTGAAGCCCTTGGAACTGTGGAGCTGGGGAAGTGGGCGGGCGGGTCCAGGCTACAGGGGGTAGGAGACTATTGAGGAGATGGGGAAGGCGATAGGGTGGTTTGGACTGGGTAGGGATGGGTTCAGGTCCTTAGAAGCTGCCAGATTTGGGGCATCTGGTGTCTACAAACAGGATGCCTGTGTGTAGTGTGGTAGGTAGCAGGGACCTCCAAGCCCTAGAACATTCTCCGTGTGAAACCAGGAAACCTTAATGTCCCCAAATGCCATCATGAAATCTGTCCTGACAGCACTTGTGGTCACCTACAGCTCCACTGAGCACCCTTTCTTCAAATCCCCATACTGAATCTGGGACTCCGTGGGACATCTCCCTCTCCCACACACAGGGACTAGGCCACACAGAGTCTGGTGCAGATGAATTTATTCCAGGTTTTACTAGAGGCAGGAGCATCGCAGGAATGGAAATCTGAGAGCTTGAAAGGGCTGTGGGAAAGCCAAGGCCAGTTTGAACATTTGTCCCAGCTGCAGAGAAGACGTGTAATGGATGTGGGCCCATCTTAATAAGTAGAGACATGTGTTCCAGTGGTTCTGATATGGTAGCTGGGCTGTTAGAGCTTGAGTCTAGCAGTTGGAAGTCCCTAGGTTCCCTCTCTAGCATAGGAAAAAGAGAACCACCTTTTATTCCCGTTTCCCAGCCCCTCCGTTACAGATGGAACAGTTTCTTCTGTCACGTTGTGTGACTCATCTCCCAGTGGGATGCATTCCTGTCTACCTCAGGCTTTTGAGCAGCTCCACGTGAGGGACCCACAGCCAACTGTCCCCATAGAACACACATTCTCACATGTGCCTATGCTGCAAAGATTAGGGGAAAGAGTTAATAATAAACGCTCTCCATTTCATCGGAGCCCGTCTTACATCAGGAAGAAATGAGGCCCCCCACAGGCCCAGGGTCTCCAGTGATATAACCATGAACGCTCGCCCTGCCTTCTGCTCATCCCTAATTCCTCCCAGCTGAGTCCATGCCTGGGGTATGTCCCTCCGCCTCCATACCTTCAGGGTATTGCAGATATCGTTAGCCTCTGGGTCCTAGGGGAAATGAGACTTGGAGCTGCACTAATGCATTCTCAGGAATCGGGACACAGCAACCTATACCCCCAGTTGCTTCATAAGGTTGCATAGGCGAGTGCCTGCCATTACCAAGAACTTAAGTTTCTGCTTTCTCCTCCTCCTCACTGCTGTCATCAGTGCTATAATAAAAAAATAAAAATAAGGATCTGTTTGTACTTTGGTATATATGGCCTACATCATGTGAGTTTAAGATGTGCTAGTTAGCATCCAGAAAGTATAGTGATTCATTTGTTTAAATGCTTAATGTTTAAATGGTTTCAGATTTGAAGGGAAAATTTCAAAAGTGGTTCTGGCCAGGAGTGGTGGGTCATGCCTATAACTGGAAGCAGGAGGGATTACAAGGTTAAGGCCTCTGGAATGAGACTTCTCAGACCTCAGCAATGGAGTTGGAGTGAAGGGAACATGATTTCAGGACTGGAGTATTAGGAATAAGATGAGCTGAGAGCATCTCTTGGACCTGCTTGAAATAACCCACAGTGCAGGGACCCGGTTGGTAAAGTGCTCGCCCTGCAAGCATGAAGATGAATTCAACCCCAGGTGGGGCTAAGTGGCTAAGAGCTCTTGCAAAAGACAGGAATTGGGTTTCCAGAACCATGCTGTGCAGCTCACAACTGTTGTGACTCTTACCTCCCAGGGATCTGATTCCTTTGGATACACCCTGGGACATACACATAAATAAAAGTCATTTAAAGTGGAGGTGCAGTGGTGGCCTGGGCTTGTGTCCCCAGCACTGAGGGGATGGAGACAAGTTCTTTGGGGCTTGCTGGCCAGACATTGCAGCTAAAGCAGCAAGTTCCAGGTTCAGTAAGAAACCTGTCCAAAAATAAGTCAGGGTGGTGGTTGCGCATGCGTTTAGTCCCAGCACTCCAGAGGCAGAGGCAGGCACATCTGTGAATTCGAGGTTTCGAGGCCAGCTTAGTCTACAGAGAGCAGTCTAGGACAGCCAGGACTACACAGAGAAACCCTGTCTTGCCAAGCAGTGGTGGTGCACGTCTTTTATCCCAGCACTCAGGAGGCAGAGGCAGGTGGATCTCTGTGAGTTCGAGGCCAGCCTGGTCTACAGAGCGAGTTCAGGACACCCAAGGTTAAACACAGAACCACTGTCTTGAAAAGACAAAAGTTCTGTCTTGCAAAAAAAAAAAAAATTGCAGGCACACACAAAACAAAAAAGCAAAAAAAAAAAAAAATCCCACATGGTAGTACCAAGCTGCTTCAGTTTTAATTAATCCCAGACTTAGTCAAGTTGGCAGCCAAGAAAAGCCACCACGTAGGAGAAAGGTGAGTTCAGCCAGTTTAGCTAACAGCAGATCTGTGCTTATTGGCATGTGTGCCGCTCCAGAGCTTAATCCCAGTAAGATGGGGATTGCATAGCTCAGAGCTTCCTATAAACCCGGAAGTAAAACCTGCACGTAGGTGGGGTGTGGCTCCGTGGCTTGTCCAGGATGGGAAGGGTCTGAGTTCAGTTCCCAGCCCTGCAGAATGAGACAAAGCACTGTGTTACATTCTTCAGCACGTGGCCAGCTCGTGTCTTCTCCAGCTCTGTTCAGCACACGTCCACTTTGGGAGACAAGAACATTCTCTTACTCAAGGTCCTACCACCAAGATAGGAAAGTTACTGTGGACACATTGTTCCTCTCCACAGATCTTGATCAAATCTTAGTTACAAGTCAGCTCTTGCCTTTAAAAAGTATTTTAGGAGTTGGGAGTTGTGGTGGTGGCAGTGGTGCATGCCTTTAATCCCAGCACGTGGGAGGTAGGCAGAGGCAGGAGGATCTCTGTGAGTTCAAGGTCAGGGCTGTTACACAGAGAAACAACAAAGTGCTCTATGGGCTGGAGAGGGCTTGGCAGTTAAGTGGTACTGCTCCTGCAGAGGGCCCAGGTTTGGTTTTCAGTGCTCACAACTGCCTATTCCAGTTCTTGGATCCAGTGCCCTCATCTGCCCTCTGCTGGTACCTTCACAGGTGAGATACAAACACACATAAACATGTAGGCACACACACATAGAAATCTTCCAAACATACTCTGGGGGTGGAGTAATAGCTCAACCGGTGAGATGCCTGCCCCTCCGAAGAACCTGGGTTTGATCCCAGCACTCACCTGGCAGCTTGCAACCATCTACATCAGTTCCAGGAGATCGGTTACTGCCTGCTGACCTCTGCAGGCACCAAGTCCACACATGGTGTGCAGTAAGTACATGTACTCACCAGTGCTCATGAAAACCTTAAAGCCAGGCAGTAGTGGTGCATGGCTTCAATCCTAGCACTCGGGAGGGAGTTCGAGGCCAGCCTGGTCTCCAGAATAAGTTCCAGGACAGCCTGGGCAACAGAAAAATCCTGTCTTGAAAAAACAAACAAGAAAAGGGGGGAGGGGGGCTGGAGAAATGGCTCAGTGGTTAAGAGAACTCACTGCTCTTCCTGGAGACCTGGGTTCAATTCCCAGCACCCACATGGCAGCTCACAACTGTAACTCCAAGATCTAACACCCTTACACAGACGTACATGCAGGTAAAACACCAGTGCACATAAAAAGAAAAAAAAAACACTGAGTTCTGTATTATCTGTTGTTTTTGTTATGTTTTGAGACAGAATCTGACTGTATATCTCTGCCTGACTTGGAATTTACTCTGTAGACCAGGTTGACCTCATAGTCATGGGGCTGCCTTGCCTCGCCTCCTGAGTGCCGGGGTTAAAGCATGCACACTGCACGTCTTTTGCTGTTATTGAGGCAGAGCCTATACACAGCTCTGGCTGTCCTGGAATTCACTGTATAGATCAAGCTGGCCTCAAATTCAGAGACCCACCTGTGCCTCCCAAGTGCTGGGATCAAAGATGTGTGTCACCTTGCCTGGTGAGCCACTGTCTACAAAAAATAAAGCGCTTAGAAGAGAGTAAGTGCAGAGAATTGGGGTAGGATGGTGGTTTCCATGGAGATAAGGGAGTCAGTGTCTTTTTAAAAAGATTCTTTTTTTACATTTATGTGTCTGAGGCAAGGGCTGTCTTCAGAGGCCCGAAGAGAGTGGCAGGTCCCCCAGAGCTGCTGGACCAGGTGCTGGGAGCCTAACTCGGACCTCAGAAAGAGCAGCAAACACTCTTAGTCGCTGAGCCGGTGACCACTGCCCTGGGCTCAATATCTTAGAAGAGGTTTAGAAGCCTGGCATAATCTCAAGAAGATCAGGAATTTAAGTCCATCCTTGCCTATATAATGGAGTTTAAAGTCGGCCTGAGCTGCATGAGATCTTTTCCCAAAAGCCAGCAAACAAAAACCAACTTGTTTTTTTTGTGGGGGGAGTGATCTCCAAAGGAAGGGAAGGCGGCTGGTGAAGAAGCCTTGGGGTAGATAGAACTCCTTGTTGCAGGTGGGGGTGGGGGCAGGGGAAAGTGTGGGCCCAGTGGGACTAGAGAAGATGAGCTCCAAGTGTGTAGTAGAGGAACGTAACTCTTGGGTGTCCTGGGCCTTAACCTCGAGGAAGACGACAACCCCCCTCCCCCCAGCAAGCCCTGAGATTCTTAGACTATGGCCTGGTCCTGGTGCACACGGTACCCCTTCCCCAATCCTGGGCTGATGTAGGAAACAAACTGTCAGGGCAGGAAAGACAAGCAGCTGCAGCAGGATGATTGCTGCCTTGTCCACAACACACACGCACATACAGGGCAGTGGCCATGAGTCCCCTCAACACACACATGCACACAGGCAGTGCACGTGAGTCAACACACACATACAAGGCAGTGCACATGAGTCCCCTCAACTCTCTCTCTCTCTCTCTCTCTCTCTCTCTCTCTCTCTCTCTCTCTCTCTCTCTCTCTCTCTCTCTCACACACACACACACACACACACGGCAGTGCACGTGAGTCCCCTCTGGAGCTTTGCCTTAACCAAGCTGTGGCATAGCTCTAATAAACAGTCTTACCTTCAGGGACAGTCCGCACGCTGCGCTGGGAACAGTCCATATTAGACAGGAAGCCAGGGTTTGGAGGAGGCAGGACGGCCTGCTAGCAGTCACTTCAACGACTGCACCTGCTCTGGAAGACCTTGCACCCTGGAGCATCCGAAGCCGCAGCTCCCACCGGAAGTCAGCTCCACTGGCAGGATGCTGGTGAGAGCCAAGGCCCACCTCGAACCTCGCTCCAAACACTAACCTCCAAGCCTCTACTTTTCAGGATTCTTCTGTCTCCTTTGACCTAGAGCCTCAAAGTGTGCTGGCCCTCATGGGAAAGTCACCGGCACCATTATCTCCCCAGGATGCTGACAAAAGCTCCCTGGGCCTGAGTACTTCACCAGGGCTGGAAGAGGTGCTAACAACTAGGTCGGGCCTGGAAGGTGACATCTTCATTGAAATCATTGTGAGCGAGCCAAGGGTCAGATGAGCCCAGAACCAGCTCCCCCTTCCTCTCTCCCTCTCTATTTTGATTTTTTTTAAAGACAGGGTATCATGTAATTCAAGCTAGTTTTGAACTCACTATGTAGTAATTGCTGGGATTATCAGCCTACCATTTCTCTTTCAGTTCATCCATTTACCAGTGCAGTAACCATGACTCAGAATGCCGTTTCTCACGGTCCTGCCTGGGTGTTGGCGATCCTTCCTCTAATATTTCATAGATCCTTGCAGTAGTGCTCCACAATTGCTCATTTGACAGATTGTCGTCATCATTCAGTGCTGCCAGGCATGGGACCCCAAAGTATTATGCATGCTTGGCAAGCACTCCAAGGCTGAGTCACATTCCAGGCCCTCACTGGTAGATGTGAGGCTAATGTTCTGTGCCCCCAGCCCTTGGGGATTTATTAGCATACCTTTTTGCAATTGTCCCATGTAGGCAGACTTTTCTATCCCACCAGCCAGCTCCGAAATAACCATATGATTTCCTTCCTTCCTTTCTACCTTCCTTCCTTTCTTTCTTTTCCCAAGACAAGGTTTCTCTGTGTAACAGCCCTAGCTGTCCTGGAACTCCCTTTGTAGACCAGGCTGGCCTTGAACTCACAGAGCTTCTACCTGCAAAAAACCCACATGGGGCCACGAGATGACATTCTGTGAAGGCGCTTGCCCTAAAGCCTGACAGCTGAATTGAATCCCAGACCCCATGTGGTATTAAAAAAGTGGGGAGGGGGGTCTCTAAGTTGTGCTCTGAACTCAGAGCAGACAAACGATGGAAGAAAAGGGGGAGGAGCAGAGGAAGGAGAACCGGGGCAGAGAGATTATAACGGATTTGACAAAAGAAAAGGCAGGGAGCTGGGAAGATTGGGGGGAATCTCGGGGTTTTAAGCCAGAAGTTTCCTGGTTGGATCTGCCTTTGATAGAACCCTTGAAGAACTCAGAGGGTGACAAACCCAGGCTTGGTTGCTGAGGATGAAGTCTGAAAGCCCAGAGGGAGACAGATGCTAGGAGGTCAGGTGCCCATGGTGTCCACACTGGAAAAGAATTAGGGAAACTATGCAGCAAAACGGCCTGGGTTCTAAATCTAGGTGGAGACTCAGACTAGACTGCAGTTGGGGGCTATCGGGGCACTTGTGCTATGTCCAACTTGCTGGGGGAGGCTGGAGTTCAGAAGAGAAACTGCGGCACAGGTGTGCCCACTGAACATCTACCTGCTCGTCTCTAAGCGCACCACACACTGTCTGGAAGGACCCTGCCTTGCAAGGTGTCTTGGGCACATTAGTGAACTGACTAGTTCAGGTACGTGTATGTATGGGGACGGAGGAGGCTGGGCCTGGGTCCCTGCCAGGGACCCTGGTGGTGACCTGTGCCACTCCCAGGAGGGGACACATTTAGCTGGATTGTCACCTGTGCTCTGGCTGAGTGTGCCTTCATCACCTGCAGCTGCTGGTCGTGGCCTGTCTATTCCTGGTCTGCAAAATGGAGGCATGTGTGTTGGCTGAAGTACTTCCAGGGTTTGCTTCAGACACTATGCCAAGCATGTTATACTGCCCATAAGAAATCTGTATGAGGCAGGGACTAATGTGTCTCTTTAACAGAAGAGGCACAGAGCAGGGCTGGCATCTGCCTTGCGTCTGCAGGCAGAACTCAAGCGGTCCATCTTAGGTACAGTGGACTGCTGTCTTTTTTAAGATGTATTTATTTATTATGTATACAGTGTTCTGTCTGTCTATATGTTTGCTGGCCCAAAGAGGGTACCAGCTCTTATTACAGATGGTTGTGAGCCACCATGTGGTTTCTGGGAATTGAACTCAGGACCTCAGAAAGAACAGTCAGTGCTCTTAACCTCTGAGCCACCTCTCCAGCCCTGGAGTGCTGTCTTATTCAGTGCCTCAACAGAACTGTATGGTGCAGCAGACACCATCTCTGGTCTGTGGATAAAGAAACGAAGGTCGATGCCAGCTGTTGTCGTTCACTCTTGGAATCTCGGCACTTGAGAGGCTGAGGTAGGAGGACTGTGATTTCGAGACCAGCCTGGGTTACATGAAGACCTGTCTTTGAAAAGGGAACTGTGCTGGCTGGAGAGAGGTAGTTTATTGGTTAAAAGCAACTCTTCCAGAGGCCCTGAGTTTTATTCCCAGTACAGACAGTAACAACTGTCTGTAATTCCATTTCAAGAGGATCCAACATTCTTTTGTGGCCTCCATGGGCACCAGGCACACATGCGGTACACAGATACACACTCAGAACACCCATACACATAAAATAAATACTATAAAAATAGGCAAAGCACCAGGTGGTAGGACGCACGCCTTTAATCCCAGCATTCAGGAGGCAGAGGCAGGCGGATCTCTGTGAGTTTGAGACCAGCCTGGTCTACAAGAGCTAGTTCCAGAACAGACACCAAAGCTACAAGAGAAACCCTGTCTCAAAAACAAAACCTAAACAAACAAAATACAGGCAAAGCATTTAAATGAAGAGCCAGTAAATCAATTGTACTAAACCAGGTCATTTGAACATGGAAGCAGGTTTTATCCACAACTTGCAGATTTAAGCCAGCAGTCCCATTTTACAGACCAGGAAATTGAAGTCTGGAAATTGGACCACATCCATCCGTCTCCAACACTCCAGAGCAGGATGTCCAAGCTTCCCCAACTCCTTTCCCTTGTAAACACAGTCCTTCTCGCTCTGTCTGCTGAGTGCGGGCTCCTCCTCTCGGGTGGAGCTTCTGCACGCAGAGAACCACAGCGTCTTGGATTTCTGTCTGTACCATCTAGACCCACTGACTGCTCTGCAGTAGGCTGGTACTCAAGGGTAGAGGCGTGGCCCACACCAATGAACTTAGCAGCCTGTAGTGGCCTTGTATAGTGTCTCCCACACCTCCCCTTAGGTGATTCTCCTTGCCACTTCCTGGAGCTGTCCCTGTTGGCGTCTGAGGCTGCATGAGGGGAACCAGATCATCCGCCAGCTGTGGCTCTGAGACTGGCGAACCACGTGCTGGATCCGATGGGCTCCAGGCCTGGCCCAGCGCTTTACAGAGGATGTCTTGGCGGAGGGTGATTGTGTCTTGCGCCCTCGCGGATCCTACCTCCCTGGTTACCAACCTTACCATCTGTGAGAATAAGAGAAAATAATAGGGGCACCACTTGTTTATTTTTCTGAGTGGGTGAAAATGAGGTGTCTTGTCTCTCTAGCTTTAGGGATCCATCTGTCTTTCTCTGAGGGTGTTTGTGCATTCGTGGGGATTCTCAACCTAGCCTCAGGATGTTCTTCCTTAGAATCCCCCAGTGAGGGGCTGAGGGTGTGGCTTTAGTGGAGCAAGCTGGAAGGCCCCTGCAATCCTCTTTTCTCACAGCTGTGTCCCTCTGATGGAGGGGTTGGGCACTTTAGCTCCTCTTTGGGTTCTGGTCCCCCTCTAGCCACACTTAGAGAAGAATAATCCGTGACTGCCCTTCCATGGTATCCCCTAGTCACGGCCTTGTAAGATCTGTGCCCAGCTACCCCCAGCTTCTGGGACCTATACCAATCTCCCTTCTTAGCTCAAACCTCTAACTCCGTTCCCTGCCTCACTTTCTCCATTTTCTCCATGCTGCCCCCTGGAACTGGAGCCCCTGGAACCGTGCAGAGTGCTTGCTGCGCTCCGAGGCCAGGTGCCCGGCGGTGTAGCCGTCTTTCTCAAGTACGCGTGACCCCAGGGCCAGGACACTAGCCTGGCCGCCAATTGCTTGCTCTGCAGCCCTCAGCCCGCACCTCTCTGAGCCCCAGCCCAACAAAAACAAAAACCAAACCCCAAAGTGTCTTGTTTGGTTTTTTGTTTGTTTGTTGTTGTTTTTGTTTCTTCAATAAAATTTTTTTTTTTTAATTTGGAGAGCTCTCCATTGGTTGAAGTTTAGCCCCGCACTCGATTTTGATTGGTTGTATCTTGCCCTCTTATTTCTCTGATTGGATAATCTCTGCAAATCTTTTACAGAAAGGAAGAGGCAAATTCTAAACTCTTCCGCCAGGGGGCGCGGGCTGGTTTACCCGGGGCTGCTCTCAGGAAAAACAAAACAAAAAACAAACAAACAAACAAACAAAAAACGACAAAAAGCTAGGATCCTTTTAGTGGTGGGAAGAAACTGCTAAGGACGGGAAAGGAGGGTTCACTGCGCCCGCCCTATTTTTAAGACCACTGCCTCGACCTGGTGGCTAACTTTACAGACTTTGTTCAATTAACAGAAGATCTAGGATTCCAGAAACACCTCTTGATATGCTCTCAACTAATACACATGTATGTATGTATGTATGTATGTGTGTGTGTGTGTATATATATATATATATATATATATATATATATATATATATATATATGCACCTAATGTGATACAGGGTTTTGCTAAGTGGCCCCGGATGGCCACAAATTCACAGTTCTTGCCTTAGCCTCCCAGGTGCTGGATTACAAGCATGTGTCATGACTCTTGCCTAATTCACCATGGTGTTTTTTGGTTTGGCTTTTTTTTTTTTTTTTGGTTGTTTGTTTTTATTTTTCAAGACAAGGTTTCTCTGTGTGGCTTGGCTGTCCTGAAAATCACTCCTTGAATTCACAGGGATCTGCCTGCCTCTGCCTCCCTAGGGCTGGGATTAAAGGTATGCACCACCATGCCCACCATGCCCACCATGCCCAACTTAATTCAATATGTTTTAAAAGATTTATTTGGCCGGGCAGTGGTGGTGTATGCCTTTAATCCCAGCACTTGGAAGGCAAAGGCAAGTGGATCTCAGTGAGTGAGTTTGAGGCCAGCCTGGTCTACAAAATGAGTTCCAGGACAGCCAGGACTGTTACACAGAAAAAGCCTGTCTCAAAAAAAAAAAAAAAAAAAAAAGAAGAAAAGATTTATTTTCTTTTTGTGTGTTTGAGTGGGTTTGTGTGCACCACACAAACACAGGTGCTCTCGGAGACCAGAAGAGAGTGCTGGATCCCCGGAACTGATGTTACATGTGGCTGTGAGCCACTTGTGGTACTAGGAACTGCACCCAAGCTCTCTGCAAACTCAGTAAAGCTCTTAACCCTGCAGCCTTCTCTTAAGCTCCTAATTCAATATTTTTTCTTTTCTTTTCTTTTTCAAGCAGGGTTTCTCTGTGTAGTCTTGCTGTCCTGGAACTCACTTTGTAGACCAGAACAGCCTTGAACTCAGAGATCTGCCTACCTCTGCCCCTTGAGTGCTCCTAATTTGATATTTTTAATTGATTAGAGAAACCAGTACACCACATATGAAGGCCTGCAAAGGTCATCAGTTTGTGAAAGTCTTTCCTATTTGAGGGCTGGAATGTAGCTTAGTTGATGGACTATTGGTCTGCCATACATGAGCCTTGGATCCAGTCTCCAACATTGCTCAAACTCCAGACACAGGGATGTGTATCCGTAATGCCAACACTAGAAAAGTGGAGGCATAGAAATCTGAAATGAAGGTCACCCTCAGCAAGTAGTGAGCTTGGTGTTTTGGGGGGAGGGAGGTGTTGGCTGCATATGAGTATCCTGGGAAAGAAACCTATAGTAATAATCTAATGAAATTATTTTAAATTTACATTTTTATTTTTTTATATACATGTGTGCATACACATGTACTACAGCATGTAGGGAGAAGTCAGGTGACCATGTTGAGGAGTTCCTTCCAGGGGTGGTACTCACGTGCGCTGCCACCACCCAGTCATGTTTCCATGACGGTCCTTATTGTGCTGGTGGTTCTGGGCTGTCAGTGGGGACTTGACAGCTTCTCACTGACTTTTCTGGAAGGGAATGAAGGCAAGGGGCAAATTGCTCTGGTTGGGGGTTGCCCTTCCTCCAGGAAGTCCCCAGTCCCACTTCACCCCAGGGCAGAGGTCTCCTCTGGCTTCTCCATCTTAGCCATGACCCTCTGTGCCTTCCAGGCTCACTCACTTTGAGCTGTCATTGGTCTGTCTCCCTCTAGACTGTGGTCCCAGGAGATGGGGGCACTATTTAAATAATTCTTCTTCTTCCTCCTCCTCCTCCTCCTCTCTCCTTTTTATCACCTCCCTTTTCTTTGTAGCCCATGGCTGCTCTGGAATTCTCTCTAGCCCAGGTTAACTTCAAACAGTCCACCCTCCTGTCTCAGATATTTGAGTGTGATTATAGGCAGGTGCCATCCCGCTCGACTTCTGCTTTATCATGGCCCAGCAGCCCCCAGAACAGAAACCGAGCAATGGCTGTTTGTTACATAAATAAAGAATTGATTCCAGGGTGTGTACTGTTATTCCGCACTACAGGACTACAGGTAATTTGAGGGGACTGTCCAACTCGTACAGTAGTGAGAAACCAGTAGGGATTTGAATCTGGGCAACTTGACTTCCTATCCTGTGTTCTTATCCAACATGTCAAATGACTAGTGGGCTGAAAACCAGCTTTCCAGAAACTGATGTCAGCCTGCTCAGCCTTTTCTTCTAGAAATCTCGGGGAGAGCATGAAGGCTGGTGGGGAGGTTAAGGACTGTGGGGACAAGGGAGAGGCACCAGAAAACCATACACCGGGGCTGATTTTATGGTGAGCGAGGGGGAGTCTGGAGGGGCTTTAGTAGACCCATAGGGGGCAGCCGGAGACGGCAGCCAGAGATGCGGGGGCGGAGAAAGGGTGGGGACCGGCCCCGCGGGGGGGCGATGCGGTAGCTGCAGCGGCGGCCGAAGGAGTTTCCCACAATGCAGCGCGGCGCGCTGTCCCCGGTGCTGATGCTCAGCGCTGCCCCGGAGCCTCCACCGCGCCCGCCTCCCGCCCTTTCCCCCCCGGGCCCAGGCTCAGCGCCTCGCCATGGCTCAGCTCGCCCGGGTCCTGCCCCAGAGCCGTCTGGGGGCCTGGCTGCGGCACTCGACAACAGCCTGCGGGCCGCCGTGGCATTCAAGGCGGAGGGTCAGCGCTGCTACCGAGAAAAGAAGTTCCGAGAAGCCATTGGCAAGTACCACCGGGCACTGCTGCAGCTGAAGGCAGCTCAGGGGGCCCGCCCTGGCGGCCTGCCCGCCCCCTCTCCCGGACCCGCAGCCAGCCCGGGGCCGGCCCGCCTCAGCGAGGAGCAGCGGCGCCTGGTGGAGAACACAGAGGTTGAATGTTATGACTCCCTCACCGGTATGGGGCCGTCGGGGGCGGAGCAGGGGGGAGCAGAGGACATGGGTGAGACGGGTGGGTGGTAAGGGGCAATAAGGAGGCCTTAGGGCCTGAGGGTGGTGGCTGGAGGCTGAAGGAATCAGGGTTGTGGTCTGACGGGGAGACTTCAGAACTTACTGAGAACAGGAGTTGGAAGTAGATGAACAAGGAAGGGTTCTAGGATGGAGGAAGCAGGGACGTTGGACTTGGTTCAGAGTTCACTTCCCTGACTTAATCTCCCCGATCTGCCGCGCGCGCGTGAGCCAAGGTTAGAAAGGCTTACCCTTCCTTCATGGCTATTTGGTTCTTAGTCCCTCACTTCTGCAATTGTTTGGGAGATCTCCAGCTAACTGCCTTAGACTTGTCTGTCCTGTGCCCTCTAGCGGCGGCGCAGATCGATTCTCTACTAACGAGATAGTAGATTGGCGTCCCCTGGTGGCCAGAGCAATCCCTTAGCCAAGCGGAAGAGGCCAGGTTACTTGAGGTCATGTGAGTCCTAGGGGGTTCAGACAGTGTCTGAAAGTACAGGGTCTCCACACCCCCGCAGCTTGCCTCTTGCAGTCGGAGCTGGTGAACTATGAGCGTGTGCGCGAGTACTGTCTCAAGGTGTTGGAGAAACAGCAGGGCAACTTCAAGGCCACCTATCGCGCCGGCATCGCCTTCTACCACCTGGGTGACTACGCACGTGCGCTGCGCTACCTGCAGGAAGCCCGAAGCCGGGAGCCCACAGGTGAGTGGCAGGGCTGGGTGGAGCTGGGCAAGGGGTTGGAGCAAAGGAAGCCAAGGCAGGAGGGCCAGGGCAGGTCAGAACTACCTCAGGGAAGTGCTGTGGCCAGCTCTTGGTCAAGACCGTCCATGTCCGTCCACCCTCACCAAAGGCTTCCTCACCCTGTTCCTCTGCCATCTCCCCAACCCCTCAATCACGCAAAGTAAGCACTCGTAGGCTAAATCCCCAACCCATCGACCCTGTGTCCCTGACTGCTCACCTAGGACTGCTTGAGCACTTCCTGCCCCACACCCATATCCCTTACTCCCTCCTAGTCAGCCAGCTCCTCAGCGACCTTCTGCCCTCCACGCAGGGGCTCAGAACACTTGTCCTCTGCCCTTGCGGAGATCAGTCAGGGTATTGTTTGTCCATGTATGTGTAGGCATGACACAAGCGGAGGAGGCCAGAGGGGACACAGCAGGTGCTGGATGCAGGGCTGTGTGATCAGAGGCAGGATTAGCTTTCCTGTGAAGTGGTTTGGTGAGAACAGTTGTCACTGGGGGGTGGGTGGAGGTGTGACAGGAGCCTCTCCTGCACAGTGTGGCACGTGTGAGACGGGAGGTGTGAAATGTCCACGAGTGGCTGCTGACAGCCGAGGTGCTGGGGGTGGAGCCACTGGCTGTGAGCTGAGGTCATGAGGACATTACCCTGTCTCAGGACACCAAGATAATGTTTACGTTCTTCCCCTGCAGACACCAATGTTCTCCGCTACATCCAGCTGACTCAGCTGAAGATGAACCGTTGCAGCCTCCAGCGGGAAGACAGCGAGAGCGGGACTGGAAGCCCAGCTCGGGATGTCCTGGGCTGAGGGCAAAGGGCAGCCTCTACCTTATTCCCTCTAACCTCACCAGGCAACTCCCCCTGGCTCATGTGTTTACCGGTAAAGCGCCTGTCACTGGTGTCTCCTTTGTGTTATGTTTTTGTGGGAAGGAAGCAGGAGATCCACACTTGGGTCTCACTTCCTCAGAAATCAAGAGGCCCAGGAGGAAGTGTGGGGTGTAAGGATTTCCCATTGTGGGGTAACTCAGCATTAGGGCCCAGGCTGGGGAAGCATACACAGCCAAGCTTGGTAGGGGGCAGGGGTTACCTTTAATGCTGTGTTTTGTGCCAAATCCCCCACAATGTCCTGTCCCTGAGTATCCCTGCCCACCCTCTCCCCACAGCAGGTTGGGCTCAGAGCTCCACCCCCCTGGGGTACAAAGGAATAAATTAAGTGTCCTCCCCCCCTTCCCCAATAAATAGAGTTAGTATCCTGCCCAGGGCCTCCCCCACCTTGGGGCATGGCGGGCTGTGGCGGGGCCTGGGGCACTACATTCATGGCTGCCCAGGCGGGTGGTGGCGGGCAGGTCTCAGTGAGAGCCGTAGGCCCCACACAAGGGCACTGTGTTGTCCTGGCTCTGGCCCTCCATGTCCATGTCCAGCAGTGTGGGCTGCACACTGGGGGGTCCAGGGCTCTCTGGAGTGTCTGGCCTGCTGGGAGGCGAGATGCTGAGTGTCCGGCCAAAGGAGACCAGTTTCCAGGGGTCCAAACGGGGGCGGCTGGCAGCTGGCCGGGGTCTTGGGGCAAAGGTGAGGGTGGTGGGACGGCCAGGGAACTCCAGGGGTCGGCGACGGTTGGGGAACAAGGCCTGAGGGTCGGGTAGTCGAGGGAAGTCAAGGGGGTCTCGAGGACCTAGGGAAAGAGGTCACATGGGTGAGGGGTTGGGGTAAAGGGTGCCATTTCTAAGTCAACAACCCTCCTCAGAAAGTGGTGTTCCTGGCTTCTCTAGAAAATTCTCAGATCTTGCTCTGCCTATTTCCTAGTAAGACCACAGCCATTAGGAGCCCTGCACTTGAACCCGAATAGGTCCCACAGCTTCCAATGGCTCATTCATCTGGAAGATGGTCTTTGCTTCTGGTGGCTGGGTAGCCTGTGTAGCAGAGAATGACCTGAAATGCCTCCCCAACCTCCTGCCTCGGCCCCAAGAGTGCTGGGGTTCCCGTGTTTGTGCAAACACCAGTTTTCTGTGGTGTTGGGAATCAAATCCTGCATGTTAGGCAATCACTCAACCAAAGGAGCTACAGCCCCAGCCCAGTTTCCCCCTCTTTGGTGCAGGGTCTCATGTAGCCCAGGCTGGTCTCAAACTCTGCATGTAGACCAGGATGACCTGAGTTCTGGCTTCCCAGGAGAGTGCCACCAGCCCGTGTGGTCATCTCTGAATGCCTTGCCTGGGCAGAGAGATTCAGATCTGACCACAGCGGCTGTAAAACAGAGGCCACCGCGGGCAGGGCACAGCGAGTCCTGACCTGCCGTCATTTTGGCGAAAATAAGTAGACAGAAGATAGCTACCCATGCTTCCAGTCGCCATCAAGTCACCCACCCACCCTTGCAGGCATTATACTGTCACCTCTAATTGGTCCTGTCTCAGGCATCCCGAGCCCCACAGTGCCTCCAGCAATGAGGGCAGGGGGAGCCGCAGAGGCTTCTTCCCCGGGAAGGGTGGCTTGTACAGGCCTCACTCACCCTGGTTAGTGAGCTGCTCCAGAGGTTCTCGCTGCCTCAGCGCCCCATCCGATGGGGTCCGCCTGTGTCCCCGGCTCACTGCGTGTGCGGCGGTGACGTGGGTGGGCGTGAGCGACTGGCGGGGATCCTTCTTGAAGCTTTCCAGTTCCACATCCACAAGGGGATTGGTGCTAGGTGAGGACACCGGGGGAGAGGGCGGCGGGGAGGGCACGGCGGGCGCAGCCTCGTCGCTGTCGGACCTCAGCAAGGAGCGCGTAGAGTTGCAATCGGACACAGAGGACAGTGACACCAGGGTAGCCGAGGGCGCCAGGCCCAGGCCGGGAGCTGTGTCATCACGGCGACTCCCGGGGCGCCCAGTCGGGCTTAGACCCCGAGGGAAGCGGCCAGGGCGTGGGAAGAAGAGGCCGTCCAGCCAGCGCCGCTGCTCCTCGCCGTCCCCAGCACGCGCCTCAGCCACGTCGGCGCCCAGGCCTACTGCGCCCAGCAGCGTGGCGCAACCCAGCAGCGCCAGGTCACAGCGCCTACGAGCTCCGTGTCCTGGCCGGGAGGGGGTCACAGCCGGCGGCTCCCATGGCGCCTGCGCGCAAGGAGAGGGCTCGGCGGGCAGAGGCACCTTGAGGTAGGACGGGGTGGAGTAGGGGGAAGGGGGCACGCTGTTGCCTTCATCTGCCTCCGCAAACTCTTCTGCAACCGGAGAGGTCCATCACTCGCTGATCCCACCTTTCCTCACCTTCCCCCAGACCTGGTGGCAAGGACTTCCCCCAATGACCTCCCAAAGCAAGATCCCCACTCTACAGATGCCACTAGATGTCATCCTCAAATCTCTCCCCAAAATCATGCTTCTAAAAATGAGCACCAACCCTCTGGCCAGTAGCTGCTGTTTCTTCTTCTGGGTATGTCTGCCTAGGCCTGAGTGCTGTTCCCTAGGCCACGATTTCTCTTGTCCCCTCCACTCCCCGGAGCACCCGCACTTTCTTACCCATCTCATTGAGGCTCGCAAAGCCTGGGGCCATGGGGGTGTGCTTGGGGGATTTGCCCAAATTTGGGGCGCTTGAGGACCACTGCTTGCTTCCTTCCCCCAGGGCCTTGAGCCTGCAGGGGCACAGGGAGATGGCGTCAGGGCGTGGGTTAAGCAGGCACAGGGGCAGGCAGGCAGTTGTACGCCCATACCTCTCCTCTCCTCCGGCCCGCTCCTTCTGCAGAGTGGAACTGGGGCCCCATGTCCTGCCCTTCTTCTTGCCCCCAACCAGTTCTTCCTTCTTTGGTGGCCCACTTCGGCTCCACGTTCCACTGCCACTGCTGCTGCCACAGTCCATAGGAGTCACTGGGTGGAGAGGACTAATAAGTGAGTCATGAAGAGACCCGGCCACCCTAGGGCCCTTTCTGATAGCTACTCCTGCGGTAAATCTTTCCCAATGCTCCACTGCTATCAGGGCCCCTCAAACCCAACACAGCAGTTGGATTCTCCTTAAGGACCCCCCCCTTGCAGCTCCTGAGCCTGTGTCCTCACTCGCTACCAAGGCTTCAGCTTCATTCTAGCCAGCACAGCCCTGAGCTCTGGGGATGGGGCTCTCGCCTCCATGCTCCTGAATTCACTCTGGTTCTACTATCTCCTATTGTGTGGCTCTCTGGTGGAAAGAGACCTGACCCCCTGCCAGGCTGTCCTCTAATCTTCACCCATCCACCTGCACACATATAAACAGCTGTAATAAGCACAAGTAAGACGCTCCTGGAAGACAGCGAGACCCTTACAACAACAAAAGGCTGAGGAGGAAGCTCAGTTTGCAGTGTTTGCCTCTTGTACACCAAGCCCCAGGTTTGCCCTCAGCACGGTGTAAACTGAGCACGGCGGCATGTGCCTACAGTTCAGAACCAAGGAGGTGGAGGTGGAAGGGTCTGGAGTTCAAGGTCATCCTTAGTTACACAGTAAGCTCCAGGCCAGGCTGGGTTACGTGAGACCGTGAGTCAGGCAAACAAAGGGACAAGTTCAGTAGTTTGGGATTACACTGCCTGGGTTCTGCACACTCCCCTTGTACTGATGCACTTGGCAGCCTCACCCCTTCGCCTATAGGAATATGCACACACACCCCCAAACAATGCTCCTAGCAACCCAGACCCCCAGACCCCCAACCTATGCCAGGCTACATGAACTTTCCCTCTTCAAATAACATAGATTTCTCTACCCCTGCTAACAATCGTATCTGGGTGGTTCCCATTTAAATGTACCCCCAAGTATCTGGGCTGACCTAGTATGAATTGTATGAACCTCAAGTCAACTTTTAAGGTAAATCCTCCATTTCCCATTTATGCCTATGCATAATTGGACACAGGCATACCTATACAACCACAAATTCACACACATGTGCGCACATGTGCACGCGTGCACACACACACATACACCACCAACAACGGCAAGGGCTAATCTTAGTTGAAAAACACATGCTTTACACACATGAGGCCTTGAGCACTGCCAAACATTTTTTAAAAATCAGGAGCTGGAGAGATGGCTCAGGGGTTAAGAACACTGGCTACTCTCTCAGAGGCTCTTGGTTTGTGTATTAGCACCTACATGACAGTTTAAAGCCGCCTGTAACTCCAGTTCTGGGGGGGAATCTGACTCCCTCTTCTGGCTTCTGCAGGAACTGCATGCACATGGTGCATAGTCACAGAAGCAGGCAAAACACCCATACCCAAGAAATAAAAAAATAAATAATACAATCTTTAAAAAAAATAGTTTTAAAAATCAGATTCTTTGTGTTTCCAGGGCTGTATGTTCTGGCCCTGCATCCCCCTCTCCACAGAATATTCCTTCCCCTGCTTGCTCTGCCAAGCTGGCCTCGAGGCTGGACCAGGCCACTCTGATTCGTAGCCTTGCCTCTGCTGTTTCTCCTGCAGGGCCACCATCCCTCCCATGGGGCACACCGATTCCTCCACTCTAGGCACCGACAGCCCTCAGCTCAGGACCTCCAGCTGGGCAGCATCAGTCTTTCTGTGGCCTCCCCTCTCCCGGGCTGAGGATGCCCAGAATGCTGCCCACCTCCCATTTCTAGTGTGCTAAAGTGGTTCTGGGGAAAATGAGCATTTGAGTGGACAGAGTAGACCATCTACCTTCTTCCACCGGTCTATTCCAGGCCCAAACAGAACAAAGAGGCAGAGGGAGATCCTGCTTCTGGAACTTGACCTTGAACTGCCATCTCTGAGTCCCTTGACTTTGGATGTGGGTGTGATGTAGAGTAGCATGCTTCCTGTTCCTCCAGCTTGCAGGATGGATGTATACGCCAGGGTCTATAACTCTGATCCAACCCTCTTAACTATAGTCTACTGATAGAATCTCTCTAGGGAGCCCTAATACATTCCCCCTCTCTGTTTTTGGTGCTGGGACAGCAAAGAAGGTTTCATAATATGCTAAGTAAGGCTCTATCCCTGAGCTGCACATAATAAGCTAAGTAAGGCTCTATCCCTGAGCTGCACATAATATGCTAAGTAAGGCTCTATCCCTGAGCTGCACATAACTCCCAGCACCAATGTCTTATCGTCCACTCTGTTCCTGGGAAGGATGCTGTTTAGTGATGTACGTGTTATCTGCTGCCCCAGATGAGAACCAGGCATGCCAGCCTTGTGTATACTCACAGCGGATGGCCCTCAAGCGGGGGATGATGCTGGGGCTGGCAGGAGGGCTGGCCCCATCGGACCCTTTCCTCTTGTCTAGGGTAGGAGAGGCCTGGACGGTGATCTTATGTTCAAATCCTGAAAGAAGAAAGAGGCCTTCCTAAGAACATGGCATCATCTGCAGGAGCAGGAACTGATAGCAGGGGGCATGTGGCACTGGCTCTCAAAAGTCCCATTCTCAGCACCCAGAGCAGCTGGATTCTCTTGAAATGGAGATTCTTAGGCTCTTCCTGAATGAATAAACTTAGGGAGGTTCCAAATCTAACTTAACCAAGGATCCAGGCCTGAGAGTCTGCCAGGGCAGCAGTTAAATACTATGTGAGCATGGAGCACTTGAGGCACCCGAAGGAGTGGAATTTAATATCTACTTGTGACTAAGTTTAAGAAAGATAGTATATTTGGTTGCTGGAGGCACTGAAGCATGCTGGAAACAAACTGGGCAGGCGAGTCTACCTTCATCAACTTGTAACTTTTATAAAATATTACTATAAATTTAAAAAATATACAGATATTTGCAGTGTCAGGAGAATATTTGCAAGTCCACAGCCTCTGAATGCTAGACAAGTACCTAACCATTGAGATATCTGCCCAGGCTCCCAGATCATTTGTGGGTGGTGGTGCTGGGGATGTAACCCCGGGCTCTGCACCTGTTAGTGCAAGTGCTCTCCCACTGAGCCACACCCCCAACCCCTCTCTGAGCCCCTGGCCCAGCACCTGTTTTATTTCTAGATATGGTCTTGCTATGTAGCTCAGACTGGCCCTGAACTATTTCTCTATCCCAGGCTGCCTTCAAATTGATCATTTGCCTCTGCCTTCCCAGTGTTAGTATTATAGGTAGGCACCATCATGCCTGACCTGGAAACTTAACACCTAGATCAAGATGTGCTGCTATAAATATAAAACACACTGGATCTCAATGATTCAGTGTGAAAACAAGAAAGCAACATTTTTTTTGATAAAGCTTATATAGCTATATTGGGTTGAATAAAACAGCTACTGTCCTATAGTTTCTTTGTATTGTTATTTGAGGCAGGGTCATATGTAGCCTAAATCGATTTCGAATTTGTTATACCGGGAAGACAATCTTGAACTCCTAATTCTCCTGCCTCCACCATGCCTGGCTTCTTTTCAGCATTTCAATGTGGCTGCCGGATGTTATCTCCACTGGCTGGTACTGACCGGCCATGCTCTGTGACTTTTAACCTCAGTCAAGTGTGCCAGGTAGGGAATTAAGTCCTTTTTTTTTTTTTTTTTTTTTTTTTTTTTTTGTGAGGGTCTCAACCCTTAACCAGGACGGCCCAGTCTATCCTTGAGCTCCTAGTGATTCTCCTGCCTCAGTCTCAGGATGGATGCTGGGATGACAAGTATGAGCCTCCACACCAGGCTTTTTGGGGTATGATGCATTTGCAACAGAAAAAAACCTTTAAGGTACTGAGGGTTTAGCTCGGTGGGAAAACAAACTTGCCTAGCATGTACGATCCCCTGGCTCAGATAATTGTTCAAACAAATCAAGCAACCCTCTATGGAGACATAGCCCCCCAGAAGGTTCTGGGGGGCGCTCAGGGGACCGGGTGGTACCAGAGGGCAGGCTGATGTGGCTGCTGCCTTCCCGCAGCTTGAGCAAGCGGCTGCGCTTGAAGTTGCCCTTGCGTTTGCGGACCCTGGGCTTCTCCTGGCTCAGTTGGCTCATGAGCAGATGCAGCTCGCGTTCTACGATGTCCATCTCTCGCTCTGCCAGCTCCTGCTCCCGTCTCCGCAGCTGCTCTTCCTGAAACCGCTGCTCCTGCGCGGCTCTCAGTAACTCCTCTTCTCTGCTACGCAACTCCTGGAGGGAGGAGGGCGGGTCTAGGGGCGGGGCTTAGCTTCTGGGGCCCGCCCGCCCGTAGTCCCGGGGCCGTTGGATCTTGTGGGCACCAGGCTCGGGGTTCACACTCCAGTTCATACTTAGCTAAGGTGAGAGGCAGGGCAGGAGGCTGAGTTAGCGCCAGACAGGGGAGGGCAGCATGCATCACCATGCCTGCTTTATGCTGTGCTGTGCTGGAATCCAGGGTTTTGAGCATGCCAGGCAAGTGCTCTACACCCCAGCTATACCCCTACCACCTTCACAGCTCTCTGGTTTGTTAAGTAAACTGTCCTTTGGTAAACAAGCATCCACAAAAGCAAACAGAGGAAAGCTTCAAATAGGCCCAAAACAGAGAACGGCACACCTATTCCCCATTATCTCACTTCAACGGTCACCTACACCTTCCAAGTCTGTTCCTTTCTTTCACTCCCTCTTAGTGTTTGCTGTCATACTTAAAGCCAATCCCAGACAGCATGCCGAATCACCTGTAAGTACTTCAGTACAGGCGGCCTTTTTCTTATTAGTCCACCAACAGGAAACTGTCTTAACATGCAAAACACCCTGCATGGACCCAAAAGGGGTGAGGGGTTTCAGGGAGCCTGGATTCTGAGCTGCCCAAGGCATGAGAGCCGGGATCCTGCTGCACCCCACCCTTGTCTCCTGCCTTCACCTTTTCCTTGGTCCGAAGGTCATCGAACATGTGCTGAATCTCTAGCTTCCAGTCTTCCTGAAGCGAGTGGAAGGACTCCAGTGGCATCTGGAACAGGGCCGACTGTTCGATGACCTCCAGCTGCTTCAGGATGCTGCCAAAATCTGGTCGCCCATGAGGGTCTGGGTCCCAGCATTCTGGGGTGGGAAGGAAGTGGGGGTGAGGGTCAGCATTCACGCTCAGGGCAAGGCAAGACTTAGCTAAGTTCCTGTTAACATGCCACGGGAGACAATGGGGAGAACCCCAGATCCCTCGGAGGGATCCAGGGACAGACAGGAACCCCAGTGTCCCATGCCCTCAGGTGCTCACATGGGTCTGGGAGCCATGGAAGCAATGATGGGGATGACATCCATAGGACCCCTGGGTTCCAGAGTCTTCTCCCCCATTCCTGGGCCCACTGGAATGCAAGGATGGTATAAAGGGGAAAGGTGTGGCCCATGGGACCCTGTCCCCAAAGCTGAGCCTACCCTCTCCACAGGGCCCTGGCTCACCCTCCAGTAGGCGGGCAAAGGGCTCGGGGCACGTGGAGGGGATGGGTAGCGTCAGCTTGTTCATAGCCACACCGTAAGCCACGGCCAAGGCGTCGATTTCTCGGTAGGGGACCTCCCCGGTCAGCAGCTCCCAGAGCAGCACCCCGAAGCTGCAGGCAGGGAGAGGGAGGGTGATGCCGCAGCCCACCCCAGTTTTCACCTGTACTCCAGCCCTCCCTTACTCCTACTTCCAGCCTAGCTGGTGAGGCCACAAGAGCATAATTGACCTCCACAGGTTTATTCTTCAGAAGGCAGACAGGGTGGTCTCCCATTTTCTGACTACTTTCTGGCCCCTCCTCAAAACTAGAGTGGGATCCCAATGCTACTGGGAATCCTGCCTATTTTAATTTATTTTATTTTTATTTTTATAGAGTCCCTCTAGTTTTAGCTGTCCGGGAACTCACTATGTCAACCAGCCTGGCCTCAAACTCAGAGATCCACTTGCTCCACCATCCCCAAAAGCTGGGATTAAAAGGGAGCAACACTGTAACCAGAGACACATTTTTAATGAAGTCACCATTTATTTGTCTCTTTAAAAAAAACTGCTTATTGTGGACGGGGGCAATGGCTCACATATGGAGGTCAGCGCACAACTTGCAGGGGTTGGTTCTCTCCTACCAACGGGGTCCCAGGGGTCTAACTCAGGCTGTTCAACCTTGGTGGCAAACATCTACCCACTGGAGCAATCTTGTAGAGGCTACAATCAGATCTTAAAAACTGTTGAGGATTCAATCTAGGCCCTCATGCATACTAGGCGAGCACTCAGGCACAGCCCAGCATCTGCCGCAGCAGCAGCAGCAGCAGCAACCTCCTCTTCCTCTGCCTCCAATGCAACTTTGTCTCACCATAGCCAAGGCTGACCTGGCGCTCACTGTATGTCCATGATAACCCTGAACTTCAAGTCTTCTGCCTCGTGAGGACTGTAATTACAGGTGTATGCCACCATGTTAGGAAGCACACATCCTACGCACTGACCTTTGATGACCCTTGTAGTGTTGTCTCTAAACAGCCAGGCTCTTCCGAACCTCTGACCATTGTATACGCTGTCCCTTTGTCAAGAACACTCTTCCCTTTCTGCATTTTAACTTTGTCCTTCAAGTCTCTGCTGAGGTTGCCCCCCTCTGCAGAAAGCCTTCCTGACCCTTACCTGTCAACACAAGGTAGGACGATTCCAGACGCACCACCATGTTGCCAGGCAGGATTACTCATCCTTACAATAAAGCTTCAAGGCAGAAGGCACTAACAGGTTCCCATCTTGCCATCCTCAATGGCAAAGGGCAACTCCCTTTCCTCTCCTTCTGGTTGGAATGTAGGGCACAAAGCCTGGAGCTCAAGCAGCGCATTCTGGATCACGATGCCACCCACCTCCCATGTGGAAGCCGATAGGGGTAGGTTTTTGATTGCTATTAGACTGAGGAGTGCTACTGATACCTGGTGGCTGGGACACATGAGCACCTGGTGTCCTGACCTGTGACACCACCACCTTATTCAGGAACACAGCCAGAAGGAACCTGTGAGGCTGGGGCACCTTATCATCAGGGCATCCCAAAGATTCGGCCACACATACAAAGGTGGCTACACCTTCACCAAACAGCGGCTGTGCCAGAGCCAGTGGGACCTCCTGTCTGACTTGTTTCTGCTCCAAATACATTACTTTGTGCTTGAACAACTTGCAACTTGACTAGTGTACTGACAGTCAATGGAGACAGCAGGATGTGACTCCAATGAGACCATGTATTCATAAACTGTCCCAGTGGCTAGCATTCATGGCACCGAAGAGTAGTACCCAGGGTGTCCCCTCAGCCACAGGTTCCTTCTCAGCCCTTCCTGCTCTGCTGCAGTTGTACATCCTGAAACCACTATCAGCTCAGCACCTGCTCCTTGTCCTTTAGAACTCCACCACAGCGGTCCTGAGACAAAGAGGCGCCTCCCGGTTCACTCCTACATCTTCACACCTTTACAATTACTTCACAATTTTCAAGTCTTTTCTTTTTCCCCAAAAGGCAAGGTCTATGTATCCCTGGCTGGCCTGGAACAGGCTATGTGTACACCAGGCTGGTCAAACTTACAGAGATCCACCCACCTGCCTCTGTAGCCTGATGCTGGGATTAACAGTGTGCATGACTAGATCTAGCAATTATTTTTTTTAAATTTATTTATTTATTATGTATACAACATTCCTTCCCTGTATGCTTGCATGCCAGAAGAGGGCACCAGATCTCATTATAGATGGTTGTGAGCCACCATGTGGTTGCTGGGAATTGAACTCAGGACCTCTAGAAGAGCAGTCCAGTTGCTCTTAAACCTCTGAGCCATCTCTCCAGCCCCGATCTAGTCAATTCTTTAAAAGTTGGTTTTGTGTTTGAGTGTGTGCCTGCTCATGTATGGGTGTGTATGCAAATGTGTGTGCATATGGAGGCCAGGGTAAATCTCAGCTGTCATTCTCAGGAGCTACCTACCCACCTGGGTTTTTGTTTTGTTTTGTTGTTTTTTGAAAAAAAGTCTCTCTATGTAGCCCTGGCTGTCCTGGAAACTCACTCTGTAGACCAGGCTGGCTTGAAACTCACAGAGATCTGCCTTCCTCTGCCTCCCGAGTGCTGGGATTAAGGGCGTGCACCACCATGCCTTGAATCCCTGGTTTTGTTTTTTCGAGATAGGGTCTCTCACTGAGACCTGCAGCTTGTGGATTAGGTTAGACTGCAAGCTGCAGGGATCCCGTCTGTCTCCTCAATGTTGCTGGGATTACCAGCTTTTATGTGGGTGGGTGCTGGGGTTAAACTCAGGCTGTCACGCTTGTTTGGAGAACATATTACTGACTGAACTGGTCTCCTTAGAGGCGCCCCCCCCCATTTTACAATTCTCTTTAATTTTTTGTTACGAACCTGAGGGTTGTGTTCCTGAGGATTGAACTCAAGGCATTGCAGCAAGCTATGCAAGTATGCTCTCACTGAGCCACACCCAGCCCCTCACTGGGGGATTCTAGGCAGGGGCTCTACCACTGAGCCACACCCCAGCCCCTCACTGGGGGATTCTAGGCAGGGGGCTCCACCACTGAGCCACACCCCAGCCCCTCACTGGGGAATCTAGGCAGGGGCTCTACCACTGAGCCACGCTTTTTTAGCCTTTCATTGTGCAGTTTAGGAGAGCTACCACTGAGTCTTGCTCTCAGCCCATCACTAGAGGATTCCAGCTGTGCTCTTCTATTGAACTACATCCACTAACCTTTTTTAATTTTGATTTTGAAACAAGCTCTAACTAGGATTGCCCAAGTAGGCATTGAACTTGCACTCCTCCTGCCTCAGCCTCCTGAGTAGATGGGATAACAGACCTATGCTACTAGGCGAGGTTCTTTTTGTTTGCTGATTGTTGTATCCCCAGACAGCTGTGTTAGCTAGAAGAATGAATGGCTGCATCCAGGGCCTCAACTACCCAATTCAAGAGCTGTGTGTGGATGGTCTTTTAAGGAGCCCTTTAGTGATAACATGTATTTTTCTTTCTGAAATTTTGTTAGCTTTTTTTTTTTTTTTTTTTTTTTTGAGAGGCAGGGTTTCTCTGTGTAATAGTCCCTGGCTGGCCCGGAACTCACTTTTGTAGACCAGTTGGCCTTGGCCTAGAACTCACTGAGATCCACCTGCCCCTGCCTCCCAAAGTGCTTGGGATTTAAAGGTGTGCACCACCACCGCCTGGCTTCTTCTGAAATCTTTATTCAGGTTCAAATCCTTCCTCAGAACCTGCCTCAGGCCGCAGGAACACTTAAGTGCTTGGCCACTGGTCTCCCACAGATGTCCCCCACCAGTTCCTCCTCCCCCTCCCTGAGGACACCTGCCAGCCTCTCAAGCACCTCCAGACATCGCTGCTTTTGGAGAAGAGGGAGAGGCGGATAACCTCGGGAGCCATCCAGGCGTAGGTCCCTGCGGCACTCATCTTGGTGTCTTGTGCCACTCTCGGGCAAGGCCGAAGTCTTGTGATCTTGAGCACCGTGTCAGCGAGGTTATGGTTCTCAATGGCCTCCAGGATTAGGACTGCGGGCGGAAGAAGGGTGAGTCACCAAGACCTGCCAGGCTGCAGGTGTCCCAGTCCCGTCTTCCTCTTTCCCTTCAATAGCTTATGGGTCCCCACTTGGCACAGTTCTTTGCTGCCATGGACACCAGAAGTGCCTCATCGCTTCTAACCCTCAGGCTTCCCAAGGGCGGCGCCTGCAGTCACGTGTTGACTTTCTTCAGTAACCAGGCTGACGACTGTATCACCCTATGCTTTAACTCTAGGATATTCATACTACTTACACTAGCCAAGAGAAAGGGGAGGGGGGATGGAGATAGCTCAGCCATTAAGAGTGTGCACTACCTGCACGCACTCATACACATTTTCTCTCTCTCACCCCCCCCCCACACTTTTAAAGGAAAAGGCAGACACAGTTGGGCATGGTGGCACATGCCTATAATCCCAGAACTTGGGAGCCTGAGGCAGGAGGATCATACATTAGAGGCAAATCTGGACTATATAGCAAGACTCTGTTTAAAATATCAACAGAATGAAACGAGCACGGCAGACCAGACCCAGGCAGAGCCTGTAAGAGACCTCTGGTACAATCGTGGCCTCCAGAGCTTCTGCCACCACCATGATAACATGCTGTAAGTACCCCGCTGGTCCAAAGGAGATGGGAAACACTTATGAGTAGAATCCTTCTACCCAAGTCCTGCTAAATCATTTTGCTCCCTGTCTAGCTATAAGAACATAGACAGTAACAAGCAGCTGTTTTTACACACTTGAGTTTTAGGTGTGGTTTGTTATGCAGCATCACTGTAATCAAGACTGACTGATACAACCAAGCATACGGAATAGTTCTAGCTGACTGGAGGCAGTGGGTCATCTAACAGTGATGATAGCTGTGGTTAGTGTCTACACTGGGGCTAAATCCTTTCTAAGAATAGATTCATAACTCTTTTTTTTAAAAAAATGTGCATTGGTGTTTTGTCTGTATGAGGGTGTTGGGTACCCTGGAACTAGAGGAGTTACAGACACTTTTTTTTTTCAAGACAGGGTTTCTCTGTAGCTTTGGAGCCTGTCCTGGAACTAGCTCTTATAGCCCAGGCTGGCTTTGAATTCATAGAGATCGGCCTGCCTCTGCCTCCCAAGTGCTGGGATTAAAGGCATGCCCCACCACCGCCTGGCTGAGTTACAAACACTTGTGAGCCACAGAGTGGGTGCTGGGAATTGAACCTGGGTCCTCCGCAAGAACAGTCAGTGCTCTTAAATTCGGAATCATCCCTCCAGCCCCTCATAGCTCATTTTTTACTGCCGAGGGAACCAAAAAGTAGAGAAGTTACTTGACCAAAAGCATAGGCTCTCTAGACAACACAACAAAGACTTTAGCTAGCTTTGCCCCATGCCTCAGTTTATGCTTTTCGTGTTTGTGAATGTGTGAGTCATGGGTATTAAACCCAAGGCCTCATGCATGAGAAAAGCACTTTAAGACCATGCTACGGCCTCAGCTTGATATATTTTTTTAAAACTCTTAATGTATACATTTGCATACATGTGTATAGGTCCAACATGTGCATGCCTGGTGCTCAAAAAGGCCCCAAGAGAGTGTAGAACCCCTGGGCCTGCAGTCACAGAAGTTTGTGAGGCACTGTGTGGGTGCTGGGAACTGAAGTCTTCTGCAAGAGAAGCCTGTTTTAAACTTAACCATGAGCTGCCTCTGCAGCCTCTAGCCTGGGTTTTGCTGTTATGAGAGGTCTCACTAGCCCAGCCTGGCCTCAAATCTGTAGCAGTCTGCATGCTGCAGCCTCCCAAGTACCGCGGTTCTAGCCCAGTCCCTGGCTCTGCCAGTTTTACTATTTCTCCACTGAGGCACACTCTTCCCAACTCACATTTGCCCTGCTTTCCCGGTCTTTCTTTGTAAACATGAGTTCTTTTGGCTCAGTCATCCCCGCCCCATGTTTGTCTTTCCCGACCATCATTTCGAAAGATCACCATCTTACTCTGAATTCGTCGCTATTCCCTGGGAGCTGCTGTAACTTTCTGAAAATCTGTTATCTATCATCTTTTTTCCTCTCTCTCTCTTCCTATCCTTCTTCTACCTATGGGCCCTGTACATATATGTGTATGTCTCTATCATCCCCATATCTATAGATGGATTGATTATCAATCAATCAATCAGCTATTCTTGTTTACTAGAATAAAAATTTCACTTTGGGAACGGGCAGGATTTTCCTCCTTTTTTTTTTTTTTTGAGACAGTGTCATTAGGTAGTCCTGGCTGTCCTGGAACTCACTCTGTAGATCAGGCTGGCCTTGAACTAACAGAGATCCGCCTGCCTCTGTCTCCCAAGTACTGGGATTAAAGTCTTACAATATCATGGTTGGCTCTTCTTTTCCTTTCTCCATCTGTTTTGTGTGTATAGGTTGTTCCATCCATGTTCTAGGGATTAAACTCAAGTTGCCAGGATTGGCAGCAAGTGCCTTTGCCTGGCTGGCCATTATGCTGGTTACTTCTCGTTATGTAGCTCAGACCGGTCTCAGACTTACGGCAATCCTCTTGCCTCAATCTTCTAATGCTGGGGTTACAGGCGTGGGCCACTGTACCCACCTGTCCCTAGTCTCTTCTATAATCCTAGAGCCAAGGATAAAACACAGTAGATGCTTAAGAATACCTAAACTAAGTCAGGCTTGGTAGTATACACCTATAACTCCAGTACTTGGGAGGTGGAGGTAGCGGGTTTGCAAGTTCAAAGCCAGCTAGGCTACGTAGCAATACCCCATCTCAAAAAACCAAACCAAACACCAGAACTAAAGCAAACAGGCCATTAAGATGGCTGAGCCAGTAAAGGTAGTTGCCACCAAGATTGATGACCTGAGTTCCGTCCCCAGAGTCCTCATGGTGGAAGAAGTGACTCCTGCAAGCTGTGCTCTCCTCCACACACGCATGGTGATGTATACACCCATCCCCCACTGATAAATAAAGCAATTCAAACGAATGAATTATTGAAGCAACGGACAAATAACATCAGATGAGGGACTTCTTGGGAAAGGTTATAGGGACACTGTTGCAGAAGCCCATGTCTTTTACTGTCTTAGAAGAAGCCCTGGACTTGGGAGCCCAGCCACCTTGTCCAGGTTGTATTAGAGGTGTACCATGGATCCTCTTGGTGAAGAAGGGCCAAGGATCCGCAGCTTGTAACAAGAGCATGCCAGAGGCCCTGCCGCCACTCCCCCAGCATTTTAGAAGCACTAGAATGTGGGCATCCATGCAGGAAGGGACCACCTGCTTCTATTTTGCTAAGTCTCCCAGACTGGGCATAGGCCAGAGACGGTCATGGGTACATGGTCACTCTCTCTGTGGAATGTACGAATGCCAGGCACAGAAGACAAGGACCACTCAGGCCTCTCTTCTAGGGGGCTTAAGGCTGTAGCTGGTGACGTGGCAACAAGCTTACAAAAACAGTTGAGTGGATTCAAACAAATATGAAAATATAAGTCAATAGGTAAAAAGGAATTGCCAAAGGGTGAGCACTGAAGGCAAAGGGGGGATTCTCATACTCCTGGCTTAAGTATTACCCACTTGAGGGCAGGGAACACACTGGCCTCATTTGCTGTACAACCCTCCTGCACATGATCTGGTCTTGTAAATACCAAATACAATAAGGAGGCCATCAATTTAAAAAATAAAAATGAAGGGGCATGAAATGAGGCTCAGGAAGGATGGGAGAGCTAGGGGGGAATATCTAGCACCCAGCACACCAGAATGATCTGGAATG
Organism: Arvicola amphibius; assembly: GCF_903992535.2. Classification (NCBI taxonomy): domain Eukaryota; kingdom Metazoa; phylum Chordata; class Mammalia; order Rodentia; family Cricetidae; genus Arvicola; species Arvicola amphibius. The sequence goes on from NC_052054.1 coordinate 77,183,969, forward strand.
AATGAAAGTACTGTGTCATCTATGAGAACTCTCTGGGAAAGAAACCACGATGTCTTGGTGCTTGAAGAGGGCCTAACTTACTAGTGACTCCATTAATATTTGCTGATGCCTTGAGATGCTTTTTGGTCTCAATATGATTTCTAGGGACCCTTCTTGTCTATTTGGCCCACTGTTGATTCAACTACCAATCAGCTTTGTAGATCCCGTTGATTGGCAGGGCAGCCTGGTAGCTTTTATATCAGCCACACTCTTCCTATCCGGTTTGCTGTTGCAGTTTGCTTTGGAGAAGCAGCAGCATTTCAACAGTGGTGTTCAGGTGAGATGACTTGCCCCCTCCATCCCCATCTCCAGGGGACACAAGGCAGTGTCTGGAGACACTTTTGGTTTTGAGAGTTGGGAGCAGGTGTGCAGAGTACTAATGACCTCTTGTGGGGAGAGGCCTAATGCCACTAAACAACCTAAAATGCACAGGACACTGCTCCCACCAATGAAAGACCACAAATGATAGTAGAGACAGGCTTGCAAAACCCTGGCTCCAACTAAGCTAGATTCTGTTCTTTCTGCCTGGTAGACTCTGATGCCATTACCAGGTGGTGGGTATCATGAGGACAGGCTCTGCAAGAGGCAGCAAACACAGGGATTGTCATAGTTCACAGATACACAACCATTGGCCCACTGCGACTACAGCCTGAAAGACAGTCTATTTTCCAACCTTTCAAAGCCTCCTTTTTCTTCTTAATAGGGACAACGCCTCCCTCACCTGGCCCTGACAGTCTATTGCCACCCCTACTTGCCTCATGCACAGTGCCATCTGGTGTCCCTTGTCATTTCCAACCACCTGGGCTTGGCCTCACAGGTTCAGCAGAAGAGTTTTGGGAGAGAGGATAGCACTTACTGTTGATGGACTTGAGGTCCCGGTGAATGATGGGCACAGGGGCATCATTGTGTAGATAGTTCATGCCCCGAGCCACCTGCACAGCCCAGTTGACCAGCACATGAGGAGGCACCCGGCGACCTGCCAGCACCCTGCTCAATGCACCTCCCCGAGCATACTCCATCACTAGGCAGAGGTTTGGGGGGCTGAGGCAGGCGCCCCTCAGGGCAATGATGTTGGGGTGCTGAAGGGCTCCAAAGAGCCGGGCCTCCTGGCGCACCTGCTCCGCTGTTACTGCCGGGTCCCGCTCAGGGTCCAGACGGGCGGCCTTGACCGCTACTTCCTCGCCGCGCCACAGGGCACGATAGACCTTGCCAAAGCCCCCCACACCGATGATCTCCTCTAGCTGCAGCTCGTGGAAGGGGATCTCTTGGGGCAGCTGGAGGCCTGTGGGTGCGGCGGGTGCGGCGGGGGCCACGTAGTTGCTGGGGAAGACGCCCACACGGCCGCTAGGCAGCTGCCCTGTCCACCAGCCCTCATCTCCAGACACCGCACAGTCCTGGGAAAGCACCTGGACGCGGTCGCCCTCTCCTCAGGGTCAGCTCCTCGTCCGCCCACCGCCTCGTAGTCGAAGACGGCGGTCCACACCGGCCCCCGCGGGGGTCGCGCCCCACTCTCTGGCCCCGCCCCCTCGTCCTCCTCCATGGGGGAGGGGCCGGGGGCTGCGGGAGGCCGCTTCACGCAGTCTGCCCGCGGGGATGCTGAGGCGCGGGGCGGAGAGGCCGGGGTGGGAGGCAATCCCTGCAGACCCCGGGGGCTCCTGGGGACCATGGCTGGGGAAGGACCTCCGCTGGAACCGGGAGTGGGGAATAAGAACTGAAATAAAAACCCAAAACCCTTTTTCAAAGGACAGGTCCGTCCCCTCGAATTCGGCTGTGCAGAGAGGCGACAGGTTCACCTGTCACCACAGATGTCAGGGCGCAAGGAGGGCCGGGTTGAGCGGGGCCCGCCGGCGGAGGCCGAGGCCGAGGGCAGCAAGCGGCCGCCCCTCCCCGCGCCTCTCACCCCGCGCAGCTCCACCGGCGGCCCCCGGCTCCGCATCCCCAGCCACGACCGCAGGGCCGAGCGGGGATGGTGGCACCCCGGGGGCGGCCGCCCCAGGATGGGGTGGCGCGCCCCTCGGCCTCCTCACGCGAGGAACGGACGGGTGGCCCCCATCTTCCTCAGCCGGCTCCCGGTCGGCCCCCAAGGTCCCTCTTTCCCCCCACACCCCCGGGGGCTCTTGGCGGTGTCCAGTGACGTGTCGCGGCCGCCAACGCAATGCCGCCTGGGAGATGTAGTTCCAGGCTGCGAGATTTTGGGTTCGTCCAGGGCCACACAACCCCGCGGCCTTAGACCTTAACTCCTACCGGGGAGAAGGCACCATCGCTTCCCACAGACCCTGCAGGAGCCCGGCTCAGTTTGGTGTTGACGTTAACTAACACGTTTAACCAAAAGAAACACAGGAGCTGAATGAATGGAGATTACGGCCCGGAACTCCGAAAGCGGTTCGGTTCGCGGGATAGTCTCTTGAGGCACTAACTGGAAATGCATGCTGGGAAATGTAGTCTGATGTTGGAACATTACGCTGCATGAAATCACAGGCTTAGGGAGCTTGAGGAGCCAGTTAGGGCGCCTGGCTTGTCTGGTACCTTTGTGGGCAAGGGTAGGCTGGCCGGCGAAGTATACTGTCCCCGAGATTTCGCAGCCACTTTTGCTTCCCTCGCTAGCTCTTGGATCTCCTGCCTCTGTAGTCAGAACTTGTCCATACTCTCGTCTCTTATAATGGGCTTCATTTTGGTGGGGGAGTGGGAGGGGGGTTGCGCCAAAGGTTTTGCTCAAATGATGTCATAAATTTCCACGAAGAGCCTCGTTTACAGGTGACCCAGAGAAATGAAGTGACTTGTTCAAGATTGCTAAATTATGAATGGCAAGACAAGAATTAAAGGTAGTTTAAGAAACAAAAACCCCCAGCAAACCAAACGGGCTTCTGATTTTATTTTTAAATTGTGTGTGTGCGTGTGTGTGTGTGTGTGTGTGTGTGTGTGTGTGTGTATGTGTTTGTGTGTGTATACATGCATGTGCCCAAAAAGGGCATCGGATCTACTAGACCCAGTCCCAGGCAGTTGTGAATCACTCCACTTGGGTGCTGGGAACCCAAATTCAGGTTCTCTACGAAAGCAGTATGGGTTCTTCAGCACAGATCCATCTTTGGGGTCCCTACATTAGTAAATGAGATTCTGGCATTAGCTGAGTTCATTTTGCCTGTGGGACAGGCAAAGAATTAACTGTCTGAGGGAGACAAAAGAATGTGTGTGTGGAGCGGTGGGGGTGGGGGAGGGAATGAGGTTTTATTGAGGCAGACTAACATATTTCTGAGTTGGGAGCCTGTCCAAGGCATTTTATTTTATTTTATTTTTTGGTTTTTCGAGAGAGGTCTTCTCTGTAGCTTTGTAGTTTGTACTGGAATTAGTTCTTGTAGACCAAGCTGGCCTCGAACTCACAGAGATTCGCTTGCCTCTGCCTCCCGAGTTCTGGGATTAAAGGTGTGTGCCACCATTGCCAGGCCCAAGGCATTTTATAAAACCACTGGGTCCTCCCATCTTATCTTGCCTAGATAAGGGTATTTGACCCTGAGCCCACCAGTTCCTTTAAGCCTTCCTCACATGAAATGACGCAACCCTGGCAGGAAACCCATTTTTGCTTTCTTTACCTGCCTGTATATTTTTCTAACTTTCCCTTAGCACCATGTTTTTAAAATGCCACTTTTCCACATATAGAACTCACAAACTGAGTGGTGTGGCAGGTCAGTGGCTTGGTCAAGAACCATAAACATGGCCAGGCAATGGTGGTGCACACCTTTACTCCCAGCACTCAGGAGGCAGAGGCAAGTGGATCTCTGTGAGTTCGAGGCCATCCTGGTCTACAAAGTGAATTCCAGGACAGTCAGAGCTGTTTGTTACACAGAGAAACTCTGAATGCTTGTTAGCTGTTGAGATGGTCAAGCCAGAGTCTGAGCCCAGACTCTGAGATAGAAATGATTAGGAGGATAGAAATAACTCCTTCAGCTTGTCCTTTTACCTCGACATGTGCATTTTGGTTGACATTGAATACACAAATGCATGCACGCATGTGCATGTGCACATATACGCACACTCACACACACATGCACTCACATACACACTTGTGCCCATGTGTGTGCATACACACACACAGTTTTGTTTTGTTTTTTTGAGACAGGGTTTCTCTGTAGCCCTGGCTGTCCAGGAAATTGTTGTGTAGGCCAGGCTGGCTTCAAGAGATCTGCCTGTTTCTGTTTTCTGAATGCGGGAATTGAAGGCTTGGTTCCCATGCCCAGTTACAAATCTTTTGTTACTAAGACTGGCCCTTTAACTATAAGATGCTTTAAGATATTAACTTCTTAGTGAAAATTGCACAGTAACCAACATGCTCGGGTTAGTCTGTTGAATAACCCCATGGGGTGATTCAATGTCAATGAAACACGTGAGTGGTTGGAACAGGTTGTCTTCAAGCAGGGACCTAGCTTTGAGGGAGGAAAGGAACTTTGCTTGGTTTTAGGTCTTAGTGGATCCTTTCATGGGAATGGGGTGGACTGGGATGAAATTTGTCAATTTTTATAGATCTCTTTGACTCTATCACTGAGCCAACTCTCAATCCCTCTCTGGTGAGTTCTAGACAAGTGTTTTATTGCAGATCCATGCCCCCAGCCCCTCACTGGAGATTCTAGGCAGGGGCTTTACCACTGAGCCATACCTCAACCCCCCACTGGGGGATTCTAGGCAGGGACTCTACCACTGAGCCACACCCCAGCTCCTTACTGGGGGATTCTAGGCAGGGGCTCTATCACTGAGCCACACCCCAGCTCCTCACTGGGGGTTCTAGGCAGGGGCTCTACCACTGAACTTCATCCCAGGTTTCATTTATTATGCTCTATTTCAGTGAATCCTCAGCTGAGGGATTTAATACAGTTTCCATGTGTGGTGACCCCCAACCATAAAATTATTTTTGTTGCTACTCCATACCTGTAATTTTGTTGCTGTTATGATATGTAATGTAAGTATTTTTAGAGATAGAAATTTGCCAAAGGGGTTGTGACCTACAGGTTGAAAACAGTGCACTGCTCTATCCCTAATTTGCTAAGGGTTCTTTAGTTAAGATTGTCTTAGTTTGGGTTTCTATCGCTGCAGTGAAACACCATGACCAAAACAAATTGGGGAGGAAAGGGTTTATTGGGCTTACACCTCCACACTGTAGTCAGTCATTGAAGGAAGCCAGGGCAGGGACTCAAACAGGGTAGGAAACTGGAGGCAGGAGGCTATGCAGAGCCCTGGAGACAGGAGCTCATGCAGAGCCCTGGAGACAGGAGCTCATGCAGAGCCCTGGAGACAGGAGCTCATGCAGAGCCCTGGAGACAGGAGCCATGCAGAGGTCAAGCTCACCACATTCTTTCTCAGACTTTCTGTTTTTCCTTCCTTCCTTCCTTCCTTCCTTCCTTCCTTCCTTCCTTCCTTCCTTCCTTCCTTCCTTCCTTCTTTTCCCTCCCTCCCCCCCACCCCTTTGCTTGGTTCTTTGAGACAGGGTTTCTCTGTGTGACCTTGGTGGTCCTGGAACTCATTCTGTAGACCAGGATTGTCTCAAACTCAGAGACTTGCCTGTTTCTGCCTCTGTGAGGACCTGAGTTTGCAAACTCCATTTTAAAGAAGGGGCTTCATCTTAAGCCATATAAGCGGGGAGGGGGGGGAGCGATCTCAGCTCCAGAAATGTGCTGCAATAGTGGAATTTGAATAGATACCCTGAAAATAGTCAATTAAGGAGCTAGAGAGCAGGGCCATAAAGTTTCACGTGGTCTAGATGTGCCTAGGAGGTCTCCTGACCTTGAAGATACCTTGTCTGTTATTAATGGCTTTTTGTTAGAGTTTTCTCACCCCAAAACTGACCGATTGTTTCAGAAACTACCTTAGCCTATGTACTCCTCACCCAATCCCAAGACGACAGGGTGTGAACTCCCCTGATTATGGCATTTCAAAGTTGTCCCCTTCCCTGGGCTGGGGCCCTACGTCCCTCACCCACTGCGTTGGCGTGTTGGAGGTGTGGTCCAAACTCTGGTTTGAACATTAAATACCCTCTTGTGCTTTACATTGGAATCTGGGCTCTATGAATTCATTTGGGGACAAGTACCTGGTTATAAACACCTCCTGAGTACTGGGATTAAAGGCATGAGCCACGCACCACCCTGCTTACAGTTGGATCTATGGAGGCATTTTTCTCAGTTGAGGTTCCCTCCATACAGATAAATCTAGCTAGTCTAGCAACTCTAGTGTCAAGTTGACATAAGACCAGCAGTACAAGATATCTAAATTTTGTTAAGTTCTATTTAAACCCATTATTCTGGGTTTATTGGCTTCTGATCTTGTTGAGACTGCACCAGCCCCCTTTCCATCATCACTGGATTTGATGTCATGATAGTTTATTCAGTGGTGTTTTGCATCTGTTTTATTTTTACGTGTAGGAGTGTTTTTCTTGTGTGTGTTTCACATGTACACCTGGTGTCCATGGAGTCCAGAAGAGATGTCAGATTTCCCGGAACTGGAGTTACAGATGGTTGTTCGTTGCTGGGAACCAGACCTAGGTCCTTTACAAGAGCAGCAAGTGCTCTGACCCTTTTCTCTAGCCCTCTACATATCTTTTAATAAATGGAATTGGCCCATGGTTCTGTGTAGCCCTGCTGGGCTTCATGCCTATTTGGTAGGTCTTTGCCTACAAATTCAACTCCTTTTTAAAAAAAATATTTATTTATTTATTTATTTATTTATTTATTTATTTATTTATTTATTATGTTTATAGTATTCTGTCTGTTTGTATGCCTGAAGGCCAGAAGAGGGCACCAGACCTCATTACAGATGGTTGTGAGCCACCATGTGGTTGCTCAGGACCTTTGGAAGAGCAGGCAATGCTCTTAACCGCTGAGCCATCTCTCCAGCCCACAAATTCAACTCCTCTTGTGGCTATTAATTTATCCAGAATATTACTTCTTCTGGAACAAGTTGTTTTAATTTGTGGTTTCCGGGGACTGGAAGAGATGGCTCAGCAGTTAAGAGCACTGGTGGCTCCTCCAGATGACCTGGGTTCAATTGCCAGCACCCCCCACATGAAGCACATAGCTGTCTGTAACCTCAGTTTCCAGGGGACCTGACATGTATGACCTCACAAGGACATACATGCACACAAAACACCAATGTTCATAAAAAAATTAAAGAAAATTGACAGTTTCCTAGAAAAATATTGTATCTCAGATTTCATATTAACTGATATACCTTTACTTTTTGCCTTTTTTTTCTTTATGTTTTTGGAAGAGTTCATGAGACAGGGTCTCACATAGTCCAGGTTGACCTTGAATTCACTGTGTAACCTTGAACTACTGATCTTTCTGCCTTCAGCTCTCAGGTGCTAGAATTACAGGTATACACCACCATGCCTGGCTCCTATATTAAAGAAATAACAAATATAAGCCAATTAGTGGTGGGGCACACCTTTGATCCCAGCACTAGGGAGGCAGAGGCAGGCGTGTTGGTCAGGTGTTGGATCTATGCGGATCACGGGTCACTTGAGGGTGAACTTTAGCCTTCGCGCAAGCCACTGGGGGAGTCAGTCTCTGGTGAACCGGATTGATTCTTGTAGCTTGGCAGGAGGCTCTTTTATGTTTATACAGTTTTACAACCTTTAGCAAGTTAATTTTCCGCATACCAAAATCTCTTCTCTGAAGCTCCCCAAAGAGACAAATGCCAAAGCAATTCCCCAGTCATCCTTAGTTTCCTGAGTCCACACCATGACCAAGTTTTGCATAGGGCTTTCCTCCCCTCCCCTCCTCTCCCTTCCCCTCCCCTCCCTCCCCCTCCCTCCTTCTCCCCTCCCCTCCCCTCTCCCTCCCTCCTTCCTTCCCTCCCCCTCTCTCTCGGTTTTTCTTTGAGACAGGGTTTCTCTGTGTAGCCCTGGCTGTCCTGGAACTCACTCTGTAGACCAGGCTGGCCTCAAACTCACAGAGATCTCTGCCTCCCGAGTGCTGGGATTAAAGGCAAAGCGCAGCCACCACCCAGCTAGATAAGATTATATACTTCAGACAGAAGGTACAGGACATAAAAGGTAACAGTCACAAAGACAGATCAAAATCAGGTTGAATAGACCAGCTGGAAAGCTCTGCAGGAACTCTTGCTACACAGGCGGATCTCTGTGAGTTCAAGAGCCAGCATGGCATATAGAGCTAGTTCCAGGACAGCCAGGCTACACTGAGAAACCCTGTCTCGAAAAACAAGCCAAAACAAAAACAAAAAAAAAAGATAAAGGAAAATATGCTTTTACCACGAGGCTTTATTTTAGTTATTAGACAAGCAATTTTCTAAAATATCCCAAGCAAAATGGTAAAATTTGGCAGCCCAATTGGGGGACCTCGTGTACAAGCCCTCAGGTCGGCGGACCCCGTGTAGAAGCCCTCAGGTCGGCAGACCGCGTGTAGAAGCCCTCAGGTCGGCGGACCCCATGTAGAAGCCCTCAGGTCAGTGGCATCAGTGTGGCTTGAATCTTCTGTCTTACTTGCAGAAGGGATCTTGGAGATGACAGGAATGGAGTAGGTAATCTTAATCTAGGGCTTTAACCAAGTTTCTCTCCTTTCCCAGTGATCTCTCTCGGTTTGCAGTGTACTCCTGGATCTCAGTTTTCTTCAGGTCAGTGTCATTGAAGCTAATGGTTTCCACCATATTTTCATACTACAACTCACAGAGTGGCACTTTGAGCCCGGGTTTCTGGCACCCAGCTCATGTTGCTGCAGTGAAAGACCAGAAGTAAAACCATTGCTCACACTGGGCATGGCGGCACATGCCTGTAATTCCAATACTTGGGAGGTGGAGACAAGACGATCAGAAATTCAGCCAGGTTTGGCACACACCTTTGTCCTAGCACTTGGGAGACAGAGGCAGCTCTCTCTATGAGTTTGAGGCCAGCCTGATCTATATAGTAAGTTCCAGGCTAGTGAAGCTATGTAACCAGACCCTGTCTCAAAATGAGAATAAGGCAAAGGTGGAGGAGGAAGAAGAGGTAGAAGAAGATGATGATCCCCAAACCAGGCTAATCCTCAGTCACATCTATCTGTCTGTCTGTCTGTCTGTCTGTCTGTCTGTCTGCTGCCTGCCTGCCTGCCTGTCTGTCTGCCTGCCTGCCTGCCTGTCTGTCTGTCTATCATCTATCTATCTATCTATCTATCTATCTATCTATCTATCTATCTATCTATCTATCTATCTATCTATCTATCTATCTGGGCAAGGTTTCTCTGTATAGCCCTGGCTGTCCTGTCCTGGAACTCACTTTGTAGACCAGGCTGGTCTTGAACTTAGAGATCCACCTGCCTCTGCCTCCCTTTAGTGCTGGGACTAAAGGTGTGCACCACCCCCCTCCAGCTCACTCTCCTTATTTTTTGATGCAGGATTTCTCGGTGACTCTGGAGCTCACTGATTTGAATAGACTGGCTGGTCACTGAGCCCCAGAGATCTGTTGTCTTTGCTTCTCTAGTTTTGGGCAAGCTACCAATCAATTCACAGATTTTTTTTTTCTAATATGGGCTCTAAGGGTCTGATTTCAGGTCCTCATACTTGTGCAGCCAACATGATACCCACTGAGGTGGCTCCCCAGATCCTGTCTCTATCTTTTCTATGCTGACACATGTTTAGAACCACAAACAGTTCTCAGCCTAGTAGTGGAGGTACATGCCTTTAATTTCAGAAGTCAGGAGGCAGAGGCAGGAGGATCTCTGTGAGTTTGAGACTAGCCTGGTCTACAGAGTGAGTTCCAGGATAGGAAAGACTATACAGAAAAACCCTGTCTCAAAAACCAAAATGAAAACAAACCCTCCCAAAACATAGCAGTTTTTATATATTCATACATTCATCTGTGCCTGGTGTGCACACACACATGCACACACACACTTACAAAAACTTTTTTTTTGTTTAGTTATTTGAGATTGAGTTTCTCTGTCCTGGAACTTTCTCTGTAGAATAAGTTGGTCTCAAACTCAGAGATTGGCCTGCCTCTGCCTTCCAGTGCTGGGACTAAAGGTGTGCCCCATGACACCAAGATATATTTATTATATGAATATATTGATGTAAGTGTTAATGTAAATTCGTGTGCCTGTGTAACATTTGACTACATCCCTTGAAGGTTTAGTAGCATGTTTGCTTTCAAAATGAGTCGACCAAAAGCAACTGATTTCACTTCTGACTGCTTTTTGTGGTACTAAGGATTGAAGTAAGGGTCCTTGTGCAAGGTCGTGTGTGGTGATATTTTGTTTATGCTCTAACAAATAAAGCTTACCTGAAGTCCAGAGGGCAGAGCTAAGCCACTAGTTTACCACAGAGGCCAGACAGTGGTGGCCCACACTTCTAATCCCAGCACTCGGGAGGAGAAAACAAGAAATGATATGGCTGGGTGGAAAGAGGAAGTGGTAAGGCAGGGGAAACAGGAGCTTGGCCCCTTTCAGGCTGAGGAGTTGGTGAGGTAAGAGGTGGCTGTGGCTTGCACCTTTGTTCCTCTCATCTTTCAGCATTTACCCCATATCTGGTTCCTGGTTTTTGTTATTAAGAACAGTTAGGATTTGTGCTATAGTCATGTGCTCTATCCCTGGGTTACATCCACAGCCCATTATAACATTTTTATTTTGAGATAGTCTTACTAAGTAGCCTAGGCTGACCTTTAACTCACTACATAGTCAAGTCTTGTCTAGACTCTGGGTTTGACCCAGCATCATTAAAAAAAAGAAAGAAAGGAAGAAAGAAAGAAAGAAAGAAAGAAAGAAAGAAAGAAAGAAAGAAGGAAAGGAAGAAAAGCCGAGACATACCAGAGACGTGACTATAAGGGGAGAGAGGCTGTCCAAGGAAATGGTGACGAAGCCATCTGAAACCTTAGGATAGAAGCTAGAGGGGCAATCAAACCTGAGGACCCCCTGACTGTGGACTTGAGAACCACGAGAGGATGCCTTGCTGCGGGGGTTGCCACCCAGGCTGGGCCACTGCAGCGGAGCAGAGGGGTAGACCAGTACAGCCTCCGAGGCTGTGATTTCAGGCGCTGATTTAACCTGGAGCCATGATTGACTCAGGGACTGCGGTGAGTCTTTCCAGCTCTGTCCACATTACTCCCAATTCATAGCCTAATCTGACAGGGATTTAAGAAGCCCAGGCCTCGACTGCGTCTCGCCTGAGGATTCTGTCTTTTTCTTTGCAGTGTGTCCTCTCTGAGAGTTGTTTGCCTTTGATTTGCGGGTGCCAGGGATGGCTTTGTTCATGCAGGGAAAATGCTTAAGTACAAAGTCACTGGAGAATGAGTCTGATGACAGGCAGTGACCTTCTGAGACTCCAGACTGTCCGAGACACCTCTGCAGGATGTGGAGCCTTGGGTGGGGTAACACTGAGGGACAAGAAGGGGCGAGAACACCAGGAGTCAGGGAGGGCAGAAGGGAGAGAGGTGTTCCTCTGGCATGAAAGTACCTTTTTCCCAGCAGGCATGGGGGGCTGAGCACTCCCTGGCGTGGTGGCAAGGGGATCAGAAGTTGAAAGTCATCCTTGGCTCCATAGTCAGCTTGATGCTTGTCTGCGATACATGAGACCTTGACAAAAGAGGTGGGGCAGAGAAGGGGGGGGAGAAGGAATGGAGAGAGAAGGAGGGAGGGAGAGAGAGAGGCAGAGAGGGAGAGGGAGAGGAGCTATGGATGGCCCAGCAGTTAAATGCTTGTTGGGCAAGTGTGAGAACTGGAGTTTGCTTACCCATGTAAATGTTGTATGTGTGTGGCAGTCATCAGTAATTCTAACCTCCAAAGGTGAAGACAGGGGAGGCCCACACCAAGTTGCACAACAACATTAGTTATTAGGTGTTTTGAAGAGTCAGGTTTGGGTTTGATTTTGAGAGACAAAATGAGTGAAGTGTAAAATTGGTTGGGATCCATAACGATTGCTGACATCAGTCTGGGGCCTCCACATGCAAACATGTGCACATGTACTCCCCCATGCACTTACATACATACACAACATATATGCACACATGCATCCACACACATGCATACTTACATACACACAACACATATACACACATGCACAGCACACACACAACTGTTTAAAGAAGCTGGGCATCATGATACATGTCCGCAGAGGCAGGTGGATCTTGGTGAGTCTGAGCCAGTGTGGTCTACACAGCAGGTTTGATTATACTTCCTGGGGCTGGTGAGATGGGTCAGTGGTTAAGAGCACTGACTGCTCCTCCAGAGGACCCGGGTTCGATTCCCAGCACCCACATGGCAGCTTGCAGCTGTCTGTAGCTCCAGTTCAAGAGAATCTGACATCATTATACCAATGTGCATGAAATAAAGTTAAGTAAAGTGTTTTTTTTTTTAAAAAAAAAAAAGATTATACTTCCTGCCTGGCTACTGTCCAATCAGAATTTTTTTTTTTTAAAAAAAACCAATTCGAGTGACAAATCTTTAGAGTGTACAAGAAGATTATTCCACAGCAGGTCCATATACACAGCACTATGAAAGCCAAATGATGGAGCCAGCTGGCATGCCTGTCTTAGGAGGAATGGACAAGGAAAATGTGCTCTATTTACATCATTGCATTTTATTCAGCACAAAGAAGAAAAGAAATCATGCCATTCTTGGGAAATGGGTGGAATGTCAGAAGCTCACAAAGAATAAGCATGGCTTCATTCAACCTACACTGCAGGCTGGAGGGATGGCTTGACAGCGAAGAGTGTTTCCTAGCAACAAACCCTTGCTCCTTGCTTCTAATCTATTAGAAACTGGTTTCAAATAGCGAAATCCTTCAGGTAGGCATGGTGGCTTACACCTATAATCCCAGCATTTGCCAGGCTGAGGCAGGAGATTTGCTGCAAGTCAGATGCCAGCCTGTACTACAAAGTGAGTTCCAGATTAGCCTGCACTGGCATATGAGAGCCTGACCCAAGGAACAAAATTTTTCCTCTTTTTTTTTTTTTTTAAAAAAAAAAAACAAGTTAAAAGCTGGGCGATGATGGCACATATCTTTAACCCCTGCACTAGAGAGGCAGAGACAGGTGGGTCTCTATGAGTTTGAGGCCAGCCTGGTCTACAAGCAAGTTCCAGGACAGGTTCCAAAGCTACAAGAGAAACCTTGTCTTGAAAAACCCAGAAACAAACAAGGAGCTAGAGTGATGGTTCAGCAGTTAAGAGCACTGGCTGCTCTTCTGGGGGACCCGGGTCCAATTCCCAGCACCCACATGGCTGCTCACAACTGTCTCTAACTCCAGTTTCAGGGGATCTGCCATCCTTGCACAGACATACATGCAGAAAAAGCACCAATGCACATAAAATAAAAATTAAAATATATTATAAAAAAGATAAAAATAAAAAGCCAAGTCTTTCTTAAAACAAACCCAGAAAGTTCTTAAAATAGGAATTCTTGGAATTCGCAACAAACCAAATTGTGTTATTTTAGGGTGAACCACTTAGAACCACGAACAAATCAAAAATAGAATTTGTATGCCACCCAGACATTCCTCCCTGTTAGCTCACCCAGCCTCAGTTCTCCTCACAAAAACTAACTAGGAACTGACTTCCCTCAGCATCCTTCAGACCCTCTCCTCCTGTTTACTTGTGCAGAGGATGGTACCCAGGTCCTTGTTTATGTCATGCCCCAAGCCCCTTCCTGGAGGATTCTAGGCAGGTGTTCTACTAATGAAAACCCCCCAGCCCCTCACTAAGGGATTCTAGGCAGGGGCTCTACCACTGAGTCACACCCCAGCCCCTAACTGGGGATTCTAGGCAGGGGCCCTACCATTGAGACACACCCCAGCCCCTCACTGAGGGATTCTAGGCAGGGGCTCTACCACTGAGCCACACCCCAGCCCCTAACTGGGGATTCTAGGCAGGGGCTCTACCATTGAGACACACCCATAGTCTTCACTGGTGGATGCTAGTCTTGTGCTCTACTACTGAGAGCCATACCTCCAACCACAGTGTGACATTTCAACACATATGCACAGCACACCATGAGTAAATCATGCTAATCAGCAACCCATCCCTTCAGACATAAGCTTCTTTCACTCTGTGGAGGCAGAGAGGAAGGGATGCAGAGCCCCTTTCCCGGCTTTGCCAGCAGTGTCATCCAACATTGGGATTTTTGCTGGACTCTTCTTTACCTTCTTTCCTTCCTTCTCTGTTTTTTTCTTATTTAAGATGTAGTTATTTATGTATATGAGTGCTCTATTTGCATATATGCATGCTCGACAGAAGAGGGTATCAAATCCCATTGCGAGCTACCATGTGGTTGCTGAGGATTGAACTCAGGAGCACCGAATGAGCAGTGATCTCTCAGCACCTTCCCCTCTTTTTCTTTTAAGACAGGGTCTCATTATGGACCCCTGGCTGGCCTGGAACTCTTTCAGTGGAGTAGACTGACTTGAACTAACAGAGCTCTGCCTAGGATTAAAGGTGTACACCACACCACCACACCTGCCTCCCTCAATTTCTTAATTATGGGGTGTGTGTGTGTATGTGTGTGTGTGTGTGTGTGTGTGTGTGTCTGTCTGTCTGTCTGTCTGTCTGTTTGTCTGTCTGCACATGAGTACAGGTACTCACAGATTCCAGAAGATAACATTAGATTTTCATGAGGTGAAGTGTCAAGCAGTTGTGAGCCATTCAGTTGAGTGCTAGGAACCCATTTGAATCCTCTGTAAGGGCAGTGTCCACTCTTAAATGCAGAGACATCTCCCCAGCCCCACTTTTCTTTCTTCCTATCATTTTTTTTCTTTTTGAGACAAGTTCCAACCTGTAGCTCAGGCTGGCTTGAACTCCTGGGCTTCCTTCTTCCATCTTCCCAGCTTTGAGATGCTGGGAATGCAAGCACTTCTATACCCAGCTAAACTGTGCTGCTTTCATTATGCATAAGTATGTACTCACAAAATGTTTCCATATCTTTGTGTGTGGATTCTCATATATTATGCCCTCTTAATAGTTTCTTCATATTTCCCTATATTTTTACTTGAAATTTGTTATTACTATTATTATTATGTGAAGTTTTTTGGAGACAGACTATTTATCCCAGATTGGTCTCAAACTCCTGATTCTCTTGCCTTGTTCTCCTGAAAGCTGAGATTTCAGGTGGGTGTGGACCACCATGTCTGGCTCCCCTTTTTAGAATCAGGTATGTCTGCCTGTGTATGTGCCTCCATGTGTGCATCCGTGTGCCTCATCAATGTGTGGAGATCAGGGGATAACTTCCTGGATTGTGCTTTCTTCACCCCCCCTCACCCCATATGGGTACCAGGGATGGAGCATAGGCTGAGCCACCTCCCTGCCCCATTTACATTGCTTTTAATATCTGGCAGAGCTACCATGTTGCCTTTTAATTCTCTTCATTTTTCCCCATGATTTGTTTATTGAACTTAAAGGTGAACTTCATAACAAAGTTGCCTAGTTGTAGGAAAAACAAAATCTTGATCATCTCCTATCCCACACTTCCTTTCTTCTCTCTGGCTGGGGGTTGGGGACCTTGACCACCTCCTCCTCTTTCTTGCCCCCCTTCCTTTTGTTTTCCTTGATAATATTTGTAATGGTATGGAGATGGGTTTGTGAACAACTGAGGGGCAATGGACCACTTTCTCTTTGCTTTTATCCTTGGACTCCTGTTGCCACCTGGTGACCATTGTGTGCAACAGCAAATTTCAAGAATTAAAATAGAAAAATTCCATTGCTCCAAGCAGTAAAAATTTATCTCATGCATTTAAAGTAGGTCAAGCATTCATGAGTAGCATATCAGGTTTAGTTAGGGTCAAAGACATTGTTCAGCTCTTCAGGCTCTCAGCCAGAGACCAACATAAGATGGTTGATTATTTGCTCCCATGCCCTCTGTCCATGTATCTTAGTTGTGTATGCATTGCTGTAAAGAGACACCATGACTATGGCAACTCATATAAAGGAAATTGTTTAATTGGGGCTGGCTTACAGTTCAGAGGTATAATTCATGATCATCATGGGAGGAAGCACAGCGGCATGCAGGCAGATATGGTTCTGGTAAAGGAACTGGGGATTCTACATCCTAATCCCTAGGCAACAGGAAGAGACCATGCATGAGCCACTGGTCTGACTTGAGCATCTGAGACCTCAAAGTCCACCTACAGTGACACTCTTCCTCCAGCCACACCTCCTAATAGTGCCACTCCCTATGAACCTACGGGGTCATTTTCTTTTAAACTACGATACTATGTCTTCTAAGAAGAGAGTACACATGACGGGAGGGGTGGGGAAAGAGTTCCCAGGATCTCGATTCCAGTCTGAATGAGGATGGGCACACCCATCCCATCCACAGAGACTGGTGACTGCCTGCCTCCAGCACCTGAAGCATATGAAATAGGATTGTCACTGTCTTTTTTTTTTTTTTACAACCAAAACACTCTGTAGGCAAAACCACTCCCTGGGTGGAATCCCAAGTTATCTCCATAAAGGGACCTGAAACTTAGTTGGATCCTTAGACTTTTGTTTGAGGTGGGAACAGATCTACTTCTCTATTCCTGGAGCACAAGGTCTAGCAATTAGTCACCCCTGTTGACCATAACCTTGAGTGAGCAGAGCTCTCTAATTTACAATTAGGTGGGACCTTTGTCAGAGGTAGAAGCACAATAACCTTGAAGGAACAAGAAACAAGTCCCAACTCTCCCACCTTTGGTCAATGTGGAAATAGGCCTTTTGGGGCCTCCACAGGGTTGCAAGCATGTTCCACACATTTCTGAACACAACTCACCTCTGTTCCAGGAAGCTGGGCCTGGGGTTTACCAGTCTCATCACTGGAGGGAATGATGAGCCCTCAGTTATAGTTGTTATGGTAAAAATAAAATGCCACAGGTCCCCAAGTGGCAGCAATGGGCAGTGGGCATGAGGCCATGGTGGACCACAAAGGCAGCTGGGTCCCAGGCAGGGAGTTGTGTGGCGGGCGAGAGACAGAGACCTATTAGGCATGCCATGCAGAGAAAGTGGGTATTTATTCAGTGGGTTATGGAGTGGAGAGGGAAAGGAGGGAAAGGGAGAAGAGTAGAGAGAGAGGCAGAGAGAGAAAGAAAAACAGCGAGATAGAGAGGAGGGTAGAAGGAGAGAAGTGGGGAGAAGGAGAGAGGCAGAAGCTGCCTCTTCAGGAGAGAGATAGAAAGGAAAGACTTGCAGGCTGGAAGCAGAAGGAAGATCTGCTTGCCTCAGTGGCCGGGGTGGGGACAGGCCAGGCCACTATATTCCCATCTCTTTTTTTTTATAGTAAGAAGGTGGGAGATTAGGTGCAACAGGTTAAAGGAATTGGGGCAGCAGGTTCTCAGCACTGCTTCCTGCTTATTTGTGGGTGCCATCTTGGGGGGGGTGCTGGCCACATCCTGGGGTAGCTGGTCTCTTTACTCCTGTCTGGTGTTTGTGGTATGGAAATGTCTAGTATCTCTCACACCTGTTTAATGTATTGGCAGAACAGAGGACAAAGGTAAGTTTACAAAAAAAAATTTAGGACCAGGCAATTAAGAAGGGTGTATCTGACCTGTTAAGGTGGATCTTTAAACTACAACTACAAAGCCCTCTGAGCAGTTGAGGGCTTTTTATCAGTTAAAACTACAGTATAGAATCTGCCTGGAGAGCTGGGTCCGAGCTTGACTGTACTGGCTTTTAACTTAACAGGTAAGATTTACACTCGGAAAAAGACAGAAAGAAGAAAAAACTTGCAATAGAAGGTTAACAGCAGAATTGACAATAGTAGAGAACAGCTTAATATATTTTTATATCATATTTTCATAAGAGACTTAAAAGTACATACCAATTTAAAACATGAAACTTATTGCTTTGTTAGTTTGGAATGAGATATAATGGGCATACAGTTATAACATTTAACAGTAAACATAGGTGAATTTAAGTTACATGTATGCACACATACATAGTAAACAGGAATTGGGTGAAGTGGATGCTCTTGGTGGGCACTACCAAAGGCATGCCACTGCACAAAACACACATGTAACAGAGTCAGGAAGAAGAATTTAGAGACAAAAACATAAGTATACTGGGGGATCAGGCAGGGTATACATCAGTAAAGATGGCAAGACTTGGTCACTAAGACCTGGCTCTTAGTTAAGATGGCAGTGTAGTCACCTGACCTCAGTTTAGATGATGGTAAGGTCACCTGACCTCAGTCAAAATGGCAATGATCACGTTTTATGGAGAAGACACATTTTTTTGAGCCACAGGAGTTTTAAACATAATAACAAGAGATCTAGAGGTATGATCTGCCCTGTTGCCAACCACCACAAGCCACGGTGGGGAACAAAGGCTGGAATTAAAAACTGATGCCTCGCAGATCCAACTAATCTTGTTGGTTCTGCGGTATCAGTGGTAGTGGTGGCAGGGACAGTTTGAAGGAAAGCAGAGCCAGCAGGACACTGGCAGAACATTCACAGTGGGTGGCTGATAGTTTGAGGGTTTATACCATAGCTGAAAACGTGAAAACCTGTGAAAACAGCGAACAAACACAGCAGGGCCTATAGAAGAACATCTTTTCTCTACAGGCTGGGTATTAAAACCTGACTGGCTTTGGTCTGGATGACTCGGAAGCCAGAGAGGCTAGAGGCCACTCCAAGTGGTCTCTCATGGCAGGGACCCCTTACGAGTGGTCCAAAAGAAAAGATAAAGAAAGGAAAAAGAAAAATCCAAGAGATCCTGGGCCCAAAAATGAATGCACTGCACAGTGTGCACAGTGCTAGTGTGGGAGGACCAACCCCGGGTTTCCCAGTCATGTTTTTAGCTATGGGAAGCAAGCAGAGATGAATGTCAGCGAAGGGCCCAACCGTAGCTGTGAAGGCTGTTTGGCTGACTGGAAGGGGAAAACTCACCACTGAAGCTGCTGGTGAGTGTAGAGGTCTGCATTCAGGCAGATAGAGCACAGAACTAGGTAAAGAAACCTGGTTCTGGAGCCCAGGGTTTCATGTGTCCTCAGCTGGCCCACCCATGGGCCAGAGGAAATGTGGAAAGAGCCTGGCCAAGTCACAAGCACCAATGTTATGGTAAAATAAAACACCACAAGTCTCTGAGTGGTGGCAGTGGGCACAAGACCATGGCGGGCCATGAAGGCAGCTGGGTCCCAGACAGGGAACCACACAGTGGGTGAGAGACAGAGACCTATTAGGCACACCACATAGAGAAAGTGGGTATTTATTTAGTGGGTTATGGAGGGGAAAGAAGGGAAGGGGAGAAGGAAGAAGAGCAGAGAAAGAAGCAGAGAGAGCGAGAAAGAGAAACAGAAATAGAGAGGGGGAAGGAAGGGGAGAAATAGAGAGAAGGGAGAGAGGCAAAAGCTGCCTCTTTGGGAGAGAGACATAAAGGAAAGACTCGCAGGTTGTAAGCAGAAGGAAGATCTGCTTGCCTCGGCGGATGGGGTGGGGGAAAATGGGCAGGGATTGTCTCTTAAAGGGACAGGACAGATCATTAGGTATGACTTCTCAACTTTGTCTCACTCTGGACCTGTGGTCATTGTGTTATTTCTGCCTCCAGTGACAAGGTCTGCCAGAAAAGTCTTCTGACAACTTTTTATCAGCATCTTAATTGTCCAAGTTAACTGAGTGTTCAGAGCCTGTCCCAGATGGTGCCAGAAGTGACTGAAGGAAAGTTGTCCTGTACTCCCTACAGGTTTAGGACACAGGACACCGACCCTTCAAGTGTGAGGGACTTGGGGTGGTGTGCCTGACTGTGCCTTTGTACCACCACCAGCAGCAGCAGCAGAGCCCCGAAAGGTCTAATGTCTAGAAGAAAAGTTCTGGATGTTTACAATTCAAAGACTCCTTTATTTTAAGGTTTGGAGCTAGATGTGGTAGCTTTTGCCTGTAATTCCAGAAGTTGAGAGGCTGAAGCAGGAGAATTTTTCAGACATTAAAGGCAAACCTGGATTATAAAAAATGACTTTCAGACTAGACTGGGAAAGAAAAGCAAAATAAACAAAAGAAGAAGGAAGACTGTAGGAGACAGAAGGGATGTGTGACAAAGTCTGCCTTCCAGACACAGCAGGACAGATGCACAGATGAACTCATAGAGTCCATGCAGCATGAACAGGGTCTGTACAGGTTTAAGCAAGAGAAGTCTCAATATGGAGAAGGGAAGTGAACTAACCAATGAACTGTCTGTAATTGAAATCTGCTGCCAAAGGAAAGATGGCTTTTCTCCAATGGAGTCTCTCTGGGTATATCAACCACACGTCAGGGCAGGCCTGGCCAAAACACAGTGAATTCAATGATCTTTGTGAGCTTTTTGCTTTATTTTATGATATTTTGGCATTTGTTGTGCACATCTACATGTTATGGTAAAAATAAAACAGCGCCATTCCCTGAGGAGCCCATGAGCCTCGAGGGGCAGCAGATCCCTAGCAGGGAGCCATGTGGCAGGTGAGAGACCTCAGTGGGGCAGCCAGTCCCACGAGGAGCTGCAGCTGCGGCGGGTGAGAGAGAGAGAAACACAGACAGATAGGCACGCCACGCAGAGTGAGGTTGGATATTTATTTAGTGGGTTATGGAAGGAAAGGAGAGAGGGAGGGAGAATGGGGATGAGGAAAGAAATGGGGGGCAGGGAGGAAGAGGGGAGAGAAGATGAGCCACAGCAGCAGCTACCTCTTTGGGAGACAGATGGAAAAGGAAGGAGCTCAGACTGCAAGCAGAAGGAAGATTTGCCTGGCTTGGTGGTAGACAGGGGAGGGAGTGGTTGGGGCTTGTCTCTTAAAGGGACAGGACAGACCATTACACTGTGCACACAACTCTTCACACATGCAAACATACACAGTACATACACATGGAAAATGAAAGGGAGGATAAACAGCATTCACTCAGTAAATGCTTTTCTCAGAGGCCACTCAGAACTCCATGGGATTTACAGAGAGCTCTGCACTGATGGTAAGGAAAGGAAGCCACTCAGGTTCATTAATTATAGTAGGCATACTTTATATTCATTAGCTTGATGCCTGACATTATTTAAAACATAAGATACAGCTGGATTGTGGTGCACGACTTTAATCCTAGCATTTGAGAAACAGAGGGAGCAGATTTCTGAAATACAGAACAACCTTGTCTACTGAGCAGGATCCAGGATAGCCAGGGCCACACAGAGAAATCTTGTCTCAAAAACAAAACAAACAACAACAACAACAAAACCCATATAAGATCTACACAGAAGAATGGAGATCAAACTTCATTGTGGAGAGGGGTACCTCTGTCACACAGAATGGACCCAGAAGAGAGGATGTAAAGTGAGGATCCATCAGGAAGGTGGAGGGGTATGGAGGGATTGCTCGACACAGGACTACTATCTCCCTTCATACTATAGGTTCCAGCTGCCCGGCATCTGACATAAGTGACTTTATTTTGGTCTGACAATATTCACACATCTTATTTTTATTCTTTGGAGTATAACATAATGATATTCTACAAAGGGATGATTCAAACATTATATAATTTCAGTTATTTTAGTAGTCATATACTTTCAAATTTCTGGTATCTTAGTGTAGTGGTTTGAAAAAAATGGCTCTTATAAGGAGTAGCACTATTACAAGGTGTGGCTTTGTTGGAGGAAGTGTGTCACTGTGGGTGTGGACTTTGAGGTCTCCTATGCTCAGTCTATGCCCAATGTAGCAACAGTTTCTCCTGCTGCCAGCTGATCCAGATGGCAGACTCTCAGCTCCTCCTCTAGCTCCATGTCTGCCTGCACACCACCATGCTTCCCAACATGACAGTAATGCACTAAACCACTGAAAATGTAAGACACCTCAATTAAATGTTTTGCTTTATAAGAGTTTCCATGGTCATGGTGTCTTCACACCATATTTAAACACTT
This sequence comes from Arvicola amphibius, assembly GCF_903992535.2. NCBI lineage: Eukaryota > Metazoa > Chordata > Mammalia > Rodentia > Cricetidae > Arvicola > Arvicola amphibius. Next base: position 77,205,799 of record NC_052054.1, read on the forward strand.
AGATAATGCATTTGTGATATTGTCAACTTTGGAGGATCCAGACACACCTAGAAGATGAGCCTCTAGCCATGACTTTGAGGGATCATTGAGATAAACTAGCCTGTGGACTTGTATCTAAGGAATTATCTATGGAAGGTTAATTGAGATGTGGAGACAAGACACAGCAGGATCCTAGACTACATAAAAAGAAGAAAGCTAGCTTGGTGTGGTAGCACGTACCTTTAATTTCCACACTTGGGAGGCAGAGGCAGGTGAATCTCTGTGAGTTTGAGGCCAGACTGGTCTATAAAAGGAGTTCCAGAACAGTCAGGGCTACATAAAGAAACCATGCCTCAAAGAACAAAAACAAAAAAAAACCAACAAACAAAATCCCCCCAAAAGTAAACAATGAAAAAAGAGAGCAAAAGCTATCTGAAAATGAGCATGGCACTCTGCCTGCTACTGCAGACAGTGTTACCATCAGCTGCACTTCTTCCCAGCATGAGTCCCTTTTATTGTGTTGGACTGAACCCTAGAAGCAAGAGCAAAACCAAACATTTTCTACTTTCAGTTCTTTTTTTCAGCTATTTTGCCCTAGGAAGAAGAAAACTAATTCATTATCATATAGCCATCTGTCCTTCATTATTAATCCCATTTGTCAAGCAACATGTTGTGTATGACTTCAATTCCTTTTGATTTATGGAGACTTGTTTTATGGCTCAGAGCACAGCTATGTCAGTATACATTCCCTGCATGTAAGAATTCTCTTGTCATTGGGAAGAATGTTGCATAAACATGAGACCAAGTGAGGCGTGTCAACTTTATTAAAAACCGAGAGAGTAGATGTCTTAAAACAATTCGGGGGCAATCAGAGGACTGCAATATGGAAGATGTACAATAGAGCACCTGATAATTTGGGGAGGTGAGGGAGGCAAGGGTTTGTAAAGGTGAAGTGTAGGAAAGAGAAGTAGTTTTGGAATATCCTTGGCTACAAGAAGCAATGACAAAATGACATCATCCTGTAGTTGAAGAGAAACGGAACCAACGGATGTACTCACAGAAGCATCTTTTGTGTGTAAGGTCGTGTGGGCCTTGTGTACTACTGTGGACTTCAAAGGCGTCTAAGAACCATTTTTGCCATAGTAGTGTGAGGATGAAAGCCCTCCCTTCAAGAAACCCTTGGTTCCATTAATGTTCTACTGTCTCCATTTTGATTCTGACAGCATTCATAGTTGAAATGCTGTGCAATTCGACAATGCCCTGGTGCTTTTCTGCATTTGCTCCATCAGTTACTGAGATAGAAAACATTTGATGATGGATTGGCTGTCATTCCTTAATAATGCTTTAGCAAGTTTTCCTCTTCTTCATCTTTGAAGCTATGCTATTAGGAGTATTCTACGAGTTTATTTTAGTTTTTAGACACAGTGTCACTACATAGTCCTAGCTGGCCTCAACTTAGGTGGTCTCAATCTTACAGACATCCACTTTGCTATGCCTTCCTATTACTGGGATTAAAAGGCATGTGCTAGCTGGGCATGGTAGTACAGGCTTTTAATCCCAGCACTTGGGAGGCAGGGACAGGCAGATCTCTTTTTGTTCAAGGGTAGCATAGTCTACAGAGTGAGTTCCAGGACAGCCAGGACTGTTACAAAGAGAAACCCTATCTCAAAAAACAAAACAAAACAAAAACAAAGGGGAAAAAAAGCCATATGCTACCATTCTCAGCCAAGTTTATTTTCATTGCCAATGTTTTTGTCCCCCATTTACTTTGATTTCAAAAATCATCATTCTTTTGACTATTGTAAGAATGGCCACTTTAATCTGCCAGAGTACTTACCTTTAACATATGTTCTGTAGTTAACACATGGTTGGGTTTACAAATCCGACAATGTGTTCTTTAGGTGTCTGGATAATTTACAATGCATTTTATATGATTTGAGGTCTCAGTATGAACATCTATTATCTTGAAATTTGTTTTCTATCACTGTATTAGAGTTCTGAATGAAAAGGTACCCTGGTAGTTGGAAGCGAAGGAATCCCTACAGCTCTGAAGGAAAGTATTGCAACCCAAGTGTTACAGTTCTGTTCCAGTGGGGGATGGGTTTCTCCAGCAAAGTGTCATGGTCTATGCCCTGGGAAAGGTTTTCCTAATGCAATTGTAACAACTCTGCTCCAGCAGGGGAGAGTTTCCCTAGCAGGCTGTCACGACTCTGCTGCAGAGAAGTGTTGGAGTTGTGCTCAGCTTCCCCGGGAGCGGAGGGTAACAACTCTGCTCGGGCAAGGGAGACTTTCCCCACAGAAGTGTTCTGCTCTGCCTGCCTCACTCTGGCCAGAGCCTTTACAGCTCTGCTTTGCTCCACTAAGGGAAAGTTTCCCCAGCCAAAGGTTAGCAGGTTCTGCTCCGCTCTGGCAAAAGTTGTTACAATAATCCTCATTCTAGAGATTTATTGGGAGGAAGGAATGGAAAAGGGGAGGAAAAAAGGCAGCCCCAAATTAAACAGGTACAGGGCTGATGTGGGATTCCCTTCTGTATGCTGTGAATATCATTGGTTAATAAAGGAACTGCTTTGGCCTACAGCAGAGCTATAGGGGAACAGAGCTAGGTGGGAAAAACTAAACTGAATGCTTTGAGAAAGGAGGCAGAATCATAGAGAAGTCATGTAGCCCCGCTGGACACAGATGTCGGAACTTTATCTGGTAAACCAGAGCCACGTGGTGATACACAGATTACTAGAAATGGGTTAAATTAAGATATAAGTGTTACCCAATAAGAAACTAGAGCTAATGGGTCTAGCAGTGTTTTAAATGATATAGTTCTGTGTGATTATTTTGGGACTGAGCTGATGAGCAGCCGAGAACCAACAAGTGGCCTCCTCCAACATAAGGCTTATAATAGCGCTTCTTAGGGGCAGAACTTTCCAGGGGGAAGATTTTCAGGGTGATCTCAATCCCTGAGCTTGGGTTGGTTTTCATTCTCAGGGAAGGTTAGATTTCAAGTTCTCAGTTGGTTAGGGACAGGGTGTGTTTCTTTGTCTCTGATCTCTGGGTCAGGGTATTCTTTCATTGGTCCTTTTTACCCTACAATCACGTTCTGTAATGAAAAAAAAGTTTTGTGTAAATATAAGAAACGGCAAAAGTCGTTTTGAAAGTCCAATAGTCTGTTACAACAAAGGTAATGAATGATGTTTGTGTTTTTTTAGGGTACATTCAGGTGCTAGTCAGCTATCCTTCAACATGGGGTAAATGACTATCCAGTGAACACAGTTCTGTTGATACATATCAATGTGGCCCTCAGCCACATTTTCTTATATAGATAACAGGGACATCGAACCTTAGAAGGGTTCGGGACATCTGGCTTTCTGAAATCTCTGATGGCCTTCCTCTGCACATTTAAAACCAACCAATTCACTGTCAGTTGGTGGAGGCAAAGGAAGCTGGATCTTTGAGTTTGAGGGCAGCTTGGTCTACAGAGTGAGTCCCAGGACAGCCAGTGTTACACAAAGAAATTCTGTCTTAAAAAACCAAACCACACCAAACCAAAAAACCAAACCAACCAACCTAACAAACAAAAAAACCCCAAACCAACCAATTCTTTAGTCCAGTCTTTTCAAATTCATCATGGTCCCTACCATAGCACAGCAAGGTGGACTCTGGAGTGGGCCTCAGGCAAAGCACAATCAAAGCAGTTATGTCTTGATCTGATTTTATTCCAAGTCTGCACTTTAAAACTTAGGCTCGGGCTGGAGAGATGGCTCAGAGGTTAAGAGCACTGGCAGCTCTTAGTTCCGAGATCAATTCCCAGCAACCACATGGTGGCTCACAATCATCTGTAATGAGATCTGGTGCCCTCTTCTGGTATGTAGGTATACATGAAGGCAGAATGCTGTAACATAATAAAGCTTTCAAACAAACTTAGGGTCCTCTGTACACTACATAGGAGAGAAAATAAGTTACACGCAGAACCCAGAGGTAACTTTTTCTTTTCTTTTTTTTTTCTTTTTTTTTTTTTTTGGTTTTTCGAGTCAGGGTTTCTCTGTGTAGTCTTAGCTGTCTTGGAACTCACTCTGTAAACCAGGCTGGTCTCGAAGTCCCAGATATCCGCCTGCTTCTGCTCCTCCCCCTCTCTTCCTCCCCCACCCCCCACCCCAAGGCTGGGATTCAAAGCGTGTGCCACCACGCCAGAGAGCTTGCCCTTTAGGCGGACCCCGTGGGAACTCCGACAAACCAGTGGGCGCAGTCCCCAGATGGACTGCTCAAGCTGAGTGCTGGGAGTTCTCTGAACCATAGAGCGCTAGGCTTAAATTTTTGGTCACCGGGACTCTATTTCCCAGGGGCCAGTGCGCCGGAAGTAAAAGATTAACTTCCTCTGTCTTGTTAGAGCTTTCTGGTAGGTGGCAGAAATTCTCCACTGAGTAAGGCGGAGCCTGCGGTCTCGGTGTGGGTGTGGACGGTGGTGTGGGGTGGGTGAATGGTGATGTGTGTGTGTACGGACCGTGGTGTGCGTGTCTATATGCATGTGTGTGCGTGTTTACACACCTCGAGCTCTCCGATTGTCCGTGTCACTGTGCCAGTCGGTTCTGCTCCTGCTTTCCCTCACGGCCACAGCGGCTGAGGCAGAGGACCAGGCTGCGGTGATGAGCGGTCAGGGACGGAGTCTGACGGGGAGCTGCCCCTGAGGTCCAGACTGGAGCGCGGGGCGCACATTTGAGGCCGGAGACGCCTCCCAAGGCTTGGAGAAGAATGCGGGATTTATTGCCACACAACTAAGATTCAAGAATGAGTCTGCGCTTTCTCCTCTTTGAGAAACGAGGTTTTAGTTTTATAATATAGAATTGTCAGTAAATGAAGTAGAAATATGTAAATTGATGCCTCCACCATTGTGCCCCTTACATTGTCCCCTCCCTTTCCACTCAATAGTCACGTGATCGTTTCGGAGACCCTTGACATCTCTCTACAATCACTCCCGTTCCCCAAGATGTTGCAGATAGGAGGTCAGCTCCAGAGGTTAGCGTTAGGGCTTTCAAACCCAGATATAGTCACCCAATTACTGCTCCAATGGTATCACACGACCAGTGTCCTTTGATCTTTAAAGGCTTTCTTTTCAAATCAGGGACACAATGGAGGTAATAGGCGATTTCTGCTTAAATTGGCATCTTTGAAAGGATTTTTTTTAAAGTAGTAATTTTAGGGTGTCTGTGTATGAAAATGGGTAGCACTGGCCAGATCCAGATGTGCAGTGCTGGGGTTGAACGTGGGGATGCGGCTCTGCGGTATCTCAGAGTCTTGGTTCTGCCTTTCTCTGGGTCTCTAGGCTTGTCATGTGCCTCCGAATGACAGCTGTAAAGCCTGTTGGTGCAGTGCCAGCCGTATAGTAAGGACCTAATGTGTTTAGTTGTCGCTCTCTGTGGTCGTTTTGAGTTCATTCTCTTCAGTTTTCTGCAGTGCAAAGGTGTGTTAGAAATAATGGGGTTACTGACTGTATTTTTATGAAAATGACTAATAAAAGGTAAGCTTTATGTTGTACACTTCAAATGAGTACCTGAGAGGCAGAAGCAGGTGGATGTCTGTATTTCATGGTCATTTTAGCCATACAGTCAGTTCCAGCCTAGCTGGGCTACACAGTGAACCCTGTCTCAAAAACAATAACAAGGTAAAGAAAATGAACTAACGCAGAACAGTATTTTTTTTTAAGATGAAATTTCTCGTATTGTGTACAGCGTGGTCATTTGGAGTTTTCGTGTCCTTTGGGATGACTAAATCTGCCTGTCACGTTTTTGTAGCGGGCACACTCAACATCTGCTCTCTGAGTCATAGCCGCGGTGATGCGCGAGACATCTGGAACTTGTGTTGTGCCGCTGACATTGTGTATCCTTGGTCAGCATCTTCCCGACTCCCTTCCGGGTCTGCATCTCCCACTCTCAACCATGGTGTTGCACATCCAGCCTCAGCCGCTCAGGCCCCATGACCCACCATTGTACCTGTTCCTGTGAGATAACGGCTTCAGATTCTGCATGAGTGAGATGGTGCTGTATTTTGGTTTAAAGGTTAGTTATTATTCAGAATTCTGCGTGTAGGGTTATGTGCACATGAGCGCTGGTGCCCGCAGAGACCAGATGGTTAGGATCTACTGGAGCTGGAGTTACAGGCATTGGGAGCTGTCGGGGAACTGAACTCCTGGCCTCTGGAGAAGCCATCCCAGCTCTCAGCCGCTGAGCCTTCTCTCCAGCCCCAGCGTTTATCTTTTGTCTTTAGCTCATTTCTCTCATGTTCCTCCATGCTCTCCATATTGTAGTAAATGGTTGTACAGCATTCTGCTGTGCCCGTGAACCTCCTTCTAGATTTGTTTTCTCCATTTATTTAGTGTGTGGGTGGTTTCATATCACAACCAGGTAAAGAATGCTGGAATAAGTTTGGGAATGTAAAGTCTCTCGCAGATACTGAGTTTTCCTCTGTGTGTCTCTACTCAGTCATGGTAATGATGGATCATGTGACAGTCCTCTTTGTAATTGTTTGAGAACACGCCATATTGTTTCTAACAATGACTGTATTAATTTACATCTCTCCAGTAATGTGCTTTTTCCTCTATGTTCTCTACATTATGTTTGCTTTTTGTATAGTGGACATTGTTTTTAAAAAGATTTACTTACTCCATTTTTTTATACTTTTGTTTGTCTTAAATACACGTGTACTATATGCATGCCTGGTGCCCGAGGGAGCCAGAAGAGAGTGTCAGACCCCCTGAAATTGGAGTTAGGGATGCTTATGAGCCACCATGTCGGTACTGGAAATCAAGCCTGGGTCCTCTCCCTGATCATAAAGTACTCTAAAAACACTGGGCTCTCTCTCCTGCCCTCTGGTAACTGACACTCTTACCAGGCACGAGGAGGCCACTGGCTGTGATTTTAATGTCTGTCTCTCTGATGCTTATTTTTCATGTACCTCCAGTAGGCCGTTTTTATGTTCCCTGTGGGGAAATGTCCATTTATGTGTTTGCTTGTTTCTTAATTAGCATGTGTCCTTATCGCTGAATTGTCTGCATTCCTTCTGAGGTCACTGTGTCAGAGTTTAGATGTTAAATCCATATCAGGTATGTAATTTGCAAGTATTCTTTCCCATTCTCCAGATCGTCCCTCTACTCTGTGCATGGTTTCCACTGCTGTGGGAAGTTTTCAGTAGAATGTAAATCCCATTTGTCCATTTTGCTTTTGTTACTTGTGTTTTTACAGTAATACCTAATACATACGGTGTCATGGAGGCTTTCCTCTGTTTTTTTTTTTCCCTAGTAGTATCAGTTTTTGTCCTTAAATTTTAATCTGTTTTGAGTTGACTTTGCATGTTTTGTGACTGAAGGTCTAGTGTCAATCTACTGCATGTTAACATTGAATCCGACCAGCACCACGGATTGCAGAGGCTAGTGTGGAACCCATTGGACCAGGCTGGCCTGGAATTTGAGCAAGCCTCTTGCCTCTGCCTCCCCAGTGCTGGCAATGTATAGCCATGCTACCACATCCGGCAGTTCTTCCTGCACTTTATTTATGGTTATGGCCTGTGGGAGGCCATGAGCCGTGGGAGAGGAGTGTGAGTGGGGATGCTTGAGAATAAAAGTAGTCGATGAAATCATGGTGTCATAAGTGAGTCTGGGAACATCAAGTGACAATCCTATGAAAGGCTTTCTTTTTGTCCCCCAGGGAGGATCCTGAAGAAGAATGGCCAGCTCTGGTTCTCAGGACGTGGTCTGTGTAAGTTGTCATTCTCTCTGCACAGGCGGCTTCCAGGTTAGATGACTCTTTGCTGTCTTTCTCTTGTGAAGCTTCCCAAGGACCCGAAATCCTCCAGTCCCGTCTGCCCCATTACAGTGAGGGTTGGAAGGTCAGAGCACTTCCTGTCTGGCCTCTTTCCGGCTGCTTCTGCAGTTTTCTCTGAGTGCATTCCTGCACACCTGCTCTCTCCTGTCTGTGGTCAGGGAGGACTGTCGTTGCAGAGGGGCCACAGTCCCACAGGGAATCAGGGTCTTTGGGGGTTTCAGACACTGAGGTGATGGTCTCCTTTGAGTGCACTGGGGATCCTGATTGACATCTTTGGTGTTTTCAGGCTGATGACACAGGGTTTGAGAGTGAATGGCCTCAGTGCATGTGTGTGACAAGGTGACCTGCTTGAGGGACTTTAAGAGAGAGTTCAGGGATGAGAAGGAAGGTCATCCAGGCTGTGACTGGGAGGGGATTGAAGTCTCCAGTGTTCAGGAAGCCTGAGACATCTGCACTATCTTGGTAAAATGTTGTTTTTTGATTTTAAGGGAAAAAAACCCTTAAACCTAATATGCCAGTAATATGGACTCTTATGTAGTTTATGGACTCTGACATAATTTATAAAAATCATTCTTGTGACAAAAAGTCTTTTGCTATCACCTGATGCCACAATAAACCCAGGGACTCACACTGGGTCTAGGTGTCTTACACTGAGCCTGGGTGACAGTTCTCTTTTGTGCTGTAACTGGAAGGCTGGGGATGGAATGGAAGTGCACATTTACTGGATGTGTAGGGGCCACAGTCCTCCTTTCCTGGGGGAGCTCGTGCAGTCAGGTGCCTTGAGCATCTCCATGTGGCTCCTTCCCACCCTTGAGTCCTTTCCCTTCTCTTTTTCTATCTTGAACGCTTCCCTAATCTCACTCTACTTGTGTTTGTGGTTTCAGGGGTCAGTGATGTTTAGGGATGTGGCTGTTGTCTTCTCTCAGAAGGAGTGGGCCTGCCTGGATGCTGCGGAGAGGGTCTTATACAGGGACATTATGTTGGAGACCTACAGAAACCTCATCACAGTGGGTAAGGCCATCCGTCCCCATCAGTGGGGGTGTCCTCTACATTGTTGGCTTTCCTCCCTCTAAATGAGTAGACAAAGTATATTTCCTGTGGTAGCTGAAGATGTGCTTGATGGCCCCATGCCTGTCATTCCTTCACTCAGAAGGCTGAAGGAGGAAGATGGTTGTGAATTCAAGGTCACCCTCAAATATATCATGATTTCCGGGCTAGCCTAATCGACAGGGTGAGGCCCTATTTCAAACAAAACAAAGAAACAAAATTAAATAAAAAAGCAAATAAATAAAAAAATACAATTAGGAACTAGAGAGATAGCTTGACCATTAAGCAAACTCGTTGCTCTTGCAGAGGGCCTGAGTTTATTCCCACCAGGATAAGGTAGCTCTAAGTCAGCGTTAACTCCAGGTCAGGGTATCTGATGCCCTCTTCTGTCCTTCATGGGCACCATGCACTTATGTGGTGCTCATACATACACTCATATTTGCATAAAATAAAATAAATTTATTTCAATAGAATTTTAAAGAGGTGGCTGAGTTCCTCCTTTTTCTCAAAGGAATAATGTGGAATCTCTTTGGTTGAAAACAGGAGCTTCATGAGGTACCTGCTTTTTGTTCATACCTTGGAGATCCTCTCAATGAGCTCTGGCACAGAGAGGGACTCTGTCTCAAAAAACAAAGTGGGGAGTAATATAGATGATACATCACACTACTCTCTGGCCTACATACACACATACACGCGTGCATGCCTACACACACTTGTGTACACACCCTCATAAAAACATACACTGTATATGCATGCATATAGAGCTAAATATAAGAACCTTTATGGATTTACTTAATGATGAGTCCATAGAGTCCATTTAAAGCAGAAGTGGAGCCATTCTGTTTCCGTCAAGGAGTACTTCCTTTACTTGCTTTGCTGTAGAAGTTTCAGGCTATGAATTTGTCCTTTTCTTTAATCATATCTGTAAGAATGAGGTGTAAATCGAAAGAAGGCAACTTAAATCACAGTAATGCCAACACTTTTCATGGCTAGGGATGTAGCTGTTCCATCCCTAATATATGACAGAAATAAATAAATAAACAAAGATTAAAACGTTAGTGATCCTACATTAGTATAGGTCAGACAGTGTTCAAAATATTTAACTGTAATACTTAATATCATGATCAACCCTATTTAATAGATATTATCAACTCAATCTAAATTATTATCTGTTATTTTTAATTATTATTAATTTATTTCTTTGCAGCTATGTCTTATGTAGCCTAGGGGGCTTTGGACTCGCTATGAAACTAAACCTGGTCTTGATTGATATAGAAGTAATGGGGAAATGGGGAAATTATTAGGACAAAAAAGGGGTGATCATTGAATCTACTTTAGTCCAAAGAGCAACTGTTACTCTCAAAATACTTTACATCGGTATGGATTTTAGTTTATTGGTATAAATTTAAGATCAGTTTTGTTATACTGTATGTTTATTTCTACTCTTGTTTAAGGTATTGTGTTCATGCAGCCGATTTAAAAATGGAAAATGGAAAATTACAGATTAATAGTCATCTATAATAGTCAAACTTAAAGTCATATTAGTTAGGGTTTTTTTTAGGTATACAAAAATATATTTCAATTATGTATGCAATCCTTGAACACTTCAAAGACCTACAGAATATGGCATTTAAAATGTTTTAGGAACTTTTCTCGACAGTGAGACATGTATGCTCCTGGCAGCACCAATTACTTCAAAGAGTGTGATGGGCATTGAAGAAACTCATTATGAAATTTGCCTTCAATGTGGCAAGGCTAGCCTTTTGAGCAAGAAACTGCTTTTACCTGGACTGCTTAACAGTACTCTGCATAAACTGGACATACAAAACCCAAAGGAAAATGACAGCTAAACATTGCCAGAACAAGGCAGATGGTCCTTCAGGTTCCTGTTTAGAGAAGAAACTGCCAGACATTCTTCTGGACCCAGAGAAAAGTGACTGGCAAGCTTTGCCAATAGAGGTGGGAGTGTCCTTCAAATTTCCTGCTTCGTTGAAAATGTCTGCCAGATACTCTAGGCCTGTATGCTAAGGATGGACACCCCAATATTACGGGAGAAATTTCAGTGACTATTCAGGTAGCCAGATGTCTTTGTCATTTCTAGAGTTTTGGAAGTTGTTTGCAATTCACTCCTGTTTACTCAGGTAGTATTATATCCTTCTGGGGTCTTTGATGGAGTTGAAGAATAGATAATTATAATTATAGTTTTCCTTAGTTATAACAAAAGATAAATTAGATATGAAACTAGACTCATAAAGATAGACTAGATATTTTCTTTAATTTTGCCAAATGTAAATAGAGTAAACATCATAACTATAATTCTTGGTTGATAATTGTTCTGTTATATGTAATATTACTATGTTAAAGTTAAAATCTCCCTTTTCATTAGACAGAAAAGGGGAAATGCTGTGGGATGTCTTTACATGCTGAGAATATGTGTTGCTCTCATTGGTTAATAAATAAAGGTGTTTTGGCCTGTGGCAAGGCAGGATAGAGTGAGGCAGGAAATCCAAGCAGGAATACAGGGAGAAAGAATGACAGAGTCAAGGGAGATGCCAGTCAGCTCCTGAGGAAGCAATACATGTAAAAAAAAATAAGGTAACAAGCCATGAATCATGTGATAAAGCATAGATAAGAAATATGGGTTAATTTAAATGTAGGTGCTAGCTAGTAATAAGTCTGAGCTGTCTGCTAAACATTTATAAATAAGTGTCTGAGTGGTTATTTTAAAGTCAGCTGAGGGACCGGGCGGGACCAAAGGCTCTGTTTACACTTTAACTTCTCATCCTCCCAGATATTGTGATTACATATGTGTGCCACTATGCCAAGTTTTTAGATGGAAACATTGAGCATAGAATCTGGTGGGACTTGCCCAATAAATGGCATTATTATTGAGCTGTAGAGATGGGGTTTACATCTCTATCGACAGTGTAGCCTAAGGGTTCATGATACCTCCCACTAAATTATACTTTCCTCTTAAGTGGCAAGCCCTGATCTGCATTTATATAAACTTTTTTCTGAAACAGTCGGTTTCTCACTGAGGTTGCTTCTTTTTCTTATCTTAAGTCTTTTCTCAGCATTATTTGGATTCTTTACTCTTTTTTTTTTAATCTGTTTTTATAAGATGGGTTTTGCTATACAGCACAGACTGGCTTGGCTCATTCTTCTATCTGCTGAGCTTACAGAATGATCCACCATGTCAGCCTGTGTGTGTGTGTGTGTGTGTATATATATATATATATATATATATATATATATATATATACATATATTATAATAAATACACCTGCATTTTAAAAAATCTTTACAGGTAGCTTGTGTTGGTACACACCCATAATTCCAGCATTTGGGAGGTAAAGGCAGGCTGATTAAGGAAGTTCCAGGACAGCCTGGTCTACATATTGAGTTCCAGGACATCCTGGGATAATTAGAGGGACCAAGTCTTAAAGGAAAAGTCTCCACATGTGTCATTTTTTTTCTTTCTTTTAAGTGGGAAGTTCCATTTCCAAACCCGATCTGATCACCTTACTAGAGCAGGAGAGAGAGCCCTGGATGGCTGTGACGGGAGAAGCAGACAGGCCCAGCCCAGGTGAGTAAGGAAGGCAGGGCTGCAGCATTGCCATCTCAGCGTGTGGCCGGAGAGGTCCCCACGCCTGACCCGGGGTTGACACACTCCCTTCAGAGCCACAGGGCCTGTGGAAGAATGTGCCTGAGACCTGGGAAGGAAGTCAAGGTCATAGCAAAAGCTGCCACAAGGGCTGCTGGTTCATGAGTCACTAAGTTGTTCTCCCCTCTTCCCTCATACTGGACCAGTTACCTTCTTTCTATCATTTTAAATGTAGTGTGTGTGTGTGTGTGTGTGTGTGTGTGTGTGTGTGTGTCTACAGGTACCCAAAGAGGCCATAAGGGATTGTAAGATCCTGGGACTGGAGTTACAGGTCAATACTATAACTGCTATCAAACCAGGTCCTCCAGAAAGGCAGTCAGTGCTCTTAGCCACTGATCCAATGATAAGACAATTTGAACACAAGTAAATGCAGTAACATAGTGAGGAATACTAAATATGTTAACTGTAGGTCTTCATAGTCTCTCTAAACAAGGTATGATGGTCGTAGCCTGTGCTTTTTATTATTACACTGAAGATGTGGAAAAGGCAGATCCCTTGTCTTGCTAACATTTAGCCTAGTTTACTTGGCAAGTTCCAAGTAAAAGAGAGACCCTGACTCAAAAAGAGTAGAGGACAAGCCAGGGAAACAGCATGTGAGCACACACACAACACAGCCTTCTCCATAGCTTGGCATGGGGGCTGTGATGTCTCTTTTTGGTTGTCAACTAGACTACATCTGGAACTAACCAAAGTCTAAACATCTGGGCACACCTGTGAGAGATTTTTCTTAAGTCATTTGAAGTAGGAAGACCCACCTTTAATGCAGATCTTTTGAGGTGGTAAGACCCACCTTAAATCTGGGCCACGCCTTTTGGTGGCATACTGTTAAATGGATGTGGAGGAAGGAAATTCTTGTCTGCTTTCCCTCACTCTGCTGGCAAGTCCTTTCCTTCATTGGCACGAGAGCCTACTTCAGATCCCAGCATGTACTGCAGATCAGTGGAGACATGCATTGTGGAGTGAACAACTGCTGGATTCTTGGACTTTCTGCTATTAGACACCCATTGTTGGACTAGCTGGGTGACAGCCTGTCACCCACTCACATAAATTCTGTAAATGTAGAATGAAAAGTTCTTTCCCTCTAGAGAACCCTGATTAGTACAGGGCACATATCTGTAATACCAGGGTTTTGGAGGTGGAAGCAGGAAGATGAGAACTTTAAGATTGTCCTCTGTTACATACTGAGTTTGAGGGCAGCCTAGGTGACATGAGACCATCTCAAAACAGAGGGACTGGAGAGATGGTATAGTCATTTAGAGCACTTGCTGATGTTACAGAGTGTTGTGGGACAGCGGTCTGTATTTTGTCAATTATATTTTAAATAAACGCTGATTGGTCAGTAGCCAGGCAGGAAGTATAGGTGGATCAATGAGAACAGGAGAATTCTGGGAAGAGGAAAGCTTGGTCCACAGTCCTGGCCCAGCCACAGAAGAAGCAAGATGTGACTGCCTCGCTGAAAAAGGTACTGAGCTATGTGGCTAACACAGATAAGTATAATCGGCTAATATACATGATAAGAGTTAATAAGAAGCCTGAGCTAATGGGCCAATCAGTTTTATAACTAATGTTGAACTCTGTGTGATTTCTTTGGGACTTAACAACTGCGGGAACCGGGCAGGACAGAAACCACAGACAACAACAGAGGACCCAGGTTTCTTTTCTAATACCCACATGGTTTCTCTAACCCATGTGGAGGCTTTCAACTACCTATAGGTCCATTCCAAAGGATCTGAGGTTTTCTTTTGGCTTCCTTGGGGACCAGGCAAGCAAATGATATACATACATACGTGGAGACACTCACATAAACACATAAAATGAAAATAAGTGAATCATTAAAAACAAAAATAATAAACCCAACCAAATTACAGAAGCAATTACCTCCCATTAGAACAGCTTAAAAATATTACCTAAGTATATTAATTGATAATATTTGTCTTTATGTGCTGTATTTATGTCTACAACTACATGTTTAAAACTTTTTGTTGGACTGTTTGAATGTAAGTCACTAATATTCTAAGAATTTCTTGTATCCGCTGGCAGGATATTATCCGCTAACAACCTTCCATCAGTCCTCGGTATTGTAAACAACCTGTTACTATCATCCTAAGAAAATTATTATCTCAGGAGGACTACTGGAAGTACAGTTTTCTTTATGGTTTTTCCCATTTTGATTATTGAGATTTTTGTTGATTTTAGTTTTCTGGAAATTTCTGTGTCAAACTTCTTGAGTTTATTTATTATTTGGTTTCCTTAGTCTTATTTTTGTCCTCTTTTATTGAGAGTAATTTTTCCTATATGGTATATCCTTATTATTGCTTCCCTTCCCTCTGTTCCTCCCTGTTTCTCCTCCCTTCATCCCCTTCCTTCTGGATCTACTCCCTTACTCTTTGTCCTTAGAGAACAAACATGCTCCTAAGGGACAATATAATACAGTACAATACGTTAAAACAAAAACTGACATATTGGACTTTAACAACAACAACAAAACCAGAGTAAAAGAGCCCAAGAGAAGGCACAAGAAATAGAGACCCCATTGTTTACACACTCATGAATCCCATGTGCACACTAAATGGGAGCCCACATTCATTTTATGCACAGGACCTGGTGCAGGTTGGGTGGTGCAGGCCTTGTGCATGCTGCCTCTGTGAGATCAAAAGAACATTGATCATTTTGACACAGAGGGTCTTATTTTCTTGGTGTCTTCCATCTCACTGATTTTACATTGTTTCTTTCCACCTCCTTTTTCACAGGGTTCTTTGAATGTGAAGGGAGAGATTTGATAGAAACATCCCTTTTAGGGCTGAGTATCCCAAGGTCTCTCATTCTCTACATAGTATTTGGCTGTGGATCTCTGTTTTTGTTCTTAGTTGCTGCAGAAGGAAGTTCCTCTTATGATGCCCGAGCAAGGCACTGATCTATAAGTGTAGCAGAATGCCATTAGGAGGTATTTTATTGCTTTGTGCTTTTTTTTTTTTTAAGAACAATAGTATTTGATTTTACTCTAGATCCCTTGGCTGTTTAATCTCAGGTCTTGGTCAGTCATCCAGTGTTGGGAATGGGTTCTATCTTATGGAATGACCCTTAAGTCAAATCATATATTGGTTGGTTACTCCCACAAGCTTTGTGTCACCATGGCCCTAGCACATGTTTCAGGCAGGACATTATTGTCATTCCAGGAGCTTGTGTCTAACTTGATTTTGTTTCTCTCACTTTTTTTTTTGAGACAGGATTTTTTTTTGTGTGTGTAACCCTGGCTGTCCTGGAACTCACTTTGTAGACCAGACTGGCCTCAAACTTAGAGATCCACCTGCCTCTGCCTCCAACTTCTGGGACTAAAGGTATGCACTGCCATGCCCTGCTGTTCCTAGTTTATTAATGTTATGGTTTTGGTCCCTGTCCCTTTAAGAGACAAGCCACGCCCACTCCCTCCCCCATCCGCTGAGGCAGGCTGATCTTCAGCTTCCGGCCTGAGCTCACTCTCTTTTCCATTATCCTCTCAGAGAGGCAGCTTCGCTTCTGCCTCTCTCCCCACTTCTCTGCTTCCCCCATCCCTCTTCCTCTCTCTCTCTGTCTCTGTCTCTCTCTCTCTCTCTCTCTCTCTCTCTCTCTCTCTCCTCTCCTTTAATAAAGATTTATGCCTATTTCTGGGTCTGTGCCGTTAACCTGCCACCGCACCGTCTGTTCACCCGCCGCCCTGGTCACATGTCCAAGCAGAACATCTTCCTATTCTGTAGCAAGTCTTTCTCTGTCCCGTGCCAGCTCCCAAATAACTACATGGAGACTTATTATTTATGAAAGCTTGGCTGATAGCTTAGGCTTATTTCTAGCTAGCTGTTATAACTGATATTAACCTGTTTCTATTAATTTACTTTCTGCCTCATGTCTTTATCACCTCATCTCTTTAGTGCCCATCTTGCTTGCTCTGCATCTCCTTACTTCTCTTGGCATCTCCATTTTCTTCCCAGTGTCCTCTCCTAAAAATCTCTCCTAGCTTTTTATTTTACCTTCATGTATATCTGTCTATATGTAGATAAAATAAAAAGCTGACAGTTTAGCTTTTTATTAAACCCATCTGAGTGACAAATATTCAGTGTACAAAAAGATTATTTAACAACATTTCCCCCTTTTTGTCTAAAAAGTTAAGGTTTTAACTCTATCATAGTATAGTAAAATGATATACAATAAGAACAAGTATCAGGTTTTGTCTAAATAGATTGGAACAACATGAATTGGAACAACAAAATGAAAGTATATATAACAAGAATAATTATCAAGTAAGAATTACATTCATAGTGTCCATTGTAGTCAACAAATTCAGAGAAAATATTTTATTCACTATTCTTCTTTGATGGATCCAGAATTTTGTACTAATTTACTTTCTGTCATGAATCACGAAAACTTTAACTATAGCTGTCTAGTCTTCAACACCATTAAAGACCTGGGAAGGATATATTACCTGAGTAAACAGGAGTGTAGAACAAGCAACTTCCAAAACAATAAGAAATGACAGAAACAGCTGGCTGTCTAGACTTTCACCCCAGGTTCCTCTATACATTGGGCCTAAAATATCTGATAGACTTTTCTGTGAAGCAAGAATTTTGAAAGACTCTCCTACTCTATCTTGGCAAAGTTTGGCAGTTGCTCTTTTGTTTCTTGCTTGTTCAATTTGAATAGGATGTTGTCAGCAGTTGTCAGTTGAGCAGTTTCTTGCTCAAATATCTAGCTTTTGATACAAAGAAAGCAAGCTCCATTTGGAGGTTCTTCTTTGCCCATAATCCTTTCATGAAGTAGATTGGTACTGCAAGGGACAAACATTTCTCACTGTCAAGAAATGTCACATGTTATTAAAACATTTTAACTGCCATATTCTGTAGATCTTTGAAATATTTTAAAATCACCTATCTAAACTATATCTCTGTATGATGTTGAAAGCATACCTAACATGACTAAAAATTTAATAATTATAGTTGACTATTAACTTGTGTTTATTACCCTAAGTAGCTTTCAAGGACTAAAACTTTACATTTTTAATTGAGCTACACAGGTATAATACCTTAAATAAGAATAGAAGCATATATAAAGCATAGCAAAAATAGCCTTAAATTTTTATCAAATATACAAAATATCTTAAGCAAGAGTAGAAACATATACAGTATAACAAAAGTAATCTTAAATTTGTGTCAGTATACAGAAATCCATACCAAAGTAAAATGTTAGAGACTAATAGTTGCTTTAGTTTAAAGTAGATCCAATCATGTTATTTTCTCTTGTAATTTTTAAATTATTGTTATTGTTTTTATTGAGCTCTACATTTTTTCTACTCCCTTCCCTGCCTCTCCTCTCCCCTTCAACCCTCTCCCAAGGTCCCCATGCTCCCAATTTACTCAGGAGACCTTGTCTTTTTCTATTTCCCATGTAGATTATATCTATGTATGTCTCTCTTAGGGTCCTCATTGTTGACTAGGTTCTCTGGGATTGTGATTTATGGGCTGGTTTTCTTTGCTTTATGTTTAAAAATCACTTATGAGTGAGTACATGTGATAACTGTCTTTCTGTATATGGGTTACCTCACTCAAAATAATGTTTTCTACTCAATCCATTTGTCTGCAAATTTCAAGATGTCGTTATTTTTTCTGCTGCGTAGTACTCCATTGTGTAAATGTACCACATTTTCCTTATCCATTCTTGGGTCGAGGGGCATTTACAGTGTTTCCAGTTTCTGGCTATGACAAATAATGGTGCTATGAACATAGTTGAGCACATGTCTTTGTGGCACGATTCAGCATCCTTTGAATATATACCCAAAAGTGGTATTACTGGGTCTTGAGGAAGGTTGTTTCCTAATTTTCTGAGAAATCACCACACTGACATCCAAAGGGGCTATACCAGCTTGAATTTTCTCTTGTAATTTTTGTATCCCTCCTTTTCTTTTCAGAATAATTCCCTGAATCTAATTTTCTTTGTTCAACCTTTTTCCCTGACCATTACCAATAACAGCTTGTAACCAACCCCCCCCAACAATGACAAGTATTCATAGCCCACCGATTGGCCAAAACCCATCCATTGTACTTCTGCATTCTCTAGGCTGCTTCTTGTTGTCTGATGGTGTTGGTATCTTTGGGGGACTCTGAGAAAATTAGGATGATGGTCAAGTTCTGGCTTGATAGTCTGTGAGGCTTGACCATCTCAGCCAGCAGCCTTGAACCATTAACACAAGTATGGATTGTGTGTTGTACACAAACCAGCCAAAGATGATTTTTGTTTTTTGAGTAAGTGAATATATGTAAAAATAGAATAAATATATGTCACCTGTCTTGTAGTTTTTCTAGTGTTTTTTTTATGTCTGTAGCCAGAATTTTCAGGGAGTCTTCCCTGACCAAATCTGATCTTTATCAAGAAGGAATCCACAGCCTTTCATTTTCTATGGAAACAAAGGCATAACCTCTTCCCCAATGTAACATATTTTTTACTTCCATTTTGAAGCAAAGACATTTAAAAAATATATAGATTGGTTTAATTTAGTAGTTTTTATAATTCAGTGCCTCTGAGCAGGTATCATTTTCTCATCAGTAATCAAACAATTTAAAATCAATATAACACCATATATGATCCAGACCCTTTGTGTATTTCCCATCTCTACATGGCTTATTCTTTTTATATTATTTTATTTTCGCCTTTAAACTTTATTTTATTTATAAGCAACTTTTTCTATGACTGTCCATACCCTTTTTCTTTTTATGTTATGCAAATTTTTTTAAACACACACTATAACCTGTTTAGAGTTTTTCCTGTTTGGACTATCTTTACTGAGCCCCTCTAGCATTCTCTGATTGCATGCTATGCAGCACATGGCACTGGTGGCTGACTCCAGCCTCCAGGCAGTGATTGGTAGCTATGTTTCTGTACATCACTGAGAATTAGCCTACCTGAGAGACTATAGGACTGGGAAGCTACATCTGGCTTTGTCCAGCCTTTTTTCTTTTTGCTTTCTCAGGGCCTATGTTTATATGTTTGACATAATTTGTAGTGAGTTTTCCTCTTTCCCACTTGACAGCTCCCAAATAACCACACAGAGACTTCTTATTAATTTTGAAAGCTCAACCAGTAGCTTGTGCTTGTTTCTAACCAGCTCTTACAACTTAAATGAGCCTATTTCTCTGAATTTACTTTCAGTCTCATGACTTTATTACCTCATCTCTGTAGTGCCCATCCTGCTTGCTCTGCATTCCCTCATGTTTCTTGGTGTCTCCTCATCATCCTCTCTACCCTGCCTAGCTATTGCATGTTCAGCTTTCACAAAGAGATTATTTGACAATACTGAACTGAAGACACGAGAAAAGAGGGTGAAGGCTCTATGTAGGCACCAGTTCAACTTCTCTATGTACAGTGAATTGAGTAAGTGTTGTCTTTAGCAGTGGGCCTTGCTGTCTTTTTGTGGAGAACAACCTACAGTCTTGGCAGTGGCATGGGTTATTTGAAGGTTTCCATGGTGCACCTTTGGCCAACAACTTGATTAAATGTAATCAAACAGTGGTGCTGGAAGCTCATTTGGTGTTGAGATGTGCGGGTGGGTCTCTCTCTCTCCCTCCATTCTTTGGAATTTCAGTTATATCACCTTCATATATGTATATATTTAAGGAAAAAGATTCTGTTGTATTAAGTTTCCATGCTACCTCCTCAAATGGCTCTTGATTTTAGCTGACTTTCCCTGTATTTTCTCCCTTCTCCTGTATTCTTCACTTGATCTTTCCATTGCAGGCCACCTTCTATTCATCTGTGATTATCTATTCTGTTTCCTTTTTGTAATGAGATCTATATGTTCACTCAGTATTTTACTCTATACCTAACACCTGTAGTTCTGTAACTTGTAGCTTGGGTATCATTGATTTAACTGCTAATATCTACATATAAGTGAATACATACCATATTTGTCTTTCTGGGTCTGGGATACCTCACTCAGGATTATATTTTTTATAGTTCAATCATTTTATCTGCAAGTTTCATGATTTAATTTTTTATGAGCTGAGTAATACTCCGTTGTATAAATGTTCTACATTTTTATTATTCATTCTTCTATTGATGGATATCTAGGTTGTTTCCAATTTTTGGCTATTATGAATAGAGCCAACAATGAACATGGTTGATCTAGTGCCTCTGGTGGGATGACCTGTTTTTTGGGTATATGCTTAAGAGTGGTATAGCTGGATCTTGAGGTAGATTGATTCTCATCTTCCTGAGAAACCAGCACATGGATTTCCATAGTAGCTATACAAGCTTGGTCTCCAGAACAAGTTCCAGGACAGCCAGAGCTATCACGAAATCCTGTCCATTGAGATTTATGTTGAGGTGCCAACCCCCCTTAAACCTCTTAGGATTCAGAAGGACCACTATAGAAGGTTGTTGTCTGAGGTTTCTGTCCTGCTCAGTTCCTGCAGTTGTTAAGTCCTAAAGAAATCACACAGAGGTCTATATTAGTTATAAATGACTGGCCTAGTAGCTCAGACTTCTTTCAACTATTTCTTATAACTTATATTATCCCATTATTCATGTCTACATTGGCTACATGGCTCAGTACCTTATTCAGCAAGGCAGTCACATCTTGCTTCTGTGGCTGGGTCACAATGACAGAATGAGCTTTTCTCTTCCCAGAATTCTCCTGTTCTCTTTGCCCAGCCTCTGCTTCCTGCCTGGTTGTCCCGCCTATACTTTCTGCCTGGCTATTGGCCAATCAGCATTTTATTAAAATACAATTGACAGGGTATGAACCGGTCCCACAGCATTCCCACCTTTTTTTAAAAAAACAACTCTGAATCTAATATCCTTTGTTTAGCTTTTCTCTTGACCATTATCCATAACAACTTGTAACCAACTTTCTAAACAAAGGAAAATATCCATAGTCCATTTTTTTTGGAATGTGGGCATAGTTTTCCAGGCTAGTTCCTGCTGGTTGGGGGTGCTGATAATTTTATGAGGACCTAAAGAAAATTTAGAATTATGGTCAAGTCATGACTGGAGTATCCTGTGGGTCTTGATCATCTCAGGCAGCAGTCTTGAATCTGTTCTGGATGTAGAACTCAGACATCTGGGCCATCTGTTCCTACCAGAGATTTCTCAGGTGGTCTTCCTTGATCAAACCTGATTTTTCTTAATTTAGGATGAATCCATAGCTTCTGCATGAGATTCTATGAATCATTTCCTGTGGAAACAAAAGCAAAACTTCCTCTCCAAAGTAACATACCTTTTGACTTCAATTGTGAAGTCAGGGTATTTTCAAAATACCTTTCTTGGATTAGTTCAGCAGCATTTATAAACAAATATCTTTTAGCAGCTGTTGCTCCTTCCTCAGCATTCAAACAATTCAAAGAGAGCATAATAGTATACAGCATCAAGATTTTCTGTGTAGTTCCCATCTTTGTGCGGCTTTATTTTAAACCTTTATTTCTTTTACTTTTACTTTTTGAGATAGGCTCTCTGTATATCTTAGTCCTGGAATAACTCTGTAGACCAGGCTTGATGTAGGTGTGTCTTCTATCTATCTGTTGATTTCATTTGTTAATAAAGAAACTGCCTTGGCCAGCCCTTAGTAGACAGAACAGGAAGAAGGAAGTGAGGTAGATGGCTCAGACAATTGCCCTGCCTCTGCAACCAGATGCGATGAAGCTCCAGCCCAAGATGGACATATGCTAGAAACTAAACAGTAAGGCACCACTTCGTGGTGCTACACAGATTATTAGATATGGGTTAATCAAGATGCGAGTAAGAGGCTGAAAATAATGGGCCAGGCAGTATTTAAATGAATACAGTTTGTGTGTTGTTATTTCGGGTAAAGCTAGCTGGGCGGTCAGGAGTCCGGGCGGTGGGAAGCACCCCTTGGCCATCACTACACAGGCTGTCCTTGAATTTAGAGATCCTCCTGTCTCTGCCTCCAAGGCATTGGGATTAAAGGTGTGTGCTACCACACCTTCAAGTCAGAGGTCAATATACCTCTACCTTCCAAGTGTTGGGATTAAAGGTATGTACTACCACACCCAACTACTTCCTTTTTTCTTTTTTACTTTTAAGAACTTTAACCTTTAGCCTGCATATATTTTTAACAAAATGTAAAGCATTTAGATGTTTTCTTCAACTTTGAATCTTTTACTGTATATCTCTCTTTTTGTGACCACATGAGTCTTTAATTTACCAAACAGTATGGGTAGGACTAAAGCTGTGACTTTGACAGCTGGATCCAGCCCATTCCTTAGCTTTCCAGCCTCATGGCAGAGGTACTGGCTGTAACCATGTTTATCGCCACAACTCTGTGGCGGTTCAAGGTCCCTGCCAGCAAGCAAGCTGCAACAGTGTTAAACAACACTCAAAAGCTCCATAGTCAGGACCGCCTGCTTGAAAGAGTCAGAGTTTGCTCTGGCAGGACGGCCCAGAAGACAGCATTTTAAAATGGTACAGTTTTTTTTCCTGCTATGGCTGAAAACTGAAAAGCATGTGTTCAGCTTTTCATCAACACCACTTAAGTGTTTGGTGGTAGGACCTCTTAAAGAGCTGCAGAGTTTTGCAGCTAAAGCTGAGTCAGGAAGCCTCTCTTAGATGAGAGTGCTTGCTTGTCTCTAGCAAGCAGAGCAGACCCGAGAAACTGCTGCTACCACGAAGCCATGCTTTACTCTATTCTTGCCCAAGCTTTCTCAAGCTTTCTGTGGATTCAGTTATCCACATGGGCACCATTCTGTAGAGTGGAGCTCGGGCAGGCTTGCTTTTCATCCTGCCCAGCTCCCGCACGGCTAGCTTTACACCTGAAATAACAACACACAAATTGTATTCTTTTAAACACTGCTTGACCCATTAGCTCTAGCCTCTTGATTAACCCATATTTAGTAATCTGTGTAACACCACGAGTAGTGTCTTACCGGGAAAGATTCAGCATGTCTGACCTGGCGGCTAGCTCCATCATGTCTGTGTCAGAGAGGAGAGGCAGGGCATCTGCCTGAGCCATCTGCCTTACTTCCTTCTTCCCAGCATTCTGTTCTGTCTACTCCACCCACCTACAGGCTGGCCTATCAAATGGGCCAAGGCAGTTTCTTTATTAACCAATGAAATCAACTCAAACAGAAGACCCTCCCACATCAATATATACTATATATAGTAATAGTAATAAACTGTAGTTTATTACTATATATGACTATATATACTATATTACTACATAGTAATAAAAAGATCATCTCATCCCTTTAAGCAGGTTTTACAGAAGCAAAGACAAGTGTAATAGCTCACATACCATTATCCTGTTATCTTATTCCTATCTTACCTGCAGGCCACTAGGACCCCAGGTATTCCAGGGTCAATGGCCCTTAAGGGATGTCTGTCTCCATATTGAGTTTCTCTAGCCATCACAGGGGACCTGTGTAAATTATTACTCACATCTGAACAGGGTAGAGCAGTTCATTTTCCAACAGACAATAACACATGGTCATTAGGTTAGCACAGGCTGGTACATCTCCATAGGTTCAAAAACCTGTACACAAGTGTGTGAATTTCCAGTACTATATGAAGAACCACATAAAATTATATCACTATAGTAGTTATAATCTCTTTAAGCAAACATGCCTTCCCATTTCCAACCTATTCTACTATAAAGAGTATTGTCTTACGTGAATTTTCATTATTGTTGCTCTCCCTGCGTCTGTTCAGCTTAACAGAAAATATTTTAGAGTCTGGCCATTCATTTAATGGATTGTGTGTGTTTGTGTGTGTGTGCGTGTGTGTGCATGCATGCATACGCGCATACATATGCATGTACGTGTGCATGTATGTATTACAGAAAAATATTCTTTCTCTTTTTCTTTCCGATTTAGATTCAAGTTATGAAGCTGAAAAACATGTTCGTGTGCATGTATGTATTACAGGAAAATAAAGTATTCTTTCTCTTTTTCTTTCAGATTTAGAGTCAAATTATGAAGCTGAAAATATATGTCCAGAAAATCATATAAATTTACCCAAACAGAGAACAAAGCAATTAAGCAAATCTTTTGACATCCAGGGCTCCAGTTTTAGTAATGATCCCAACTGTAGTACATTCAAGGGACTACAGAGTTATCAAGAAGGAGATGCTGAGCAAAAGATTAGTAACAAGGAAAAACTGCCTAATTACATCTGTCAGACTCTTACTCACAACAGAGAAAAAGTCTATGAATGTAAAGAGTGTGGGAAGTACTTTGGTTGTAGTTCAACTCTTGTTCAACATCAGACTATTCACACTGGAGAGAAACCCTATGAATGTAAGGAATGTGGGAAAGCCTTCACTGTTCTGGCACAGCTCACTCAGCACCAGAACATTCATACTGGAGAAAAATCACTTGAATGTCAGCAGTGTGGGAAGGTATTTATTAGTGGTTATTATCTTGATCGACACCAGAGTATTCATACTGGTGAGAAACCCTTTGAGTGTAAAGTCTGTGGGAAGGCTTTTAGGCTTCAGGTATACCTCTCTGAGCATCAGAAAACTCACACTGATGAGAAACCTTTCAAGTGCAAGCTGTGTGGCTCAGCCTTCAGACGTAAGAACCAACTTAGTGAGCATCAGAAAATACATACTAATGAGAGACCCTATCAGTGCAAGGAATGTGGGAAACACTTCCGTCGACGTTCAAATTTTACTGAGCATCAGAGTATTCACACTGGAAAGAAACCATTTGAGTGTAAGGAATGTGGGAAAGTCTTTAGACTTAATATACATCTCATTCGACATCAGAGTTTTCATAGTGGTGAAAGATCTTTTGAGTGTAAAGAATGTGGAAAGGCTTTTCATTTTTCCAGCCAGCTTAATTGCCACAAAACCATTCATACAGTTCAAACACCCTTTGAATGTGAGAAATGTGGGAAGTCCTTCAAGCATGTATCCAGTCTTGTTGAACATAGGATTATTCATGCTGGTGTGAAGCCGTATGAATGTAAAGAGTGTGGGAAAACCTTTAATCGTCGCTCAAACCTCATGCAACATCAGAAAATTCACTCTGGTGAGAGACCCTTTCAGTGTAAGGAATGTGGAAAAGCCTTTACTGTTCTGGCACAGCTCACAAGGCACCAAAGTATTCATTCTGGAGAGAAATCATTTGCATGTGAACAGTGTGGATCAGCTTTCAGACTTCAGTACCAACTTACGCAACATCAGAGAATTCATAGTGATGTGAAACCTTTTCAGTGTAAGGTATGTGGAAAGGGCTTTGTTCGTGGTACAGCTCTTAGAATTCATGAGCGAATCCACACTGGTGAGAAGCCCTTACAATGTTAGGAAGCTGGGGAGCCTTTCAGTATCATTACCAATTTCTTGGACATTTTAGAATTCATACTGGCAAGAATCCTTGTGAATGTACACAATGTGGGGGAATACTTTTCTCATGGTGAAGACCTTAAAGCACATCTAAGAATTCACACTGGTGAGAAACTTTACCAATATTAAAGTGGGAAGCCCTTTAGTGAAAATCAAGCTTTGTTTGACATGCTAAAATTCATATTAGTAAGAAGCCTTATGATTTAAGGAATGTGAAGGCCTTCAGTAATTCTAAGATAGCTGTATTTTAGAGAGATCATTATGATGAAAACCTCATGAATGTAAGAAATTTGGGAATTTATAGTGGCGAGAAACCCTATAAATATAACATATGATGGGAATATTTAGATTTAGTTCAGCTTTTACTACACAGTGGAGAATTCATACTGGCACAAAACTCTTATGACTGTGGAAAGACCTCAACTCATGCGCAGGCCTTCTTCAACATAAGAGAACCCATGCTGATGTGAGCCCTTTGAATGCAAGGAATGTGGGAACATTTATAGAATCAGCTCAGCTTTTAAACCTCATCAGAGAGTCCCTATAGGTCTGAAACTCTGTGAATATAAAGAATATGGGGAAAACTTTATTGTAAATAATGAGCTTACGCAATATCAGAAAATCCATCATATGGAGTCTCATGTATCTAAGGAAGGTTGACAAGCCTTTAAATGGAAATTTTACTAAACATTAGAGAACTCATATTGGCAACACTGTGACTGAGAAGAATGTGGGAAGAATTTTAATCTGCCCTAAGCTTTGGTTAACATCGGAGTATTCATCTGTTCTTGATGAGGAGAAACCCTTAGAGAATGAGAACATGGACTCTCTGTTCTTCAGAGATGATAACTCTTGAGAATGTCTATGTTAGCCATCATGTTCTTGATTTACTCTTGTCTCATTTTATAAACTTAATTCACCAAACATTACTCAGCCAATTTAGGAAAAATAGTTATAACTAGGGTTATTTAAGGCACCTTCATTGTCACCATTTATATCCCATTGCTCCTGTGATAGTAGGCCCAGTGTTTACTTTGTTTCTGCTTAATTTGTTAATGTTGAGCACAGTTCTAGCCAAAGTTGTGGAATCAGGGTTATAAAAGATATAAAATCCTTGAAAGAGTATTTGTTTCATGCTCATATTCTGTAAAATAGCTTTTACAGTGTTTTTGTTGGAATTACTGTAACTGATATTACAAGGTAATTGTAATTCTGTTTAGTAAAGCCTCATGCATTCATCCACTATTAAATTTTAAATAACTTCATTCTGTATAAAATCTCATGGATGAAAAGGTACATGAAGGGATTTTCATTGAGAATTCATTCCTTAAGTATTTGTGTATAGATATTAAAAATACAGCTGTTGATGGGGAAGTATGATTTTAAAGGAGTTAAAAATTCAAAGGCTAAAACCCTACATTTATGTTCCATGTCCAGACATTAAGTTAAACTATATATTTGTGACAGGGCAGGGCAGTGTATAGGTTCCTCCATCTCATATTCTTGCTGAAAATTTGACTTCTGATGGAGAATTTTGTGAAAAACTAACCATCTCTATTCTAGGAACTGTAGGTCCAGATTCCCCATCTAATTTATCTTGGCTGCTGTTAAACCACCTTGCATGTGTAAACCTCCTCCTCCAACTAACTGCTTCTGTTGGCTTCTGTTAAAATGCCCGTTTTAGCAAAAGCTTCTCCTTGAGCTGCTGAGCAATATAAAAGAATGTGGCTTTTACTTTTAACAGCCCCTTGCTTTAAATGCTTTGGACTACACTTGGTTCCCAAATACCTGGGTGTAGTCCCAGCTAACTGCTATAAAGACTTTCAGTTGCCTATAAAACTCTGTCTGAGTGGTCTTTTCTGTTGGACTCCCCATAAAACATTAACAAAAATAGCAAAATTGAAACCTTTTACAAAAATACATGTGTGAAATTTTTCATTCATACGAAAAAGTTGGAAGAATCAAAAACACACTTCTGTGTTTTTACCTAGATTCAAAAATTGTTAATGTCCTTCATTGATCATATTTTTTTGTATATTGGGTATTTGGGGCTGTAGTATTAAGATCACATTTTAAGCTTGGGTGTTGTAGTGCATGCCTGAAACTCAGTACTTGGAAAGCTGAGGCAGGAAGATAAAGAGTTGGAGGTAAACCTAGCTACATAGTGACTTCAAATCCAACTTTGGCTGTATAAAGACCTTTTTTTTTTTTTCAAAAAAAAATTTGTAGACTGACGTTTATTCCTCCACTGTTGGTGGAAGTACAAACTGGCACAGCTACTTTCTATCCTAGTATGGCAATTTTTCCCTGAAAATTAGGCAACAATATACCTTAAAACTCAGCAATACCAGTTTTGGGCCTATACAAAGAAGATGCTCATCTATACCACAAGGACATGTGCTCAACTATGTTCACAGCAGAATTACTTTGTCATAGACAGAACCTGAAAACAACCCAAAATATACCTCTTCTACACATATGATAAATGAGAGCAATCATCCTTTACAATAGCAATAAATACCATAAAATAGCTTGGAATAACTTTAACTACACAAGTGGGAAAACCTTTATGACAAGAACTTTAAATCTTTGAAGAAAATGAAGACATCAGAAAATGGAAAGATCTCCTATTTTATTGTGAAGGTAGAAACAACATAGCAAAAATGACACATCTTAACTGAAATCAGTCTGCAGATTTAATATAAATGCCCATTAAAATTATAGCAAAATTCTTCACAGACTTCGAAAGAACAATTCTCAACTTTAAAGAGAAAACATAAACTCAAGTTAGCCTAAACAATCCTAAAATCCTGTATAATCAAGGAACTTTTGAATGCAATACAATCTCTGACTTTAAACTTTACTGCAGAGGCACAGTATTGAAAACAGATTTGAGAATCAAAGGAACTGATATTAATCCACCTTGAATACAAATTTACATGTCTACAAATAGCAGATTTTTGACAAAAAATTGTGAAATGGAAAAGAAGCATATTTAACCTGCTTATTTATTTTTAATTGTCCTGAAGCTGCAGTTTTCTGAGGCTACCTTTTTGTAAACTAGCCTGTCCAGCTCCTAGCTGAAGCTGGGCCACACGACATGGGGTGGGACATGCTGCACCAATTTTCAACTATCTTTTTTTTTATTTTACCTTGTAATCATAAAATTAGAATTTTTGAATCATTTCTTCTATTTTATTGGCCGGCTCTGGGCTGCTGACTCTATGGGGTTAAGTTTACTCTTCAAACTTACTCTGTCTCCTGCTTGCCTTTTACCCACAGATGGGTTAGATTTACCTGGCTCTTGCTTGCCAGTCAAACTCAACTATAGTGCATGTGCGTGAAACTGTTACCATCTCAGTTGTAACCTAGGTGATTGTTAGTGAAAAGGCTACTTCTTAATTTTTCTACCCATTTAGCAAGCAATAAAAGTTGCATTTTTGTGACTATCACACAAGTTTTAAATATTTTTGTCTCTGTTTTTGCTCTATTTTAAATTTCTTTAGCTATCAACATATATAACTGAATACTCTTTCCTTATCCCATATATATATATTATATATAATTATATATATAGATATATATAATTTATAAAATATTTAGTCACAATATACTTTTAAAAATTCTGTTCTCTATTTTTGGGTGTTCATTACTCATGTATTTACCTGTTGTACAATTTTATTTTATTTTTTTTTAAATATTTATTTATTTATTATGTATACAATAGTCTGTCTGCATGTATGTCTGCAGTCCAGAAGAGGGCACCAGACCTCATTACAGATGGTTGTGAGCCACCATGTGGTTGCCGGGAATTGAACTCAGGACCTCTGGAAGAGCAGGCAATGCTCTTAACCACTGAGCCATCTCTCCAGCCCCCTGTTGTACAATTTTATCTCATGGGTTCCTCATGTTTTCCTCTGTATGTCTGGTCATTTTTTCGGCATTTTTTTGGGTTTACTGATCAGCCCCACATTGGGCGCCATTATGTTGTGGTCTGGTGCCAGCCCAGACACTAAATGATTTCTCTAGACCAGAGGGGAGGCATGGGATTAAAGTACAACTCACATGGCTTTATTGGGAGTGAGATTCTCAGTGATCATTCATGAAATCCTGAGTTCACATCCTTAAAATTTCCTCTCCATTTATTCTCCAAACAGCCTTATGTACCAGAATATAAACTGAAGGGGAAATTCATTAGCATTCTGTTTCCTAGGTATCCAGGTAAATGGCTGTGATCATGTCCACACATCTACCTATGCCTGCTCTGTTGTCATTTTTATCTTCCTGCTCTGTATGCCAGCTCTGTCACATAGGCTGAATTAACATCTCTTTTCAGGTATCCTCCAAATTACAAAGAAGGATGAGAACAACATTAGCATATCCTGACTCTTTGTTAGGGAGGTGACCACCTCCTGTGTGGCAGGTGCAAATTATGGCCTGGAAGTCTGGTCACTATGCAGTGTAGAAATATGGGCCTACATTATATTAGCCAAGATGGAATATGATCTATACCATAGCACCATTGATTATTCTATGGAAATGATCCAAAACTTTATGACATTCAGAAATATTTATTTGACTCCCAAACTATCCTTTCTATGAATGTAAATATCCTAAGGAGAATACAATATAGATATAGATTTGTCCTTGATCTGTCCTTTATTAAATTTTCATCATTGATTGAGCCTGGGTCCTTGTGTGGGGCAGGTATGAGATAAGTCACCAAGCTACTTAGCCACTGTTTTCTTTAATCCAATGGAAGTTATGAAACATTTTTTGTAAGAACATATCACACATTGCGTATCTTGTTGTAACATGTCCAGAAACACTTGGGTGTCAGCCATTACATTACTGATGAAATTAAACTTGGTCATTCGGGTGGCTGCCAGAAGTCTACTATAAGGTCTAGTTTTGTTGTGGACAAGTAACCTACATGGAAATACTATTACATCCAAATATTTATAGAAAGGATACTTTAATCCTGGGTCAAATATAAATAAAAACTGAAATCAACTTTTGAATGAAGGCCATAATAATGTTAACATGATTCTAGTTGTGCGGGGTAACATGCTGTACTCTACAAAATTCCTAGCATTCAGTGTAAGCAGGAATCCAAGACTGTGTTCACTGGAACTGTTGTGATCTGGCTACCCACACTCTCCCTGACTGACAGCTACACCTTCTTTGTACTCAACAAGGATGTTTGTGTTTCTTCTGGTCAGTGGTTTTCCACAAAAGCATTCCCAGTACATGATGCCCTGATCTTGATCTCTGGCTGCTCAGCATGTTTCAGGCCAGTTGCCTAAAGGTATAAAAGACTCTAGCATGGGAAAAAATAAAGGTTGTTCTTCCTTCAGCATTGAAGCCTCCGTGTCTCAATCCTGGCACCCTCCACCAGTTTTGGCATCCAAGCCACGCTGGCACAACATGGAACCTTGTTGCTGTTGGCACTTTAGCCACAAATAATGTACTGTCCCTAGCAAATGAGCAATTGGCAAATTTGAAAAAAGTTAAAGTATTAAAGTCAAGAAGGTATACCAGAAATAACAAACCTTAAACCAATATAAAGGCACAATTGGCAGCAAATAAAGATTAATAGCATATAGTTTCCTGTTTTAAAGACATTTTTATTTTATATGTAGCAGTGTTATCTTAGGGTTTCTATTGCTGTGAGTAGATACCATGAACATGGCAACTCTATAAGGAAAACATTTCATTGGGACTGGCTTACATTTCAGAGGTTTAGAGCACTATCATTGTTGGAAGATTTGTGGCAAGCAGGCATACTTGGTGCTGGAGTGGTAGCTGAGAGTTCTACATATGAATCAGCAGGCAGCAAGGAAGTGACTGCCAAACTAGAAGTATCTTGAGCATCTGAATCCTCAAAGCCTTTCCTCAATCACTTCTTCCAACAAGCAGCATCTACTCAAATAAGGCCACACTCCTAATAGTGCCATGTGCTATGAGCCTATGGAGTCCATTTTCACTCACACCACCACAAGTGTCCTGTATGTATATTAGTAATGACAGAAGTCACAAAATAATTCCACACCAGTTCAGAATTATCAATAATAAAAGGGTTATTTATTTAAGGGAAAAACTTACAGATCACTGTCCTAGATAACAGTCCTCTGCATAAACAGGAACAGAGTCTAGCAGCTGGAAGTGGGAGCCAGAAGCAAGAGAGCGGGCACACATTTACAGCTGATTTTACAGTATAAGAGACCATGCCCAAGTGGGCTGGTATCTTAAAGGCTATTGACTGAAGGAACAGAATGTGTACCCACAGTACCACCCCTTTTGTTTAAATAAGAAAGTTCCAGACCCAATACAAAACTATATACACTAGGAACAGATATCAATTATAATTAGAATCACAACCAGCATAAACAATATTAAACAAGGAACATATACTAAATGATTAATAAACATTCTATCCTATGGAGTCTAAGTCTTGTATAGGAAATGGCTTGGATAGGTCATATGAGTACAGTAACTACAACAATCTAATCTTCATCCCCATCAAAGGCCTGAGAAGGGAGATATTACTTGAGCAGGCAGGAAGTACAATCAAGCAGCTTCCAAAGCAAGCAATATATGACGGAGACAATTAGCTACCTGAGCAATCACCCAAAGTTTCATTTTGCAATGTTGAAGCAACCAACTTTGGCTAAGGCCTAGTGTAACTGACAGACCATTTTTAGAGGCAGGAAACTTTTCAGAACCATCTTACCCTGTCTTGGTAAGATTTGAAAGTCTTTTTCCTTCTTTCTTGCTTATCCATTTCTGGATACCATGTACATTGTCAGTGGTTGAGGTATGGGCAGTTCCTTGCCCAAAGGCCAATTGTGCCAAGAGGAAAACAAACTCCAAGTGGAGTTTCTTTGGTGCTCAAAATTCTCTTGGGAATAGATTGGTGCTGTCAGGAGCAATCATGTCTCATGTCAACAGAACCCTAAGTTATTTAAATGCCATGTTCTACAGATTCTTGAAGTGGTTGAAGACTACCTATCTAGACAGAATACAACCTCTATGTGTCTGAAGAACCTTTGATCTGACTGTATGTACAACAAACATGAACAACTATTGACC
This sequence comes from Arvicola amphibius, assembly GCF_903992535.2. Classification (NCBI taxonomy): domain Eukaryota; kingdom Metazoa; phylum Chordata; class Mammalia; order Rodentia; family Cricetidae; genus Arvicola; species Arvicola amphibius. The sequence goes on from NC_052054.1 coordinate 77,238,707, forward strand.
TATAATATTTAATACCTGTATAACTTAAAGACTAAAACTTTATGTAAGAATATTAAAAAAACCGTAAACAAATATGCAACAAATGAGGACAATGACCTCAAAATGTAAACAAGATTGTTTTGATCAGAGGTAGGAACAATATATAATGCAATGTGCATGGTTTCTTGGTAGCAGCAATTTCTTGGGTCTGCTCTCCTTGCTAGTCAAGTGCTCTCATCTAAGAGAGGCTTCCTGATTTGGCTTTAGCTGTAAGGCCTTGCAGATCTTTTAAGAGGTCCTGCCAAGAAACATTTAAATGGTGTTGATGAAAAGCTGACAACATGCTTTTTGATATTCATGGTGAGACATGTTCTCCACAGTAACTGGGAATGATTGGACCATGTTCATCATGGGGGCCTGCAAGAGGCCCCCGTCGCATTTCCTGATGGTATCAGGTTACCTTGTCTATCTTTCGTTGACCTACATTCATTGCTCCAATGTTGGCCTTTGCCACACCTCCTACATATACCTGAAGGCTGAGTCCTCCTATTTCTGCCATTCCCCAAGGACACATTATTCTTAGGAATTCATTGTCTACAATCCCTTCACGGATGTCCCATTCTGCCACAATTAAAACATTTGGTATTTTGATGTCTTCTCTTACCATTGGAAATTGCTTCTCCTACCCAAGCTTCAGTACCATAGTCAAGTGTCTCAACATTCATTGTATGCAAGACCCATTCATCCATGGGTGCTCATCTGATCTTTAAAGGGCCAAGGATCCTTTTGCATTCTATGTTGGCATTCTCATAAGCGAAGATTCAATTATTATACAACTATCTTCTGGGTCAGTTATCCCTATTTGTACAGCCCTAGTTAGTCTTTGTAAAAAGTCACTAAAAGGTTTACTCTGACCCTATTTAACCCTAAGATATGATTCAACTCTTCCTCCTAGTTCCTGAATCCTCTCCCAAGCCTTTAAAGCTGCTGTCATTCATATGGACAAAGTGTGGTCATCATAAAGAGCCTGATCCTGAGGATCAGAGTTAAGCTTAGAATTTGATCTAGGGAAATCTCAAGTTCTTTTTCTTTTTCCTGCTGCTCAAAAATAGTCTAGTTTCTTCCTAAAAAAGCACCTCTAAAATAATTGTGGTCCAATTTCTAGGACTGCTGAGATTAACTTTGTCCAATCTTGAGGTGTTGCTTTGTTACTGAAAACCCATGTTTTGACCAACAAAAGGACAAATAATTGCAGTCTGTAAGCTACAATTTCTTATTTAATTTCCTTTAGATCAGTCATACATATGGGCTTCCATGAATATTCGTTGAAAACCTTAGGGTACTTGGGGCCAGATACTCTTTCTGCTGTTATTACTAGAAAGGCAGGCAGAACTCTGGTGAAGCTATCCCAGAGATTTGTATGTACTGATGAGGTTAAATTTTTCCTTTTTACCTTTTGTTCCAAGTCATCAAATTTGATAATTTCCTTAATCTTTTCAAATCTGTTTACCACTGCCTTTTGTAATGTCTGGATCTCCTGTCCAGTGTTCTGCTCTAATGTCCTTATTGATGATTACAAGGTATGAAGTCTGTCCAGTAAAGATAATGTCTCATCCTTGGATATAATCTTTATAGCATGCATATTACGTTCATGTAGAGACATTCTATCAATCAGTCTGTCATGCCCCTTTGACAGAATCCGAATAATACACTCAATAGTGTGAATTCTCTCAAATAATGTTTCAGCACATATGCTTATATCAAAAATATTTATTTAATAGCAATCACAGACCATGTGCACCACAGTGTGCCCTGATCGATCAGCAGTAGCAGGAGCACAGGGATAACAAGATAACAGAAGGGACCCGGGAATGCCCATATCACGTCTAAGTTTTCACATGGTGCATGGCGGCGGGGCACAGTCACCAGGGCAAGCACCCAGAGATTGGAAGCCACTCTGAGGCATGTAATGAGATAATATAAAGAATGGTGGCCTATCTGTAGCAAGAAAAGCCACCACTGTGCAAGAATTCTATATCCAAATGAACTACTGGCTCCATACACAGGCCATGGTCGAGGCAGGTTGGTGGCATGCAACAGAGCTGGGGTTTCTAAAACCAATCAATGGGCACCAGATAATGACATAAGTCACAAAATAATCCCACACCAGTTCAAAATTATGAATAATAAAAGGGTTATTTATTTAAGGGAAAAACTTACAGATCACTGTCCTAGATAACAGTCCTCTGTGTGAACAGGAACAGAGTCTAGCAGCCAGAGCAGTAGCTGGGAGCAAGAGAGTGGGCACACATTTACAGATGCTTTTACAGTATAAGAGACCATGTCCAAGTGGGCTGGTATCTTAATGGCTATTGGCTGAAGGAGCAGAATGTGCTCTCACAGCCTGTTAGTTCAATTTTTGTAGTTATTTTATTTTTTAACATTTAATATTCATTTTACATACCAACCACAGTTCCCTTTCCCCACTCCCATTCTCTCCTCAGAGGGAGTAAGGCCTCCCATAGGGAGTTAACAAAGCCTGGGAAATTTCAGGCAGGACCAAGCCCCCAACCCCCTGTATCAAGACTGATCATGGTATTCCCACCATAAAAAATGGACTCCAAAAAGCCAGTTCATGCACCAGGCATAAATCCTGGTCCCACTGCTAGGGGCCCTACTAACAGACCAAACCACATTACTGTGACCCACATGCAGAGGGCCTAGTTTGGTCCCTTGCAGGCTCCCAGCTGTCAGTCCAAAGTCCATGCTCTCACTAGCTCAGATAAGCTGTTATCTGTGAATTTCCCCATCATGATCTTGCCCCCCCTTGCCCACATAATCCCCCTGCACTCTCTTCAACTGGCTGCCAGGAACCTGGCCCAGTCCTTGGTTGTGAATCTCTGCATATGTTTCCATCAGTTAATGGATGAAGGTTCTATGAAGACAATTAGGGTAGTATGGTGTAGGAGGGTCTTCTTTCTATATGTTGCTTTCATTGGTTGAATAAAGAAAACTGACTTGGCCTTTTGGTAGGGCAGCCCTTAGGTAGGCAGAATAGACAGAACAGAATGCTGGGAAGAAGGGAAATGTGGTAGATGTCATGAATCTCCAGCCTGAGATGGACGTAGGTTAGAATCTTCCCTGTAAGCCACAACCCTGTGGTGATACACAGATTAATAATATGGGTTAAAGCAAGATGTGGGAGTTAGCCAAGAAGAGGCTAGATATAATGGGCCAGGCAGTGTTTCAATGAATACAATTTCCACGTGGTTACTTTGGGTGTAAGCTAGCCGGGCAGGACAGGACAAGGGGCTCACCCTCACTACAACAGTCTGATTACAGGAGAAGGCTAGTTCAGCCACCTTCTCCACTATTCCTAAGAATTTTAGCTGTGATCATCCTTATGGATTCCTGGTTGTTTCTCTACTCTCTGGTTTCCCCTAATGGCACAATGGCTTCCTTTATCAAGATATCTCTTTCACTGCCCTCCCTCCTTGTCATCTCTTCCCCCCAACTCAACAATCGTATTCCCTCATGCTCTTATTCCACCCACCTCCCCACCAAGCCCCAGTTTACCCAGGAGACCTTATCTCTTTCCTCCTCCTAGGGTGATCCATGTGTGTCCCTCTTAGGGTTCTCCTTGTTACCTAGCTTCTCTTGTACTGTGGGTTGTAGCCTGGTTATCCTTTGTTCTTCATCTAATATCCACTTATTAGTTAGTACATACCATGCTTGTCTTTCTGAGTTTGGGTTACCTCTCTCAGGATGATTTTTTTAGCTCTACATTTTTCTCTGCTTCCCCTCCCCCCTTAAACCCTTCCCCAAGGTCCCCATGCTCCCAATTTACTCAGAAGGTCTTGTATTTTTCTAATTCCCATGTAGAATAGATCTATATAAGTCTCTCTTAGTGTCCTCATTGTTGTCTAAATTCTCTGGGATTGTGGTTTGTAGGCTTTTTTTGCTTTATGTTTAAAAACCACCTATGAGTGAGTACATGTGATAATTGTCTTTCTGGGTCTGGGTTACCTCACTCAAAATAATGTTTTCTAGCTGTGTCCATTTTCCTGCAAAATTTAAATTGTCATTTTTTTCTGCTGTGTAGTACTCCATTGTGTAAATGTACCACATGTTCCTGTTGAGTCCCTTGAGGACAGGCCTTCACACCCCCACTTGACCTGTTTTGCACTCTTGTGGTTGGTTGTTCCGAAAACAGGAACAATCTGTTGTTCTCAGCAATGTTTTTAAGGATGTTTACCCCTAAGCCATGTGAGTTGTGGTGATGAGCTTCCTGCTTTTGCTGGTTCGGCCTCCCCTGCTTAGGGCTATATATACTGTGTGAGAAAGTAGAATAAAGGCTTGCCTGCAAAACCTGAAGTTGTGCTGTGTGTTAATCCTGATGTCCCTCACTGAGAGAACTACAGTTGCTGTGCTGGCGTGGCAGTTCCTTATCTATTCTTTGGTTGAGGGGCATTTAGGTTCTTTCCAGGTTCTGGGTATGACAAACAATGCTGCTATGAACATAGTTGAGCACATGTCCTTGTGGTATGATTGAGCATCCTTTGGATACATACCCAAAAGTGGTATTACTGGGTCTTGTGGAAGGTTGTTTGATAATTTACTGAGAAATCGCTACACTGACACAGGATGATTTTGTTCTAGCTCCATCCATTTGCCTGCAAATTTCATGATGTCCTTTTTAATTGTTGAGTAATACTCCATTGTATAAATGTACCACATTTTCTTTGTGCATTATTTGGTTGAGGGGCATCTAGGTTGTTTCCAGGTTCTGGCTATTATGTATAATGCTGCTATGAACATAGTTGAGCAAGTGTCCTTGTGGTATGATTGAGCATTCCTTGGGTATATGCCCAAGAGTGGTATTGCTGGGTCTTGATGTAGATTGATTCCCAATTTTCTGAGAAATCATCATATTAGTTTCCAAAGTGGTTGTAAAAGTTTGCACTCCCATCAGCGTGGAGGAGTGTTCCCCTTACTCTACATTCTCTTCAACATAAGCTGTCATCAGTAGTTTTGATCTTATCCATTCTGACTGATGTAAGATGGTATCTGAGTAGTTTTGATTTGCATTTCCCTGAATACTAAGGATGTTGAGAAATTCCTTAAATGTCTTTTAGCCATTTGAGATTCTTCTGTTGAGATTTCTCTATTTAGATCTGTACCCCATTTTTTGATCGGATTGTTTAGTATTTTGGTGTCTAGTTTCTTGAGTTCTTTATATATTTTAGAGGTAAGTCCTCTATCAGATGTGGGATTGATGAAGATCTTTTCCCATTTGTAGTATGAGGGCCGGCTTGTGGGGGTTTATGACCTGCCCAATTCCCATAGCTGGCAAGTCCCAAAGAAAATCACACAGAGAATCTGCATTAATTATAAACTGATTGGCCCATTAGCTCAGGCTTCTTGTTAACTCTTATAACTCACATTAACCCATTATCCTCATCTATGATAGCCACATGTCTCAGTACCTGGACAGGTCACATTCCTCCTTCCTAGAATTCTCCTGTTCCCATCGCCTCACCTCTATTTCCTGTCTGGTTGACCTGCCTATACTTCCTACCTGGTCATTCAGCATTTATTCAAAACATGATTGACAGAATACAGACATTTCTCCTGCACTACCCATTCTGTAGGCTGCCATTTTGTCTTATTTATCATAGCCTTTGCCTTAAAGAAGCTTCTCAGTTTCAGGAGGTCCTATTTATTAATTGTTGCTTTCAATGTCTGTGTTACTGGGGTTATATTTAGGAAGTGGTCTCCTGTGCCCATGTGTTCAAGGGTACTTCCCACTTACTCTTCAATGAGGTTCAGTGTGGGTGGATTTATGTTGAGGTCTTTGACCCATTTGGATTTGAGTTTTGTGCATGGGGTTAGATATGAATCTATTTGTATTCTTCTACATATTGCCATTCAGTTATGCCAGCACCATTTATTGAAAAGGTTTTCTTTTTCCATTGTACAATTTTGACTTCATTGTCAAATATCAGGTGCTTTTTGTCCCAGCTGCCCTGCTAGCTTATATCTGAAATAATCACACAGGAACTGTATTCATTTAAACACTGCCTGTCCCATCAGCTCCTACTCTCAACAGAGGAATCTAAAATGGATGAAAGACACTTAAGGAAATGTTCAACATCCTTTGTCATCAGAGAAATGCAAATCAAAACAACTCTGAGATTCCATCTTACACCTGTAAGAATGGCCAAGATCAAAAACACTGATGACAACTTATGCTGGAGAGGTTGTGGGGAAAAGGAAACACTTCTGCATTGCTGGTGGGAATGCAAGCTGGTACAACTCCTTTGGATGTCAGTGTGGCAATTTCTCAGAAAATTAGGAAACAACCTTCCTCAAGACCCAGTAATACCACTTTTGGGTATCTATCCAAAGGATGCTCAATCGTGCCACAAGGACATGTGCTCAACTATGTTCATAGCAGCTTTGTTTGTCATAGCCAGGACCTGGAAACAACCTAAATGCCCCTCGACCGAAGAATGGATAAGGAAAATGTGGTACATTTACAAAATGGAGTACTACACAGCTGGGAAAAAACCCAACATCTTAAATTTTGCAGGAGAATGAACGGAGCTAGAAAACATTATTTTGAGTGAGGTAACCAAGACCCAGAAAGACAATTATCACATGTACTTTCTCATAGGTGGTTTTTAAATATAAAGCAAAAAAAAACCCAAGCCTACAAACCACAATCACAGAGAACTTAGACAACAATGAGGACACTAAGAGAGACTTGCATAGATCTAATCTACATGGGAAGTATCAAAAGACAAGATCTCCTGAGTAAACTGGGAGCATGGGGACCTTGGGGGAGGGTTTCAGGGAGGAGGAGAGAGGCAGGGAGGGAAGCAGAGAAAAATGTAGAGCTTAATAAAAATCAATTAAAAAAAGCCAGAGGTAGGGACATAAGCCAGTATCTGCAGAGCTTATGGTCTAGATCAGGTGGATCATAGAATCTCACAGGTGAGCCCATCTAGTCAAACTGGGCATCCCTGGGTCACTGAAAATCTCTCTCAAAAAATAAGGTGAAGAGTGATTAAGAAGAATACCAGGAACCAAGTTCTCACCCTTAAGTGTGTATTAATAAGAATGGACACCAATAAAAAAACCAAAAGATTGGATGTCTTAAAACAATTCTGGGCAATCAGAGGACTGCAATATGGAAGATGTACAATAGAGTACCTGATAATTCAGGGAGGTCAGGGAAGCAAGGGTTTGTAAAGGTGAAGTGTAGGAAAGAGAAGTAGTTTTGAAACATCCTTGGCTACAAGAAGCAATGAAAAAAGGACATCATCCTGTAGTTGAAGAGAAACGGAACCAACAGATGTACTCACTGAAGTATCTTTTGTGTGTAAGGTCATGTGGCCCTTGTACATTTTTGTGGTCTTTAAAGGAGTATAGGATCCTTACCTGCCATATGTATGTGTACATCAAAGCTCTCCCTTCAAGCTAATCTGACTCCATTAATGTTTCACTGCCTCCATCTTTATCCGGACAGCATTCACAGTTGATATGCTGTCCAATCTGGCTATGCTCTGTTTCTTTTCTGGGCTTGTTCATCAGGTGAAATTGAAAACATTTGAATATGATGGTAGATTTGGCTCTCATTCCTTAATAATGCTCTAGCAAGGTTCCCCCTCCTTCATCTTTGAAGCTATGCCATTAGGAGTATACCCTGAGTTTATTTACTATTTAGGCAGGGTTCCACTCTATAGTCCTAGCTGAACTCCTAGTCGGTCTTCGTCTCACAGACTCTGGCTGGCTGGCCTCTCCTGGGCAGGGATTAGAAGCCATGTTCTACCATGCCCTTGCTCTCTTTATTTTCTTTGTCCTCCAGCTCCCTCAATTTTAAAGGCGACTTCAGTCTTCTCTTAACTATTGTGAAGATCATCACATTGAATATGCTAGAGTACGTACCTTTAATATATTTTTCTGTAGAACACAGTTGGGTTTGCATGTTTCCAGACCAATCTGACCACTTACACTTTCGACTTCTCGGGCACTCGTAATTCATTTCAAACACTTAGTGGTCTTATTAGGGATGTCATCTGTCTTGAAATTTGTTCCCCATCACATTCTGGAATGAAAAAAATGTGTAGATAAACAGCAAATGTGACTTTGAAAGCTCAACAGTTTGTGTTACCACAAAAGTAGGGTTTTTTTTCTACAAATGGGAAGCGTTCTTCCGAGTTTGTCTAGGATACTGCCACGTGCTAATCCTCCATCCTTCAACATAGTCATGGCTCTTGTGTCACATACCAACATGGTCCTTGTTGGGTTCAGGGGGGTCACGCAAAGATGGGGACAGACCACCAAAGTCTAATAAAGAAGAAGCAAGCTTTATTCCAGAGACCAGAATCCAGGAAAAAATTAAAAAATAAAATAAAAAATCTCCATGGGGCACAAAAAGCTTATCAGCTAGCTGAGACCACAGCCAGAGATGGCTTCTGTGAGGCTGTGGCAAGGGCTGGTTTCTGAACCCACCTTTTTATATAGAGGCACCAAGCATTAGGTCTGAACAAAGGAATTTTTATAATCTCAAGGTAAAACTCAGATACAGAGTGCCTTACTTTACAATCTCCATTAACAGAGTCTTTCAGTTGAACTAGTGACTTAATCTATTGTCTTCCTTGTACTTTCAGGTGGTGTTTACCGAGGCCCTGTGGTCTCCCCCTTTGATGCTTCCAGTTTCACATAGCAGGGATAATGTGTAACCCAGAGGTCAAATATCTATTTCCTAAACGTTGACTCAGCTCATATCTGTAGGCCAGTTCTCAGTTTGCAGAGAGATGCTTTGGCCTTTTGAATAGAGCTATGTATGGGTTGTAAAGCGGAGTAACCCACTGTTAATAGTTAATCCTCAAGCTGATGAGAAAGCTGCTGATAGTCTGTTCTCATTCTCCTAGGCATGTGTATATTGGTTTTTCGAGACAGGGTTTCTCTGTAGCTGTGTAGCCTGTCCTGGAACTTGCTCCATAGACCAGGTTGGCCTCGAACTCACAGAGATCCATCTGCCTCTGCCTCCTGAGTGCCAGGATTAAAGGCCTTCGCCACCACTGCCTGGTTTATATTTTTATATTCTTATTCTTGGACCCTTCAGTCCTCAATAATATTTTCTTGTGTAAATAGCATGGACACTGAACCATGGAAGGGCCTGGCACATGTGGTTCTCTGAAAGCTGTGATGTTAAGTACTCTCATTTTAAACCAGCCAAACCAATTCTCTAGTTCAGTCTTGTCAAATTTATCATAGTCCCACCGTCTCACAGCGAGGTGGAATCCTACTCCAGAGTCTCACGCAAAGCGTATTCAGAGCAGTTATGTCTCGATCTTTTTTTGTTGTTTGTTTTGCTTTGTTTTTGGAGACAGGGTTCCTGTATGTGACAGCCCTGGTTGTACTGGAACTCACTCACTCTGTAGACCAGGCTGGCCATAAACTCACAGAGAGCCGCCTGCCTCTGCCTACCAAGTGCTGGGATTAAAGGCGTGCGCCACCACGGCCTGGCGTCTTGATCTAATTTTATTCAAATTCTGTACTTTAAATTTAGGCTCGTCTGTATACTTCATAGGAGAGAAAATAAATTACACGAAGAACCCGGAAGTAACTTTTTTTTTTTTTTTTTGAGACAGGGTTTCTCGGTACCTTTGGAGCCTGCCCTAGAACTCAATCTGTAGACCAAACTGGCTTCAAGCTCTCCTCTGCCTCCCTAGTGCTGGGATTAAAGGCGTGCGCCATCACCACGTCAGGGAGCCTCCCCTTTAAGCGGGCACACCGTGGGAACTCCCACAAACCACAGGGCTCAGTTCCCAGATGGGCTGCTCAAGTTGCATGCTGGGATTTCTCAGAAGTAAAGGCCTCCAGAATTTCTGTCAATCGGGACTACATTTCCCAGGAGCCACCGTGCTGGGCTTAGAACATCAACTTCCGGTGTCCAGGTTGAGACACCAGGGACGGTCAGAACTTTCTGGTAGGAGGAAGAAGTTGTCGTTTGTGTAATTCTCCTGTGAGTAAGGCGGGAGCCAGCGGGCTGGGTGTGAACGGTGGTGTGGGGTGGGTGGATGGTGATGTGTGCGAGTGTGTAGGGATGGTGGTGTGTGTACGTGTGTGGTGTGGTGCGTGTGCGTGCGTGCGTGTGCGTTTACACACCTCGAGCTCTCCGATTGTCCGTGTCACTGTGCCAGTCGGTTCTGCTCCTGCTTTCCCTCACGGCCACAGCGGCAGAGGCAGAGGACCAGGCTGCGGTGATGAGCGGTCAGGGACGGAGTCTGATGGGGAGCTGCCCCTGAGGTCCAGACTGGAGCGCGGGGCGCGCATTTGAGGCCGGAGGCGCCTCCCGGGGTCGCCTAGGAGCGCAGCTACTTGTTGAGTCCGTAACTTTCTCAGCGCTCCAGCCGCCGTGAGTGTCGTGGGAGGTGAAGGAAAGCGCTCGCTAGGATGTGTCACTAGGACGTGCAGTCTGGGATCTCGTGCTTGCTCAGGCTGCCCGCGTCGGCCGGCGTTCACAAGGAGGGCCCGGAGGAGAGTGCGGGCATCGTCGCTACACATGTAAACAAAATAAGTAAATAAATCTTAAAAAAAAAAAAAAACCTTCAGAGGTTAGCTTTAGCGCTTTCAATCCCTGATTTGCTAAATCGCTGTTTCGATGACATCACATTTGGGTGGCCTTTGATCTTATAAGGCCTTGCTTTCAAAGCAGGGAAGAATGGAGGTGGTAACGATTTCTGCTCACGCCTGAGGATTTTGGGAATGGGAAAAGGACAGCACAAAATTTTGCCATCTTTGAGACCTAGTAATTGTTAGGGTGTCTGTGTATGGAAACGGGTAATAATTGGCCAGATCTAGATGTGCAGTGCTGTGGTTGAACGTGGGGATGCGGCTCTGCGGTATCTCAGAGTCTTGGTTCTGCCTTTCTCTGGGTCTCTAGGCTTGTCATGTGCCTCCGAATGACAGCTGTAAAGCCTGTTGGTGCAGTGCCAGCCGTATAGTAAGGACCTAATGTGTTTAGTTGTCGCTCTCTGTGGTCGTTTTGAGTTCATTCTCTTCAGTTTTCTGCAGTGCAAAGGCGTGTTAGAAATAATGGGGTTACTGACTGTATTTTTATAAAAATGACTAATAAAAGGTAAACTTTATGGTGTACACTTCAAATGAGTACCTGAGAGGCAGAAGCAGGTGGATGTCTGTATTTCATGGTCATTTTAGCCATACAGTCAGTTCCAGCTTAGCTGGGCTACACAGTGAACCCGGTCTCAAAAACAATGATGAGGTAAAGAAAATGAACTAACGCAGAACAGTATTTTTTTTTTAAGATGAAATTTCTCGTATTGTGTACAGCGTGGTCATTTGGAGTCTTCGTGTCCTTTGGGATGACTAAATCTGCCTGTCATGTTTTTGTAGCGGACACACTCAACGTATACTCTCCGAGTTTTTCAAAGCCCCTGGTCATAGCCGCGGTGCTGCACGAGGCATCTGGAACTTGTGTTGTGCAGCTGACATTGTGTATCCTTGGTCAGCATCTTCCCAACTCCCTTCCGGGTCTGCATCTCCCACTCTCAACCATGGTGTTGCACATCCAGCCTCAGCCGCTCAGGCCCCATGACCCACCATTGTACCTGTTCCTGTGAGATAACGGCTTCAGATTCTGCATGAGTGAGATGGTGCTGTATTTTGGTTTAAAGGTTAGTTATTATTCAGAATTCTGCGTGTAGGGTTATGTGCACATGAGCGCTGGTGCCCGCAGAGACCAGATGGTTAGGATCTACTGGAGCTGGAGTTACAGGCATTGGGAGCTGTCGGGGAACTGAACTCCTGACCTCTGGAGAAGCCAAACCAGCTCTCAGCCGCTGAGCCTTCTCTCCAGCCCCGGCGTTTATCTTTTGTCTTTAGCTCATTTCTCTCATGTTCCCCCATGCTCTCCATATTGTAGTAAATGGTTGGACATCTTTCCACTGTGTCCGTGACCCTCAATCTCGATTTGCTTTGTCCACTCATCTCTTGGTGGGGTTGTGTATCACAGCTCTGCAGGAATAAATGTGGGAGTATAAGTGTCACTTGGAGACACTGATTGTATTTCCCTTGTGTCTCTACTCAGCATTGTCATCCATGGACCGTTTGTAAGTTTTATTCATAATTGCTTTGGCCTACAGCATGCTGTTTTCTACAATGACTGTATTAATTTGCATTTCCTCCAATAATGTGCTGTTTCCACTTCATTGTACTCATTATGCTATCTTGCTGATATGGTCACTTTAAAAATTTTATTTAGTTTTTTTTCATATTTGTGAGTGTTTTCCCTAGACAACTGAGGTGCAGCATGTACTTGCCCAGAAGAGGGCGTCAGATCTCCTGAAAGTGGAGTTAGGGATGGTTGTGAGTCACCACCGGGGTGCTGGGAATCGAAGCCCCATCCTCCGCAAGAGTATTAAATACTCTAAACCACGAATCCACCTCTTTCTCCAGCCCCCTGGTAACTGACACTTTTTCAGGCTCGAGGAGGCCTCTCAAATGTGTACCTGTGCTTCTTTTTCCTGGACCACTAGTAGGTCACCTTGGTGTTCCAGGGAGGAAACGTCTTTTCTGTGTGCTTGTGTTGGCGTTTAGACGTTAACTCCACGTCAGATGTGTAATTTGAAAGTTCTTTCTCCCTTTCTCTCGATTATCTAGATTATGGTTTCCTCTGCTGTGCAAAGCTTTTAGTTTGATATTAATGCCATTTGCCCGTTTTGCTTTTGTCCCTTGTGTTTTTGTAGTAACACCCCAAACGTCCAGTCTCATGGAGACTTTCCTCTGTGTATTTTCTATAGTCCAGTGTCATGGAGACTTTTCTCTGTGTATTTTCTATAGTCCAGTGTCATGGAGACTTTCCTCTGTGTATTTTCTATAGTCCAGTCTCATGGAGACTTTCCTCTGTGTATTTTCTATAGTCCAGTGTCATGGAGACTTTCCTCTGTGTATTTTCTATAGTCCAGTCTCATGGAGACTTTCCTCTGTGTATTTTCTATAGTCCAGTGTCATGGAGGTTTTCCTCTGTGTATTTTTCTAGTAGTTTTAGTTTCAGTTCATAAATTCCAATCTGTTTTGAGCTGACTTTGCATGTGGTGTCACTAAAGGTCTGGCGTCCTTCTCCTGAATGGTAATGCTCAGTTTTGCTAGCACCACTCACTAGAGAGGCTGTCCTGGAACTTCTGGAACTGTGAGCAAGCCTCTGCCTCTGCCTCCCCAGTGCTGGCAATATAGACTTAAGCTACCACATCCAGCTGGACTTCCTGTACTTTTATTTGTGGCCTTTGGGGTCACACACTTCATGAAGCACAGTCATAAACGTCATGAGGTCACACTCTAAACTATCACAGAAATGTATCAGTGGGGGCTGGGGCGAAGGCTCACTGTGTACGGTGCTCACAGGCCTGAAACTATGCGGTGCCAGATGCAGCTGTGCACGTCTCCAATCCCAGCCCTCCTATTGTAAGATGGGAGGTGGAGCCAAGAGCACCCTGAAAGGCTAGCTAGCCTGTTGTATGCAGAGGCACAAGGGAAGGAAAGATAAAATGAAAATTTGTCTATGAATTTTGTGGGGGGATAAAAAATATATGATTTCATTATATTACCACACCGTGTACTTGAGAGTTGGGCATGGTGGTGTATGCCTGCGATCTCAGCATGGGAGTTGAAGGAAGGAGTAAGAGTTGAGGACAGTCAGGGATATCCAATGCTCTGCCCCAAACAATTAAACAAACATCCAAAAGGATATGGAAAAAACCTGTAGAACTAGAGCACTCATTCCCCATTTGGTAATGCTCTTCCCTAGGCCAACATTTTAGGGAGTTTGAGGTTGTATGGGCTGTGCAGATCTTGTGAGTACAGCTTGAATGCAGCTGAACATTGTACAGAGCACAAGATAGTTCCCACAGTGCAGAACAACAATTGTATCAGCACAAGATAGTTCTCACAGCCCAGCACACAATCATGTATCAGCATAAGATAGTTCCCACACACCAACACACCACAATCATGTGTCAGCACAAGATAGTTCCCACAGCCCAGCACACAATCATTGTGTCAGCACAAGATAGTCCTCACAGCCCAACACACAACAATTGTGTCAACACAAGATAGTCCTCCCACACCTCAACACAAAATAATTGTGTCAGCACAAGATAGTCCTCCCACACCCCAACATACAATCATTGTGTCAGCATGGTGAGGTTGAGAAACTGAATTCTAGAATTTAAAGACTTATGACATCTTGAATTTCTTGTGTGTGTGTGTGTGTAAAATATCTCATAATTATTCAAAATAGGGAACAATTCACATTCATGTCCTTTGATATCATATTTTTCAGCTAATTATCTTCATCAGGATTCATGGTTATTGGTACAACATAAGCCATGACCATAGATGAGTGAAGGTTCTCAGGAAAGTGCTCCATGGTGTAGGATTCCATTTACTAAAAGTGGGTCCAGACTGCTGAGCACTGCACTGCAGACCTCCTGCCCCTCCAGCCTTGCTGTGCCTCACTCAGCCCTGAGTTTCCAAAGGACGTACAGTTTAAATGCTGTCAGCCCTGTCAGCCCTGAAGGTGGGGTTCCAGTAGGAAGACCTGCTCAGTGGGAGGAGGGACCCCGTCTAGGGCTAGCTGGAGCTCAGGATGGAAGACGGGATCCTTCTGCCGACATCTTCTGGAGGAACGTCAAGGCAGATGGGCTTTTGCTCCGCACGTCCACGTTGAGCCCTTGCACAGTGGTTGTCCGGGGTTAGGACAGACTCAGCTTTGTGTAGACTCCTGTCTGCTTCTGATTTGTGTGTGGGAGGCCATGAGCCGTGGGAGAGGAGTGTGAGTGGGGATGCTTGAGAATAAAAGTAGTTGATGAAATCATGGTGTCATAAGTGAGTCTGGGAACATCAAGTGACAATCCTATGAAAGGCTTTCTTTTTGTCCCCCAGGGAGGATCCTGAAGAAGAATGGCCAGCTCTGGTTCTCAGGACGTGGTCTGTGTAAGTTGTCATTCTCTCTACACAGGCGGCTTCCAGGTTAGATGACTCTTTGCTGTCTTTCTCTTGTGAAGCTTCCCAAGGACCCGAAATCCTCCAGCCCCGTCTGCCCCGTTACAGTGGAAGTCATAGCACTTCCTGTCTGGCCTCTTTCCGGCTGCTTCTGCAGTTTTCTCTGAGTGCATCCCTGCACACCTGCTCTCTCCTGTCTGTGGTCAGGGAGGACTGTTGCTGCAGAGGGGCCACAGTCCCACAGGGAATCAGGGTCTTTGGGGGTTTCAGACACTGAGGTGATGGTCTCCTTTGAGTGCACTGGGGATCCTGATTGACATCTTTGGTGTTTTCAGGCTGATGACACAGGGTTTGAGAGTGAATGGCCTCAGTGCATGTGTGTGACGAGGTGACCTGCTTGAGGGACTTCAAGAGAGAGTTCAGGGATGAGAGGGAAGGTCATCCAGGCTGTGCCTGGGAGGGGACTGAAGTCTTCGGAGTTCAGGGAGACCTGAGACACATGTGCCATCTTGAGTCCTTTCCCTTTTCTTTTTCCATCTTGAACGCTTCCCTAATCTCACTCTACTTGTGTTTGTGGTTTCAGGGGTCAGTGACGTTTAGGGATGTAGCTGTTGACTTCTCTCAGGAGGAGTGGGCCTGCCTGGATGCTGCTCAGAGGGTCTTATACAGGGACATGATGTTGGAGACCTATAGCAACCTCATCACAGTGGGTAAGGTCATCTAAACTCTTGGCTTTTCTCCCTCTGAATGAGTAGACAGGCCATCTTTCCTGTGGTAGCTGAAGCTGGGCCTGGTGGCCCGTGCCTGTCATTCCTTCACTCAGAAGGCTGAGGCAAAAATGATTGCTGTGAGTTCAAGGTCACCCTCAGATACATGGTGAAGTTCCAGTGTAGCCTAGTCTACAAGCCTTGTTTCAAATAAAACAAAATATAAACAAAATGAAATAAATAAGGAGATAAATCAATATCTAGAATTAGTGGCTAGTGAGATAGGTTGTTGATTAAGGGAGCTGAATCCTCTTTCTGAGGACCCAGGTTCAATTTTCAGCTCCACAATGTGGCTCACAACCTCTGTAACTCCAGTTCCAGGGACCTGATGCCGTCTGGCCTCCATGGTCATCATGCGTGCATGTGGTGCTCAGACATACATGCAGACACTTACATGCACATAAAAGAAATTGAAGTCAATATAATTTTAAGAGGGAGCTGAGCGCCTCCTTCTTCCCAAAGGAATTTTGTGAGGTTTGTTGGGTTGAAAATAGGAGCTTCCTGAAGCACCTGCCTTTTGTCCACACCTTGGAGATCCCCTCAGAGTGGTCTGGGTTCAATGAGAGACCCTATCTCAAAAACCAAAGTAGGGAGCAATCAAAGAGGACACCTCATACTGCTCTCTGGCCTGTACACAGACCCATGCATGCATGCCTACCCACACTTGTGCACACACCTTCATTAAAACATACATACACTATGCATGCATGCATACAGAAATACAAGCGTCTTTACGATCTACTTACTAATGAATCAATGAAATCGATTCAGAACAGAAGTTTACACAGTCTATTTCCTTCTCTGAACACTTCCTTTACTTGCTTTAGTTTTACGGTGTGATGTTTGTCTCTTTCATTGAGCAAATCTGTAAGAATAGGGTGTAAATGTGAAAGAAGGCAGCATAGATAATGATGGGCCTGTGACTCTAGTCCAGCATTACCTAGCATACTCAGGACCCTAGTTTAATAAAATTTAAAAAATGATTTTGTGTTACTGTGTGAGTCAACATTGAAATAGTTTAATATAGTATTTAATCTTAGTAGTAACCCTATCCAATACATATCATCAACTCAATCTAAATTATTTTCATTCTTAATTCTTTTTTTTTTTTTTTTTTTTTTTGAGGACAAGTCTCATGTAGCTCAGGGTGGCTTTGGATTGGCTATGAAACTATGGTGTGGGAAGTCCTTTTGTATATGTGTTGCTTTTATTAGTTAGTGAATAAAGAAGCTGCTTTTGGCCAATGGCTTAACAGAACATAGCCAGGCTGGAAGATATATATCTATATCTATATATCTGTATCTATATATAGATACAGATATATAAGATAGATATAGATATATAGATAGCCAGAGCCAAAGTGAGAGCCAGAGCCAGAGAGAGTAGGTGGTGTTAAGGAGACACCATGTAGCCGCCAGAGGTGCTAGGTGGAACCTTGCCGGTAGGCCACAAACTTCATGGCAAAATATAAAATAATGGAAATGGGTTAATTATAGATGTAAGAGCTAGCTAGCAATATGCTTAAGCTATTAGACAAACAGTATTGCAAATAGTTTCTGCGTGATTATTTCGGGAGTCTGAGCAGCTGGGAAATGAACAAGCAGCTTCTGCTAACAAATTGGCACCCAATGTGGGAATCTTGCCAATGGGCCATAAGCCTGTGCTAAAAATATAACCTAATGGAAATGGGTTAATTCTAGATGTAAGAGCCAGCTAGCAATACTCTTAAGCTATTGACCAAAGAGTATTGCAAATAATATAGTTTCTGTGTGATTATTTCGGGAGTCTGGGCGGCTGGGAAATAAACAAGCAGCTTCCACCAGCAAAACTAAGGCTGGCTTTGAACATCTTTACTCTCTTCCATTCCTCAAGTCTTGTGTTTCAAGTCTGTGCCTCCATGCCCAGTTTTTAGATGGGAACATTGCACATAGAATCTTATGGGACTTGCCTAAATAGATGGCCTTATTAGTGAGCTGCAGAGATGGGATTTACCTTAGACAATGTAGCCTAAGGGTTCATGTTCTCACCTACTCTATATACTTTCCTCTTAAGTACAAGCTCCTATCTGCATTTAAATGAGATTAAAACCCTTTTCTGAAACAGCTGGTTTCTCACCCAGGTTCTCCTTCTCTGAAGTCTTTCCTCAGCATTAGTTGGGCTCTTTATTCTGTTTTTCCAAGACAAGGGTCCTGCTCTGCAGCACTGACTGGCCTGCTCCTTCCCCCAGCTGCTGGGCTTTCAGGATGATCCACCATGTGAGCCTGTATAGAACTTTATAATAAATATGTCTACATCTTTAAAAATTTATACTGGCAGCTCATTGTACCACACACCCTTCATCTCAGCAGGATTAAGGCAGGCAGATCAAGGAAGTTCAAAGCCAGCCTGGTCTACATATTGAGTTCCAGGACATCCTGGGATAACTAGAGGGACCAAGTCTTAAAGGAAAAGTCTCCACATGTGTCATTTTTTTCTTTCTTTTAAGTGGGAAGTTCCATTTCCAAACCCGATCTGATCACCTTACTGGAGCAGGAGAGAGAGCCCTGGATGGCTGTGACGGGAGAAGCAGACAGGCCCAGCCCAGGTGAGTAAGGAAGGCAGGGCTGCAGCATTGCCATCTCAGTGTGTGGCCGGAGAGGTCCCCACGCCTGACCCGGGGTTGACACACTTCCTTCAGAGCGCCAGGGCCTGTGGGAGACCATGCCTGAGACCTGGGAAGGAAGTCAAGGTCATAGCAAAAGCTGCCACAGGGGCTGCTGGTTCATGAGTCACTAAGTTGTTCTCCCCTCTTCCCTCGTACTGGAGCAGTTACCTTCTTTCTGTCATTTTGAATGTTGTGTGTGTGTGTGTGTGTGTGTACAGGTACCCAAAGGGGCCATAAGAGAGTGTCAGATCCCTTGGGGCTGGTACTTGAACCCAGGTCCTCTGTAAGAGCAGTCAGTGCCTTTGACTACTGATCCAATAGTTAAACACTTTGAACACTAGTTAATGCAGTAACACAGTGAGGCAAAGCAAACATTTTAATTCTGTGTCTTCATAGACCCTCTAAACAAGGTGTGACGTGTAGCCTATGCTTCTCACTGCTGCACTGGGGAGGTAGAAGAGGCAGATCCCTTGTTTTCCTGGCAACTCCACCTATTTTACTTGACCAGCTCCCAGCTAATGAGAGAGTATCACCGCCTGGGGGCGCCCAGCCTCCAGCAGCACTTTTTTTTTTTTTTAATTTGAGGGAGTTAAGGGAAAATGACAGTCACACTGTGTCTTCATGACTTTTCTCTATTCTCTATTCTTTTATGTTTTCTCTGTGTTCTTTCTACTGTATACTTTTTTTCTGTAGCTTATATATTTCCAGGCAATATCGGAATTACAGTGTGATTACGTTCTGTTTTCCAGTGGACGACTCGAGCGAACGCAGAACAAACAGAAAACAGTGCGCTTTCCATCTCCCTCACATGGTTAACCGTGCACACACACCAGTGAGACACAGATTGTCCCCAGAACCCACGTGCATTCCCCCTTTTGTTAGAGTAGATTCCCCCACAGATTATATGCTGCTTCTGGCTTCACCTCCCTCTGCTCCTCCCAGTTCCTCCCCACTTCACCTCCTACTGGATCTACTCCACAAGCTTGCTTCTAAGGGACGGCAATAAAATACAATATAGTAAAACAGGCTAAAACAGAACTAGCACGTTGGAGTTGGACAAAATAAACAAATAGAAGGCATACCACCCAAGAGAAGGCACAAGAAACAGAAACACACTTGTTTACACACTTATGAATCCCACACAAATACTGAACTGGAGGCCCTAATAAACTTATGCAGAAAGCACCTGGCGCTGCTTGGGTGGGGCAGACCCTGAGCGTGCTGAATCCTGAGGTAGATTGGTTCTCATCTTCTGGGGAACCTCCACATGACTTCCGTTGGAGCTGGCAGGTTTCTACTCCCCAGGCTCCTCAGCATGAGCAGTCACTTGTTTTGTTGATCTTAGCCGTTCTGACAGGTGTGTGAAAGCTCAAAGCAGTTTTTATTTGCATTTCTTTGATGCCCAAGGATATTGTACATTTCTTTGTTTCTCAGCCATTTGAGTTTCCTTTTTGAGAATGCTCTGTTTAGATATTGACTCCATTTTTAAGTTGGGTTATTTGTTTTATTGATATCTAGTTTTTACCTAGTCGATAGATTTTATGTACTCTATGGAATAAGTATGGATAGGTTGGACAGTCTTGTCTTGTTCCCCATTTTAATGGCGTTGCTTTGAGTTTCTTTCCATATAAATTGATGATGGCTATACACTTGACTGCATACTACCTTTATTATGTGTCCTTTGTATCCCTAATTTTTCCAGAACTTTTATCATGAAGTGGTGTTGAATTTTGTCACAGACCTTTTCTGTGTCTAATGAGATGATCCTGTGGCTTTTGTCTTTCTGTTTGTTTCTATGGTGGATTACATTTGCTCATTTATGTATGTGAAACCATCCCTGCATCTCTGGGCGGAAGCTTACTTGATTATGATGGGTGGTCTTTTTGATGTTTTCTTGGATTTGGTTTGCAAGTGTTTTATTTAAAAAATTTCATCTGTGTTCATCAGTGAAATTGGTCAGTTACTCTCTTTGTTGGGTCTTTATGTGGTTTGGGTATTGTGGTTCCTTTTACCTTGAAAAAAGAATTGGGTAACATTCCTTCTCTTTCTCTTTTGAGGAATAATTTGGGGAATATTGGCCTGAACTCGTCTTTGGAAGTCTGGTAAAATTGTGTGCTAAAACTGCCCTGCTCTGGACTTTGTTTGGTTGGAGATTTAATTACTGACTGCATTTCACCACGAGTTATAGGTCTGTTCAAATTATTTATCTAGTCTTGATTTAACTTTGGTAAGTGGTATTTGAAAAAATTACCAATTTCTTTTAATCTTCCAATTTTTTTTGAGTATAGACTTTTAAAGTATGTCCTTATGATTCTCTGAATTTCCTTGGTGTCTGCTAAGTTTTTATTGCGGTAAAGAGACACTATAACCATGGTAGCTCTTAGAAAGGAAAACATTTAACTGGAGCTGTTTTACAGTTTAGAAGTTTAGTCTGTTATCTTCATGGCGGGCAGCATGGTTGTGTGCAGGCAGAGATTGTGCTGTAGAAGAAACTGCTTTCTGTATCTTGGTCCACAGGTAGCAGTGATGAGCGCCTAGGCCTGACTTGAGCTTCAGAGACCTCAAAGCCCACCCCCAGTGACGCACTTCCTGTATCAGGGCCATACCTCCTCATAGTGCCACTCCCTATGACCAAGCATTCAAACACGTGAGTCTGTGGAGCTCTTTCCTACTCAGACCACCACAGTGTCTGTTGATATTTCTTTGTTTCACCTCTAATTTTCTTCTTTTGTATCTTTTTCCCTTTTGGTTATTTTGGTTAAGGTTTATCAGTCTGACTGGTTTTCTCATAGAACCAACTTTCTGTTATATTGATTCTTTGTATTTTTTTGTTGTTGTTGTTGTCTCTGTTTTACTGATTTCAGTCCTGAATCTAATTATTTATTGATGTCTATCCTTTTGGGTGTAAATTTGTCCTTTTGTTCTAGAGCTTTCAGGTATAGTGTTAAGCTGATAGCATGAGATTGCTCCAATTTCTTATAGCCATACATGCTGCCATGCAATTGCCTCTTAGAACAGCCTTTATGTGTCCTATAAGTTTGGGTGTGTTGTGTCTTCGTTTTCATTCATTTCTAGGAAGAGTTTTAATTTTCTCAATAACTGTTTTGATCCATTTTTTTATTCAATATTGAGTTGTTTGGTTTTGTAAGTTTGTATGTTTTCTGTTGTTTCTGGTGGTTAGACAGATTGCAAGATGGTATTTGAATTTTCTTGTGTCTGTTGAGACTTGCTTTGTGTCCAAGTACGTGGTTAGTCTTGGAGAAAGCTCGATGATGTGCTGAGAAGAAGATACATTTCCTTTTGTATTTCTGTAAAATGTTCTGTAAATATTGGCAAGAGTGGGGTATTGCAGCCTCCCACTATCAGTGTGTGAGGGTCAACATGTGATTTAAACTGTGGTATTCTTTCTTTTGTGTTGGGGAATATTATTTTCAGGTGTGTAACTTTAGATTATGCTGCATTTGTTGAACTCTGAAGCTTTGTTGCTGTGCCAGGTGAGATGAATGGCCATTAGTAAGGGATTAGCAAGCATAGGCCGGGTTGGAAGGCAGAAAGAGAACTGAGAAGGAAGAGAAAGAGGAGCCAGAGAACAAGGAGAGGAGGACATCAGGGTCAGCCACCCAGCCAGTCATGGAGTAAGGAGGAAAGAAAGGTATATAGGACCAGAAAGATAAAGGCCCAGAGGTAAAAGGTAGTCAGGGTGATTTAAGTTAAGAAAAGCTGGCAAGAGATGAGCCAAGCTAGGGCCAGGCATTCATAACTAAGAATAAGCCTCCGTGTGTGATTTATTTGGGAGCTGGGTGTCACACAGTACTTTTATGGACTTACTGTCCTGTGTTTGGCGCATAGATGTGGCTTGATTCTTCTTTTGGTAAGCCTGTAGTCTCTGTCCCATCTGTTCTGTTTAGTTTTGGTTTGAAGTCTGTTTTGTCAGATACTAAAATATCTACACCAGCTTGCTTCTTAGGTCCATTTGCTTGGAATTAGAAGATATTTTTCCATTCTTTTACCGTGACATGATGTCTGGCCTTAGTGTTCAGGTGATTCTTGGGTAGAGCAGAGGGACAGATCCTGTTTCTACATCCATCCTGTCAGTCTCTGTCTGTTTACTGGGGGAACTGATAATGTTGTTGAGAGATACAGTGAGAAGTGTTTGTTGACTCCCATCATTTTGTTGTGGTGTGCGTGTTTTTCTCTTGATTTGGTGGTCTGGATCTGTAGATAGATACTGCTTAAATTTGTTGTATTTATCATGGATTGTCTTGCTTTCTCTGTCTTTGGTGATGGAAGGTTTGGATGGTTCTGATATCTAGGCTGGCATCTGTATGGATGGTTATGGTATCTAGGCTGGCATCTGTATGGATGGTTATGATATCTAGGCTGGCATCTGTATGGATGGTTATGATATCTAGGCTGGCATCTGTAGTCTCTCAGATTCTGTAACACCTATCTAGTGCCTTGACTTTTAAAGTCTCCATTGAGAAACCAGGTGTTATTCTAATATGTCTGCCTTTATATGTTACTTGGTCTGTTTCCTTTGCAGCTTTTAATATTCTTCCATTGTTCTGTACATTTAGTGATTTAATTATTATGTGCCCAGGTATTTTCTTCTCTGGTCTAGTCTATATGGTGTTCTGTATGCTTCCTTTACTTTAACAGGCATCTTATTCTTCAAGTTAGGGGAATTTTCCTCTGTGATTTTTGTTGAAAATACTTTGTGTCTTTGACTTGGGTTTCTTCTCTTTTCTCTATTCTTATTCCTAGATTTGATCTTTTTATGGTGTGGTAGATTACCTGAGTGTTTTGTGCTGGAATGTTTTTAGCTTTACCATTTTCTTTCACGGAGGTATCCATTTCTTCTATCATGTCTTCAATGCCTGAGATTCTGTCTTCTATCTCTTGATTCCTGTTGGTGAGACTTGCCTCTGAGGTTCCTGTTTCAATTCTTAAACTTTTCCTTTCCAGATTTCCCTCAGTTTGAGTTTTTCTTATTGATTCTGTTTGTACTTTCAGGTCTTGAATTGTTTGATTCATTTCCTTCTACTGTTTGTGTTTTCATAGATTTCTTTAAGGGGTTCATTTCTTTCCTCTTCCCTGACCTCTACCGCATTTATAAAGGTGCTGTGATGTCTTTTTCTTGTGCTTTAGCTATGTTGCAGTACTCAGGTCCTGCCGTGGTAGGGTGTAGGCTCCAGTGCCGACATACCATTATTGTCTCTCTCCTGGCATCTAGGCAGCTGGGTTTGGGAAGATTGTAATTCTAGGTGCTGGTATCCGGTCTTGCCTTTGTAGGGTGAGTGTTTTGTTCCTTGGCTTCTCTTGCCCAGTCTGGTTCTTAGGAGAGTGTGGTAACTGTGTTACCTGGTGGCAAGTTCTTGTGGGATTCGGATAGTAGGGACACTGGGGTTCCAGGTGAAATGTCTTGGGAGCTGGATAGACTAGGTAGGTGGTGTTGGATGGGTCTACAAGAGGGAGGAAAGCAGTGTTCCACTAGGATCTGCTTAGCTCCCCGGGGACTAGGGGAAGAGAGTTAGGAGAGGCCACAGCAGATGGTCGACTACAGATTTGGAGATGAAACTGGATATTGGATTTGGCGGAATAGAGGGAGAGGTGAAGATCTGTAGTTAGTCTGCCTGTTTTGGTGACTAGAGTGACCTTTTGGTTTCCAGAGAATGCCTGTTGGATTGGGGGTTGGGGTAAAACAGTAGGGATAAGAAAATTGGGAAGTGTCGATCTGCGTGATTGACTGGAGATCAGGGCAGGAATAAAGGGGAGTCCACAGCAGGTGGTGTTGCAGAATTTCCTGCTGGCCTTGTGCCAGAGAGTTAGCAGCTAGCACCAGTCCCCACTGGCCACACCTGATCTAGCTCCAGTGTTAGCATCTAGCCCTAGTTCATCCTTTGTGTTACAGGTACCTTTTGTTGCCCTATGTGAATCTTGTCTGAGAGTTTCCCAAGTATATAAAGCCTATGCAGAACTCGGTTAGGACATCCTGGAAAACTATGGTACCTCCTGAGTCAGGATTTGCATTTGGCAATGTACTTTTGAAAGCTTCCTTCAGGTGGTTTTGAGCGTATGGACACCAGCTGGCTGAAGCGTACATATGGGAAAATAAAAATGCCCTGGGCGAAGGGAAAGCGCTTCAGTCTGTGAAAGATGGTGACCCCTGTGGCCGCAAAAGGCTAAGTCAGTTCTCAAGTGTTTCTGAGTCTTGTCAAGTCAGTTCTCAAGTGTTTCTGAGTCTTCATGTCGATGGTCCACGTGTTCTGCTGCAGTGAGGCTAGGAAATTGGAATGGGTGGATAGGTGGGATAGGTAAAGGTCTGCACTTAGCTTACCTTCTTTCCTGACTGGAGATCCTCGGTGTTCTTTAAAATTGTAATGAATTCTTTCCCCATTTTTTTTTCTTTTTAGCTTGGTTTTGTTTTTCTCAAACAGTGTCTTACAGTCTAGTCCAAGATGGCCCAGAGTTCATGACCCTGTTACCTGTTACCTTGTTGCTGGGATTACAATTGTCTACCAATACCACTACATATTAATACCTCCTTTAATTTTTAAGAATTCCAAGTCCAGGGCAGGAGTTAGTGGTGCACTTCTTTAATACTCAAGAGGCAGAGGACAGTGGATCTCTGAGTTCCAGGAAAACCTGGTCTACATAGTGAGTTCTGGGACAGCCCTGTCTCAATAAAACAAAAGAAACAAACAAACAAAAGAATTCCAAGTCTAAACTAGTTTCCTTGTCATGACAGATATGTATTTTTTGTGGTCTACTCCCCCCCCCCCCTTGGTTTGGTGTGTTGTGACATTCAAATCCATTGGGAAAGACCAAAGACTTGGAGCCTATTCAAATTTAGATTGAATGGATGCATTCCTCCTACTAGCAGAAGGATAGCAGCCTTAGAACAAAGTAGCATGCTGTACACAAGCGGGGTAAGGTGGGGTTTTAAAGCAGACATCGGAAAGGTGCGCATTGCAGCCACCCATGGATTCCACAGCTGGGCAGGAGAATTGTTTTACTTCTCTTAGTTGTTTTTTTTGTTTCCTGCTATCTAGTAAGAAAAGACCATCTCACCTCTATTCCACAGTGATATGCAAGTAATTATTTTGTTTTGTTTCTTGTTTGGTTTGTTTTCTGAGAGATACACAAATTTTCCAGAAGCAAAAGCAAGGGTTAACGTTTCCTGGCCCAGTTTCCTATTATTTCACTTGCAAGGTCACTAGGATCTCCCAGGTATTCCAGAGCAGAAGGTCAGTGACCCTTAAGGGGTGTCTGTCTCCATATTAAGTTTATTTAGTCATCACAGGGGACCTGTGTAAATTATTAGTAACATCTGAACACTCTAAGGACTGGGATACAGCAGTTCATTTTTGGGCAGGCAATAATAGCACAGTGCCATCAGGTTGGGGTTGACTTTTACATATCCTCAGCTTCAAAAACCTTCATTGCAGGGTATGTGTTTCTAGTAGTATATAAAGAGACATGCAAAATTATTTCACTCTAGTTAGCTATAATCTTGTCAAGCAAACATGCCTTCCCATTTCCCATTTCTAATCTGTCCTACTTTTGTCTTTTGTGATTGCTGTTCTCCTTGCTTCTCAGCTTATCAGAAAATATGTTTGAGTGTGGCCATTCATTTAATGGTGTGTGTGTGTGTGTGTGTGTGTGTGTGTGTGTGTGTGTGTGTGTTATAGAGAAATAATGTATCCTTGCTTTCTTCTCTCTTTCAGATATGGAGTCATGTTATAAAGCTGAAACTATATCTCCAGAAAGTCATATTTATAATATAAATCTGCCCAAACAGAGCATGCAGCAATTAAATAAATCTCTTGATCTCCAGTGCTCCAGTTTTAGTAATGGTCCCAGCTATAATACATTCAAGAGCCTAGAGAGTTATCAAGGAGATGCTGATCTAAAGATTACTAACAAGGAAAAACTGCCTGCTTACACCTGCCAGACTCTTACTCACAACAGAGAAAAAGTCTATGAATGTAAAGAGTGTGGGAAGTATTTTGGTTGTAGTTCAAATCTTGTTCAACATCAGACTATTCACACTGGAGAGAAACCCTATGAATGTAAGGAATGTGGGAAAGCCTTCAGACTCCACCAGCAACTTACAAGACACCAGAAGTCTCACAGTGGTGAGAAACCTTTTGAATGTGATGAGTGTGGAAAAGCCTTTCATCTTCCCAACCTGCTTAAGTACCATAAAACCATTCATACAGGCACAAAACCATTTGAATGTGAGGACTGTGGGAAGTCCTTCAGTCGTGTCTCCACTCTTCTTCAACACAGGATCATTCATGCTGGTGTGAAACCATATGAATGTAAAGAGTGTGGGAAAACCTTTAATCGTCGCTCAAACCTCCTGCAACATCTAAAAATTCACTCTGGTGAGAGACCCTTTCAGTGTAAGGAATGTGGGAAAGCCTTCACTATTCTGGCACAGCTCACGAGGCACCAGAACATTCATACTGGAGAGAAATCATTTGAATGTCAGCAGTGTGGCAAGATATTCAGTAGTGGCTCATACCTTGCACGACACCATAGTGTTCATACCAGTGAGAAACCCTTTGAGTGTAAAGTCTGTGGGAAGGCTTTTAGGCTTCATCTATATCTTTCTGAACATATGAAAACTCACACTGATGAGAAACCTTTCAAGTGCAAGCTGTGTGGCTCAGCCTTCAGACGTAAGTACCAACTTAGTGAGCATCTGAGAATCCATACTGATGTGAAACCCTATCAGTGCCAGGAATGTGGGAAACACTTCCGTCGACGTTCAAATTTTACTGAACATCAGAGTATTCACACTGGAAAGAAACCATTTGAATGTAAGGAATGTGGGAAAGTCTTTAGACTTAATATACATCTTATTCGACATCAGAGATTTCATAGTGGTGAGAGACCTTTTGAGTGTAAAGAATGTGGAAAGACTTTTCATTTTTCCAGCCAGCTTAATTACCATAAAACCATTCATACAGTTCAAACACCTTTTGAATGTGAGGAATGTGGGAAGTCTTTCAAGCGTGTCTCCAGCCTTGTTGAACATAGGATTATTCATGCTGGTGTGAAACCATATGAATGTAAAGAGTGTGGGAAAACCTTTAATCGTCGTTCAAACCTCATGCAACATCAGAAAATTCACTCTGGTGAGAGACCCTTTCAGTGTAAGGAATGTGGAAAAGCCTTTACTGTTCTGGCACAGCTCACAAGGCACCAAAGTATTCATTCTGGAGAGAAATCATTTGCATGTGAACAGTGTGGATCAGCTTTCAGACTTCAGTACCAACTTACGCAACATCAGAGAATTCATACTGATGTAAAACCTTTTCAGTGTAAGGTATGTGGAAAGGGCTTTGTTCGTGGTACAGGCCTTAGAATTCATGAGAGAATCCACACTGGTGAGAAGCCCTTTCAGTGTAAGGAATGTGGGGAAGCCTTTCAGTATCATTACCAATTTCTTGGACATTTTAGAATTCATACTGGCAAGAATCCTTATGAATGTACACAGTGTGGGAAGTTCTTTACTCGTGGCGGAGACCTTAAAGTACATCAAAGAATTCACACTGGTGGGAAACCTTACCAGTGTTAAAGTGGGAAGCCCTTTAGTGAAAATCAAGCTTGGTTTGGCATGCTAAAATTCATAATAGTAAGAAGGCCTTCAGTAATTCTAAGATTGCTGTATATTGTATATTGGAGAGTTTATTATGATGAAAAACCACGTGAATATAAGAAAGTTCAGAAAATATTTATATTTAGTTCAGCCGTTACTACACCGTGGAGAATTCATACTGATATAAAACTCTTTGTCACTGTAAAAAATGTGGGAAAACCTTCAATTTGAGCTTAGGCTTTCTTCAACATTAAGAATCCATGCTGGTGTAAAAGCCTGTGAATGCAAGAATTGTGGGGACCATTTATAGAATTAGCTCTTAAACCACATCAGAGAGCCCTTATAGGCCTGAAACCTGGTGAATATGAAGAATGTGGGGAACCCTGTATTGTAAATAATGAGCTTACACAACGTCAGAAATCTAGCATCATCAGAAGTCCTATGCTAGTAAGGAAGGTGGACAAGTCTTTTTTATATGGAAATTTTACCGAACATCAGAGTACTCATTGGCAAGACTGACTAAAAAGAATGTGCCCTAAGATTTGATCAGCATCAGAGTACTCATGTATTTTTGATGAGGAGAAAGCGTTAGAGAGTGAGATTGTGGGAAGTCTGTTGTTCAGAGATGATACTCTGTTGATAATATCTTTGAATGTCAGAAATATAGGGTAGCCATCATGTTCTTGATTTACTCTTGTTTTTCTATAAATTTAATTTACCAAATACTATACAACCCACATAGGAAGAGCAGTTATTGCAGCTAGGGTTTCCCGAGGCACTTCCTTGTCACCATTAGCATCCCATGCCTCCTGTGGTATTAGGCACAATCTTAACTTCCTGTCTAGTTGATTAATGGTGAGCACAGTACCAGACAAAATTGTGGACACAGGGTGCAATAGATATGAAATCCTTGAAAAAGCATTTGGTTCATGCCTGTATTCTGTAAAGTGACTTTTATGGTGTTCTTGCTTTTATTACCATTCCTGTAACTGATACAAAAGGCAAATTGTATTGCAAATAGTTTAGAAAAGACTCACGCATTCCTTCACTATTTAGTTTTAAACAGCTTCATTCTGTATAAAGTCTAGTGACTGAAAATGTTACGAAAGGATTTTTGTTGAGAATCCATTCCTTAGGTGTTTGTGTGAAGTTAAAAAACAAAGCTATTAATGAATAAGTGCTTTTTAAGGGGGTTTAATACATAAAAATTTCAAAAACTAAAACCCTATCATTTGTACTCTCTGTCCACCATTAAGACAAACTGTACATTTATAACAGGGCATGATAGCCCAGTCTCCTCTATCACCTAGTCTTGCTGAAGCCATTTTGGGGGTGAATAGAATTTGATTTCTGATGGAGAACCTTGTGGAAATTTACTAAACTCTGTTCTTGGAACTAGAAGTCAAGATTCCCCAGCTAATTTAGTCTGGCTTCTGCTAACCTGCCTGCATGTGCAAACCTCTCCTTGAAGCTAACTGTTTATTTTGGCTTCTGTTAAACTGCCAGCTTAGGCAAATCCTTCCCCTACATCTGCTGAGCAAGATAACAGAATGTGGTTTTTGCTTTTAATAGTCTCTTGCTCTAAATGCTTGGAGCTACACAGGTTCCCACTACCAGAGTGTTTTCCTTGCTGGTTGGAATAAAGACTTTTAGTTGACTATAAACCATCTGAGTGATCTCTGGTGACCCATAAAAGATTAACAAAAATAGCCAAAATTGGCTGGAGGGAGGATGGTGCAAGCCTTAATCCCAGCATTCAGGAGTCAGAGTCGGGTGGCTCTCTGTGAGTTTAAACCCAGCCTGATTTACTGTAATTGGTTATTCTTTTACTCTCTGGTGGGGGGAGGGGCTTCCCTACAAGTTTCCAAATAAATGCATGCGGGCTTATTCTTACTTATAGATGCCCGGTCTTAGCTTGACTTGTTTTTTGTCAGCTTTTCCTAACTTAAATTATTTCATCAACCTTTTCCTTTGGGCTTTTACCTTTCTCTATTTCTTTTCTTCTTACTCTATTGCTTGCTGTATACCTGGATTTTATAGCCCCTAATGTTCTCTCCTTTTCTGATTCCTTGATTTTCTCTTCCCAGATTTCTCCTATTATCTCTGCCTGCTAGCCCCTCCTATCCTTTCTCCTGCCTTGCTTTGACCGTTCAGCTCCTAGACCAATCAGGTGTTTTAAACAGGAAAACTAACACAGCTTCACAGAGTTAAAGAAATGGAATGTAAAAGATCTTTGCATCATTAAACAAATACTGTGCAGCATAAATAAATGTAATACATCTCAAATTAATATTCCACTACAGTCTACAAAAATTCTGGAACAGGCAGGGCAGTTGCATGGAGAATCCCTGAAACAAAGATGTGTTTCTTCCTTCCTGAAAGATTTGGACTAGAAGTGGATTCTCCAACTTGAAGCAGCAAATGTCTCACAGATGTGCCCTCCATTTCTGATTGTAGTTCATTCCAGATATAGTCAAGTTGACAACCAAGAATAGCCACCAAAATCAACTGGAGGGAAAATAACACTTTGCAAGATACTGTGTTCATGCTTGTGTTATGTGGAAACATAAATGGACCTGTGCATATGCTATAAGATGTGTCGTCATGTGTGTGTAATGTGGAAAGATGTTCTTGTGTGTTTCTATGATATCAGTTACTGAGTAAGCAATACGTTTACAAAATTTGGCTTGCTGGTTACAATTTGTCAAGTATCCCAATTTTGCTTGGTAGCTGGTTGTTGACAATAACAGGTTCTTTTAATCTGTTTGTTCTTTTGTTTTTTGGTTTTTGTTTGTTTGTTTGTTTTGTTTTTTTGAGACAGGATTTATGTGTGTATTTCTGGCTGTCCTGGAACTCATTCTGCAGATCAGGCTGGCCTTGGACTCACTGAGATCCGCCTACCTCCTGAGTGCTGCCACCACTGCCCCGCTCTTTTATTCCAATTTTGATTACCAATATGAAGTCTTCCATTGCACATTAACATGTCACACAGTAATATAAAAATGTTCAGGTTACAAAATGACTCAGACAGGGCTAAAGAAGTTTCAGAGTTCAAAGAGGCTGTGCTGAAGTCCAGACACAGCTAATAGAGGCCCATGGAAGTGTCTGGAGAGACCAGAAAAATGACAGGGAGTGCAGGCGATCAAGAACAGATATCGCTGGCTGGTGGTGGCGCACGCCTTTAATCCCAGCACTTGGGAGACGGAGGCAGGTGGATCTTTGTGAGTTCGAGGCCAGCCTGGTCTACTAGAGCTAGTTCCAGGACAGGCTCCAGAAGCTACAGAGAAACCCTGTCTCGAAAAACCAAAAAAAAAAAAAAAACAAAAAAAAACCAGATATCAAATGCAAGTCCAGATGGCAGGTCACCCAAAGGTCAATCTTGTGACCTGGGTGTCAAGGACAGGAGAAACCAACCTAGAGTCTGGTGACAGGTGGAGGTGTTTTTCATCTGTTATTTTTCTGATGAGTGACCTGGTGACTAGTCAGTGTGTCTGGCACACTTTGGTGCTGGGATGGTCTTTTTTTGGTCCCAGGTGAGGTTATCCCATCTTCCACAGCTGATACTTTCAGGTGTCAGGCACGATAGATTTTCAGGTGTCATTTTGGTACAAATAAGTTACCAGTTTCTGCCTCCTGGTGTCCTGGCAGATGGTTGTTCACTTAGTAAGGTGTAGAATAATTTCTTCATGGCATTTACATCTCAAGGTAGATTAATTCAGTCAGGTTTCCTGCTTTCTAAAATGGAGCCATTCATTGATAGGCAGAAAGCTGATACTCCATGCAATTCAGAGTAACCCAAAGCCAGCCAGCGGCTCTCTACAAGTGCTCATCAGGTTTAGGGCGTGAGGGACCTGTGTTTCAGTCTCAGGACCACATTCCATGTCAGTGACTCTTGTACCAGTGTGGTCTCTAGGTTTCTGTTGTTATGCACCACATCAATCATAGTGAAAACAGTCTCTTTTGGTTCCCCAGTGAATACTGTTATTTTTCTAGACCCTGGCTTCCATTCGTTACACCCTGCCTACACAGTTACAGAAACAGTAATAGCTAACAATTGGCCATGGATATCTAGAATTGAATAACTTTATTCTCTAAGATTCTGCTGGATTCAGCTGTCCAGATTGAAGGTATTTTGGCAATTCTAGAACCCTTTCTTTCAAATGACTTAGTATTTGTAAAATCTGCCTCAAAGATTTTAAATTTAAAAAGGAGTTTTAAAATTTTTTTGTAAGTTTAAAAGCCTCATTTTGTCATCAGTAGCAGGGAGATAACAGTCTACCCTGCTGGTAGCCAGAGGAGTCCATTATTCGTAGGGACCCCCAAACAGAGTTGAATTCTTGTTTACAGCACAGAAGAGGTTTTCAGGATGATATAGAATAAGGCAAAATTAGATTA
This sequence comes from Arvicola amphibius, assembly GCF_903992535.2. Lineage (NCBI taxonomy): Eukaryota > Metazoa > Chordata > Mammalia > Rodentia > Cricetidae > Arvicola > Arvicola amphibius. Next base: position 77,271,135 of record NC_052054.1, read on the forward strand.
TTAAGTTATAGGGGTTGGGGATAAGGAATATATATATATATATATATATATATATATATATATATATAAAACATTGCACAAAAGATGTAGTTTACAAGGTTTAAAGGTAGAAATTAAAAACATGAGGTGGTTTACTCATTTAAGATCTATTTTTTGTTTGGTTTTGTGTACACATGTAAACCTGTGAGTACATGCATATGAGTGCAGGTGCCTATGCAGTTTAGAAGAGGTTGTTGGACACCCTGGAGCTTGAGTTACCAGTAATTGTGAGTCATTTGGTGTCGGTTCTGGAATCTGAACTCAAGTTCATTGCAAGAATAGCATGTGTTCTTAAGCCCAGGGCCATCCAAACCCCTGGTTTATTTCTCTTAAAGACTTTTCTGTCATAACACTGTAGGGTGGCATTAGGTGTATTGTGTAGATACAGTAGGCTGGCCTCGACAAAAATATTTCTTACCAGGGTAGGGGCATGGGAATTGAAGAAATATAAATAAAACTATGAAGACACATAAAAATAATATAGGAAACATAGAAAGTATCAGGAGGGTGTTCCAGTGACTGAAATCCTGAAATTTGCCTGTGTTTATTTTCCCACAGCTTTCATACCCAACATAAATGTGGGAGAAGGTAACAAAAGACTTTATTTAACAAGGGTAACTCACACAGTCAACTCTAAGGCATCAAATCATTAGCATTCTCTTGGGAGTGAGGGTGCTCTAGGCCACGTACACTAGGTTCTTTAGGTCACAGACGCTGAAGACCACCCTTCCCTAGGTGACCTCATAGTTAAGGAAGGAGTAGAAGTACATTTGCATATCCTGACCACCCGTCAGAATGGCACTGAGCTATCTTAATTTCAAAAGAACCAAGCAACCACCTCCAGCTTTAGGAGGGCAACTATGCTTGTCAAATCTCCAAACTGACCATTAGACAAGGTAAAAATGGACCTACATTTTTTGGCTTCCACAATACAGAGATGAAAGGAAGAGGAGCACTAGAACAGTTAAGTGCAAGGGGGTGGAGGAGGTTATCTAAAAGCTGACCCTCAGTTTGCAGAGGGCCGCTTCAGCCTCGCAGACAGCTATGGGTTATAAAGCAAAGTAAGCCACAGTTAATAGTTAATCCTTAAAGTGCTGAAAAGGCTGCTGACAGTCTGCCCTCATTCTCTTCTTTATTTCTTCATTTCTTATTTCTGGAACCTACATTTCTATAATCTTATTCTTGGACTCTTCAGTTGGCACATACTAATGTTTTGACTAAATGTGCCTCTTCACTGCTTTCCAAACTGAGAAACACCTTGTATGCATCATAGTACACTCTGCCCCACGTATACCTACATAATGGGGAAGAAGGAGAAATACATTTTGAAATGAACCCTAGACCAAAAATGCTAAGAGTGTGTCTGTATTAATCCCACTCCTGGGCAGAGTGGCACAGCTGGCTTGACAGTCGTAGGCACATCAGCCTTTTTCATGGAGATAAAAAAATCTTTAAGAAAGTAAACAGGATTCAACACAATGCCTATCAAAATCCCAGCAAAATTCTTCAAAGACTTCGAAAGAACCTCAACTTCATATGGAAAAACAAAAAACCCAGGATAAGCCAAAACAATCCTGTACAGTAAAAGAACTTCTGGAGGCATCACAATCCCTGACTTCAAACTCTTACTACAGAGCTACAGTACTGAAAACAGCCTGGTATTGGCATAAGAACAGACAGGAGGACCAATGGAACTGAATAGAAGACCCGGATATTAATCCACACTCCTTCAAACACCTGATTTTTGTCAAAGAAGCAAAAAAAAAAAATATCAAATGGAAAAAAGAAAGCATATTTAACAAATGGTGATGGCATCACTGGATATCAACAATTAGAAGAATGAAAATAGACCCATATCTATCACCATGCACAAAACTCAAGTCCAAATGGATCAAAGACCTCAACATAAAGCCAGCCACACTGAACCTTATAGAAGAGAAAGTGGGAAGTACACTTGAATGCATTAACACAGGGAACCATTTCCTAAATATAACTCAATGCGGCACAGACACTGAGAGAAACAATAAATGGGACCTCATGAAACGGAAAAGCTTCTGTAAAGCAAAGGACACGGTCAACAAGACAAAACGACATCCTACAGAATGGAAAAAGATCTTCACTAACTTTACATCAGACAGAGGTCTGGTCTCCAAAATATACAAAGAACTCAAGAAATTTGTCATTAAAAGAACACATAATCCAATTGAAAAATGGAGTACAGACCTAAACAGAGAACTCTCAACAGAGGAATCTAAAATGGCTGAAAGACACTTAAGAAAATGTTCAATATCCTTTGTCATCAGAGAAATGCAAATCAAAACAACTCTGAGATTCCATCTTACACCTGTAAGAATGGCCAAGATCAAAAACACTGATGACAACTTATGCTGAAGAGGTTTGGGGGAAAAGGGAACACTCCTGCATTGCTGGTGGGAATGCAAGCTGGTACAAACCCTTCGGATGTCAGTGTGGCGATTTCTCAGAAAACTAGGAAACAACCTTCCTCAAGACCCAGTAAACCACTTTTGGGTATCTATCCAAAGGATGCTCAATCGTGCCACAAGGACATGTGCTCAACTATGTTCATAGCAGCTTGCTTTGTCATAGCCAGGACCTGGAAACAACCTAAATGCCCCTCGACCGAAGAATGGATAAGGAAAATGTGGTGCATTTACGCAATGGAGTACTACACAGCAGAAAAAAATAACGACAGCTTGAATTTTGCAGGAAAATGATGGAGCTAGAAAACATTATATTGAATGAGGTAACCCAGACCCAGAAAGACAATTATCACATGTACTCATTCATAGGTGGTTTTTAAACATAAAGCAAAGAAAACCAGCCTACAAACCACAATCCCAGAGAAGTTGCAGAACAAGTTTATTTACACTAGATGAACTGCCGTTCCTTTTTATCACTGGCAATGTTCTTTGTCCTCTATCTGCTTCGATTTTAAAACTGACTTAAGTCTTCTTTTGACTAATGTGAGGATGAGCACTTTAATCTGCTAGAGTACTTACCTTTAACATATGTTCTGTAGTTAACACATGGCTGGGTCTGCTTGTTTTCAACTCTCACCTGACACTCTATACTTTAGGTTTTGATCATTCACAATACATTTATATGATTACTGGTTTTACTAGCATCGTCTGTTATCTTGACATTAGTTTCCTATCCCATTCTTAATAAAAAAGATTGACTTAAATATACGAAACAGCAAAAGTGATTTTGAAATTTCAACTGAACCCTGGAAGCGTCCAAACAAATCTCTGATGTAGCCTGCTCTTTCTCTTCCCGTTTAAAGCCAACCAATTCTCTAGTTCAGTCTTTTCTGATTTATCATAGACCCTCCCATCGCACAGCGAGGTGGAATCCTTCTGCAGCGGGTCTCAGGCAAAGCGTGCTCAAAGCAGTTATGGCTCAATCTGATTTTATTCTAATTCTGCACTTTACACATATGCTCGCCTGTACTCTCCTCAGAGAGAAGACAAGCTACCGCGGAACCCGGAAGTACGTTTTGATCGCAAGAGGGCGCCTCCCCTTTAAGCGCGCACCCGTGGGAACTCCCACAAACCACTGGGCGCAGCTCCCTGAAGGCTCGAGTTGCATGCTGGGATTTCTCTGACCCGCAGAGCCGTTCTGGACTCGGGGACTCTATTTCCCAGGGGCTGCAGCGCTGGACTAAAACATCAACTTCCGGCATTCTGCAGGTGCTACCTTAGACGGTCAGAGCTCTGTGGTGGGAGTAAGAAATTGCTGGTTGGCTTAATCCTCCACAGAGTAAGGCGGGAGCCCTTGGGCTGTGTGCGGGGCAGCGGGCAGGCGGTGATGTGTGTGTGTGTCCGTGTGTCTGTCCGCGTGTGTATGCGTGTACGTACACTTTGAGCGTTGTCTGCATCACTGTGCCAGTCGGTTCTGCTCCTGCTTTCCCTCACGGCCACAGCGGCTGAGGCAGAGGACCAGGCTGCGGTGATGAGCGGTCAGGGACGGAGTCTGACGGGGAGCTGCCCCTGAGGTCCAGACTGGAGCGCGGGGCGCGCATTTGAGGCCGGAGGCGCCTCCCGGGGTCGCCTAGGAGCGCAGCTACTTGTTGAGTCCGTAACTTTCTCAGCGCTCCAGCCGCCTTGAGTGTCGTGGGAGGTGAAGGAAAGCGCTCGCTAGGATGTGTCACTAGGACGTGCAGTCTGGGATCTCGTGCTTGCTCAGGCTGCCCGCGTCGGCCGGCGTTCACAAGGAGGGCCCGGAGAAGAGTGCGGGCATCGTCGCCACACATCTGAGATTCAAGAGTGAGTTTGCGCTTTCTCTCTCTTTGAGAAACGAGGTTTAGAATGTAGAATTGCCAGTAAGTGAAGGAGGAATATGTAAATTGATGCCTCCACCATTGTGCCCCCTGCCTTGTCCGCTCCCTTTCCACTTAATAGTCACGTGATCGTTTCGGAGACCCTTGACATCTCTCTACAATCACTCCCTTTCTCCAAGATGTTATAGGTGGGAACCTCCGGAGGTTTGCGTTCAGGCTTTCAAAAAACTGTGATTTATTATATCGATTTGCTGACACGTCGCGTGGCCTTGTTTTCAAAGAAGGGGACGGATGAAGGTGATAGGCAGTGCTGTGGTTGAACGTGGGGATGTGGCTCCGTGGTATCTGGGTTGGAGTCTGGGTTCTGCCTTTCTCTGGGTCTCTAGGCTTGTCATGTGCCTCCGAATGACAGCTGTAAAGCCTGTTGGTGCAGTGCCAGCCGTATAGTAAGGACCTAATGTTGATGCTTTGTGTGATCATTTTTGGGTTCTTTCTCTTCAGTTTTATGCAGGACAAGGGCGTTAGAAATAATGTGATTACTGGCTGTATTTTTAAGAAAATGACTCAAGAAAAGGGAAAGGTAGGTTTTATGGTATACACTGTAATGTCAGCACTTGAGAGACAGAAGCTGTGTTCATGGTCAGCTCAGTCCACTTAGCAGGTTCCAGAGTAGCTGGGGAACACAGGGCAACCGTCTCAAAACAATAAAATGAAAATGAATGAACTAATGTAGAGCAGATTTTCTTTAACTTGGAGATGAAATTTCTTGTATTGTGTACAGCGTGGTCTCTTGGAGTCTTCGTGTCCTTTGGGATGACTAAATCTGCCTGTCACATTTTTTGTAGCGAGCACACTCAACGTCTACTCTCTGAGTCATAGCCGCGGTGCTGCACGAGGCATCTGGAACTTGTGTTGTACCGCTGACATTGTGTATCCTTGGTCATCATCTTCCCGACTCCCTTCCGGGTCTGCATCTCCCACTCTCAACCATGGTGTTGCACATCCAGCCTCAGCCGCTCAGGCCCCATGACCCACTATTGTACCTGTTCCTGTGAGATAACGGCTTCAGATTCTGCATGAGTGAGATGTTTGTCTTTTGGTTTAAGGATTTTTTTTATTTAAAATTATGTGTGGGTGGTTTTGAGTACAGTACTGTAGGAAGATGATCTTCGGCACTGGACTTACAGCACTGGGAGCTGTCGGGGAACTGAACTCCTGGCCTCTGGAGAAGCCAAACCAGCTCTCAGCCGCTGAGCCTTCTCTCCAGCCCCAGCGTTTATCTTTTGTCTTTAGCTCATTTCTCTCATGTTCCTCCATGCTCTCCATATTGTAGTAAATGGTTGGACATCTTTCCACTGTGTCCGTGACCCTCAATCTCGATTTGCTTTGTCCACTCATCTCTTGGTGGGGTTGAGTATCACAGCTGTGTAAGCTCTGCAGGAATAAATGTGGGAGTATAAGTGTCACTTGGTATAAGTGACACTGATTGTATTTCCCTTGTGTCTCTACTCAGAAGTGGGATCCATGGATCATGTGACAGTTTTGTTTGTAATTGTTGAGAGTCTACCGTACTGCTTTCTGCAGTGATTGTGTTAATCTACATTATCTCCACTAATGCCCCTTCCCATTTTCCACATGATCTTTTCTTTTTGATAATGGACACTTTAAAAAAATATTTTATTTTTTTCTACTTATTCTAAATATGTTTTGCCTAGGAGAACGTATCAAATCCTCTGAAATTGTAGTTAGAGATAGGAACTGCAGCTGCAGACCTCCTGCCCCTCCAGCCTTGCTGTGCTTCACTCAGCCCTGAGTTTCCAAAGGACGTACAGTTTAAATGCTGTCAGCCCTGTCAGCCCTGAAGGTGGGGTTCCAGTAGGAAGACCTGCTCACAGTGGGCTGAGGGACCCCGTCTAGGGCTAGCTGGAGCTCAGGATGGAAGACGGGATCCTTCTGCTGACATCTTCTGGAGGAACGTCAAGGCAGACGGGCTTTTGCTCCGCACGTCCACGTTGAGCCCTTGCGCAGTGGTTGTCCGGGGTTAGGACAGAATCGGCTTTGTGTAGACTCCTGTCTGCTTCTGATTTGTGTGTGGGAGGCCATGAGCCGTGGGAGGAGTGTGAGTGGGGATGCTTGAGAATAAAAGTAGTCGGTGAAGTCATGGTGTCATAAGTGAGTCTGGGAACATCAAGTGACAATCCTATGAAAGGCTTTCTTTTTGTCCCCCAGGGAGGATCCTAAAGAAGAATGGCCAGCTCTGGTTCTCAGGATGTGGTCTGTGTAAGTTGTCGTTCTCTCTCTACACAGGTGGCTTCCAGGTTAGATGACTCTTTGCTGTCTTTCTCTTGTGAAGCTTCCCAAGGACCCGAAATCCTCCAGCCCCGTCTGCCCCGTTACAGTGAGGGTTGGAAGGTCAGAGCACTTCCTGTCTGGCCTCTTTCCGGCTGCTTCTGCAGTTTTCTCTGAGTGCATTCCCGCACACCTGCTCTCTCCTGTCTGTGGTCAGGGAGGACTGTCGTTGCAGAGGGGCCACAGTCCCACAGGGAATCAGGGTCTTTGGGGGTTTCAGACACTGAGGTGATGGTCTCCTTTGAGTACACTGGGGATCCTGATTGACATCTTTGGTGTTTTCAGGCTGATGACACAGGGTTTGAGAGTGAGGGCTTGGTCTCGGTGCATGTGTGTGATGAGGTGACCTGCTTGAGGGACTTTAAGAGGGAGTTCAGGGATGAGAGGGAAGGTCATCCAGGCTGTGCCTGGGAGGGGACTGAAGTCTTCGGAGTTCAGGGAGACCTGAGACACATGTGCCATCTTGAAAGTTCTCATTTTTGTTTTTACGAAAAACCCTTAAACCTAATATGCCAGTAATATGCACTCCTACATAGTTTATAAAAATCATGCCAATGAGAAAACAAAATCTTTATGCTATCTCCTGATGCCACAATAAACCCAGGGACTCACACTGGTTCTTAGGTGTCTTACACTGAGCCTGGGTGACAGTTTTCTTTTGTGCTGTAACTGGAAGGCTGGGGATGGAACGGAAGTGCACATTTACTGGATGTGTAGGGGCCACAGTCCTCCTTTCCTGGGGGAGCTCGTGCAGTCAGGTGCCTTGAGCATCTCCAAGTGGCTCCTTTACAGCCTTGAGTCCTTTCCCTTCTCTTTTCCCCTCTTTTTTTTTTTTAAAAATAAGATTTATTTATTATGTATACAATATTCTGTCTACATATATCCTATAGGCCAGTAGAGAGCACCAGATGTCATTACAGATGGTTGTGAGCCACCATGTGGTTGCTGGGAATTGAACTCAGGACCTCTGGAAGAACAGTCAGTGCCCTTAACCTCTGAGCCACCTCTCCAGCCCGTCTTTTTCCCTCTTGAATGCTTCCTCAATTTGACTCTACTTGTGTTTGTGGTTTCAGGGGTCAGTGACATTTAGGGATGTGGCTGTTGACTTCTCTCAGGAGGAGTGGGCCTGCTTGGATGCTGCTCAGAGGGTCTTATACAGGGACATGATGTTGGAGACCTATAGCAACCTCATCACAGTGGGTAAGGTCATCTAAACTCTTGGCTTTTCTCCCTCTGAATGAGTAGACAGGCCATCTTTCCTGTGGTAGCTGAAGCTGGGCCTGGTGGCCCGTGCCTGTCATTCCTTCACTCAGAAGGCTGAGGCAAAAATGATTGCTGTGAGTTCAAGGTCACCCTCAGATACATGGTGAAGTTCCAGTGTAGCCTAGTCTACAAGCCTTGTTTCAAATAAAACAAAATATAAACAAAATGAAATAAATAAGGAGATAAATCAATATCTAGAATTAGTGGCTAGTGAGATAGGTTGTTGATTAAGGGAGCTGAATCCTCTTTCTGAGGACCCAGGTTCAATTTCCAGCTCCACAATGTGGCTCACAACCTCTGTAACTCCAGTTCCAGGGACCTGATGCCGTCTGGCCTCCATGGTCATCATGCGTGCATGTGGTGCTCAGACATACATGCAGACACTTACATGCACATAAAAGAAATTGAAGTCAATATAATTTTAAGAGGGAGCTGAGCGCCTCCTTCTTCCCAAAGGAATTTTGTGAGGTTTGTTGGGTTGAAAATAGGAGCTTCCTGAAGCACCTGCCTTTTGTCCACACCTTGGAGATCCCCTCAGAGTGGTCTGGGTTCAATGAGAGACCCTGTCTCAAAAACCAAAGTAGGGAGCAATCAAAGAGGACACCTCATACTGCTCTCTGGCCTGTACACAGACCCATGCATGCATGCCTACCCACACTTGTGCACACACCTTCATTAAAACATACATACACTATGCATGCATGCATACAGAAATACAAGCGTCTTTACGATCTACTTACTAATGAATCAATGAAATCGATTCAGAACAGAAGTGTACACAGTCTATTTCCTTCTTTGAACACTTCCTTTACCTGCTTTAGTTTTACGGTGTGATGTTTGTCTTTTTCATTGAGCAAATCTGTAAGAATGAGGCCATGTCTCAAGTAGCTCAGGGTGGCTTTGGATTGGCTATGAAACTATGGTGTGGAAAGTACTTTTGTATATGTATTGTTTTTATTGCTTAATGAATAAAGGAGCTGCTTTTGGCCAATGGCTTAACAGAATATAGCCAGGCTGGAAGATATATATGGACAGAGAGAGAGAGACAGAGAGAGACAGAGAGAGAGACAGAGAGAAAGGAATCAAGGAGACACCGTGTAGCTGCCAGAGGGGAAAGACACGAGCTGCCAGCTGGAACATTGCTGGTAGGCTACGAGCCTTGTGGCAAAATATAAAATAATGTTAAGTGGTTAACTCTAGCTAGCAATACACTTAAGCTATTGGCCAAACAGTATTGCAAATAATATAGTTTCTGTGTGATTATTTCGGGAGTCTGGGTGGCTGGGAAATAAACAAGCAGCTTTGGCCAACAAAACTAAGGCTGGCTTTGAACTCCTTTACCTTCTTCCATTCCTCAAGTCTTGTGATTTCAAGTCTGTGCCTCCATGCCCAGGTTTTAGATGGGAACATTGCACATAGAATCTTATGGGACTTGCCTAAATAGATGGCCTTATTAGTGAGCTGCAGAGATGGGATTTACCTTAGACAGTGTAGCCTAAGGGTTCATGTTCTCACCCACTATATATATACTTTCCTCTTAAGAACAAGCTCCTATCTGCATTTAAATGAGATTAAAACCCTTTTCTGAAACAGCTGGTTTCTCACCCAGGTTCTTCTTCTCTGAAGTCTTTCCTCAGCATTAGTTGGGCTCTTTATTCTGTTTTTCCAAGACAAGGGTCCTGCTCTGCAGCACTGACTGGCCTGCTCCTTCCCCCAGCTGCTGGGCTTTCAGGATGATCCACCATGTGAGCCTGTATAGAACTTTATAATAAATATGTCTGCATCTTTAAAAATTTATACTGGCAGCTCATTGTACCACACACCCTTCATCTCAGCAGGATTAAGGCAGGCAGATCAAGGAAGTTCAAAGCCAGCCTGGTCTACATATTGAGTTCCAGGACATCCTGGGATAACTAGAGGGACCAAGTCTTAAAGGAAAAGTCTCCACATGTGTCATTTTTTTCTTTCTTTTAAGTGGGAAGTTCCATTTCCAAACCCGATCTGATCACCTTACTGGAGCAGGAGAGAGAGCCCTGGATGGCTGTGACGGGAGAAGCAGACAGGCCCAGCCCAGGTGAGTAAGGAAGGCAGGGCTGCAGCATTGCCATCTCAGCGTGTGGCCGGAGAGGTCCCCATGCCTGACCCGGGGTTGACACTCCCTTCAGAGCCACAGGGCCTGTGGGAGACCATGCCTGAGACCTGGGAAGGAAGTCAAGGTCATAGCAAAAGCTGCCACAGGGGCTGCTGGTTCATGAGTCACTAAGTTGTTCTCCCCTCTTCCCTCAAACTGGAGCAGTTACCTTCTTTCTGTCATTTTAAATGTATTTTGTGTGTGTGTGTGTGTGTGTGTGTGTGTGTGTGTGTGTGTGTGTGTGTGTGCAGATACCCAAAGGGGCCATAAGAGGGACTGGAGTTACAGGAGCTACTGGTACTCGACCCAGGTCCTCTGGCATTACTATGTTCTTAACCTCTGCTCCCCTGAGCAGACAGTGTGAATACCGTGCACACAGTAGCACAGTGCACGTAGCACATATTTTCAATTGTCTGTCTTCACAGTCCCTCTAAAGACGGTGTGATGGGGTAGCCTGTGCTTCTCACCTCTGCACTAGGGAGGTAGAAAAGGACGATCCCCTGAGCTTGCTGGCAGGTCAGTCTAGTTTACCTGTCAACTCCAGGTAAATGAGGGACCCTGACTCAGAGAGAATAGATGGCCAAGCAAATGAAACAACATGTGAGACACATAACACAACCGTCGACCTTGCTCGGCATGGCGGCTGTTGCCTGTGTCCAGCTCCAGTTAGGTTCAGGTCCCAAAGAGGAGGTATGGAGTCAGCGAGGGAAGGAGACTGACATGTCAGGACGGCTGCCTGTTTATTAAAAATAGGCAACACTTTATATACTCTGTAAGTGCATTATAGTTTAATCACAAGCAATATTGAAAGGAGACTTAATTCTGGGGCGAAAGCGGTCATCAACGTCACTATGGCATTTTTCTTGAAGCAAAAACCAGTAAATTAAGAAGAATCTAAATGCCTCTTGTCCTCTAAGGTTCAGTAACCCTGCCAGGTGCCCTCCTACACATCCTGCTGCACTGACTGAGCCCTTGTGACCAGGAGGTGTCAGATGTCCTGAGAGATAAACTCATAAGAGTAGTTTGCAGTCTTCCAGGGCATGGCGTAGTGTTTGTACCACGCAGTACAACAAGCCCGGGGCTGTTCCCAAATTCATTCCTTTGTGCCTTAGTCTTATAATGTGGGCCTGTTCCCTCAAGCTCACTTTCCATTATACCATAACATTCTGATAACTACATTGTGTGCTGCTATATATGGCAGAGGGGGAGCAAGCCAGCCTAACTTCTCAACAGAATCTATTCCCCGTAGTGTTGGGGACCAAGCCCTGGCTGTTGACAGGTTACAGAGAGGACATAAGGAATAGGCAACTGAGCCAGGCGGTGGTGGCTCACATCTTTAATCCCAGCACTCAGGAGGCAGAGGCAGGCGGTTCTCTGAGTTCGAGGCCAGCCTGGTCTACAAGAGCTAGTTCCAGGACAGGCTCTAGAAACTACAGGGAAACCCTGTCTCGAAAAACCAAAAAAAAAAAAAAAAAAAAAAGGAATAGGCAACTGGGAAGGAGTGTGCTAGGCCATGGTGGTGACAAGAATCTTGCTAGCCTGACTGACTAGCAATCAGAGTTGCTTCTTGATTTATACAGAATTCAATAAGCAGGGATAGGTTCATGTTGTTCCAAACCATAGATCATATCATTTCTGTTTCTGGACATGTGTTAAACTTTTTTTCTTGCACATCTGAGGTCATAAGGGTAGTTATTTTTGATGAACCGTGATAGAACAGAGTTATCTTTCACAATCATTTTCTCTCAGGTTTAGTCATCCTTGATAAACAGAGTTACCTTTTATAATTATTTTTACTCATCAACCCCATACCCCAATTTTTAAGAATCTAGAGGATATGACAGCCTTTTCTCAGGCTGGTAGCTCTGTGGCTTCAAGGATGTTAGACAGAAAGAAAACCTACAAGCCAGACTGGGCAGTTGTCCTATCCCAGGAAGTGTATTATTAACTCTTAATGGTCAGGGTACCCAAGAAAGTTCCTCAGGCCAGAGCTGCTGCAATTTTTATTCAGTTTCTGGCATAATACAATGTTTGCATTTTATATCTTTATAGAATTTATTTATATATCTAATCCTGTCTTCTTTTGTTCTTTGGTTATATGAGACCACAGTGCCTCTGCATGAGCTAATTTTCTCAGAAAGGGGGGTCCTTTTATTCTTTGCCCATCAATCTAAGTCCCTGTGTAGGGCAGAGGATCTCCAGCTAACCTAACTTCGTTGCTGTAGATGCCACATAATCACCCTAGTGTATAGTGGGAAGAGACTTCTGAGCTGCGGCCACCAAGTCTTGCTGACCTTTCAAGTTTACTTTGTTCTGATTATATTGTTGCTGGGCAAGAGTAGGTGCAGATGTTTTAAGAATGTTTCAGAGCCTCATAAAGAGAATTCTGACTTCTTGTGTGCATCACAATCTCCAAGGCCTAAGAAAGACCTTCAAGGAGATAAGGATATCTTCCTAAAATTGGGAAGGGTAGTATGTTCAGGAATTTCATGGGGAAGCTTAGAAGCAGTACTCTGGGAAAAGGCATAAATGATTCCTAAGAAAATTTCCATCAATCCACTGTCCCTAAGTTGTACAGAATAAATCCTCCACAAGCATGCAACATGTGGAGATCAAAACCATTGTGCCGCTCAGCTTTGCTGGATCTTTGTCAGGCAGCTGTGCTGGCTTTATGACTCTTGCCATTCCCATCAGATATGGCGGCTCCACCGTGGTGCATACCAGATCTTCCCATTTACCCATAAGCCACTCATCGTGGGCACTATCCTATACTTACTAACTGAGCTCTTGCTCTAAGGGGCCTCAGGCTCTGGGTCTGGTCCATTGTTTTTCTAGATAGTTTTTCATCCGAGGGACTAGGTATGCCCAGTTAGTAAATCTTTCACTTCTCTATTTCTATTCCTGGTGTAATTGGAGGGCACAATGAGGATTCCTGTGTGGGGAGTAAGCAGAGTTATGCTGTATAGTCCATGTTGCTGAGATTTTTTTTTTCCAAATTATTGTTGTTGTTATTGTTATTATTATTTTGGCTTTTTGAGAGACAAGGCTTTTCTGTATAGCTTTGGAGCCAATCCTGGAACTTGTTATGTAGACCAAGCTGGCCTTGAACTCAGAGAGATCTGCCTGCCTCTGTCTCCCTAGGCAACGTGAGTGGTCACTTGTTTTATTGATCTTAGCCTTTCTGATGGGTGTAAGATATTTGCCATTTGTATCCACCTTTTCTGAATGTGTTTAACAGCTGTAGGAGTTCCCTTGTGGAATCTTCAGGGTCACTTGTATCATCTGCAAACAAGATACTTTGACCTTTCTAATTTGCTTCCCTTTTGCTGGGTTGTCTGGCAGAAAGAGTGGGGGCAGAGCCAGACCTCTGGACTCTCCCTGGGGCTAAACAGGATGTTGCGTGTCCTGACTCAGCCCTCCCCTCTGGGCACTGGGGAGAAACACACCACTGAGTCGGGAGTCTGTCAAAGCAGGAAGTCCTTTAATAGTATCCAGCAGGGACTTATATAGGGTTGTGATGGGGGTGGAGAAGCCTGGGGTGGCCCAAGGCAGATCAAGAAACAAGGACCAATAATATTCTGCTACGCTAGAGGTGGCTGGGTGGAGGCGGGTCTAGGTCCGGTAGCCAGAGATAGGTCTCCAAACTCTAGCTAGGCTCAGGAAGTTACACTAGTGCTCATGCCAACTCAAGTTAAGTTCAGGAAATTACACTGGGCCTTGCCTGGGCCTCATGATGCTCAACATCTTTGATCTCTTTCAGCTGTCTTACTGCTCCAGGTAAAACTTCAAGTACTTTATTGTCCAGGTGTGGAGACTGTAGACAACCTTGTCTTTTTCCGGATTTTAGAGTAATTGCTTTGAATTTCTCTTTATTTAAGTTGGTGATGGCTATGGGCTTGCCGTATACTATCTTTTTATGTTGAGTTATGTCCCTTGTTTTCACCCTAATCCCTCCATGGTTCTTACCTTGAAATCATGTTGAACGTTGTCAAAGGCCTTTTCTATTTCTAATGAGATGATCCTGTGGCCTTTGTCTCTCAGTTTGTTTATATGGTGGATTGCATTTGTCAAATCATTCCAGCATCTCTAGATGAGCCTAATTGTTCCTAATGGATGATCTTTTTGAGTGTTCTTGGATTCAGTTTGAATTTTTTTTTTTTTTTTTTTTTTTTTTTTTTTGGTTTTTTTCGAGACAGGGTTTCCCTGTAGTTTCTAGAGCCTGTCCTGGAACTAGCTCTTGTAGACCAGGCTGGCCTCGAACTCAGAGATCCGCCTGCCTCTGCCTCCCGAGTGCTGGGATTAAAGGTGTGCACCACCACTGCCCGGCTTCAGTTTGAAATTATTTTATTGAGAATTTTTGCATCTATGTTCATCTGGGAAATTGAATTGTAATTTTCTTTGTGGATATTTATGTGGTTTGGGTATCAGGATGCCTAAGGCCTTGAAAGAAGAATTGGGTAATGTTCCTTCTGTTTCAATTTTGGACAATAATTTGAGGAGTATTGACCTGAACTCTTCTTCTGGCCCTATACAGTTTTTTGTTTGTTTGTTTGGGAGACTAATGTTACTGATTCTATTCTTATTCTGTTCTTATCCGATTTTCATTTAACTTTTGTAAGTTGTATGTATCCTTAAAAATCACCCATTTCTTTTAGATTTTCCAATTTGGCAGAGTTTAGGCTTTTATTTTATGTCCTAATGATGATTCTCCGAATTTCCTAGGTATGGTTGTTACGTCTTTTTTTTTTAATCTCTAATTTTGTTAATTTGGATCTTCTGTCTGACTTTTAGTTAATTTGGCTAAGGGTTTGACAATCTTACTGGTTTTCGCAAAGAACCAGCTTCTTGTTTCATTGAGTTTTTTTTTTTATTTCTTTCCTTTGTTCCTATTTTATTTATTTCAGCTGCAAGTTTAATTATTTCTTTCTGTTTACTCTTTGTGGGTGTAATTCCATGTTTTTGTTCTAGAGCTTTTATTTTTTTTTAAACCCCTCAAAATCTTTTATTTTTAAGATTTATGTATTTATTATGTATACAACATTCTGCCTCCGTGTATGACTGCACGCCAGAAGAGGGCGCCAGATCTCATTACAGATGGTTGTGAGCCACCATGTGGTTGCTGGGAATTGAACTCAGGACCTCTGGAAGAGCAGTCAGTGCTCTTTAACCTCTGAGCCATCTCTCCAGCCCCCATGTTCTAGAGCTTTTAGTTGTGCTATTAAGTTGCTTGAGTGAGATCTCTCCCAGTTGTTTTATGTATGTAAACAGTGCTATGAATGTGCCTCATAGAACCAGCTTCATTGTGTTCCTTAAGTTTGGAAGTATTGGAGATCAAGGCTGGAATGAAGAGGAGACCACAGCACATGGTCTGCTACATAGCTAGGGATAAGACTATGGGATTGGATTTGGAGGAGAGGAGAGAGAGGTAAAGATCTGCAATTAGGTAAAGATCTTCAGGGAAAGACCTGTTTCCCTGGCTGGAGATCCTTAGTCTTCTTAAAATTTTTAATGAATTCTCTTCCCCACTTTCTCTCTGTTGGTTTGGTTTGGTTTTATAGCTCGTTTTTATTTTTCACAGACAAATCTTACTATCTAGACAGTGCTGGTCTGAAACTCAAGCCACTGTTACTGGATCCTTTTTGCTTGGGTCACAATTGTACCACCACCACCAGCACAGACTTTTACGTCCTTTGTAATAAGTCCCAGTCAGGCCAGTTTTCTTAAATCATGACACAGCTTATGTATTTGTGTGGTATACTCTTTTTTTCATGATTTGGTTCAAAAACATTTACCAAAAGTTATTTATTTCAAGTTAGTATGGAAAGAAGGACATAAGACTATTTCAGATTAATTTGTTATAATTTAATTAACCAGATATTTCTTCCCATTTACAATCTGTTCTGTTATAAAGAGTATTGTCTCATTATTAAGCCTTATTATTGCTACTGTACTTGCTCTTGTTCAGTTTCTCTGAAACTTCAGAGTTTGACTTAGAGTATGTCTGTTCATTTAAAATTTTATGTTACAGGAAAATGTGTTTTTGTTACAGAAAAATAACGTATTTTCACTTCTTTTCTTTCAGATTTGGAGTCATGTTATGAAGCTGAAAATACATCTCTAGAAAATCATATTTATAATAGAAATTTACTCAAACAGAGTATACAACAATTAAGTAAAGCTTTTGACCTCAAGGCCTCCAGTTTCAGTAATGGCCCCAATTATAGTACATTCAAGGAACTACAGAGTTATCAAGGAGATGTTGATCAAAAGATTAGTAACAAAGAAAAGCTGCCTACTTACACCTGTCAGACTCTTACTCACAATATAGAAAAGGCATATGAATGTAAAGAGTGTGGTGAATACTTTGGTTGTAGTTCAACTCTTGTTCAGCATCAGACTATGCATACTGGAGAGAAACCCTGTGAATGTAAGGATTGTGAGAAAACCCTCAGATACCACCAACAACCTATAAGACATCAGAAGTCTCACAGTGGTGAGAGATCTTTTGAATGTGAGGAATGTGGAAAGGATTTTCAACTTCTCAGCCTGCTTAAGTACCATAAAACCATTCATACAGGTACAAAACCATTTGAATGTGGAGAATGTGGGAAGTCTTTCAAGTATGTCTCCCATCTTGTTGAACATAGGATTATTCATGCTGGTGTGAAACCACATGAATGTAAAGAGTGTGGGAAAGCCTTTAATCGTCGTTCAAACCTCACGCAACATCAGAAAATTCACTCTGGTGAGAGACCCTTTCAGTGTAAGGAATGTGGGAAAGCCTTCACTATTCTGGCACAGCTCACTCGGCACCAGAACATTCATACTGGAGAGAAATCATTTGAATGTCAGCAGTGTGGGAAGACATTCAGAACTGGTTCATACCTTGTGCAACACCAGAGTATTCATACTGGTGAGAAACCCTTTGAGTGTAAAGTCTGTGGGAAGGCTTTTAGGCTTCAGGTATACCTCTCTGAGCATCAGAAAACTCACACTGATGAGAAACCTTTCAAGTGCAAGCTGTGTGGCTCAGCCTTCAGACGTAAGAATCAACTTAGTGAACATCAGAGAACTCATACTAATGTGAGACCCTATCAGTGCAAGGAATGTGGCAAATTCTTTCGTCAACGTTCAAATTTGATTGACCATCAGAGTATTCACACTGGAAAGAAACCCTTCAAGTGTAAAGAATGTGGGAAGGTCTTTAGACTTAATATACTTCTCATTCGTCATCAAAAATCTCACAGTGGTGAGAGACCTTTTGAATGTAAAGAATGTGGAAAGGCTTTTCATCTTCCCAGTCAGCTTAATAACCATAAAACTGTTCATACAAACAAAAAGCCCTTTGAATGCAATGCATGTGGGAAGTCCTTCAAACGTGTTTCCACTCTTGTTCAACACAGAATTATTCATGCTGATGTGAAACCATATGAATGTAATGAATGCGGGAAAGCCTTTAATCGTAGCTCAAACCTCACACAACATCAGAAAATTCATTCTGGTGAGAGACCCTTTCAGTGTAAGGAATGTGGAAAAGCCTTTACTGTTCTGGCACAGCTCACTCGGCACCAGAACATTCATACTGGAGAGAAATCATTTGAATGTCAGCAGTGTGGGAAGATATTCAGTTGTGGCTCATTCCTTTTGCGTCACCAGAGTGTTCATACTGGTGAGAAACCCTTTGAGTGTAAAGTCTGTGGGAAGGCTTTTAGGCTTCAGGTATACCTCTCTGAGCATCAGAAAACTCACACTAATGAGAAACCTTTCAAGTGCAAGCTGTGTGGCTCAGCCTTCAGACGTAAGAACCAACTTAGTGAGCATCATAGAATTCATACTGATGAGAGACCCTATCAGTGCAAGGAATGTGGGAAACACTTCCGTCGACGTTCAAATTTCACTGAGCATCAGAGTATTCACACTGGAAAGAAGCCATTTGAATGTAAGGAATGTGGGAAAGTCTTTAGACTTAATATACATCTTATTCGACATCAGAGATTTCATAGTGGTGAGAGACCTTTTGAATGTAAAGAATGTGGAAAGGCTTTTCATCTTCCCAGCCAGCTTAATTACCACAAAAACATTCTTCATACAGGTCAAAAAATATTTGAATGTGAGAAATGTGGGAAGTCTTTCAAGCGTGTCTCCAGCCTTGTTGAACATAGGATTATTCATGCTGGTGTGAAACCACATGAATGTAAAGAGTGTGGGAAAACCTTTAATCGTCGCTCAAACCTCATGCAACATCAGAAAATTCACTCTGGTGAGAGACCCTTTCAGTGTAAGGAATGTGGGAAAGCCTTTACTGTTCTGGCACAGCTCACTCGGCATCAGAACATTCATACTGGAGAGAAATCATTTGAATGTCAGCAGTGTGGGTCTGCATTCAGACTTCAGTCCCAACTTCGTCAACATCAGAGAATTCATACCAATGTGAAACTCTTTCAGTGCAAGGAGTGTGGGAAGTACTTTATTCGTAGTACAGGCCTTAGAATTCACCAGAGAATCCACACTGGTGAGAAGCCCTTTCAGTGTAAGGAATGTGGGGAAGCCTTTCAATATCGGTACCAATTTCTTGGACATTTTAGAATTCATACTGACAAGAATCCTTATGAATGTAAAGAATGTGAGAAGTACTTTACTTGTGGTAGAGACCTTGAAGTACATCAAAGAAGTCATACTAGTGAGAAATTTTACCAATGTTAAGAATGTGGGAAGGCCTTTAGTTGAAAATCAAGCTTTGTTTGACATGCTAAAATTCATACTGGTAAGAAACCTTATGGATGTAAGGAATGTAGAAAGGCCTTTAGTGATAATTCTAATCTAGAAGTATATCAGAATTCACACTGGTGAGAAACCATATGAATCTAAGAAAGGTTGGGAAATGTTTAGATTTAGTTCAGCCTTTACTGCACGGTGGAGCAGTCACATAGGCATGAAACACTGCCACTGTAAAGAATGTAAAGACTTTCAATTCGAGCTGAGGCCCTTTTTTAACATAAGAGAATCCATGCTGGAGTGAAACCCTGTGAATACAAGGAATGTGGGAACATAGAATTAGCTCAGCTCTTAAACGTCAGAGCCCTTATAGTTCTGCAACCCTATAAATGTGAAGAATGTGGGGAAGCCTTTATTGTAAATCATAATCTTACACAACATCAGAAAATCCATCGTTGTTAGGAGTCCTATGCATGTAAGGAGGGTGGACAAGATTTTGTATGGAAATTTTACTGAACAGCAGAGAATTCATTGGCAAGACTGTGGCTGGAAAGACGTGAGAAGAACTTGAATCTGCCCTAGGATTTGGTCAGCATCAGAGTATTCCAAGAAACCCTTAGAGAATCAGAATGTGGGCAGTCTGTTGTTCAGAGATGAAACTCTATTGAGAATATCTTTGAATGTCAGAAATAAAGGATAATCATTGTGTTACTTAGGATAACCTTGAGTTACTCTCATCTCGTTCTATAAACTTAATTTGTCAAATACTATTCACCCAGGACAGTCAGCTTAGGGAGAGCAGTTATTCAAAATAGTTTATCTGAGGCATCTTCCTTGTCACAATTAATGCTCTATGTCTCCTCTCATATTAACATAAACATGCTGAATGTCTACTTTCTTATTGCAAAATTCGTGGATGGCCAGCCCAGTACCAGTCAAAGTATTGGGAAAGGATTATAATAAGTAAAATGATTTTTCAGAGTATTTGGTTAATGTCTGTGTTCTGTAAAAATAGGTTTTACATTTTTCTCCCTTGGCATTATTGTAACTGATATGAGAGACCGTTTGTATTTTAGATAGTTTAGAAAACCCTCATGCATTCATTTTCTATTAGATTTTAAACAACTTCATTCTGTATACATGTAATACATAAAAAGGAATATGAAAGGATTTGAGTTGCAAATCCATTCCTTAAGTATTTGTGTGGAGATGTTAAAAACACAGCTATTGATGAATAAGTACTTTCTAAAGGGCTTAAACCCATAAGAATTTCAAAAGGTAAAAGCCCTATCATTTATGTCCTCCCACACAGTAAGATAAACTGTACATTTGTGACAGGGCAAAAAAGCCCACAGGATTGGCCATCTCTTATTCTTGCTGAGGCTTGTCAGGTTTTGGTAGAAATTGATTGTCTTGGTGGAGAATCTCATGAAAAATTATCCAACTCTGCTCAGAGAATCTGAGGTCAAATTACCCCTGATAATTTCCCTGGCTTTACTTAAAGGGCCCATATGTGCAAACCTCCCCCTCCAGCTACTGCTTATCTTGGCTACTGTTAAACTGCCTGCTTGGACAAAATCTCCCTCTGCACTGTTGAGCAAGATTACAGGATGTGGGATTTGGTCTAAATGCCTAGGGCTACACTTAGGTCCTGAATACCTCAATGTAGTCTCCGCTGGCTAGAATAAATCCTTTTAGTTAATATAAACTGTCGGAGTGTTCTTCTCTGATGGGCTCCCTCTAACACATTAACAAAAATAGCTAAATTGAAACCATTTATAAAAATACATGTGTGAGCCAGGCAGTGATGGTGCACACCTTTAATCCCAGCATTTGGCAGGTAGAGGCAGGCGGATCTCTATGAATTTGAGGCCAGCCTGGTCTACAGAATGAGTTCCAAGATGGCCAGGGCTACACGGAGGGACCCTGTCTCAATTCCCCCCTCAAAAATGTATGAATATTTTCATACTTATGGAAAAGTTGGAATAGTCAACACCATTCTGGATCATCATCTAGATTTAAAATTGTTATCAATTTCCTATGTTGATGCTTTCCCCCATATATATTTTCCCTATATAAATATATGCATATAAACATGTATAATTGTATACCCCCAATATATATCCAGAATTTTATGACATTCACGATGGGAGCCAAGAATGCAGGCCATTCCCCGCATTTGTCTGATGGTTGGAGTAGCTGTGAGACTTAACTGGTGCATCTGGCACCTTCCGACACGGGAGATGGTTGCATAGCTCCTTTGATAGTAAAGAACACCCGGTGCCATCCTGAAAGTAGTTTGGATATGCCAATGTCGTTCTCCCTTTGTAATTATGAGGTCACCTGGGGAAGAGGTGTTTTCAGCCTACATGACAAAATGACGACATAAGTCTTCCTGCCACCCTAAGAAACAGAATGCAAATGAAGATTTTGTTACCTTTCCCTCAGTTTGCATTGATATAAAAGCTATTTGAAAAATAAACACGGGTGATTTCAGGATATGAGTGATCACTGGGAACTCCCAATACTGTCATGTGAATTGTGTTTTTAATATTCCCACGCCTCTACGTTGGTAAGAAATGTCTTGTGTTGGGGCTGGACCCTGACATATGGCACCACAGTGTAGAACTTACAGGTGAACCCCAAAATGCACAGAAGTGACCAGACATGGAGGAGAACGTGAGGAGCCTGAAAAAATTGCACCACAGGTGGATAGGTGAATAATGAGCACTCAGAAATAAGTAGAATTTAAAAAGCAAAGAGAGCAAGAGAATAAAATTTGGGAGTAAAGCTGTATATAGTTATAAATATGGAACAAGGAGATAGTATTCAGTTACTGGTACAGTTGCTTGGCTGAATCGTGATAGCTAAGGAGCTAAAGTGGAGCAGAAACAAAGCAGAGTTATATAGTTTGTAAATAGCGTGTTCCCGTCCCTGAGCTGGCCATGTCCACAACTCTGGCTTTGCTGTCTTCAGGCCACTCCAGGACTCAGCGAAGGCAATGTGAAGCCCCAGCATCTCCTACAAGTGGCAGTGCTTTAAAAAAATCGCCTAGGTAGGAGGCAAAGAAAGTTTAAAGAGCTAATTTTAACTCCCGCAGCACACAGAGAAGGTTAATAGAAATGCATAGAGACTAATTTGACCCATGAGCCAAGGAGCAGATAGATAGGTAGATAGATAGATAGATAGACAGACAGACAGACAGACAGACAGATAATTCTAGAGCTTTTACAGAGGAGAGGATTCAGAAATTCTCCTAATTTTATGATTACAAGTTAAAAAAGGAAAGGATAGTAAAAATCAGCACAGCTCCACCTGCCAGAGTGCTATAGGAAGTCTTGCAGCTAGGGGTTACCCAGCAAAATAAATTTTAAACATTAATTGAGGCCCATCATCCAGGACTGCTGAAAGAAATCATGTAGTGTTGCTTTGATGATAGAAGCCCAAGTTTTTTTATCATCCCCTTAACAAATGCAGAATGCAAGTCATAAGTTACAACAGCCTGCTTAATAATAATCAGCGTGGCCTCTTATACAATATATGCTGATGCAGAGTCTGCGTCCTCCCTCTTTTCCAGCCTCTCTGTTCCGGTTGCGGATTTCAGTTTCTAATCTCCGTTCCAGCAGGGGATTCTGATTTGTGAGTTTACCCCTAAATAAATAACCATCTATTTCTCAATTCTGAGCTAGTGTGGGATTTCTTTTAAGCGTCCTTCTTTATTTGGCACCCACGTGGATTCAGACTCCACACCTACCAGGTGGATGGCCTAACAGCCTAGCAGTTCCCCAGCCCAGACAGTCTCCCAACCCTGCCTGCTTGGCTTCCTTTTACCCAAGCAGTTTTTGGTAGAATCCCTGCCACAAACGGAATTTACTGCATGTGACAACTTGGAAGTTTCCCAAGAGCATGTATGACTGCTGCATTTCCTGGGGCAGTTCCTTTCCGCATGGTGACTTTTGCAGCTTCCGGTTTCTGCTCCCTGCCTGTTTGTTCTGGGTTTCTTGCTCTGTGTATGGAATTGCTTTTAATTTGTCAAGCAAAGTATATTTCTCAGTATTTAGCCAGTATTTAGGTGGAAACTAAAGCAGCCCAGGACCAATCCTGTAGCCAATGGTTGCATTCCTTCTAGTCGCAACTCTGCAACCACAACATCTTCTGGACAATAAAGATTGCAGTTTACCAGATCGCATAACAGGTAATTAATAAATCAATATGGCAGACTTCATTAATATTGCAACTTTTTTTTTCGAGACAGGGTTTCTCTGCAGCTTTTTTAGAGCCTGTCCTGGAGCTAGCTCTTGTAGACAAGGCTGGTCTCGAACTCACAGAGATCTGCCTGCCTCTGCCTCCCGAGTGCTGGGATTAAAGGTGTGCACCACCACCACCCGGCTAATATTGCAACTTTTAGTAACTTCTTTTGCTAATACTATGGGTTGTATAATACAAGGCTTATATTGGCTATAATGATACTTCAATTTATTGGGTATTGGGTTTCAGTTTTCTTACCCATATTCTATCATTAAGAAAGAATATGACACTTTTAGGAATGATACAGTCTTTACAGACTAATAATGAACAGCTTGTTGACAGGATTAATACCATCATAAATCAAAAGTTGCCTGAAAAAAATAATACTATTAAAAAAGATAGCATTAATTTTGTGAACAAAATTGAAGCCATATCTAAGGGTACTAAGAAATTATCTGAGAGAATTTTTACTGTTGAATTTGATAATCAAAATTTGTTAGAAAGTTATAATAAGTGAGCAGAAAGACTATCTCTCCAGGATGGCAATCTGCATGCTATTCAAGTAATGTCCAAGGACAAGATGTTATCTTTAAAGGAGAAGCTTCAGACTTTGGAATCACATGTGCACAATGAGAACCAGAGGCTAGGTGCCTCAATGAAATCACTAGAAAAATATATAGGCCAGGAGATTCAGGCTTTACAAAAGACAATAATAAAAAGATTTGAAATAATTGAGGAAATTATTGGAGCTGATGAACAGGGAAAGAAGGCACAAGGACAGGATTCAACATCTCCAGTAGCTGTCAGGGATGACTTACCCAAGGTTTTAGCTTCCTATTCTGTAATCTACTCTGACAAGTGTAGTCAAGTGTCTCAATGTTCATTGTATGCAGGATCCATTCATCAGTTGGTGCTGATCTAACCTTGAAAGGTCCAAGTAACTTTTTTCATTCTAAGTTGGCATTTTCAAAAGCCAGAGATTCAATAAGTACTCATCTAGCATCTGGATCTGTTGCTCCTATTTGTGCAGCCTTAGTTAATCTTTGTAAAAAGTCACTAAAGTTTTCTCTGGCCATGTTTAACCCTGGTACATAGTTTGATTTTTTCCTAGTTGTTGAATCCTGTCCCAAGCATTTAAGGCTGCTTTGTGGCATAGGAACAAGATTTGTTCATTGTAAAGAGCTTAAGCCTGTGAGTCAGCATAACTGCCCTTACCAGAATTTGATCTTGGGAAGTCTGAAGTCCTTTTGTGTTTTCCTGTTGTTCTAAAACTTTTTGTCTCTTCTTGTAAATAACATTTCAACAGTAATTGTGGCCCATAATCTAGGACTGCTGAAACTAATTGAAACCAGTTGTGTGAGGTATCCTTATTACTAGAAGCCCGTGTGTTTACCATCTCCCTAACAAATGCTGAATGCAAGCCATAAGATACTACTGCTTGCTGAATTTCTTTTAGATCATTCATTCCTATAGGTAACCATCCACCTTCTTTGGATTCTTTTGGGCATTTAGAATTTCTTGTTTTGTCAGTATAGATTACAGGGTAGGAAGTTAAAATCCTGGGTATGTCATCTCTAACAGGTACTGTCGATGTTAAATCCTGTCCTTGTGCCTTCTTTCCCTGTTCATCAGCTCCAATAATTTCCTCAATCTTTTCAAATCTTTTTACTGCTGTCTTTTGTAAAGCCTGACTCTCCTGGCATATATATATATATATATATATATATATATATATATATATATATATATATATGTAGTGATTTCATTGAGGCATCTAGCCTCTGGTCCTCATTCTGCACATGTGATTCCAAGGTCTGAACTTTTCCCTTTAAAGACAACATCTCATCCTTGGACATTATTTGGATAGAGTGCAGTTTGCCTTCTTGGGAAATACTCTATCTGCTAACCTATCATAACTTTTTAACAGATTTTTATTATCAAATTCAACAGTATGAGTTCTTTCAGATAGTTTCTCAGTACCCTTTGACATGAATTGAATTTTGTTTGTCAAATTAATGTTATCCTTTCCAATAGTATTAATTTTTTAGATAACTTTTGGTTTTCGATGGTATTAATCCTATAAACTAGCTGTTTATTATTAGTCTGTAAAGACTGTATCATTTCTAAAAGTGTCTCATTCTTGGCTGTGTTATCAAACCATTTTCTTAACGATATAATATAAAGAAAAAACTGAGTACTAATATCCAATAAATGAATGTATCACAATAACCATATAAGTCTTGCAGAATGCAATCCATAGTATTAGCAAAAAGATTATTAAAATTTTGCATGTTGATGTTGTCTGCAATTATATAACTTTCAAATTTATTGATTTATTTATTAATCAGTTACCTTTGTTATGAGATTTGGTATTGTTTTAGGTGTAATAATCTTTCTTGTACAGCAGGTGTAGCAGTTGCAGCCATGTGGTGAAGAGTCATCATTGGCAGTGTACGAACAGTCCTTCACTGCTTTGGTTTTATACCTTGGTGCCTTGTTAAATACTGACAAATGTGCTTTGCTTTACAAATTAAAAGCAATTAAATTAATTCTGTACATGGAGAAAGGAGCCCAGAACTCACGAGCAGGGAGTGCAAACCAGAAGCTGTGCAAGTTGCTGTGCAGCAGGGAATGCAACAGTGGAGGGTGGGGAGTAATGTGCACAAGCCTGGGGAATTTCCAAGTCACCATGCTTGGCTCAGCTATGGCAGGGTTTTATAAAAAAAAAAATCGCTGAGTAGGTGAAAACAAGCCAGGCGGGTGGGGGTGGGAGACCTTCTGGGCCAGGGACTGTTTGGGCCTTTTAGACGGGTCCACCTGGTGAATGTGTAATTGGGATCCATGTGGGTGCCAGATGAAGATGGGCACTAGAAAGAAATCCCACACCAGCTCAGAATTGAGTATACTAAAGGGTTGTTTATTTAGTGGTAGACTCACAGATCACAGTCCTCTGCTCGAACGGGAACAGCAACTGACTCCAGCAGCTGGAGGAGAGAGAGCTTACTTTACATCAGCCAAAGTGGGCAGGTAACTTAAAGGCTACTGGCTGAAGGATTTCCTACAGCAATCTTTTCCCACTCTGTAGGCTGATGATTTGTCTTGTTGACTATGTCCTTTGCTTTACAGAAGCTTCTCCATTTCAGGAGGTCCCATTTATTGTTTATCTCAGTTTCTGTGCCACTGGGGTTGTATTTGAGATGTGCTAATGCACTCTAGTGTACTTCCAACTTTCTCTTCTATGATGATCAGTGTGGTTGGTTTTATGTTGAGGTTTTTGATCCATCTAGACTTGAGTGTTTTTTGTTTTGTTTTATCCTTTTAATACTTTAATTTTGGATTCCCTATTTTAATTTTTTTATATACACGGTCTTTTTTCAAGTTGTTTCAAATTTTTTTGTAAAACAAGAGATTTAACATACCAATGATGCTCCCCAGACTCCAATACAACAATAAGCCAGGTCCCCAATACCAAGTTCAACTAACCAGTTCAGCTACCCCCACTGAGATTAAACTATACCCAGTGACCATGGAAAGAAAAAGGGAAATTGTAGTCTATATTGCCTGTCTTAGAGAGACAGGTGTGGAACACACTTCTCCTGTTTGTTAAGAAACCTGGGACCTCTGATTATGGACTTGTCTAAAATCTAATAATTAAAAGTAAATGAAAAGAAAGAATGAGAGGGTCAAGATTATCCATTTACATGGTCATGGTCCCAAACTCATACACTCCTGAGTCCAATTCTTCCTGAGAAACAAGTGCACGCTCTTGGAACTACAATATGCGTTCTTCAGCCTCCCCATGGTAGTAGAGAGTGAATTTACATTTGCTTTTAAATAGACTGATCCAAGGGAGATTACAGGGTAACCTACCTGGACCAGGTTGCCCCAAAGACTTAAAAATTCTCTAACCACGTTTGATGAAACATTAAGTGTTGACTTCTTGCCCTTCCATCAGAGCTTTTCTGGGACCATACTCTTATATAGAATGACCTGCTCCTAGACTCTAAAACTAAAACAGATTATTAAAGGGCCACTGAGTGGCAATGCAAGAGCTACAGAACTTAGGCTAAGAAAGCCTAACTGTGTATCAGAGGGCACCTGATGAAGGGAGGAAAAAGGAGCCTGTCTCAGAGTAGGATTGCTGCCATCCTTCAGATCCCACTCCTAAGACTAAGAGGCATGTTTGAGAGTTCCCAGATGAGCTAGGTATTTCTGACTCAGGATTCCAGAGTTCATGAAAATAGCAAGACTTTTATACACCTGGACTGAGCCCAAACGAAAGGCATTTGGGGCTTTAAATCCAGCTCTCAATCTGGCTCTAGCCCTAGCACTGCTTGGCATCTCAAAGCCTTTTCATCTGTTGTCTATAGAACAAACTACCAAAGGGGTTTATCCCCACAGGTGGGGCCATGGAAAAGCCCTGTGACACACCTGTCCAAATAATTGGCTCCTGTAGGCACAGGATGAGCCACTGTAAGAGCTGTGGTAGGAACCTCTAGTCCAATGAAAAAGGCAAATGAGTTATCTGAGTCAGGATCTTATGCTCACAGCACATCAAGCCGTTGAGGCCCTCCTCTGAGGAACACGGGAATGCTGGGCTGTCTAATGCCTGCATAACCTAGTATCAGACCCTACCACTGGATCACCCTGGTGCTCAATGTGAGAAACCCACAGCCATCATTGCTGAGACCTTCTTGCCTAATGAAGACTCGCAGGTGCTCATCCGTGACTATCTGAGATGACACCCCTCCTGGAAGATTTCTACACAATGCTCTATACGGATAGAAACAGCTTCATTACAGATGAAACCAGGTATGTGGGGCCTTCAATAGTTACTTTAACTGAGATGATTGAGGCCCAAGCCTTAGGGCCAGGGACCTCAGCCCAGAGAGCAGAACTGATTGATCTGACCTAGGCTCTCAGATAGGAAAAAGAAAAGTCCACCGACACATAGATAGTCACTGTACCCTTACTACCATCTATACCCATGATATTACCTAACATAAAGAGGGTTTCTCAGTGTTGGGAAGAAGGTAATTAAAACCAAAGAGAGAATCTTGACCCTCCTAGAGGCTATTTGGCTTTACCTATGAGTTGTTGTACTCTACTGCCTAGGACATCAACCAAAAAAAAAAAATCTGGCCTATAGGAAATAGAAAATCTGGGTACTCAAACTCTGCCATAGGAAGGGACCCTTGAGATATACTTAATATATCTTGACTAAACTACCCCTCTTCTTGGTTCCCCAATATTGGGTCCTAACAAATATCTCCAACCCATACCAAAACCCTGACAAACTCAACCCTCTTAAGAAACTACCTTACTTGTGGGTAACTCCTCTGGACAACAACAATCTTACTGAGCTTTTGAGACTACTTGGTGAGCAGGTATTAGTAGTTTGACTAAATGTGCCTTTTCTAATGCTTTCCAAACTGAAAAATACCTTGTACGTGTCTTAGTGCACATATATAATGCTCCATGTATAACTACGGAAGAAGAGAAAGTGCATTTTAATACGAGATCCTGGACCACAAAGGAGAAAAGAGTGGCAGTTTTCATCCCACTCCTGGTAAGAGCTGGCACAGCTGGGTTAACAGTCATAGGCATATTAGCCTTTTTATGGGAGATTAAAACTTTAAGAAACTAAACAGATGGATTGGTCAGGGCCTAGAGGTATTAAAATTTTCCATTTTTGAATTTAGAACAACAGATTCCATGGCATAAGTTGCCTTACAAAATCAGAGAGAGAGCAAGCCTAGGTCTGACATGAGGCTTTGAAATGTCAAAGTCCACTCCCAGTGATACGCTGCCTTCAACAAGGCCATCTCCCCCAATCCTTCTCATCTTTTCAAAGAGTTCTACTTTCTGGTGACCAACCATCAAAAATATGAGCCTTTGTGGGCCACAGTTATTCAAATACTACACCTAAAAAACACCATCACCAGCCATACAGTGCTAGAATACTATTGTGATATTCTGTGTGATAGTGTGGCTTCCTAGTATCGAGTGCTCACTGCCTCTGCACAGACAAGAACTGCATACAACCCTAAACTACATTTGTTATTCTATGTTTCTGGTGTGGGGCTATGTGTACATGAGTGCGGGTACATGCAGAGACCAGAAGAGGGCACCAAGTTCCTTAGATCTGCAGTTCCTGGTAGTTGTGAGCACATTTTATAAATTTTAAATGTCCTATAGTCCTATAAATTTCAATATTTTTAAATCCCTTCTTTAAAAAAATATAGTTTTTAAATTTAGATTTTCTGTAAAACTCCCAAATTTCCTTTTAAAATAGTTTAAAATTGGGTGCATTTGGTGGTACAGGCCATTAATCCCAGCACTTGGGAGTCAGAGGCAGGTGGATCTTGAGTTCGAGGTCAGCCTGGTCTATAAAGCAAGTTCCAGGACAGCTAGGGTATAGGGCCATATACCATATATATATATATATATATATATATATATATATATATATATATATATATATTTAATAAGTATATAGTATTCTGCCTGTATGCATGCCTGCAGGCCAAAAGAGGGCAGATCTCATTACAGATGGCTGTGAGCCACCATGTGGTTGCTGGAAATTGAACTCAGGACCTTTGGAAGAGCAGGCAGTGCTCTCAACCACTGAGCCATCGCGCCAGCCCCTAGGGCCATACATTATAAGGTCCATATTTCTACTTCGTATGGCAGCCAGAATTTCAGGTCGGGTTGCACCTGTCACACAGGAGGTGGTCTTAAACAAAGGGTCAGGATATGCTAATGTTGTTCTGCTCCTTCTTTGTAATTTGGAGGATGTCTGGAAATGAGATGCTAATTCGGTTTATGTGACAGAGCAGGCACACAGAGTAGGAAGATAGGAAGACAAGACAGAGAGGACATAGAAAGATGTGAACATAGCTAAAGTCACTCACCTGGTTACCTAGGAAACAGAATGCTAATGAACTTCCCCCTCAGTTTACATTTTGGTATAAAAGCTGTTTGGAGAATAAATGCGGGAAATTTTCAGGATGTGAACTCAGGACATCATGAGGGATCCCTGAAAAGCTCCCTCCTGATAAAGCCATGTGAGTTGTGTCTTTATTCCCACGCCTCCCTGCTGGTCCTGAGAGATAATTTATGGTCCAGGCTGGCACCAGACCCCAACACTAGGGCTACATAGAGAAAACCTATTTTGACAAACCAAAGGAAAAAATTAAAGCTCTCAACTGTAAGCTCCTGCAATGTCAAAAATAAAGTTCCTTTTAATAAAAAAAGTACCACCTCTTCTTCTTCTAGAAGGAAGAATCAGGGCACAATCATAAAAGGCCAGTCCAGACCCCGACAGTGTAAATAACTCAGTGCTCAGTATCTGAGGTTTATTCATAATCCTCTGGGCTTCCCCAAGTAGCTCAGGCCATCTCTCCGGCACCACCCTTGATGGCAGTCTGTCTTCTGCGTCCCAGCCAGCTCTATTGCATTGTGACTGGGGTTTCTGGTGACTGCCACCCATGGCGACTGGACTCTCTTAGGAACTCCAGCCCTGCACATTGTGCCAAATCTCAACCGTTCTCGATGACCCCTCATGTTTAAAAAACAATATCACCTGGGTGACTATTATAAAGTTCAGCTGCCAGCATGAGGTGCATTTTGTATATGAACTCATGGGGTACAACTTTAGTAGTTTATTAAACAATAGTCAGGTGGTGGTGGCACACACCTTTAATCCCAGCCCTTGGAAGGCAGAGGCAGGCGGATCTCTGTGAGTTTGAGGTCAGCCTGGTCTACAAGAGCTAGTTCCAGGACAGTCTCCAAAAATACAGAGAAACCCTGTCTCGAAAACAATGACAAAAATAGTAGTTTATTAAACAAGCATTGTTTTAAAATCCTTTCTTTCATAAACCTTGTTTTTAAGACTTTGTTTTTGGAACAGTAATTTTCATACAAAATTTTGCTCTAATCACAAATGCCTTGGAAACTCGTTGTTCCATCCTAGCTTGGTTTACACTGTGTGGTCACCTGCAATCAAGATGGTGATGAAGTCACATGATATTCACTCTCTCCAGCCTTAGCAAGGATACCTGCCAGCCATGTGGCTGCCTCTATCCTGATGGAGGACAGAAATTAAGATGGCAGCAAGCCACATGTTGCTAGCATCCCAAGATGGTGTCCCATCGCATGGTTCCTTTAAGATTATTTATGTATACATTTTAACTATCAACCCTCTGTGTTAGGAGTTTTAAGACAACTTTTCTTTCACTGATTACAGATTTTTAACCATACCCAAGATTTATATACACTTTTAAATCTTGAGGTACAGAAAGTTCACTTACAAACCTTGAGATAAAGTTTATATCTTAGCAAAAGTCTTAGGTAATAAATGAAACCAATACTCTTTTTTTATATTTATTTATTTATTATGTATACTGTGTTCTATCTGCATGTATGCCTGCAGGCCAGAAGGGGACACCAGATCTCATTACAGATGGTTGTGAGCCACCATGTGGTTGCTGGGAATTGAACTCAGGACCTCCGGAAGAGCAGGCAGTGTTCTTAACCACTGAGCCATCTCTCCAGCCCCAACCAATACTCTTTTTGACTGTTTTACTTTGCTGTCTCTTCTCTGCCATAGTCAGGTAGATCACCTGACCCAGGACATGGAAGAAACTTAAAGAAGGATACCTGAGTCTATAGAAGGGAGAGCCATAACCCAATTCCAGAGCCAGATTTTCAACAAAGTAAAACAGCATAAAACAATTTTAATGTTATCCACACCCCCCAAAAAAACATTTGACTCTCTCCTAAGATGAATCCAGTGACCAGAAAACTAGAAGGTAAATTCTGAGTGCCAGCCATCAGAATAGTCATGGTAAGTGGCACTAGCAGTGGTGGCTGGCAGCTGGCAGTGAGAGAGATAGCAAAAACAAAACAATAAACACGGAACACAGAAAGCGCATACACTCAGAAGAGACCAGTCAAGAGCAAAGCATGCAGTGGTCACCATCATACAGTTGTACATTCATCTGAGCCTGATTCATACCAGTCTGGACTCCCATGTTTACAAAAAACCCTTACACACACACACACACACACACACACACACACACACACACACGCACGCGCACACGCACACACACCACAGACAGACAAAACTTTTAAACAGCTTAACCAGGTGGGTGGGTGATGTCTCAGTTCTTGCCCTGGAGAGGAGAGTATATGGGGACCCATCGAGTCCCCTCCACATCCCTGCTGGGGTCCAACAGAACAGAACCAGACTGTGAGTCATCAGGTGGCCTCGGTTGTCACCAGGTGGCCTCTGCTGCTGCTGCTCTCCGCGGCACTGCACTTTACTTCACTAGTCTGTAAGACCCACAGCGGCCTCTGAGTCTGGAACAGCTGGAGGAATGTGCCTTCTGAGTCACCCTCAGTCCCAGAGATCTGGAGAAAGGTCCAGCTTTAGAATGTGGTAGAGAATCTTGCCGGGGGGCCTCCAGAAAATCTTCAACCTAAAAATTGTGAGAAAAACCAAATCCACAATTGTCCAACTGAAGCAAGTTTTATTAAATACTAGCTAGGAAGATGGACACTGGCCAGATCTGTACCTGGGATTCCCAGAGAAACGGCCAGGAATTAGATCATTCAGCTGCCTATAAATGTCAAACCCAGAGGCTATGTACTTTCCGATTTCCTTCAATCGGGGACAAACGCACATCCTGACGTCCTTTCTGCCTACTTATGTCCCACCTATATGTGAGCAAGCACATTCTCTGCAGCTGGGGCAATCAGCCTTGTTTATTAAAGTGAAAACATTTGATTTGTTATGTTACTTGAGCAACAACCCCCAGCATTCCAGAAAGTTATCTCTCCTCAGGCAAGTGGGGCTTACAGGCT
Organism: Arvicola amphibius; assembly: GCF_903992535.2. Taxonomy (NCBI): domain Eukaryota; kingdom Metazoa; phylum Chordata; class Mammalia; order Rodentia; family Cricetidae; genus Arvicola; species Arvicola amphibius. Next base: position 77,304,050 of record NC_052054.1, read on the forward strand.
AACTTTAACCCTTACAAGTAATTCCTCCTAATCATATACTTTGGACTCCTCTCCTTCCGTGTATCTGGGCAGTGGAAAGAACCTAGGGCCTTGTTCGTGCCAAGGCTCCAGCCTAGGCAGGGACTCTACCACTGAGCCACACCTCTACGTCTCCCTAAGGAATCCTAGATAGGTGTTTTACTGCTGAGCCACATCTCCAGTCCCTCTCTGGGGGATTCTAAACAGGTGCTCTATTGATGAGTCACACTGAAACTCCTCACTGGGGGATTCCAGGAAGAGGCTCTATCACTGACCCAGACCCATAGTCCTCTCTAGAAGATTCTGGGCTCCTGCTCCAAAGCTGAGCCCTGCCCCCAGCCACAGTGTGACATTTCAACACACATGCACAGCATGCCATGAATAAATCACGCTAATCAGCAACCCATCCCCTCAGACATAAGTTTCTTTCACTCTGTGGAGGCAGAGAGGAAGGGATGCAGAGCCCCTTCCCCGGCTTTGCCAGCAGTGTCATCCAACATTGGGATTTTTGCTGGGCTCAGGTGACAAGATAAATGGGATGTCAGGGAAATCCGTACCTTCTTTCCTTCCTTCTTACCCCTTTTTCTTTGGAGACAAGGTCTCACTTTGTAGCCCTGGCTAGCCTGGAGCTCTTCCTGCTGACTAGATTGGCCTTGAACTCACGGAGATCTGCCTAGAATTAAAGGCATACACCACACCAGCACACCTGTCTCCCTCCTTTAGAAATAGTTATTCTTAATTATGTGTATGTGTGTTGATTTGTGTCTCTGCATATGAGTGTGAGTGTGTACAGATTCTAGAAGATAGCACTGTATCTCCTGGAGGCGAAGTGACAGGAATTCAATATAAGTGCTAGGAACTTCACTGGGGTCACTCTTACATGCTGAACATCTTCCCAGCCCACTTTCTTCTTCTTCTTCTTCTTCTTCTTCTTCTTCTTCTTCTTCTTCTTCTTCTTCTTCTTCTTCTTCTTCTTCTTCTTCTTCTTCTTCTTCTTCTTCTTCTTCTTCTTCCTCCTCCTCCTCTTCCTCCTCCTCCTCCTCCTCCTCCTCCTCCTCCTCCTCCTCCTTCTCCTCCTCCTCCTCCTTCTCTTTCACCTCCTCTTTCACCTCCTTCCCTCTTCCTTCTTGTTTTTTTGACCCAGGTGTTTCCTGTATAGCCCTGGCTACCCTAAAACTTACTTTGTAGACCAGGCGTACATTGAACTTAGAGATTCACCTGCCTCTGTCTGGGGTTCTGTGATTAAAAGCATACGCCATTAGAACAGCCTCATATAGAATCTGTTATGTGATTATTAGTGTTGATTCTAATAAAAATTTTTATTTTTATTATATTTTTATGAAAATGATCAAGCCAGGTGTTTTAGGGTTTCTATTGCTATGAAGAGACACTATGACCAAAGCAACTCTTACAAAGGAAAACATTTAATTGGGTCTGGCTTACAGTTTCAAAGGTTTAGTTCATTATCATCATGGCAGGAAGCATGGTAGTGTATAGGCTGAGAGTTCTATATCTTGATCCACAGGCAACAGAAGAGACTTGTGCCCCACACTGGGCATAACTTGAGCACATGGGATCTCAAAGCCCACTTCCACAGTAGCACACTTCCTCCAATAAGGCTACCTACTCTAACAAGGTCACACTTCCTAATAGTGCACTCCCTAGAAGTCAAACATTCAAGCACATGAGTCTATGGGGACCTATTCCCACACTCACACTGATCAAGTAAAAGTACAAAATGCACAGACTGAAGAGGAAAGTTCTGGGTGCCAGGAAGTAGAATAGAGCTAAATCCTATGTTTAAGGAGATAAACAAATCAAAGAAGAGCTGGTGTTAAATGTAATAAAGGGAGTGGTGGCCTTAGGGCAAGACTCCACCAGATAAGCTTCCAACTTATGAAAAAGAGCTAAAGAAAAGCTTAGAGCCTGGTGTTGTGGTGCACATCCTTGATCTCAATACTCAGAATGCATGGGCTGGTGGATCTCTAAATTCAAGGCAAGCATGGCCTACAGATTGAGTTTCAGGACAGCCAAGCTTAGGCAGTGAATGAAACCCCTGAAAACACAAAGTTGGTGAAGATATAATTGAAAGAGGGGTCCATGTTCCAGCCCCAGCAAGCAGCAGAACTTGGCAGTTTCAGCCATGTGGTTCTTTTAGAGTCAAGGATAGAAGAAAGAAGTTATGGATTCTCCCTCCACACCAAAGGAAAGCCACTGAGGACATGTTTGTGGCAGGGGTATCTCTGCATGGAGGCCAAGAGAGGCCATTGTGTGAAGCTGTGAAGGTGAAACCTGGATTGCCTTGGAGACCCCAAGATGTTGGCGATGCCAGAGCCATGGGACACCTACCAAGGACAGTTGCTGACAGGGAGTAGAACCAGCTCAAGATAAAGAAGTGTGTTGCAGTCAATAAAGCTGAAAAGAGCTGGATATTTGACAGCAGACATGGAAATGCAGCTTGGAGTTTGCCCATCCAGTCCTGGTCTTGCTTTGATCTGCTTCTTCATTTTGGTTTTACAGGGGATTACAGGTAAGAGATTGTGTGAATCTCAGAAGAGACTTTGAACTTTGAAATTTTAAACAAGGTTGAGAATAGACTTTGGGGCTTTTGAAGTTGGACCGAATGCATTTCTGCACTATGTTATGGTTACAAGCCCATGGGGGCCAGGGAAGTTTGAATATGAATGGGCCCCATAGACTCATGGGTTTGAGTGCTTTGCCCATAGGGAGTGGTACTGTTAGGAGGTATAGCCTTCTTGAAGTAGGCGTGGCCTTCTTGGAAGAAGTGTGTCACTGTGTAGGCAGGTTTGATGTCTTATGAGCTTAAGTCTTTCAGCGGGACAGTTCTCCTTCTGCTGACTATGGGTCAAGATGTAGAACTCTCAGCTCCTTCTCCAGCACCATGCCTTCCTGTATGCCACTATGTCCCACCATGATAATGGAAACTGAAACTTCAATCCAGTTAAACAATTAAACACTTTCCTTTATAAGAGCTGATGTGATCATTGTGTCTCTTCAAAGCAATAGAAACCCTAAGACACTGTGTATGACTTTAAGCCTCTACCTCCTGAGCATTGGGGTTGCAAGCGTGCTGAACACAGCTCAACTTACCTCTGTTTCAGGAAGCTGGGCCTGGGTTTATTGGACTCATCACTGGGTGGAATGATGAGCCCTCGGGTATAGCTATGGCTTCCCTAACTTTGTCTCTCTCTGGACCTGTGGTCATTGTGTTATTTCTGCCCTCAGTGACAAGATCTGCCAGAAAAGTCTCCTGACAACTTTTTCTCAGCATCCTAATTGTCCAAGTTAACTGAGTGTCCAGAGCCTGTCCCGGATGGTGCCAGAAGTGACTGAAGGAAAGTTGTCCTGTACTCCCTACAGGATTAGGGCACAGGACACTGACCCTTCAAGTGTGAGGGATTTGGGATGGTGTGCCTGACTGTGCCTTTGCTACAGCAGCAGCAACAACAGAACCTTAAAGAGTCTTGTAGCAGAACAGAGAAGCTGGCCACGTTGAGAACCGGAAGGCGTGCTCTCACGGTAAGAGGACTCCAGGATTAACAGGGTCATGGGGAATTTAAACTCACCATCTCAGGAGCAACAAAACGTACAGCTGCTAAAATGGTTGTCAAAGGCCAGACGGTGGTGGCGCACGCCTTTAATCTTAGCACTCAGAAGGCAGAAGCGGGCTGATCTTTGTGAGTTCAAGGCCAGTCTGATTTACAAGAGTGAGTTCCAGGACAGGCTCCAAAAACTACAGAGAAACCCTGTCTCGATAAACAAAACAAAACAAAAGTAAAATGCTCGTCAAAAGAAAAGGCAACTGCACACTTTCTAAAGATAAAAATACAAAGCTCCTAAGACAAAGAATAAAAAAAGGAAAAAGAAAACTTCCCAGTAGAGAAAAGGGAAAGTAAGAAAATCTTCCCCATAGAGAAGAGGGAAGGAAAGGAAATAAAAGAAAATTTCTCAAAGGAAAAAGGAGAAATAATTCATCAAGAAAAAAGGATTTCCCTTTATATGTGGAGGCCCAAAAATGTGAGCCTATTTCACCTTGTCTGAAGGTCAGAGAGTTTGAGTTTATTTTGCTAACTCAAAGTTGTTGACAGCAAGTGTGGCTACAGACCCTGACCTAGGGTACGGTTACTTGGTGTTTTGAACATTAAGATAACTCATAGAGATAGATCCACTAAACCCTGATCAAAGGCCAGATAATTCAAGCATACTTATGCTCCTTTTGAAATAGGTGGTTTGACCTAGGGAGTAGCTACCTTCAGGATTCTTGATCTAGGGTATGTTCACTGCCCAAACAAGAGAATACTTAACTCGGGATATAGTTGCTTGATGTCTCAAGTACTGGGACAAGCAGCTATTCTGGTTGTTCTTTGTGTCGTGTTAAAGCAGTCTTTTTCCTTCTTCTCCCCTTTTGTATTGGGGTATAAAAGTTTATGGAAATTAAATACGGGGTGAACTCTGAAGTCAGAATTTAGAATTAAGCATTCAGTATTCGCTGAGTTGCCATCCCGTTACTATCCTGTGTTCCTGTGATTCTTTCTCATCTCTGTTTTACCTAACTTTTTTAATCCTCATACTCCTACCCTGGAATATATGAACCCTTTGTGGCTAGGATCACGGCAAAAGTCATCCCAAAAAGGTGGCTCCCAATACTGGTAAAAAAGGGGAAAAATATTGATTCAAGACCTAAAGATTAGAAAGCCCTGTAAAAAAAAGATAAAGAAAAGAAAAAGAGCCTCTTCCCAGTAGATATAGAGGGGGAAAAAGGCTCTTTCCAATATAAGAAATTGAGACTAGTTAAAAATCAGAGTTCTCGGGGCTGGAGAGATGGCTCAGAGGTCAAGAACATTGCCTGCCCTTCCAAAGGTCCTGAGTTCAATTCAGGCATACACATAGACAGAATATTGTATACATAATAAATAAATAAAATATTTTTAGAAAAACAATTGAGGTCAGGGCATAAAATACTAAGTCAATTGCCGCCTAAAATTTCACAGATATTAGTAATTCATTGTATAAAGGATGTTCTCTTGATTGTCTAATGCTTAAATGAATGTTTAATTTCCATAGTAAAAGAACAAAATTAATTATTTTAACTATGTTATTGGGTATGATCTTGTTTATCATTACTGAAAATTTGGCTCTGCTCTTTAAATTGCTTTCTAAAAATTGATGGCTAAATCCTATAAAGATGTAACATCTAAAACATTGGGTTATTTGATAATATGGCTACTAAGTTAAAACCTCATAGAAGTGATCTTTTACTGATAAAGAGGTTACAAACTTGTTTCTCCACTAAATAAAATGCAGGTAAATTGTGTGATCCACACTGTTAATAGTTAGCAAGTTGCATTAACAGGTTACTTGGGATCTTTAAAAATGGATCCTCTTTTTCAAGATTTTATAAAAATGTTCCATGAGTATTGCTTAAAGTTACCTCTTAAAATCCTATAAAGATTGTTTTGATACTTTTTATATGGCTTATGTGAAAAAGATTATGCAGATAAAAGCAGGAGGCAGAGGCAGGTGGATCTCTGTGAGTTCGAGGCCAGCCTGGTCTACAGAGTGAGTTCCAGGACAGACTCCAAAGCTACAGAGAAACCCAGTCTCAAAAACCCAAAAACAAAACAAATAAAGGTAAAACAGTTCCAATTATAGGATAAAAGGTATTTAAAAATACTGTGAGAAATTGTGTTTTGGCAAACTGTTATTAATTATGAGAGGCCAAAGCTAAAATTCCAAGTAAATGACACTGAGATTCAGGCCTACTAACAGCTAAAGTTGATGTATCTGTAATTTCTCAAAAACCCCCAAATCCCATTTGGCCTTTACAAGAGCTCTTCATTCAGCTTTTAGACATCATCTCAGGTAAAACAAAATGTGAACTGGATTAGATGTATAGGATTTAAAGGACTAAAAGGATGTGAAAGCCCGTGTGGTAAACAGTGGCCCTTAACTTAGGAAAAATTGTAGGCACTTAGAAAACTAATAAAAGACCAGTTAGAAGCTAAGTACAGCGAAGAAACTACTAGCCCTTGGAATTCTCCTTATTTGTAATAAAAAAGGATCTAAAAAATAGAAAATATTCACCAATCTAAGAGCTATTAATACGATAATTCAGCCTATGGAATCTCTTCAGACTGGAATCCCTTACAAGAACAGGATGGAGAAAAATTTGCCTTTACAGAGCCTAATTATAATAATCCCAGTCTGTGAAGACATCAATGAAAGTAGTTCCTTAAAAAATTGCTAAATAGCCCAGGTTTGTGTCATTATTTCAACCACTGGAAGTTAATGTAATGTAAACAACTTCCTAAGTCTCTTACCTATCATTATAGGATGAGGTTCTATTGGCTGCTTCTGATACAGTTACCTCGGAAAGAATGTCTACTGTAGTATGGAAAATTTACACTACTGGGGATTACAGATCTCTCCTGAAAAAACAGAAAGAGGAGATTCTCTTAACTGTTTAGGATTTAAAGTAAATAAATTAAGCTACAAAACATACAGATTTAAAAAAAATATCTAATTGTACCCTAATAATAAACATACAATCTGAGTCATTTTGCCTCTCCCGTCACATAAATTCTTAAACTGACTCCAGGTCAAGAAGGGATGCTTGTTAAATAGAAGAGGGACATCAAGACTCCCAAGATAGAATACATAATGCTTTCCTAACTTCTAACGCTAATGGGGCAGGGACAGCAGCTGCTAAAGCCGTGGGGTCTAGAAAAGAACTGTTGAGTTAGGTCAGCGCTGTAAATCCAGGGAAAGTTTCAAGTTAGGGCAGAGGTTTTGCTTCTGTTTCCACGAGAGATAAAAGGTTGTGGATCCCATCAAAATTGATAAAAATTCAGTACAGCTGGGCAGTGATGGCACACGCCTTTAATCCCAGCACTTGGGAGGCAGAGGCAGGTGGATCTCTGTGGGTTCCAGGCCAGCTGGGTCTACAGAGCAAGTTCCAGGACAGGCTCCATAGCTACTGAAAAATCTTGCCTGGGCGGGGGGGGGGGGGAGGGGGGGGAATTCCAGCCCTGCACGAGGAATTTCTCAGGAGTTTCAGCTGCTGAGAAGCCTCTAGGAAAAGAATGATCTTTGAGCAGGACAGTGACTCTCACCACCTGGGGTCAGTTTAAGAATTTATGTGACGGGGGGGGGGGGGGGGGAGGCAAAATGACTCAGATCTCAGATTGTATATTTATTATACAGGACAAGGCTGGCAATTTGGATACCAGTGAGGTTGTCAAAGCCATGGCAAGACTCTCTTGTGATGACCCTGGTGCAGAAGCTCACTGAATGAATATTTCAAAAACAAAAACAAAAACAAAAAACCCACATGGAATGTTTGAACAGGAATGGATAGTATGAAAAGTCTTGCAGATACCATAGCATCAGTCAACACTAAGAATCATTTTAATTGAACTCCTATTGAAGCAGGTATTCTTGTTCTATCAATAATAGCCTTATTTGTTTTAGGATGTGTTTTTGGCTTACTTATGTAAGATTGTAAAACAGATGGATAAAAGAAAAAAGCTGTATATACTGTGAGGCTCCGTAACCTTCAAAATAATTAAATTTTGTACAAGGGAATGGGAGATCCATGGCATGATGTCTGGCCAGCCTGGTGCCAGAGAGAAAGCAAGCAACCCCCGTCAGTCATAAAGCCCCACTGGGCCATACCTGGCCTAGTTCTGGAGTCAGCACACAGCCCTAATCCACTGTTTGTGTTACAGATACCTTTTGTTGCCGGGCGGTGGTGGCGCACGCCTTTAATCCCAGCACTCGGGAGGCAGAGGCAGGCAGATCTCTTTGAGTTCGAGACCAGCCTGGTCTACAAGAGCTAGTTCCAGGACAGGCTCCAAAGCCACAGAGAAACCTTGTCTCTAAAAACCAAAAAAAAAAAAAAAAAAGACAGATACCTTTTGTTGCCCTGTGTGAACCTTGTCTGAGAGTTTCCCATGGATAACTTAGTTTAGAGGAAACCCGGAAAACCGTGGTACCTCATCTGGCATTGTATTTTCAGAAACTTCATTCAGGTTGTTTTAATTATATGGAAATCTGCTGGCTAAGTGTAAGTATAACAAAAAAATAAAGATGCCAATAGGGAAAGGAAAAATGCTTCAGTTCACTGAGACTGAGCCCCCAATAGATAGATGCAGAGGTTAAGTTTATTCTCAGGTGTCTCTGATTCTTCATTTCACGGGCCAGTGTGTACCCATACACCCACGCCGAGTTACTTATGACAGGGGCTAATGTCTAGAAGAAAAGTTCTGGATGCCTACCATTCAAACGACTCCTTCCTTTTAAAGTGTGAAGCGAGGCATGATGGCTTTTGCCTCTAATTCCAGAATATGAGAGACTGAGGCAGGAGAATGGCCTGGGTTACATGTAATGAGTTCCAGGCTAGCCTGGGAACCGAAGGCAAAATAAAGAAATAAAAACCCAAGGTGGAAGGAAATGAAGGACTTCTCAACACATGGCCATGTGGCCGCCTTTAGAGCAGGAGAGAAGAGTATCTGAAGAGAGATCATCTCTGTGTGCGGAGAGCTGACGATATGCACACACAGAGCAGGAGACAAGGCACTGAGAGCTGAGACAGGGGATCTGCTGGGCAGAACCACAGCAGGAACTTAAGTGATTGTAGATAATGAAATATTTATGGCAGACACTAATCTACCTGGTTATGTATTCAGCTCCCCCAAGCTGCACACAGCAGCTGGAGAGAAAAGGGGAGGCAATTATCATCTAATTTTTCCATGAGGGACGTGGGACAGCACTAAGCAAAGAACTGTGAATACAGGAAAGCTGAACCAATTCAACCAAAATGACACCACAGAGAGAAAGGAAGATTGGTGTGCACTGGCACAACAGGAAACTCAGAGTGTTCATAAATGATCCCGAATCCATTGGAAGGACGAAACAGGAAGCTTTGCAGAAACAGCTGGGTCGGGATGAGGACTCCACCTGCAGTCTGTGCTTCAGTAATCAGCTGTGGGATGTCTTATGACAGATGTGGTCTTTAATTTTTAGAAGTGGAGTAGAAATATGTAAAGTATTAGTTTTCCCAAAAAAATGAACAAGAAAATGAAGGTTTCCACAGAAGTGTCCCCAGGTAATGGGCATCTTTGGCGTAGGTGTGTGTACAAGAAAGAGCTCCCACAGGGCGTTGGTGGTGCACACCTGTAATCCCAGCACTTGGGAGTGGAGACAGGTGAGTTCAGAGTCAGACTGGTAAGTAGAGTAAGTTCCAGGGCAGCCAGAGCTACACAAAGAAAAAGGAAGAAAAGAAAAGAAGAAGAGAAGGCAGGAAGGAAGAGGGGAGGGAGAGAGAGAGGAAGAGAAAGAGAGGAAGAAAGGAAAAATGGAAGAAAGGAAGAAAAGAAGGAAGGAAGGAAGGAAGGAAGAAAGGAAGGAAGGAAGGAAGAAAGGAAGGAAGGAAGGAAGAAAGGAAGGCCCCTGATTCCATTAAAGCTTAACTGTCTCCATTTTGATTCTGACAGTGTTCACAGTTGGTATGCTGTCCAAATTGACTATGTGCTGTTGCTTTTCTGGTTTTGCTCTATCAATTATTGTGATTGAAAACACTTGAATATGATCATGGACGTGGCTGTCATTCCTTATTACTATAGCAGACATATATATCCCCCTTCATATTTTGAAGCTGTGCTATTAGGAGTGAAGAACCAAAGTTCCTCCATTTTGCCCTCCACCTCCATCTTGTGTCCTGTGTAAGCTATTTCCTGTAAAATATTCCAGTCCTCAGAAATGGCTAGGGGCAAAAGTAACAGGGTAGCCATCTGGAAAGTACAGATAACCGCAGAATGTCCCCACCTGAAGGTCAGCCAATAAGAAAACTTGACAAGTAACAGGCAGGGTTCAAAAATAAAATTTGTGAAAAGTCCCTAGACACAAGCCAATTAGGACTGAATCTGTCACCCCAAACCCTGCTAATATAACTTTTCTGGTTTTGCCTTTAAATAGTGCCCTCTAGAAGGGCAGGGTGCCTCCTCTCGCTACTGTGCTGACGAGGTCCCTGCCGGCTTGAATACGTGTACGCAATAAATCTTGCTTTTGCATTTTGGTGAGTCAGTCTCTCTGGTGGTCTTTTGGGGTCTCCCCAGACTGGGCATAGAAAGGAGTATACTCTGAGTTTGTTTCAGTTTTTAGAGCTCTAAATTTAAAAAAAAGAGGAAGAAATATGATTTGTCCTAGGTATGATGGAAAGGAAGGTCTATTGTAGCTATGAGGAAGAACATAGCTGGTGTCAGAGACAGGGGCATCTAGGGAGACCAGAAAGGCCATAAGACAAAGCCATGTTGGGAGACAGGGAGAGGAAGGAAGAGGAAAGAGACAGGAACCAGGTATAGCAGCCAGGGGGCCCAAAGGCATGAAAGCAAGCAACAAAATGGCTAGATTATACAGGGGAGAGCAGCCCAGCCACTGGGCTGGAGAAGTTTACGGTAGAGGGCCGGGTATGCCAGCCAGGAGGGTCCTGAAACAGGTAGGGACTTGACGGAGCCCACAGATGTGGGTTTGTTCCACCTTGACCAAAAGTCAGAGAGTTCAGGTCTATTCTTCCTCTCAAGGTTATGACAGATTTTCCCCTGGGTGTGGTTACTTAATGCTTTGGGTATTTGAGAAGATGATCATTTGGTTTGGTAAAAAGGTCTTTTGTCCTTCCCCTCCTCTTGTATTGGAGTATGTAAAGCTTAAGAAGAAAAACTTATGGGCAGATTCAGTATTCACTGGGTTGCTCTCCTGGCTCTATTCCGTGTCTCAATTTTTTTTTTGTATCTCTGTTTTTTTCTGCCTAACATTTCTAATCCAATGCCCCTACCTTGAAGGAACCTATGAGGCTGGACCCCTTGCTGGTTCCCGGCTGCTCAACCCCAAAATAATCACACATATTAATATTAATTAACTGTATTAATTAAATCACTGCTTGGCCCATTAGCTCTAGCTTCTTATTGGCTAACTTTTACACATTAATTTAACCCATTTCTATTAATCTGTGTATTGCTACGTGGCTGTGGTTTACATCTGTCTCTGGTGGGGCTACATGGCTTCTCTCCTGGGTCCTCCTCCTTTCTCCCAGCATTCAGTCTAGTTTACCCTGCCTATCTAACTTCTGCCCTGCCGTAGGTCCAAAACAGTTTCTTTATTCATTAAAGGTAATCACAGCTACAGAGGGAAATCGCACATCAGACCCTGACAGGGACTGAAGGATGCAGGGAGAACCTGAAGTCCAACATCCACTTTGATATGCTAAGCAGGCACCTCAGTCCCTTGTCCCAGTTTGAAACCTAGAAGGGTTCACAATACAGTCCTAGGTGGACTCCATCTTATAGACATCCGCCTGGCTTTGCCTCCCCGTTGCTGGGATAAAGGGCATGCTCTACCACACCCAACCAAGTTTATTTTCCTTTGATGAATAGCCCTCTTTATTTTCACTGGCAATGCTCTTTGTCCCCCCCCCCCCCCCCCCCCCCCGCATCTGCCTCGGCTTTAAAATCGACTTAAGTCTTCTTTTGACTATTGTGAGGATGAGCACTTTAATCTGCTAGAGTACTTCCTTTAACATATGTTCTGTAGTTAACACATGGCTGGGTCTGCTTGTTTTCAAATCTCACCTGACACTATACTTTAGGTGTTTCGATCATTCACAATACATTTAATGTGGTTGATTATTAGTCTTACTAGGATCGTTGAACGTTCGGTAGTGTCGTGCTACAACGGAAGTGTGTTTTTCTTACAAAAGCTAAACACACTTTTTTGTTTAGAATACATTACGTGGTAGTCATTCAGGTTTCTACATGGGGTATATGACTATTTAATGGGCCGTTCTGGCGATTCAACTCGATGTGGTCCTAAGTCACATCTTTCTTTCTTTTTTTTTTTTTTTTTGTTTTTTGTTTTTCGAGACAGGGTTTCACTATAGTTTTAGAGCCTGTCCTGGAACTAGCTCTTGTAGACCAGGCTGGCCTCGAACTCGCAGAGATCCGCCTGCCTCTGCCTCCCGAGTGCTGGGATTAAAGGCGTGCGCCACCACCGCCCGGCAAGTCACATCTTTCTACCTAGAAAACAGGGTCACTGAACCCTGGCTCTCTGAACTCTCTGATGTAACCTGCCCTTTCTCTCCACGTTTAAAACCAACCAATTCTGTAGTTCAGTGTTTTCAAATTTATCAGCTAGGTGGAACCTTCTGCAGTGGGTCTCAGGCAAAGCGTACTCAAAACAGTTATGTACCGATCTGATCTTATTCCAATTCTGTACTTTATAAACTTGGGCTCAGCCGGGCAGTGGTGACTCACACAGTTAACCCCAGCAATCAGGAGGCAGAGGCAGGCAAATCTACGTGACTTCGATGCCAGCCTAGTCTACAAAGGAAGTTCCAGGACAGCCAGGGGCTACACAGAGAAATTCTGTCTCAGAAAAAACAAACAAACAACCCCCCCACCAAAAAAAAAAAAAAAAAAAAAAAAAAAACAAAACTTCCACAGAAGGGAAAATACATTACACTTAGAACTCGGAAGTACCATTGGAACACACCAAGGAGCCTATGCTTTAGGCTCGCATCCCTTTGAAAACTTCCTCCAACCACTGGGCGCGGCTCCCAGATGGGTGGTCTAGGCTGTACCCGGGGATTTCTCAAAAGCGCCTGGCTTCCCCGGGGCTCTGCACGCGAGGACTCCATTTCCCAGGAGCCACCGCGACGGAAGTAACCGATCGATTTCCGGTTTCCTGGCGCCGCTACCGCGGAAGGTCGGAGGCTTCTAGTTGGAGGAAGAAGTTGGCGTAGGCGTTGTTCTCCAGTGAGTAAGGCGGGAGCCAGCGGGCTGGGTGTGAACGGTGGTGTGGGGTGGGTGGATGGTGATGTGTGCGAGTGTGTAAGGATGGTGGTGTGTGTACGTGTGTGGTGTGGTGCGTGTGTGCGTGTGTGTGCGTTTACACACCTCGAGCTCTCCGATTGTCCGTGTCACAGTCGGTTCTGCTCCTGCTTTCCCTCACGGCCACAGCGGCTGAAGCAGAGGACCAGGCTGCGGTGATGAGCGGTCAGGGACGGAGTCTGACGGGGAGCTGCCCCTGAGGTCCAGACTGGAGCGCGGGGCGCACATTTGAGGCCGGAGACGCCTCCCGGGGTCGCCTAGGAGCGCAGCTACTTGTTGAGTCCGTAACTTTCTCAGCGCTCCAGCCGCCGTGAGTGTCGTGGGAGGTGAAGGAAAGCGCTCGCTAGGATGTGTCACTAGGACGTGCAGTCTGGGATCTCGTGCTTGCTCAGGCTGCCCGCGTCGGCCGGCGTTCACAAGGAGGGCCCGGAGAAGAGTGCGGGCATCGTCGCCACACATCTGAGATTCAAGAGTGAGTTTGCGATTTCTCTCTCTTTGAGAAACGAGGTTTTAGGTTTAGAATGTAGAATTGTCAGCAAGTGAAGGAGGAATATGTAAATTGATGCCTCCACCATTGTGCCCCCTGCCTTGTCCGCTCCCTTTCCACTTAATAGTCACGTGATCGTTTCGGAGCCCCTTGACGTCTCTCTACAATCACTCCCTTTCTCCAAGATGTTATAGGTGGGAACCTCCGGAGGTTTGCGTTTGGGCTTTCAAACTCCGATTTGGTAAATAGAATACTATTTCCATGAGAACACACATCAGGTGGTCTTTTATCTTTAAAGGCCTTGTTTTCAAAGTAGGGGAAGAATGGCCGTGGTAGCTGATTGCTGTTCACTCCTGAGAATTTCCGTAATGGGAAAGAAAGGGATAGCACTTAAATTTCCCGTCTTTGAGAGGTAATACTTTTCAGGGTGTCCGTGTATGGAAACCGGTAACATTGGCCAGCTCCAGGTGCGCCGTGCTGTGGTTGAACCGTGGGGATGTGGCTCTGTGGTTGGGATTTTGATTATGTCCCCTTCTGGTTCTCTAGTCATGAACTTTATAGAATGACATTTGTAAAGCCTGTTAGTGCAGTGCCAGCCGTATGATAAGGGCCTGATGTGTTTTTGTTGTTGCTTTGTGTGGTCATTTTCAGTTCTTTCTCTTCAGTTTTTTTTGTAGTACAGAGGAGTGCTAGAAATAGCGTGATTACTGGCTGTATTTTAAAGAAAGTTACTTAATTACAACAACAGAAATGTTAGGCTTTACAGTGCCCGCTTTAATCTCACCACTGGGAGGCAAAAATAGGAGGATTTCTGTGTGTTCATGGTCAGCTTAGTCTCCATAGCAAGTTCCAGGCTGGCTGGGTTCCACAGTGAGACCCTCTCTCAAAAACGACAAGGAAATGAAAACGTGCTAATGTAGAAAAGAGATTTTTATTTATTTATTTATTTTTTTTAGATAAAATGGTGATTGTTTCCCATGATTTGTAGACTTGTTTTTCTTGTGGAGTGTGGCTGCCTTCACATGCCTTTGGCCACAAGACACCTCTGGCGTACCTGAGGGCCTTGGATTATTGTATATAACATGGACACACAGTAAAGGACTGAAGTCATGAGGGCATGAGATGCTTTCCTTTAGGGAGAGTAGAGAATAGATTAGGGACCTTGGTATGAGGAAATACTTTACCTGAAAAACAACTCTGCCTAAGGGTCAGTAAATATGCCTTTGTATGGCTTTTCGGGTCTAAGGTCATCAGAGACTGGACCTTCCTGCTGACACACAGGCCTTAAAATTTCATCTCGGAGTGATCTCTTCGACCGGCCTATGCGACACAGAACACCTGACAGGTAGTTACTTTTGTTCAGAATTCTGGGGGTGGGGTTTATGTGCACATGAGTGCTGGTGCCCGCAGAGACCAGATGGTTAGGATCTACTGGAGCTGGAGTTACAGGCATTGGGAGCTGTCGGGGAACTGAACTCCTGACCTCTGGAGAAGCCAAACCAGCTCTCAGCCGCTGAGCCTTCTCTCCAGCCTCAGCGTTTATCTTTTGTCTTTAGCTCATTTCTCTCATGTTCCCCCATGCTCTCCATATTGTAGTAAATGGTTGGACATCTTTCCACTGTGTCCGTGACCCTCAATCTCGATTTGCTTTGTCCACTCATCTCTTGGTGGGGTTGCGTATCACAGCTGTGTAAGCTCTGCAGGAATAAATGCGGGCCTGTAAGTGTCTCTTGGAGACACTGATTGTATTTCCCTTGTGTCTCTGCTCAGCAGTGGGATTGCTGGATTGCGCGCCAGTTCTAGTTGTCATTTCTTGAGAACTCGCCAGATTGTGTTCCACGATGACTGTTGATGTGCATTCCCTCCAGTAAAGTGCTTTCTCCTACACTTTCTCCACGTAATATTTCTTTTAGAAAATGGACACTTTTTAAATGTTTATCAATTACATATATATGATATATGTACATATATATTACAATTATATTATATAAGACAATTATGGCTGCATGTCTCTGTGTGCACCATGTATATGCCTGGCGCCTCGGGAAGCCAAAAGAGGGTGTTGAATCCCCTGAAATTGGAGTGAGAGAGAGTTGTGAGCCACCATGTGGGTGCTGGGGATCAAAGCCCATCCTGTCTTAGAGCAAAGCATACTCTAGCCCTGGGCCATCTCTCCAGCCATCTGATAATGGGCACTCTTAATAGCCATGAGGAAGCCTCTCTTTGGGACTTCAACCTGCATCTCACTGTGCTTATTTTTCATGTACCTGTTATCAGCCATACTGTTGCTCCATGTGGAGAAATGTGTGTCTCTGTGGCCGCCTGTTTCTTAGTGTGTGCCCGTGTCAGGGAATAGTCTGCATTCTTCTGCTGTGCAGTTTAGGTGTCAGCTGTGTCAGAGGTGAGCTTTGCAAATACTCTCTCCCAGTCTCTAGATGATCCCTTACTCTCGGTGGTTTCCTCTGCTGTCTTTGTCCGTTTTCCTTCTGTTGCTTGTTTTATGGTAACACCCCAATGTCCAGTGTTGTGGATGATTCCCTGGACATTTCTTTCAAGTAGTGTCAGTTTCAGTTATTAAATTTTAATCTGTTTTGATAATTATATCAGCATGGTGAAGTTGAGAAACCCAGTTCTAGAAGTGAAAATCTTAGGACACCTGAGATAAATTTAAAACGATTTTCTACAAAATAGCACATAATATGGAAAGAGTGAATCAAATCATACTCACCTATTGCGACAGCATGTTTTGCAGCTAATTATCTTCATCAGGATTCATGGTTATTGGTACAACATAAGCCATGACCATAGATGAGCGAAGGTTCTCAGGAAAGTGCTCCATGGTGTAGGATTCCATTTACTAAAAGTGGGTCCAGACTGCTGAGCACTGCCTGAGGATTGCACTGCAGACCTTCTGCCCCTCCAGCCTTGCTGTGCCTCACTCAGCCCTGAGTTTCCAAAGGACGTACAGTTTAAATGCTGTCAGCCCTGTCAGCCCTGAAGGTGGGGTTCCAGTAGGAAGACCTGCTCACAGTGGGAGGAGGGACCCCGTCTAGGGCTAGCTGGAGCTCAGGATGGAAGACAGGATCCTTCTGCCGACATCTTCTGGAGGAACGTCAAGGCAGATGGGCTTATGCTCCGCACGTCCACGTTGAGCCCTTGCGCAGTGGTTGTCCGGGGTTAGGACAGAATCGGCTTTGTGTAGATTCCTGTCTGCTTCTGATTTGTGTGTGGGAGGCCATGAGCCGTGGAAGGAGTGTGAGTGGGGATGCTTGAGAATAAAAGTAGTCGGTGAAATCATGGTGTCATAAGTGAGTCTGGGAACATCAAGTGACAATCCAATGAAAGGCTTTCTTTTTGTCCCCCAGGGAGGATCCTAAAGAAGAATGGCCAGCTCTGGTTCTCAGGACGTGGTCTGTGTAAGTTGTCACTCTCTCTCTACACAGGCGGCTTCCAGGTTAGATGACTCTTTGCTGTCTTTCTCTTGTGAAGCTTCCCAAGGACCCGAAATACTCCAGCCCCGTCTGCCCCGTTACAGTGAGGGTTGGAAGGTCAGAGCACTTCCTGTCTGGCCTCTTTCCGGCTGCTTCTGCAGTTTTCTCTGAGTGCATTCCTACACACCTGCTCTCTCCTGTCTGTGGTCAGGGAGGACTGTTGCTGCAGAGGGGCCACAGTCCCACAGGGAATCAGGGTCTTTGGGGGTTTCAGACACTGAGGTGATGGTCTCCTTTGAGTGCACTGGGGATCCTGATTGACATCTTTGGTGTTTTCAGGCTGATGACACAGGGTTTGAGAGTGAATGGCCTCAGT
This sequence comes from Arvicola amphibius, assembly GCF_903992535.2. NCBI lineage: Eukaryota > Metazoa > Chordata > Mammalia > Rodentia > Cricetidae > Arvicola > Arvicola amphibius. Next base: position 77,321,264 of record NC_052054.1, read on the forward strand.
GCATGTGTGTGACGAGGTGACCTACTTGAGGGACTTTAAGAGAGAGTTCAGGGATGAGAAGGAAGGTCATCCAGGCTGTGACTGGGAGGGGACTGAAGTCTCCAGTGTTCAGGAAGCCTGAGACATCTGCACTATCTTGGTAAAATGTTGTTTTTTGATTTTAAGGGAAAAAACCCTTAAACCTAATATGCCAGTAATATGGACTCTTATGTAGTTTATGGACTCTGACATAGTTTATAAAAATCATTCTTGTGACAAAGTCTTTTTGCTATCTCCTGATGCCACAATAAACCCAGGGACTCACACTGGGTCTAGGTGTCTTACACTGAACCTGAGTGACAGTTTTCTTTTGTGCTATAACTGGAAGGCTGGGGATGGAACGGAAGTGCACATTTATGGATGTGTAGGGGCCACAGTCCTCCTTTCCTAGGGGAGCTCGTGCAGTCAGGTGCCTTGAGCATCTCCATGTGGCTCCTTCCCACCCTTGAGTCCTTTCCCTTCTCTTTTTCCATCTTGAACGCTTCCCTAATCTCACTCTACTTGTGTTTGTGGTTTCAGGGGTCAGTGACGTTTAGGGATGTGGCTGTTGTCTTCTCTCAGAAGGAGTGGGCCTGCCTGGATGCTGCGGAGAGGGTCTTATACAGGGACATTATGTTGGAGACCTACAGAAACCTCGTCACAGTGGGTAAGGCCATCTGTCCCCAAGAATGGGGGGTGTCCTCTACATTGCTGGCTTTCCTTCCTCTGAATAAGAAGACAGGGCCATCTTTCCTGTGGTAGCTGAAGCTGGGCCTCGTGGCCCATGCCTGTCATTCCTTCAGTCAGAAGGCTGAGACAGGAAGATTGCTGTGAGTTCAAGGTCACCCTCAGATACATAGTAAGTTCCAGGGTAGCCTTGTCTACAGGGTGAGGCCAGGTTTCAAACAAAACAGAACAAATAAAGTGAAATAAATAAGGAAATCAATCAGTAAATGAAATTAAGAACTACAGAGATTTTTGTTTACGGGAACTGACTGCTCTTGCAGAGGACCCAGGCCTCAGCCCTCTGTGACTCCAGTTGCAGGGATTCTGAAGCCTCTTCTGGCCTCCGTGGGCATCATGTGTGCATATGGTGCTCAGCCATACATGTGGACAAACACGTGGGCATAAAATAAAATGAATTTTAATCAATAGAATTTTAAAGAAGAAGCTGAGTTTCTTCTTAAAGGAGTAAAGTGGAATTTCCTTGGTTTAAAACAGGAGCTTCATGAAACACCTGCCTTCTGTCCACACCTTAGAAATCCTCTCAGTGAGCTCTGGGCTCACAGAGACCCTCTCTCTAAAAACAAAGTGGAGAGCAATCAAAGAAGACACCTCACATTGCTGTCTGACCTGTGCACAGACCCATGCATGCATGCCTACACACTCTTGTACACACACTTTCATAAGAACATACATACACTGCACATGTGTGCATACAAAATTAAATATGAGCTTTTATAGTTTATTTACTAATGAGTCAATAGAAATGATTCAGAACAGAAGTGGACACATTCTATTTCCCTCAATGAATACTTCCTTTACCTGCTTTGTGGTGGAAGTTTCAAACTCTGAATTTTTCATTTTCATTGATTAAATCTGTTACAATGAGGTGTTAATGTGAACGAAGCCAACATAATTAACAATAATGATAACAGTTTTCTTGCCTGGGGATGTAACTCAACAGTAGAGCACTTGTCCAGCTTGCTCAAGGTCCTAATTCCATCCGCAGCATTACTAAGTAATAAGTGGAAATGAAGAAAAATGACGCTTTAGTGTTAGTCACACAGCATTTGAAGTATTGAGTATAGTATTTCATCTTAGTATCAACCCTATCCAATAGATATCACCAGTTCAATCTAAGTTATTATTGTTATTGTTGTTGTTATTAACTGCTTTTTTGTTGAGGCCAGGTCTCATGTAGCTCAGAGTGGCTTTGGACCTGTCATGAAACTAAAGCCAACCTTGAACTCCTCATCTGCCTGCTTCCACTCCTCATGTGTTGTGATTACATGTGTGCCACCTTTTCCAGTTTTTAGATGGGAAAATTGGACATAGCTTCTTATGGGACTTGCCTAAACTAATGGCCTATTATTACTGAGCTGCAGAGACGGGGTTTACACCTAAGCATTCATGTTCTTACCCACTATATATACTCTCCCCTTATGTGAAAAGACCCTGTCTGCATTTAACCCATCCTCCTCTCCCCTTTCTTTTCTGAAACAAGGGTCTTGCTAGGCAGCCCAGACTGGCCTGGCTCATTCCCCAGCTGCTCGGCTTACAGGCATGATCCACTATACTGAACTATAGAGACTTTAAATAAATAAGTCTGTATTTTTAAAAATCTGTACAGGCAACTCATGGTGGCACCTGTCTTTAATCCCAGCACTTGGGTGGCAGAGGCAGGCAGATCAATAAAGTTGCAGGACAGCCTGGTCTACATATTGTTTTCCGGGACATCCTGGGATAACAAGAGAGACTGAATCAAAAAAAGAAAAGTCTCCACATGTGTCATTTTTCCTTTCTTTTAAGTGGGAAGTTCCATTTCCAAACCCGATCTGATCACCTTACTAGAGCAGGAGAGAGAGCCCTGGATGGCTGTGACGGGAGAAGCAGACAGGCCCAGCCCAGGTGAGTAAGGAAGGCAGGGCTGCAGCATTGCCATCTCAGCGTGTGGCCGGAGAGGTCCCCACGCCTGACCCGGGGTTGACACACTTCCTTCAGAGCGCCAGGGCCTGTGGGAGACCATGCCTGAGACCTGGGAAGGAAGTCAAGGTCATAGCAAAAGCTGCCACAGGGGCTGCTGGTTCATGAGTCACTAAGTTGTTCTCCCCTCTTCCCTCATACTGGACCAGTTACCTTCTTTCTGTCATTTAAATGTATTTTATTATTGGTTGTGTGTGTGTGTGCACGTGTGTGCAGGTACCCAAAGGGCCATAAGAGAGCGTCAGGTGCCCTGGGGCTGGAGTTGCAGGTGGCTGATAGAACTGCTATCAAACCCAGGTCCTCTGGAAGAGCAGTCTCTTAACTGCTGATCCAATGATAAGACACTTTGAACACCAGTGAATGCAGTAACACAGTAAGGCATTGCAGCATGAAAAATAAAAACCCAGAGACAGAAATTGGGGTTCATCCTGAAAACCAGAAAAGCAGAGTAGCCAAGCCACTAGAGAAGTCTTCTGCCAAGGCTGGGCAACTCTAAACTAAGCAGACTAAGCCTCTCTCTTCTTGCATTTTATATTCTGTCTAGTGCTGGGATTAATGGCGTGTGGCTCCCTAGTACTGGGATTAAAGGTGAGGCACCACCTGGATCTATTTCTGCATTGATCTTGTGTAGTCGTGTAGTTCAGGGTAGCCTGGAACTCACAGAGAACCATCTGCCTCTATCTCCCAAATCCTGGGATTAAAGGTGTGTGTCACCATTGCCTGACCTCTAGTGGCTTCACCTTTGCCTCTTGTCTTCAGGCAAGACTTATTTATTAGAATACAAATAATATACCACTATAAGGCATAGCACATATTTTAATTGTATATCTTCATAGTGACTCTGATCAGGGTGTGATGGTGTAGCCTGTACTCTCAACTACAGCACTGGGGAAGTTGAAAAGGCAGATCCTTTGTCTTGCTAACACTCAGCCTAGTTTTCCTGTCAAGCTCCAGGCCAATGAGAGACCCTGACTCAAGAAGAGTAGAGGACAAGCCAGGGAAACAGCATGTGAGCACACAACACAGCCTTCTCCATGGGGCTGTGGCGGCTCTTCCTGCTTGTCACTTGACTACATCTGGAACTAACTAAAACCCAAGCAGCTGGGTACACCTGTGAGAGGCTTTTCTTAGTTGAGTCGTTTGAAGTGGGAAGACCCGCCTATTTCTGAGGTGGGACAAGCCATCTTAAATCTTGCCCCATCTTTTGGTGACATGCTGTAAAAAGGATATGGAAGAAGGAATCTGTTGCCTTTTGTCTGCGTTCCCTCACTTTGATGGCAAGTCCATTCCTTCACTGGAACGGGGGCCTACTTCAGAATCCAGCATGTACCGAAAACCAGCTGGAGACATCCAGCCTCATGGAGTAAGCAACCACTGTATTCTTAGACTTTGTATTGCTAGACAGCCATTGTTGGACTAGCTGGATCACAGCCTGTAAGCCACTCTCATAAATCCCACATATATAAAATGAACAGTTCTGTGCATCTAGAGAACTGTGACTAATACAAGACACACACACACACACACACACACACACACACACACACACACACGTAATACCAGGGTTTGGGAGGTGGAAGCAGGAAGATCAGAACTTCAAGGTTATCCTCAGCTATGTACTGAGTTTGAGGCCAACCTAGGCTACTTGAGACCATCTCAAAACATAGAGGGGCTGGAGAGACGGTGCAGTGATTAAGAGTACTTGCTACTCTTACAGAAGACCACGTTTTGCTTCCAGTACCCAGCATTCACATTGAGACTTGCAAATGCCTGTAACTCCAGTTCCAAAGGATCTGATGCTCTTTTTTGACTTCATTGGGTACCAGGCATGCAAATTGTATACATATATACATACATACATACATACATACATACATACATACATACATGCCCGTATAATGAGAGCCTTTGGGGTCCAGCCCCGTGACCCTCTTAGATTCAGAAGGGGTGTAATGGCAAAGATCGTAGAATATCTGAGGGTGAAATAATGCTCTCATTATGTGCTTTTCAGAATTTTCTCTATTCTGCTGCTCTGCAAAGTTTTCAGTTAATAGACATCACACACAATCTGCAATTCTCTGGCAATAGCAAGGTTACAAGGCTTGACTTTCTCAGGTCATAAAACAGATAAGGGCTGATCGATGCCAATAACTGTCAGCTTACTCTATGGCTCAGGGGAGGCAGGGCCTGTAAAAAGCCCTGGCAACTCTAAGAGGTGAAAAGGTCAATTAAGAAGTGAGCTTTAAATTCTAAGAAGGGAAAAAGGGATGTCACAGATGGCGTGGCACAGATGTGGGTTCACACGGGTCCATTGAAAGAAAACTCAGACACTTGATAATGAACTTAGCCTTTTGCGGCTGCAGGGATCCCCAGTCTCGGTGGACTGAAGTGCCTTCCCTTCACCCAAGGCATTTTTATTTTTCTCCATATGTACAATTAAGCCAGTTGATTTCCATGTGCTCAAAACAACCGGAATAAAGCTTCCAAGTACAAATTCTTAATTCATTAGGTATCACGGTTTTCCGGGTTCCCCCAACCAAGTTTTGCAGAGACTTTGTATCCTTGGGAAACTATCAAAGAAGATTCACATAGGGTGACAAAGGTATCTGCTAAACAAAGGGTGGATTAGGGTTAGGTACTAACTCTGGAGCTAGGCCAGGTATGTGGGGGGGTGCTATAGCTAGTTTGACCCCCCAGTGCCAGGCCAGTAGGAAATTCTGCTGCCAAGGGGTGTTCTTGTGCTGTACTACATCCTAAGTGTGACTAATTAAGCTAGAACTTTGTAATCCACATATGGAATGAAAAGGGGAGAAGTGTAGCCACGCCTCTTTCTCCTGGCACTCTCTTTGCTTGCTGCACCTGTAGCCTATAGCAGGGTAGCTATGGCAACGGGGTAAACTGAGGAAAGAAACCTTCAGGTATTTGTTCTACATTAGCATTTTCACCAAATGTTAGAGGCTAAAGGGGACCTCTCAGATCTCAGAGTAACATCTTTCACTCTGAGCAGTTAGAACAAAGGGAAATCTATAGTTATATAGTGGAGCCTGGGACTTTACAGCTGCCTGGGACAAATTGGTATTTATTCCCATGGTGCCTGTGTTTCTCCGGAGCTGGTTAAGACACAAACAGTTAATTTCCTAGACTAAGATCTTGTACCAGTAAACTGAGGCAAAAGTAAGTACAGACTATGACTAGCCTGTTAAGGTTAGAGCGGGGCTAACTGAAGCTGCACTTTCCGGTACTGGCTTCAGGCGGATGCAGGGATTCGTCCTCATCTGTGAGGGCTAGGAATCAGCAGACTCAGCATGCCTTAGTTTCATCCTTGACCCTGTCTGTTTGCAAGACTCTCCTGGCAAATGTCCTGCCATAGAAGATAACTGCAGAGAGAGCTGACTTGTAAGTTTATCTCGGGATGGAGCAGAGATTTGACTATGACAACAAAGGTTTTTGATCATGTGACTTACTTTCACACCGGAGTCCCACAGTGTGGGGTAAAGTCACCCAATGTACCAGTACATGAGAAAATTGTGCCCAGTAATTGATTAATATACTTAAAGCTTTTGGGACAAGTCCCACTAGAGAGGGAGAGTGCTCTTGGCTCACGGGGATTCGCACTGAAGAGCAGCTGTTATTCAAAAGGCAGCATTCCCAGCGCCTCGGTCTAGACCGGCCTCCATCAGAAATCAGAATGCGTGTCTCTGTGGTTGACCTGATTTGTCAGCTGAAGTGCCACTGCGTGTCCTGCAGACCGCAGCACAGGCACTCACGGGAACATAGAACATGAAAATAAACGAATCATTTAAAACAAATAAAATCAAATTACAACCTCAACCACAAAACCCCCCAAATAAAACAGCTTTAAGAAATGTTATCTAAATGTACTAATTAAAGACATTTTGCTTCATGTGCTGTGATTTGTCTACAACTACATGCTTAAACACTTCTCTTGTACGATTTGATGGTGAGTCATTGATACGATAGCTGTTGCTAAGTATTTTCTGTATCTCCTAGTAAGCTATCATCCACAATAACATTCCATTAATACTAATTAATTGAAAGCAAAATGCTGTTCTCATACTAATAACATTATTATCTCAGGATCATCAGAATTAGTTTCCTTATGGGTTTTCTATTTTAAATAACATTTTGGGGTTGATTTTAGTTTTCTGGATGTTTCAGTATCCAACATCTTTACGGATTTATTATTGGGTTTCCTTAGTCCTTTTTCCTCCTTTTATTGAGGTGTATTTATTCCTCACATAATATGAGCTGATTATGACCTGTCCTCCCTCTACTTATCCCAGTTCCTCCCCATCTTCTCCCCATCAGATCCACTCTTCTGTCTCTCCTTAAAAGCAGGCTTCTAGGAGATAATATAAGCTAAAACAAAAACTTAAGACATTGGAATTAGAACAAACAGAACGTTGTGCAAGTAAAGACACATGAAACAGAAACACATTTGTTTACATACTCCAGAATTTCATAAAGATACTAAACTGGAAGCCATAATAAATTTGTGCACAAAGGACCGGGTGCAGTTTGGGTAGTGCAGACCGTGTGCATGGTGCCTCAGTCTGTGTGAGATCATAGGAGCTTTGGTCATGGTGATTTAGAGGCCTTCTTTTCTTGGTGTCTTCCATCTCTCTGGCTTTTACATTGTTGGTTTCTGCCTCCTCTTCAATGGGATTACCTGAACTTTTATGGGAAAAATTTGATGGAAACATCCTTTTGGGCTGAGTGTCTCAAGGTCTCTCATGGGTCTGGCTGTGGGTCTCTGTGCTTGTTCGCAGCTGCTGCAGAAGGAAACTCCTCTGATGACAGCAAGACACTATAAGTCCAGCAGAATGTCATTAGGATCCATTTTGTTGGCCTTGTGCTTTTGTGTTTCTCAAACAGTAATATTTAGTTTGACCCTTGAGGTTCCTGGGCTGTCTGGTTCCATGTTCTTGAACGTTCAGTCAGTATTAGGAACAGGCTCTATCTTGTAGAGTGGGCCTTAATGAAATTACATATTGATTCATTGTTTCCACAAACTTTCTGCCTCCGTGGCCCTGGTATAACTTGCAGAAAAGACTGCATTCAAGGGTTTGTGGCTGGCTTGGTGTCTTGTTCTCTTCTGGTAGTGTGTAGCGTGTCTTCCTGTACCAAAGTTACGGAACGTGGGGGCGCATGCTCTATGTTGGCACCAGCTCGACTTCTTCATGTTCAATGAGTTTTGTAGGTGTTGTTCTCAGCTTTGTGGGCTTGCCATCAGTTTGTGGCAACAGCCTAAGTTGTTTGGGGGTTTCCATGACAGCTGTTTGGTGGATAGCTCAATTAGGCACTAGAAGCTTCATTTAGTGACAAGATACAGTCAGTTGGTCTCCCCCATTATTTGGCTATTTCATTCAGATAGCCTTCGTATATGTGTTTATTTTAGGACCTTCCTACTGTATTAGATATCCATACTACCCCTCAAATGACCCTTAAGTTTAGGTATTCTTCTCATAATTCCTCCTTGTTCCCTCACTCTCCCTCCCCATTGATCCTCTCATCCTAGTGCCCCATCCATCCATAACTATCTATTCTGTTTGCCTTTTCTAAAAAATATCTATGTGTCTGCCCAGCCGTCTCTTACTCTATACCTAACCCTGCTGTTCTATTGAGTGCAGGTTGATTAGCATTGATTTAACAGCTAATGTCATAGAAGTGAATGCATACCATTACCATTTTTGTCTTCCTTGGTCTGTGATACCCCACTCAGAATGATTATGATACCCCCCTCAGAATGATTTTTTTTCTAGTTTCATCCATTTGCTTTTTTTTTTTTTTTTTTTTTTTTTTTTTTTTTTTTTTTTTTTTTTTTGGTTTTTCGAGACAGGATTTCCCCATAGTTTCTAGAGCCTGTCCTGGAACTAGCTCTTGTAGACCAGGCTGGCCTCGAACTCAGAGATCCGCCTGCCTCTGCCTCCCGAGTGCTGGGATTAAAGGCGTGCGCCACCACCGCCCGGCTCATCCATTTGCTTTTGAATTTCATGATTTCTTTTTGTTTGTTTGAGACAGGATTTCTCTGTGTAACAACTCTGGCAGTCCTGGAACTATCTTTGTAGACCAGGCTGGCCTCAAAATCACAGAGATTTCCCTGCCTCTGCCTTCTGAGTGCTGGGATTAAAGGGGTGCGCCACCACCGCCTGGCTATTTCTGACTTCTTTGTCAACAATCAGGTGTCTGTGGGTTTGCGGATCAATGTCTGGGTCATCAGTGTGGCTCCTTGATGAACTTGTCTGTGTTTATGTCACTATTAACTCATTACCATAGCTCTGCAGTGCAGCTTGAGATTGGGGCTAGTGACCCTCCTACAGTTCTTTTATTACTCAGGATTTTCTTGTTTTGTTTTAGTTATCCTGATTTTTTTATGTTTACATATGAAAATGAAAGTTGGCCTCACCATATCTGAAGAATTAATTGTGTTATTTTGATAATGATTTTGTTGAACTTGTAAATTAGTGTGATGGTCGTGTTTACTATATTAATCCTACCAAGCCATGTACATGGGAGATCTTTCCCATGTTTTATGTTTTTATCATACAAGTCTTTCAGTTCCTTGGTTAGAGTTACAAAAATACTGTATATTATTTGAGGCTCTTGTGAAAGGCTGTTTCCCTGACTTTTTTTTTCTCTTTCTCAGTCCATTTGTTATTTGTACATAGGTGGTGTCTTAGGTGTTTCTATTGCTGTGAAGAGACATTATGGCCACGGCAACTCATATAAAGGCAAACATTTAACTGAGTTGGTGGCTTACAGGTTCAGAGGTTCAGTCCATTATCATAATGGGACATCGCCACTGGCCGTATGACAGCATGTAGGCAGACATGTTAACTTAGAGGTAAATGAGAATTCTACATCTTACAGGCAACAGGAAGTGAGCTGAGATACTGGGTGTGGCTTGAGCATAAATGAGACCTCACAGCCCACCCATACAGTGACACACTTCCTCCAACAAGGCCATACCCACTTCAACAAAGCCATACATCCAAATAGTGCTACTCCCATTGGTTAACAACTACTTTGACACTACCACAAGTGGGTTATTGATTATTGTGAGTTGATTTTGTATCCACCTTTTTTTGCTAAATATGTTTATCAGCTGTAGGAGTTTCCTAGTGGAGTCTTGAGGGTCACTTGTGTATACTGTTGTATCATCTGCAAATTGATATACTCTGACCTTTTCAGTTTGTAAGCCCATGTTCGCCTTCAATTGTTATATTGCTCTGGCTAAGACTTCAAGTACTCTATTAAATAACTATGGAGAGATATGTCTTGTTCTGGACTTTGTGGAATTGCTTTGAATTTCTTTGTATTTAAGTTGATGCTGGCCATGGACTTGCTGTATACTGCTTTCATTATGTTGAAATACATCCTTTGTATCCCTAATCTCTCCAGAATTCATTTATTTTCTCTCTCTCTCTCTCTCTCTCTCTCTCTCTCTCTCTCTCTCTCTCTCTCTCTCTCTCTCTCTCTGATATTTTGTGATGGGGTTTCTCTGTGTAACAGCCCTAGCTGTCCTGGAACTATCCCTGAGGACCCAGTGGGCCTTGAACTCAGAGATCCACCTGTCTCTGCCTCCCCAGTGCTGGAATTAAAGGTGTGCACCACCACCACCTGGCCTTCCAGGACTCTTATCATCAAGCTGTGTTGAATATTTTCAAAGGCCTTTTCCGCAGATAGTGAGATGATTGTGTGGCTTTTGTCTTTCAGTTTGTTTATGTGGTAGGATTGTACTTACCAATTTACGTATTTTGATCCATCCCTGCATCTCTGGGATGAAGTCTACATCATGGTGGATGCTCTTTTTGATGTATTCTTGATTCATTTTGCAAGTATTTTATTGAGAACTTTTGCATCTGTATTTGTCAAGGAAATTGGTCTGTAGTTTTCTTTGTTGTGTTTTTATGAGGTTTGGGTATTAGGACGCCTGTAACCTCAAGAAAAGAATTGGACAATGTTCCTTCTATGTCTGTTTTGAGGAGTAAATTGAGTATTGGCCTGACCTCTTCTTTGAAAGTCTGGTAGAACTGTACACTAAAATATCTGGCCTAAGGCCTTTTTGAGTTGAGGGTCTTTTAATTACTGATTATAGAGATTATAGAGCCGGGCAGTGGTGGCGCACGCCTTTAATCCCAGCACTCGGGAGGCAGAGGCAGGTGGATCTCTGTGAGTTTGAGGCCAGCCTGGTCTACAAGAGGTAGTTCCAGGACAGGCTCTAAAACTACAGGGAAACCTTGTCTTGAAAAAAAACTATTAAATAAATAAGCAAACAAATAAATAATTAGAGATGATAGGTCTGTGTAAATTGTTTACCTCATCTTGTTTTAACTTTGGTGAGTGGTATGTATTGGGAAACTGACCCATTTCTTTTTTCGAATTTGGTCAGGTAGTGCTCTATCTTATGCCCCACTGATTCCCTGAATGTCCCGTCTGTTGTTAGGTCTTTTATCTCTAATGCTGTTCATCGGATCTTCTTTCTCTGCCTTTTAGGTAATTTAGATAACGAGTTGGTGGTCTTACTGATTTTCTCAGGAACCAACTCTTTGTTTCGTTGTGCATTTCTTCTTATTCACTGTTTCTATTTTAGTGAGTTAAGCCCTGAGTTCATTATTTCTTAATTTTTTTCTTTTTTATTCTAGAGTTTTCCACTGTGGTATTAAGTTGGAGTATGAGATCCTCTCCAGTTTCTTTATGTTGGTACATAGTCGTATGACCTTTTAATATTCTTTCTTTGTCCTGTACATTTAATGTCTTATTATGTCCTAAGAGGACTTTCTTTTCTGGCTCAGTTTATTTGGTGTTCAGTATGCTTCTTGTGCCCTATTTAGGAATTACATTCTTTCTTTGGGGGACTTTTTTCCATGATTTGTTGGAAATGTTTCTGTGCCTTTGACCCAGCTCTCTTTTCCTTCCTCTCTTCTTATTCCTAGATTTGGTCTTTTCATGGTGTACCAGATTTCTTGGGTAATTTGTGCAGGAATGTTTTTAGCTTTACCATTTTCTTTGAGCTGTCCGTTTCTTCTCTCATGTCTTCAGCGCCGGGCACTCACTCTCCCGTCTCTTGTACTCTGCTCATGAGACTTGCTTCTTAGGTTCCCTCAGCTTAGATTTCTTTATCGATTCTATTTCTACTTTCAGGTCTTGTACTGTTTGATTCATTTCCTTCCACTGTTTGTGTTTTCATAGATTTCTTTAAAGCATTTCTTCATTTTCTGTTGAACGACCTCTATCGTATTCATAAATATCAAATTCATATTCACATACATAAATTCATTGTAATGGCTTTTACGGGCTATGTTACAGTACTCAGCGCCGCTGTAGTCGGGGTGTTGGAGCTAGAGCAGAGAAACTGCTGTGGCCGGTGAGTGTTTTTCCGCTGGCATCTAGACATCTGAGTTTGGGAAGAGTGTAACTCTAGGTGCTGATACCTGGTCTTGTCTTTATTGGGTGAGTGTTTTGTTTCTTGGCTTTTGTTGCCTTCTCTTGCTCTTAGGAGAGTGTGGTAGCTTTATGTTGTTGCTAGAGAATTCTTGTGGGATCCTGATAGGTGTGATCACTGGGGCTCCAGGTAAAATTTGTTTCTATGTCTTGGAAGCTGACGCTTAGAAATGGGGATGGAGGTTGTCAAAGGGTCCCACAGGAGAGAAGAAAGCAGGCACTCCACTAGGATCTGCTTAGTCCCCTAGAAAAGAGGTCAGAGAGTGAGGAGACACCACAGGCAGTAGTTTCACTCTCTGATCCAAGCTGTCTTGGAACTCATGATGCTGTTACTTCTGGTTGCCTGTTAATGGAATTATTGCCATTGTGCACCACCACCACTGATCTTTCTTTCTTTCTTTCTTTTAATAATTCCAGGCCCTGACTAGTTTTCTTAATGTATGACAGATACTTGGTATTGTGTAGTATATTATTTTTCTTGTTATTTGTTTCAAAAGCCTTCACCAAAGCATGTGTATTTTCTGTAATATGCATAAAGCATGTAAAATTATTTCAGTACAGTTTGTTTTAATCTCATTAAGCAGACATGTCTTCCTGTTTCCAACCTATTCTACTGTAAAGAGTACTGTCTCACATAAACGTTTGTTATTGCTGTTCTCTGTGCTGTTTAGCTCAGAAAATACTTTAGAGTTGGACCATTGATAAAATGGACTTTTTTTTTTTATATGTTTGTGTCATGGGAAACTAAAATATTCTTGCTTTTTCATTTTCTTTCAGATTTGGACTCAGATTATGAAGCTCAAAAAATATCTCAAGACAATCATAGTATAAATCTACCCAAAGAGAGCATAGAGCATATCAGTAAAACTTTTGACCTCCAGGGCTCCAGTTTTAGTAATGGCTCCGACTGTAGTGCATTCAAGGAACTACAGAGTTGTCAAAAGGGAAATGCTGACCAAACGATTAGAAACAAGGAAAAACTACCTCCTTACACCAGCCAGACTCTTCCTCACAATGTAGACAAAGCATTTGAATGTCAAGAGTGTGGGGAGTGCTTTGGTTGTAGCTCCAGTCTTGTTAAGCATCAGGCTAGTCACACTCGAGAGAAGCCCTGTGACTTCCGTGAGGAAGGTGCAAAGACCTTGAAACCCGAACAGCTCACGAGACCTCAGAAGTCCCACAGTGCTGAGAGACATTTCAGATGCGAGGAATGTGGCGAGTCTTTCAAGCATCTCTCCATGCTTCTTCAACATACGCGCATTCATTCTGCTGTGAAATCCTTTGAGTGTAAAGAGTGTGGGAAAACCTTTAATCACCACTCAAACCTCATGCGACATGAGAAAAGTCACTCTGGCGAGAGACCGGCTCAGTGTAAGGAATGTGAGAAGACCCTCGCTGTCCTGGCTCAGCTCATCACTCAGAGCCAGGACAGTCATACTGGAGAGAAGTCATCTCAGTGTAAGCAGTGCGGCAAGACAGTCAGCACTGGCTCATACCTTGTGAAACACCAGAGTGTTCACACTGGTGAGAAACCCTTTGAGTGTAAAGTGTGTGAGAAGGCTTGTAGGCTTCAGTCATACCTTTCTGAGCATCAGAAAACGCACACCAATGAGAAACCTTTCAAGTGTAAGCTGTGTGGCTCAGCTTTCAGACGTAAGTACCACCTTACTGAGCATCAGGGTATCCATAGTGATGTGAAACCCTATCAGTGCAAGGAATGTGGGAAGTTTTTCCGCCGACGTTCAAATTTTACTGTGCATCAGAGTATTCACACTAACATGAAACCCTTCAAGTGTAAACTGTGTGGGTCAGCCTTCAGACTTCAGTCCCTGCTTACTCAACATCAGAGAATCCATACTGATGAGAAACCCTATCAGTGCAATGAGTGTGGGAAACACTTCCGTCGACGTTCAAATTTTACGGAACATCAGAGTATTCACACTGGAAAGAAACCCTTTGATTGTAAGGAATGTGGAAAAGTCTTTAGACTTAATACACATCTCATTCGCCACCAGAGATTTCATACTGGTGAGAGATCTTTTGAATGTAAGGAGTGTGGAGAGGCCTTTCGGCTTCTTGCCCATCTTAAGAGCCATCAAATAATTCATTCAAGTGAAAAACTGTATGAATGCAAGGAATGTGGGAAGTCCTTCAAGCGTGTCTCCACCCTTGTTCAGCACAGGATTACTCATGTTGGTGTGAAGCCGTTTCAATGTAAAGAGTGTGGGAAAGCCTTTAATCGTCGCTCAAACCTCACGCAGCATCAGAAGACTCACTCTGGTGAGAGACCCTTTCAGTGTAAGGATTGTGGGAAGTCCTTCTCTGTTCTGACACAGCTCACTCGGCACAAGAGCATTCATACTGGAAAGAAATCATTTAAATGTGAGCAGTGTGGGTCAGCCTTCAGGCTTCATTACCAACTTACTCAGCATCAGAAAATTCATACCGACGTGAAGCCCTATCAGTGCAAGGTATGTGGAAAGGGCTTTGTTCGCGGTACAGGCCTTAGAATTCATGAGAAAACCCACAGTGATGAGAAGCCCTTTCAGTGTAAGGAATGTGGGAAGGCCTTCCGAATTCAGTCTGAGCTTACTCAACATCAGAGAACTCATACCGATGTGAAGCCCTATCAGTGCAAGGTATGTGGAAAGGGCTTTGTTCGTGGTAGAGGACTTCGAATTCATCAGAGAATCCACACTGGTGAGAAGCCCTTTAAATGTTCAGAATGTGGGGAAGCCTTTCGATATGACTACCAATTTCTTGGACATTTTAGAATGCATTCTGGCAAGAATCCTTACGAATGTAAAGAATGTGGGAAGTTCTTTACTCGTAGTGAATACCTTAAAGCACATCAGAAAATCCACACTGATGAAAAACCTTACCAATGTTAAAAATGTGAAAAGGCCTTTAGTTGAAAATGAAACTTTGTTTGGCATGCTAATGTTCGTATTAGTAAAAAAAAAAAAAAAAAAAAAAAAAAAAAAAAAAAAAAAAACCTTATGGATATAAAGAATGTGGAAAGACCTTTAGAAATAAGTCTATGCTAGTTGTTGATCAGAGAATTCGTGCTGGTGAGAAACTATATGAATGTACGAAATGTGGAGAAATGTTTAGATTTGAGTTCAGCCATCACTGCACAGTGAAGTCACCCGTCATTGTAAAGAATGTGGAAAGACTTCAATTGGAGCTCAGGCCTTCAACATAAAAGATTCCATGCTGATGTGAAACCCTCTGAATTCAAAGAATGTAAGATTATTTATAGAATCAGCTCAGCTCTTAAAGCTCATCAGAGAATCCTTATTGGTCTGAAAACATAAATTAAAGAGTGGGAAAGCCTTTATTGGAAATGGTGAGCTTATACAACATCATAGCATCAGAAAATGTATAATCTTCAGGAGTCTTATGCATGTAAGGAAGGTGGACAATCCTTTGTATGGAAGTGTTACTGAACTCATAATTCCAAGACTGACTGAAAAGAATGTGGAAAGAACTTTAATTTATCCTAGAACTGGTCAACATCAGAGTATTCATATGTTCTTGATGTCAAGGATCTCTTTGCCAATGAGAATGTGGGAAGTCTGTTGTTGATGGGTAATATTCTGTTGGGAATGTGTGTGAATGTTAGAAGTAATAGGGCAGCTAGCCATCATGTTCTTGATTTAGTCTCATCTTGTTAACTGTGTAAACAGATTTCTCAAACACTACTCACCTCGGACAGTGCACATAGGGAAAACAGTTATTGGAACTGGGTTTATCTGAGGCACCTTTTCACCATTAATGTTCCATGACTCCTGTCATGTTAGACTGATCATTTACTTCGGACTATGTTTATTGTTTTGTTTTTTAGAGGCAGGGTTGCTCTGTGTAGCCCTGGCTGTCCTGGAACTTGCTCTGTAGACCATGCTAGCCTTGAACTCACAGAGATCTGCCTGCCTCTGCCTCCCCAGTGTTGGGATTAAAGGCGTGTGCCACCACTACCACCTGATATTTACTTTTTGTTTATGCATAATTTGTTAATTGTGAACACAGTACCAGCCAAAGTTGTGGGGAAAGGGTTCTAATAAATAATAAAATTCTCGAGAGAATATTTAGCTCATTCCAGTGTTCTGTTAAATATCTTTTACATGTTCTCCCTTTTATTGTATTGTTGTAACTCATATGAAAGACAAAATTGTATTGCAGATAGTTTAGTGAAAACATTATGTATTCGTCCACTGTTAACATCATTCTGGATAAAATCTGGTGGATGAAAAGGAATGTGGAAGGATTTTCATTGAGAATTCATTGAGAATCCATTTAATATTTGTGTGGAGATGTTCAAAACATAGTTGTTAAGTACTTTTGGGGGGGTGGTTGAGACAGGGTTTCTCTTGTAGCTTTGGAGCCTGACCTCTAAATGAGTAATACAGTAACATTAACATATTCAAGTTGTGGCGCCTAACTGATGCTGTACTAAGTACAAAATTAGTCCCATTCAGAGTACACAGGAAGCCAAGGCTGTTGCCCAGAACCTTGTTTTTGCTAGCACTTCAGCCCCAAGTACATGTATTGTCCCTAGCACATTAGTAATTGACAAAGTTGAAAAACATTCAAGTAAAGGAGCTATATAAGAAACAATAAACCCAGCTGGACAGTGGTGGTGCATGCCTTTTTAATCCCAGCACCCAGGAGGCAGAGGCAGGTGGATCTCTGTGAGTTCGAGGCCAGCCTGGTCTATAAGAGTTCCAGGACAGGCTCCAAAACTACAGAGAAACCCTGTCTCGAAAAACAACAACAACAACAACAAAAAAAAAAAACAAAAAACAAAACAGAGAGAGAAAGAAAAGAAAAACAATAAACCCTAATCCAATATATAGATGTCAATTGCAGTAAATGGCAAATGCATGTATATATAAATGCATTTTCTGGGTGCCTGGTTCCTGAGTGGACCACAAGAGGGCATGCGATCCCCCTGGAACTGGAGTCAGGCTCCAGTGAGTCACTGTGTATGATGGTTTTGAACACGCATGTGCCCTCTCAAAGTGCTTTTAACTGAGTGAGCAACCTCTCCAGCCCCATGATAATTTTAAAGTAACAAGGGAATAAAATTTTTTCAAGAATATAAATTTACACCAATTTTCCTACATTTATGTTTCTACAATTACTCGGATTTGTTATTTTTCTGGATTCTAAAGACTTGTGGTGGTGTCTGGAAAATTTACCTCCTGTTTGTTAACACTTATCTAAATGATACCTTCGTGTGTCTGGTCCTTTGGGGAGAGGTTGCTCTGAGTCAAGCTCTTTGAATAAACTTGTCCAGCAGAAGATTTAGTAATGGGAACACTGAACATTTCGTTGTTGCCACCAAAGAGATAAACTGGAGGAAAGATGTCTGTCGCCTTGCAGGATACTCCCTTGTTGTGCTGGTGTTTAGGAGACGCATGTATAGACCTGTGCAAGGTACGTGGTAGATAGAGTGTGGTCATATGTGTGTGGTGTGGAGACAGATGGACGTGTGTGTTTCCACAATGTAAGTAGTCACTGAATAAGCAACATCCAGTGATGTAGATGGTTGGAAAACTCAAAACCCATCATTCCCTTAAGAGTAGAGGAACTGCTCCCGGGAAGAAGGGATTACTGTGAGTCAACGCAGTCAGGATAGAACGATTTCCCCTTCTGTGCAGCGTTGATGAAGGAGGCAGTTTTTTCTAGGCCCCCTTTTTAGAAGGAAAACA
Organism: Arvicola amphibius; assembly: GCF_903992535.2. Taxonomy (NCBI): domain Eukaryota; kingdom Metazoa; phylum Chordata; class Mammalia; order Rodentia; family Cricetidae; genus Arvicola; species Arvicola amphibius. Next base: position 77,339,167 of record NC_052054.1, read on the forward strand.
GGCAACAGCTATAAAGATTGCCTCTTTTGTGGTCTCTCAGTGTCTGTATAACATCTGTCTAGGACCTTCTGGTTCTTAGAAACTCCATTGAGAAGTTAGGCATTATTCTAATGGGTCTGCCTTTATATGTTATTTGGCCTTTTTCTTTAATGCTTTCTCTATTCTGTATGTTTAGTGGTTTGATTATTATGTAGTGAGGGACCTCCTTTTTTATTTATTTATTTATTTATTTATTTATTTATTTATTGGTTTTGGTTTTTCAAGACAGAGTTTCTCTGTAGCTTTGGAGCCTGTACTAGAACTAGCTCTTGTAGACCAGCGTGGCCTCAAACTCACAGAAATCTGCCTGCCTCTGCCTCCCGAGTGCTGGTATTAAAGGTGTGTGCCACCATGGCCCAGTAATTTCTTGTATCTTCATAGGCATTTTGTTGAATGTATCTTCTGTGCCTTTGAATTGATATTCTCCTTCTATAATAATAATAAACCTATTATTCTTAGGTTTGGTCTTTTCATGGTGTCCCAGATTTCCTGGATGTCTTGTGTTATGATTTTGCTCACTTTAATGTTTTCTTTGACTGATGAATATATTTCCTCTATCATATCTTCAATGCCAGAGCTTCTCTCGTCCATCCCTTGCATTCTGTTTGTTATGCTTGCATGTGTAGTTCCTGTTTGTTTACCCAGATTTTCCATTTCCAGAATTCCCTCAGTTTGTGTTTTCTTTATTGCCTCTATTTCAGTTTTCAAGTCTTGAACTGTTTCCTTAACCTGTTTGGTTGTTTTTCTTGGCTTTTGTTAAGGTATTTATTGATTTCTTCCAATTTTTTGTTTGCCTTTAAGAGAATTGTTCGTTTCTTCTTTAAGGGCTTCTGTCATCTTCATAAAGTTTTGGGTTATTTTTTTGTTGTTTTTTTTGTTTGTTTGTTTTTTGAGACAGGGTTTCTCTGTAGCTTGGGAGCCTGTCCTGGAACTAGCTCTTGTAGACCAGGCTGGCCTCAAACTCACAGAGATCCACCTGTCTCTGCTTCCTGAGTGCTGGGATTAAAGGCATGTGCTACCACCACCTGGCCTTAAAGTTATTTTTAAGGTCGTTTTTTTCTGCTTCTTCTATGTTGGGATGTTCAGGTCTTGCTGTTGTAGAACAGCTAGGTTCTGGTGGTGCCATACTGCTCTTAGTGTTGTTGAATGTCTTCTTACACTGGCATCTAACCACCTCTTCCTCCAGTTGGTGCAGGTGGTGCCTATGTCTCTGGGGGCCATCCTTCAGTGATTGCTGCAGGCAGTATCTGTGCTTCTCGGGGCCACTGAGGCCACGGTGAATGGCTGGTTGGGGGGGCAAAGTGGGGCTTGTAGATTACAGGGTCTGATGGGGTGGAATGGCCTGCCTGCAGAGTGGCTAGTGGAGCTGCGATGGGTGGGGGAGGGGCACGGGTTTTACCCTGGGGCCTAGGGTCTATAGACTAAGCCGTCCAGATGGTAAGATTAACATAGTAAAAATGGCAATCTTACCAAAAGCAATTTACAGATTCAATGCAATGCCCATCAAAATTCCAACACGATTCTTCACAGACCTTGAAAGAACAATATGCAACTTCATATGGAAAAACAAAAAACACAGAATAGCTAAAACAATCCTATACAATAAAGGAACTTCTAGAGGCATCACTATCCCTGACTTCAAGCTCTACTATAGAGCTATAATAATACAAACAGCTTGGTATTGGCATCAAAACATACATGTGGATCAATGGAATCAAATTGAAGACCTGAATATGAATCCACACACCTATGAACACCTTATTTTTGACAAAGAAGTCAAAACTGTACAATGGAAAAAAGAAAGCATCTTGAACAAATGGTGCTGTTATAATTGGATGTCAACACGTGGAAGACAACAAATAGATCCATATGTATCACCCTGAACAAAACTCATTTTCAAGTGGATCTAAGGCCTCAACATAAATCTGATGATGCTGAACATGATAGAAGAGAAAGTAGCAAGTAGCCTTGAACACATAGGCACAGGAAACCACTTCCTAAATATAACACCAGTAGCACAGACACTGAGAGCAACAATTAATAAATGGGACCTCCTGAAACTGAAAAGCTTATGAAAGGCAAAGGACATGGTAAATAAGACAGAACAACAGCCTATAGAATGGGAAAAGATCTTTAACTCCACGTCTGACAGAGAGCTGATCTCCAAAATATATAAAGAACTCAGGAAACTAGACATCAAAATATCAAATAATGCAATTTAAAAATGGGGTACAGATCTAAACAGAGAATTATTAACAGAGGAATCTCAAATAACTGAAAAACATGTAGGGAATTTCTCACCATCCTTAGTCATCAGGGAAATGCAAATTAAATGACATCTTAGACCTGTCAGAATGGCTAGGATCAAAAACACTGAGGGCAGCTTATGTAGGAGAGGATGTGGAGTATGGGGAACAGTTCACTCCTGGTGGGAGTGCAAACTTTTACATTCACTCTGGAAATTAGTATAGCAAGTTTTGAAAAAAAAAATGGGACTCAATCTAACTCAAGACCCAGTGATACCACTCTTTGATATATACCCAAAGGATTCTCAATCTTATCATTAGGACACTTGCTCAACTATGTTCACATCAGCATTATTCATAATAGCCAGAACCTGGAAGCAAGCCAGATGCCCCTCATCTGAAAAATGGATAAAGAAAATGTGGTATTACTCAGTGGGAAAAAAAAAAACAATAACATCTTGAAATTTTCAGGCAAATGGATGGAACTACATAAAATCATCCTGAGTGAGTTAACCCAGACTCAGACAAACACGGTCTGCACTCACTCATAAGTGGATGCTAGATGTAAAGGAAAGGATAAGAGACTACAGTCCGCAGATCCAGAAAAGCTAGGTAACAAGGAGGACCCTAGAGGGATGCATGGATCACCCTGGGAAGAGGGAAATTATAAGATCTCCTGGATAATGGGGGTGGGGTCTGGTAGAGGGGAGGGGAGATGAAAACATGAGGGAATAGGATGGTTGAGTTGGGGGGAGAGATGGAGTTGGAAAGCAATGAAAGTGATATCATGATAGAGGGAGCCATTATTGGGTTAGGGAGAAACTTAGTGCTAGGGAAATACCCAGGAATTGACAAGGATGACCCCAACCAGGACACCTAGCAATAGCGCAGAGGGTGCCTGTACTAGCCTTCACCCAATACCAGACTGGTAAGTACTCTTTCCTCATAGAGCCTTCATCTAGTAAGTGGAGGCTGAGATCCATAGCCAAGCACCTGGCCAACCTCCAGAAGTCCATTCAAAGAGAGGAAGGAGTGATTATATCAGCGGGGGTGAGGTGGGGTGGAGGGGTGACTGGGGAGCCAAGATCACCACAGGGAAAGCTACAGAGACAGCTAAACCAAGCTCTTGGGAACTCACAAACTCTAGACCCACAGCTTTGGAGCCTTCATGGAACTGGATATAGTGGTATATTATTTGTGTTTTAATAAACAAAGCTTGCCTGAAGGTCAGAGAGCAAAGCAGCCACACTAGTCAGCCATACAGATCAGGCAGTGGTGGTACACACCTTTAATCCCAGCAGCCACAGTAGTTAGCCACAGAGGCCAGGCAGTAGTGGTGCACGCCTTTAATCCCAGCACTAAAGAAGAATGTAAAACAGGAGGAGACAGGTCTCAATCCTCAGTCTGAGGATTCATGAAGACAGGATCTCACCCATTTCAGTGTGAGGTAGAGGTAAGAGCCAGTGGCTGGCTGCTTTGCTTTTCTGATCTTCAGCTTGAACCCGAATGTCTGTTCTCTGGGTTTTTATTATCCATGATACAACTGAACTAGGCCCTCTGCATGTGGGCAACAGTGGTGTTTGAGGGGCCCCTGGTAGTTAGGCTAGGATCTATCCCTGGTGAATGAGCTGCCTTTCTGTAGCCCATTCCCTATGGTGGAATGCCTTGCTCAGTCTTGATACAGGGAGGAGGGCCTTGATTCTGCCTCAACATAATGTGCCAGGCTTTGTTGACTCCCCATGGGAGGCCTTACCCTTTTGGAGGAGTAGATAGTGGGTCAGTTGGGGTGTTGGACTGAGGAGGAGTCACCCCCAGAGACCACCCTTCACACCACAGCTGATGCAAAAGCATGAGGATTTTATTAATTCTGTCATGACAGGGTCCCTCAGCATTCGGGAAGCCGAGAGATCTCGAATAGCTGGTACAGGCTACTTTTAAAGGAGAAGGCCACAGAAGCAAGGGGGGTTGTTCTTTGACTATTATGATTGGCTTATTCAAAAGGGCTGTTACCAATAATTGGCTGGAGAGCTGTTGCCAGATCAGATGAAGTAAGAGGTCATTTTGACCCCGTTTCCCAGGGACTGAATCAAAACATACGTGTATGAGTAATTGTTCAGGAACTGAGTCAACATCTTAAAGGTTATCTTGTCCCAGTTTCTGGAGAACATATATGCATGTGTAGCTGTTAGGTCCTTGGTTCCTAGGGGAGAAGGGGAAGCACTAAGGCACGGAGGCTGAGAGGGTTCAGAATTGTCAGAAATGGCTTCAGAATTGTCTTAAAGTTTTACAGGGGGAGGCAGTAGGGGAGCAGGAGAAGGGGTAAGAGGGGAACTGTGGTTAATATGTAAGATGAATAAAAAATTTTAAAAAACATTTTCCTGTTTCACACAGTCAATCCCAGGTATTAAAAAAATTGTTATCACAGACCCTGCAGCTTTTCCAAAGGTCTGACTGGTCCTAGGTTCCCAAGTAAGACACCACCCACTGTCCACTAACACTCCTTAAAACCCACCCAGCAGCACCCCTCCCCTTGGTACCATACTCTGGCCCACAGCTCAGCCAGGTTTGCTAGAGGCCAGGCTGGTCCTAGGGACCCTAGGAAAAACACCTACTACCTGCTAACACTCCTCTAAGCCCACTGAACAACTTAAGATGGCACCCCACACCTGGGCTTATACTCCTGCATACAACTTTGGAAGAAAACTTAGGCTATACCAGAGGCCATGCCAGATTTAGGGACCCAAAGCCAGAAGACCAGAGAGGAAACAGAAACCAAGGAGTAAAACATTCATTCAACAATGACAAATACAGGAATCAATACCAGACCTATAATCACCCCAAATTCAGGCACCTAAATGCCAGTGTAATAACAAAATCAATAATAGGAAGGGCAATATGGCACCACCAGAACATATCTACCCTGTCACAGGAAGACCTTAACATCCAATGCAGCTGAAGCACCAGAAAACAACCATAAAATGACTTTATGAAGATGACAGAGGTCCTTATTTTTTTTTTTTTTGTTTTTTCGAGACAGGGTTTCCCTGTAGTTTCTAGAGCCTGTCCTGGAGCTAGCTCTTGTAGACCAGGCTGGCCTCGAACTCAGAGATCCGCCTGCCTCTGCCTCCCGAGTGCTGGGATTAAAGGCGTGCGCCACCACCGCCCGGACAGAGGTCCTTAAAGAGGAAATTTTTTAAAAATCTGTTAAAGAAATTGAGCAAAAGACAGAAAATTGAAGGAAATAAATCCCTTTTTAAAAAAAAAAACCATGAACAAACAAATAGGTGAAGGAAATAGTTCAACATAGTAAAATGGAAATAGAAGCAATAAAGAAAACACAAACAGGGAATTCTGGAAATACAAAATCTGAGTAAGTGAATTGGAACTGCAGAGGCAAGCATTACCAACAGTAGAAGAGATGGAAAAGAGAATCTCAGGCATTTCAGATATGTTGGGGTAAAGTGCTACGATTTGTTTGATGGCAAACTGGACTCACTGTGCGCCTGAAAGGGGAGCACTACGCGTGGCTCAGAGGCACAAGCAGCTCCATGTTAGCTGTGCCGTGCACATGGCTCAGAGGCACGAGCAGCTGAATTGTGCTGATCACAGGCAGGAACTATGGTAATTACCATAATAACAGCGCAGTTAAGGTTTAGACTGGGCAGGAAACAGGCAGTACAGTATTACCTCTACATGGTGCAACTTAAGTTTTTAAGAAGTGCTTAGCATTTTAAGAAGTGCTCCTGGATAGTAAAGAATTACAGATTCACAATAGGACAGATTCAGACATAAAAGACCTTTAAATGGGTCACAATGTTGGATGAGTGTACGTAGGCTTGGGAGAAAGAAGAAAAAGAATATAGACAATAAAGTTAATGCCTTAAAAAAGGGTAAAGTCTTTAAAGAAACAGAGTACAGATAATTAAATAAGCCATGTAAAAATGGAAAATTCGCAGAGAATCTGGATTCTTTGTATTATTATGTTTTCTTTGAATTTTTTGACTGTGAAGGAGCTAAGCACAAAAAACCATTTCATTAAATGGGCTGCCAAGCCGAACCTGCATATATGTTCTAAAGGTATCTTGACTTCAGAATTTGGATCTAAGGATATCATGCTTTGGAAAAGAGTTTCTTCTTTTGTTTTCACAGAGGATGAGACCCTGTGGATTGCTTCTATCCCAATATGGTATGATAGACCATGCCCTCCTGAAAGGTTGCTGTGAACACCCTCAAAAAATTACTTCGCTCAACTGCCGACTGAGATGTACCTAGCACACAGATTATATACCATGAAAGACCTGATTAACAGCGCCCCTATACAGCAGGAAGAAGTTTGGAGAGATAACTACGTCCCTATTCCCAAATATTGTTTATAAATGTTCTTTTATATTTAAAGGGGGATATAATATAGATGAATAATTTGCATTGGTATGGATTTTAAGGTCAATTTTATTATATGTATATGTATTTCTGGTCTTGATTGAGGTATTGTGATTGTGTAGTTCATTTAAAAATGTGATGAATAATTAGTAAATATAGGTTGTTAATGGATAATCATCAATAATAGTCAAGCTTGTAGTCATGTTAGTTAGATTTTCTAGATATATAGAGATATATTTCAGTTAGATAGACATTCTTCGTATCTTTCAAAGACTGTAGAATATGGCATTTAATGTTTTAATAACTTAGGGCTTTTCATGACAATGAGACATGTCTGCTCCTGGCAGCACCAATCTACTTCCAAAGGAAGATGGGCAGCAAAGAGGCTCCTTATGGAGTTTGATAGCCATTTGGGCAAGAAACTGCTCTTGCCTGGACTGTTGCATAAACTGGACATAAAGAACCCACAGAGAGAGGACTGCTGAACTTGCCTAAAGGTGAGATGGTCTTTCGGGGTTCCTGATTCATGAAAGAGTCTGCAAGACATTCTGCAGGACACAACAGATACTGACTGAACTGCCCTTGAAATTTCCTGCTTCATGGAAATGTCTGCTGGATACTTATGGGCCTGTAGGCCGAAGATGGATGCCCCAACGGTACAAAAAAACTTTGGGTGACTGTCCAGGCAGCGAGTTGTCTCTGTCATTTCTAGAGTTTGAAAGTTGCTTATTTCTTGTTTGCTTAGGTAATATTATATCCTTCTGGACTTTTTGATGAAGTTGAAGAATGGTTAGTTATAGTTATAGAATCCTTAGTTATGATAAAAGATAAAATAGATATAAATATTGTAACTGTAACTCTTGCTTGATAACTGTTTTGTTATATGTAATTTTGCTATGTTAAAGTTAAAGCCTTCCTTTTTGTTTAAACAGAAAAAGGGGAAATGATGGAGGATGGTCATCTGTCTATGTGTTACTTTCATTGGTTAATAAAGAAATTGCCTTGGCCCTTTAATAGGACAGAAAATTAGGTAGGCGGAGTAGACAGAATTGTGGGAGAAAGAAAGCAGAGTCAGGCAGAAACTTCAGGCAGACGGCATAGCTCTCCTCTCCTAGATGGACACAGGCTAAGATCCTTCCTGGTATGATACCACCTCGTGGTGCTACACAGATTACTAAATATGGGTTAAAGCAAGATTTGAGAATTAGCCAATAAGAGGCTGAAACTAATGGGCTAAGCAGTGTTTTAAAACAATACAGTTTCTGTGTCCCACCACTCCATCTACAGCAGAGGGAAATGAATTCAGATGTGCTGATTTGCTCACCTCCCTAGGGAATGTTGCCGCCCACAGTGGCTGTGTCTTCAATCAAGAAAACCTCCCACAGATATCCCCACAGGCTAATGTAGACAATTCCCTCATGGAGACTTTCATAGGTGACTCTAGAGTGTATCAGTTTGATAAAGCTAACCACAGCCGGAATGGACATGCCTAGAGAGTTTGCTGAACTACCAGCAGTTCACAGATGGGAGAGGATTCACCCAAAGCTGAAAGGCCAGGAAGGCCAGAGGTAAAATCAGAATAGTGCAGCCAGAAGATGAGTGTGCTTTGCCTCCTAAGAAGGCGTTAGTTACAAACACTAGGATAAGGGCAGTGTCACCTGAGCCCAGGGTCTGGCAATCAGTATTTGCAGGGAATACATGGTCAAAAAGACTGACTGGGAAGAAAATGGAGGCAAGGAAGCGGAGAAGATGTGTGCAGTTAACTCAATGTTTGCAGTAAGTAGGGTGGAGAATGCCGACGGAATCTAGATGTGAGACAGGCTGAGAGGGGCTTCTGCAAAGGGGCTATAGGGCGGCGTGGCTGCTGCTGAACATATTCTCTAAAACAGAAAGAAGCGATGGTGCAAGAGGATACAGAAGCATCCCAGTGTGTCAAAGCCCTTGGGATTTAGGACACAAGTCCTAAGAGCCCCTGGTGTGTCAACCCTGTTGGCACCGTCCAGACTGAGGACAGCCAGGTGGAAACAACACGATGTTTAAGCTTCTCCTCTGAACTATGACCTTTTATATCGTGACATTTGGTAATAGAATTTTAGGATTAATTTTTGTACTTCAAACCATCCCTTGAAAAAAAAATCAAAAACAGATCTGCAGCAGGAAAAGGATGGAAAGGTACTAGCAGAATGGATTACTAGGATTCGATGGCGACACCTATTGGCAGTGGTGTGAATGGCATTAGCTGATAAGTTTCTTCTAACAGCTCATTCCCTAGTGCCTTTACCCTATAGAATCCAAGGCTGTCCCCCTTTCCAATACATATCTTTAAAGGTTCTTGGAGTCTGGAGGGGAGGGGGAGCGAGAGGGCAGAGGGAGGTGAAGGAGTCTCTTCTGATGGGGTAGCTGACCAATCCCTTGTCTGAGGGACGTGACCCCTCCAGGGCACAAAATACCTTTAAAAGATCTGTGTTTTGGTGAGCTCCTCCCTCTTGGTTCCCTGCTCTTCGCTGGAACTTTGGCTCTGTAAGTTTCTCCCATTTATTAAAGCTGAGTATTTCATATAAGGCTAGTTTGGTTATTTCCCATTGCCGGCCAACCACGCTTGCTACACTCTTCCTACAGGCAAGAATAACATTTTTTAAAAAGGAGAGTAGGCCCTCAGAGTCACAATGTTATTTGAATATAAACAAAACTGTTTTATTCACCTGCAGAGTTTAATTGCTCTTCCGGTAATTTGAAAAGTAATTAAAATTCCCCCTTGAATTTCTGGACTCAGGCTGTCACAATTCTTTTGCTATGTAAAGTCAGACAGAGTTCAGAATGGGCAGCATTCCATGGTCTCACCTGGTCTCAAACACTAGGAAAAGGCACTTGGTCTTCTAATTTACAACCTCTCTTGAGACCCATAAAGAGAGCTGTGGTCAATTTTAAAGGCAGCTTTAAATTTCATTTCTTTTCTTCCAATAGGTTGGTGCCACAGAAGGTCTCGCGATCCCTGGTGATCCTCCATGCAGTAACTCACACAGTTTCACTGGGTGTCAAAGACTCATTTGGTTCACCATCTTTATTTTAAAAAAAAACCTGAAAAGAATAAATTGTGTAAATAGATGAAAATATGCAAAATTTGAGTGGCTGAAAAAAATGTTTCTGCACCGAAGTAATAACAAAAATACCAGAAAAGGTCATCATACACACGGGGCGGCTCTGGGAGTAGGAGGTAAATAAGATTTATGAGTCGGACTTGCAAACCGGCCTCCCGGGTGGATTCTAAGACAAATAACATCTGAATCCGAGCATCGGGTGTGGACCATCCAGATCTTGGGGAGAGAATATTCTTCATCCTATCCCAATCTGGTATCATTTTGACATCCAGACACCCTGGTGCCTCATTTCCTCATCCTCACAGGACACAGCTTTTCCAGTGGTGACATACTTGACCCAACTCAGCTTCCGCAGATGATAAGTCAGCAGTGGTAACCATGCTACACCAGAAAGTATGCACATGGACACATATGAGCTTCCTCCTCACCACAAACCTCTCAACATATGCGTGGTGTGCCCATTACATACCAGTCTTCTCTTTGGCCAGAGCCTTCTTCCTGGAGCCTGGCTCATGCTCTCCACATAATGGCCTGTTCTTAGTGATCCCCTTGAGACTGGAAATGGCATGTGGATCTTAAATCTAATAGCATCAGAATTCACTCCAGTTCTAAACATTTATCTATGATCCAAGAGCGGCTCTGAAAAGTGAGCTATCCTCCTTGTTTGAAGCATTTGCCTAAATTGTTCTATTATTAATAAAATCTTGGGAGTTCAATATTAGGGTAAAAACCTGATAAATCAAGAAAGTGGTGGAGAATTAACCATCTGACCCTCCCTCCACACTTCCCAGATTTAAAAGAACGTGCAAATTCCAAGTCTCTCCCTTCTCCTCCCTGTTGGCTTCCCTATCCTTATTCCTGGCTACTCTATGGTGGATTCTGGTCAGTTAGTCACTGACTCTGCCCCCTGATCCAAGGTTAAATTTATTAACAGTCCGGGGTGCCAAAGTGAGAGCAAATCCCCGGAAACGTGGTCTTCTCACATGTCTCAGACAATCCTGAGTTAAAGGATTTAGGTCTAACTCAAGTTCAATGTGCAACCATGGCTGACTGCCCAGATGAGGGATGATGGCTCATCTTCCTGAAATGAGCTACAACACTGACTAAGCATCTAAGCTGTCCCAGGGGGCTATGCAACGTTCTAGATCCAAGACAAGAATAACGAACAAAAGCTGAAAACTGTCGAATTGTGAAAGGGAGGACCAAGTGCTTTGTCCTTTAAACATCGGTTATTTTAAATGTGTGCTAGCAAAGATGCAATCATTGGTCCTGCTTAACACTCTTCAGGGGGCAAACTTCCTCTGCCTTCCCAGTTCTGTTGCTTCCAATAATTACTTAAGGCCAGAGCAAAGTTCTTTTGGGCATTCTGTGTGGCTAATCATCCTGACTCCCTCAGTGAGCTGCTGATCTGGTGGTGGTGACACCGTGGGAAGGCGAGCTGTCCCACATGTGTAAAAGCCAACATGAAAGGATTCATTTTGGTTTTATTTGAAAAAAAGAAAAATCTGTGTTACAGACTCATCTGTAGACCACGAGACCAGAAGGATGCTCATATCTGCCCCTGGGATCAGTGTATCCCAGACCTGCTGGGACACAGGTATTTTGATACTAGGAGATGCCCCATTTCTCCATTTTTTGTTCCATCCTGCAAGCACCGACTCTTCACCCATTCTAACCGAGATCCATGAGTCCCTGCTCTCATTCCTCGCATCTTGTTGGCTCTGCCAGGTGGGGAAGGTCTTTCTAGATCATGTCCTGAGGTTCTGCACCTGTGTCCTCACACCACCTCAGTCCTCCTTTTTTGGAGCGGGAGAGCCGCCATCCTGTGGCCTATTTTCATCCATAGAGGTTGCTTTCCTGCAGGATTGTTTCTGTCTCTTGAAGACCCACGTGTAGTCACGTTTCTGAGTGAAAACACCATCGGGAAACTCACCAGTTGTCCACTTATCTTAAAACTTAGTTTTAAAACTGTAAAATTAAGCTACGGAAAGAGAGAAAGGATAAAAGCACCAAGAATCAGAGGGAATTTGCCATCTCCTCAGAAGCCTTTTCTGTCTTCATGCCCCAGGCAGCCACTAAAACATCAAAGCCCAAGCCAGGAACTTGGCAAATACTGGTCTTGAGCAAGGTAGGAATGCACCCAGCTTCTGGAAAAGAGCCCTAATACATCACTGGTGACTTGTGAGAGAAATCGGAGCTAGGTAGTTCAGTATCTTCCTACAACTGGTCTCATCCAGTTGCAGTACCCTCCCCAGGGGGGGTTTAAATTCTGCCACCTGAGGAGCTACCAAAGCTGAGTGCAGTTTCTCCTACCACCTCTGCTTTGCAGGGTGCAGGGAGGGGGCAAAAGTGTTAAAGGAGCTGCATTTGGAGTCCTGCCTGCAGCAGGTTCCTCTGAGGAGGAACCAGCTCCTGAGCTGGGTAGACCAAGTCGTTCACAGCCTTCAGTCTCCTGTCCCTGTGCGTTAAGTACCATGTTTTCATTTTCCTCTGTCCATGGAGGCTTTAGTTGGGCATGGGGGCTCACTCTGCATTTGCAGCTGTAAGGCAGACAAACCAGGCTCATGTCTTAAAACTTAAGAAAGGGAGAACATGAGGCTTATGGGAGCTGCAGGGACTTCTGGGCATTCTGGAGCAAGGGAAGAGAGCACACTGTTCTTAATAATCAGCATTTTTATATAGCTCTTTATCACTTATACGCTCATATTTAGTGGCGTTATCTTAATTGGTAGCAGCCTTGTCTGGTGGCAAGATAGCTGTGGTGTCAAGCAGAGCAGCATTTTTACACCAGAGCAACCACATGGGCATCTGGGACCTCAGGCACTGACTACATTTTGTTGTCTTTGGTGCTAAGTGCTGGTAAGTGACCCAGCCAATAGGATCACTCTGGGAGGGAGTCCAGCTAGTGGGGTCACTATGATAGTGAGGCCTGGTCAGTGGGGAGACACTGCAGGAGTGAGGCCTGGTCAATGGGGAGACACTGTAGGGATGAAGCCTTGTCAATGGGGAGTCACTGCAGGAGTGAGGCCTTGTCAATGGAGAGTCACTGTAGGGGTGAGGTCTGGTAAATGGGGAGTCACTGCAGGAGTGAGGTCTGGTCAATAAGGAGTCACTGTAGAGGTGAGGTCTGGTCAATAGGGAGTCACTGGAGGGGTGAGGCCTGGTCAATGGGGAGACACTGCAGGAGTGAGGCCTGTAAATGGGGAGTCACTATAAGAATGAGGTCCAACAATGGGGTCACTAGGAAAGTAGGAGCTCCCACATCCCCTTCTTAGTGGCTTAGATGAAGCCTCGCATCTCTCTCCTGATGCTGATGCTCCTCTCGCTGTTCTGTGTCTTAAGTAGATGTTCTTTTTCCATTTGATCCACATCTTGCTTTTATTTTTCTTTTCCCTGAATTTAAAAATTGCTTCCTTGACGAAATCCACTTTATGAAACAATCAATGTGTGTGTGTGTGTGTGTGTGTGTGTGTGTATTGGTTGTCAGTGGAACTTGTGTTACGTTTTAAGCCAGGTAGCACTGATGTGTGTGGATTTCTCTGCTCTGTGATTTGACTCACTTTTCCAAGGCGTTATTATGGAGTTCAGGTTGAACGCACACTCACAATAGTGTAGCAGATAGTCTAAGTAGCCCCCCTCACCACACTACATATTAAAACACACTCCATGGAAGGGTTCCATCTTTGCCCCCAGAGCAAATCTGTCCAGGTCCTCACATTTCCCTGGCCAATCTTACATGGGTGCATTATTGAATTATTGATAATATATTAGTCTGGCTGTAGCCCCTAACAACTGGGATTTCTCTGGACCAAGTGATGGAACCAACAGCTTCTGCTCGGTCAGGAATCACTTCCTGTTACACTGTGGGAACTGTAGAGTGTTCCAGAAGGGTCATGGCAGCTGGGCCATTCAGAGACATCAAGGGGCTTGATTACCAATGAGTCCGTGTAGACCTCGGTATTGTAATGACTGGTCCAACCTCCTAGTGTGGGCTGCCTCAACACAAGCTTTCCTGCTAGGTAATTAATTCTCCAGGGCCAAGCCACTAACTAAAATTGGATCTCAGGTACTAGTCAAAACACTGATCATCTTTTTTAAAAAAAAGATTTATTTATATATTATATATACAGAGTTTGGCCTGCATATATGCCTGCACTGTAGACCAGAAGAGGGTACAAGATCACATTTCAGATGGTTTGAGCCACCATACGGTGGCTGGGAATTGAACTCAGGATCTCTGGAAGAGCAGTCAGTGCTCTTAACCCCTGAGCCATCTCCCCAAGCCCCCAAAACACTAATCTTAAAGATAAAAATTTCTTCTTCTTGAACATGAGAAGGAAGCAAACAGTGGCTCCCTCTCCATTTCCTTAATGGTCCTCCCTGCATCTCTTCCCGAGTTGTGGAGACATCCCCAGTCTTGGAGATGGGCAGCTTCACAGGAGACAGAGTGAGGACAAAGGGCTCATGGAACCTTTTCAAAAATTGACCATATACTTGGTAACAAAGCAAACTTCCATAGTTACAAAAAAATATTAGTAACCACCTGTGTCTTATTGGATCACCATGGATTAAAATTAGAATTCAACAACAATGCTACCCCCAGAAAGCCTACAAACTCATGGAAACTGAACAGTCAACTACTGACCACACCTGGGTCAAGGAAGAAATAAAGCAAGAAATTAAAGTCTTCCTTGAATTTAATGAAAATAAAGACACAACATACTCAAACCTATGGGACACAATGAAAGCAGTGCTAAGAGGAAAGTTCATAGCACTAAGTGCCCACTTAAAGAAAACGGAGAAAGCACTCATTGGAGACTTAACAGCACACCTGAAAGCTCTAGAAAAAAAGTAGCAGACTCACCTAGGAGGAGTAGAAGACTGGAAATAATTAAACCGAGGGCAGAAATCAACAAAATAGAAACACAGAAAACAATCCGAAGAATCAATGAAACAAAAAGCTGGTTCTTGGAGAAAATCAACAAGATTGACAAACCCCTAGCCAAACTAATCAAACAGCAGAGATAGACCTAAATTTTGAAGTCAAAATACATTTAAAATATGTATGTTGGTTTAGATTAGCAGTCCCAAAAATCAAATGTTGTTCTTCAGGCAAAAAATTTAATGAAAACACAATAATATGCACAATCCATACTCTCTGTGTATATTTCATCTCTACATAATTTGGTTTTGTTTATTCCTTTAATCTATGATTGTCTATATTCTGTCTCTTTACAGACTTTGTTTTATTTTTTAAAACCATTTACTTCCTTTTATAATTGTCTATAGTATTTTTCTTCTCTCTCTCAAGCCTATGTACATTTATCCAACACCATGACCCCTTTAGAGTTTTTTTCCATCTGAATCTGTCTTTATTGCATATCTGGAATTATTTTTTGACCAGGAGCACTTTTTTTTAATGATAAGTAGGTGTGGCTAGGACCAACTCCACAGTCTTGCCTGTTGGCTTCACCTAGTCCAACATGGCAGGTGCATGTTTGCTTCCTCTGAGAGCCATGTACATTGCTCCATTTTCAGGCACACAGCAGGTCTATGTTGCCATTAAGCAAGTTGTAGCATTCTGATCACAAATCTCATTTAAGTGCTCTGTAACCAGACCTCCCAAAAGAGTCAGAGACATTTGTGCCTGTGAACTAGGAGGCCACTGTTTTTAAAGAAGTTGTGCAGTTTTTACTGCACCTCTCTTAAAGGAACTGTAGTGCCCATGCTTGCTGCAAGCCCATTTTAAAAAATGCATCTCAAGTTTGGTTTTTTTTGTGTGTCTAGAATTCCTTTCCAAGCTTTCTCAAGTTTTATGTGGATTTAGCTGGCACATGTTGGCATGAGAATCTTGTTGGAAGCTGCTAATTCATTTTGCAGCCACCCAAACTCCTGAAATAATCACATAGAAATCTTTATTAATTAAAACACTGCTTGGCCCATCAGTTAGGCATATTGTTAGTTAGCTCTTATATCTTAAATTAACCCATTTCTATTCATCTGTGTATTGCCACATAGCTATAGCCTACTGGCAAAATTCCATCCATCATTCAGCATCTGTCTCCTGTGGGGGCTTCATGACTTCTCTCTGACTCTGCCTTCTTTCTCCCAGCATTCAGTTTGTTTCCTGCCTAGCTCTA
Source organism: Arvicola amphibius (assembly GCF_903992535.2). NCBI lineage: Eukaryota > Metazoa > Chordata > Mammalia > Rodentia > Cricetidae > Arvicola > Arvicola amphibius. Next base: position 77,355,070 of record NC_052054.1, read on the forward strand.
TTCTGTCCAATCACAGGCCAAAGCAGCATCTTTATTTATTAACCAATAAAGGCAACATATATGCAGAACGACTGACTTCCCACATCACAGCTCATTTAAAAATGTAATGTATAACTAAAAATACACATCAATAGTCATTTATAATAGTCAAACTTATTGTCGTGTTAGATATATTTTTAAGGTCATACACAGATATATTTAGATAGAAGGTTTTCAAACACTTCATAGGCTTACAAAATATGTCATTTAAATGTTTTAATAACATAAGAACTTTCTTGACAATGAGATGCATCTGTTCCTGCCAGCACCAATTTACTTCAAAGAAGATAACTGAGCATCAAAGAAAACTCCATATGGAGTTTGCTTTCTTTGTGACAAAAGCTAGCCACTGGGCAAAGAAATTGCCTTTGCCTCAATTTCTGACAGTATACTGTCCAAACTGGACCAGCAGGACACAATAGAAATTGACTGTCAAACTTTGCAAGACAAGGTAGGATTATTTTTGTCTACTTGTGGGATTCTGAGCAGGGCCTGTTCCTAATGCTTTGGCTGACTTTTGGGTATCTATTCTTCATACTGGGTTGCCTTACCAAGCCTTAACACAAGGGAAGGAGCTTAATCCTACAGCAACTTGATATATCAACTTTGTTGATACCCAGGAAGGCCTGTGATATGTAATCCTAATTTGTCTTAATAAAAACCTGGAGTCAGATATTGGGATAAAATCTGAAATCTGAAAGATCAGAGAAGTAAAGTTTCAGCCACAGTCACCTCTTACCTCTCTGACTTCTCAGACCAAAATTGGTCAATCTCCTGTTTCCACCCATCTTATCACTTCTTCTCTCTGACCAACCTTATTACTTCCTGTCTTTCTGTAAAGACCTCCATACCTCTATAGTAACTATGGCTAACTCCACCCTCTGATCTCCAGGCAAACTTTTTTTTGTCAGAACACAAACAAAATATCACAATATTTCCCCCTTTTGTCTAAAAAAAAGAGAAGGCTATAACTAACATAGAAAAACTATATACTATAAGTACAATAGCTATATATAAATATACACAGGAAATAATTACATTAACAATGCCTAGTCCATTAGCATTTGACAAATTCAAAGAAATTACTCCATTATCTATTCTATCTTGTGAGTTCAAAGTGTTGTACCTAATTCACTTTCTATTCTAACTTACATTATACTTCTTTTGTGAGTTTCTTTTCTGACTTTGCTAACAAGGAAAACTATAACTATCCAGTCATCCTTCTGTACACTGTGAATATGTGTTGTTCTTATTGGTTCATAAATAAAGTTGCTTTGGCTTGTAGCAAGGCAGGACAGAGACAGGCAAGAAACCCAAGCAGAGAAACAGAGAAAGACAGGATAGAGGCAGATATACAGATTATAGAAATGGGCTAATTCAAATGTAAGAACTAGCTAGTAAGCTACAGTGAAACCCTGTCTCGAAAAACCAAAACAAACAAACAAACAAACAAAAACTAGCTAGAAACAAGCCTGAACCATTGACCAATCATTTGTAAGTAATATTAAGCCTCTGGGTGCTTATTTGGGAACTAGTGGGTGGGAGAGAAACCTCTGGTTACAAATGGTATACCATCGTGAGGCTCTTGAATTTCCATAAGGCCTGAAAAAGTTTTCAAAAGGGCTTCTAAACACACAATAACAGGGCCATAAACAGCTTTCAAGTTGTATCTTTCATGCTGGCAATGGTACAGAAACGCTGTGGCATGCTAGAGCACAGCATGGTGGATTCCCACTGCAGTACACAGAGGTGTCTCCAAGCCGCACACAATGCTGCATGGTGGATTTAGCTTTTGCTCATACATACAAAAAAAGGCTGAAAGATACACAGTAAAAAGATGTCCAAACAGAAAAGCCTCTAAACAGATTCCACTGTGTTTTACAATGTGTGTAGTCTTAAGAAAGAAAAATGGGTATAGGCAGTTAGAAAGAAATAAAGATTTTAAAAATAAAATAAAGTCTTTAAAGAAAGAATAGTAATAATCTAAAAGAAAAACCCACATAAGATGGGAAATGAACAGGAAGTTTGAATCCTGGATGTTACTGTGCTGATTTCAAATTCCTGATGGCTCATAAGCAAATGACAGCTGCTAAGAGACATGGGATGGAAAGACTGATAAAATATACTAAAATATACCAGCCTAAATATTTTTAAAATTCTTTACTTCTAAAACAAAAGTCAAAAAATATATTTGTAAAACGAAACTTTAAAAAATGTGTTGCTTTGGAGAAGCAATTTTGCTTTTGTTTCCACAGGAAACAAGAGGCTGTAGATTCATTACATGTTGCGATGAACCAGCTTTGATCAAGGGAGACCTCCTGAAACCTGACAGGTGATATCTATCAATGAAGGTTACAACTGGCCATCCCAGGAATTGGTCATCATCTCAAAATTTTATCAGGAACCCTAAAGATAGTTTGTCCACAGACAGCAGGAAGAAGTTTGGAGAAAACAACAGCCACATTCCCAAGAGTTGGGGGTATGGATTGTCTTTGGCTATTTGGTGGATTATGAATGTTTGTTATATTTAGGGGAATATAGGATAAAAAGACAACCATTAATCTCAGATATTTTGCATTGGCACAGATCTTGGTGTAATGATACAAATTTAAAGTTAATTTTGTTACACTGTATGTACACTTCTATTCTTGTTAAAGGATTTTTGTTTATTGATACAAATTTGTTATAGTGCATGCGTATTCCTAGTCTCGTTTAAGATATTATGTTTATGCAGTTCACTTAAAAATGTAATATATAATTAAAAATACCGATTAGTAGTCATCTATAATAGTCAAGCATACCCATATAGGTTAGGTTTTTAAGTATAGAAAGATATAATTTTTCATAGATTTACTTATTTATTAAGAGTATAGTGTTCTGCCTGCCTGCCTGCATGCACGCCTGCAGGCCAGAAGAAGACACCAGATCGCATTACAGATGGTTGTGTGTTGCTGGGAATTGAACTTAGGACCTTTGGGAAAACAGGCAGTGCTCTTAAGTGCTGAGCCATCTCTCCATTCCCACAAAGATATATTTCAATTACACATAAATTATTTTTTGATTATAGGTAATCTTCAAACACTTCAAAGATCTACAGAATAGGCATTTAAAATGTTTTCAAAACTTAGACGTTTATTGACAGTGAGACATATCTGCTCCTGGTAGCACCAGTTACTTCAAGAGGATGATGGATATCAAAGAAGCTCCTTATGGAGTTTGCTTTTAATGTGGCAAGGCTAACCATTTGGGCAAGAAGCTGATTTTCCTGGACTGTTTAACAGTATATTGTATAAACTGGACATACAGGATCCACAGAAAAATGACCACTAAATTTTGTCAAAACAAGGTTTTCAGCGTTTCTGCCTCACAGAAGAAAATGCCAGACATTCTTCAGGACCCAGAAGACAGTGACTGATAAACTGCCAATATAGGTGGGACAGTCTTTCAGATTTCCCGTTTCACTGAAGTCTTTCTGGGTCTGGGTTTCCTCACTCAAGATGGTTTTTTTTCCTAGTTTCATCCATTTGCATGCAAATTTCAATAAGTCATTGTTTTTTCTGGCTGAGTAATCTCTGGGATAAAGCCAACTTGATCATGGTGGATTTTTTTTGATGTGTTCTTGGATTCAGTTTACCAGTATTTTATTGAGTATTTTTGCATCAATGTTCATGAGGGAGATTGGTCTGTAATTCTTTCTTAGTTGAGTTTTTGTGTGGTTTGGGTATCAGGGTAACTGTAGCCTCGAAAAAGTTTGGCAACGTTCCTTCTGTTTTTATTTTGTGGAACAATTTGAGAAGTATCAGTATTAGTTCTTTGAAATTCTGGTAGACTTCTGTGTTGAAACTATCTGGTCCTGAGCTTTTTTGTCGTTGGGAGACTTTTGATGGCTGCTTCTATTTCCTTAGGAGTTATGGGTCTATTTAAACTGTTCACCTGGTTTTGATTTAGTTTTGGTATGTGGTACCCATTCAGAAAACTGTCCATTTCTTTTACTGATGTGGGAGAGTCTTCTGTTTGTGTTGATTTCATTCGTTAATAAAGAAAACTGCCTTGGCTCATTTAATGGGCCAGCCCTTAGGTGGTTGGAGTAGACAGAACAGGAAGAAGGAAGTGAGGTAGATGGTTCAGTCAGATGCCACACCTCTCCTGAGTGAGGCAGTTGCCATGCCTCTCCTCTCGGGGGCAGACGCAATGGAGCCAGCCACCAGGTCAGACATGCTGAATCTTTCCTGGTAAGACACCACTCGTGGTGTTACATAGATTATTAGATATGGGTTAGTCAAGATGTGAATAAGAGGCTGAAACTAATGGGCCAGGCAGTGTTTAAATGAATACAATTTGTGTGTTGTTATTTTGGGTGTAAAGCTAGTTGTGTGGGATCCGAGCGGGATGAAAAGCAGGCCTGCCTGCAGCTCCACACTACATATTACATTTTCCAATTTTGTGGAGTACAGGTTTTTGAAGTACAACCTGATTCTCTGGATTTCCTCAATGTCTGTTGTTATGTCCCCATTTCATTTCTGATTTTGTTAATTTGGATATTCTCTCTGCCTTCTAATTAGTTTGGCTAAGGATTTGTCTATCTTGTTGATTTTCTCAAAGAACCAACTCTTTGTTTCATTTATGCTTTATATTGTTTTCTGTTTCTATTTTATTGATTTCAGCCCTCAATTTGATTATTTTCTGTCATCTACTCCTCCTGGGTGAGTCTGCTTTTTTTTTGTTCTAGAGCTTTTCAGGTATGCTGTTAAGTCACTACTTTGAGATTTCTCCATTTTCTTTATGTAGGCAGCATTAGTGCTATGAACTTTCCTCTTAGCACTGCTTTCATAGTGTCCCATAGGTTTGGGTATGTTGTGCATTCATTTTTGTTAAATTCTAGGAAGTCTTTAATTTCTTTATTTCTTCCTTGACCCAGGGGTGATTCAGTTGAGCATGCTTCAATTTCCATGAGTTTGTAGGCTTTCTGCAATTATTGTTGTTATTGAATTCTAACTTTAAGCTATGATGATCCAATAAGGGGTATTCCAATTTTTTTGTATCTGCTGAGATTTGCTTTGTGACTGAGTATGTCATCAGTTTTAGAGAAGGTTCCATGAGGTGCTGAGAAGGTATAACCTTTTGTTTGTGTGAAGTGTTCTGTAGATGTCTATTAAGTCCATTTGAGTCATGACATCTGTTAATTCTCTTATTTCTCTGTTAAGTTTCTTTCTGGAATATCTATCCATTGGTAAGAATGGTGTGTTAAAGTCTCCTACTATCAGTGTGTGGGGTTTGATATGCAATTTAAGCTTTAGTAATGTTTATTTTACGTATGTGGGTGATCTTCTGTGGGGGGCATAGATGTTCAGAATTGAGATTTCATCTTGATGGATTTTCCTTGTGAATATGAAGTTGTCCTCCGTCTCTTTTGATTGACTGTTTGAAATCTATTTTGTTAGATATTAGGATAGCTACACATGCTTGTCCTTTTGATTGAAAATTTTTTTTCCCTTTACTTTTGAGGTAATGTCTGTCTTTGAGGTTGAAGTGTTTCTTGTTTGCAGTGGAAGGATGGATCTTATTTTTATATCCATTCTGTTAACCTGTGTCTTTTTATAGGTGAATTGAGTCATTGATATTGAGACATTAATGACCAGTGATCGTTTATTCCTGTCATTTTTTTGGTGCTAGTCTGTATATTTCCTTTCTTTGGGGTTTGCTGGTGTGAGATGTGAGGTTATCTGTTGCTTGTCTTTATGGGTGCAGCTAACTTCCTTGAAGTTTCCTTTCTAGTACTTTCTGTAGGGTTAATTTGTGGATAGGTATTGATTAAATGTGGTTTTGCCTCTAACTCATTTTAATAGGGTCTTTTCTGCTCATTCTGCCAGCTATGGGAAGATCACCCCCTTCCCTTCAACTATTTTTCCTTGTTTCCTTTTTAAATTTTATTTTTAATGTGTTTTGCCTCCACGTATGTTTGTATACTAAGTGCATACTCAGTGACCAGAGCTGTAGGCTATCATCTGAGTGCTGGGAAACTAACCTAGGTCCTCAGGAAGAGGAGCACCCAGCCATCTCTCCAGATCAATTCTTCAAAATATGTATTCAATTTTGAAACAAAACCCAAATATTTACTATGTGTTGGGGATGGTGACTGCACTATGATCAGATCGCATTCCCTGGCTGCACTGTGTGTCAGTCTGGAGATGAGAAAGTAACACTCCAAAGCAGTGGTTCTCAATCTGGGTGTCATGACCTCTCTGGGGGCCAAATGACCTTTTCACAGGGATTGCCTAAGACCATCAGAAAACAGATTATTTACTTCACAATGCATAACAGCAGCAAAATTACAGTTATAAAGTAGCAACAAAAATAATTTTATGGTTGGGGATCACTACATGAGGAACTGTGTTAAAGGGTTGCAGCATTAGGAAGGTTGAGAGCCACTGGTCTAAAGCATGGTAGCTTCTCTAAGCAGAACATAGGCAGGCCCTACGGAGCATGGCAAAGGACTCAGCTTCCTGATTAGGGTGGGAGCAGGCTGGTTAACAACAAAGATGAGTCTAAATACTAGTAAGGGAAACTGGGATTTGGCCTGATTAGAATGAACAGTGTGAGCTAAGGGCAGAGGGGAGCGTGTCTTCAGAGTCCTGCAAGGTGAGGCAGCCAGACAGACTAACAGGCAAGCAGGGGGCAGACAAGAGCCTTGAAAGCCACACTGAACTGTGGTTAGCAGCTAGGTGACATAGGATTGCAGGACAGAGCAGCCAGCATCCATAAAGATGACCAAGGAAGAAGCTCCACATCCAGAGCAGGTAGGCTCCAGGAACCCCTGGAGACACCAGGACAAACCAAGCACAAAGCCTCAGGCATAAAGGAAGGTGGAAGGGCTCTTGCTAGACTATGTGACTCGGAGATTAAATCTCATTTGCCTAGGGAAGTGCACTTAGCCACAAGTCTAAGTGCATTCACACATACGGTGGCATGCCCAGCAGACTTGGTGTACTCAGGCATCGAAGACAGAATCTTGGGAACTACCCGTACCAAAAAGACAAGCATGTGCACTGGTCTTTAACTGTTTACTTGGCAACCAAATACACCGTGCTTTGAGAGGCTGTAGAGGGAGAAGACTGAGGGGATCTGTGGCCCTGGCCCTTGTGCATGTAAGGAAGGCAGAAATCCCTGAAAATCCAAATGATCTTCTTGGAGAAATGAGAGAGGGGCTTCAGCCTGTGGCCACGGCTTCCATCCCCCTTCCCAAAACTCTGAAATCATTGTCCACATTGTTTGCTCTTCTCAAGCTGCACCCCCTAGGCCTACTTATTTGTCACGGAGGGACCCAGTAGATTCTATTCAAGATCCATATTCCCCAAAGGAGTAACACCTAAGAAGAAATTAAATAGATCCAATCACATCCATTTATTGACTAAACCAATCCTGGGTAAAAAGAAAACTAGTTTCTGGGACAGGTGCCTAGGGAGTGTGTGGGTGGGTGGGTGGGGTCACTTGTAAAACTCATGTTCCTGTTCATCTTTCTTGATCACAGTCTTGTAGGCTTTCTCAAAGTCCTTGGCCAGGACAATGTAGCGGTTCTCACGGACAGCCAACATTCCACTCTAGAAAAAGAATGAAAATTACACTCTAATGTACCCCCTTCCCCACCCCCAGGTTCCATGACAGCAACAGAAGAGAGACATGTGGTCCAAGACCCCAGGGAGGCCACAAGGGGAAGGACAGACTGCAGAGAATAACACCAGAGAAGGGAGACATCTTCAAGCATCCCTGCTCAGATCAGGAAGAGAATCTCACTCACCTCCTGACAGATTGAGTTGATGTCGGCTCCTGAAATCTTATCTGGCCGGGCCACATCTGCAGCAGCCAAGTTAAGGAACCCTTTCCTCACATGATGGGGTCAGTTCTGGAAATGGATGCTGTCCTGCTCTTGCATCACCTCCCCCTGTGCTCCCCTAGGGGTGGTGACTGTGATGAGGACCCAATCTTCACTTTCTGCTAGCCTCCCCCCGCCCCCACTTCCAAAGGATACAGTCTTCCAGGTCCACCTCCTCAGAGAGGTTCATCTTACTGGTGATGGTGGAGAAAATCAACCTCTTCTGGCGACGGTCAGGGAGTGGGAATTCAATTTTGCGGTCCAAGCGTCCTGGCCGCAGTAGAGCTGGATCTAAGGTGTCTGCTCTGTTTGTGGCCATGATTACCTGGCACCGGGAGGGACCAGCTCAGACTTCTGCCATCCCTACATCCTCCTTTCCTGTCATGACACCTGGCCCTCATGAGCCAGACCCCATCTTTCCCCAGTCCCTACACCATGCCGCCCCTTGCCAATCCTGAACCCTAAACCTTCACGTTGACGTTTTGGTCAAATCCATCCATTTGATTCAGCAGCTCCAGCAGGATCCTCTGAACCTCCCTGTCAGCTGAAAGTAAGAAACACAGTCAGTCCAGGAGACATCCTTTGACAAGCCTGCCCGAGATCCAGGCCATGTGGGCACTACTCACCTCCTGTCTGGGCATCGAATCTCTTGGTAGCAATGGCATCGATCTCATCGATGAAGATGATGGCAGGTGCATTCTCCTTGGCCAGGCGGAACACATCCCGGACCATCCGGGGGCCCTCACCTAGGTACTTCTGTACAAACTCTGAGCCCACCACACGGATAAATGCAGCTGAGGGCAGAATGACAAGGCTCAAAATGGGGACCATCCTCCTTTGGGGTCCCTTGTGCTTTAATTGACCCTGGGAATTCCTGAAGATGCTTTTCTTGAATAACTACCCCCTACTATCTGAGGAAGGCACAGGGTTGGGTCCCCACATCCAATCATTGCTCCTGCCTCACGGTGACAGATAAGCCCCAATCATAAATCCTACACATGCATGTCATTTTGGGGACTTTTTAAAAGAATCAGAATAATAAGTACAAAACAAAAACTAAAAGCCCAAATTTCCAGCACGTACGCAAAACCAATTAACAAATCAGAAACATCCATAGAAAGAGAAGTTAGACTGCTGGGCCAAGAGTGCTAAGCTCATGGCTGCTCTCTGAACCACACTTGTTTGTTCTGAGAAAGGGTTTTGATACACAGCCCAGCCTTGTCTGGAATTAGTAATTCTCCTGTTGCAAGCTCTGCAGTGTTGTGAATATTAGTCTAAGAAGTGTTACATTTGTTTAATGATGCAAAAACATGTTGCATTCTTTTATGTTGCATTTGTTTAATCTGTAAAGCTGTGTTACTGTGTCTGTCTAAAACACCTGATTGATCTGAATGCCCGCTGTGAGGCAGAAGAGAGAAATTGGTGGGACTGTCAGGCAGAGAGACTAAACAGGCGAAATCTAGGCTCAGGAGAAGAGAAAGGAGCGGAAAAAAAAAGGAGGAGAGGAGGATACCAGGGCCAGCCACCCAGCCACACATCCAGCCATGGAGTAAGAAGGAAAGAAAGATATATAGGATAAAGGAAGGTAAAAAGCCCAGAAGCAAAAATGTAGTTAAAAGAGAAACGGACTAAATTAAGTTAGAAAAGCTGGCTAGAAACAAGCCAAGCTAAGGCTGAGCATTTCCAAGTAAGAATAAATCTCCATGTATATTTGGGAGCTGGGTGGAGGGCCCTCAAAGAGTAAAGAGCAACCAGCTACACCGCAGTGTTGGGATTATATATGTTTGCCCTGCTCTGAGCCACTTTTTCACATCCCTGGAGGAATCAAAGTCCATCTTTTTATTTAATCTATAGCTGGCAGCAAGGCTGAATCAGGTTTGTTTTGGGCCCTTCCTCTGGACTTGTTTCCTAGTAAGTGGACAGTTGTATCCTGTGTGGAACATTCTCCTGAGACTCTCCTTCCTGCTGCCACCAGAGCAGGGAGTATATCCACATACACAGGCCAAGTAGGAAGTGAGCAAGGCTGCAGACTGGTGGCCTGACACTCCCTCAGGCCCAGACTTCACATCTGACTGAAGGTATGAAGAGGTACCCACTCTCCTGCATCACCTAGGGGTTCACCACGTACTCTAACCTCAGGGCTGCTGACTTTGTCCTAGACACATCTTCCTAGCTTTGTGCCCACAAGAAAACCCATCTCTGGAGTTATCTGGTATGACTCATTCACTCCAGTCCCCTGTCAATCTTTAGACTGCTCAGCCTCTGACCCCTCCCACCTACCCTGGAACAGTCCCCTGTCCTGCATCCCCCTCCCTGCCCTCCTGTCAATCTTTAAAATGCTCAGCTTCTGATCCCTCCCACCTACCCTGGAACAGTCTCCTGCTTAGTGGCTCACTCTTGGTCGTCAGTCACCATCGCAATTAAGTCTTGTCTCAACCAGGACTTTCCTTCTCCACAGAAGACAAGCCAGGAACCTCCCCACTGCTCCACCCCTGCACCCTCTTCCAGTGAAAAAGCCTTCACCAAATTCACTCAGAACAGAAGAGACCCTCAACTTCTGTCTGCTCTTGGCCAAGGTCGCCTGTCTGGATTAAAACTTGGGCAGAACAAGGACACCAGTGGGCTGCAATGGCACTTCCTGCCTTTTGGACCTGCTCTGTGACACTACAGGGACATGAAGTAACATGGAGGGACCTGGGGGAGGGGCACACTGGAACTTCCTAAAATCACTTTCTCCAAAAGCTTTATAAATTTATCATCACCGTCTCAGATAGTCAGCCATCTTCTGGAACCATTTATCTTGCTTACATATTCCTGTCTCCCTGAGCTCCAGGATGAGTGGAGGATCAAGAGCCCGTGGTTTGGGGACAGAGGTCTTAGCATCAAATCCTAGCACTACAGAAGCTGCTGGTGACCCTGAACAAGTTATAACTGTGTTCTTATGTGAGACATTTCTTTTTCTACAGGGCTCTGGCAGTCAGGATTACAGGCAATGCCTGCTTCAGTGTCCAAAGCTACCCCTATTACAGGACATAAGGGGTTCAGGGCCATTGCCACACAAACAAATGCCCACCCAAGGGTCAGCTGTTATGCAGATCAGAGAAAAGGACAGAAAAATCCTCATCAACGTGCCCTGGGAGGTTTGTATGTGTGTGTGTGTGTTTTGTTTTTCAAGATAGGGCTTCTCTGTGTACCTTTGGAGCCTGTCCTGGAACTCACTCTGTAGATCAGGTTGGCCTCAAACTCAAGAGATTCTTCTGCCTCTGCTTCTGAGAGCTGGGATTAAAGGCGGGCACCACCACTGCCTGGCCCTGGATCTTTAACACAGTCTACCTCAGAACAGCTTGCATTTTCAGAGTTTAAATCTTCACTGTCCTGACCTCTTCTATCTGCCTCTCTGCTGTCATAAGACCTCACCTAAGCCCACCACAGAGAGCAGCAAGCTCAGGTGACTGCTCCTTGCCAGACAGGACCTTCCCTCACCCTCTCCACCCTCCTGACTTTCCATCTATGCCGCACCCCCACCACCTCTCTAGGGTTCTCTTCCCACCCATGACCTTTCTTCAAGTTTATATCATGTTTCCAGCCAACTAGCTTCTGCCCAAGGCAATTATAATACAGTATAATTTTTCCCTCTTTTTTTTTTTTTTTTTTTTTGAGTTTCTTTTCTCTGTGTAGCCCTCAATGTTCTGAAACTTACTCTGCAGACCATGCTGGCCTTGAACTCAAAGATCCACTCGCCTGCACCAGCCTTCTGAGTGCTGGGATTAAAGGTGTGCACCACCTCCGCCTGCCTTAAATCCTCCCCACCTTAACCCAGATCCACTGCTTCCAGCTGTTTCCCAGCTCCAGCTTGCCCTGGAGGACGCAGATCCCAGGAATGGACACTGATTGTTGCGGTATCTCAGGAACGAGAGCTACCTGGCACATGGCAAACACTCAGCAAGTAGCCAGTGTGGTTCCAGTGCCAATTTCCGAAAGGTGTGCACAGCCTCCCAAGAAGAAAAGAACATTGCAGACATCTAGCGTGCACTGTGATTTTTATTTACCGCGGCTGTTAGCATTTTTATCTCACCTTTCAAAACCCTGGCTCACATCCACAGAAACGACTAAAGGGAACAAACACCGATGAATCCAAATATCCACTCACAGCCCAAATCAAAGTGGCACAGTGCTCTGTTTTACATTTCTGCTGAATGGTCCCTGTCATGAAATCTCAGGTGTGCCAGTGAATCCACTGTTCCTTACCCCAGTTCATCCCTCTATCCTCCAGGGTGGCCCATGCCAAGGTGAGAAATGCTCCTGAATTACCTCTTGCCAACGACACCTAATCCATTAGTAAGTCTCAGTGTGGCCGCCCCTTCACTATCCATTCCTAAGCACCCAGCAAAAGGGTAATAATAAGGGTCCCTAACCAAGTCCTCTGATTGGATGTCGGATTTCTTTTGGACTAAAACTATTCTCAACTATTTATAATCAGGAACCTCACGATCGCTTCAGCCTCACCTCCTTTGCTGTCAAACACGGCCCCTACTCAGCCAGCCCCTCCTCAGGAAAAAAACAAAAGCATGGATTTGCTCTAGTGGCATGATGTCACTAAATGAGTTCCTTTCCACCTTTGGCCCTAAATTCTCTCTTCCGATCTCTGTGCCTGATACACCCCTCCCACACCCCGCTTCCTCTGGGAACCTCTTCCTGAGAGTCCATGCAGGATGGACAGCACATCCACGGATGCTCGTGTGCACCCTGCGGACTGTCTTCTTTCTCACCACTTGCCGCTTTGGCTTCAGCCCAGCAATCGCCTTTAGGACCACTAAATCTGAACCCACCATGAGAAATACACTGTATGAGCTGGAGAGATGGCTCAGAGGTTAAGAGCACTGGCTGCTCTTCCAGAGGTCCTGAGTTCAATTCCCAGCAACCACATGGTGGCTCATAATCATAAGAGGTGGACCATAATGAGATATGGTCCCCTCTTCTGGCCTGCATGGATAAATGCAGGCAGAACACTGTATACATAATAAATAAATCTTTTGGAAGAAAAGAAGGAAGGAAGGAAGAAAGAAAGAAAGAAAGACAGACAGACAGACAGACACTGTATCACTTTGCCAACTCCTCGAAATTGCCCTACAGAATCAGGGTAGAGTTTTGGTTATTTGCTTGTTTTTTTTTTTTTTTTTTTTTTTTTGAAAAGTATCTTGCTAGGTATCCCAGGATAGTATCAAATTCTTATTTTACTGCCTCAGTCTCCTGAGTTAGGAGTAAAGATATTTGCTAATATGTCCAGACAGACTTTTTAAAATTTATTTGACCTTATTGAGTCAGGGTCTCACTATTTAGCATTGGCCAGCCAGGACTCCCTATATAGACCAGGCTGGCCTTGAACACACAGCAACCTACCTGCTTCTACTGCCTAGATGATGAGATTAAAGGCATGTGGCACCACACCTGGCTCATTGGGGGGTTTTTTAATTTGGAAAAAACTGAGGCACAATTTACCTGCCTAGGACTGGACATCCCATAAGAACCCCACCACCTGCCCCCAGAGCCTCTATTTACAGATACCACGCTGTCATTTCCCACAGAACCTGAGGTAGCAGGTGGCAAGGTGAGGAGTCCAGGGCACATGAGTCCTGGGTAGGCATGAGAGGCTCACCTGTCGTGTGATGTGCCACAGCCTTTGCCAACATTGTCTTCCCACAGCCAGGTGGGCCGTACATGAGGACTCCCCGGGGAGGGTCGATGCCGATCTGAGAGAGGTGGGAAAGGATGAGCCACGGGATCCCGACAACAACGGTGAAGCCCGCTAGGCCTTTCCCTGCCCTCACCTCCACCTCACCTGCTTGTAGAGCTCGAAGTGTGTGAGCGGGAGCTCCACGGCCTCCCGCACCTCCTGCTTCTGGATGTCCATGCCTCCGATATCCGCGTACATTACATCTGGCTTCTGGTCTGAGGTGAGCATCATGATGCTGCTGTCGGCCTCGGGAGGCAGCACGTCGACCAGCGCGTTGCTGTGTTTGTGCAAGGCCACCGAGGCATTGGGCTTGAGCAGCTCCCGGTCAATGGTACTTAGGATGCGCACATAATAGTTAGAACCTTTGGAAAGGGGACAGGAAGGAAAAAGAGAAGGTGAAAAGGACTGAGACATGACACCGCTCCTTCCCCACTCCCCTTTAGCCCACAGATGGCACTTTCTGAGTTCACACTTCAGTCCAGATCAGCCCTTCCTGGCCCCCAGTTTTGCCTCCTCCAATGCTCACACTTCCTTGTCTACAGTACTGATCTCCTCAAGGCCCAGCTCTGTGTCTTCAGGATGTCCCTGGGTATCTTTCAATGTGTCCCAACACTACCCTGTATTTTTCTCTGAACGGTGCTGTTCCTCCTGGATCTGTGTCAAGGGCGCCCTTGTCCTTGAGTTCCCAGTCAGGGAACTAAGCCTCACACTGGATGGTTCTCTCCATCCTTTCAGAGCCCCTCACTCAGTGTGACTTTCCACCCAACCCCCCCAAATCTATTCACCCAGTCCCTCCTCTGCCCTCACCTATTCTACAACCAAACCCTGCCCTCATTCGGACCTACAGTCTGCATGAATTCCTGGTGACCAGCCTCTGTCCCTCTTCTCCAGTCTACTCCCTATAGCCACACTAACAACGCACAGCAAGACCTGACTATGAAGCTGGACCACTCTCACAACAACCTCAACTCCCCGTGCTGCCTCCCTGCAAACCTACCCTCCGATCACAGCCCCTCAGGGAGCCCCCACTGTCTTAAGTCTCCCATTCGAAGACACGGGCTTCATCCTGCACAACACTCTCCCTTTACTCCCTCATAGCCCGTCCACTCAATCCCAAGTGGTCATACAGCTTTATCCAGATCCTTGCCAGGCACACGGCTCAGGCCAGAAGCAGGCCAGGGTAAGGGCAGGGCATGGGTTTATGTTCATTAACAGCAGCCACTGAACGCTGAGTCCTCAACAGAGCCCAAAGTCTTCTGACCTGCTCCTGCTGCTTTCAAGCTGCAGCTCCTAACACAGCAGCGGTTGTGAAATTAACTCAGTGTGGCATGACCTTAAGTTTGTTTAAATCAAACAGATGACGAAGAGGCACACTACACACAGGGTAGATAACCACAGTTGGACTTTGTGGGAGATGAGGTCTTTCTATGTAGTCCCAGAATACACTAGGTAGACCAGGCTGGCCTCAGACTCAGAGATCCTCCTGCCCTTGCCTCCTCAGTGCTGAGATTAAAGGTGTACACCATCACCTGGCTAGTGAATTTTTTACATGCATGCACACATGAATTGAGAAGCAAAAAAAAAAAAAAAAATTCCAGAAATAAAATAAGTGTCTACTTTTGGATTAGTCAATCTTCTGGCCATTACATCACCCTACCTTGATATTCTTAGTACGTGACAATTCCCAGTTCCTGGCCCATGGAAGAATCAGGTGTTGGACAGACAGAAGAACCAGGGAGGTGCCCCCACCTGCCCACCCACTCACCTGTGGTCGAGCCCACAATGGCTGTGTTCTGATCCACAGCCTCCAGAAACTGGCCAATGACCAATGGGATGCTCTGGATTCGCTTTACTTCCTCCTGGGCGTGGAGGAATTCTTTCTTCAGATTCTTTTGCTCGTCTTTGATGTACTCTTCCTGGACCTCCAGGAACTCCAGCTCCTGCTGCAGCTTCTGGAAGCACAGAGCAAAGGGCTGTCTGCAGGCCTTGCCGCACCAGCGTGGAGGAAGATGCGGGGCCCTATGCTGTATGCAGGTTCTGGGTTAGGAAAAGGGTCGAACACACCTTGTAGCGGCTGTACAGGTCCTCCAGGTCCTCAGGCTCAGGCCCCAGAAAGGACAGGCCCGTCTGGGGCCGAGACACAGACAGTGCTGGGATCTCATCCTGTAAACAAAAAGGAAAACCTGGCGTTGGAAGCAGAGAATCATCTCATGAAATCAGCTGGAGCTGTCTTCCCATTTCACCGCCAACTCACTCTGCCTCTCGCACCCGACATAATTCAATTTCTCGAAATAAACACGGGAACTGCTCGATCCCCAATGCAGGTTTCTCTTATCAGGCCCCTTAAACTTTTTACGTCAACATCTCCTTCCATCGGCTATTATAATTCCCCTAGCTAGGATGCAGGTGTTACAACTCCATACCAGATCCCAGCATTCAGGTCCCCTCAAGAGGTTCTAAAAGTCACATGGTTTTTAAGGTCAGGTCGCATTCAGAGTCTCATTACCCAGTCCCCCCCCCCCCCAAAAAAAACCTTTCATGTCAGACTCCCAACTCGCATTAAGGCCAAAGGTCACTCAGCCAAGCCACAAATAATACTTAACGCCTCCCCCTCCAAGCCCACCACAGCCAGTCCACAAGCCACTGGGCCAGGGCATACCTAGGCCACAGGGTCCCATTACATCATTCTCCACCAGGTCCAACCCCCAAGCCGAAAAGCTATTAAGCACTGTTATCCAGACCTAGAAATCTGTCTTTTAAAAAAAAGTCTTTAAGCTTAACGCCACTTTCCTCTCCCACTCTGCTTGTTGAGCTCCGCCGCCCTCCTGACAACTCGGCTACCCAGCCAGGCCTCGGGACCACTCAAGGGTCTATACCGAGGCCTCTGAAAGCTCCCAGTCCCGAGCCTGGTTCCTGGAAGGCGCTCAGCACCGCCACTCGGGTCTAGCTCGCGCACAGAAAGGCAGATTCTCACCGCACCTGAACCTTCTCCACCAAAATGCCTATCTCCTCCATAGTGACCAAGCCGGCCTCCGTGCAGCCCGGCCAGTCACGGCTTCCGCTGACGCCAGCGGAAGTGCTTCGCATAGAGCATCTTGGGAAACGTAGTTTAAGGCATGACCGAGGCCAGGAAGGATGGGCGGGATAGCTGCCAGGGCGGGAAAGACCGGGTCCTGGGCTCCGCCCCCAAGGTGCGTCCCTGCGCTTTGCGCTGCCCGCGGGCGCGCGCGCGGGCCCGCGAGGCGGTTTGCGCGTGCGCAGCTGCGCTCACTCGGCGCCGTCTCGCTCCGCGGCAGCTCGCGCGGCGTAGGGATTTTTTTCTCCTGTAGGTGGCGCGGCTGCGTCGCTCTTGAAGAAAGTTTCCGGAGTTTTGTTAGCGGGATTCTCAGGTTGAGTTAAAACAGACCGGAGGTGACAGAAAAGCATGAGTTCGGTTCTCCGGAAGAATTGTCTCTGGTCGCCACCTGCAGAGAGACGCAAAGGCCCCAGAACGGTGAGCCAATCAGATCGCACCAAAGCTGGAGACGCGAGGCAGCTGCGGGCGCGCAGCGATGCCGGGTCCTGACGAATCTTTTCTTCTTCTTTCTTCGTCATTTTGGGGGGCGGGGGGGGGGAGGGCGGAGAGATGTCTCAGCGCTTAAGAGAACTTTATGCTCTTCTAGAATGATCCGAGTTCGGGTCCCAGCGCCGACGTGGGGCCCGCTCGCTAGCACATAGAACTGACTCCTCTGGCTTCTGCGGGCCCCTGCACTCGAGTACACATCCCCTCTTGCAGAATCACACATTTACACATAATTTAAAATAATAGAAAGTAGTCTTTCTTGACAGGATTTTATTTTTAATTCCGTGTGTATGTGTGTATCGGAGCGGGAGTTCGCGCACACGGATGCAGTACACGCGGAGGCCAGAAGAGGGCGGAGGAGTCTGGCACTGCCGTTATTATTGTTACTTCCCTTCTTGGTGCTTGGTAGTGGAGCTTGGGGTCTTTGATTCGCTAAGCAAGCCCAGCTAAAAGTCTTGATATGTATTATGTTCTCTTTCACAGAGGAAAGCGGTGTCAAGCCTTGAAGTCGCGTGAGCAGCTGGCAGGAATGGCAAAGCATGGCTGGAACTTAGATCTGTCTGTGCTCCTGGTCCCTGGACATACACTGCCACTAGTCACAACGGCTACAGGTTTTGTTGAGTCAACTTTTTATTAGCGTATAAGTAGGTAGCAGTTACATAGGTCTGCACAAATTGAACTCCCTGTACGTTCTGTATGGTGTGGAGAATGACCTACAATAGCTGTGACTCTGGCTAGCAGGTGGCTTCCTTTCCTCTATCACCTGAGGAACTGAAAAGCAAGAAACCAGTTCAGCTCAAAGGGAAAGTGAAGTTTATTGGCAAGCAACGCAGATATCTGAGGGAGAGAGACCTCCGACCATTAAGAGAGGTTGGGTTTTTATTTGGGTTTAAGATGTACCCACCAAGGTGATTTTCACTCCTTCCTATTGGTTTAATGGTGTTTATGTGTCCCTTCTGGAAGCAGGCCTCTGTCTTGGTCCACTGGTACAGATATAACTGAATTGTAGATTGACTGCGGTAAGAGGGGGCACCCCAGTGTTCTCTCCTTTTTGTGGTGTTACAGGTACAGAGAGACCCACACTATATGAGGGAAAGACATATATGTTTCAGAGAAATGGGTGCTGAGTTCAGACTCCACCAAGAAATGGAAATTCACCATTTTTTTGGAGGCAAAAGAAAAATCAGCTATATATTTGTATATATCAAAATAAAAATAGGAAGTAGCAGACAGACAATGGAACATCATCAAATTGTGAGTTTCCAACATTCAGCAGAGATGACTAAAGGCGCTGCATCAAGGCAGCTGGAATCCCCCCTGGAAAGTCCTGGGTGGAGCAGAGTGTCCTCCAAGAAGAACAAATGCAAGCAGGATACAACAGATAATATTATCAGATTAGACACTCACAGTCATCCCTCAGAAATGATTCAGGAAGCCCCACTGAGGCAGCCAAGCTCACTGGAAACACCTGGCTGGAAAAAAGTGTCCTCTCGGGTGAGGCTTCCAAGGAAAAGAACAAATGCAGGCGGCAGGCAGATAACATCAAAGCTGGTGGAAGGGGCCACTGCTGCTTGTTCGAGAGTTCCAGCTGGGTAGAGGGCTCTCACTGTGGCCGTGTGTCGGCTCCCACTTCCCACTCCAGCCATTTCATACCATTGATATAGCTTTCTGCAGCGGCCTCTAATGGAAGTTGTGTTCCTTCCAGTTGTTCACGAGGACACAAGGGTTTGTCACTGCTGTTATCTTACATTTCTTTATTCTAAGGGCGGGGTGCACATACTAAACTTGTAGGTCAGCTCTTACCTCTACCACCTAAGTCCTGGATATCAGACTCAGGCGAGCACCTTTATCCATTGAGCCACTTCACTAGCCCATACACACTGTGCTTGTAATTTTATTTTTATTTATGTGTATGTGTGTGCACTGTGTGTGTACAGAAGCCCTTGGAGCTGATGGAAACTCTGGAACTAGAGTTACAGGTAGTTGTGAGCCACTGGGTGGTACCAGCAATTGAACCCAGGTCCTCTGGAAGAGCAGAAAGTGCTCTTAATCACTGAGCCGTCTTCCCAGTCCCCCTCTTGGACACAGTGTTTTTAAGTACACTTAACTTCTTACTGATGTGGGATTCCCCTCTGCATTCTGTGAATATCGTTGGTTAATAAAGGAACTGCTTTGGGCCTATAACAGAGCTATAGGGGAACAGATCTAGGCGTGGGAAACTAAACAGAATGCTGGGAGAAAGGAGGTGGAGTCAGAGAGAAGCCATGTAGCCTGCTGGAGCCAGACAGAACCTTACCCGGTAAGCCACAACCACAGGGTGATACACAGATTACTAGAAATGGGTTAAATTAGGATATAAGTGTTAGCCAATAAGAAGCTAGAGCTAATGGGCCAACCAGTGTTTTAAATAATATAGTTTCTGTGTGATTATTTTGGGGCTGAGCAGCCAGGAACCAACAAGTGGCTCTCTCCTCCTACATCTTGCTGTTTTCCTTTCACCTCATTACAGAGTTAGAGGGATCAGCTTCCCCTCAGACATGGCTTTGAGGAGGACAAATTGAGACAAACATGTTTGGGTCTGAAACAGAGGGCCAACTCCATTTGGCTACTTTTCAGTGAGCTCATGCATCACATGGCCTTTCACCAATACAATGCACATTGCACTGTATAGTTATTACCCAGATCATGCAACCAAGCATTAACAGCTCCCAAGGCACCCCATACTCCTTTTCCCCCAGTAAAAGCATTCACTCGCTCTGACAAAGATGACATTGATTTGAATTTTCTTCAGACCTCCCCAGTATATTGTGTTTACCCTTTTATAAACTTATCATTATGTTGGTGAGATTCTGTTGTGTGTAAAAATAGTTCTTTTTTTACTGTTGAGTAGTTTCCAGTGGGGAATATCCAAGGACATTTCTTTCAGTAAACATACACATTTATTTGAGGAATATACCCAAGAGTGGAATTTGTGGCCGAAGGGCTGGCTCGGTCAGTTGAACACAAGCATGAAGACCTAAGTTGGTTCCTTGAAATCCACATGGTCCCTGTGCTGAGGCGATAGAGGAGAATTCTTACAGCTCACTGGCCTGCCTGTGTAGGCTAATTAGTGCACCCAGGCCAATTAGAGACCTAAAGGAGGCAGATAGCATTCTTGAGGATGACACCCAAGGTTGCCCTTTAGCCTCTACACACACCCATGCATGATGGACATGTTCACATACACAACACGGATTTTTTAAATGAGCAGAGTTGGAGGTCATAGGGGCACAGAACTGTTTTTAGCTTCGTTGTCATACCAGTAACCAGTTTTGCACACTGACCAGAATGGTTTCCTACTTAGCATGTATATTGTCATGTAGATTGTCACACTGAACACTGTACACTTACTTTTGACCAGACAAATTCCAACCCATGATCTCCTGATCTGCATAAATATTTACAAATGAGGAAACTAGAGTGTGGTGAGAAATCCCTTCCACTGGTTCACAAAGAGAACCAGTGTGGCTGCCAGCCGGCTCCCGAATCATGACGTGGAGACTTCATTAGGAATGTTCGGCCTTATCTTGTGCCTGTCCCACTAGCTCTTGTAACTTAATTTAACTCTACATCTACGTTTTGCCTTGGGGTTTTTACTTTTCTTTCATTCTGTGTGTCCTACTCTGTCTGTCTGTCTGGCAGCTGCCTGTCTGGCTAACCCCCGGGCATCTTCCTCTCTTTGTCCCTCATATTCTCTCTCCAGTCTAGATTCCTCCTCCTGTTTATTCTCTCTGCCTACCAGCCCTGTCTATCCCTCTACTGCCTAGCTATTGGCCATTCCGCTTTTTATTACTAAACAGGTGCCTAAGGCAGGCAAGGTAAAACAGCAACACCTCTTTATATAGTTGAACAAATGCAGCATAAACAAATGTAACACGTCATTACATAGTTAAAGTAATAGTCCACAACACCAGTGGTTCCTGCCCAGTGCCAGCTATATGCTCAGGGAACTCAGAGGTTAGTCACGCCTGGCCCAGCCTCTCTGTTTACAATGCAGACATCTTTGATTTTCCACAAAAGGAAATAACAAGAATAAAATGGATAACTTTTTAATTCCACCTTTCACCTTACATCTAAAAGACATTCCATAACCTTCCTTACGGCTTAAAATATATGACTTAAAACCCACTATCTGCCATTTGCTTCAGGTTGCTCCAGTTTCCAGCCATCTTGCCCAGTTCTGTGTGGCCCTTGACCGGTACTGTTGTGGCATATCCACCAGCGAAGAATGCTTGGATATGGGTTTAAGCCAATAGGAAGTCTTCACACTGGGTGTGAAGTGGAGCTCCGTACCTTTCTCAGGGTGAGCTTTTAAGTGCAACACCATTTCCTGCTTGGCGCACTTCAGTTAAAAGAACCGTCAGCCAGAAGCAGAACTCAGAGGCCAAAAAGAAAGGTTATACATTTAGAGACTTTCCCAGAACTATGGTCTTAGATCGATTAGGTCTTAATTTTAGTTTTGGCAGGTGGTGCTGTCTATGTGCTGAGTTTTACAGCCTGAATGGCACTTCCATCATGGAGTCAGTTGTGCTAAGGTTGAGGATCCTGTTACATACTTTACCTCATTTTCTTATCTTTCACAGCAACCTTAGAAAGTTGATGGCAGAAGTAAGCAGTAGTTGTGAAATTTGTTTTGTTTTTGTCTTTTGAGATCACTCCATGTGTCTGTTGACTGGCTTGGAGCTCACTCTGTAGACCAGGCTGGCCTCAAACTCAGAGATCCATCTGCCTCTGCTTCGTGAGTGCTGGGATTAAAGGCGTGCGCCACCACACTGGTTACACTAAGGATTGCTTTATACATCCATCAGATTTAATCCTCAGAGTGGTACTTGAAGTGAAAACTCTAGTTTTCCTATGCCCTCAGGGCCTGCGTGAGAAACCAGGTGCAGGAAGTGAAGTTACTTGCCAAGCGCTCAGCAAGTAAAAAACAGAGCTAGCACAAGCGTCAGTGCCCGGAGCCTTACCACCATCTGGTAGTTATATTGGTGTGTTGGATGTCTTACACAGGTAAGGCAGTCTTCCTCAAGGTTTAGGAGTTTCAGTGCTCTTGGGAGGTTTTCAAGCTAGACCACCTTTCCCTGTACTGTATTATTAGGACCCTTCGTTCCACTCACCAGAGACGCCCTTGGGGGCTGTTTAACACATTGGGAAACAAGAATCAAGAAAACTCACTTAACTTCATCTCTTCAGATTTCTCTGTTCTGCCACCATCTAAAACCCTGATCGGGAGCCGGGAAGTGGTGGCATACACCTTTAATCCCAGCACTTGAAGGCAGAGACAGGCAGATCTCTGTGAGTTCAAGGCCAGCCTGGTCTACAAAGCAAGTTCCAGGATAGGTCCTAAAGCTCCAAAGTTCCAGAGAAACTCTGTCTTGAGAAACAGAAACAAAAACTTAAGGAAGGAAGGAAGGAAGGAAGGAAGGAAGGAAGGAAGGAAGGAAGGAAGGAGGAAAGGAGGGAAGGAGGAAAGGGGAAGAAGGGGAAGGGAGGGGAGGGGAGGGGAGAAAGGAAAGAAGGAAGGGAGGGAGGGAGGGAGGGAGGAAGGAAGAAGAAAGAAAGAAAGAAAGAAAGAAAGAAAGAAAGAAAGAAAGAAAGAAAGAGAAACCCTGACCAGTCTCATAGCTGGGACTTAGGGCCCTGGGAGAGGCTCAGTGGACAGGAGCAGGCAAGCAAGTAAATGAAGATTGCCAGGCTGATTGAGAAGGCAGTTCTCATCAACAGGAAGCACTCAGCACCCAGCTCCAGTTAAGACAGCCATGCCAGAATGTTGGCTCATTGTTCCCAGGTCTGATGTTGCAAGAGAAGTCCAAAGCTGAGTGCTGGAAGTTTGGGGGTAGAGTGGTTGCCTACATGTGTTGATACCCAGCACACCTTCAAAATGTCTGGGAACCGAGACTACTAATTAAAATCTTTGAACTTTAAAATGTTGACATTTTAAACTGTGTAAAACTTAACAAACACCATGCAGGTTAAGAGAGAAGCATCTATGTGCTTCAGTCAGGTGTCATGAGCCCTGGTGTGCACTCATCTCATCCCCAGTATTGCTCTTAAGGTCAGGGAAGGAAGGAAGGAAGGAAGGAAGGAAGGAAGGAAGGAAGGAAGGAAGGAAGGAAGGAAGGCCTTCCCAGTGCTAGGAGAGAGAGAAGAAGGGTTTGACCTCTCAGAAGAGAGCAAGAGTAACAGCAAAAGGAAGAAATGTTAAACTTAAGGAAGACAGCTGTATTTAAGGTTAAGTAAACTTAAACACTTTTTTCCATTTTATTTTTCATTTCATGAGTATGTGTGTTTTCCCTGTGTGTGTGTCTGTACAGTGTGTGCATACAGTGCCCAGGAGGTCAGAAGATGGTGTCTGATCACCTGGGACTGGAGTTACAGTTGGTTGTGAGCCACCATGTGGGTTCTGGGAATTGAACCCTGTAGTAGCCAACTTGTAAGCCAGAATGGACTCCAGGTGGAAACTGAGTCACATGTGGTCTACCACAGAACCTGGGTCCTCTGGAAGAATAACACCAAGCCATCTGTTCAGCCTAGGTCAAGTAAACTTTGAGACATTCATTACGGGCTATCCTGCAATTCAAAGGATTTAGCGAAATATTCACAAATAATACTTGAGAAAGGAAAACTAAGGCCAGGCAGGGGTAAGGGAGCACGCCTTTAATCCTAGCACTCGGGAAGCAGGTCGTGAGACCCTGTCTCAAAAAAATAATAATAATGAAATGAAAAAGTATAAATCTTTTTCAGAAATCTTTTTAGTTTGAATTTTCAAAATTAAAGAAACTTCTAAGAACTGCCCACACTCTTAGCACGGGTTTTCTCCACTCATGTGTGTACAGTATACATGTTTCCATGATACACCAAAACCCTGCTAGAGTTTCTATGTGGATTGCACTCAGGAAGACCTGACACGGTAGCCGTACTGACACTGCTGATCTATGCCCTGTGATGGGCCTTCTTTATTCCTTTCCCCCTTTCAGCTCAGACTGTCCATAGAACTCAGAATGCTTATACCTACTCATTTTCTTAAACAATGCTTTATGAAGTAGCTAGACCCAATCTATAATAAATAGTACATATTTCAGATTCTGCTGCTTTTTATGTAGGAACTGGTTGGATGTGTGTAAGCCAGGCCATATGTGTGCAAGCCTGAAGAGAGCTTGTGGGAGTCTGTTCTCTCCTTCCACCATGTGGGACGTAGGGGTAGAAGTCAGGTTGTCAGACTTGCTGGCAAGTCTGTCTTACTGGCCCAATATACTGCCACATATTTAAAGTATACAATTTGATACGGTTTGGTATTTTTATACATTCATAAAACCACCACCAGAATTAAGGTAATAAATGTCTCTTCTACACTTTAATGTTCTTTTATATTCATTTTTGTTCTTCCTCTGTCTTTGAAACTACACTGTAGAAATTATATAACTAAATAGCATGTGTTCTTTCACTCAGTAGCATTATCCTGGGATTTGCCTATATTGTTGTGTGTTAACAGTTCATTCCTTTTATTGTTTAGTATAAATTGACACTGTAGCCAGGTGGTGGCAGTGCATGGCGTTAATCCCAGCATTTGGGAGGCAAAGGCAGTCGGATCTACAAAGCTAGTTCCAGGACAGCCAGAACTGTTACACAGAGAAACCCTGTCTTAAAAAACAAAAACCTAAATAAATAAATGAATAAATCAACATTGTATTGATTGCTCACTGTTAAAGCAAAGCTGACATGGACTTGTTGGGACTTTGGTTGACACTTGACTTCTGAATGTATAAATATCAAGTAGTGTAGGACCCTCACCCCTTATTCTCAAAGGGGTGAGAAGAAATTTCCTAGCAGAATGTTTTCCCAGGAAGATAGTGGCCTTCCCCTCTCCCACCCCGGAGATTCTGAGCTCAAGGTCACTTAGCCCAGCCATCCAGCCACCTGGTCCAGGCTGATAAAGATGGCCTAACTCAGGAACAGTGGCCTTGCTCTAAGAACAAGGAGAAAGCTGACACAGCAGGTTGAGACAGAGCAAAAGTCCTTCCACCCCTGCCAAAGCAGCTTCGAAAAACCTCTTTGTAGTTACGCCTCTAAAAGCTTACCCCACAGAGGAGATACAACTCCTCTCTCTACCTCGCTGTAACAGGGTCTCCTGGAGACGGGCTCCAAACATGTTTGTATTATGCTGATTAAACCTTGCTTATTACAGTCTGAGCCTCTCTGGGGGTCGTAATCTGGACACAGTAGATTCCTAATGCCTCTTCCTTTGGTTTCTTCAAGCACTGTAAATAAGACAAACAGCTACTCTTACTAAGAAATGCAGCCCAAATAAATAAAGTGAAGGGCAAAAGAGAGACTCCACAGATCACTGTAGTTCTGACACCACAAACGATCATTGTAGATTAGTATGAGCAACAGTATTGGTCTGAAAATTAAGTTTCTAACACATCCTATAAGGCCAGCATGAAGACATGGACACAACGTCTAGTTACTTTTCTTGTTGTTTAAAGAAATACTTGACAAAAGCACCTTCAGGAAAGGAAGCTTTATTTGGACTCATGGTCTGAGGGAGTGCGTCCTGTTGTGGAGAAAGCATGGTAGTGCAGTGTGAGGTGTCTGGCCACTGTGGAGCTACAGTTAGGAAGCAGGAAGAGGTGAATCAAAGACTAATTTCACTTTTTCCTCTGTTCGCCTTTATTCAGCCCGGGAGCTCAGGCCGTGGAATGGTGCCATCCCATTTAGTGGGTGGCTGGGTCTTTGATCAAATAAAACTCTCTCGAAACACCTCACAGACGTTTCCAGGAGTGCATCTCTTAGTTGATTCTGAATCCAGTCCATCTGACAATGAAGACTAACTGTCGCAAGTCCTTTCCTTGTCAACTTTCACCCAAAAACCATCACATTTTATCTCACAATGCGAAATAAATTTAGATTGTCACTAAAAGTCTCCAAAAGCTTAGCAATTTCTGACATTGACTCAGAATAGTAAAAAGACAGGGCGTATGCTAAGATTAGGTAATTCCTCAGCTCTGAACATCTGTTTTAGAGAAATTTATCTACTTTCAGTATACAACAACATGGTAAATAGTCCTATCCTAAAAGAGGGGACTGGGGCTAGCAAGATAGAAATCCAGTAGAGCAAACACCAAATCTTACAACTTCATGCTTGCCTTCTTGGGCTCTTAGCATCATCTCAGTTCCAACAGTTGTAGGTGATAACCCTGTTTCTCAAGCTCCAATACTTGTAGCCAATGTGATACCCACCTCCTCTACTGGGCTAGTTTCATCCCATGCCTACAGCTTTCCTTGAGAGACCTTCCATGGTCCTAGCATCTCCAACATCCACATTGCAACTTAGGTTTCACATTTCACAACCCTACATAATGAAACTTTTTGCATTGAATCTGACACTGTCACACATGGCTTGTGTAAGGGAAAAAGTCCGAGCTCACTTCTGGGTTTTGAAAACCCACCAATCCCTGAGCTCACCCCAAGCTTAGAACTTGAAATATCACCAGTCCCCACCCTGGAAAACACTCCTAAGAAATCCTATATAAGGCTGCCTCCCACTCGATTCTCTGCTGCTTCTCATCCAAGCAGAGGCAGCCACCCTCTTGTGTCTTTCCCAATATATTTCTTGTGTGAGGTTTGTTGTGCTTTGTGACTCCAATATTCCTTGGCTTCTGACTGCCAGGATACTTTCCCCCTCAAAGCTGCAATACTTGCATTAGGAAATCTTTTCCCCTCAGATCTGCAATACTTACAGCCTGAACTTAGCAGCTTTCTGGAACCTTGAGGCAAGGCTCTATGACCCCATCACTTATATATATATGTATTTTTTTTTGGTTGTGAGCCTAACCTTTAATGGCTAAGCTATCTCCCCGCCCTGATCTCGTGTTTTGAATGCGTGCCAAGCCAGTACCATTTGGACAGTGTTGCCAAGTTCCACGGCCACCTTGAGATAACATCTGGCTCTTTCCCACTGCAACTGTAGTCTGTGTGTGTACCTTGGCAGCTGAACCTGGGAGAACACTTCCTTAGCTGGCTGCTTTTGAGCAGAGGACCTCCCTATCATGGCCGCTTTCCCTTCATCGGCCTCGTCTGCACCTCCCAGCGTGCCCATGCTTTTTGCTCACCAAGAGCATGCTTTTCATGCCATTGTGCTCCCTCTGCTCGTCTTTCTCACTGTCGGCCTGGCTAAGAGCAGAGCGCAGTAATTGTACCACAGACTGAATGCTGTCTTTAAGTTCCCTTTTGAATTCAGCCTCACTGAAGTTCCCCACAGATTTTTTTTGACGGACTGTAACACATGGGCTTCTGTTCCAGCTCTGGCCGGGTCTTTGTTCTCCCTCTACAGTCTCTCGAGCACAGCGTCCACTGCTTGCCTTTTGTCGTCATTCCAACACCTACCAGATATCTTGTTAAGCTCTGTTTCTAGCTTCTAGGGTGTCTTCATTTTTGGAAAAGGGTTTCTCTGTGTAACAGCCCTGGCTGTCCTAGAACTCGCTCTGTAGACCAGGCTGGCCTGGAATTCAGAGATCTGCCTACCTCTGCCTCCTGGGATTAAAGGTGTGCACCACCACCGCCCGGCTCCGTCTAGGGTTTCTTTAGGCCTTCTAAACTCTTCCGCATTCCTCCAGAAAACCACTAGCCCCGATTCTAGGTTCCAAATGTGTGCTAGTTACTTTTTTTCATTGGTGTGATAAAAGCAACTCATAAAAGAGTTTATTTTAGCTCACAGTTTAAGGGAATAGTTTGTCGTAGTGTGGAAGGCATGTTTTTGGCACCATGAGGTGGCTCGTCACATTGCAGCCACAGTCAACACGTAGGGACATGAGTGCTGGTGTCCGCTTACTTTCTCTGTTCCTTTCTAATCAGTCCATGGTGCCATCAACATTTATGGTGCAGTGTACTTGGAAGTCTCTTCTCTGTCCCATCCGGTCCCACTGCACCAGTTTCTCTCCTGTTCACCAGTTCCCTCAGCTGCTTATAAAATAATCATTCAGAGGCATAATATTAATGAGCATTATTTGGCTGATGGGCTCGGGCTTCTTCCTGGCTATTTACATATAAATTAACCCAATCTGTATATCGCCACATGCCCTGTGGATTACTGATAATGCCCTGGCATCTTATTCCTCCAGCGGTTCCTGGCATCTTCCCCAATGCCACCTTCTTTCTCCCTATCTGCTTGGATTTCCCGCTTAGCTATATTCTGCCTCGCCATAGGCCAAAACAGCTTCTTTATTAACCAATAGTAATAAAACATAATTCACAGCATACAGAGTGGTATCCTACATCAGTGGGGTCCCAGACTGAATAAAAAGGAATAGTTAAAACACTGTTTAGTGGGCTGGAGAGATGATCCAGTGGTTAAGAGCACTGACTGTTCTTCCAGAGGACCCAGGTTCAGCTCCCAAAACACCCACATAGCAGCTCACAACTGCCTATAATTCCAGTTCCAGGGGATCCGACATCCATGGCAAAACACCAATATATGCCCAGAGTTCTGTTTCCTAGGTCATTCTAAATCCAGTCCAGTTGGCAATGAAAACTGATCTTCACAAATCACAATAAAAAGAAAGGCAGAACAGCCTGCTGTGGTGGCAAATGCCTTTAATTCCAGCACTCGGGGATCAAAGCTCTGTGAATTTGAGACCAGCCTGGTCTACATAGTGAGTTCCAGGACAGTTGGGGCTATGGAGAAAAGCTTGTCTTAAACAAACAAAAGGAAAAGTGGAAAAGAGAAAGGAATACTAATATTCCCGATAAACATAAATGCAAAAAATTCTAAACAGAAGATTAGCAAACAGAATCAGACATCAATTGAATGAATTATTCTAAATAGTGTCACCACATGGGATTTCAGAGATGCAAGGTTGTTTTAACATATGTAACACAGTAAACATGGTGAACACATTAGCAGAATGAATGACAATATCATAAGTCATTTCAATAGCTGCAAAAAGACATTTGATAGTTCACTGTAAAGGACTGAGCAAGGACTAGTGAGATGGTCTCATGGGCAAACACCTTTGCCACATAAGCCTGATGACCTGAGTTTGATTCCCAGGAGCCATGTAAAAAGGTGAAAAGAGAGAGCCAGCTCTCCGAGCTCTGAACCGTTCAGAAGGCAGCAAGCATATAAAAAAGGAAGAGGAATTAGGCTTCGAGAAAAACAAGAAGGCCCAACTTGACAAAAACTGTGTCACTGGAATCTGAAATTTAAAGCATACTATCATTTATAATTGCACCAGTAAAGGTTAAAATCTAACTTTTAATTATTAATTATTTATTAATTATTAACTAATTATTAATTAGTTATTCTGTTAGTAAATCTAACAGAATAAGTAGAAGATTTGTATTCTGAAAAATTTCAAAATACTGATAAAATCAAGCTCTAAATAAATGGAAAAATAATGTTCATGTTTGGGACTCAATATTATCATGAGAAAAGGCCATTTCCAAAATGGACTATATTAAAATTAAGATTCTTTTTCATTCTTAAGAATATTAAAGCCAAGTCACAGAGAAGGGGGAATATTTGCAGAATAAATAACCAACAGTTTAAGTTCAGAATATATAAAGAATCCATACTAATCAGTTAGACAATTAAAAATATTGGGAAAAAGCTTAATAAGTCTGAAATCACAAGAAAGAGATACATATGATCAGTAAACACATGAAGGTGTGTTCAGCCTCACTGACAAAGGAATACAAACTAAAACCACAGGTCAGGGTCTGGAGAGATGGCTCAGTTACTGAGAGCAGTGACTGCTCTTCCAGAAGAGCCAGATTTGGCTCCTGATACCCACTTGGTGGCTCACAGCCCTCTGTGACTCCATTTCCAGAGCATCTGATGCCTTCTTCTGAATGCTGGGGACTCTTGCCCACATGTGGTGCACAGGCATATACTCAGACACATATGTGCAAAAAATAAATTTTTAGAACCTCAGATCTATACCACTGCACTTTTAGGAAGTAGTGGTGTAGCTCTGAGCAGCCATAAAGATCATACATATTGTGCAAGTTGAAATTAGTCCCTCAATTTTGAAAGATATTGACAGCATCTAAATCTTAATTTAGTAACCTGGGGAAATTACAACTAGGAACTTCATGCTACTTTCCAAAGAAATTGTGCACATGCACAAAATACATTAGCTAAAGTAAAAACAATCCAAGTGCTCATAGATAAGTAAGTATATTTTCATATAACTGGCTAGCATGTCACATTGAAAATGATGAACTATAGTTACTTGGGAAAAGAAGTCATTGATTGAAAGTAGACAACCACAAAACAAGACAAACATGATTCCATTTACACAGAATTCAAGAACAGAATAACCTATGATCTTAGAAATAGCCACTAGCTTTCAAGAGGTAAGGAGTAAGAAGTGTTTGGAGGGAGCATGAAGAGGGTCTCAAGAATGCTGGAACGTTCTTGCTGAAGACTTGGCCTGGCTTATTAGACTTCACCTGAAGATTATAAGGGTGTATTTATTTGAGGTGACTTAATGAGCTATATACATTTATGGTTTGTTTACTTATTAATAGTCTATTATTTTAATCAGATATTTGAAAAATAGACTCATGGATCACATCAGAATGGTTGTCTATAAGGAAACTAAAGGAATGAAAAGGGAGTATGGGAGTAAATGATTAGGTATGTGGATGGCCGAGCAAATAAGCATCCTGATGAGAAGATGGCACAGAGCCTGTGCTGGTAACAGCTCTAGGGCTGTGTGGTAGCTAGTGTGGACGCCCGGACGGGCACATGGCCTCGTTTTAAATTACACTAAACAAAAAAATCCAGCTCCTCCATTACACTTGTCACATTTCAAAGGCTCAGTAGCCTCGTGAGCTCAATTGTCTACCACAGGCAAAGGAGAGAAAGTGTTCATCTGCATAGGACGCTCTGTTGGATGACATGGGGAACAGGGTTATATTCTGGAGAATTATAGAAAGATCATAAAAAGAATCTACAAGTCACCAGCGATGAAGGTGTACATATAGGAAACAGATCAAAGTATCACAAAATCCAGAAAGTGCTATGGAAGCCAAGACAGTTTCAATGAAGAAACACTGATGTTTGGTATTACGGAGAAGGAACTAGAACCATGCAGCAAGTAACAGATCATTGGAGAGCACAGAGCAGTTCTGTGCAGGTGCAAGTCAGGTCATTGGGACCAGAGTATGAAGGAGTAGAGTTAGAAACTTCCAGCAAAACCTGATCTTAGCTGGACAGAAAATCATTTGCCCTGTGGCCTGGCTCGTAGAGCCCAGACAAGTCAGAGGGGTCCCCAGGGTCTGGAATGGTGTGGCTTACTTCATAGATATGGAGAGGCCCAAAGGTTCAGATGAGCCCTTTGCTTGGGGTCAGAAGAAAGCTACAATTGGCAGGATGAATATGATTTCTTTGACCATAAGGAAGTGTTCTTGTGGGTTATGTCCGGGGTTGTTAGTAAGATTCATGAGAATATAAATAATCTGGGGTAGGGCACAGGAGTGTGTCATAATACACATACATGTAAGTGTACACACACACACCCCTCTGAAAGGAGTAAGAGACAAGGTCCTAAGGGGTTGTCAAGTTACAGTGTTCATAAGACTTGCTCCACCACCCATTTCCAGGTTTCCTTCTGCAGAGAGCAGTGACCAAAGGGGCAGGTTTCTCTTTGGTTTCAGGCAGGGGATACATTAAGGCATAGAGAAGTGTGCACAAAGGGGGTCAACATTATCTCTGAAATCTCACCCTAATGTTTTCCTCCTCACATCTTATTTCTCTGAGTGTCTCAAGGAAGAAAAGCGGTAACCACATAGAGTGGGTGACATCTTGGTTTGCTATCACGTTCTCCCTTGGGAGTCCTGGTGTCATCTCTTCCCACTCCATTTCTTCCTCGGGGACTCTGTTGTGTTGTCTCCCAGCTCTCGGGGGCTTCCCGAGGGTGCTATGCCTCTGTCCTCCCAAAGTCCTCACTCTCACGACTCCCACCCCTGGCCCTGCACTCCCCTGTTTCTTGTCCTCTCTGGCTTCCATCCAGCCTCCCACCTACTCACTCTACTTCTGTTGACTCCAGGGCCCTATCATCAGTACCTAGGCTTTATCTTCCCCTCTGAAAACCTGCCACAGGCGGTTAGATGGGAAGTCACAGCTCTGCACAGAGAAGATTCCCCACCCAGCCAGGCTGCACAGAAGCCCAGGCCTCAGTGATAAGGGAGAAGGAGTTGGGAGGGGGTGTTGACAGAGGACACTAGGCTTCGCAGCTGCTGTTTCCTGAGGAGACTCCTTGGCAAACATCGATCTGCAAAGTAGGGATCAGGAGAGGATGACATGGGCCAGGCCAGTGCTATGAGACATGCTGACTCCAGCCCAGAAAATCCACCACCTTGAGTCTCACTATGCCATCTGGCCCCCATGCCTCATCTCAGACCAATTGCAAGGTAATGGAAAGGTACTCAAAACCTGTCCAGCCGGTCCCTTCTCAGGGTACAAAAGAAAGAAGAAAGGGAGAAAGAAAGAAGGAGAGGGGATGGCAAAACCACAGAAAGTAAAAAATCCCAAACCAAATAATTCTCCAGGAAGTGAAACCCTCATGGTCTTGTGGAACCAGGAAATAGAGACCTCTGGCCTCTGTCACACACAGCCTGAGTTCCAGGGCCTCCACTCTACCCCCCTCCCTACCACAAGCAGATAAAGAGCACCTCAGAACATCAAGGAGCCCAGCAAAGATAGTTCTCTATGCTTCCACATCATAGGGGAGAATCCCAGGACACCCTAATGGGGCAAGGATGTGATGATATACATCACAGGTCTAGGTGAGACCTCAGCCCCCTGCTCACTCCCAGACCCCTGTCCTCCACTAGTGACTGGAAAGAAGACGGCGAAGAACCAAGGCTCAGCTTGGAACTACAAGGAACTAGGACCCGGATATGGATCCTTTACTGTTGTTTCTGGCAGGGGTCAAAGAAAGTAATCTGGCCAGTGAGCCAGCAAATATGACCAGTTACCACCTCCCATCTCCATTTCAGACCCTGCCCACCACCCTAACCCAGCCCAGGGAGCCAGGATCTCAACATGCTGCTCCCCAGCTGTCTCCGTGAGGACAACGCCCTTCCAGGACTGAATTGATCCATAAGCTCCCAGGGTGTAGCCACCAGCTGTTCTCACACCACTCTCAGAACACAGGCTACAGACTCATCCTCCACCCTTGGCAGGTCTTCAGGGCTCCCCATTCCACCTGCTCTGAGATCAGCATCCTCCTCCAGGAAGTTGGCATAATATGCTTGTCAGGTGACTCAGGGTGTGGCCCAAGGGGCCAGGAATCTCCACTATATAGCCTAGCTTGCAATCTGGTCCTGCAGCTCCGGGACCCGCAGGTGAGAAGGGCTGGGATTCTTGCAGAAGAGGGACAACTAGCACCCTATTCTGGATCTGAATTCTAGACTGCCTCTTTTACCTCTACCTTCTGACCCCTGGATATTCAATACCCTACCTATTGCCTGACCTCCTCTCCTCCTTCCCAGCCTCGTCCCCCGCTCCAGACCCATCTGGTCCTATCTAGTCAACTTCTCTTCCCATTTGAGCCTCCTTACACCCAGGTAACCTTCTCCTGAGACTGTCCCCTCTGTCCTATCTGGAATGGTCTCCAACCGGACAACATCATCTCCCCTCCCTCTCTCCCAGCTGCAGGCATGGGATCCCTGTGGAGCTGGTGGGCCCTCTGGGCCGGAGCGACTCTCCTGTGGGGTAAGTCAGATCAAGCCCCCATTTATATCTGGGGAAAGTCTTCTTGCCTGGGTCAGCACCCTCAAGCTTTGTCCCCTCCACAAACCGCTTCTCAATGCCACCCCAAGGCTAACTTAAATGAGACAGAGGCTAGCGGAAGTGGGAGAAGCCCTTAGGTAGTAAAAGAAATATGATAGAATTCTTCTCTCTCTCTCTCTCTCTCTCTCTCTCTCTCTCTCACACACACACACACACACTCTCTCTCTCTCACACACACACACTCACTCTCACACACACACTCTCTCACACACACATACTCTGTCACACACACACGCACACGCACACGCACACACGGACACAGACACTGAGAAGCCCACTAGCCTCTAGTTCTCAGAGGCTCTGTCCACACTTCTACAATCCCTCTCCCCTTCACCCGCTTCCCCTAAATCCCCTAGTCATATTCAGACAGAAACCACACAGACAGGATGTAGAGTTCATTTAGAACTTCAGCTAGCCAAATAGCTTTCCTTAAAACAGGTGAAAGGCTCCAATCTTTCACATTAACAACCAGCAAAAGCTGTTTCAGGTGGAGCACGGTGCTCCAGTTCCCAGTCCCGCTACCTAGACTATCTCACACATTCCTAGTCCTCGTCTGGCCCTGAGGCATTGAGTTCAAGAGCTCTGTGCAAAGTTCTCAGGCATCGGGGCAACAAAAGCATGGAAGGATTACAGATTGAACAAATGCTGCATGGGTAAGGAAGGAAATGGGAGCAGAGGGGGAGAATTATGTCAAGAGAGTCTCGGGCACAGGGCAACGAGCTGGGTTTGAAATGGGGAGGAATAGGTAAATGGACCCACAACTGCATTTTCTTAAGGGTTGACCCAGGAGGCCACAGTGGACCCCAGGAACACTGGTGGGGAAGAATTCCTCACGGCCTTCCTGCAGAATTCCGAGCCCGGGTACAGCACGGCCTCTCTCTGCGTCTTCATCTCCAGTCTGTCAGAGAGCACCACCTCTGTCACCATCCTCAGCCAGGCCGATGGCACCTCACAGAAGGTCACAGTGAAGCCTGGAGAGTCAGTCATGGTCAACATCAATGCCAACGCAGAGATGACTGGCAGCAACACTTTCCAGCGTGCTGTGGTGGTCCATTCTGACCACCGCATCTCTGTGCAGGCATTAAATGCTAAGCCCGGAACAGCGGAGCTAACATTGCTCTGGCCTGTTGGAGCCCTGGGCACAGAGTACTTTGTACTCACACCCCCAGGCATCTCTGCCCAACATGTAAAAGAGTTTGCTGTGGTGGCTGGCAGAGCCGGTGCCTCAGTTATTATCAGCTTGAAGGCAGCAGTGACATTCCGCAACACTTTCCACCCAGCCGGTAGTAGTGTGATTGTGACTCTGGAACCATATGAAGCAGCCCAGCTACAGAGCACAGCAGATCTCTCTGGGTCAAGGGTCACAGCCAGCAGCCCAGTGGCTGTTCTTTCTGGCCACAGTTGTGTCCAGAAGCACACAAACTGCAACCATGTGGTGGAGCAACTGCTCCCCACATCTGCTTGGGGAACCCAGTATGTGGTTCCCCCTCTGGCCTTCCAGTCCCGCTATGATCTAGCCTATGTTGTAGCCAGCCAGACCACAAAACTGACGTACAACCACGGGGGAACCATTGGTTCCCGAGGCCTCCAGATGGGCGATGTGGCTGAGTTTGAGATCCGGCCAACCCGGCCACTCTACCTGTCCGCAGACGTGGGTATCCAGGTTGTGCTGTTTGGCACAGGGGCCAAAAAGGGTCAAATGACCTATGACCCTTACCTGGTCCTGATCCCAGATGTGGCAGCCTACTGCTCTGCCTATGTGATCAAGAGTATGCCAGGCACTGAGGGTGTGGCCCTGGTGGTTGCACAGACAAAGGCTACCAGTGAGCTAACCATGGATGGGCAGGCTTTGGGGGCCAAGCTCACCTGGGTGGCTGTGCCAGGCAGTGAGTTCTCCTATGCGGAAGTGGACCTTGGCACTGCTGACAAGATGCACACAGCTGAGGCTTCCACCAGCTTTGGGCTACTCACCTTCGGGCTGGCCCAGGCTGTGGGCTACGGGACAGCAGCTGCCTGTGGAGAGAGTGAGTGATGGGAAACGAGCCCTGGCCTTGGCCTTCTAGCCGTGCCTTCTCTACCTATTCCTCCTTGGCTTCCCGGCTTAGTTAACCTTTCTATCTCATGTCTATCCTCCATGGCACACTTCCTTGATTCCTCTCGGACCCTTCCCTACCCTTACAGAAGAAGATCCTAGATATTTACCCACAAGAGCGACCCGAGGCACAACTACCCACAGCACTGCATCGGGAAGCCCCTGCTGTGAACTCCATTGCTTTGTGGGGAGGTTATAGAGGGTCCTAGGGAGACGAAGGGAGCCAGGGCGGAGGGCTCTTTGGGAAGGAGCTGGTCAGTATTTTGCTACCTTAGCAACTGCTACAGTTGCACCTGCTGCTAACCGCAGTGCTGCACCTCATGTAGGAGCGCTGATGCCCCAAACCAGGAGATCCAAAGCAGTAACACTGAGGACCCCGGGTGGGGCGTCTCTGCGTTCCAGCCCCATGGGTGCTTCGTGTGCTTTGGCAGAGTGAAGGGACAGGATCTGGCCCTGTGTGAGACGTCAGGCTCAGCCCATTCCGAAGATGCCACCAGGTAGCTCAGGTGTTGTGAGGACACAGGGCCAGAGGCAGAGGGCCTGGGGTTAAACCCCAGCTGTGCCTGCATGATCTTTGGCCATCACTCCACCTCTCTAGGCTTCAGTTTCTGTGACTCTGAAGTAGGGATAATCACACACACACACACACACACACACACACACACACACACACACACCCGGCAACAGGGCTGTGGTGGGAGTGGAACAAATGAAAGCATGTAAATTCCTTAGATCAGCTTGTGGTGGAAGATCGGGGTGGTGCAGGGTGAGCTGTTGCCAGGAGGGTCAGAAAGAAGAGCTCTTGAGGGCTAGAAGCTGACCATGAAGGGCTGTTTCTTCCCAGATGGTCTTCTTCAGCTTCTTCAGACTGGGAACCTAGACCTGGGGGTTCCTTATCCTGGCAAAATGCCACCCCACTTCAAGGGGGTACGAACAACATGTGTGTATCTATATGTATACACACCCAGGAATGCATGTGTGTATCTGTGAGAGCAGGTATGCACACCCAGGCATGCATGTGTGCATTCAGGTTTGCACACCCAGGCAAATACTTGCATACACACATGCATGTGTACCTGTGTGCAAGCAGGTATCACACCCAGGCATGCATGTGTGTATGCAGATATGCATACCCCAGCACACATGTGTTGAGGCCAGAGGTCAATGTCAGGTATCCTCTTCTCATCCCTACCATCTTGTCTGTTTGCTTTTGGGATTCTGAACAGGGAGCTCTCAGTCAGCTGAACTGGCCGACCAGCCGCCCCTGGGATCTGAGTGCTCCCTCCCGCTCACTGAGCTAACCCACTGCTATCACCCCAGCTCTTCACGGAGCTGGAACCAGAACTCAGGTCCCCTGCTTACACAGAAAGACTTTCCCACACTGCCCTGCCCTGTCTTCCAGTTCCTATCCTCCGGCCATTCCAGCCGGATGGGAAGACCAGGACGAGGGAAATGGAACTGTGAGCGGTTGATGTTCCAATGGCTGCTCCTGCTCCCTCTCCACCGCCTGCCATTCCTCTGGGCCAAGCTGTGCTAAACAGTGAAATCAGAAGCCCTGGGGTGTCAGGAAACCCGGAGACTCCCTCTCCACGAGACCTCAAACCTCCGTTTCCATGCCTGTAAAATGGGCGGTCATGAGCCAACTGCCCATAGTCCACACTGAGGGAGGGCTCCAGGGTTCTGACCTCATGAACGTCTCCAACTCTGTTTCTAACGCTTCCCTCCCCAGCTCGGCTCTCCGCAGCAGAGACTTCCTGCCAAGGCATGCGGTGTACATCTGGGCAGCGCTGCCAGATGGTGAGTGGAAAGGCCAGGTGTGTGGCAGAGTCCACAGCTGTGTGCCGTGCCCAGGGTGACCCCCATTACACCACCTTCGACGGCCGCCGCTATGACATGATGGGCACCTGCTCCTACACCATGGCTGAGCTGACTGGAGAGGACATGAGCCTGCCGGCCTTCAGCGTGGAGGCGAAGAACGAGCACCGTGGCAGCCTCCAAGTCTCCTACGTGGGCTTGGTCACTGTCTACGCCTACAGCCACTCTGTGTCACTGGTTCGTGGAGAAATTGGCTTCGCCCGGGTGAGTGTTCAGACTTTAATACCCATGAGCCACCAATCAAAACCAGGAGGCCACGTCCTGCTGTCAGGCCCCAAGCTCAAGGCCTTTTGTGGGTGAGGCGGTGGGGAACTGGTGAGACGTGAGAACCAGAGTCGGTTCCTTCAAACCTTCCCCTCACCAGCTCCACCGCTAGAAACATTAGGGATGCATAGTGACTGCTCAGGAGGAAAACAGTTGGGTGCTATTGGGAATAGCAAAAGGGAAAAAAGCAAATGGAAAAAGAAGCAATCTAATTGTCCAACAGTAGGGATCTCTGGCGTGACGTAATCACTACTGGTGAGCCTGGCTGGTGCCGGATCCATTTCCTTCTACATTGTGAGTTTAACGCTTGTAGGACCTCCTCGAGGTGGCATTGTCTGGTGAGAGGGACAAGTGAGGAAGGAGGTTGAAGGACAAGCAGTGATCTCCTTCCCAAGGCCCGAGAGCTAGGTCTCCTGGTAACACCTGGAAGGGGCACACACAGGCTGGCTGCAGGGTCTCTGTGCTGAGTCTGGTGAATGCTTTGCTGGGCAGCGAAATCAAGCCGCAGCTATCTACCTGCCCTACTGTCACCATGGAAACGGTTAGGTCTCTAAACAAGCCTTAGTCACTGTTCATGTTGAGAGTCCCCGGTTTGAGATGCTCAAGGCCAAAAATGCTTCAGATTTTGAACTTTTTAAAATTTTGGAATATTTGCATGTACATACCGTGATGGCAAACACAAGTCCATTTAGGCTCCATTACATTTCTAACACAAAGCCTAAGGATAATTTTCCACACTATGTAAACTACACACAGTTTTTTATCTTATTAATCTTTCTGGCATTGGGGACTGAACCCATGTGTTAATGCTCAGAAAGTGTCAGATTCATTTTATTATTTCAGATTTCAGATGTTTGAGCCAGGGTATTTAGTCTAGACAGTGAACACATATACCAGTCCCCTGCATAGACTCTAAACATTTTAATTATTCTTTGCTTACCTCAGATACCCATCTGTACATTCCCATCAGATTGACAGCTTCATTTTTTATGTCCTTGAAAGTCAATTACAGACATCAGATCACGTCACCAAAACGACTTCAACATATACATCGTTAGCTAGAATGTGATGTATAAATAAGTTTTGTTTAATTTCCAGATAAATTTTTGTATATTAAAACTCATAGCTGAGCCTGATAGAATGGGATAAATCCAAGGTACTCAAGGAGCTGGTCCTAAGTTCAAGGCCTGCCCGGGGGGTTTAGTGGGTAAAAAGCTAAGGAGAGACGGGACCGCAGCCCAGTGGTCCAGAGCCCAGGTGGACTCCGCAAATGAGGGTCTGTGTGTACAGCACTTGCCTGGCGTGTGTAATGCCCTAGCTTCCGGTTTAACTTTTATTTAGTCTATAACCCTGGTCACTGTGTAGACCAGGATGGCCTGAACCTCAGGGAGAGGTTCTCCTGCCTCTGCCTGCCAAGTGCACCTCCACAGCTAGAAAGCCCCAGTTTCAACCCACAGTGACCCACATCTCCCCTCCCAACCAAAACCACACACTGTACGTGTGCACTCCACCCAGGTCTTCACAGATGTGTCACCAAAATCCCCTTAAGACGGAGGACCTTTCATCACCTTGGACGGTCCCTCTGTCTTCACGTGGTGTCTCTGCATATCACTGGCTTGATGTTTCCCTCCTAGATTAGTTGTGCCTCCTGGTGCTTGGGAGGCAGAGACAGGTACCTCTGTGAGCTTGAGGCCAGCCTCATCTACAGAAGGAGTGTAGAGATTCACAAAGAATTTCATCAAAGGGCAAATTATGAAACTTGCCACTTCTGCAAATGACATTGTCTGTTGGTGTTTTTTTTTTCCTCCATACAAGAAACTACTTCTGTCAGTAATTTTTTTTTCAAAAAATATATTGAAGTTTTGAAATGTTGTTACTGAACTCCGTCCCTTACAAATACTAGCTGTGTGCTGTGCCGCTGGGCAACATTCCTGCTCTCTTCATTTTCTTTTGAGACAGAGCTCACTGGGCTGCCTAGCTGGCCTCACACTTGCAAGCCTCCTACCTCCTCCAGAATAGCTGGGGCTCTTATTGGTCCTTCCAGGCTCGACTGGACTGTCCCCTCTCTGGGGAGCCTTCCTTAGCTGGCAGAATTCAGTATGGCCTTTTCCCAAGGCTTCCAATCCAGCCCCAACCCTCTGCCAGAGCCTCCTTGGTCACAGTCTGACTCCTCAGCTTGCATTGTTTGCTGATGCTAATCTCTCTGAGTCATCCCCAGGGGTCTTTCAGCACAGGGCAGGGTGGGGAATGAGTTTATTTCATAGCAGTTGGCAGAGGTTAGGTGCAGGACAGAAATGAGACACTTCTAAAGCAAAGGTGTGTTCCAGAGAAGATTGATGGCAAACAGGAAGTGTTCAGGACCCTGTGCCACTTTGTACAGCACTCAGAACGTGCCAGTGCTTGTGTTATAGCTGCCCCTGGGCAGAGATCTTACTGTACTGGTTGACATGCCACAGTGAGGATTTAATGAAGCTGGCAGCCTCGGGAGATTTATCATCATCGTGGCGGTTGCTGGTCTTGACTAGTTCTACCCGCAGCGTCCCGTCTCTCACTCCCTGTCGCATGGACATGAATTGTTTCATTGCTTCCCTGCAGCTGCCCCTTGCTGCCACCTGGCCTGCCAGGTCCCTTCCTCACATTGGCTTCATGCTAGTAGTGATCCTGCTGTTCCGCCAGGCACTGTTGGAGGCACTGGAGATGAAGCCATGAGGTGGCCTTCTAGTGGCTCTGACGGATGGAGAATGTGGGAACCAGCACACTGTGGGAGAAGGCTAGACTGCATGGGACTGGGAAGCAGAGGAGAAGAGGCAACAGGAAGGGGATCAGGGATAGCCTCACTGAGTCAGCGACCCCTGGCAGACATTGGCTGGGGGCAGGGTCTTCATGCACATTTACATCTTGGGGAAGAACACTTCAGGCCACTAGAGGTGCAAAGCAAGCATCCCTAGGGTCAGCATCCCTAGGGAAGGACAAAGGAAGGGCAGGAAAGGAAGGTTCCCTGTGTGTCTAGAGCTGGGGACTTGAGTGGAGGAGGTGAGGGCTGAAGGGGACACTACACAGGGGTCTGATCTCTGCGGGTCTCTCTGCAGATTGACAATCAGCGCTCCCGCCTGCCTGCCTCCCTGAGTAACGGCCAGCTGCTTGTGTACCAGAGTGGAACACAAGGCGTGATCGAGCTGGACTTTGGGCTGGTGGTCACCTATAACTGGGATTGCCAGCTGACAGTGAGCCTGCCCACGCGCTTCCAAAACCAGGTGTGGGGGCTGTGTGGCAACTATAATGGAGACCCTGCTGACGACTTCCTCACACCTGATGGGGTTCAGGCTCCAGATGCCTTGGAATTTGCAAACAGCTGGAAGCTGGACGATGGGGACTACCTGTGTGATGACGGCTGCCACACCACTTGTCCCACCTGCACGGCAGGCCAGACCCAGCACTACGAGGGAGACCGGCTCTGTGGTCTGCTAACTCTGTCCACAGGCCCCTTCTCTGCCTGCCACGAATTCCTGGACCCCAAGCCTTTCCTGGAGGACTGTGTGTTTGACCTGTGTGTGACTGGAGGCGAGCGCCTCAGCCTGTGTCGGAGCCTTGCCGCCTATGCCCAGGCCTGTGCGGAACTGGGCGTCTCTGATGGGAACTGGAGGTCACACGCCGGCTGCCGTAAGTAGCACCCAGGATGGGAAGCCCATGGTGAGGGCCTGGGAACCCCCTTGCATTTGCTCAATATCTGAGTCGTGATTGTGATTCAGCCTGATGTTGGAGAATGCCAGAGACGTAGGTTGGCCAAGACATCCAAGCTTTGCCAAAGTTAGCCCAAGGTTGGGACAGACACATCACTGGATAGGGAGTCCAGAGTGATTGGAGGTTGAGATGGAGAAGGCACAGGCATAGGTAGGGAGTGAGAGAGGTGGGAGCAGGGAGATGATCAGGGAAACCCCATGAGCCTGGGGAGGACTCTACTCCCCCACCTCTGATGGAGCCATGGGAGGGTGGGGGTGAGGTACATGGTCTGATCCTGCATTCCCAGTCCCTCCGGCTGCTGTGAGGAACATATTTGGTGCAGGGGACCAGGGCACCAGGCAGGAGGCTGCTGGGGTTCATGGGCTGTGGAAACAGATTCTTGGTGGGCTCGGACAGTGAAAGTCATGGGATTTGCTCACTGACTGGTTGTGCAGGGATGGAGTGGGGGAGACCATTGGGCCCTGAACATCAAGAGTGCCATTAACTGAGGGGTGTGAAGCTCTGAGGAAGCAGCATTGTCTGAGGGAGCCCCACCCTTGTCCAACACAACTTCTGTCCTTCCACAGCCCTGTCCTGCCCAGCCAACAGCCAATACAGTACTTGCAGCCCTGCCTGCCCAGCCTCTTGCAACTCAGAAGCCTTACCAACCAACTGCTCTGGGCGCCCATGTGTGGAGGGCTGCGTGTGCCTTCCAGGCTTTGTGGCCAGTGGTGGCGAGTGTGTGCCCGAGTCATCCTGTGGCTGCATCTACCAGGGCCGCCCCCTGGCCCCAGGTCAGGAAGTGTTTTCTGATGACCTATGTCGGCGACGCTGCACCTGTGATGCGGCTACCCAAAAGGTGATCTGCAAGGACACATCAGGATGTCCTTCTGGTGAGCGCTGCCGTGTGCTGAACGGCCTCCTGGGTTGCTACCCGGACAACTTCGCCAGCTGCGAGGCGTCCGGAGACCCGCACTACGTGAGCTTTGACGGAAAGCGCTTTGACTTCATGGGCACCTGCGCATACCTGCTGGTGGGCTCGTGCGGCCAGGATGCTGCCCTGCCCGAGTTTAAGGTGCTGGTGGAAAATGAACATCGAGGCAGCCAGACTGTGAGCTACACCAGAGCTGTGCGGGTGGTGGCCTACGGTGTGGAGGTGGCCGTGCGCAGAGAGTACCCGGCAAGAGTGATGGTGAGAGCCACTGGGCAGGGAATTGGGTGGGGGAGGGGAGACGCTGTGAATCCCCAGAAAGGTTAGTGGCTGTAGTTGTGATGGGAGGAGCTTATTTAAAAATCTGTGGTTAAGAGGGAAGCCCAGAAGCCAGGCAGCGCCATCTTTTCTCAAGTCTGACTGTCTGTAGCCTTTGTATTTTCCTCTGAGAAAGGACGGAATAAGAGAGGCTTCATCTGGAGCAGCAGCAGTCATTGGCTGGGTGGTTGTGGAGCTCTGATGAACTCACGCCTGCCTGGTCTTTCAAAGATGCCCTGGTGCCCAGTAGATGTTGTTGGTTGTTGTCTTTCTTCCGAAACCTCAGAGCTGTAGACTTGGGCGTCTTCTGAAAGATGATGGTTCCTAGAGCAAGATGACATATGGAATGCCAGTATCTAGCTGGGTGTGCGTCTTAGATAACCCAGACCCTCATCGGGCCCCTGGGAGCAAGATGGAGCAGCGCTTACAGGTGTCAGGGTGGCCTTCGGAAGGGCCCAGCCCCCACCCACTGAGAGCAGAGAAGCACACATTTCCTCTGTAGACAGCAAAAGTAAAACTGCAGAAGCAAGCCGTTGGGTGTTCACACAATGCTCCATACTTATAATAAAGAAGTTAGGGTGATAGCTGGAGTTTCCCATCCCCTGGAGAGGGGACAGGAACATTGGAAATGGGAGACAAGAGAGAACTTCCGTGCTCTG
Source organism: Arvicola amphibius (assembly GCF_903992535.2). Lineage (NCBI taxonomy): Eukaryota > Metazoa > Chordata > Mammalia > Rodentia > Cricetidae > Arvicola > Arvicola amphibius. Next base: position 77,398,971 of record NC_052054.1, read on the forward strand.
GGCCCCGAGTACCCTCTCACACACTTTCACCCCTAGCTCCCCAAAGTGATCTTAGAGTGAAGGAAATCTTGTTCGTTGGTAAGGGTTTGATTCCGGGGCAGGGGGGGAGGGTCTCCAGATCAGGAGAAGGGATAGCAGTTAACAGGTATTTGCTTTCTAACCCCTCTGAAGTGACATTTGCCCAAGGCCTGGGCAATAACAGCTAGCATACATGATGTCACTACCAACTTCAGTGGGTTAAGTGAATGGCGCAGATTCATTCACCTCCTCTCCACAGCAAGCCAGCAAAGTCGTTCACCTTTGGCCGAGAAAAGCGGGAACACAGAGAAGTGAAATCGCCTACAGAGACACAGTTGTGTGTTACTGAGAGGACTATAGTGAGTTGAGATGCCCATGAGCTAGATTTTGGAACTCTGATGTTTTGCTCCGGAGTTCATACTTTAAAAAATGATTTTATTATTTTTAACTGGAGGACGTGGGTTGTGAATATAGCACCAGAGGAACCCAGAGGTATGAGATCCCTCTGGGCTCGAGTTACAGGCAGTATGCTGCCCACCATGTGTTCTGGGACCTGAACTCAGTCCTTCCATTCTCTGTGAGAGTAGTTCAGCTAACTGCGGAGTGCGTCTCCAACCTGCAGGAGTCTATTATAGTCTACTGCTTGTCCCAAGGCGAGCCATGCAACAGATGGTGAGGAAGCGGACAGACAGGAGTTCCAGGAGGAAGGAGGTCCTGAGGCAGGGATGAGCTCGAGTGGGCAGCAAGCAGCAAGGATGCTGGTGGAGCTTGAGTGCAGGGACCGAAGCCGGTGAGCAGAGACGAGGCAGGGGCTAGCTGGAACCAAGCTCTTGAACTCAGGTGCAGCCTAGAGAACAAAGAAGATGCCGCCAGGTAAATGGTGGCGTGTTCCAGGCAGAGGCAACGGCAGATATGAAGCCCGAGACTGGGTAGTCTTGCAGAGACTAGAATAGCGCTGAGAGGAAGAGAATACTCCTTCGAGAGCAACACTGGGAGGTGGCATGCAGAAGCAGGGGAAATTGTGGGTCAGAAAAGTGGGCATGAGTAGTGCCAGCTGGGTAGAGCGGCTCGACCTGAAGTAGAATGTAAAGGAGGTAGCAGCAGCTATGTGAGAGCTGGGGTGAAAATCTTACAAGCAGGGGTACAGCAAGTACAAGAGCCCCAAGTCTGGACTGAGCTCCGTGAGTTCAAGTCCATGCATGGTTGGAGATGCAGGGGCAGGGCTATGCTGGGGTATTGACTAGAGGAGAGTGGGAAGCAGACCGAGATTGTTGGAGGCTGCAATGAGAGGTTTGGCAGGGACATTGGCATGTTGAGAGCTGGGTGCGATTGCTGAGCGCTGTGGAACAGGAGGAGCTCAGAGGGGGCGAGGGCTGTAAAGTCAGAGACAGCAGAGCCTGAGGGATGATGGGTAAGATGCTGGCAGAGCCAAGGGGTAGCAGGGCATTCTGTGTCAGACACTTGAACTGTAGGCAAGCCCAGGAGGATAAAGCAGAAGCAGCAGAGTTGGTGGATGGTGATCAGGCAGAGTGCAAAGCCCTTGAGGCTAGACTAATGGGAAAACTTGCCGATGGGTTACCCAATGCTTAGCAAGAGGAGTTCACTTCAGCTCATGGTTTGAGGGGATACAGAACGCTGGGGTAGGAAGATTTGAGGGGATACAGTACACTGGGGTCGGAAGACATGGCTATTGGCTCCATAGTAACTGGAATATGAAGAGAGAGGTTTGCTCACATCTCAGTGAACCAGAAAGCAAAGAGAGAGGTCAGTGGGCTAGGTCCCGCCAATCCTTCCTCCCAGCTTTGTCCTTCTCCAAGCTCGGCCCACGTTTTAAAGGTTCCAAAGCCTCCTGAAGCAGTGCCATCAGCTATGGATGGCGTTGAAACACGTGAGCCCGTGGGGACATTCTCAAACAAGTACCAGGGAGACAGGTGGGACAGGCTTGGGAAGGCAGGAGAGATCTGGATCCCAGTGGAGAGGATAATGAGTGATGGGTGATGTGTTAGGCAGAGGGAGTAGTGGTTGTGAAGCCCTGAGGCGGAACCCAGGAGGGTGGGGTGACTGGAGCCAGCTGAGCGAAAGCACAGACACGCTGACCTGCTGCTCTGCCCGAATCTCTGACCAGGTTGACGGCATCCTTCAGTACCTGCCCTTCCAGGCTGCAGGCGGGCAAGTTCAGGTGTTCCGCCAGGGCAACGATGCTGTCATACGCACAGACTTTGGCTTGACCGTTACCTACAATTGGGATGCTCGTGTGACTGCCAAGGTGCCCAGCAGCTACGCCAAGGCTGTGTGCGGGCTCTGTGGGAACTTCAATGGGGACCCAGAGGATGATCTGGCTCTGAAGGACGGAGGCCAAGCCAACAGCACTCTGGACTTTGGAAACAGCTGGCAGGAGGAGATAATACCTGGGTGTGGAGCAACTAATCCTGGTGACTGTTCTCAACTGGATTCACTTGTGGCCCAGCAACAACAAAGCAAAAAGGAATGTGGGATCCTTACTGATTCTGCGGGTCCCTTCAGGGAGTGTCACAAGTTGCTGAACCCCCAGGGTGCACTACGTGACTGTGTCTATGATCTCTGCCTGCTGCCCGGTCAGTCTAAGCCACTGTGTGATGCTCTGGCTGCGTATGCTGCTGCATGCCAGGCTGCTGGGGGCACTGTGCATCCCTGGAGGAGCGAGGAATTTTGCCGTGAGTACCAAGAGTGACAACCTGGGATTGGGTCTGATGTTTGTTCATTAATATACAAGAAGCATTGCTTAATCCTTTGGATGCCTGGTGAGGCAGGGATTGTGTTTATACCTTGGAAGAGTACCAACCCGTAGTTACATGTCCGCACTCATGACAACCAGGAAGTCACAATAGCATACGGTGACACTGGTGACTGAAAATCTATGGTGGCCCCAAGTCAGATTGCTTATGTGCGCTGCGGGTCAGAGAGAAGCAGCGGCGCAGCGTTTGGAAGGAGCCTGGACCCTCTGCATTCTCCTTGGTCCCACTCACCATTTAACCCACGCACATCTCTCTGCTTCAGATGTGGGTGCAGGAAGGGCGGGCAAGCAGTTTTGCTTGTCTTTCGCAGAGATTTGGAAAGCCATGCACACATCTGAGTTTTAAACTTTGCTTGAGTATGCCCTGTACTGCATATGTTTTAACTGTGCACATTAACACACAGCTTGACTAGCTTTCAGCATGAGGCCAAACTGTGTAGATGGTGCCAGGTTCCCTGCCCTTGGAGGGAAATTTGAACTCTGCGAGTGGAATGGCCCCTCTAGCTGCTCCATCTGAAGAGTAGATAATTGCAAACATCAAGACTCCCAGAAAGTGGTAATCTTTGACTTTTAAGAACCTTTCGTTGTGGGAAAAGTTGAACCTACCACAAAGCATGCTAGGACAGTGGATCCTTTATGCCCATCATCCATTCCACAAAGAATCAACATGGTATTGTCATTTAAAACTGCTATTACGGCCGTGCGTGCGTGCGTGCGTGCGTGCGTGCGTGCATGCGTGTGCGTGCGTGCGTGCTGCTAGAGAATGGTAGAATGCTTTGCATGATCGTCAAAGGTTCTGAGTTAAAAGAAAATGCAAGAGCAGGAGGAGGGGTGGGTGGGAGGGAGAATGGTCAGAAAGAAAGACAATATCCACAGATGCACTGCATAAATTACATGTGTGTGCATGTTTAAAACACGCATTGCACCAGATTTATACCAAACCTGAAGAGCCGTTAGAGGTAATCCCAAATCTCACTAGGTATTAGAAACAAATATTAATTGATAGGATCAAATAAAATGTTATAGGAGTTGTTCTCCTGGCCCCATTAAAAATACAGACATCTTGCAGCTGGGTAACTTGCACGCGTGTATAGACATGTGTCTGGGGGGTGTCCGCTGTGCCCTCTGAAGGAGTTACTGACTATGATGGCCTCTCCCTGCAGCACTGACCTGCCCACCCAACAGTCACTATGAGCAATGTTCTTATGGATGCCCAATCTCCTGTGGAGACCTGAAGGTGTCCCAAGGCTGTGGCTCAGAATGCCAAGAGAGCTGTGTCTGTGATGACGGCTTTGCCCTCAGTGGTGAGTCTTGTGTGCCTCTGGCCTCCTGCGGCTGTGTACACCAGGGCACCTACTACCCACCAGGAGAAACCTTCTACCCTGGACCTGGATGCGACTCTCTTTGCCACTGCTATGAAGGTGGCCTGCTCTCTTGTGAGCCCTCATCCTGTGGCTCACATGAGACTTGCCAGCCATCCAATGGAGTCCTGGGCTGTGTGCCTGCGGGCACTACCACCTGCCAGGCATCAGGAGATCCTCATTACGTCACCTATGATGGCCAACGCTTTGACTTCATGGGTACCTGCGTGTATGTGCTAACACAAACTTGTGGAACCCTGCCCGGTGTACCCCAGTTCACTGTCCTGCAGGAGAATGCACCCTGGGGCAATGGGTATGCTAGTGCCACTAAGGCGATCACCGTCCTGGTGGCCAACCACACCCTGCGACTGGAGCAGAGTCAGTGGAAGGTCCAGGTGAGAGCAGGGGCCGGGGATGGGAGGAGGATCCCTTAGAGCCCCATGTGGGCAGCACAAGGAGAGCATGCAGAGTCCCTGGAGAAAGTGGGAAATGGGGGTCCCAATTGGAGGAGGTATTGGTGGAAAGTCCAGAGCGAGGCCAGGCACTGGGACCTTTCACCATATGGCTCCAGCTCTTCTTCTGCCTCATCCTACTGACTCTTTCCTCATCTCCCCATGTCCTCCATCTTCCTTCAGTGTGATGCCTGCCCCAGGCTCCTCGCTGGGCTCTCACCATACACAGAACATGCTACAGTCACACAGAAGAAAGTTCAAATAGGCCAGTCTGTGATCCTGTCATCTATAGCTGTTGGCATAGACACACGCTCCTTTTAGCCTTGTGGAGTTGGAGGCACCATAATTTGCTTCCTTTTTAAGAGGGAGAGTTCCTACCACTGTCCCGAGGTCCCTGAGAGAATCCAGTGTTAGTTATATTTTTCTGTTGCAGAGACCTGAAAGAGCTGCTTCAGGGAGGAGATACTCATTGTTGTTCAGGGTTTCCGAGAGTTTAGTGCCTGTGTGTCTGTCCCTGTGAGCTTGAGAAGGACACAGTGGCTGTGTAGACATGTGGGGGAGGGAGCTGCTTACAGGACACAGCAGAGGGAGAAATGACAGGACCAGGTGCAGAATGCCGTGAAGTCCTGCCTCCAATTACCTACATCCTTCAGCTAGGTTCCGCCTTCTAGAATTTCCAGAACCTCCCAAAATAGTGCTTCTGGCTGGGAGTCAAATAATATGACCTTTGCAGAGATCATTCACACAACAGCAGGATTTGAACCCAGAATCCATGAACTAGACCCTTGCTACATGCTTTTCTGAATAGGAAGAACTGGATCTCACACGGAGACCAGCATTTGAGATACAAGGGAGTATGACATGCAGCACACAGCCATTATTCTGGTAACAGTAGGTACAAGAGCTGACACATGCCCTGGGCATGGGCTACAGAGGGGAGCATCTTCCCTAATGAGCCCCAAGCTCTCAGATTAGCACCTGACAAGTAAGCAGCCCCAGACACATGGCGACAGTCTCTGTCCATTATTCACATCTCATCAAACTCTAGCATCCCTGTGACTGTCCCTCACTGCAGAGGGAGAAACCGAGCCCAGACGCTAAATGACTTGTCCTTATTCATGGACAGCCTGCTAGGGAGGAATGGCTGTTGATGTCTTTAGGACACTCTAGACATGCCTGAGCATGTCTTTCCCCTGCCCCCTTCCTATCTCCTCACCCAGTGTGCAGGGTGTGTGTATGAGGAAGGGCGCATGTGTGGTGACCGGGTGTGCACCTCCAGGCCTGGCTGGAACCAGAGCCCTCAGGCGATCTTCAGGTGAGGGATGGAGCTTGACTTTGCATCCAGTCACAGGGACAGCAGCAACTCTGAGTGCCCTTGACTGTCCACTTGCAAACACAGCCCCAGCCACGGGAGGGGCTCACTGGGGTGCGGTCCACAGCCCAAGCCTTTGCACACATTTTGTATCAGATTCCCTAGATGACACTCTGCAGACAAAGCGCCCGATCCCCCTAGTCAGACAGGAAGCAGAAACACGGGTGAATCCCTGCCCAAGGGCTCAGAGGAGTAAAGGGTGGGCTGAGCTTCAGACCAGCGTGTGCCTCCAGGCTCAGTCCCTGTATTATCAGTCACCATGTACCTGGTAAGGAAGGATCCCTTCACCCAGGCTGGTGAGGTCATTACCCCTCTGAGACGTGTAACAGTTCCCTGGTGGCTGCTGTGACAAAATGCCACAAGCTTGCTGACTTAAAATAACACACTTCTATTCTCACCATTCTAGATGTCAAAAGTTCAGAATCAAGGCAGCAGCAAGGCCACGCCCCCTCTAGAGGCGGAAGGGGGACCTTCTTGCTCCTCTAGCTTTTGGTAGCTCCAGCTGTCCCTTCGCTTGGAGTGTCCTCAACCTCCACATCCCTGCCTGGATCTTCCCTCTTCCCATCCCCTGTCTTCCCTCTCCTGCCCCTCCTCTTCTTTCCTCTTCTCTCCTGCCTTCATAGGATACTTGTCAGTCCAGCCTGATCTAGGATTATCTCACTTCAAGACAGTAACTCTAGTTACACCTGCTGATCTTTCTTCAAATATGGTTGCTCTCTGAGGCTCTTGGCAGACATATCTTTTTATTTATGCATGTCTCTGTGCGTATGCGCATGTGCTGTGGGTGGCTGCAGAGGACAGAAAGGGGCGTCAGGCCCACTGGAGCTGGAGTGACAGGAGTTGTGAGCTGCTGGATGTGGGTGCTGAAGTTTGAACCCTGGTCCTCCGATAGAGCAGCGATAAATGTTCTTAACTGCTGCGTAGACTTACCTTTTGGAAACCATCATTCCATCCACTACAAGACACTATTACTATATATAGTTTACAAATATGGAAACTGAGGCCTAGAGAAATGAGATCACACAGGATTTCAGTGTTAGGTAGGAACATTTAGGGACAGCTGCCTCAAAGTGTGTCCTCTGAAGCTTGGCATTCTCTGTCTCCCAGGTGAACGGTGTGGACATGAAGCTGCCCGTGGATCTGGATGGGGGCAAGATCCGTGTCTCCCAGCATGGGTCTGATGTTGTGATTGAAACTGATTTTGGCCTGCGTGTGCTCTATGACCTCATGTACTACGTGCAGGTCACTATCCCATCCAACTACTACCAGCAGATGTGTGGTCTGTGTGGAGACTACAATGGGGACCCCAAGGATGACTTCCAGAAGCCAAATGGCTCACTGGCATCCGACCCCACTGACTTTGGGAACTCCTGGGAGGAAGCTGTGCCCGACTCCCCCTGTGCGCCAGTATCTCCTCCCTGCACAGGGGACAGCTGTGGCTCTGCTTGTAGCCCTGAGTTGGAAGACAAGTATTATGGGGTGGAGTTCTGTGGGCTGCTCACCAGCACCTCGGGGCCACTGGCTGCCTGCCACAAGCTGATAGACCCCAAGGGTCTCTTGGAAGACTGTGTTTTTGATCTCTGCCAGAGTGAGGGGAACCTGAGCATTCTCTGCAACAACATTCATGCCTATGTGAGTGCCTGCCAGGCAGCTGGAGGAAAAGTGGAGCCGTGGAGGACCGAAACTTTCTGTCGTGAGTTACAGGACATTGAGGAGTAGGGAACAGGGAGGCTGGGGCAGAAAAGGAGTAGAATCCCCACCCCAACCTGCATTTTCTTCTTGCAGCAATGGAGTGCCCCCCTCACAGCCACTATGAGGTCTGTGCAGACACGTGCTCCCTGGGCTGCTGGGCTCTCAGTGCCCCACCCAAGTGCCCAGAAGTATGTGCTGAGGGCTGTGAATGTGACTCCGGCTTCCTGTACAATGGAAAAGCCTGTGTGCCCGTCCAGGAATGTGGCTGCTACCACAATGGGGTCTACTATGAGGTAAGAATCCATCCCTCTGTGCGGAACCCAGGGCATCGTCCTGGGCACCCCCTCCCACTGTTCATTAGCACTGGAGCCTTTCCACCGTGCAGCCTCTTTAACATCTCTCTGCTCACCTCTGTCCCCCATCGTCCCCCGTCCTCCCCCACCCCTGCAACCCTACTTTGGTCCATGTTGTCCTTTCCCAGTCCCCACTTTTGCTTCCTTTGCTATGCCCTCCCTACGAATGCGGAGAAATCTTTTGAAGTATGATCATGGGTCCTGAAGTTTTAAATCCTTCACTTCCTCCCCAGATCAAGACTTAACTTTAAATCCCAGATCTGGGCAGAGGTGTTCTTCCAGGTCTGGAGGATGAGATTTTGCCTGTGACACCAGGTGCTTGCTCCCTCCACTTTCCCTGTTCTCTCCCACAGGGAGCCCTCTGACCTGAGTGTGTGTTTGCTTAAGTCCGGCTCCTTTGCAGGAGTGAGGGCTCCTGGGAGCAGATGTGTGCATGCTGTTATCATGAACACATCTTATCATGTACATACGTCACACACGTGCACACACACACACACACACACACACACACACACACACACACAAACCACATATCTATAGCCTGCCTTCATATTATGGAAATTCTCAAATGTGCATTTGTTGAGAGAACACTGGCTTGAATCACTATATTCCTGTTCATCATTTGGCTTCAAAACCGAGCTCCCCACAAGCCTAACTTCATCTTTCCTCACCTTCCCAAAGTAGCCTGCATTGCTGAAGAGCTCCTTCTCCGGTCCTGGTTCTGCTTTACATGTGTCATTGACTCAGTTCTCCTTCCTTGGACTGGTCCTGTGTCTAGCTGTCACTTACAGGTGAAGAAGCTGAGGCTCAAAGAAGCTAAGCAGTGTTGTGCAGACGTCCAGCTCGGGAACAGTGGAGCCTGGCTCAGCAGGGCCATGTGCTCCGGAACCTTCCTTAACTCCACTCCTCCTGAGCAGCGACAATCAATTAAGTGCACACTTTGGAATGAATGGGCAACTACACCAATAGTGGATGAGTAGCTGAATGAGCTGGGCCTCGCGGTCACCTGTGCCTCAGCTTCACTGACCGCGGACCACGCTGCAGAGTCACCACTCTGTTACCCCAGTGCTCTCTTTGCCCGGAACGCTGGGCATGCGCCCCTCTCCTTACTGATGGCATGCTCTCTGTCCCCACAGCCAGAGGAGTCGGTTCTCATTGAAAGTTGCCAGCAGCAGTGTGTGTGCCATTCAGGAGAAGGCATGGTGTGCAAGGATCACAGCTGCAAGCCAGGACAGGTGTGCGAGCCCTCAGGAGGCATCCTGACCTGCGTCACCAAAGGTGCTGTACAGTGGAGCTGGGCTGGTGTGGGGGGGACACAGGACAGGGGCTGGGAGCTGAGGGGGACATGACTTCATGGTGAGAGGTGCAAAGACCTGTGGATTGAGGTGTCAGACTTCGGAGCCAAGGGCAGAGGTTACCCAGTCTGGCTGTCAAGGAACCTTAAGGGATTTAAGATTGCAGGACCCCCAGGGCAAGATTTTGATGGTGGAGAACTACACAGGGATCTCACTGGAGAAGGCACCCTGCAGGCACTGGGTGGCAGAGGATCCTGCAGGGTGGAGATGCAGGAGTGAAGCCCACCCCACCCCCTGGAGTGCTGGAGAAATCAGCTGGAAGCAGCCACCTAGTGCTTCTAGGTGACCAGCTAGAGAGCCAGGGTCCCATGGGCAACAGGCCAGTAGCTCAGCAGAGCAGGTTGTCAGGACAGGGGCCCCTCTCCCCACAGACTCCCTCTGTGACAAAGTTTCCAGGCTGATTTCAAACAGGCAACAAGACAGAGAAGCGAGTGTGAAGGCTGGACGCCTGGACACTAAGCTGGAGTCACAGAGAGAGGGACACTAGTGGAGGCTTGGGAGGGGGAGGCCTTGAGGACAAGCCCCAGAAGTGAGATCCTGGGGCTTGATGGAACACCCAGGAATGGAGTTTCGCACTGTGGGATATCCAAGCCCAGAGACTTAACTTGAGGACCACAGGCATAACATATGAAATTTCTGGACTCCTAGTGCTGGCTTCTCAGGGTCTGGTCTTCAGGGCCTAGGGCTCAGGTATCAGGACACTGATCACACCTGCAGCAACAGGCAGAGCTGGTGTCCCCAGCAGAGACCTGGGGGGATGCTGGGAGCAGTCACGCTTGCCGCGGGCAGAGCCTCAGCGTATCTCTCCTCTCTCCACAGACCCGTGCCTCAACGTCACTTGCCGGCCTCAGGAGACCTGCAAGGATCAAGGCGGTCAGGGCGTGTGTGTGCCCAACTATAATTCCACATGTTGGCTGTGGGGTGACCCTCACTACCACTCCTTTGACGGCTGGAACTTTGACTTCCAGGGCACCTGCAGCTACCTGCTGGCAGGAACTGCCTGTCCTGGGGTCAGTGCCGAGGACCTGACTCCCTTCACTGTCACAACCAAGAATGAGAACCGGGGCAACAACCCGGCTGTGTCCTATGTGAGACTGGTCACTGTGAGCGCCTTCAACACCAACATCACCATCCACAAGAACGAGATTGGCAAAGTCCGGGTATGTTAAAGATGATGGTCTCAGGAACACCTAGGGGCATGAGGCCAAATGCACCCTCGTGTAACTAACAGCAGTTAGGAGCTGGAAAGTCTGTTTTCACATAGACATGAAACCACACGGGGAAATTCCAAGAGAGGGCAGCCTTTTCCTGGGAATTAAGCATAGCCCTCTTGCTAACAGTTCACAGTAGACTCATGATGTTAGCCTTCATGTAGAGCAGTGGTTCTCACCCTTCCTACCGCTGTGACATATTCATAAAGTTCCTGAAGGGGTGCTGACCCCAACCATAAAGTTATTTTCGTTGCTACTTCATAACTATAATTTTGATACTGCTATGAATCATAATGTGAATATCTGTGTTTTCCAATGCTCTTAGGCGACCCTGTGGAAAGGTTATTGGATCCCCAATGGAGTAGGCCTAGATTTGAACCCAGGCACATTTCTGGGGAGGGAAACATCTAGAACAGAGACTCAGAGAGAAGAGCAGAGGGAAAGGAAATTGACCCACTGGTCTCCCTCTCTCTCCAGGTGAATGGAGTTCTGATGACCTTGCCTGTCTACCTGGCTGGTGGGCGGATTTCAGTGGTCCACGGGGGCTTCAAGGCTATTCTGGTGACAGACTTCGGGCTTCAGGTCACCTACGACTGGAACATGAGGGTAGAGGTCACGCTGCCCAGTAGCTATCATGATGCAGTGTGTGGGCTCTGTGGAAACATGGACAAAAACCCCCAAAATGACCAAGTCTTCCCTAACGGCACAACGGCATCCTCAATACCCACCTGGGGTGGCAGCTGGCAGATTCCAGGGTGGGACCCTCTTTGCTGGAATGAATGTCAGGGTTCCTGTCCAGTGTGTCCAGAGAACAAACTGGAGGAGTATGAGGGCCCTGGCTACTGTGGACCTCTGGCCCCTGGTGCAGTGGGCCCCTTCACCAGCTGCCATGCCCATGTGCCTCCTGAGAACTTCTTCAAGGGCTGCGTGCTGGATGTCTGCATGGGCGGTGGCATCAAAGACATTCTATGCCAGTCACTGGCTGCCTATGCTGCTGCCTGCCAGGCTGCTGGCATCCAAATCACAGACTGGAGGACTCAGGCTGGCTGTGGTGAGTGGTGGGGACCAGGGCAAGGGCTGGGCTGGCTCCACTCCCACCTTTTGGGTCTTTCTGCTGGCTTCTGTTTGTCGCTGTCTCCTGGCTGTCTCTGTGTGTCCCCAGTTCGTCATCTCTGTCTGCCTCTCACGCCATCTGCTCTACTTTGTCTCGGATTCCCTCCCTGACTGAGTCACTGGATCTGGTAGTCTCCCTGTCCCCTTCTGTCTCTGCTGATGACTCTTGCCACTCCATGCCCAGAGGCCACTCCAACACCATTCTTCATTTCTCTCCCACCCTTTATCCACCCACAGAGATGTCCTGCCCTGGCAACAGCCACTACGAGCTCTGTGGGCCACCCTGCCCAGCCAGCTGCCCACCTCCTGCACGCCACACAACCCCAGCTGCATGTGACGGGCCCTGTGTGGAGGGGTGCCAATGTGACCAGGGCTTCGTGCTAAGTGCTGGGCAGTGCGTTCCCCTGGACAGTGGCTGCGGCTGCTGGGTCAATGGCACATACCATGAAGCAGGCACTGAGTTTTGGACTGATGCCAGCTGCTCTGAGAGGTGTCGCTGTGGAGGTGAATCCCTGAATTGCACGTCTGCCAGCTGTGGGCTGGGTGAGGAGTGTGCCTTGTTGCCCTCCGGCCAGCTCGGCTGCCAACCAGCAAGCATAGCTGAGTGCCAAGCCTGGGGCGATCCCCATTACATCACCCTAGATGGGCACCGCTTTGACTTCCAAGGCACCTGCGAGTACCTGCTGAGCGCACCCTGCCAAACGCCACCCACAGGAACTGAATACTTCAATGTCACTGTGGTTAATGAGCACAGGGGCAGCCAGGCGGTCAGCTACACCCGCAGTGTCACTCTGAATATCTACGGCCTCAGCCTGACCCTTAGCGCCCGCTGGCCAAGGCAGCTACAGGTGAGTGGGCTGTGGGCCACGAAGCCTCTGCTGGACAGGAGAGATGAGGGATAGACCATTCCCAGCTTGGCAGGACCATGATGCTGGGTTCAGCCTCCACTGTGAGACCAGGAAGGCTGGAAGTAAAGGCTTCCCCAGACTCAGCCTTCCATTATTCCTGTAGGGAGAAGTGTTGAAAGTACCTACTTCATGGTAGCACAAAGAACCAGAGACATGGTCTGATGGGGTGGTTCACTTTTGTTAACTCAGCTCTCAGAGACTGCGGTAGGAGGGTTGCAGAGACTTGCAGAAGCCTAGCCTACAATAGTCGTTCCTTGTTACAGGAGGCAACAAACAATATAAACAAAAACAAAAAGAGTCCATGACTCCACATGTCTTTACTCTTAAAATAGCAGGGGCAGTAACCTACTTTGAATCCCTTATCTTGTAAGTGGTGGAAACATGCAAAACTCTCGGCGCCTCTCACCTCTCTCCGCCCCGCAGGTGAACGGAGAGTTCGTTGCTCTGCCCTTCCAGCTGGATGAGCGACTGAACATTTACCTAAGTGGAGCAGATGTAGTGGTGAAAACCGCAGCAGGGCTCTCCCTGACTTTCGATGGCTACAGTTTTGTGCGCCTGCACGTGCCTGCAGCCTATGCAGGCGCCCTCTGTGGCTTGTGCGGGAACTACAACAAAAATCCCAATGATGACCTGACAGCTGTAGATGGAAATCCTGAGGGCTGGAAGGTGGGCGGAGCCCCAGGCTGTGATGACCAATGCAAGCCTGGGCCTTGCCCAGAGACCTGCACACCTGAGGAACAGGAATCCTTCAGTGGACCCAAGGCCTGCGGCATCATCTCAGACCCCGCAGGTCCACTAGCACCCTGCCACAGCCTCGTGCCACCCACTCAGTACTTCGAGGCTTGCTTGCTGGATGCCTGTCAAGCTGAGGGCCATCCAGGAGGTCTCTGTCCTGCCGTGGCCACCTATGTGGCAGCTTGTCAGGCTGCTGGGGCCCAACTTGGAGAGTGGAGGAAGACAGACTTCTGTCGTGAGTACTGACCCTTGCAGCTCCACACAGACAGGGTCTCCCCCAACTCTTTCCAGGGGCTCTAAGACAAGAGCCCTGTTGCTCCAGTGAAGCTCAAGGCCCAGCCCCACCACCTCTTGTCAGAGATGCATCCTGGCACTGATACTGAAAACCACCAGTGGGGTAGGGAAGGACCCAGCTACACACAGCCTGGGTGCAGACCACTCTGGAAGGGACATTTTGCTAGTGGACTTGGATATGACCAGTGACAGTTACTCAGTGAGGAGCCCCTGTCAGAAGCCCCTGCACCATCTCCCACATTGGACCACTGCCACGCACACAAGAGTAGTCAGAGAGTCCAGTGAGACCCTACACCGCCTGCCACACACTGGTCAGACGTCAGACCCCTCAGCTGGAATCAGGACCTGTCCAGGGCAGATCCAAACAGACTGAATCAGGAGGTGGGGGCAGCTCATTCAGGCAGATCTGCTGAGTCAGGGGCACCCTGTCAATGGCACCCAATCACATACACACTGGCAGGTCGCACCCTGAAACGGAGGATGTCTGAGAGACCAGCGGGTGCTCCAGTCATGTCGGCACCATCTTCCTTCTCTTCAGGCAGGGTGACTGATCTCCCACACACAGGGGTCCCTAGTCATGCACCCCGATGCAGCCGTAGTCGGTTCTGGTCTGTTCTGTTCAGATGCATGTGGTTGCATCCCCCGGACAGTCCCTTGCCTTAGATGTCAGGATGGCACACCCTCCTCAGGGAGACAAGGTCACACCCCCACACCTGAGCTCCCAAATCAGTGCCCCTGTCATATGTCCTACGTCAAGTCCCATAGCAATCCAGGGCACCGGCTTGTCTCGGGCAGGCTCTTACACACTAGCCCTTCTGCTGCCACCACTACCTCTGCCTGACTCTCCCTTGCTCTATCCCCACAGCCCTCCAGTGTCCTGCCAACAGTCACTACCAGCTCTGTGGTGACTCCTGCCCTGTGAGTTGCCCAAGCCTCTCGGCCCCAGAGGGCTGTGAAACCACCTGCCGTGAGGGCTGTGTCTGTGATTCTGGCTTTGTGCTCAGTGGTGACACCTGTGTGCCCGTGGGCCAGTGTGGCTGCCTCTACAATGGACGCTACTACCAGCTGGGTGCCACGTTCTACCCAGGCTCTGAGTGCGAGGGGCTCTGTGAGTGTGGGGCAGATGGGCAGGTCACCTGCAAGGAAGGCTCAGACTGCAAGCCCTATGAGGAGTGTCGGATAGAGAACGGTGTTCAGGCCTGCTATCCCTCTGGTTGTGGCCACTGCCTAGCCAATGGTGGCATCCATTACGTCACCCTTGATGGACGGGTGTATGATCTTCATGGCTCTTGCTCCTATGTCTTGGCCAGTGTCTGTGACCCGAAACCTGGAGATGAGGAGTTCTCCATTGTACTTGAGAAGAACTTGGCTGGCGAACCCCAGCAAGTGGTGGTTACCGTGGAAGGCCATGTTGTGGCCCTGGCTCATGGCCCACAGGTGAGTAGACACAAACCTTTCCAGAGTTCTGGTAGGGACACGACTCCACCTTAGTCTCACCCTCTAGGGTTTCAGTAGAGCTTGGAGAGTTCCAAAGTATGGGCATAGCACCGCCCTACCCTGACAGTTCTGGGTTTGTGGGTAAAAGGTCCCACTTCAGAGTCTATTGTAGTCATGGACCCATCCTAGGAGTTTAACAGGACCTGATTTTAGCCCCAAAGGGACTTAGCTCTTCACAGAAGATCTGAGACAGACAACGCTCTGTGCGGGAACTGTGAGGACGTGCCTTCAACTGAGTTGCTGTCCCCTCATCCTAACTGGCTCTTCCACGCAGGTGACAGTGGATGATGAAGCTGTGGTCCTACCCGTGACTGTAGACCGTGTGAGCGTGACTGCTGAAGGCCGGAATATGATTCTGCAAACCAGCAATGGGCTGAAGGTTCTCTTCGACGGCGATGCCCATGTCCTCATGTCCATCCCTAGTTCCTTCCGTGGACATATCTGTGGCCTCTGTGGAAACTTCAATGGGAACTGGAGTGACGACTTTGTGCTGCCGAATGGAACCTTAGCCCCCAGTGCTGAGTCCTTTGGAGAAGCCTGGAGAGCTCCCGGCTCCTTCCCAGACTGTGGTGAGGGCTGTGGGGACCAAGGCTGCCCTGTGTGCTTGGCAGAGGAGACAAAAGAATACGAGAAAAACGAAGCCTGTGGGAAGATGCAGGACCCCAAAGGCCCCTTCGCGGCCTGCCACCAGGTTGTGAGTCCCTTGGAATACTTCCGCCAATGTGTGTATGACCTGTGTGCCCATAAGGGCAACGAAACATACCTCTGTCAAAGCCTGGCAGCCTATACCGCAGCCTGTCAGGCAGCTGGTGTAACCGTGCAGCCCTGGAGGACAGAAGACTTCTGCCGTGAGTGTCTGAATTTCCTCTTGGAACCTTCTGGGCTATGGAGAAATCCCTGCCTGTGGCAGGGCCTCCTCCAGCTCTGCCCCACCATCCTCTGTGGCTTTCCCCCTCTACTTCTGACCTGGGGTCTCAGACTCTAGTCGAGTCCACTCTCCCCAGACCTCACACCCACCTCTTCCCAGGGCCGTTCTCAGCTTCCTGCAGTGACCTGGAAGGGAGTTGGATGGATTGAGAGCCCACAAGAGTCCTGAGTTGTGGCTCACTGGCCCCTCCCTCAGACACGGTGGTAACCGACAGACCCCCCAATCCTGAACCATACACCTCTTTGCAGTTTGCAGGACAGGGACAAGCCATGTCAGACTCTGCATGACCAGGCTGATGTTTGTTTCATGGCAGAGTCATTTCTCCTTCAGTCTCCTGAGGGCAGGAACTAAACACAGTGCCATCATCCCCTCCACCGCATAGCAACTGTCCCAGTGATAACCCTAGACAGCATCTCCAGCTCTGGACTTCCTCCTGAGTACGAGGCTTGAGTATCCATGGCCTCCTGGGTAATCTCTAGTGATCCTTAAATCTGAGTACAGCATTTTATGCCAAACCTGATCTTTCTTCTCTATCCCAGTGCCCATCTGATGACAGACACACCACTCTGATACTGCTTAGTGAGAGCCCAGAGTTATGCCTGTCTTTCTATTGTCCTTGCTTCAAGCCTCGGCCTATGACTCCCCATCCCATTCAGGCCTGTATCTGATTTTCTCAATCAGCCTCCAGCCGTGGTCACTTGAGCTGTCGATCCCACTAGACACAAGCCCTTTAGCACAGGGTCCTCCGCACTGTGTCCCCTGCAGCATTGTGGTAGGTTTTGTACTGTGGCAAATGCTTGAAAGAAACCATTTTTGAGGATTTACATTGGCTCAAGGTGTCAGACATTATGTTCAGGATGACTGAATGCATGGTTGAGCCTGAGGTAGGATGGGGTTATGGCAGAAGCAGATAGAGGTGACAGAGACAGGCACAGAGATCAAAGCCGGGAGCAGGCAATAGATATTCTTGAAAGGCCCAGTCTAGATGATATACTTTCTTCAACCAAGCCCAACCTCCAAAAATATCCATTATTCCTCAGTAACACATAAAAGCATATATCCATCAGTGGACTGGCCATTGCTAAGGCCAGAGCGTTCATGACTCAAGTACCAGTCAATCATTAGACCACCAAGAAGACCAAGTCTTCAGTGTATGAGTCTTTGGGGGAACAGTTCATCTCCAAACATTCTACCCCTGATACCAGCAGACTCATATCCATGTCATAACAAAAACTATGTTCAATCCATCTCCAAAACTCCCCAAAGTCTTTATAGTTCCCACGTTGCTTAAATGTCCGAATCCAGAGTCTTTTCCAAGACTCAATGTAGACTTAGATGTGAGCCTCTGCAAGCAAACAAACAAACCACAATGACACATTTCCAACATCCAGTTGTATAATGGAGTGCACATTCCTGTACTAAAAAGGAAGATTGGACACATATAAGGGAAAGATGGAACCAAAGTAAGATCAAAACCTAGCCCGGTAATATTGACACGGTGTGAGCTTCAAAGAGTATGGGAGCCCCTAGTCTATAGGCCTTATCAGCTACAGGCATCATGGCTTCTTTCTTCTTCTTCTTCTTCTTCTTCTTCTTCTTCTTCTTCTTCTTCTTCTTCTTCTTCTTCTTCTTCTTCTTCTTCTTCTTCTTCTTCTTCCCCTTCCCCTTCCCCTTCCCCTTCTCCTTCTCCTTCTCCTTCTTCCTCTTCCTCTTCCTCTCCTCTTCCTCCTCTTCCTCTTCCTCTTCCTCTTCCTCCTCTTCCTCTTTTTCTTCCTCCTCCTTCTTTTCTTTCTCCTTCTTCCTTCTTCCTCCTCATTTTTTAGTTTTTTAAGGCAGGGTTTCTCTATAGCTCTGGCTGTCCTGGAACTCATTCTGTAGACCATCCTGGCCTCAAACTCAGAGATCTGCCTGCCTCTGCCTCACGAGTGCCTCTGCTTCTGCCCAGTTTTCTCTCATACTTCTTGCCTGCTGCTTTCCTCCACGTACTCCACATCCCTGCTTTCTCTAACTCCCTGGCATCTTCAGCTTCATCCTCACAGCTCTTGCCTCACCCGCTCAGGAGTCCACACACAGATCCTGTCCTCGCTACCCATGGCCTGGCCTCTCGAGGACATGTTTTAAATCTGGGAGGGAGCCACCGGCCCCCCTACCTCTTGCACTCCACGTTTTCACAGACTCACCTCCATGCAGATGACTTCAGTGTCTATCACCAGCTCAGACAGTGCCTGGGAGGGTGAGCGTAGTGAAATTAACTCTGGGTAAACAAGCATCTAGGTGGCCCTGAGTGAATAAGGTGTCCCAGTTGCTCTCTTTTCCTCAAGGGAAAGGTCTTTCAAGTTCACACTTCCCCCTTTTCAGATTATGATAGCCCAGTCTTGATGATTCCCAAGACATCCTCAGATCATGGTTCTTGTTCTCCAAGTTCAATGTTCCTGGCTTCATTCTAGAACCTCTGATCTCATTAGAAACCATTTGTCAAATATTTATGCTCTGATTTTGTTCTCGATACTGACTATAAACCTGACTAAAACCTGCTAGGAACACCATGCTATAGGCGGAAGGCTCTGCAGCCTTGGTACGTGCTCTGTCGGGTGGAGCTTTCCACCTGACACCTCTCAGACATACTATCTGTTCTGAGCTCACACCAGAATTCTTATGCACTCCACTCACATGGCTCCAGGCTTCTCTAGCCCACTTCTCCAAACACCTCCCAGAAACCACTTTTAATAACACATGAGCCACATTGCCTGAAAGAGTCGCAACAGCAGCCTTACATCTCCTTAACAATTTTTGTGTTAGTTTCTCGTGGCCATGAGAAATACCTGGACATCTGAAGAGGAGGGTGGCTTTGCTCTGGTTTTGGGCTCACAGGTTTCTGTGTGGGGGTGACTTGTCTGTCAAAGGAACCTGTGCTGGAAGAGAGGGCATGACCTGTTGACTGAGGTTTCTGTCCTACCCGGTTCCTGCAGTCGTTAAATCCCAAAGGTAATCACACAGAGGTCTACATTAATAATAAATTGATTAGCCTAGTATCTCAGGCTTCTTATTAACTCTTATAAATTATATTAGGCTATAATACTTGTTTGTGTTAACCAGATGGCTTGGTACCTTTATCGGTGAGGCAATCACATCTTGCTTGCTCTGTGTCTGGCTTCTTCTGTGTCTGGGTGACGACTTCAGACTGAATCTTTCTCTTCCCAGAATTCTCCTTTTCCTGCCTCCACTTCCTGCCTGGTTGCCCTGCCTATACTTCTTGCCTGGCTACTGGCCAATCAGCATTTATTTAAACTACAAGTGACAGGGTACAGACCATTGTCCCACAGCAATGACCAGCAGAGTTGCCCATTTCATGGTAGCCAAGAATCAGAAAGAAAAGGAAACCAGAGGCAAGATAGAACCCTAGTAAACTACATACAACTAAGTATGTGTCTCACCAAAGGCTGTCGAGTCTGTGGGTATGCTGTGCAAATCATGAATCCATTGACTAGGTCAGAGGCCTCTCAGTCATTGCATACAGCAGCTGGAGACCCACTCTTTTTCTGTGAATGAGGATAGGGGGTACCTCACATCCAGATTACAGCAATCACTCATCCCAGACCTAAGATTCAGTAGATTCAGGTCTTCAGCATCCTACAGCACATGTGACCCCCCCCCCTTTCTCCTCTCCCTACAGCTCTCCGGTGTCCTGCTCACAGCCACTACTCTGTCTGCACACGCTCCTGCCAGGGCTCCTGTGCTGCTCTCACTGGCCTCACCCAATGCACCACTCGCTGCTTTGAAGGATGTGAGTGTGATGATCACTTCCTGCTCTCCCAGGGTGTGTGCGTTCCTGCCCAACAGTGCGGCTGCACCTACAATGGCCACTATATGCCGGTGAGCAGGGACTCCAAGCAGAAGAAGCTGGGGGGACATTTAGAGTTACTGTGCTCTGGGTCTCTGTTCAAGGATGGGGACATGGGGACCATCACCTGTCTCCAGCTGTGTCTGCTGTACTGAGTCACCCCAGACTCAGCAGGTCAAAGCAAGAGAACTTAATTCCCTACAGTTCTGGAGACCAAGAGTCAATCAGGCTCACTGCACTAAAGTCAAAGCGATGGAAGGCTGACACTCTCTTAAGAGGTTCTGGAGGAAAATCTACTTGCTCTCCCACCCTCTGGTAGCTTTGGTCATTCCTGGGCTTGGCCACACCACTCCAGCATCTGCCATCACTTCTCTGGGTGACCTGACATCTCCCTGTATAGTCCTTTTATGAGTGTCCACGGGATTCCCCACCTAGACAATCAGGATAATTCTCCATCTAAACAACATTAATCACACTGCAAACACACATTTCCACTTAAGGTAGCATGCTTGGTCCCGGGAATTGGGAATTGCTATTTTTTTGGTGTGGGAGCATTCCTCCACTACCCTTCCCTCTCTGAACTTCTTCACCTGCAGAACGGTTGGGTCAGCATCCTGGCTCCATAGACATTTGATGCTCTGGACAGTTGGTACCCAGTGAACACAGGATCATCCTCCCGTACATCACATTCAGCAAGAATAGAATCTATAGCAGTGCAGTGGGTGGCTCAGCTGCCAATCATTCAACAGTGTGAGCTGGGATTTAATAGTTAATTTGTCCTTGTTGATGCTTCTGAAAGCTCTTTGTGTGGCCAAGTTTGTTTGAAATGTTAATTCATCTTTAGTCTTAGCAGTCCAGCAAGATAGATATGCAGGCTGTTCCTCCCATTTTACAGAGAGACTCTTCCTAGACATGTCTGCCATTTGCAAAAGGAGGCGAACTCTTCTTCCTTCAGGTCTTAGTGTTTCCTGGAAGTCGTCCAGGATCCCCTGGGTTTGCTCCGCAGCCTTCCAGTGCTCTCACAATCAGCTGTGCGCCCCAGCCCAGTGCTGATCCCCTTCTTTTACCTTTTAGCTCGTTCTAGAGCATCTACCTGCACCTCCTAATCTCACATTTAAAAATAAGGAAATTTATTTATATGACAGATGACAATTATCAAAACCAGGAAAGTAATGTTGACTCCACACTGTTATCTAATCTGTAGATTGTAACCATATTTCCCCAGCTGTTCCAGTAAAGTCAGCTATAGCAGTTCCTTCTCTCTGGGCCGGGGCCGCTGCGGGTCAGACTCTGCATTGCTTTCACAAAGCCCAGTGAAAGGAAGTAGAAGAGAAACTGTCTGCAGAGCCTAGGACCAGAGTCGGGGCTCTGGGAGCCCAGGGAGCCTGAGAGGGGCGTGGAGAGGAGAGCTGGGGAGGGATGAGACACAGGGGAGGTCCGTGTATTAATGAGGTGAGTCCTGCAGGGGCCACCATGCAGACACGCACAAAGCTGAAATCAGAGTCTTTACTGTCAGCCAGCATCTGCATGGGGAACTCGTCTAAATCATGTAGCCCCGAGTCTTGCAGTCCTCCTTCTCTTTTATGTACTAAAACACATCCTGCCTGTCACACTTCAATTAGCAAGAAGCAGAACTACAGAAGCCAGAAAGCAAGGTCAGTACATTTAGGGAATTTTCTGGATCTATGGTCCAGGTCTTCAATGGATTAGGTCTTTGTTTCCATTTTGGCAGGTTTCGGGGCCTACATGCTAGGTTCTAAGGTCAGAATGGTTTCTCTTACATGGGGCCCTGTCACACATGGGAATGTGTCCATCCATGCGGTCACTACCCGTACCCTGTAGAGTGCACTGCCCACCCTTACACATATAGTTAGCTCTTACAGCGTTACAGATCACTTCTAATATGTCACTTAGGCCCGTTTTATTTGTTTTTATAGCCACATTTCCAGTCTGAGCCAAGGATTCTCCTCACTTAGATTTGGGTGTTATACTCACTTGATGGGTCCCGTGATGTTTCATGAATTTACTCTGTCGCTGTAAGAAAACAGCAAATGCAAGCTACTTCATGGAGGAAATGGGCTTATAAAGCTCACAGTTTGGGAGGCTAGAAGCCTAAAGAGCACTCGTGATGCAGGCGCTCATGAAGCCCTCTGTGCATGATGCCGTGGCAGGAGCATGTGTCTGCCTCTGTCGAGGTGTAGCCCCTCCCTAGCCTTTAAAAGCCACCGTGTTTCAGTCCTGGGAGTTCTACTTTGGTGACTTTATTAATCTAATCACCCCACGGAGTCCTCACTTCTAAACGTGAAGTTTCCAATCTCTTCATACATACCACCTTGAGGAATAAACTCCTGCATGGGTTCAGGTAGACAAGCCATATTCAAGCCATAACAAATCGCCTAGAGTTGGTAACATTATCGCCATGTGGTCTTTCATTGTCTGGTGGGCCTAACTCCGGCTTGTTCTCACAATAACTGGGCACAATCTGAGGCAGAGACAGAGTGGTGTCGGGATGAATTGCCTGACCTCTGAGGGCCACTGAGACTACCGTTGGGGAGAGGACATATAGCATCTCTCACTGGGAGCCTCCACAGGTTCCCCGTGTGAATGCACAGCATCCACCCCTTTCTGTGCACAGGTGAACTCCTCACTGTTGACCTCAGACTGCAGCCTGCTCTGTTGTTGCTCCGCAAACACCGGCCTGTCATGCCATCCAACTGGCTGCCCATCTGGCCAAGTCTGTAAGCTCCAAGATGGAGTCCGGAGCTGCCAGCCTGCCCATGGTGTTTGCTCCATCTCTGTGGGGGGCAACCTCACCACCTTCGATGGGGCTCACAATGCCATCAGCTCCCCTGGTGTCTATGAGCTTTCTTCTCGCTGCCCGGGAATCCAGAAGCCTGTGCCCTGGTACCGTGTGGTTGCTGATGTCCAGTCTTGTGATGGCAATGACAAGATCGTGGACAAAGTCCACATCTTCTTCGAGGATGGACTTGTGACTGTGACTCAAAGCAATGGCGTGTGGGTAAGCCTGGGCACAGAGGGCACGGACGGCTTCCCTGGGCTTTCCTTCTTCCTAGCACAGTACCCCACATCCTGGCTATGCAGTGGTTTCGTGGTGTCTCCCTCATCTAGGTCTCTGCACTTTTTCTGGATTTGTACCTGTCTCCAGAGGTCAGCCTGGGCCCCTCTCCTTGGCCTGCGTTCTTACACTAAGTAACAGCATAGCTTTGCTATTGGTCTTAATCAAGCCTCCGCTGGTTACCAGTGGCAGGAAACAAATACAAACTGCCTTAGGGGAAAACGAATGGACTGGGTCCATATCTGGGAAACCTGGAGACGGTCCACACACCCCAGCTACCCTGTCAGTTCACACCTCTAGGTTTCAGACTTGCTGACCAATTGTTCAGCTTCATTCCCGGAGCACAAAGATGACCAGCGTCTTTAGGCCTGTAGTCTGCCACCTTTGCTACCTTAGTACAAAGTGATCTAACAGCCGGGCGGTGGTGGCGCACGCCTTTAATCCCAGCACTCGGGAGGCAGAGGCAGGCGGATCTCTGTGAGTTCGAGACCAGCCTGGTCTACAAGAGCTAGTTCCAGGACAGGCTCCAAAGCCACAGAGAAACCCTGTCTCGAAAAACCAAAAAAAAAAAAAAAAAAAAAAGTGATCTAACAAAAGTCCCTGTGATGCATCTCACTAGGCTGGTTTATGCCATGTGCCCAATACTGGAATTAGTTAATGTGATCTTAAGTATAGCATGCTATAATTGGCCAGGCTGGGGTCACATGTCAGGATTCCCCCTGAGCCATTCTCAGAGAGGCGCCATGATTCCCTCAGAGGACTCAGCATATAGTTATGCTAATAACTAAGAAAGATCACAGTAAAAAGGACATGAGGCCAAACCAGCAAGAGGAAGGAGCCACCTAGTGCAATCCTAAGGACACAGGCGCTCGCTCCCAAGGGTCCCCTGCTGGAATCACGGAGTTTTTAGATCCCCCAGCAACAGTCATGACAAAGCCTGGGAAATCTTCAGGGAAGTTCATAAAGCGTCACTTCAAGTTTCCAATGATGCTGGTTACATTGGCACTGTCTGCCTGTCATGGCCAAACATGGTTCCCACTGTTATCATCTCGAGAGGCCAGTCCAGGTCACCACTTCTTGCCAGTACCTGAGGTACCGGGAAATCCTGACTTCTGTGAATAAGCTCAGCCTTCTCAAGGCACCATGCTGGTCACTGAAACGACTCAACCAATTCTTACTGCAGTTTGTAGCCAGCAAGACTGTCCATCCACTGCGTCTCTGTGTGTCCTTTGCTGCAGTCATCCCTTGTTCCCCTCCTCGCTTCCAGCGTCTGCATCTACTCAGTCTTTGACCCTCTCTCCCTCCCTCCCTCCTTCCCTCCTTCCCTCCCTTCCTCCCTCCCTCCTTCCCTCCCTCTTTCCCTCCCTTCCTCCCTCCCTCCCTCCTTCCCTCCACCCGTCTGTTTTCTGAGATCTGTCTGTCTTTCCCACCTATCTACCTACATCCCCGATTACATGGGGGAAGAGACTCAAGGGATTAGCATTTGAGAAAGAGTGGGAACATCTCTTTTCCAAAGAGTTTCACGGAGAATCTAACATAAGAAAGCTTAAACATCAGGGCGAACAGACAGACTCTGGGAAACAGTCACAAGGCTGCTGAGTCTGCAGCCTCTGATAGGAAACTGGAAATCTCCCGCATGGTTATTACTCTGCTGGGATCATCACCTTCACTCAGACACAAGCCCAAAGGAGGAGCTGATAGGGTTGCATTTGCTGGAGATCCAGTTATTTGCAGACAACGCGGAGAGTCGTTCACTTTGAACATTATGATTTAATATTTCACATCTGGAATTCCTGGTTTGCTTTTCTATCTGGTAAAGAATGTTTTGCACCAGACCTTGGAAAGTTGTGGAGACATTTTGATCCACGCCACCACTCCTCCTCTTTCTATCCTGATCAATGTATCAGAAAGATATCCTCCCAAAACTCATAAGTTGCTATTGGCAGGTGAAATGGTTTAGTGAGGAAACAAGCCTAAGGGGACCTGAGTTTGATCCCTGGAACCCACATAGTAGAAGGAGAGAACTAACTCCCATAAGCTACCGACTGACCTCCACATTTGTATCAGGGCATGAGCATACACATTAATTAATTTATATTAGAGCAGTATAAGCATGCACAGTGAGCTTGTGTGGACACAGATCCAGCTGTCTTCCCACCTGTCCATCTCTCATGTAACGCTCCTCTCCAGGCCCCACCCCTTCCAGCGCCTGCCTGTCCCTTTCCTTGAATCATTACTGTGCACGAGGAAGCCAGCGTGGTGGTCCCTCAGCTCTTCTGTCACTCAAGTCTCACTTCTCCATTTCCCCTCCCCCACACCAGGTGAATGGTCTCCGAGTGGATCTCCCAGCTAGCGTGTTAACATCTGTGTCTGTGAAGAGGCTGCCTGATGGCTCCTTGCTGGTCCACCAGGAGGGAGGGGTCCAGGTCCGGCTTGGAATAGATGGGCATCTGGATGTGATGGTCGGTGATGACCATGGGGCCATCCTCTGTGGGGCCTGTGGAAACTTCGATGGGGACCAGACCAATGATAAGTTTGGCTCTCAGGAGAACACATCAATGGAGAAATGGGAAGCACAGGACTTCTCCCCATGGTGAGGCTGGAGAATGGAAGCCAGACTTTAGGGGACTGGGGGAGGAGGTAGTGTGGGCGGGTGGGTACTTAGTCTGCAGCATGAAGTGCCAAGTGTCTGTCTCTTGCAGTTCCAGCTGATCAGCCAGCACTGGCAATGGACACTTCAAGAGCTGCATCTTCCAGACGCTACAGTGATTGAAGGATGCCCTGGGTGTCCCTTCCCTGTCCCTCCCCCTTGCTGAGCCACTGAGGCCACATCTGAAAGCATTGAGTAAATGTCTTGACCCAAGCTGTGTGCCAGTGTGTCTGCCTCCTGCTGCCTCCCCAACTTCCTCCCCACAGTGGGAGACATGGATGATGATGGCGTCTATGATGGGTGTCTACTAGGAGAGGACGGGGGCTCATGTGTGGGGCACAGCAGGTGAAGGAGCAGATGCCCAGAGTGGGGAAGCACTGGGGAGATCGGGAGTCAAAGAGACCGGGGACTAGAGGAGTGGATGGTGAAATGATGGGGCACAGGATGGGGAAGAGGTGCAGGGGGGAAGGGAGGGAGGGAGGGAGGGAGGGAGGGAGGGAGAGAGACAGACAGATTCTGGCTTTACCATTGACAAGCCTGGCGGGTCGCCTGCTTCCTCCCTGACTTGGTCCCATCACCCGTAAATAGAAGGAAGGCTGGGATTTTCTCAGAGTTGGAGTGAGGATTTAGTTCCTGAGCTCAGTCAACAAGGCAAATGAACAGAGAAGCTGAGGGAGGCCATTGAAAGCTAGGAGGAAACAAGAAGACAAAGCAGAAGGGCACGGCAGAGGCTGTGGCTTTAAGCTAGCAGGAAACGCCTTACTGGTTTTAGTAACATGGAGGTCTTTTGTGAGTTTTGCTCAGCTGATGGGCGGGAAAGCTTGGTTGGAATGAGTCCCCGAAGCAGTGAAGAAACAAAGACAGGAAGTACAAAAGTTCCTTTCAAGGAGCTTTGCTACAAAGTAGCTAGAGCGGCCGCGTATTTTATCCGTCTACATTGGGCTTCTAGAGGGCTGCACAGTCGGAGAGCTGGAGTCAGTTTAGTTTGAGGATGTGAGTGAAGGTGTGTGATGCTTTGGGGTGGGGATCTAGATGGGTGCTGAAGGCAGTGCAGTCAGAAGGAAGTGCAGGACCATGAGTTTACGGCCAGCTAATGGAGGCTGGGACAGAAGGATGTTTGGAGTACTAGTACTAAAGAGAATAAGGTGGAGATGCAGAAGCTGGTGGGCAGAAAGTGAGGTGCCTGAGCCGAGTCTCTGGGCAGTCTGTAGTTCAGGAGCTGATGCTGCCTAGAGATGAGCAGGCTGGGACCTCTAGAGTCATCCCCACCACTGGATTCCCACCATAAAGCAGAAGTGTGATAATGGGATTGACAGCTTGGCTTGAGGACATAAGTCACTGGACGAGAGGAAAGCCAGGCACTGAGAAGCCACAGAGTTCAGGGGACCTACTGGAATTTGGAGAAGCATCATGATTGGAGGAGTGTGTTGGGAAAGCTTGTGGGTTAGTATGCTAATTATAAGGATGGGAATAGATCTTTCTGTATGCCTGTGGCCAAGGGACCAGGAAGGAAGGATGCCAGCCTGCCAGGAAGAGCAAGGGCTGGGAGTCTTATCTGTTCTACCTGGATACATTGTTGGGTACATTGTTACTGGTGGGCGGGGCATGCTGGAAAGTCCTCTATAAAGGAGAGCAGGGACTGTTTAGAGCAGCAGAGAGAAAAGAAGGTGCAGATGGTGTTACTGTTTGGGTAGGAAATGCCGCTCAAACTTTTGCATGCTCATAGCTCAACCTTGTACACATGTTCAGAGGTGGCCTGCGGGCAGTGACTCTGTTACTGCACTGGAGAGTGCATTTCTTTTCTCCGCGAAGGGAAGAATTCAGCTGAGAAACATTAACTCTTCAAGCTGAAGTATATTGGGCAAAACAAAGTGATGGTTCACATCTGAGTGCTTCAAGTGGGCGGGCCTGAGGCGGGCGAACAGCAGCCAGAGGCGGCGGATTTGCTGTTTTTTATGAATATGTTGGAGATAAGCGATATGAGATAGGAATATGTGTGAGATAGATTTATGAGAATAAGATGACCTTTTTTCTCTCCCAAATCATGGTGCACCAGTTCATCCTTTTAAAGTATTTCTTCCTATGATTCTCTTGAAAAGTCTGGGGAGGCACAAACACAAAGTTGCAATGCAAATGATATTATAATGAAGTCAGGATCTTTTGACCATGCAAACCCTCCCCTGGCGTGCATATGTGGCAACTGGGAAATTCTCCAAAGTCTCTGGTTTTGATATAGTGGGAAGACCTAATTATAGCATCAAGGATGTTCAATCACCAAGGGATATTTTTGACAATCAAAAGCCACAGCTGTGATTTCTTCCACCATGTCTAACCCCTGCCTACCTGGTCTCATTCCTCTCTCAATCAATATGGAGCCTTATATGCTTCTAAGAGGGCAAAGTAGAGGTCTCTCCCTTCAGCACTTCCTAAGACATAGACGCTGCCTATGGCCCCAGTGTTGTGCTGTCTACGTTAGGAAGCAAGGCAGCAGCAGAAATCATTGATATAAAATACCTGCTTGTTTTGTTGGCTGGCAAGTCCCACAGAAATGCTGTCCCATTTGATCTAGTGTACCAGATGATGATGTGAGATCTGGCCCAAAAAAGATGCAGCAATATCTTCATCATATGACCATCTGAAGTTGAATTTATTGAATTCTGGAAGAACCAAACCAGGGTAGCCATTAGAGGAAGCAGGGACCAGAATTGCAGAGTGAAATACATTTTACAATAGAAAGGCCAGCCGTGGCCGTATCCATCTAGGGAATGATTGGGAATTCTAGCAGTGAGGAAAAGGGACCCGGGGATAGGAAGACACAGGAGGGAAGATAGCAAGAATTAAAAGTCTGCTGTACCACAAGGAGTAGCCAAATGTTTAGTTCTTGTTTTGTTTTTTTTTTATAAGCCCTCATAAAGCAAAAGGAACCAGGGAGATGGACTGAGCTATGACCATTGAGTATAGCTACTCAGTATTGCTAGCTACCCAGTTAAACCCGGAGGGTCCCTGGGCTGAAAGTTAGTGGATATATTTTGAAGATTGGAATAAAATGGAGACTGTAGATTGAGCCTGAGGATGAGGATGGCAGACCTAGCTGGGGTGACATTCCCCCAAGAGAATATCTCCAACCGAGGAGATCCTAAACAGAGAGTGAGCAACATTCACTCAGAGCCAGATAAATTAGTTTTTAACAGAAAAAATACAGTATCTTAAAAGCATGCTCAAAGCAGTTTAGGGAGCATTTGTTTAGTGAGGCACAGGTACATGTGGGCACAAATATTATCCAGACACACCCTGGGAGAGAAGCCCCAGACGTGGTATAGTGATGTCTTGTTTGTGCCTCAAGAGCAGAGTGCAGAGCCACCAGTTAGCCATAGAGGCCAGGCAGTGGTGGCGCACACCTTTAATCCCAGCACTCAGGAGACAGAGGCAGGCGGATCTCTGTGAGTTCAATGCCACCCTGCGCTATATGAAATTGTTCCAGTCTAAGACAGCAAGAGAGCCAGGTAGCAATGGCTCACACCGTTATTCCCAGTACTTGGGAGTCACATTGCCTTTAATCCCAGCACTAGGGAGGTGGAGACAGGAAGGGATATGGCTGGTCAGAGAGAGTAATATAAGGCGGGAGGAGACAGGAGCTCAGATACAGTTTGAGGATCCAATCTGGGCACGCAGTCTGAGGTTTCATAGAGAGGATTCCTAGAGGCAGGATCACCCCTTTGGTCTGAGCATTGGTAGAGGCATAAGGTCTCTCTAGGGGCTGGCTGCACTGCTTCTCTGATCTCTCAGGCAAGCTTTATTTGCTAGACTACAAACAAGATGTCACTACAACTCAGGAGTTAGGATATGAGCCAATAGGTTGTTCATTAAATGTCGGCCCTTGAGGTTCCTTTTAAAGAAGATATATAAGTTCTCAATTGGTTCCTGCTCTGAAGAGCACTTACCATGAGCACTTTCTAAAAACTAGGGTTTTCTGAAGGACAGGAGAACCAAATTAGTAATGCCCCAAATGCTTGACCGCCGTTGGAGGATGTAGCGGGCTGGAACCCGCAGTCTGGAGTGCCATCCTTGGAGGGCCTGGGCACTCCGCTCAACCAGGCCAAGGTCAGAATCCTGGTCGGGTACTTGTGGATCCCTTACTATTAACTTTACTTTCTGTTACATAAGGGGGAAAGGGGGAGAGAGAGGGAGAGAGAGATGGGTAGAGAAAAAGAGAGCGAGCACATATGTGGCCCTCAGAAGACAACTTGTGCGAGTTGGTTCTCCCTTTCACCCAGAGGGTCACCCTGAGTAAACTCAGGCAGTCTGGGCTGGTGAGAAGCACTGCCCCCGCCCCTCACTGGTACTCCCCTCCCTCTGGAGTTGTCCTTTCCTGCTAGGTGCTGGAGACCATGCAGCTGGCGACAATCCATCTTTTACTGTTAGGATAAATAGAGACCCAGTAGGGTTACTCTCAGGAGTGCCCCCTAATTAGACCCATGGCTTTTCTTCTCTCAGCTGTGCTGATGTGCCAGGGTCTTGCTGACCATGTGGCTTCTCTTGGACATCTAGGGGACATTTCTTCCCTTGGTGACTCTCCTCTTTCCAGGATGTACACCCTTGACATCTAACCCCTGGTGACTCCACGGCCTCTCTGATCAATAGTACAGGTGACATCAGAGTTTTAGGGCCATTTAGAGATGTCGTGTCCTCCTAGGTCCTGGATGACCTTGCAGGGCAAGGGCCAAACACTGGCTGTCTTTTTTTTTTTTTTTTTTTTTTTTTTGGTTTTTCGAGACAGGGTTTCTCTGTGGCTTTGGAGCCTGTCCTGGAACTAGCTCTTGTAGACCAGGCTGGTCTCGAACTCACAGAGATCCGCCTGCCTCTGCCTCTCGAGTGCTGGGATTAAAGGCGTGCGCCACCACCGCCCGGCTACTGGCTGTTTTCTTGATCCCTTTACCCTCTCCAGCTTTGACCCCCAAGCCTTGGTTGACCCCACCCCCACCCCCAGGAAACGTGCGCTCATCCCGAGGAAGAAGCAGCAGCCTTCATTCCAGCTCCTCTTACCAGTCGCAACAAATGTGTTTGGAAACAAGTCCTGATTTTATTAAAGACTCGGGTTCCTACACAGTTAAAAAGACTGATAAACAGCAGAAAACACAAGTAATTATCTTGATAAGCATGAAATACTTGTTCTTTAAGCCAGTTCTTATAAATGTTAACAAGAACAGATCAATATCTTAAGAAAACCTCCTTGTTCTAAATAAAGAACCAGGTTCCTATTTTATGTCAATATGCTGTGTTTTGACTTTATGAAATTTAAACCCTTTTTTGTTTTTGTTTTTTTGAGAGTCGGGGTTTCTCTGCATAGCCCTGGCTGTTTTGGAACTCACTCTGTAGACCAGGTTGACCTCAAACTCACAGAGATCTGTCTGCCTCTGTCTCTCCAGTGCTGCGATTAAAGGTGTGTGCTACTACTGCCCAGCAAGAAATTTGAATCCTTTAAGAGTGTGTTTAAGAGTGTGTGTGTGTGTGTGTGTGTGTGATACTTATAATCCTGAAGCTTCAATGTCTACTACCTGGACCTTCTGCAGCTTGCGTATGGCTTCTGCTTTGCCTTCACCTTTTTCATTTTGGAAAGAATCCAGGCATTTCACTTTAAAACATAAATCTTACTTTACTGTACAAAATCCTTCTTTGATGAAAAATATTGTCTTTTCTTTTTATTCCCTCCTTTTTGTTTGTTTGTTTGTTTGTTTGGTTGGTTTTTCTAGACAGGGTTTCTCTGTTAAGGGCCCAGGCTGTCCTGGAACTCACTCTGTAGACCAGGCTGGCCTCGAACTCAGAGATCTACTTAGAGAGGGTAAGACCTCCCATGGAGAATCAAAAAAACCTGGCAGTTCGAGTCCAGGCAGGACCAAGTCCCTCTCCCCTGCATCAAAGGACAAGTCCTGGAGGATGAATGGTTGGTTCCACATCCAGAAAAACAGGACACCATAAGGAGAAAGGTGTCCCTTACTCAGGCCTTGGCCAGGGAGCAGAGGAGAGAGCAGCCTCTTCCCCGGGGAGCCTCAGATTTAGTCATCTGCTTCCTTACACTTCCACCTGTGCATGCTATAACTAACTGGGCTGCCTAAGATCCCTGAGATTGGGCATCCTGTCAGTTCTGCCCCCTTTTGTTATCCCAAAGTCCCTTAAAATGGCAAGACATGAGAGTGCTCATGTTGGGGAATATTATTTTCAGGTGTGTGACTTTTGTTTACGCTGCATTTGTTTAACCCTGTGAAGCTGTGTTACTGTGCCTGTCTAAAACACCTGAAGGTCTAATAAAGAGATGAACGGCCAATAGCAAGGCAGGAGCAAGGATAGGCGGGGCTGGCAGGCAGAGAGGATAACTAGAAGGAGAAACTCTAGGAGAAGAGAGAATGAGGAACAAAAGAACAAGGAGGGGAGGACATCAAGGGCCAGCCACCCAGCCAGGTAGGGAGTAAGAAGGAAGAAAGGTACAGAAAGAGAGAAAGATAAAAAGCCCAGAGGCAAAAGATAATTGGGATAATCTAAGTTAAGAAAAACTGGCAAGAAACAAGTCAAGCTAAGGCCGGTCATTCATAACTAAGAATACGCCTCTGTGTGTGATTTATTTGGGAGCTGGGTGGTGGGCCCCCAAAAAAGCAAAAAGAGAAAAATATAACACAACATGCTCACCTGGGCTCAGAGACTGAAGATCCTAGGGAAAGCACAGTTAGAGCCCACCCAGGCTGAGCAGAGCCACACCCACTCCTCCTAGGCACAGATGATAACTCTCCCACATCAGGGCATCAGGCATCCGACTCAGCATGAGAGGAAGGGATGAGTTTGAGATCCTGGGCCTGCTTCAAGGAGGACTTATAGCCAAACAGCTCACATGGCTTGTGCATCCGTGCACACACACGTTTTACATGAGGCTTTGATAAAATGCTGAGCATCTGGGTTTTTATGCCTGTGAGGGCAGGCAAATAAATAGTACAGCCGGGTGGGAGCAGAGATAAGCAAGGGCTGTACACAGTGTCAAAAGCGAGGCAGAGAGGGTTGCAGGCAAAGGATTGCAAGGCAGGCTTTGGAGAGCAAGACTGGCCACCACCATGTGCTAATCAGCGCATTACTGTGGCGTCATTTCAGAGCTGTCTCATCTCTGCAGGGTCTCCTGTGGCTGGCCTCACTTTTATCAGCACAAGAGAGTAACTCAGGGCATTGCGGGGAAGACGAACCTCCACTGGCCATATCTCTCAAGCAAGACACTATTATCACATCTAACTCAGGACTGGGGAATGGAAATCTCCCCAGAGTTCTCTATATTCAGCACAGAGGCGTTCGCTAAGTACTGGGTGGTTCTCTGTAACAATGGGGAGATGGGGCTCAGCATTGCTGCTGCCACTACCCCAGAAGATTCTCCGCAACTCACATGAAGCATGCGGTCCTTAAAAACCCCACAGGAAAGAGGATTGCAAAAACAAGCCAGGATGGAGAGTGCACGTGGAACCCAAACCCTCACAGAAAGCATGGTCCCATGCTCACACTGCTTGCTACCTGAGCTATGACCGGGATGGAGCTTTCCCTCAGTTCTCTGTTCTTGAAGGAAATCTTTCTACTCAGAAAGAAGGAGAGTTTAAGAAGTTTGTTAAGCAAAGCCAGGCAAAAGGACAGCCCTCATGAGAGCGTGGGACAGGCTGACCCAAATGAGAAGACAGCAGCATAAAATCTTAGGTTTGATATTTATAGAAAAGGGTTTTGATGCATATTTATGAGTCGGGTAGGATTGTCATGGAAATAAGGTGGCCTTTCCCCCTCTCAAGTCATAGCAGACTGGATCTCCCTTTTAGAGCTTTTCTTCCCATGGTCCTCTTGAAGAGCCCACAAGAGAGGGTCAACCACAACGCAGGAGGTATGATAAGTAAGTCAGGCTCTCTGTTGGAGGCAGATCCCTCATTGGTGTGTGTGTGCAGCAATGAGAACAGTCCGTGGCACCTCAGCTCCTGATACAGCAGAGAGAATTCAACCGCAGCTCCTCATAGCTGCCTTCGATCGGAGACAAGGTTCCAAGACACTGCTACCATTTTCTTCACTTCACATCTGCCTTCCCGGCCTCAGTTCCCCAAGCAATTTATGACTTTATCACTGGGTTAATCTGTTAGCGCATTTATAATTTTATGGGGTTATTGGTAGGTGACGGAGCCTAAGAGGCAGGGCCTGGTTGAGGAAACAAGGTCACTGAGGACATACCCTTGAAAGCCCCCACTTCTGTTTCCTTCTGCCCTGTCCCACTGCCGTGACACTGGTGACTTTGCCACTGGCTGAAAAATTGATGGACCTAGGTGACCATGGACTGAAGTCAGCACAGCTGTGAGCTAAACAAACCTTCAGCTCCCTCCTCAGGCTCCCACTTTCGACACAGCAGTGAAACACTCCTTACATAGAGGCGTTCGAACACATCCTTTGGGGCATTTCAGTTCCAAACCCTAACAGTCCACCACTGATCCTAGTAGACGCATGGCCACCTGATCATGTAAAGTGGTTAATCCGACTTCAAGGGTCCCCACAGTTTCCGCATTAGCCACAAGTCTGACGATCTCTTCTGAGACTGGAGGCACTGTTAGCTATGAGCCCTTAAAAAACAAAACATTAACATTCTTCCAACACCTAGTGGCCCAGAGTAAACATTCCTGTTGGGGTAGGAGGTAAGGAAGGACTGGAGCAAAGTCATACCCCAAACCGGGAGGGCGGATATTAAACATTATCACTAGAGCCCAGAACTTAGATCACACCATTGGCACCATCTGGGTTCTTAAGGGCTTGGTCATCCTTACCCCTGTGGCTTTGCCCCTGCAACACTCACGACCTTTTACTCCGGCTCCCGTCAGTGCCTGTAGCTTTCCTTGACATACATGCAAGGCTTCTGGAACCACCACCATCCTAGGGTGTCCGTGGCAACTTGGACCTTAGTTCCACTACCTCAGGCATTGACCTGGGAGGGCTGCCCTACATGGATTCCATCTCTGCCACATAGAAGATGCCTGATAAATTTTTTCTCTTCCCCTGGAACCTTGTGCAAAGCTTCCATGACCACATCGCTACTGTGGTCTTCATGCATGACGGCCAAAGCAGCACCGCATGCAAGATGCCAAGTTCTGCCAACTCAAGATGTAACCAGGTAATCAGGACCATTGTTCGATGTTTAACTCTTTTAGCTTTTTGAGGGGACCAACCAGCCAGCTCCCATATAATTCACACACATAGGCTATTCTTAGTTATGAATGCCCAGTCTTAGCTTGGCTTGTTTCTGCCAGCTTTTCTTAGCTTAAATTATCCAATCTAGCTTTAGGCTTGGGGCTTTTATCTTTCTCTGTTCCTGTATACCTTCTCTTTCCTTCTTGCTCTGTGTCTGGCTCGGGGGCTGGCCCCTGAAGTCTTCCTCCTTCTCTTTTTTGTTCCCTGATCTCTCCTCATATTTATCCTCTCTGTCTGCCATTCCCCTCTCCTGTCTCACTATTACCCATTCTGCTCTTTATTAGACCGTAGGCATTTTAGACAGGCACAGTGACACAGCTTCACAGAGTTAAACAAATGAAGCTTGAACAAAAGCAACACACCCTAAAATAATACTCCCCAACAGACCATGGCTTTTAGTCCCTGTGCCTCGGAACCAGAGAAACATTTCCCTACATGGACATTTCAAGCCAGGCACCCCTTTGGCTGTATGTACTTTTCTCTTTTTAAAAAAGATCCTTTCTGTGCATTTCATACCCTGGAAACCAACCACGCTGAGGGAGCCTCTTCCCTGGGGTGCCTTTCCTATGTGTGAAGCTTCTCTGATGTTTTCAACAATTCCATCTTCCCTATTCGCTTTCACCTTGTCCGAGGCTTCAAATGTACTCGAGCCCCAAGCTGCACGTGGTTCCCACTTCCTAGCTCCCTTCCTGCTACGTGCCTGACTAGAAGAAACCAGTGATAATCCCTCTACCAAATGAATCACTCCATTCCTGTCAGATTCAGCCTCACCCAATTAAACTGTTCATGGGCAGCATGGAGTAAGAGTCTTAACCAGAATGTAGCATAAATGGCCTTTATCCTAGTCCCCAAGTCCTTGTTCCTTCCTGAAAGCTCGTAAGTACCGTCTCCATTGTCCGCATTTCTATTGGCATCCGGGCCTTCGATTTTCCACCACATTAGGCCCGCGTGCTCTGTTTCCACCTTCTGGGGCTCCTCCAGCCTCTGCCTCCAAATCCTTCCATGGCTGTCTTTGTAACAAACTAGTTCCAGACATACAAGGACCATAATGTCAGATTTAGTTACACGAACGACCCCTCTTCTCTTCACCGATTTTCTCATCTGTTACTTCTGTCATGGTTGTGATTTTTAAAAAAAAATGCCTAAAAGAGTAACGAGAGAGGAAGAAAACATTTGGGCTCATGGTTTGAGAGGGTGCAGTCTACCGCGTTGCGTAGGGCATTCTGGCTAGAGCATCTCCATCCATGTGGGAGCGTGGGTGGCTGGTTACATCCAGCTAGTGAGCATCAGAGCAGGACAGGAACAGAAGCATGTATAAACTCCGAGGCCTGTCCTTAGTAGCTTGCTTTGATTTGTGAGGCCTCGTGCCCCAAACCTTGTATCCCACAACCTCATCAAACAGTACTAGTTGCTGCAACCACGTGTTAAAATGCAATAGCCCGTGGGAGACCTTTCAGATTCAACCAATAGCGTCATGGGTTGTGCCAGCCTTTCGGGAGACATGGATCACATCCAGAAAGTCTATATGCTCTCTGTTACTTCTGCATCCTGAAAGACCCATGTGACAGCTCAGGAAAATTCTAACGTCGGAGATGATAAGGCATAGATCCATCCCCAAATTAGTCCCTTCTCCATAGAGAGAGATGAAGCAGGGGGATATCTCAAATACCAAACCAAATAATTCTCTGGGCTGGAAACCTCATATCCAACACAAGAACCCAAGTCAAGGCCTCAGATCATACATCTCTAGACAGTTTCCCTCACGAGGATTTAGAAACAAGATGTGGGTGGCTTAGGACCAGGGATCAGCCCATGGGGACTTCAAGGAGCCAGAACCCGGATATGGACCTTTATATTGTTGTAGGTAGAGGCCAAAGATGGGAATCTGGCCAGCAAGCCAACAAACATAATCAATGCTACTTCACCCTCCATCCCCACTACCTTGCTCAAGAAACCCAGGCCACTGTCACGCTACTCCCCAGCTGTCCCCCTAAGGACACCACTCTTTCTGAATCAAATTTTCCCACATCCTCTAGGTGCAGGCGCCAGCTAATCTCAGCCCTCCTGGAGCACAAGCTACAGGTTCATCCCTCCATGGACCGTCAGGACTCACTGTTTTACCTGGCCTGCTATCAGCGGCCTCCTCCAGGAAGCTGGCACTGTCTGCCTGGCATGTGGCCAGTGGTGTGGCCTGAGGGAACG
The DNA here is from genome assembly GCF_903992535.2 of Arvicola amphibius. Classification (NCBI taxonomy): domain Eukaryota; kingdom Metazoa; phylum Chordata; class Mammalia; order Rodentia; family Cricetidae; genus Arvicola; species Arvicola amphibius. The sequence goes on from NC_052054.1 coordinate 77,436,042, forward strand.
AGAAACTCCACTATATAGCTCAGTCCACAGTCTACTCCTGCAGCTCCAGGGACCTGCAGGTGAGAAGGAGCGGGTTTCTCCTAGGACAGCTGTTCTCCTCTGGCCCCTGTTTCCAGACCTCTTATCTTTTCGCTTGGGGTATCCTCAGGGCATCTGGATATCCAATTCCTCTCTCTGTTTCCCCAGACTCTGAACTCCCTAGCTCACTCCCTACATCTAGCTAGAAGTTGCCCACCCCGACCACACACACCTGCCCAACTTGATTCGCTCCTCAGCCTTTCAGCACCCAGGACTGTCCCCTTCTGCCACCTCCATGACAGTCTCCACCAGGATAGCCTTATATGAGCCTCCGTCTGTCCCTGCTGCAGGTATGGGATCCCTGTGGAGCTGGTGGGCCCTCTGGGCCGGAGCAGCCCTCCTGTGGGGTAAGTCAGAATGAGCCCTGTCCATGTCCTTGTCCGTATCTGGGAAGCTTGCCTGCCTGGGTCAGCATCTCTCACTTATACTCCTTCCATAAATCATTGCCAGTATCCCCCAGGCTAGCTGACATGGAAGTCACAGCCTGGGAATAAATAGGTAGGATTTCCTCCCCCATGTTTGGAGTGCTGACGTCTACCCGCTTCTATTTTTAGGAGACTTCATCTATACTTCCGCAACCTTCATTTTCCCTTCTTCCTCTTGTACACACCACCAAGACCTAGTAAGACAGAAACCCCACTGGCAACAGAGTCCAGTCAGACTGTAAGCCTCAGCTAGCCAACCAGTTTCATCTGGAAGGTAGAAGGGGAGGTATGAAAATTAGGACACCAAACCACAATCCCATCAGCGAAAGGAAACAGTGGCAACTTATTCTAGGTGGAGCACGGTGCTCCGGGGTCCACACTGGCCACCTGGACTATCTCACACATTTCTAGTCCCCATCTGGCCCTGCCGTATTCGAGTTCAAGAGCCCTGTGCAAAGTTCTCAGGCATCGGGGCAGCATAGATTGGGTGGGATTACAGATGAAAAAATGCTGCATGGGTAAGGAAGGAAATGGGAGCAGAGGGGGAGAATTATGTCAAGAGAGTCTCGGGCACAGGGCAATGAGCTGGGTTTGAAGTGGGGAGGAATAGGTAAATGGACCCACAACTGCATTTTCTTAAGGGTTGACCCAGGAGGCCACAGTGGACCCCAGGAACACTGGTGGGGAAGAATTCCTCACGGCCTTTCTGCAGAATTCCGAGCCCGGGTACAGCACGGCCTCTCTCTGCGTCTTCATCTCCAGTCTGACAGAGAGCACCACCCTGTCACCATCCTCAACCAGGCCGATGGCACCTCACAGAAGGTCACAGTGAGGTGCGGAGAGTCAGCTGTGGCCAGTATCAGTGTCAAGGCTAAGATGGTCAGCAACAATAGCTTCTAGCATTCTGTGCTGGTCCACTCTGACCACACCGTGGCAGAGTGGATATTAGGTGCCAAGCCCAGCCTGGAAGAACTGGCACTGTTGTGCCCTTGTGGAACCCTGGACACCGACGGCTTTGTGCTCACCGCCCCTACCTCTCTTGACCACTTTTTCCCTACCTCTCCTGCTTGTTCTTCTCTGATTCCCAGGATCAACTGGCTTGTCCACCTCTCACCATTAGCAGCCCTGGTGTCCTTCCTTAATTCTCCCCCCCTTTTTTGCCAGGAACATGATTCAAAATACCACCTAGAGTGACCGAAAGCATACGAAGCAGGGCACTGTGAAAATCCCCCACTGTTCCAGAATCCGCCTTTGTGGGCTGGTTTGTGGGGAGACTATAGAGAGAGTCCTAGGGAGACGAAGGGAGCCAGGGCGGAGGGCTCTTTGGGAAGGGGCTGGTCAATATTTTGCTACCTTAGCAACTGCTACAGTTGCACCTGCTGCTAACCGCAGTGCTGCACCTCATGTAGGAGCGCTGATGCCCAAAGCCAGGAGCTCCAAAGTAGTAATACTGAGGACCCCGGGGTGGGGTGTCTCTGCGTTCCAGCCCCATGGGTGCTTCGTGTGCTTTGGCAGAGTGAAGGGACAGGATCTGGCCCTGTGTGAGATGTCAGGCTCAGCACATTCCGAAGATGCCATCAGGTAGCTCAGGTGTTGTGAGGACACAGGGCCAGAGGCAGAGGGCCTGGGGTTAAACCCCAGCTGTGCCTGCGTGATCTTTGGCCATCACTCCACCTCTCTAGGATTCAGTTTCTGTGACTCTGAAGTAGGGATAATCACACACACACATACACACACACACACACACACACACACACACACACACACACACCACAACAGGGCTGTGTCGGGAGTGGAACAAATGAAAGCGTGTAAATTCCTTAGATCAGCTTGTGGTGGAAAATCGGGGTGGTGCAGGGTGAGCTGTTGCCGGGAGGGTCAGAGGGGAGAGCTCTTGAGGGCTGGAAGCTGACCATGAAGGGCTGTTTCTTCCCAGATGGTCTTCTTCAGACTGGGAACCTAGACCCGGGGGTTCCTTCTCCTGGAAAAATACCACTCCAGTTCAAGGGATACTTTATAATTGACCAGTGGAATGGGGATGAGTAGCTAATTAATTATAACAACTAATACTCAATCCTTGGGTTCAGTTCCAAAACTTGTTTCCATTTTAGCTTATTACCACACCCCTCTCCGACCTCTATGAAGAAGCTTCCTCCTTGGCAAATAGGCACACTTAGGACAGAGCAACTTACCCAGAGTTCCACGCTGCATGCCTTGGCTAGGACTCAGACCAAGGCTTCCTACACCATAATTTTTCCATTTTGCTTGTGTCTCTGCCTTCCTTCAAAAAGTGTGTGTGTGTGTGTGTGTGTGTGTGTTCTGTCTTTTTTTTTTTTTTTTTTATTTTTTTTATTTTTTTTGTGTGTGTGTTCTGAATGTGTGTATCTGTATGTATGCACACTTGGGCATGCATGTATGTATCTGTCTGTCAGCAGGTATCACACCCAGGCATGCATGTGTGTATGCAGATATGCATACCCCAGCACACATGTGTTGAGGCCAGAGGTCAATGTCAGGTATCCTCTTCTCATCCCTACCATCTTGTCTGTTTGCTTTTGGGATTCTGAACAGGGAGCTCTCAGTCAGCTGAACTGGCCGACCAGCCGCCCCGGGATCTGACTGTCCTGCTCCCTCCCACTCACTGAGCTAACCCACTGCTATCACCCCACCTCTTCATGGGCCTGGAACCAGAACTCAGGCCCCCTGCTTACACAGAAAGACTTTCCCACACTGCCCTGCCCTGTCTTCCAGTTCCTATCCTCTGGCCATTCCAGCCGGATGGGAAGACCAGGACGAGGGAAATGGAACTGTGAGCGGTTGATGTTCCAATGGCTGCTCCTGCTCCCTCTCCACCGCCTGCCATTCCTCTGGGCCATGCTGTGCTAAACAGTGAAATCAGAAGCCCTGGGGTGTCAGGAAACCCGGAGACTCCCTCTCCACGAGACCTCAAACCTCCGTTTCCATGCCTGTAAAATGGGCGGTCATGAGCCAACTGCCCATAGTCCACACTGAGGGAGGGCTCCAGGGTTCTGACCTCATGAACTTCTCCAACTCTGTTTCTAACTCTGTTTCTAACGCTTCCCTCCCCAGCTCGGCTCTCCGCAGCAGAGACTTCCTGCCAAGGCATGCGGTGTACATCTGGGCAGCGCTGCCAGATGGTGAGTGGAAAGGCCAGGTGTGTGGCAGAGTCCACAGCTGTGTGCCGTGCCCAGGGTGACCCCCATTACACCACCTTCGACGGCCGCCGCTATGACATGATGGGCACCTGCTCCTACACCATGGCTGAGCTGCATAGCACCAAGAATTCCCTGCTGGCCTTTAAAGTAGAAGCCAAGAATGATCACCGGAGCACCAACAAAGTCTCCTACGTGCGTTTCGTCACCGTGCATGCCTACAACCATACTGTGTCCCTGTCCTATGGAGAAATAGGCATTGCCCGGGTGAGTTCTCCATGGCTTTGGGTTTAAACTACAGGTCTTTCAAAAAAAAAAAAAAAGGAGCGAAACCCTTGGCTCTAACTATCATCCAAATACACCAAGAGAAGAGATGGGTGGTGGGGTGGTTTACTCCAAGTGGCCTCTTGGGGTAGAACAATTAGACTTAACCTTGACGTCTCTCTTGAGAGGAATGGCAAGAACTTTGCAAGCTTATGGAGTCGGGAAACAGAAGAGCTTCTCTGCTGAGCGTGCTCAGCCGAGAGAGAGCAGGCACTGGTGCTTAGGCGTGGTTTGAATGTTCATCTTTTCAACTCTGGTTCTAGACCAGTTCTGGAGACGCTGATATTGCCGTCAGCTCTTGAGGGGAGCAATCTGGTTCCCATGAAGTGATTACTTCCACCCAAAGGTGTGGCCTGGCCACTGTGAACAGTCTTTCTCATCTGGGGGTGATCGCAATGCGGGGACTTATCTTGTGAGGTCACCTCACTGCTGTAGATATGAGTTGTTTTGGTCCCCTGTCATACGTCATCTGTAGAGGCAGAGAGGGTGTCTGAGGAGAAGGGTGAAAATTAAGAGGCAAAATGGGGCCAAAGAAGAAAGAAGGCTAGAGAGATGGCTCAGCATTTAAGAGCACTTGCTGAACTTAAAAATGGCTGGGGTTCGGGTTCCAACACCATGCCTATAAGCCCATTTCTGGGGCATCTGATGCCACCTTCTGACCTCTGCGGATCTCTGTGTATGTTTGTGGTTTACATCCATTCAGAAAACACTCATACACATAAAAAGAAATAAATAAATCTTTTTTTAAAAAGCCTCCTTTAGACTCAGCACAGTGAAGCATTGTGCTGGTAAGACCCTGAGAGGGCTGTAAGGACCCAGTTGTGGATGGATGCCTGAGGCAATTCCATTAGCACCTTGTGTCTTGAACAAAGCTCCCTCCTCTGTCACAGGGAGTATCGTAAGGTGGCCAGCAAGGTGACCAAACCTCACTTCAAAACTGCTTTTGTGTGGCTTGGGTTCCCTCGAGCACTTTCTGTTACACAAAATGTTGCTTTAAGTGGGGAGTCAGTGCTCCTTCTTCAGATGAACCCCAACAGGCTCCATCTGGAGTCGCATCAATCCCTTTCTGCAGGGCCAGCAATATGGTGGCTTTCAGCACGTGTTTGCGGGGCGGGGGCAGGGTCTTCATGCACATCTACATCTTGGGGAAGAACACTTCAGGCCACTAGAGGTGCAAAGCAAGCATCCCTAGGGTCAGCATCCCTAGGGAATGACAAAGGAAGGGCAGGAAAGGAAGGCGCCCTGTGTGCCTAGAGCTGGGGACTCGAGTGGAGGAGGTGAGGGCTGAAGGGGACACTACACAGGGGTCTGACCTCCGCCCCCTCTCTGCAGATCGACTACCAGTACTCAAGCCTCCCGGCCTCCCTGGGAGAAGGTCGCCTGCGTGTGTACCAGAGTGGAACGCGAGGCGTGATCGAGCTGGACTTTGGGCTGGTGGTCACCTTTGACTGGGATTGCCAGCTGACAGTGAGCCTGCCCACGCGCTTCCAAGACCAGGTGTGGGGGCTGTGTGGCAACTATAACGGAGACCCTGCTGACGACTTCCGCATGCCCGATGGGAAGCAAGCTCCTGATGTCCTGAACTTCACCAAGAGCTGGAAGCTGGATAATGGGGACCCCTTATGTGATGACGGCTGTTACGGCAATTGTCCCTCCTGCACCACAAGCCAGTCCAAGTTCTTTAAGGGAGACCTTTTATGTGGCATGCTAACTCTGCCCATGGGCCCGTTTTCGGACTGTCACGGCTTCCTGGACCCCCAGCCTTTCCTGGAAGAGTGTGTGTACGACATGTGTGTGACTGGAGGGGAGCGCCTCACCCTGTGCCATGGCCTCAGCGCCTACGCTAGAGCCTGTGTGGACCTGGGCATCTCGGTGCGGGAATGGCGGTCACGAACCAACTGCCGTGAGTTACAGCCAGGGTAGGGAGGTCTTGGTGAGGGCCCAGGGAACCGCTGAATCTGCGCAGTAACTGAGCTCTGACTGTGCTTCCGCCTAGTGACAGGCAATAACGAGAACACTGATGGCCGAGACACCCCCGCTCTGCTACAGTGGGCCCAAGGCTCACACTACTGAACAGGCTCATGCAATGGTTGGCCTGAGAGGGCGCTGAGGCAAAGCTGGAGAGTAGATGGAAAGGGGTGTAGGATGAGACAGCGGGCATTCTAGAGGGATCCGTGATGCCAGTGAAGGTCTGTGCAGTTATGGGGGGGAGGTTCCTAGAAAAAGAAGGACCAATTTGAAATCGATGGGAGGGACCAGAATAGGCAGGAAGGGGGAGAAAAAGGATGTGGACTTCTGACCCAGGGAACCAGAGAGGTTTGGCAGGAAAGGCAGTCTGCCAAGTTATAAGATAAAAACCATTGGTCATTCTCTGCTTGTTACACTCCCGTGATGTCCCTGCCTCTGGACTAGGACCCAGATGACTTCTACCCAGGTACCCATCCACTAATGCAGTCATTTAGTCAGCAAACATGCCGGGTCTTCACAACAGCCTCTCCCGCGCTGGCACTGTGGAGGCCATGCTGGTGTGTCTGTGGCCTGTAGGCAGCTCGGGGAAATGCTGCAGGATCATAAAGGATGGTGAGGGAAGAAGGGGCCTCAGGTCCAAGGCTTAAGACTAGGACTTCAGAAGGGTGGTTAGTCCAGGGGAGACAAAGACACTGTTTGGACTTGCCTGCATCACTGCGATACCCCATTGTCCAGGAGGCCTCCCTCTCTGAGTCTGTCCAAACTTAAGGCAAAGGTAAAACCAATGAGTCCATTGCCCCTCCTCACCTGTCCATCTCGCAGGCTCTGTGGTTGGCCGCTAAAGACTCAGCGTGACTGAGTCAGGCTATGTCCCCACTCCAGCAGACTCTATGTCCTGGGAGGGGAGGGACAGACAGATCAACTATGAAATACCTTCCTATGACAGTATCGGGAAGCTCGGGGATGACTTGGAAATCAATGGCCCTGGATCCCAGAGCGCACAGGCAATGGAGTCCAGCCATCACAATGATGGCGTGGAGCATCCCTCGCTCAGTCTGTCTAACCAGTGAAATCAGGGTCTTCCCATCCCATTTAGTTCTGGCAAGACTGCAGCACTCACAGCCCAGAGCCATTTGCTCCTAGACACATGGGCAAGGAGAGAGGTGGCGCTGGAATCCAGGCTGTCTGGGCTCCTGCAGCCTTTGTTTGTATCTGCAGCATCTGTCTGAGGGAAGGGTAACAATGGCAGAGGGATGGTTAGTGCAAAGGCCTGAGATGGGACTCTCGGGACCTGGCACTAGTCCACTGAGGTTGGGGCAGAGTGAGTCAATAGGGGAATGGGGGGGCAGGGAGATGATGAGGGAAACCCCTGGCCCTAGGGAGGACTCTGCTCCCCACCCCCAGATGGAGCCATGGGAGGGTGAGGGTGAGGTACATGGTCTGATCCTGCATTCCCAGTCCCTCTGGCTGCTGTAAGGAACAGATTTGGTACAAGGGACCAGGGCACCAGGCAGGAGGCTGCTGGGGTTCATGGGCCGTGGAAACATTCTGGGTGGGCTCAGATAGTGAAAGTAATGGGATTTGCCCACTGATTGATTGTTCAGCGATGGAGTGGGGGAGACCATTGGGCCCTGAGCATCAAAAAGGATTGAGTGCCATTAACTGAGGGGTGTGGAGCTCTGAGAAGGCAGCATTGTCTGGGGGAGCCCCCACCTTAGCGTGACCCAACCCTTTCTCCCCAACCTTCCAGCCTTGATCTGCCCAGCCAACAGCCACTATGAACTCTGCAGCCCTGCCTGCCCAGCCTCCTGCAACTCAGAAGCCTTACCAACCAACTGCTCTGGGCGCCCATGTGTGGAGGGCTGCGTGTGTCTTCCAGGCTTTGTGGCCAATCGTGGCCACTGTGTGCCCGTGTCATCCTGTGGCTGTACCTACCAGGGCCGCCTGCTGGCCCCAGGTCAGGAAGTGTTTGCTGATGACCTATGTCGGCAACGCTGCACCTGTGATGCAGCCACCCTGAAGGTGATCTGCAGGGACACATCAGGATGTGTGGCTGGGGAGCGCTGTGGGGTACAGGATGGCTTCTTGGGTTGCTACCCGGAATACTTCCGCAGCTGCCAGGCGTCCGGAGACCCGCACTACAGGAGCTTGGATATGCGGAGCTACAATTTCATGGGCACCTGCTCCTATATGCTCACCACCACGTGTGGCCAGCACCCCTCCCTCCCCGATTTCAAAGTGATTATGGAAAACGAACGTCGGGGAAGTCAGAGTGTGAGCTTTGTACACTCTGTGCAGCTGGAGGCCTATGGAGTGACGTTGGAGGTGCCCCGGGACTACCCAGGCAAAGTGCTGGTGCGTGCAGTGGCCATGGGACTGGGAAGGGCAAAAATCTGCTGAAAGATTAGTGGTTGGGGTGAAGACGGATGGAGTGGGATTCATTCAACTACCTTTTTTTTTTTTTTAAAGATTTACTTATTATGTATACAGTATTTTGCCTGCAGGCAGGACAGAAGAGGGCACCAGATCTCATTACAGATGGTTGTGAGCCACCATGTAGTTGCTAGGATTTGAACTCAGGACCTCTGGAAGAACAGACAGTGATCTTAACCGCTGAGCCATCTCTCCAGCACCATCATTCAACTATCTTATGGCTAAGGTCCAGACCCCAGACTTTGGCCCCTGCTATCCCTCCTGGGGATAGCAGTTCTGTGATGGTCCCCCAGGCTGTCTTTCTTTGCCACCAGGAGCCACCATTTCCTGGGTGGTTGTGGAGATTTGATGAATCCGCGTCTGCAGTGTCTTTAAAAGAGGTCTTGATGCTCATCAGGTATTGGTGGTCCCTAGGTTTGTTCTTTAGAAACTTTGGAATGATAGAGTGATGCATTTTCTTAGGAATGGCCCACCGAGCAAGGTATGGGACGTGAAATGTCAGGAGCAAAGTGAGCGTTAGGTTAGGGAGTAAATGGAGGTCCTCATTCAGCCTCTCAGACTGAGCGAATGTCTGTCCACCCAGACATAGCACCAAGGCTACACATAGTGAGATCTTGTCTCAGAAAATTCAGCAAACAAAAGAAAAGCCGGTCTGCCTGGCTGCAGCCTTGTCTCTGCACCCTCTTTCTCCCCCGTTGGGGCCTACCCCATCACTCCTTTCCAGGCTGTTGGTTGTACTATTCATAACTTTGTAGGACTGAAAACACAGAGCCCTGGACCAGCTGGCTCAGCAAGGGATAAAGAAAAACCCTTCACACACAAATCCATACCTAGAGGCCAAGTGTCCTGCTTCAAGCCTTCCCAAATAGGGTTTGCTAATCCACCGTAAGTCCCACCCTGTGAGCAAAGATAGCATCTCTGTCATTCTTGAGTCTTGCTACAGGTAAAGTCAAGTCTACAGACAGCTCTTACCCATGAGGGAAAAAAAAAGATAAAAGCCAGGTTTGGTGACGCATACCAAACCACCCAGCACTCTTGAATTTCAATCTAGTGGTTTACATATCGAGTTCCAGGCCAATTAGTTCCAGTGATACCCTGTCTCAATAGATAGATAGATAGATAGATAGATAGATAGATAGATAGATAGATAGATAGATAGACAAACAGACAGACAGACAGACAGTACCTGGTGTAGTGGCATTTACCTTTAATCCCAGCATTTGGGAGGCAGAGACAGGAACATCTCTGTGAGTTTGAGGCCAGCTTGGTCTACATAGAGACAGACTATGGGCTGTAAGACAGCCAAAACTACAGAAAGACCTTGTCTAAAATTTGTGTGTGTGTGTGTGTGTGTGTTTGTGTGTGTGTAAATGAGTTGTTGGATATTCAAACAATAGCTCATAATTATCAGAAGGAAGTTTGGGTAATAACCAGTGCCCTGGGGAGAGGGACAGTGGACAAATCAAAAGTGGGAAGCATAACTTTCCATATGCCAGGCTCTATATCACCCAGTATTTGGTATGGAATGGCTCTAGATAAAGAGAGGACACAACTATTAACAGGTGTTAATGACATTGTACCTAAGACTTGACTATTCATTAACAGTGTGTATTAAAACAACTAAATGTCAAGGTCTTGAGAGCAGACTAAATGGAGAGGTTTAGAATGCTATCAGCACTGTGGAGATGGGCGAAACAGGTACCCTGACCTGACGGTCCTCTGTATCTCTGCCCAGATGGACGGCATCATTCACTACCTGCCCTTCCAAGCCGCAGGTGGAAAAATCGTGGCGTTCCGCAAAGGCAAATATGCTGTCCTGCGCACAAACTTCGGCCTGACCGTTAGTTTCAACTGGGACACTCATGTGACTGCCAAGGTGCCCAGCAACTATGCTAAAGCTGTGTGTGGCCTCTGTGGGAACTTCAACGGGGACCCTCGTGATGACCTGGGTCTGCAGAGTAAAGGGGAGGCCCTTGACCCTCGAGACTTCGGGAAGAAGTGGCTGGTGACAATGAAGTCTGGCTGCAGAACAGACGAACAGCTTCTGTGTCCTAATATGAGCAGCGAGATAGTGATGAAGAACAGAAAGAAGTGCAAGATCCTTCGTGACAAGGACGGTCAGTTCAGGGAATGTTGGAAAGTGCCCGCCTTCAACAGCGCCCTCATAGAATGCATCTATGATAGCTGCCGCATGCTGGGCCAGACTAAGCCACTGTGTGATGCACTTACCACATACACCGCCATCTGCCAGGCTGAAGGGGTCACTGTGTATCCCTGGCGGAGTGAGAAACTTTGCCGTGAGTACCAGAAGTGGCAACCAGGGGGGCTGGATCTGATGTTTGTTCATTAATATACAAGTAACGTTGTTTGAACCTCTTACAACATCTCATGAGGAAGGGGCTGTGCTTATGCCATGGAACTGAGGGGTAGCAACATGACACTAACAAGTCATAGACAACAGCACTTACAACCAGCTACACCTGGCCCTCCCAAGTTTGACTGCCAGGGACAGCTGTCAGCCAAAGACAATAGGAACGTCTGAAGTGAGGCTGCTGTGACCCAGAGACAGAATCTTCCCTCTTCCTTCATTTTACTTTACTTGCATTTAAACGACCAATGTTTCTAGAGCCCACAGTATCGTAGCACGGGATGCTACAATCGCACGGGGTGGGGGGCGGGTGTTCTTTTGGCTTGGTTTCAGTGGGTTTGGGGTTTGGACGTCTTTTTCAGTTTCGATTTTATTGTGGCACTGAGGTGTGACCACAGAGCCTCCTGGCACAAGTTTGGCAAGATCTGCCAGCGAGCTCAGCCCAGGCTGTTTGGCTGGGAGCTTCCTTTTGCTTTCGTAGAGCTGCTTGACAGATATGTTTGAGTAACTAGGGTTTAGGGAGGGAAATAAGAAATGGTTTGATTTGGTTGGTTGAGTTTTTTTAAAGTTTATTTAAGCTTTTTAAAGGTTTATTTATTTTTATTTTATGTGTGTGCGTGTTTTGCTCACATATATGTCTATGCACTGATGGGTATACAGTGCCCAAGGAGGTCAGAAGAGGGCATCCGATCCCCTGGGACTGAACTTAGAGAGCCTTGTGAACCACTATATGCATGTTGTGAGCCAAACCCAAGTTCCCTGCAAGAGCAGCAAGTGCTCTTAACAGCTGAGTCATCATCTCTCCAGACTCTGTTTGTTTGTTTGTTGTAACATGAAATGCTTTCACCATAGTATATGTAGTTATCTTTAATTACTAAGTGGCACTTAATATTTGAAATTACTAACTTAATCTTTTCTAACGAAGAAGCTAATGCTAAACCTACTCACATATTGCATAGATTGTATATACAGGCATGCATAAGCTTATTTAAACTACGTAGCATGTATTAGCATTTATGCCCAATGTTAGCAGTATCATTTAAGATACTACAGATTGACCACAACCCACAATTACATCAGAACTGAATCTTATTTCTGAGGCTCAGAAACTGTGATGAAAAGTGGGTGTTCCCTTGACCTACTGAACATGGTGTTTTCTAGAAATAGGGCTGTGTGTGTGTGTGTGTGTGTGTGTGTACTTGCGTATATTGGGGAATGAGCTGTACCCACCCAAGAGTAAACATTTTGATCTTGATGGCCCCTCTCTATGCAGCAATGAACTGCCCTCCTCACAGCCACTATGAGCTGTGTCAACGAGGCTGTCCATTGACCTGTGGAGACCTGCCAGTGCCTGGAGGCTGCGGCACAGACTGCCACGAGGCCTGTGTCTGTGATGAAGGCTTTGTCCTTAGTGGTGAGACTTGTGTACCGCTGTCCTCCTGCGGTTGCCTATACCAGGGCGTTTACCACCATGTGGGAGATGACTTCTATCCTGGACCTGAATGCAATTCCATTTGCCACTGTCATAAGGGGGGCCTGGTGTCCTGTCAAGCCTCGTATTGCAGCCCACAGGAGATCTGTAAGGTGTCTTATGGCATCCTCAGGTGTGTGGCTGTGGACTCGGCCACCTGCCGGGTGTCAGGAACTATCCATTACACTACCTTTGATGGCCGCCACTTTGACTTTATGGGTACCTCTGTGTATGTGCTGGCTCAAACCTGCTGGACCCGGCCCGGCCTGCAACCGTTCACAGTACTGCAGGAGAATGTGGTCTGGGGCAACGAGCAAGTCGCTGTGACAAAGATGATCACCGTCCAGGTGGCCAACTACACCCTGCAGCTGGAACAGAATCAATGGAAGGTCAAGGTGAGAGAGGAGGTGGGGCCCTAGAGGAGATATGGGTCTTGAGGGCTGATGTGTGAGGTACGGCATGGATGGTGCCCAGTCCCGGAGGGGGTATTAAGAGGCCCAAGAGAGTATTGGAGAAAGTATGACCTCAACAAGAGGAAATACTGATAGAAAGCCTAGAGTAAGGAGGCCTCAGGGACCTGGAGCCTTTCACCATGTGGCTTTGTCTCTCCTTCTGCTCAATCCTCTCCTCATCCTACAGTGTGCTCACACCATCCCTGGTTCTGCCTGTTGTATGACACCATGTCTGGGGAGACACAGATACACACACTACTCACTGCATCACAGACACAGGCCTTGTGGCATTCTGAGCTGCAGCCTCCAGGCACCAGCAGGTCTCCACAGGTCAATGGACAGCCTCGTTACACAGCTCATAGTGATGGTGAAGAGGGCAGTGCATTGCTGCAGAGAGAGGGGCATCAAGATCAAAATGTTTACTCTTGGGTGGACACAGTTGATTCCCCCAATACACACACACACACACACACACACACACACACACACACACACTGCTCACTTCTAGATGGAACCAAGAACACACCAAAGTAAAAATACCACCCAAGTTTATTGTGGTAAACCAAGAGTTTATTGGATTATATAAAGGAATATAAACCCAAGGAGCATAAACAACCAAAAGGAAGCTGGGAAAACAAAAGTCCACTCAAGCACAGGTGATGAGTGAGGAAAGCTGAAACCCTGGAGCTTTCTGTACCAACTTTAGTTAGTTCTGCAAGTGGGAGAGACCTTGTGAATCTGCTAAGTTTTAGGAACTTCCTGTGACTTGTGAGTTGCTAGCCCTTATTATGTTCTTAGTCTTCATTAGAACTTCTGAGTTCTCCTGAGCCTCCCTCAAGGATGAAATGTATTCACAGGAAATTTCTATCCAACACTGCCCTAGCCACCTCCTTGGTTTCCTACCTATTAGGAGCACTCAATACAGTCACAGCATAGAAAAATTAAGAGATAAGAGTTTCAAGGACAGAGGACAATCTGGGACCCCATCGTCCGTTAACAACCATAGCAACAACAGTAAAATAGCTACCTATTTTGTATGCTGCCCCCAGGGCCCATTGGCTACTAAACACCTGGTACCCTCACCATCAATTTAACCTAAGATTGTAGCTGTAGAAGGCACTATGATTGGGTACATTTGTTTGGAAGACAAGGTCCCATGACTGTTAAAATCCTGTAGCAAGAACAGGATATGTGTTGATAAGAAACAGCACACTGGATCCTGTCCCATACCCATTGCTTTTCTGAATTGGAAGCATTGGGTCTTACATGGAGACTGACACTTGAGATACACGGGAGTATCCCCGCTGACATGCAGCGCACAGCCATTGTTCTGGTAACCGTAGGTACAAGAGCTGACACATGCCCTGGGCATGGGCTACAGAGGGGAGCGTCTTCCCTAATGAGCCCCAAACTCTCAGATTAGCACCTGACAAGTAAGCAGCTCCAGACACATGGCGACAGTCTCTGTCCATTATTCACGTCTCACCAAACCCTAGCATCCCTGTGACTGTCCCTCACTGCAGAAGGAGAAACCGAGCCCAGACGCTAAATGACTTGTCCTTATTCATGGACAGCCTGCTAGGGAGGAATGGCTGTTGATGTCTTTAGGACACTCTAGACATGTCTGAGCATGTCTTTCCCCTGCCTCCTTCCCATCTCCTCACCCAGTCTGCAGGGTGTGTGTGTGAGGAAGAGCACATGTGTGGTGACCGGGTGTGCACCTCCAGGCCTGGCTGGAGCCAGAGCCCTCAGGCGATCTTCAGGTGAGGGATGGAGCCTGACTTTGCATCCAGTCACAGGGACAGCAGCAACTCTGAGTGCCCTTGACTGTCCACTTGCAAACACAGCCCCAGCCACGGGAGGGGCTCACTGGGGTGCGGTCCACAGCCCAAGCCTTTGTACACATTTTGTATCAGATTCCCTAGATGACACTCTGCAGACAAAGCGCCCGATCCCCCTAGACAGACAGGAAGCAGAAACACGGGTGAATCCCTGCCCAAGGGCTCAGAGGGGTAAAGGGTGGGCTGAGCTTCAGACCAGCGTATGCCTCCAGGCACGCTGTATTATCAGTACACCTGTATTATCAGTCACCATGTCACCTAGTAAGGAAGGATCCCCTCACCCAGGCTGGTGAGGTCACTACCCCTCTGAGACGTGTAACAGTTCCCTGGTGGCTGCTGTGACAAAATGCCACAAGCTTGCGGACTTAAAGCAACATGTTGGGCTTGTGAGCCGACTCAGCGGGTGAAGGCACTGACCAGCAAGCTTAACAACCTAAGTTCAATCTCTGAGGCCCATGTGGTGGAAGGAAAGAACTGGCTCTCAAAATCTGTCCTCTGATGTCCATGTCTGTGCTCCCTCTCACAAATAAATACCTAAAGAAAATGTTACTTGTAGTGAGGAGCTGACGGGCTGCGTTCCCGCTGCCCGGCTCCCTCATGGTCAGCTTTACACCCGAAATAATTACACGGAAACTGTATTCTTTTAAACACTGCCTGGCCCATTATTTTCAGCCTCTTACTCACATCTTGACTAACCCATATCTAATAATCTGTGTAACACCACGAGCAGTGTCTTACCGGGAAAGATTCAGCATGTCTAACCCGGCGGCTGGCTTCATCACATCTCTCTCCCAAAGGAGAGGCATGGCGGTCTCTCTAATTTAGGAGAGGCGTGGCATCTGACTGAGCCATCTACCTCACTTCCTTCTTCCTGTTCTGTCTACTCCACCCACCTAAGGGCTGGCCAAGGCAGTTTCTTTATTAACGAATGAAATCAACACAAACAGAAGACTCTCTCACATCAGTAACTTATCAACTTTTTAAATATCACATATGTTTATTTAAGTCAAGATGGCAACAGGGCCACGCCCCCTCCAGAGGCTGCAGAGGTGGAGCTTTCTTGCCTCCTCAGCTTTTGGTGGCTCTAGAATGTCCCTAGGCTCCATCCCGACTGCTGGGTCTTCCCATGCCGCCCCCACTGTGGGCTCTGTCCTACTCCACTACCTCCCAGGACACTTGTCATTGGATTTAGAGGCCACCCTGATCCATGGTGTCCTCATGTCAAGACTGTAACATTTACTGACACCAACAAAGACCCTTTCCCAAATGTGGTCATATTTAAAGATCCTGGCTAGGATAAGACATTCTTATTATACATATTTCACAAATATGGAAGCTAAGGCCCAGAAACATGGGGTCACTCCAGATTTCAGTGTCAGACAGGGACATCTAGGGACGGACTAGGAATATTTAGTGACTGACTGCCTCGAAGCGTGCTCTCTGAATCTTGGCATTCCCCACTTTCCAGGTGAATGGCGTGACCACAAAGATGCCTGTGATTCTGGATGAAGGCAGTGTTCAGGCCTTCCAGCATGGCTTAGATGTGGTCATCAAGACCAGATTTGGCCTGCATGTGTCCTATGATCTCAACAGCAACGTGCGTGTCACCATTCCCCATAACTACTATAAACACATGTGTGGCATGTGTGGGGACTACAATGAAGACCCCAAGAATGACTTCCAGAAGTCCGATGGCTCACAGGCTGTCAGTCCCAGTGATCTGGGTAGCTCCTGGGAGAAGCCTGTGCCAGGCTTTTCCTACAGGCCCCAGCCTGCCTGCAAACCGGGACAGGACTGCAAACCAAAGTGTTCCCCAGACATGGAGAAAAAGTATCATGATAACCAGTTCTGCGGGCTGCTCACCAACCTTACGGGACCGCTGGCTGACTGCCACAAGCTGATTGACCCCCAGGATCCCTTGAAAGACTGTGTCTTTGATCTCTGCCTAGGTGGTGGTAACCTGAGCATTCTCTGCAGCAGCATCCATGCCTACGTGAGCGCCTGCCAGGCAGCTGGAGGGCACGTCAGGCCGTGGAGGACCGAAACCTTCTGTCGTGAGTGACAGGACACTGAGGGCTGGGAAAGGGGAAACTTGGGGAGGAGGAGGGGAAGAACCCCAGCCCCCACCCTGGCGCCCTCATCAGCGCCCCCTTCTCACAGCAACGGAGTGCCCCGCTCACAGCCACTATGAGATCTGCGCAGACACCTGCTCCCTGGGATGCTCAACCATCACCACTCCAATAGAGTGCCTGGACACGTGTTCCGAGGGCTGCGAATGTGACACCGACTACCTGCAGAGCACCACAGGCTGTGTGTCCATGGAGAAATGTGGCTGCCACCACGGTGGTGTCTACTATGAGGTAGGAACCCGGCCATCCAAACAGAACCTGGAACTTCCTCCTGAACCAACCCCTGCTTCTCACCAGCGCTATAGCCTTCCCACCACCCAGCTTCCTGACTATCCCTCTGCCCACATCTGTCCCCTCCTCTCACCCTGACTGGGTACACCTTGTCCTCGTCCAGTCCTTAATTTTCCTCCTTCTGGTCTACCCTCCTCATGGCAGTGGTAAAGACTTTTCCAAACGTCACTATGAATCGTGATGCCTTTAAACTCTCTCCTGGCTCCTAAAGTCGAAACTTAACCTTTTTGTACCATGCCTGGGCCAAGATGGCTTTCCCATTGTCAGTCAGCTTGGTGGAGTCCTGCTCTACTGAGATAAAGATCATGTGGAAGAAAGGAAAAGCTTCTCAAGTGGTCCTGGGCACTTTGTTCTGCAGCTGCTTGAGAGCAGCAAGCAGACAAGAGCAGGTGGCAGCCTCTAGTGTCACAGCTCTGGATCAGGCTTGGGTAACAAGACCTTTAGCTTTGAAGTATCACGGTTCTTGTAAAGGCCTAAGAGGTAAAAGGTTCCTTAGCCCTTGGCAGCAGTCAGTGTTCCACCCTTAGCCTGGGGTATGGGAGTTCCTTGGATGCAAAGCTCTCTGGAACTCTTCCTTCATCCTTCCTAATTCTGCCACGCCCTCTATCTCCACTGCAGCTGTCAATCAGCCGCTCTGCTGCTTTTGCAGTCCTGCCCACCGCTAATTCAGCTGATCTCTCCTTCAGCTGTCAAGCTTGCAACATTTGCACCTTGGCTTGCTGGGCTGCCATTGCCACTCCTTTGTCTCTGCTGCCACCGCATTCTGTCATCTGTCTTGCTGCTTTCTTCGTGTTGCCAGCTCAGCCCTCATTACTGAAAAGCAGGCCAAAAAGATCACTCAGTGGAGGCCTTTTACTTGGCCTACTCTCCTGACACCACGGAACTGGTGATTTCCATGCACAGGGGACTGGGCTGTCTCGCGGCTGATTGGCTAGAGGAGCTGAACAGCATGTTTACACTGCCTCACAGGGGTGTTTGCACCAATCACAACTTCGCCTCTTCAGGACCAGTCAAGGACAGTCACTACCAGGCCAGCAGGGGAAGCACTTTGCCTCCAGTCTAGAAATGAGTATAGAGTCACTGAGAGTTCACAAAGATCTGTGATGGGGAAAGGGCTGGTAAAAACCAAGTCTTGGCTAAAGCTGCACATTCAGGGGCCAGAACAACCAGCTCTAACCTTCTCCGCAGATGCATGGAGTGCTCAAAACCACAGCTGCTGACAAGAGCTTAATCTGGCTAGCTTGTTCGAGTGACAGTCCTTCTGCTCAAAGAAGCTACAACAGCAAGAGAGAGTCCTATAGCTGACAAGCAGGGAACCAGATTACCTGATTCTCCAATATCTTAGATTATAATAGTTTTTGAGATTTATTTTTATTCTTTATATGAGCATTCTGTTTGCTTGTATGTCTGCACACCATGTGTGCTCCTGGCGGGTGCCAGCAAAGAAGCCAGAATAGGGTATCAGATCAGAGCCACCGTGTGGGTGCTGGGAATCAAACCCTAGTCCTTCAGAAAAGCAGCCAGTGCTCTTAATTACTGAGCCATTACTCCAGTCCCAGTTTATAACAGCTGCCAGTGCCCCAAGGAGAGATGTGTCCTCTTCTCTGTCCCATGACCAGAGAGGAGATTTTATGTTATAGCAGCTGCTTGTTCCCTGTGCTTCCTCCTTCTACTCCCCCACATAGAGCGCTGCCTTAATTTGTGGGTGTGGATGTTTGTGGGTGTGTGTGTTTGTGTGTGTCTGCCTGTGGGGGGTGTTTTGTGTGTGTTTGTATGTGTTTTGTGTCTGCCTGTGGGGTGTGTGTGTGTGTGTCTGTATGTGTTTGTGTGTGTTTGTCTGTGTGTGTGTGATGTTCGTGTGTGTTTGTGTGTGTTGTCTGTGTGTGGGGGTTGTTTGTGTGTGTCTGCCTGTGGGGGATGTTTGTATGTGTGTCCTTGTGCATGTGTGTTTGTCTGTGTGTTTGCGTGTGTCTCTGTGTGTGCTGAAACTCTGCCTTGTTTATAGAACTGTGAAGATTCTGAGAGCAGTGCCCACATTGTACTTCTCTTCCCATGAAAGCAAATGCGTGGGTGGCACTGCCCACAGGCCTGTCTGATGTACATATACACATCACACAGATAGAGACTTTTCATTATGAAATCAAACGTAATGTTACGAGAAGAGTGAAATATTTCACCGTGCTCACCGAGCACATAGAGAGTGACATCTATCACCGTACACCTGCGCATCACTTAGCTTTAACAAGAATTGTCTTTTCCCCCATTCTTGCTTCACCGTTACCCCGTTATGAAGCAGCCTGGGTTACTGAACAGGCGTCTCTCTGCTTTCACCTGTACTTTAAGCATTATGTGAACTCCGTCGTATTGTCCTCTCCCTGTCCTATTGAATCCACAGCCTGCAGATGAGGACAGCGGGACATAATGACATCAAGTCATCTTGTCTTGGGTCTGGAATGAGCAGTCTGCACCAGAGCCT
Source organism: Arvicola amphibius (assembly GCF_903992535.2). Taxonomy (NCBI): domain Eukaryota; kingdom Metazoa; phylum Chordata; class Mammalia; order Rodentia; family Cricetidae; genus Arvicola; species Arvicola amphibius. Next base: position 77,455,471 of record NC_052054.1, read on the forward strand.
TTGCTGTTTTGTTTTGATGGCCTTGGTATGTGGCCCTAAGTGACTCACTATGCAGTCCAGACTGGTCTCAAACTTTCAGCAATCCTCTTGCGTCAGCCTCGCTAGTGATAAGATATGAATGGCACGCACCGCTTTGCCTGCTTGCTTTGTTTTCATTGACTGTTTCTACTTCTCTACTTCTCCTAAACAGTGCACACTTTGGAATGAATGGGCAACTACACCAATAGTGAATGAGCTGGGCCTCGCGGTCACCTGCGCCTCAGCTTCACTGACCGCGGACCACGCTGCAGAGTCGCCACTCTGTTACCCCAGTGCTCTCTTTGCCCGGAACGCTGGGCATGCGCCCCTCTCCTTACTGATGGCATGCTCTCTGTCCCCACAGCCAGAGGAGTCGGTTCTCATTGAAAGTTGCCAGCAGCAGTGTGTGTGCCATTCAGGAGAAGGCATGGTGTGCAAGGATCACAGCTGCAAGCCAGGACAGGTGTGCGAGCCCTCAGGAGGCATCCTGACCTGCGTCACCAAAGGTGCTGTACAGTGGAGCTGGGCTGGTGTGGGGGGGACACAGGACAGGGGCTGGGAGCTGAGGGGGACATGACTTCATGGTGAGAGGTGCAAAGACCTGTGGATTGAGGTGTCAGACTTCGGAGCCAAGGGCAGAGGTTACCCAGTCTGCCTGTCAAGGAACCTTAAAGGGATTTGAGGCTGCGGGACCCTCAGGGCAGGATTTTGATGGTGGAGAACTGCGCAGGGCGGTGGGACTGTACAGCAGTGACAGCGCATGTTTAACAGGTGGACCACTTGGGGAGCCCCGCTAGGCAAAGCCATGGGGTTATTGACTGTGGAGGACTGATTGTTTTCGCTCCGTAACTTTCTCAGGTGCCACTGCTATGCCTCCCTAACACAAACAGCTGTGGGGTCCTTTCCACAGCCCTTTGGGGGTGTGTTTTATACTTACAGGGCACATAGATAGCTGTGGATGATCTAGAGGATGATTCTGCTTACGTTATATAATACTGAGGAACAGAACTTTAAACTTCAGGGCAGATTCACAGCTGGTTGACCCTGCAGACAAATACACACAGTCATTCTCCCAGCTGTTGTCTACTGATTCCAAACCAAAGCTTGCAGCAGCTTTAGTCTGTACATAGTCCCCGACTAAGGCCCAAGGCTCAGCTAACTAATTGTTAAGTGTGTATGTGTGTCCCATAAATGGAGACATGGATATAGTGACACTAACATGGAGCCTTGGACATGGACACTCGCTGTATCCAAGTAATGAGACTCCTAAGACAGAACACACCACCCCCCGTGAATGGAGCTAACACCTCATGCATGAGATTTAGGCTGGGGACTGAGTCCAAGTGTGAAAGGTTGAGGCCCCAGACCCAGAAATCTCACCAGGAAATCCCAAACCTGTGGTCTTGAGCCGAAGAACAAAGAACTAGAGTCCAAAGGTGTTTGGTCCCCTGGAACTGGAGTTACAGATGGCTGCGGGCCTCCGTGGGAATGCTATGAACCAATTCCAGGTCTTCTGCAAGAGCAACAAGTGCTCTTGACTGCAGAGCCATCTCTCTGACTTTTTCTTCCACAGCAACCCTAGGACCTAGGACTTAGGTGTCAACTCTGTTGTTGGAAATCTGGTCTCCCCTATAGCAACATTCAGAGTCAATATCCCTGGCACGTTCTGAGTTAGATTCTGGGAACAGGTATGCTTGTAGTGGGGAGCCACTCAAGCATGTGTCTCCTGTTTCCACAGACCCGTGCCAAGGTGTTACCTGTCGGTCACAGGAAACATGCACAGAGAAAGGTGGCAAGGGTGTGTGCATACCCAATTATGATGCCAAATGCCTGGTGTGGGGAGACCCTCACTATCATTCCTTCGATGGCCTGAACACTAACTTCCACGGGACCTGCAGTTACCTGCTAGCAGGGAGTGTCTGTCCTGGGGTCAGCACTGACGGGCTGACTCCCTTCACGGTCATCACCAAGCATGAGAGCCAGGGCAACCCTGCTGTGTCCAATGTAAAGAGGGTCACTGTGACTACCTACAATACCAGCATCGCCATCCACAAGAAGGAGATTGGCAGAGTCCAGGTACGTTCGGTAGGATGGCTGCTCAGGTTCCCGAAAAAGCCTGGAGTGGGAATCTTGACCAAATGAGAGGTCTTAAATAGATGCGGATGCCAGGTTTTGTACCTGAGAGCCAATGGTAAGAGCTGGTGGTGACCATGTCAGTCAGGAGGAAGCCCGTGGCAGGAGGAGGGAAGGAATGGGGACAGCAGAGCTCCCTTGACCCCACTGGCCTCCCTCTCTCTCCAGGTGAATGGAGTTCTGACGGCCTTGCCTGTCTACCTGGCTGGTGGGCGGATTTCTGTGGTCCATGGGGGCTCCAAGGCTATGCTGGTGACAGACTTCGGGCTTCAAGTCATCTATGACTGGAACTGGAGGGTAGAGGTTGTGCTGTCAAGTAGCTATTATGGTGCAGTGTGTGGGCTCTGTGGAAACATGGACAAAAACCCCCAAAATGACCAAGTCTTCCCTAATGGCACAACGGCATCCTCAATACCCACCTGGGGTGGCAGCTGGCAGATTCCAGGGTGGGACCCTCTATGCTGGAATGAATGTCCGGGTTCCTGTCCAGTGTGTCCAGAGAACAAACTGGAGGAGTATGAGGGCCCTGGCTACTGTGGACCTCTGGCCCCTGACACAGTGGGCCCCTTCACCAGCTGCCATGCCCATGTGCCTCCTGAGAACTTCTTCAAGGGCTGCGTGCTGGATGTCTGCATGGGCAGTCAAGTCAAAGACATTCTATGCCAGTCACTGGCCGCCTATGCTGCTGCCTGCCAGGCTGCTGGCATCCAAATCACAGACTGGAGGACTCAGGCTGGCTGTGGTGAGTGGTGGGGACCTGGGCAAGGGCTGGGCTGGCTCCACTCCCACCTTTTGGGTCTTTCTGCTGGCTTCTGTTTGTCGCTGTCTCCTGGCTGTCTGTGTGTCCCCAGTTCTCTCTGTCATCTCTGTCTGCCTCTCACGCCATCTGCTCTACTTTGTCTCGGCTTCCCTCCCTGACTGAGTCACTGGATCTGGTAGTCTCCCTGTCCCCTTCTGTCTCTGCTGATGACTCTTGCCAATCCGTGCCCAGAGGCCATTCCAACACCATTCTTCATTTCTCTCCCGCCCTTCATCCACCCACAGAGATGTCCTGCCCTGACAACAGCCACTACGAGCTCTGTGGGCCACCCTGCCCAGCCAGCTGCCCACCCCCTGCACGCCACACAACCCCAGCTGCATGTGACGGGCCCTGTGTGGAGGGGTGCCAATGTGACCAGGGCTTCGTGCTAAGTGCTGGGCAGTGCGTTCCCCTGGACAGTGGCTGTGGCTGCTGGGCCAATGGCACATACCATGAAGCAGGCACTGAGTTTTGGACTGATGCCAGCTGCTCTGAGAGGTGTCGCTGTGGACCTGGAGGTGAATCACTGGTGTGCACATCTGCCAGCTGCAGAGCAGATGAGAAGTGTGCCTTGTTGCCCTCTGGCCAGCTCAGCTGCCAACCTACAAGTATAGCTAAGTGCATAGTCTTGGGTGATCCCCATTACATCACCCTAGATGGGCACCGCTTTGACTTCCAAGGCACCTGCGAGTACCTGCTGAGCGCACCCTGCCATGCACCACCCTCAGGGACTGAATACTTCAATGTCACTGTGGTTAATGAGCACAGGGGCAGCCAGGCGGTCAGCTACTCCCGCAGTGTCACTCTGAATATCTACGGCCTCAGCCTGACCCTTAGCGCCCGCTGGCCAAGGCAGCTACAGGTGAGTGGGCTGTGGGCCACGAAGCCTCTGCTGGACAGGAGAGAATAAGGGATAGACCATTCCCAGCTTGGCAGGACCATGATGCTGGGTTCAGCCTCCACTGTGAGACCAGAATGGCTAGAAGCAATGGCTTTCCCAGACTAGCCTTCCATTATTCCTCTGTAGGGAGGAGTGTTGAAAGTACCTGCTTCATGGTAGCACAGAGAACAAATGTTACTTGTGTCTTTACTATTGATAACCAGCGATTATATGCTTAAGATCACTAATAGTGAATGGTATAGACTGGATTGGAGCCTGTATAGACAGCGCTCAATTCACACCTCCCTCCCACGTCCGCAGGTGGATGGAGAGCTGATAATGCTGCCTTTCCAGCTGGACTCACGACTGCTTGTTCACATGAGCGGCACAGGCTTGGTGGTAAACACCACCTGGGGGCTCTCCCTGGCTTTTGAAGACAATTTCCTGCGCCTGCACGTGCCTACAGCCTATTCAGGCGCCCTCTGTGGCCTATGCGGGAACTACAACAAAAATCCCAATGACGATGAGGCAGCAGTGGGGAAACCTGAGCGCTGGAAGGTGGGCGGAGCCCCAGGCTGTGACCAGTGCATGAATGATCAGTGCCCACAACCCTGCACACCTGAGCAACGGGAACCCTTCCGTGGTCCCAACGCCTGCGGCATCATCTCAGACCCCGCAGGTCCACTAGCACCCTGCCACAGCCTTGTGCCACCCACTCAGTACTTCAAGGCTTGCTTGCTGGATGCCTGTCAAGTTCAGGGCCATCGAGGAGGTCTCTGTCCTGCCGTGGCCACCTATGTGGCAGCTTGTCAGGATGCTGGGGCCCAACTTGGAGAATGGAGGAAGACAGACTTCTGTCGTGAGTACTGACCCTTGCAGCTCCACACAGACAGGGTCTCCCCCAACTCTTTCCAGGGGCTCTTAGACAAGAGCCCTGTTGCTCCAATGAAGCTCAAGGCCCAGCCCCACCACCTCTTGTCAGAGATGCATCCTGGCACTGATACTGAAAACCACCAGTGGGGTAGGGAAGGACCCAGCTACACACAGCCTGGGTGCAGACCACTCTGGAAGGGACATTTTGCTAGTGGACTTGGATATGACCAGTGACAGTTACTCAGTGAGGAGCCCCTGTCAGAAGCCCCTGCACCATCTCCCACACTGGACCACTGCCACGCACACAAGAGTAGTCAGAGAGTCCAGTGAGACCCTACACCGCCTGCCACACACTGGTCAGACGTCAGACCCCTCAGCTGGAATCAGGACCTGTCCAGGGCAGATCCAAGCAGACTGAATCAGGGGGTGGGGGCAGCTCATTCAGGCAGATCTGCTGAGTCAGGGGCACCCTGTCAATGGCACCCAATCACATACACACTGGCAGGTCGCACCCTGAAATGGAGGATGTCTGAGAGACCAGCGGGTGCTCCAGTCATGTCGGCACCATCTTCCTTCTCTTCAGTCAGGGTGACTGATCTCCCACACACAGGGGTCCCTAGTCATGCACCCTGATGCAGCCATAGTCGGTTCTGGTCTGTTCTGTTCAGATGCATGTGGTTGCATCCCCCGGACAGTCCCTTGCCTTAGATGTCAGGATGGCACACCCTCCTCAGGGAGACAAGGTCACACCCCCACACCTGAGCTCCCAAATCAGTGCCCCTGTCATATGTCCTACGTCAAGTCCCATAGCAATCCAGGGCACCGGCTTGTCTCGGGCAGGCTCTTACACACTAGCCCTTCTGCTGCCACCACTGCCTCTGTCTGACTCTCCCTTGCTCTATCCCCACAGCCCTCCAGTGTCCTGCCAACAGTCACTACCAGCTCTGTGGTGACTCCTGCCCTGTGAGTTGCCCAAGCCTCTCGGCCCCAGAGGGCTGTGAAACCACTTGCCGTGAGGGCTGTGTCTGTGATTCTGGCTTTGTGCTCAGTGGTGACACCTGTGTGCCCGTGGGCCAGTGTGGCTGCCTCTACAATGGACGCTACTACCAGCTGGGTGCCACGTTCTACCCAGGCCCTGAGTGTGAGTGGTTCTGTGTGTGTGGGGCAGATGGGCAGGTCACCTGCCAGATAGAGTCCTGTGGTCTCCACGAGGAGTGCCGGTTAGTGGATGGTGCCCGTGCCTGCCATCCCAAGAGCTCTAAACTAATGATGGTCCTTAATGGCATTCATTATGCCACACCCGATGGACTGGTGTATGACCTTTATGGCTCCTGCACCTACATCTTGGCACAAGTCTGCCACCCGAAACCTGGAGATGAGGAGTTCTCCATTGTGCTTGAGAAGAACTTGGCTGGTGAACCCCAGCGAGTGGTGGTTACCGTGGCAGGCCATGTTGTGGTCCTGGCTCAAGGGCCACAGGTGAGTAGACACAAACCTGCTCATGTTCTGATAGAGGGAAACAGGCCCATATAGGGTCATCTGGAGTCATGTGCCTACGTTGGAAGGTCTTAGGGGACACTGACAACTTAAAGAGTCCTGAGAGCGGGCTGGACGGTGGTGGCGCACACCTTTAATCCCAGCACTTGGAGGCAGAGGCAGGCAGATCTCTGTGAGTTTGAGGCCAGTCTGGTCTACAGGAGCTAGTTCCAGGACAAGCTCCAAAGCTACAAAGAAACCTGGTCTCAAAACAAACAAACAAACAAATCCCCCCCAAAAAGAGTCCTGAGATCACCACAGAACCAGGTGTTTTAGGAATTGAAGGTCCCAACCTGTAACCTACTGGAGACATCCCTACCATGGGAGCCTGAATTGACCTCACTCCACTCTAAAAAGTCCCTAGCTCTGCCATGAGGGTCTGAGAGAGATGACGTTCTATGGCAGAACAATAGGGCCTTCCTTAAAGCAGCATGCTCTGACCTCTAACCTGGCTGACCTTTCCACCCAGGTGACTGTGGACGGTGAAGCTGTGAACCTGCCCGTGGTTCTAGGCTTCATGTTTATAACTGTTGAAAGCCGGAACATGTTCTTCCAGACAAAGAGAGGGCTGAAGGTTCTCTTCGACGGTGATACCCATATCCTTCTGTCCATCCCTAGTCCCTTCCGTGGACGTATCTGTGGCCTCTCTGGGAACTTCAATGGGAACTGGACTGACGACTTTGCGTTGCCCAGTGGAGCCTTAGCCCCCAGTGCTGAGGCCTTTGGAGCTGCCTGGCGAGCTCCTGGCTCCTCCCTGGGCTGTGGTGAGGGCTGTGGGGCCCAAGGCTGTCCTGTGTGCTCGGCCAAGGAGAGAGAAGCACATGAGAAAAACGAAGCCTGTGGGAAGATGCAGGACCCCAAAGGCCCTTTCGCGGCCTGCCACCAGGTTCTGAGTCCCTTGGAATACTTCCGCCAATGTGTATTTGACCTGTGTGCCCAGAAGGGCGACAAAGCATACCTCTGTCAAAGCCTGGCAGCCTATACCGCAGCCTGTCAGGCAGTTGGTGCAACTGTGCAGCCGTGGAGGACAAAAGACTTCTGCCGTGAGTGTCTGCGGACCCCTCTTGGAACCTTCTGGGCTATGGAGAAATCCCTGCCTGTGACAGGGCCTCCTCCAGCCCTGCCCCACCATCCTCTGTGGCTTTCCCCCTCTTCTTCTGACTCGGGGTCTCAGACTCTAGTTAAGAGTCCACTCTCCCCAGACCTCACACCCACCTCTTCCCAGGGCCGTTCTCAGCTTTCTGCAGTGACCTGGAAGGGAGTTGGATGGATTGAGAGCCCACAAGAGTCCTGAGCTGTGGCTCACTGACCCCTCCCTCAGACCGAGTAGCCTCTCATGTGTTCAGTGCAGGACCACAAGCAATGGGTCCCCAATCTAAAACAATACACTTCTTTCCAAATTACAAGGTAGGACCAGGTCCCCTCAGATGCCCCATGCCAAAACAATGGCCCCTGGTGCTCCAGCAAAGAGCCATTTCTCCTTCAGTTTCCTAGGCAGGACCTAGTGCCCAGGTGCCATCTAACAGCACTGAATCAGTCTGGCTTTGACAGTGGGCACTGTCTCAAGCTAAAACAGGAGGCAAGGTCCGTGCACCCTGTGCTCTCTGGACATGTGCCTGGTAGTCCTTCACACCTCTGCATCTGCTGCATTTCCAACTGCAGGCAGACTTTACCCCAAGCCTGATCCTTCTCTCCTGCCCCAGTGGCCATCTGATGACAGTCACAACAGCCTGCCAAACTTAGTTGGGGCCTGGTGCCTTATCTTTGATATCTCTGTGTCTTTCTCTTGCCCCATTCTCAAACCCATTCTTGTGCCATCCCAATCCTTTGCTTACACCTTCCATCTCAACTTGATACTCTGCCTGCCCCCCAATACCAACTCCACACTGTCAGAGCCTCCCCATTTCACCCTGACTAGCCCGAGCCTCCCGATGCCATCTGAGTCAACACCCCACCTCCCCAACCCATCCTGACAATCTGCTTGCACACCCCACCCCACCCCACACCCACCCTCTTCTTGGGCTTCCCCCTGCGGTCCCATCCCTGTCTTATGGCTGGTCCCCTGAATTCAAGCCCAGCTTTCCTCCATACCTTCCCATCATACCCCAGCCATTTCAGTTTTCCAGGCCTGACTGTCCTAGATTTCGCATCTTCACAAACCCCCTACCTGATCTCCCCCAATGCATCACGGCAGCTCTCGCTGTCTGCAAATCTGGATGTGAGCTTTGTAAGACAGCACTGGGAACTGCCTTCAGCATTCGCATCTTCAGCACCATCCTGGCCAGGGCTAGGAGGTCAGTAAGTCAAGTTAGTCAGTGTCCTGCAGCAGGTGTGACCACCCTTGCCTCCTCTCCCTACAGCTCTCCGGTGTCCTGCCCACAGCCACTACTCTATTTGCACACGCTCCTGCCAGGGCTCCTGTGCTGCTCTCGCTGGCCTCACCCAATGCACCACTCAGTGCTTTGAAGGATGTGAGTGTGACGATCACTTCCTGCTCTCCCAGGGTGTGTGCATTCCGGCCCAACAGTGCGGCTGCACCTACAATGGCCACTATATGCCGGTGAGCAGGGACTCCAAGCAGGAGAAGCTGGAGGGACAATCAGAGTTACTGTGCTCTGGGTTTCTGTTCAAGGATGGGGTCATGGGGGACCACCACCTGTCCCTAGCTGTGTGACAAGTGTCCTGAGCATATACAGATTTAACTGTTGTCACCTCCTAGTCAGTACCATACTGTTGATGTAGCATTTGCATTGTATTGGGCATGGTTTAAGGTGTACAGTAGAACGTGGTATATTACATGCAAACACTACACCACTGTATAGAATGGGTTCAGCATCCTCCAGTCCAGTACCCGCAGGGGCTTCTGTTTTTGTTTTTTTTTTTTTTTTTTTGTTTTTCGAGACAGGGTTTCCCTGTAGTTTCTAGAGCCTGTCCTGGAGCTAGCTCTTGTAGACCAGGCTGGCCTCGAACTCAGAGATCCGCCTGCCTCTGCCTCCCGAGTGCTGGGATTAAAGGCGTACGCCACCACCGCCCGGCCCGCAGGGGCTTCTGGACCCAGGGGGATGCCTCTGCTGTGATAACTACACTGAGTTTTTTCTTGCCAAGTTTTCAACATTTTTTTGTTTTTCTTCTCAAATTTTTGTTCTTTTAATGAATTAAGCTTTAGAACAAGTGTAAATGTGTGTGTGGGTGCCCTTTCCTGAGGCTCATCCACTGATGCCACGCCTGCTCTACCACCTTCTCTTCGGGCGTGTGTGCCTGTTACTTCCTGCTAACCACTTGAGACTCTCTTGCAAACACAGTGGCTACTTTACCCCAGGGTCATTAAGCATGGGTGCTGTGAGAATAAGGAAATCAATTATGTGACAGATAATAAATCAAATCCAGGAAATTCCCAGTTATTCGATACCATTATCGGTTGACTCCAGCCAGATTTCAACAGGTACTTCATTCCAACCATCTGTAATCATTACCCTCTCTGACCCAGGGCCCCTGAGGAAGCAGACACCGTTTTTTATCCTTAACATCTGATGCGCTCTCCAGGGAGGGAATGGCAAGACTGAGGCCTGAGGATGGAGCTCAGGGCAAGGGGGTCAAGAGTCTTGGGTCTGGGAAAAAAAAAATCAGGGTAAGATGATCAGAGAAGAGATACCAGTTCAGGGAGAGGCACTGCCATGCGTGGGCTCTGGAGACTCGGAGATGTTCCCAGCACCTACCTTTCTCCTCCAGTTAGTTTCTCCTGTAGTGGTAAATATCTTCATGTAATTAGTCACTATATCACCACAAAATGAATAGATTAAAAACAATGACCCCTTTTGTGTGTCTAGTCCTGTCACTGCAGTTTGAGGTAGGAGTTATCTGTCACCTAATGGGACAGAGGAAGATGCTGCTGTAGGCCACTGGCCTTTTGTCACTATAAACCAATGCCTAGGGAGGACTGCTTTGTGGATAACGGAGGTTTGTGTGACTCGCTGCTTTGGAGACTGGAAGACCAAGGTGCATGGCGCAGGCTCTCGGGAGACCCCCGGCTGCATGTTGTCATCATGGCGGCAGCTGCATGTCCCCGTCAACATGTAGTCTCTCTCCTTAAGGAGTCATAAGACCTCTATCTTGGATATGCCATCCTAGAGACTTTACCAATGCGGTCAGCTTCCCAAAGCCACACATCTCCTATTTCTGACTTAGAGGCAAGGACTGTAGTAAGATACACATCACTTCATCCTGAGTACTTTGTCCCTTCCCTTCTCATTCAGCCTCGCCAGGGAAGATGGGTTCTTTCTTTACAAAACTTAGCCATGTATATCGTCCTTATGGCTTTGACTCACTGGTCTCTGAGCCTGAATCTGCACAGCCAAACTTCTGGCAAACCAGAAACAAAGAAAAAGAATTTTTGTTTTTGAGACACGGTCTTACTACAAAGTCTTGACTGTCCCGGAACTCGCTCTGCAGACCAGGTTGGTTTCAAACTCACAGACATCTGCCTGCCTCTGTCCCGAGTGCTGGGATTAAACGTGTGTGCCACAGTGCTCAGCCCTAGTCGTTTTTCCCCTAAAATAACTAATGTTTATATTCATTTGAAAAGAACATTTCCTACTAATTGGATAAATCAAAACTTACTCAGCCTCCTTGTGGCTGGATCTGCTTGGGACACACATCACCCCTGCTTTTCTTATTTCCAGGTGGTTGCATGCCTCACGAATAGTCATTCTGCCCTAGATTCCCTTACAGTTACAATGATCATATGCCATAGACTAATACGAGTTTTTCAAGAGCGTCTAGGATTATTCATACTTTCCCAACCTACCTAGAGTCCTGACTTTTAACTCCATAGTTGGATGAAGTCTCCAATCTCTTCACATCATTAATACAAAACTTTGAGGACTGAAGTCCTGCATGGTTCAGGGGAACAAGCCATGTTCAAACCACGGCAAGTGGCCTAGGCTGGGATCATTGTCTGTACCATACGATGATTCATCCTCCAATGGACTAGCCCAGGCTTATTCTCATAGTAACGGCATAATCTGAGACAGGCTAGTGATGGGGTACACTGTCAAGGCTCTTGAGTCAAAACATGAGCTTGTCACAGGTTGGCCTCTGCAGTCTTATTGACAAATCAGAGACTACCACTGGGGAGAGGCACACAGCATCTCTCACCGGGAGCCTCCACAGGTTCCCCGTGTGAATGCACAGCATCCACCCCTTTCTGTGCACAGGTGAACACCTCATTGATGACCTCAGACTGCAGCGAACACTGCTTCTGCTCCCCAAGCACCGGCTTGACATGCCATCCAACTGGCTGCTCACCTGGCCAAGTCTGTGAGATACGCGCGGGAGTCCGGAACTGTTGGCCAGCCAAAGGTCTTTGCTCCCTCTCTGTGAAAGGCAACCTTATCACCTTCGATGGGGCTCACAATGCCATCAGCTCCCCTGGTGTCTATGAGCTTTCTTCTCGCTGCCCGGGAATCCAGAAAACTGTGCCCTGGTACCGTGTGGTTGCTGATGTCCAGTCTTGTGATGGCAATGACAAGATCGTGGACAAAGTCCACATCTTCTTCCAGGATGGACTTGTGACTGTGACCCGAAGCAAGGGTGTGTGGGTAAGCCTGGGCACAGAGGGCACGGACGGCTTCCCTGGGCTTTCCTTCTTCCTAGCACAGTACCCCACATCCTGGCTATGCAGTGGTTTCGTGGTGTCTCCCTCATCTAGGTCTCTGCACTTTTTCTGGATCTGTACCTGTCTCCAGAGGTCAGCCTGGGCCCCTCTCCTTGGCCTGCGTTCTTACACTAAGTAACAGCATAGCTTTGCTATTGGTCTTAATCAAGCCTCCGCTGGTTACCAGTGGCAGGAAACAAATACAAACTGCCTTAGGGGAAAACGAATGGACTGGGTCCATATCTGGGAAACCCAGAGACGATCCCAGACACCCCAGCTACCCTGTCAGTTCACACCTCTAGGTTTCAGGCTTGTCCCTGACGCCAATCTCTATTTTTTTAATTTCTTGAGACCAGATGTTTGTATGTATCTGTGTAGCCTTGGCTGTCCTGGAACTCACTCTGTAGATCAGATTGGCCTTGGACTCACAGAGATCCACCCAGGTCTACCTCCTTAGTGCTGAGATTAAAGAAGAGTGTCCCTACGCCTGGCTTGCAACTTCATTCCTAGATAGTTTTGGTTTCATGAAGGAAGTGCCACCTGCCTCACTAAAACTGAGCAGAAACCGCAGCAAAAACTGCTCTAGCACAAGCCCAGGACTGCATCTCACTGAGAACTGAGCAGAAACTGCTCCAGCAAAGCCCAGGACTGCATCTCACTGAGACAGCCTGGACTGCCCGCCCACTTCTCGTACTGGGGGTGGAATGTTCTGATTTGCCAAGCTGGCATCACAGGTGTTGGGATTCCCCAAGTCAATTTCTAGGTTCTGTGATCCCCTCTAGGAGCTCAGCACATGGTTGTACCGGTAGCCAAGATCCCCTCTAGGAACCCAGCACATGGTTGTACCGGTAGCCAAGATCCCCTCTAGGAACCCAGCACATGATTGTGCCGGTAGCCGAGATCCCCTCTAAGAGCTCAGCATGTGATTGTACCAATAGCCGAGAATGGTTACAATGAGAGGATGTGAGGAAACGGTGCATGGGGAAGAGGTATCAACCAGGACATGCTAAATCATTATTTTATTCTGAAAACTAGAACTTGCAGAGACCCCAGGTTTGCTCAATTGCGTACTTATCTGTCTGATCCAAGGAGCTCTTCCCCAGCTTCGGAATCTGGGGAGGATCCATTGATCCAGTCTTCTGTCCACTGGCAAATATTGACATGGTGAAAGCATTAGTAAGTTAATTTGAGTCATACTGTAATGGGGATAAGCATGCACAGTGAGCTTGTGTGGACACAGATCCAGCTGTCTTCCCACCTGTCCATCTCTCATGTAACGCTCCTCTCCAGGCCCCACCCCTTCCAGCGCCTGCCTGTCCCTTTCCTTGAATCATTACTGTGCACGAGGAAGCCAGCGTGGTGGTCCCTCAGCTCTTCTGTCACTCAAGTCTCACTTCTCCATTTCCCCCTCCCCCACACCAGGTGAATGGTCTCCGAGTGGATCTCCCAGCTAGCGTGTTAACATCTGTGTCTGTGAAGAGGCTGCCTGATGGCTCCTTGCTGGTCCACCAGAAGGCAGGGGTCCAGGTCCGGCTTGGAATAGATGGGCATCTGGATGTGATGGTCGGTGATGACCATGCGGCCATCCTGTGTGGGGCCTGTGGAAACTTCGATGGGTATCAGAATAATGATGTGCGTCAATCTCAGGGGAAGACACTGATGGAGAAGTGGAGAGCACAGGATTTCTCCTCATGGTGAGGCTGGAGAATGGAAGCCAGACTTTAGGGGACTGGGGGAGGAGGTAGTGTGGGCGGGTGGGTACTTAGTCTGCAGCATGAAGTGCCAAGTGTCTGTCTCTTGCAGTTCCAGCTGATCAGCCAGCACTGGCAATGGACACTTCAAGAGCTGCATCTTCCAGACGCTACAGTGATTGAAGGATGCCCTGGGTGTCCCTTCCCTGTCCCTCCCCCTTGCTGAGCCACTGAGGCCACATCTGAAAGCATTGAGTAAATGTCTTGACCCAAGCTGTGTGCCAGTGTGTCTGCCTCCTGCTGCCTCCCCAACTTCCTCCCCACAGTGGGAGACATGGATGATGATGGCGTCTATGATGGGTGTCTACTAAGAGAGGACGGGGGCCCATGTGTGGGGCACAGCAGGTGAAGGAGCAGATGCCCAGAGTGGGGAAGCACTGGGGAGATCGGGAGTCAAAGAGACCGGGGACTAGAGGAGTGGATGGTGAAATGATGGGGCACAGGATGGGGAAGAGGTGCAGGGGGGAAGGGAGGGAGGGAGACAGACAGACAGACAGACAGACAGACAGACAGACAGACAGACAGACAGATTCTGGCTTTACCATTGACAAGCCTGGTGAGTCGCCTGCTTCCTCCCTGACTTGGTCCCATCACCTGTAAATAGAAGGAAGGCTGGGATTTTCTCAGAGTTGGAGTGAGGATTTAGTTCCTGAGCTCAGTCAACAAGGCAAATGAACAGAGACGATGCTAGGCAAACGGACCAGCTACCCCACAGTGCTGTGGGTCTTAGGGTTCCTACTGCCATGAAGAGACACCGGGACTATGGCAACTCTTATAAAGAATAACATCTCATTGTGATGGCTCGCTTACAGTTCAGGGGCTCAGTCCATCATGATGAGGAGCATGGCAGCATGCAGGCAGACCTGGTGCTGGAGAAATAGCTGAGTGTCCTGCATCTGCAGGCATCAGGAAGTCAACTGACAGCCACACTGTGTGGTATCCTGAGGATAGGAAGCCTCAAAGCCCGTCCCCACAGTGACACACTTCCTCCAACAAGGCCATAATTCTTCCAACAAGGCCACACCTCCTAATAGTGCCACTCCCTTTGGGGGCCATTTTCTTTCAAAATATCACACTATGATAAAACACCAAGACCAACAGTGACTTATAGGAAAATGATTATGTTTTGGCTCATGGCTCCGAAGGGGAGTCCACAATGGCGGGAGAAACACAGCAACAGGAGGCCAGAGCAGGAAACTGAGAAAAAAAAAAAAAGCTGGGCAAAACCATTACTTTTCAAAACCTGGTGAGGGACTTCTGCCACCAAGTCTCTCCCATCTAAACCTCTTCAACTAACGTCTGCTTCTGGGAACCAAGTGTTCAAAGACCCGAGTTTCTGGGGACCTTTCTCACTCAAACCAGCCCAGAGAACAAAGGAGGGCGCTGAGCGCCAGGCTGAAAGAGCATATTAAGCTCCCGTTATATTGTATTACATGTCAGAACAAGATGATACCGCTGGTTCAAGTCCTTACTGAGTTTCTGGTGGAATGATGGAGAGGTAAATCGGACTGGAATGGGTCCAAGAAAAAAAATGGAGCCAAGAATGTAGTAAATATAAAAATTTCTTTCAAGAGTTTTATTATAAACCAGGCAGAGTCTTCTACATCCAGCCTCTAGGATGCTGGGGCGGAGTAGCGGGAGCGTTGTAGGTCTTGTAGCTGGCGTTTTGGTTGGAGGCTATGAATGAAGACGGTGTGTGACCGAGAGTGACGGGGACTGAGGGCAGTGCGGTGACAAGTGGGCAGGGTCTGATGAAGACCTAAACAGTCTAGTGACCCAATGGGACATCGACGTTAGGGAGTCAAGCAGAGAGACGGCGTGACGGGTGGGACATGGATACACACGACTGAGATTCTGACTGGGCTGCAGCACGGGGACAAGTTAAAGTCCCAAAGAAGGGTCACGAGAATGGAAGCAGCGCCTGGTAGCTTTCAATATCATGGGCTTAGCCAGGAGGCAGAGAGAAAGGTTTAGCAACGGCACCGAGGAGAATGAGGATCTAACCCTAGATTCCAGTTTCATTCTGCCTGTCAGACACCACAGCCAAAAGCAACTAAGGATGCGGGAGGACTGACTTCATTTCACAGGATGCCACCGATCACTGAGGGGAGCCGGGAACTCAAGTAAGGACTGAAGTAGAACTATCGGAGAGACACCGCCTGCTGGCTCCTTTTCAGGCCCATGCTTAGCTAGCTTTCTTCTACAGTCCAGGGCCACTAGCCTAGGAATCGTACCACCCACAGTGGGCTCTTCCAGAACCCACTATCCCTCATCAACCTGCCACACAAACAGAGCACTTTAGCTTAATCGTCCAATTCTTGTCCCCCAGATTCTTGGGTAATATCAGGATTCAACCATCAAACACTTAAGTCTTTATAAATTTCAGCATTCTAAAAGTCCAAGGTCTCTTTAAGACTTCCAAGTTTTAATGCGGTGCTCAGACCTATATCCACACCCCACCACCAAGGCTCAGGGTGTAACTGAGAAGAGGAGGCAAAAAGAACAAAAGAGCAAGGGGGGGCGGGGGAAGAGCTGTGGAATACAGTGAGTTCCAGACCATTGAGGGCTACAGTGATGCCCTGTCAAAAACAAACAAAAAAAACATTTTAATATAATACAAAGATATACCAACTTGATATTTTTGATATTTACATGCTGAGGAATTATAGGAGGAAAACATTAAAAGTATTTAATTTCCATAGTTACATTTCTGTAAGAACATGAAAGCTCCCTGTATTCTGTCTTAGGGTTTTTATGGCAGGAATGAAACCCCATGACCAAAAACAAGCTGGGGAGGAAAGAGTTTACTTCACTAGCCCTTCCATTTAACAGTTCATCATCCGGGAAGTCGGGACAGGAACTCAAACAGCGCAGGAACCTGGAGGCAGCAGCTGATGCAGAGGCCACGGAGCAGTGCTACTTACTGGCTTGCTCATCATGGCTTGCTCAGACTGCTTTCTTACAGCACCCAGGACCACTAGTGGAGAGGTGGTACCACCCACAATGGGCTGCCCCCCCCATCACTAATGAAGAAAATGCCCTGCAGACTTGCCTTGTGGAGGCAATGTCTCCATTGAAGTTTCCTCCTCTCGAATTACAGCTGGTGTCAAGTTATATAAAACTACCCAGCACAGATACTAAAATTACTGTACTTCAGAACTCACAAATTGATAGAACTGGAAAATATCCTACGGGGTGAGGCAACCTGGACACAGAAAGTCAGATGCCACATGCACTCTCTCATTTGTGGATCTTAGATCTGAAATTTTCAGGATTCTGTGTTCAAACTGGAATGAGAAAAAGCAGAGGTCAGAAAGCAAGAAAAGAACCATGACGAGGGAGGGACCCTAAAGGGAAGTAGGAACACACATGTGATGTTAAAGAGGGGAGGGATATGGGGTGTGGGAAGTGTTAAGATGGGGATGGAGCGAGGGATGGGGAAAAGATGGGGTATGAGGGATGATTAACCAAAAGCATGAACACTAACTGAAAACATTATTTATAAAAAATTAAAAACTAAAACATGAATTGACATGTCTGCATACTCCTAGAAGCCAAAGTCACTAAATGAAAATCTCAGTGCCATGCTTAAAATGCCTATGAGTCTTCATCAGGGAGGCCCTCCAAACAATACAGGCTATGGCCATTTCTCGTGGTCGTCCATCAGAACTAGATGGTAGACTCGTATTGCTGAAGGCACCACATACTTTGGTTGCAGAATACAAATAAATCAAGCTGGAACTGAACTGGAAGCTTCCTCCCTGCTGGCTAGCTAGTTTAATGGTACCAGAGTGTGCTCTGTAGCCTGCTGGGGCAGAAAAGTCATCAACTGTTTTACCCAACTGTGGGTCCTGCCTGTTACCATACCAACTGACGAGGCAAGTTATGCCCGTTGGCGCAACAGTAGCATGACTGCTGGGGAGCAACTAACCACTGTTTGATTGGCTCTACGGCTTGCTCCACAGGAAGGACTTCATGCCTAGCACTGTGAGCCTTATTAAAAGTCCAAGGCTGAGGAGATCGCAGACTCTGAAAGAGGCAGGGTGGGGTGGGGTCTACTACTGGTTGGGCTAATTGGACATCTAAAACTGCCTTCTAAGTATTTGTGCTGCCCTCAGCCTTGGACAAAGAATCGTCCATCTGCAGTGGCGACAGTACTGCCGTGCCTCGTGAGTAGACTCAGAAGTCACTCATAAGTGCTGAGAGTGAGTGACCGATGAGTGTTCAATCCTAACCAAGACCCAGGGAACTGAGGAAGAGGGCTGGAAAGATCCTAAGAGCTGGATGACGGTGAAGAACACTGTTAAATGCTGTCTCCTGGACATGCTGTGACCATGGCACTCGACAACACATGGCAGCTATGGCTACCTGCACACGAGTCACACCAAAAAGGAGACGGAAGCAGGAGGAGCATCAGGAACGCGACGGAGATGAGGCTAAAGGGGTAGATATGAGCACAACACGTTTTAGGCATGTTGGAATTGCCAAGTGTTTTGAAATTCCCATGAATACGCCACACAAAGAGTCATTGAATTGTATAAATGGGAAAATTATACTATGTGACCTGTTTATCAATAACGATTTTAAATTAAGTAATTAGAAACACTAGGAGCTTGGGCAGGTAAGAAATTTGTTGAGAAAGGATGAGGACTTGGGTTCAAATTCCAGCACCCATGTAAAAAAACAAAACAAAACAAAAAACAAAACTGAGTGGTCATCTGTGTGCCTGGAAGCCCAAGGCTGGGGAGGCAGTGGTGAAACAAGAGGTTTCTGGTCCCCAGAGCCAGTGAAGAGATCCTGTATCAAGACAATAAGGCAGAGAGCAGGACAGCAGCTGGTCTCTGCATGAGCCCATGCAGTGTGTGTGTGTGTGTGTGTGTGTGTGTGTGTGTAAGCTTAAGCATTGTTAATGTCTATGACAGGATTTCATGTTAAGAATTCACTTTAATTTGTCTTTAAAAAAAAACACACAAAAGGATGTTGGAGGCTAGGTGACAATCAGCCTTTCCCTGGTACTTGGCAGCTTTGAATGAAAGACAACCGGCCGAGTCATACTGCTACAACTACTTAATTCTGAAAGACAGTTCCTGCTGGGAGGCATTCTTCCAGCCCTATTACTTATTTACATGGACTTTTTACCATCAGAAGCCCTTGTAAACCTTAGCGGCCACTTCACCTAGGCCAGAGGGTAAACTCTTTCCCTGATAGCCCAACAAAATAGTCTGTGATGAGTGCAAAAGGTCTTTTCGGTTCCCTGGAAGGCTGTGCTGTGTGATGTAGCTGTTGGGATGCTTTTCCTGGAGACCAGGTCGTTCCTGTGCTGCCCCCTGGTGGGGCAATATTAACCTTGGACCTTCTGCAACACCGTTTTTGACTGATTTTGATCGTTATTGGTGGGGTGGAAAGAATCCAGGACGTGAAGAGGAGGGACAGACCGCAGAGCCAACTGCAAAGCCGCAGTAGTAAGGGCACTGACAGCGGGGCAGTGGCCTCAGAGGCAGCTGGGGCAACATTAGGGTAACTGAAGATTCCCAGAAACTGGCCAGCGGAAGGGAACAGAAGCAGTGAGGTGCCTGTTCTTGGGGCAAGTGAGTGAAGGAGGGCTTTTAGAGTACAAAGGGAAGAGACAGGAAAAGCGAGGTACAGCCTGAAGACAGTAGAGATCCCCAGTTCCGGGCCAGCCTGGGCCGCATTGCAAAACCCTGTCTCAAAATACAAACATCAACAACAGCAAACAAGAAACACAGGCTGTGCTGGAGACAGTTCAGCTGTGAAGAGTACATACCGCTCTTGCAGAAGAAGTAGGTTCGGGTCCCACACCCACCTGGCAGCTCACAACTACCTGTAACTCCAGTTCCAGAGGATCCGACGCCCTCTTCTGACCTCTGCGGGCACTGCATGACCGTGGTGCACAGACATCCTTGCGGGCAAAACACTTCTAAGGATAAAATAAAAATAAATAAATCTTCGAAAAAATTAAAAAGCACAGTTTGAGTACAACCTTTTATTCTTGGAAAGCTAGTGAAGGGGAAAGCCGCAGCGGATCTGCGATTGAATTTAGCGCTCTGGGAAAGAGACAGGAGCGAAGCAATAAGGCGGAGCCCGCAGTCTCCAGAATTCCCGCCCAAGACGTCCACTTCCGGAGGAGGGCGCGTGTAAGGGGTGGAGCTACGTCCTTCCGTCACGCGTCCTACGTCGTCGCGCGCATGCGCTCCTTTCCACGTGCGAAAGCCTGATACTCGTGGAGTGAGGGACGCCGCTGATTGCCGGAGCCGTGCGACCAGAACGCAGTGATGAAGCCAGGTAGATACCGCGGCACGGGCAGGAGCGGGGCTCCAGGAGCGGCGGGCGGGCACCGCGGCTGCTCGGGACCCGGGGAATGTGGCCGGTGGCTCGGCTCCCAGACACAGGCCTACAGGCTCGTCGCTCCCTGCCGGCCGGTGCGGCCCTCCTGACCCCAGCCCAGAGCTGGGGCTCGGGTCGCTCTCTGCGCGTGGCTACGGGGGATCCAGCTTGGGTCGCAAATGGAACGGCTCCGGGCTAGGGGCCCTTCTACCCACTTCAAGCCTTCCCTGTCACCCACTGTCACCTGCCGTCACCGCTACCTTGGTCCCCAACCCAGCTTCCCCGGGAGGGGGGGGGCATGAGGACCTCCGGGTCGGTGAGGTGAGGGTCTCGATCGCCACGCTTCCGGGAGGGGCGGGGTCCTAGACGTGCTGGAGTCGACGATCTGGAGACTTGAGTGTACCTGCTCTGTGGTGAGAGAAACGTTACAAACCCGGCCTTAGCGGAGTGGGTTGGTTTTGGTTTAACTTTTGAGACAGCGTCTCACCATGTGCCTCTGGCTGGCCTAGAACTCTCTGTTGATCAGGTTGGCTCGACCTCAGAGCTCCATCTCCCGAGTGCTGGGATTAAAGGCGTGTGCCACCGAGCCCGACAAAAATGTATTCGTTTATTTCCCGCCTTTTTCTGATGAATCCACTACAGGTGGATAATGATGGTCTGTTTTTTCTTTCTTGGATTCTTACTGGATAAGGGACTTTTTTGGTAAAATGTTACTCTGGGCTATAGCAATGCTCGTCAATCCCAGTACTCGGGAAGCTGGGGCTTGACACCAGTCTGTGCTACCGTAATGATAACGTGAGCTTCTCACCGTTGCCGAAGGATCAGGCTTTTGTCTGATGTGTGCACACATGTTCCTGTGGACAGATGAGAGTCGCTGCAGGGGATAATCACCCATGCTCCTGGTCCCAGACCTGTTGAGTATCTGGGAGTCCCGCGTTCTGGAAGTCTGGTGAAGTAGGGTGGAGGGATTGCTAGTCTGTGTGTTCTACTGCCGTTCTGTGGTCTGTGCTTTTCCCTCCAGCCTTGCTCTGGCAAATGATAGAATGAGAAGCTGTAGAAATTTCTAGCCGTGGACTCTGCATTGACAGTTTGAGCCTTGAGTGCAGAAGCAGCTTTGGGGAGTTGTTTTTGTTTGGTTGGTTTTTGGTTCTTTGAGACAGGATTTCTCTGTGTAACAGCCCTAGCTGTCCTGGAACTCGCTTTGTTTACCAGGCCGGCCTTGAACTCACAGAGCTGTTTGCCTCTCCTGTCACCACACCCAGCCCGGGGAGATCTTTAAGCAGAGGTTTGCTGTAGGCTCTAGTGGACGTTCTAACAAAGTCCTTTGTCGTTTTGAAATGGGATCTTGTATAGCCTGGGCTCTCCTCACACTCAGCCTTCGGCTTCACTCTCGCTGGCAGTGGGGTTGCAGGCCTGGGATTCCCTCATCTGGCTGGAGTTCTGAGGTGGGAGGGCTCCTGGAGGGAAGCAGATTCTAAAACAGCAGACTATATGTGGGCATGGAGTCTTTATGAGTCATGAGTCCTTTTTGTTCCTTTCCCTAAAAACTCCAGGACCTGAAATAGACCAAGATACACGTTGAGTATCTGGGACTAGAGTTGACCCTGGCCCACTGCTCCCCGTGAAGATTCCCACAACTTCCCAGGCCTCTGTTCTGTCAGGCCCTGGCGGGTGGCTTCTCTTCTAAGTACTTTTGTGGGTACAGAGTCACCTGATTTTATAACAGACTCCCATGCAACTTGCGTCCATTAGGGTCCTGAACGACAATGGCATGGCTGTCCTCCTGGATGAGCCGGGAGAGGAGGAACCAGGACTCCCCTTCACCATCCACTCGAATGAACAGGATGGTTTTCCAGCAGTTTCTCTGTGAAGATGGACCTAGAGACTTGCGTCAGCAGAGCTGGGGATATGCCAGAGCCTTGCTGGTGTTTATCATATTGAGCTTCATGTTGTGCGGGGTGCTGGGATGTTGGGGTAACCAGAATAATTGCGAATCGTTGTGCATTTGGAACTTGTAACGGCCAGCGAGAGTGCCAGGCAGTATCCAATGCAATATGACAAGAAAACAAGGTAGCATCAGCACCGCTTCATTAGAGACCCAAGTAGCATGGGCACAGCCCTGTTTGCAGGAGCTGGAAAGTGGGAACCGCTCATGTGAGAGATAGATTTCAAAGCTGGCTGTTGAGTAGGGCCCAGCAGAGAACCTGAAGTTGGGGTAGGGCGCATGTCTTCGGCATGATGGTTTGGGTCTATACATTATATAAGGTCTTGTGGGAAACTTTTCTTTAATAAATGCCCTTCTCAGATTTTATTTATTTTTGGTTTTGGTTTTTCAAGACAGGGTTTCGCACTGTCTCCCTGGCTATCCAGGAACTCACTCTGTAGATGAGGCTGGCCTCGAAACTTGCAGAGATCTGCTTGTCTCTGCCTCCAGAGTGCTGGTATTAAAGGTGTGCGCCACCATCCGGCTCAGAGATTCTTTGTAAAGAGAAGAATTCTGAGTTTATTGTGGATTGTGAAGTGCGAGGTTGGAAGCAACAGGATGGGATCTCTTGTGAGGCTTGGGATTATTTGAGAGTTTTGAAGAAGAAACTGTTAACAACTTGAAAAATTAAATTAGGGCCTAGCGGTAGTGGTGCACAGCTTTAATCCTGGCACTCAGAGGCAGGTGGATCTTTGTAAGTTCGAGGCCTGCATGTTCTACAAAGGGAATTCTAGGACAGCCAGCTGTTACCCAGAGGAACCCTCCCCCATCCCAAATAAAAGTAAATTAGGAATAGATACCAAGTTTCAAGGTCTTTTTTATTGTTGTGAACTCTGGGGAGTTGACCCTGGCCTGACATATTAGAGCTACAGTATCTAGCCCCTTAAGTGTCACAGAAAGAGAGCAAAAAGTAAGAAGAGAATCAGCAAAGGTTTTTTTGATTTGTTTTTGTTTTTAATACCATTAAAAATACTGTCAGCGTGGTACACTCCTTTAATCCCAGCACTCAGGAAACAGAGACAGGTGGATCTCTTGAGTTTGAAGCCAGCCTGGTGCACATCACTCCAGGTTAGTCAGGAATACGTAGTGAGACTTAGCGTCTCAAACAACAACAAAAAAACTGTTTGAAGCTGGTGATAGTGTAGTCTCAAGGCACAGTGACAAAACTTGAGCAGATTTATATCTGACGTCTTAGATCAAGTGAGATAGTTTTAAGCCAACACTAATCTCAAACTATGTTTTCAGATCAACTCTTGTGCCCCTGCCCATAGTACTCAAAAGTTTCCATCATAGAAAAGCAAAATAGCAAACACAACAACAGCATCAGACACCTGTTAGTCCCACCCACTGTTTGCTGCTGAGTGGACAGTGCTGCTTCACCCCTGAACTGGTTTGTTATTTTCGGGGTGTTTTTTTGTGATCAGGGAGGAGGCTAGAGTCTCTGTCTCTGCCTCCTGGGGTATGGGAATCACAATCTGCTACCGTGCCTGATTTCTGATGAGCTCTAATCTGCCCATCTAGGCCATTGCCCATCCTTAAATTTGGGGATTTTTTTAACCCCCCCCCCCCCCAAGGAATGTTACAATCTTGAAAGAAGGGAGAAACTGAGCATCAGATTAGGAGCTGGAGCTCCCCCCACCCATATACATGCAGACTCATGGGAAGATGCTGGAAGGGCATAGGTCCCATTGAACTAAGCATGTGCGCAGGGCTCACCGATACTAATGGTGCCCCATCAAGAAGCCCAGAATATCCTCATTCTTTCTCATCCCTAACCGTTAGATCGTCTGTGGCGTGTTTTGCTTTTAGTGGTCCCTTCCTGGTATGCTTCATCAGGACAGATAAGGTGCCGGGTCCAAGGGTGCACACCTGTAAACCCAGCACTTAAGAGGTGGCAGCAGGAGGATCAGCAGCTACATGGTGACTTCGAGGCCAGCCTGGGGTTCTTGATACCCTATTTCAGAAGAGCAGTGTGTGTCGTTGGGTGTAGTTGTATAGGAATTTGTTTCTCTGCTTTTGGGAGGGTCTGGTTTGTTCATCTGTGCTGCACAACTGTTGATTACTGTTACTTGGTCTATGTGTCCATTCTGCTGGTGGGACATTGGGTGGCCTTGGTCTGCATTACATTTGCTCCAGGACTGCAGTGGACATTTGCTCCAGGAGCTTACAGCCACGTGCTTTGCTGATTTCTCACTTTTGTAGAACTACCGGGTAAGTTAGGTTAAACGTCTTAACCTTCATTTCCCTGTTTTTGTTTCTACTACAGGTTTCAGCCCCCGTGGGGGTGGCTTTGGTGGCAGAGGAGGCTTCGGTGGTGACAGAGGTGGTAGAGGAGGACGAGGTGGACGAGGAGGCTTTGGCGGGGGTCGAGGAGGCTTTGGTGGAGGCCGAGGTCGAGGTGGAGGTGGAGGTGGAGGCTTCAGGGGCCGAGGAGGAGGTGGAGGAGGAGGAGGACGAGGTGAGTGAGGTTGACATGGGGAGGTGGAGCAGGCTCCTGGCGGGTGCAGGGAGGGGGGAGAAGGGACCTCCCTCTCCACCTGCAGCTTTCTCTTGCAGGTGGAGGCTTCCAGTCTGGGGGCGGCCGGGGTCGAGGTGGTGGCCGGGGAGGCAAGAGAGGAAACCAGTCAGGGAAGAATGTGATGGTGGAACCACATCGGCATGAAGGTGAGTGGTGGGCAGGGCAGCAGCTGTAGTTAGAAGTGGATTGTGGCTGCATTCTGAGTCCTCAGCCCTGTTCTTCTCTGCTACCTTCACCAGGCGTCTTTATCTGTCGCGGAAAGGAGGATGCCCTTGTCACAAAGAATCTGGTCCCTGGAGAGTCTGTGTATGGGGAGAAGAGAGTCTCTATTTCAGTGAGTTCTAAATCTTTGTCCTAAGTACCAGCTCTAGCTGATGGTGCCAACTGCAGTTCAGTCTTGCTGTTGTGTCCTACATGTGACAGTGGGGGGCGGGGGTGTTAGTGCATAAGTTAGGCCATGCACACTCTTCCATGCGCCTTGAGATTCCCTGCCCGCCATAGCCTTCAGTTCTTCACTTCCCAGCTCCCCTCCCAATTCCCTAGCCTTGCCCTATTGTTCCCCAGCTCCATACTGTACCGGCTCCCTATCTTCTGTCTCTGGTCAGGTACCTCCTGGTCCTGACAGGATTCTGTCGTATCCTCACAACCCCAGCACGTCCTCTTCTCTATGGCCGGCCAGAGGCCTACCTGCTCCCCTCTAGTCTAGTTCAAACATCCCCAGCCCTTCATGGTCCATTCTTGTTTGCCATCCTCTCTCCTGGCTTGGTCTCTCTAGCCTGTCACCGTCTCCTGAGGCAGTTTGTGTGTTAGTTCAGTGGGTACTTACTGCTCGGGGCAGGATCCATGTCCTAATCAAAGGCTGTCTCCAACACCTGAAACAGCTAGGGCAGGAAGTAATGCCTAGTGCCAGATCTTTCTGTCACCTCTGTGTTTACTGTCTGTGTTCTGTCCTTGTCCCTATTGTACATCTGCTTTTGGTTCTTATACAGTGATTGGGCTGCAACATTTCTTTTGAGGGCCCTAGGGTTATGGGATGGTGTCCTGCACAGGAACCCAGCACTGACTGACTTCTGTTCCCATCTCTCCTGGGTCAGGAGGGAGATGACAAAATTGAATACCGAGCCTGGAACCCCTTCCGTTCCAAGCTGGCAGCAGCAATCCTGGGCGGCGTAGACCAGATCCATATCAAGCCAGGGGCCAAGGTGCTCTACCTTGGGGCAGCCTCAGGCACCACTGTCTCTCACGTCTCTGATATCGTTGGCCCGGTAAGTGGATAGGTGGTAGAGATGGAGGGAGCCGAGCCTGGCTGTTTACCTGCACTGTGTTAAAATGACCCAGAGCTGGGAACATAGATACCAAACTATTTTGGTTGACCTCTTGAAAGATTGATGTCCCAGGGCTGGAAGGGTAGCTTAGTCATTAAAGTGCTTATCACATGTGCATGAGGATCTGATTTTGATCCTCGGAATTCATGTAAAAGTGTGGTGGTGGTGTGTGTGTACCCCTGTAATAACAGCACTAGGGGTAGCAGCAGCCATGGAAGCTTGCTGGTCGTCGGCTGCTGTCTATGGATAAGCGCTACACCAGAGAGAGACCTTGTCTCAGAAATAGGATCGGAGGAGTTCCTGAAGAACACCACCTACATTGTCCTCCGGCTTCTACATACATAGACACAAAATACTCATGGCCCCCAAACCTAGTTTGTTCTCATCTCCCTAACCCCCCATATTGGGGGTTGACCCCAGGGACTCTTGAATGCTAGGCAGATAGGCCTACATCCGCAGCCCTTGGTTTCTACTGGTGGGCATGTGTTTTCTGTGGCGATGGCAGTGCAGAGAGCACCTGCCTCCTTGATGTCCCACTTCACAGCCTCTTGCTGTTGGCTCAATTGCGGACTCTTTAATTTGATGGGTGAAAGCCCTGTGCTTGGCCAGGTGTGAAAGCACACACTGTTGTCGTCCTAGCCTAAGCTACACAGTCAGACCTTGTCTAAATACAAACCGCAACAAAACTCAGACTTCTATTGGTATTTAATAGTGTGTGGTTTCAGAGAAACACTGAGCTTTCTGAGCCAGGGTGAGCACTATGGAGAATAAGGTTGTTTTCAAAATTGTATGTTTCCTGTGAGTGCTGGCCCATTGCAAATGCCTGTGGCTCTGTTCTCTGCCCTGGACTTTAGCCTGTGTTGGGAGCCTGGGCTCTTGGGCCAGATGAATTAGGATCTTGTGCTTGGTTGGTTGTGAATAACCATGGCAAGTGACTCTCATCTCCAGGCCGATCTGGACAATGGAGTTAAGGATTGAGGGTCTGAGGGCCTGCTACAAGTGGCACATGAGCCCAATTTTGGCAACCATAATGGAGAACAAGTGTGTGCTCATCACTGTTGATTTATTTTAGGATGGTCTGGTCTATGCAGTTGAGTTCTCCCACCGTTCTGGCCGTGACCTCATCAACTTGGCCAAGAAGAGGACCAACATTATTCCTGTGATTGAAGATGCCCGACACCCACACAAATACCGCATGCTTATCGGTGAGGGGCCTGGGGGCGGCCCAGGGAAGGTAGGATAAGCCACTGCATATTTCCCAGAAGAGGCCAATGGACCCTAAATTTAGATGGAGTTAGAGTGAGGAGCTGCAGG
Organism: Arvicola amphibius; assembly: GCF_903992535.2. NCBI lineage: Eukaryota > Metazoa > Chordata > Mammalia > Rodentia > Cricetidae > Arvicola > Arvicola amphibius. Next base: position 77,482,600 of record NC_052054.1, read on the forward strand.
TGGAGATTGTGCCGGTCATCTCTGATCTTCCTCCCTGAGTCCCATGCACTTCTGCTCCCCTCCGACACTTGATGCCTTTTTACACTGCCCTGTCTCCTGCCTTTCTTTATATTATCTGATGACATTCCAGGCCTGAGCACAGCAAGTATGACCCAGTGCTTTTTAAAAAAACACAAACAAACAAACAAACAAAAAAAAAAAAAACCACCTTAAAGGTCTAGTATAAAAATGGAAAGCCTCGTGAATTCCCCCAGAGGTACTCGATACTTAACCATCTGCTTTTCCAAATCCTTAAAGATGTTTTTTCATTCCATCACTTTGTTTATGTGTTCATGTTTAAATCATACTGCCTAAAAACATTGTTTTTTCATTGTACTTTTTTGTTTTGGTTTGATTTGGTTTTGGGAGTGGTTTTTCCCCCTCCTTTTTTTCTTTGCATTTTCTTGGTTCACTTGGCCCCTTCTCTGGTCCTTGCCCTCATTTGACAGCCCTGCCCACGTCTTGCCTTTAACTGCTCACTTTTACTTGTCTTTTTGATGACATGTCTGTCTCCCCCCAGACCCGGGAGCATCTCGAGGGCAGGGTCTGACTCGTCTCTGTGTCCCCTACGCCCAGCCCAGGGCTGGCCACAGAGTAGGTGGCAACCATGCTTTACAAGAGGAGTGGATGAGTGATGTGTCTGGGTTCTGACCCCACCTTTGGGGTGCTTTGGAGGGAGGGTGTGTGGTGGGGAGTGAGACTGGAGGCAGGAGACTCCCAGGAACCTGGTGGTGATGGAGTGCAGGCCCCATATTGGGAGGCTCTGGGCAGCTCTCTGTTTTCTACTTGGTAACTGCTGTCCCTTTTTCCTTAGCCATGGTGGATGTGATCTTTGCCGATGTGGCACAGCCAGACCAAACCCGGATTGTGGCCCTGAATGCCCATACCTTCCTGAGGAATGGAGGACACTTTGTGATTTCCATTAAGGTATGAGGCTTGGAATGTAAGTTGGGGCAGCAACAGTGGGTGCTTGATCTATGTGTCTGAGCATGCTGCTTAGCCTACGAGACTCTGTTTCTTCGTTTATTAATCAATGATATATGTGCTTAGAACAGATTACTGGTACAGAGAAAATAAGTACAAAGTGTGTTTTTAGAAACATTTTCATTTGAAACTCCCAGGTTGTTTGTATTTCTTCACCATGTTCAGAATTAGCCTCTTGCTGCATTTGTTCTACTGTTACCAGGACATGGAAGAAAATCCCGGAGTTAAAACACTGCCTTAGATAAGTGGGACATCCTGTTTTCAGTCCAAGCCAAATTTAAATTTCTGTAATGGAGTTTTATAATTGCCCAGCCCTGGGTCTCCAAATCTCTAACCTGTCCTTTCTCCTCTCTCTGTAGGCGAACTGCATTGACTCCACAGCCTCGGCAGAAGCTGTGTTTGCATCTGAAGTGAAGAAGATGCAGCAGGAGAATATGAAGCCCCAGGAGCAGCTGACACTTGAGCCCTACGAACGGGACCACGCTGTGGTTGTAGGTGTGTACAGGTAAGTACCAGACTAGACTTCTCCTTGCAGCCTGAGCTCCCTGGGCTTTGGGAGCCAAAAATGTTGACAGCTGGACCCTCTCTGATTTCCTCACAGGCCACCTCCCAAGGTGAAGAACTGAAACTTGGAGCTGTCTGGATTCGAAGAAATGTGTGTTGCTACTGTTGCACGTGTATTTTTTTTTCTATTAAAAGACTCATCTGTCTCCCCTGTCTGGTACTGTTTGCTCAGTGGCCAAAAGACGCATGCGCCCTTGACCAACTTTGTGTGCGCTTGTAAGGGGGGGGGGTGCCTTGGAAAGTTTCATCCGGTCACATGGTGCATGCTCCATTGATATCTGCTACGCATGTGCGCGGCTCCGCGCTCTGAAGGAGCAGGCGCACAGTGCTCTCCTAAGTCACGTGAGCGGTGTGGGGGCGGAGCCGGGACAGGGGGGCCGGTTTGTTGTGGTCGCCATTTTGCTGGTTGCATTACTGGGTAATCGGGGCCCTGGCTTGCCGCGTCCGCCGGACACCCTCAGCCAGTGGGCAGGTCTGAGCTCGGGCTCCCCGAGCAGTTTGAGTCCCCTTACCCACGCCCTCAGGTAATGGTGTGGCGACGGGCGGGGCGGGGTGGCACGCTTGGGTGGGGGGCAGACTGGGATCCGCCCTGCCCATCCCCGCGAGACTTAGCAAGGGAAAGGAGGGGGCTTTGGGCCAGTGCAGCGGCGCCCAACTATTTACGGCCGGATTTCTGGAAGGGGCCCAGCCCGAGGGAGCCGTCTTAAGAGGGAGTCTGGGAGGGGGCAGCCCGGCCCCACTCCCGCCCTTTGTTTGGGCTCGGCTGCGCTGGCCGCTTCACTGTCGCCTAGCAACAGCTGCCCTGAGTGCTGATTGGCTAAACTCTTGGCGGCAACAACCAATGGCGTGGTTGTTGCCATGGGAGGTGCGGCCTGCCGAACTCTGTTGGGCCCCGCCCGCCGGGACTCCACCGGCCGGGGCGGGCTTGCGGGGTGGGGGGCGGGACGCCAGGGTCCCTGGGGGCGGGTGGCCACGCGGGGCGGGGCTGGGCCTTAGGGCGAGGGTTAACCCGCCCCTCCCCCGTCCACCTGCTGTCCCCTTCCCCCGCGTGCCCCGGTCTGACCCTCGTCCCCTCCTCTCCCCGCCCCCCTGGCGGCGGTGGCGGCGGCTGCTGTTGTCACCCACCGGGCCGCCTGTCCCGCTTGCCCTCACCGCCGCGGGACTGGCCAGGCCGGGGACAGGCGGCCACCTTCTCATCACCGCCGCCACCACCGCCATGCTGGCCGTTCGCCCACCGCACTGGGGGCCCCATCGCTCCCCAGCCCCCTGTGGGCCCAGCGCCAGCCCTGACCCGGGTAGGGGGTGGGAGCTGGGAGAGTCGGTCCTAGTGTGGGAGGGCCGGGGAAGAGGTTGTTTGTCGGTGAAGCCCCAGTAAAGGGGACCTGGAGTAGCGAGTCATAGGGTGGAACGGATCTGACAGGGGGAAGGCTCTTAGGGAGAAGATCTTGTTCTGGAGGACACTTTCAGGGAGCAACGTCTTGTGTGTTATTTAGGGATTTGGCTGTTGGGCCCTTCTAGGAACAGGCTCAATTGCAGAATGACCCGGTTTAGAAATATCTGATAAAGGGGATAGAGAGGATCCCAGTGTAAGGGAGGAAAAGACAGTGTCTCTTGAACTGTCAAGAACGGACATCTCCCTCTTGTTTTTCTAGGAGTAGGGGTCTTGGGATATGGGAAAGTCCTAGTGGGGAGGGGTCCCTGGTGCGGGAGACTCCTCTAGGGAGCTGTCCCAAAGGAAAGTGTGCCCTGGTGGTTGAAACACCCATAGCACTCACACATAAAGGAGTTCTTAGATAACCTTGATCTTTGCTGGGCACTCCACAAGGACTGCTGTGGTGTGAGAGATCCTGGAGTTCTCTAGACTCGATTTGAAATGGGGCCCTCACTGTGGCCCAGAAGACCCTGATGTTGAGGGAAGACCATGTGAAGGTTGGGTCTTTATCTGAGGAACTCCGAATGGGCACCAGCAGAAATGCAAAGAAAAATGAATTCTACTGCCCAGACTCTGCAGGGTTTCTGTCTTCTCTTTTGCTCTCCCAATTACTGGCCTTTCTCTGTCCTTCCTGGCCTGGCCCTGTATGCACTCCTCCCACCCTTGTGTGACTAACCATTCCCTTTTACATTTTGTCATTATGTTGCCTCATTTATTTGACTGATCATGTGCTGAGGAACACTGATTCGCCACTTGTTTCTGTCCCCTCTGCATTGCTACCTGGTGCCTCCCCCTTGCCCTGTGTTCTTCATGCCCACCTCTTTGCTTGACTCTGATCCACATACCCTCTTGTTCCATGTTGTCTCCCTGCTTCCTACCTGCTCTCAGGTCTCAGCGGCGGTGGCAGCCGAGGTGCAGGATGCGAGAAGGCGCCCCCCGGCCGGGCTCCCGCTCCAGGCCTCACACCCCTGTGGCCCTCTGAGCCCACCATGGCCGTCCCACCAGGCCATGGTCCCTTCTCTGGCTTTCCGGGGCCCCAGGAACACACACAGGTAGGCATTCACCTGGCTTCTTACCTGCTTGGGGGGCGAAAGAGACTGGGGATGAAAGGGTTCAGACATCAGCCTGATCTCTGAGGATGCTGGAGACCTGGTGATACTGGCAGGGTTTCAGGTAGGGTGGAAAGTCCACACTTACCCTGCTATGGGAACCAAATCACTGTGCTTCTCTGTGACCCTCTGTCTCTCACAGAGTGGTTAATGTTTGTCAGACTCAGAACTGTCACTGCACACAACAGGCCAGAATACAAGTCTTAGTGTCCACACCAAGCCAGAGGTCTGGAGTGAAAAACCTGGAAGGGAAATCAAGGGTATGGGAAGGAAAGTGAGCTGAGGATAGTGGGAAACCCAAGAAGTCTAATCCTGGTCCAAGAGCTTTAGGAACTGGGCATAGATCTGAGGCTGAGAACATGGAGCTACAGGGAAATCAACGGCCTGGGTCCCAAAACTGCTCTCGGGTGCAAAGACCCCAAGTTTCTCATTCAGGGTGTTCACTGGGATTCAGAAGAAAATAGAGAGAGCAGAGCTGCCCAGGGGCTGGGTGGGCGGTAAATCATTCACTCCATCACACAATGAACAGATGTCTGGGGGACCCCGGTGTGTGACAGGCCCTACACTCTCCCCCTGAAAGTTGGAGGTGAAGGCCTGTGTTCAGTGTCCGCCCGTCTCCACCGCAGGTGTTGCCTGAGGTGCGACTGCTGCCTCGGAGACTACCCCTGGCCTTCCGGGACGCAGCCTCAGCCCCGCTGCGCAAGCTCTCAGTGGACCTCATCAAGACCTACAAGCACATCAATGAGGTGGGTGGGGAATGGGATTCCCTGGCTGGGTGCTGGAAAGGGTCCTGGCTGCTTGCCCGGGTCACTCAAGGGTCCGGTTTCCTGGTTGCCTGAGCAGGTATACTATGCGAAGAAGAAGCGGCGGGCCCAACAGGCGCCACCCCAGGACTCGAGCACCAAAAAGGAGAAGAAGGTCCTGAACCATGGTTACGACGACGACAACCACGACTACATTGTGCGCAGTGGCGAGCGCTGGCTAGAGCGCTATGAGATTGATTCTCTTATTGGCAAAGGCTCCTTTGGCCAGGTGTGGGACTCCGCCACTCATCCTGTCTGGATGCAGACAGTTACTAACCTTACCCACGTTCCCCCTCTACCCCCAGTGTTCACTTGCTGCCAAGTCCTGTCCTGGCCAGTCTCTCGGGCCACTTAGTGTCCCTCTGTTTCAGTTTCTGTAGAAGTATAAATAACAAGACTCCACATAAGGGAACTATGTTATTTTGTATCCAGTACAAGGGATGTGAGCGCAGGGCTGTGAGTTGTTAGTTGGGAAGGTGTGGCTGGTGGGCCGCCCACCTCCCGGTCACTCTCCATGTCTCCAGGTGGTGAAAGCCTATGACCACCAGACCCAGGAGCTGGTGGCCATCAAGATCATCAAGAACAAAAAGGCCTTCCTGAACCAGGCACAGATTGAGCTGCGGCTGCTGGAGCTGATGAACCAGCACGACACAGAGATGAAGTACTACATCGGTGAGTGCGGGCGCCTGTGGGAGAGATACCACCACTAAGGGGCTTCAGGCTTCTCCACCACAGGGAGTCTCCTGCTGTGGTCATGGCTTTGCTCTTCTGCTTACCTGATTAGCAGTGGTCAGTGCTGATCCAGGGCTCACTAAGGGCCAGACTGTTGCAAACACTTGACATGAATTACCTCACCCCCGCCTGGTGACGGAGAGGGCAGCTTTGTGCACATGTTGGAGATAGGAAACTGAGGCACTCAGTGCTGTCACGTACGTGAAGTGACAGTTTATACACAACAGAATTAATTTGAGAAGTAGTGGTCTCTGGAACTCTCTCGAGATGTGTCCCATTCCTCTGGAAAGAGACTGATAGACTCTTAAAAGGATACCCAGTGCCCCTTGGCACAAAGATACCGCCAAAAGGAAGGCAGGTTCATTTGTTCATTTGGGCTCTTGGTGGTGCTTCTTAGGGTTTTGTTTTGCCATCCTAGGGATCAAACCTTCATACACACTAGGCAGGGGCTTCATCCCAGAACTACATCTCCAAATCCCTTTTTACTAAGTTATTTTGAGACAGAATTTCACAAAGTCATCCAGACGGGCCTTGAGCTTCCACTGTTTCTTCATCTGGAGACCTTGGTCTCTATGCCCTGCACCACCAGGCCTGGCTCTGTGGTGTAATGTGAAATGAGGAGGCCTGGAATAGTTTTGCAGCTCTATTAGAAGGTGATAGTGTGTTTGATTTTCCCTCTGCAGTGCTGGAGCTTAAACCTAGGGCCTTGTGCTTGCTAGGCAAACATGCTCCAACACTTCTTTGGTCATCCTTGCCCTATGCTAATATAACCCTCAAGTTATACCACCCTTTAGGGTTTTTTCTGTTTTTTATTTACTATTCCAGGCTGCACTGTGTGCCAAGCTGGGCCTGAACTCAACCATCCTCTGACTTAGTTTCCCAAATGCTGGGATTACAGTCATGTTTACTATTCCCTGCTGACAGAAACCTTCCTTTTGGTAAAAATCAGGAGGTTTGAGAGCCTCGGGAGAATTAGCATGCTTTGCGAGTCCACTGAGCCCAGGGCACATACACCTGAGGGCTCACTGCAGTTTAGCAGAGGTGGTTGCTGTGTGGCCCCAGGCCAACTGCCCTGTCACCTGTCTGTAAGCTGTTGCCTGTGGTTCCCCACAGTGCACCTGAAGCGGCACTTCATGTTCCGGAATCACCTGTGCCTGGTGTTTGAGCTGCTGTCCTACAACCTGTACGACCTCCTGCGCAACACGCACTTCCGCGGTGTCTCGCTGAACCTGACGCGGAAGCTGGCGCAGCAGCTCTGCACAGCGCTGCTCTTTCTGGCCACGCCTGAGCTCAGCATTATCCACTGCGACCTCAAGCCTGAGAACATCCTGCTCTGCAACCCTAAGCGCAGTGCCATCAAGATCGTGGACTTTGGCAGCTCCTGCCAGCTTGGCCAGCGGGTGCGGCTCTGACTAGGCAGGGCCAGTGTCTCGGGTGGGATGGCATGGGGTGGCTTTGTTTTGGTCCTGGGAGCTGATATCTGAGAGATGACATTGGGCATAGGGAGACCCCCTGGAGGGAAGGAGGGAATCAGAGATGAAGAGGGCCCGAGCAGACCAAGCAAGGAAGAAAGTGGGTGACCCCGAGGGGCAGGCAACTCCTCAGAGTAGTAAAGTTGAGATCTGAGCCTGAGCTCTGCTTTGCCTACTTGTGTTCTTCAGGTCACAGGTAGAAGACCTTTAAGTCTTGCAGCCTTGTGTAAGCAGACAGGAGTTACACTAGTTAGTATAATTCAGTATGGAATAGCCAGCCTCTCTTAAAAGGGGCCAGAGCTGGGGATGGAGCCAGGGTTAAGGCAGGCCAACGAAGACTGGAAGCTCAGCAAGACAGTGTCTGGTTTGTGCAGCCTTGCTGAGAGCCTCGAGGCTCCATCCTGTTCTCAAGCAGGGACTTGTCTTCAGTTGAATGTCAGTGAAAGCAGCAGGGGAGCTAGTGCGCTGACTACTGCCCCCTCCCCAGATCTACCAGTATATCCAGAGCCGCTTCTACCGCTCACCCGAGGTGCTCCTGGGCACACCCTATGACCTGGCCATCGACATGTGGTCCCTGGGCTGCATTCTTGTGGAGATGCACACCGGAGAGCCCCTCTTCAGCGGCTCCAATGAGGTGTGCCCCTGGAAGGGGTGTGCTGGAGGTGGAGGGGTGGAGCCTGGCCACCTGGCGCCCCTGACCGCCACCTGCCCGCAGGTGGACCAGATGAGCAGAATTGTCGAGGTGCTGGGCATCCCACCTGCGCCCATGCTGGAACAGGCACCCAAGGCTCGCAAGTACTTTGAGCGGCTGCCTGGGGGTGGCTGGACCCTACGAAGGACAAAGGAACTCAGGAAGGTGCGGCCCCTGCCCTGTGCCACTTCTCCCTCCCTGGGTGGCCCCTCACTCACACTTGGGGCTCCCCTCTCCCTATGTCTTTCCCTGTCTTTCTTCCCCCTTGTCTGTTCTTTCCTTCCTCCCCTGCCCACCCCATCCACCATCCCACCCCACAGCTCTTGTTAGCTTCTTTTCCTCTTCCTCTCTTGTGCCTCTGTTTCCCCATGTGTGTCTCCCTGCCCCTCCTGCCCACTGACGGCCACTCTCTTGCCCCCCCTCCCACCCCCTCCCTGCCAGGATTACCAGGGCCCCGGGACACGGCGGCTGCAGGAGGTGCTGGGCGTGCAGACGGGCGGGCCCGGGGGCCGGCGGGCGGGGGAGCCGGGCCACAGCCCCGCCGACTACCTCCGCTTCCAGGACCTGGTGCTGCGCATGCTGGAATATGAGCCCGCCGCCCGCATCAGCCCTCTGGGCGCTCTGCAGCACGGCTTCTTCCGCCGCACGGCCGACGAGGCCACCAACACGGGCCCGGCGGGCAGCAGTGCCTCCACCTCGCCGGCGGCCCTCGATACCTGCCCCTCCTCTAGCACCGCCAGCTCCATCTCCAGCTCTGGTGGGTGCCCAGTGTCAGATGTGTGCTGCAGGGCCCAGCCTGGGAGGCCTCACTACTGGTCCTCGTTCCCAGAGCCTTAGAGCTACCAGATTCTGAGCTCCAGGGTAAGGGGGTGGGTGCAACAGTCCCGCATGACCAACAGAATCTCCGAATCCAGGCTTGGGATTTAGCCCCTAAAACTGACTCTAGCCTCCCACACAATCTCAGATCCTAGATGTCAAAATTGGGCTTTTAGAGCCTTCACAAGGACTCTGGTCTCCAAGGTCAATCTTGGGGTGTAGGTGTTGAACAGACTCCACACATCTTAGCACCTCTGCCCTCTTTTCTCCATCCCGGTGTTTCCAGGAGGCTCCAGTGGCTCCTCCAGTGACAACAGGGCCTACCGCTACCGATATTGTGGGGGGCCTGGGCCCCCCATCACCGACTGTGAGATGAACAGCCCCCAGGTACTGTAGCTGTGAGTCCTCGGAGGGTGGTGGCAGGTGCCTGGGGCTCCAGGATCTCAACACTCCCCGTTCCTTTGTTTTTCAGGTTATACCCTCCCAGCCTCTGCGCCCCTGGGCAGGGGGTGATGTGCTCCACAAGACACATCCAGCCCCTACCTCTGCCTCGACATTGCCAGGGACTGGGGCCCAGTTACCCCCCCAACCCCGATGCCTTGGACGTCCTCCATCACCAACATCACCACCACCCCCGGAGCTGATGGATGTGAGCCTGGCAGGCAGCCCTCCAGAATGCTCTCCACCTCATCCAGCACCTGCCCCCCAGCACCCGGCTGCCTCAGCCCTCCGGACTCGGATGACGGGAGGTCGACCACCTCTCCCACCCCCTGATGACCCTGCCACTCTGGGGCCTCGCCTGGGCCTCCATGGCGTACCCCAGAGCACAGCAGCCAGCTCATGACCCTGCCCCCTCCCTGGGGCCCCTCCTGAAGCCATACCCCCCCCCCCCATCTGGGGGCCCTGGGCTCCCATCCTCATCTCTCCCCTTGACTGGACTTGCTGCTACCCAGCTGGGGTGGGTGAGGCCTGCACTGATTGGGGCCCAGGGCAGGGGGTCAAGGGAGAGGGGTTTTGGCCGCACCCTCCCCACTAAGACTGGACCCTTGGCCCCCTCTCCCCCCTTGTTTTCTATTTATTGTACCAAAGACAGTGGTGGTCCGGTAGAGGGGAGATTGCCCCTCACCCTAGGGCCCTAGGAGGGGGTGGGGGCAGGTAGGGGGAGATGGCCTTGCTCCTCCTTGCTGTACCCCCCAGTAAAGAGCTTTCTCACATGCCTGCCTGAGCGTTTGCAGGGCCTTGGCTCCCTCTCCTGACCCTCAGAGGCATGGTGGGGAAGGTTGTGTGGGAAAGGGTGCTTTGTGGTGTGGGTATATCCCTCCTGGGGACATCATACTTGGTGCAGGCATGGGGCAGTGGGAAGTTGGGCTGTAGAACCATAGACACATCCTGGATACAACGATCCTGGCCCACATTTTTCCAGGGTAAAAGGCCCCTTTCTGGCCTATTGCTGGAAATAGTAACATCCTGCACTCATCTGTCAGGGCTCTCATAGAGTCCACCAAGGAGTGGCTTTTTGTGTCAGGCTCTGGGTGTCCTCCACGGGCCTTCCTTGGTACTATCCAGACAGCCCATGGGGACAGATTTTTCCCCACCTGTGTCCAGCCCCATTCTGGAGTCATTGCAGAATATTGAGATTCTCGGGCAAAAAGACGCTCCCTGACTTTCAGGTAAGTGATTTTTGTTTCATGGCAATTTGGAACCAGCTGTCTCCCAATCAGTCTTGGAAGAACCACCTGGTTCAAACTGTTAAGCACTCACAACGGGCGGGCGCGGTGACTCCTGGGAGATGGAGTTCTGCTAGGCTAGCTCTATGCTCACTTTTCTTGGGGAACTACAAAGCCCAGAAGTCTCTGCGCACGTGGCTGGGGCCTGGTGTTCGCTGAGCTTTCGGCATTAGGGCCCGGATGTTGGCGGGTCAGGAGGACGGGTAGTGATTGGATAGTGTGCAGGGGCGGGGGGGTCGTGGTGCTGGGAGTAGTCAATCCACTTTACAGTGCCTGGGCGGGGCAATGGAGGGCACTTGCAGAGGCCGCGGTGAGCAAGGTCTTGGTCACTTGTGGGTCACTAGTGATAGTGATCTTTTTGAGAATGCCGGTTAAGATTTATTGGGGATCTTTGGTTATGTGGAGAGCTGGACTTTTTCGAAGGGGCTGAAGCACAATGAGAGGAAGGTGTACAGCCCAGTTTTTCTGAAACATAGAAGTAGGCTGCAGTAAAAGACTCGGGTCTGGCGGCTTGTGGCAGGCCCCTAGGCAGGAGCTGTCTGCGGTGTAACCGGGCAGGGGAGGTGCTGAGGAGGCCAGGAAAGGACAGGTGAACTTTCTAGACGATTGCATTGACAGGCTGAGTAGAAGGATGAGGAAGAGAGGGCCTGGGAAGGGAGGTCTCCTGCCCCATTGATAGTATCGGTTTGGTTTGTTTTTTTTGTGTGTGTGTTTGTGGTGCCGGGGATGGTACCCAAGGAACCCCAGATGCTAGGCAAGTGTTCTACACACCCAGCCTCCCAGTAAAAGACTTTGACTGAACAGTCCTAGAAGACCAGAACTGCGGTGACCTCTCCGAGTTTAGGCATAGTGAGGGCAGGTGGAAGTTACTTCTTGCCTAGGGTCACACGAATAGGAGATAGGCTCAGGTTGGCGTGTGTGTGTGTGTGTGTGTGTGTGTGTGTGTGTGTGTGTGTTTTTTACCAGTCCAAATTGATTTAGCAATGTGTATTTGAGCCTGGAGGCCTCAGCAGGACCAAATCATGTAGGCCCTGTGAGGAATGTAGAATGGGTGTGGGGCGCCATCTCTGTTTGTGGTTGAGAACTGCCCCAGGCTGACCTGATACCTCCTTGGGTATCTCCAGGGTACTCAGAGTTCACACCGGTGAACATCTATGACATCTTCATTGGTCTTCCTGCCTTCATCGTTCCCCATGTAACCAAAGAAACTCTGACCACCTACTTGTCCCTCCCTGCTGGGAAGCCTCCTAGATGCCATCTCACTCAGGGTGAACGCCCAATCCTTCCATGACCTGCGGGGCCATCATCACTCGTCTCTGCTCCAACCACACTAGCTAGCCTCAGGACCTGGGTGCGCGGTGTTCTCATTGCCTGCATCGTTTGTCTCTGGACAGCACGGCCTGACCACTCTGCTGAGTCGTCCTTCTGACGGCCCTGTCCGTTTTCCTTCATTTTCCTTCTTTAACGTTTTCCTTGGGTCAGGCATATTGCTGGCACATGCTGAAATCTGTCGCCAACCGCCTCCCCCTCCAGGAGCCCTTGAAGTCCTTGGAAGCAAGCATTTGGGTCACTTTATGCTTTTTCTCCCACACAGAAGAAAATGTGGCACCAGCAGGGCGTAGATCTGGACTCCACTCATCCCCTTCTGTACAGCTGAATGTTTCTGAGAGCTCAAGGCAGTCAGCAGGGATTTTGCTTCTGCAGTATACAATGTGGAAACAACAGAGGAGAAAGGGTGTGTCTCTGCCATGAAAGAACTCAGATAGCACAGCTATGGGGAGTGACCAGGATCAAGGGCATCGAAGGGAAACTTGATAGGTGCTTTTGGCTCCAATAAGAGATCCCAGCCCATGGGGTTGGCATCGGCTCCACCCAGAAAGAAGTATGTGTGTGGTGACTGACACCCAGAGGCTGAGGTCATACCTTGTCCTTCTCAGAGGACCGTGAGTCCCCACTGTCTGTACAGAGACTTGCAGGAAAATTTAAACAGTAGGACAGAAAGCAAGGTTAGCTGTGTTGGGATTCTGTTTGTTTGTTTTAGATTTATTTATGTGTATGAGTATTTTGCCTCTAGGTATGTCTGAACCATGAGCATGCCTGGTGCCAAAGAGGAGATTGGATTCCCTGAAACTGGAGTTAGGGATAGTTGTGGACCACTGTGTGGGTGCTAGGAACTGAACCTGGGTCCTGTAGAAGAGGAGCAAGAGCTTTTAACCACTGAGCCAACTCTCTAGGCCCAGCTGTATATTTTAAAAGGTTCCAGACAGGTGTTACCATGGCTACACTTAAAGACAGCCTTCATTCTGCTGTCTGTACTCAAGATGGGGAGTCTCCTTCCTCTTGAGTAATGACTGGGCCAGTAACTTGAGCCCAGTGGCCTTCACAAGTCTGTCAGCTTCTCCGTTCACCCTGGTGCCCTGACCGTCTTTATAGAGAGAGGTCCAGTCTTTGCCCCACCTACTGCAGCTGGGCCTGATTTGTGCATGACCTCGTGGACCTTCTGACCCAGCTGGCACTACCCTGGAACAGACTTGAGTCCTCAGGCCACACACCCTGAACCTTTTTCATATTCCAGAATCATGAAATAAACAATTGCAATTTTATAACACTTTCAGGATGATTTGCTACTAGCAATAGCTAACTGAAGTAAAGCAGTATTTTCAGAATCATTCAATGGTGATGTCATCTAACTATGGGATCGCTACTTGAATCTCTCCCAGCTAAATAGTGTTGTTATGACCATCCTGCAGATAAAGAATCAAGACACAGAGATATCCCTGAAGCATTGTGAGGTTCCTTAGCCTTAGTCTGTCCCGAGTACTCGAGCATTAATATCAACAAGGAGTTTATCAGAATTAAGTTCTTCATAGATGTTGAAGAGATGGTGGGCAGGTTAATGAAAGCATAGTTAACCACCTTTTAGGAATGTAGTTCTAGCTCGTTTCCTTGGCGAGACGGGGAGAGCAGTGAGTCCTTGGTGGCTCTAGTGGAGTGCCTTGGAGTCCGCTTGCTTCTGACTCGCTCCCGGGGAATCAGCGGCTTGTAGAGCCAAGTCACACTGAGCCTCCTGTTGCTAGGAAGCATGAAGTCCTGGTTGAACCTGGTTCCTGTTCCCTGCTTGTTGATTTATCCTGTCGCAGGCGCTGGTCACTTTGTGAGCAAGTTGGGGGGGGGGGCAGTGCTACAGCGGTAACAAGCGCCCCTGTCGTTCCAAAACCTGCATCCCGGGACAAGGTAGGTTTCAGTGAAATGCCAGGGAGATGAGCCATGGACACTGGTTGGAGGACAGAGACGGTAAGGAAAGCATTAGAGGACTAGGCCACCAGGGGAAGCCGTGTGTTCTTTAAGGAAGACATCCCTGTCGGGAAACTAAAGCTAAACAGACAGGAGTGACAGGGACAAGGGGGTCCCTGAGCAGCCATGGGAGGACTAGACTTGGATGCCAAGTGTCATGGAAAGCATCATCCCTTTGAGTTAATGGGGAGCAGTGCAGTGTTCAAGGGCCTCTGAGAGCCGTGCGTCAGAGGCATGGAACATTCCAGCAGGACAGACAGTCCAGTCAGTGTGGGTGTCTGTAGCTTGGTCATGGTGGTAGCAGAAGAGGTCAGGTGTCGGATGCAAGGTGTTGGCTTGCATGAAAAGTCTGGAGCAGCCTGAGTAGAGGAGGAAGGAGGAAGCGTGCTGGCCGCTGAATGTGGAAGAGCAGTCACCATGTTGCTAACGTGAGAGCCCTGGAGATCAGAACGGGGAAGATGGAAGTAGGGTTAAGAATAAGAGCAGGAGCTCAGACTGGAAGGCCACGGTAATCTCTGTGTGAGATGGCTGGTGGGGGCCAGGGCACGGTGTGGTGAGCAGTTGCCAAGTCTAAGTAGTGTTGAATTCAGAACGCCCTGCCTCATGGGTTGGTCATGAGCAGTGACATCAAGAGAAGGGAAGGCCCTCCTGGGAGTAGAGAGTTAGGACCTGTGATGGCGCCTGGGCTCTCGGCTGCCAGGCCAAGGCTCCCACTTCTCAGCACCTACTGCTTCCTCTCAGCACAGGTGGCTGGCTGCTCTTGAGGGAACTCTTGCCCCAGCCCTGTGTGGCCTTCCTGCTCAGTTCCCTACAGCTCCTCCATTCTTGGTCACAATGTGGCCAGCAGGGTTGAAATGCAGGGGCCAGGAGTACAGCCCTGTTAGACCTGCTGCCCGTTAGGGCTCCTGTTGTGATGTGTGTCCTCTTCAAAGGGCTCTGTGCTCGGCAGGCACCCCGAGCCTCACAGTTAGTGTGCTGACAGCTGGTGTAATAGGTTGAGGATTTGGCCCTGTTTTGGGGGAGGGGTGTGTGGGATGAACCGTTGATGTTGCCTCGGGTGTGTGGACCTGAGAAGTGGGTGGGAAACACCCTGGAGGGCATCCCCGTAGAAAGTAGAGTCTAGCAGGCTCTGAGCTGAGAAGGGCTCAAGATTAGGTCAGGAGCGTTCTCGGCCCAGTTTCTTCTTTCCTACCTGCATCCCTGTGAGCCAGACAGTGATGACAGGGCCAGCCTCTGAGCTCACAGAACATACCAGCCAGGGGCAGCAGCCCGCCTGCAGAGTGCTCAAGGCAGAGCAAGGAAAACAGGCTTGGGCAAGGCATGGTGGCAGGGGGCGGTGGAAACCCAGGGGCCACACCTGGACCGGTCTGCACCGGGAGACATGGGTAAGGTCTACAGAAGTCAAATGAGGGCACAGGACCACTGTAGCCAAGTTAGTAGAGGGGGAACTTCCTATCCATCACTTTAGCCTTGTGGGAAAATGTCGGGGTCATGCAGAGGCTGTCCCCAGGCATACCTGGCTCCCCTGGTGTCGGTGTCTTTCATCAGACCCCCCCCCATTGACTGGCACTCCCTTCACCCATGTCCTAGCCACACCTCTCCCTTTTTCTGTTCAGGATCCAGCCCAGGAGGCCATAGCGCATGTATCCTTCCTTGTGGGACCGTTTCTCATTCTTCCCTTGTCTCTATGATGCTTTCCAAAGATGGTGGTCAGGAGTGCACAGCGTGCTGCTCTGTCTGTCTGTTAGGTATTCTTCTCATGGTTAGGTTGGGATTTAAATTCTGGAAAGTGTGCTGAGGTGGTGCCGATGACCATGACCCTTCACTCAGTCTGCAGATTTCCCAGCTGTAGGATTTCTGTTCTCCTATCCTCTTTTTGTAAGAAGTGGTCACTGACTTCAGTCCACGCTCAGAGTGAGGAGCGTTAAGCTGCAGTTCCCGAAGGAAGAAGCTATCACAAGGATTTGTGCCCGTGTGTTCAACTATAGCGCAGTGGTCTGCTTTCTGTTGCCCTAACGAAGTGCCTGAGGCTGGGTAATGTATAAAGAGAAGAGCTAAGTTTGGGAAACTGAAACTCCAAGACCAGATGCCCCCCTTTTTTCATGATTTGAGGTAGACATCATCATGGCAAGGAACATGTGGGAAAGGGGTCGATGGAGAGGTAGGAAGCCAGACAGTGAGGAGCTGGCAGGCTTGCTTTTTTACTAATATTTGAGAGAACTGGGGTCTTACAAGAACTTAGTTCTATTGGAGAGCACACCCCGTGACCTCATCATAGTGAAGGCCAGGCGGCCAAACTTCCAACACATGCACCTGAGCTGCGTTCACACCTTCCAGGGCATAGTCCGCAGTAACTAACAAATTCAGGAGGATGCTGTTGGTGCTCCCCAGGGACCTGGCCTATAGCGACCACTGTGGCGTCCTAATGAGAACTCTTGTATTTGCCTTCCCTTTGTCTATTTCTGCAACAGTCTGTGTCAGCATAAACTCTCAGGGTATCCATTTACCATCTGGTCTAGAGCACTGTTGTGATTCCGTGTGTTTTGTTCAAGTTGCTGTTGCCTTCCAGGCAGACTCCTGCGTTCTCTCTGCCTCCTCTTCTTGAGCTTCCTCTCTGCGCTGCATCACGCTGCAGGCTCTCGGTCTTTCCTCAGCAACTCTGAACCCTTCTACAGGAGAGCGGTGTTAGACTCAGGTCTAGACTTGAGATGTGTGGCTGCCTCCTGTCCTGCTGTCAGCTAATATCACGCATCTGTAGCCCCACACATATGCACAGCTGTGTTCCCGTGTGCGTGTCTCTGACCCAGGTCAGCACCCAGGATCCACACAGGCTCCTGTTCCTTTGTCCTTTCTTTGTCCTTTCTGACTGCTCTGTGGAGTCTGTGTTGCGGAACCTAGCAACGTGGCCAGGCCTGCATTTTGAGGCTTCTCCCTGCAACCAGACTCTGTCCTTTTGCTGGTCCCAGAGACAGCATCCAGCAAATCCCCGTTTCCCCAGTTTCTCCTATGTAGGGCTCTCCTCACCCCTGGGCCATCATTTCCTGCCTCTGCTGGTATTGTCTTCTCCTGGCCCTGAAACCTGGTAAACAGCCTCTGCCCCTACTAATCCTTGGGCCCTAATTTCTACATGCTGCCTCACCCTACCCTCTCTCAGAGTAGCCCTTGCATGGTCACCAGAGAGAGCCTGCTCTTCATTCTGAGCTTGTCTCCTTCGCCACCGCAGCATGGTCATCGGCCCGCCCAGTCTGTCTGCTGGAGCTTCCACCTCCCTCTGTCACTCAACCTCATCCTCTGCGATTCTTTCCCGTTCCCAACCCCCTTTCCAGCCCGGTATAACTGGTGTAAGGAAGAGTTAACTGAAGAAGTTGGATAGTGTTTAGCCACAGGGAAAAGAGCCTCCAAAAACTGCTTCATTACTGCAAGGCCCTAGAGGGGAAGGGGTGTGTCACAGTCGGGCCTGCAAGGCCTCTTGAAACACATCTACACTGCAGCTCCTGTCCCTTACACACATGCCAGCTGTCCCACCAAGCATCTCCAGATGTCACCTGACTTGTGCCAGTGTCGCAGCATCTGGATAGCTGACGGGTTCTTTGGGTGTTGGCCGCCGTGAGGATAGCAGGTTGGCGTCCATGATTGTCAGTGTGGCTACTTGGGCTGTCTCAGAGTGATCTGCGTGGTGGACACTTGCTATGACAGTGGCTGCTGGCCAGTTGTGGTGAGTCAGGCCTGTCCCAGCACTTGAGAGGCAGAGGCGGGAAGATCATAAGGTTGAGACCAGCTGGTCTCAGAAGCCCAAATTGCAATGATAACTGCCTACTCCAAGTAGACAAGTTCTCCAAACCAAGCAGTCCTGAGCCCTTCGTAAGCTTGCAGTTACTGCATAGTTTTCCCAGAAGACACACTGGGAATAGAACCCGGGCCTGGAGCCTCAGCCACACCACAGCCAAGATTCAGTCACCTTGGAACAGCCCCAGTGGGTAGTCACCTTTGCTTTCCCGGATTCTCAGTGAGGCATTTGGAGTGTAAACTTATCACCTGTTTGTTGGCTGGAGAGAGGAGTCTTGGGGCTGAGAGATGACTGCAGTTAAGGAGAGCACTTGCCGCTCTTATGGAGGACCCACATGGAGCTCATAACTTGACTTCCAGAGAGCACAGTGCCCTCTGCGGGCCCAGCACACATGTGGGGCGCATACATACATGCAAGCAAAACCTTCATACACAGAAAATATTTTCCAAAAACTAGGTATAGCCGGGCGGCGGTGGCACACGCCTTTAATCTCAGCACTCGGGAGGCAGAGGCAGGCGGATCTCTGTGAGTTCAGAGACCAGCCTGGTCTACAGAGCTAGTTCCAGGACAGGCTCCAAAGCCACAGAGAAACCCTGTCTCGAAAAACCAAAAAAAAAAAAAATAATAATAAAATAATAAAAACCAGGTATGGTGGGTCAGCTTTAATCCTAGTGATTGGGAGGCAGAGTCAGGCAGAGCTCTGAATTCAGTTCCTGCCTGGTCTACACAGAGAGTTCCAGGCCAACTGGGAGCTACCCAGTGAGACCTGTCTCAAAAGGGAGAGAGAGAGAAGACAAGGTCTCCTGTAGCCTAGGCTCACTGTGTGCTCTGACCTTGCCTCCGGATTCTCCTGCCTCTGCCTCCAGGCTCAAGCTTTCAGGTTCCGAATTTGAAGGCAGCTCTCTGGGTCCTGGGTGCCAGTTAGACACTCCCCTCCTTGATACCTGTGAGAGGAGGAGTGTCAATGCCTTCCTTCACCAGTGGCTGGAACTCCAGAGTCCTCCGCTGTCCTGAAGAAAACAGGACACAGAAGACTCACACCCCTGTGTCCCCAAAGCCCCCATTCATCTCTTCCTGCTGTTTGATCCCCTGCTCAGATGTCAGAGCAAACTCATGTATGTTTCATAGAAGAACCACACAGTGAGCCTAAGCTACAGTCTCAGTGTAGTCGTGGTAGAAACTCACTGTGTAGACCAGACTGGTCTTGAACTCACAGAGATCAGCCCGCCTCTGTCTTCCAAGTGCTGGGATTAAAAGTGTGTGCCATCATGCCTGGCTAATGGAAGGACTTTTTAAAGAAAGGCTCACCAGGGTTCTCTGACCCAGGTTACTCCTCTGCTGGCCAGCTGAGTACCTTCCTAGTCCTCTGTCCCCTTTATCCCACTTTTCTGAGCATGGTGTCATGTCGCCCTGGAGATCTTCCTGTAATCTTATGCTTGGGGCCTGTCTCCTTGCCTCTGTACGGCCTGAAAGTGATCCATCTTAACAGCAGGCTAGGTTGCTTGGCAGTCCTGTCCCCTGCAGTAGGACATTTAATCTGTTGATGGCTGCTTGCCACAGTTGTGGCCTCTTCCCTTATTTGGCTTAGTTTCTGGATCCCTGTCCACCCTGGCCAGGTCAGGCCTCCTGGGATGCCCCTCGCTCACAGAAACTGTGAAGCACATGGCATCCACACTGGTCACGGATGATCACTGTTGCCTGCCTGGGACCTTCAAAAGGTGCGAGTCAGGCCTATCTGCCTGCTGTGTCCCCGCACCACCCAGACCACCCACCATAGGTCCTGGCACTCAGTGCTCAGGGACCATGTGTGGAGTGAGTGACATTAGGATGATGCCTGAGTGGGATGGATGGGTGGATGGGTGGGTGGGTGGATGGATGGGTGGGTGGATGGATGGATGGATGTGTGGATGGATGGGTGGATGGATGGATGGATGGATGGATGGATGGAGGATGGGTGGATGGATGTGTGGATGGATGTGTGGATGGATGGATGTGGATGGATGGATGGATGGATGGATGGATGGATGGATGGTTGCCAAGCTCAGTATCTAGGCACTTAGCACGAGAGCAATAGGCAGCCACAGAAGTGTTAGCAGAACTGGCTCATTTCCTCAGTCTTGAATGTGCATTTGACTTCTCTGGGATCTGGAAAGGGCCCAAGATACCACACTTCTAAGGGGCCCAGGATGCGACGGCCTGGCATAGTGAGGGCCTGGCTGTACTGTTCAGTCATTGGCCACCAGGATCAGTGTGGCTTGGAGCACTTGAGAATATGGCTTGTGTGAATTGAGATATATTTTAAGTGTAAAATACCCACCTGATTTGAAAGATGTGGTACAAAAAAAAATAATTTTTTATATTGCTCACATGTTGATATGGTAATATTTTGGATATCTTGGGTTAAATAAAATATATTATTAAAATTAACTTTACTTATATTGTTTTTATTTTTATTATGTGGCTACTAGAAAATTTAAAATTAGGGCCAGCAAAATGACTTAGCAGATGACAATGCTTGTTGCCAAGCCTGAGGACCTCAGTTCAAGCCCCAGGACCCACATAATGGAAGGAAAGAACCAGCACCCTCAACTTGTTCTCTGACTTCCATACAGGTGCTGTGGCACATGACATTCGTACCCAAAAATGTAAATTTTTAATGCAACAAAATTTTAATAATAAATTGGGATTACATTGACCGTTTGTGTTTTGGCTGTTCAGCTGAGCCACACTGGTCCAGGGTCCTCTGGACCTCCTGTCGTCGCTGCTTTTGGTGTGTGTTCTTTTTGGTGCGTTCTTCTTGCTTCTCTCTCCCAGCTGCTCATCCCAGGTGTCTGAATTTGCTATTTGTCTCTTCCTGGGTAGATGTGACACATGCCTGTACTCCCAGCCCTCTGGGAGGCTAGGACAGCAAGATGACAGTTTTGAGGCCACCATGGGCTACATCCTGTCTCAAACAAAGGGTCTCATCCAGAGATTCTCCACGGTCTTCCCAAGGAAGGTCTCAGGAGCTTGTACTGGACTTGAGTTCCGCTAGCCTCCAGCCCCTCTGTCAGCATCTATGTGTGTGTATCACGTGTGGAAGTATCCATGCATTTTCATGTACACGAGTGTCAATGTTTACATGTTTATCTTCATGTGTGGAGGTGCCCATGCATTTTCATGTCCATGAGTATCAGCATTTACATGTATGTCTTCATGTGTGGAAATATCCATGCATTTTCATGCACATGAATGTCAGCATCTATGTGTGTGTCTTCACATGTAGAGAAGTCCATGCAGTTTCATGTACGTGAGTTAGCATCGAGGGTCTCTCACTTGAACCCAGAGCTCACGGATGCTGTTGTTCTGGCCAGCCAGCTTGCTCCCAGGATCCCCTTCCCTGCCTTCCAGTCCCTGGAACAGTCACCCATTTTAAAGTCACCAAAAAATAACCTGTCAGAAAGGAGCTGATTAAATGGCTCAGTGATTAAGAACAATTGTTCTTGCAGAAGACACTGTTTGGCTCCCAGTATGCACATGACTGTTAACAACTGTAAATCCAGTTCAGGGGATCTGATAGCCTCTTCTGACCACGAGGCACATATGTGGCACACAAACATACATGCAGACAGAGCACTTATGCATAAAATAATCCATTTTTTCCTTTGATATTCTTCAGTTAGTCATTGACATATGTCCAGTTACACTGTGTGTGTGTGTACAAGACAATCTCAGGTGTTCCTCAGGAGCTGGCCACCTATTTTTTCTGGGTTTATTATTTATGTGTCTTTATGAATGTGACTGTGGAGGCCAGAAGAGGGCATTGGATCACCTGGAACTAAAGTTAGGCAGTTGTGAGCCAACCTAGGTCCTTAGCAAGAGCTAACACGTCACAGCCCCACCCTTGAGTGTCTTAACTCTTGTCACCCACTGCTGTCCTGCAGTGTATTTTGATGGGTGCTGTCACTTTGCTTTGGATGGTTTCCTTGCTGCTTTGAAATCTGTGTAGGCTTTTATTTCATTGTCGAGGAAGGAGATGGTATGCATGAGCGGGCACCAGTGCAGGAGCCATGGAGGCCAGAGGTGTCAGCTCCCCTGGAGCTCAACTTCCAGGAGGTTATGAGCTGCCTGGTTTGTGCTGGGAACTGAATGCAGGTCCTCAGAATCTGTGTGGTGCTCTTCACCACTGAGTCATCTCTTCAGCCTATGACAGTCTTGAGAAGCCTAAGAACCTGGAAGCACCCAACCCAGACCCCAGACACCAACAGCAATTGCAGTTGGAGAGGCAGGCCAGTTTAGCTAGCTAGCTCAAATGAAATCAGTGGGAGGTGTCACTGTGCTCATTCCTGAAAGGATGCTCTGACCTCACAGCCCTGGACTGACCTGGGGCAGGGCCCACACATTTGCATTCCCAGGAGGACTGAGTAATGCTGAGTGACTGGTCCACTCACTGCAACAGGGCATGTACTAGGTGATAGAAATGTGTGTGTGCATACTACATATTTTTTTTAAAAAAAAAATTATTCAATGAAGGAGGCAGAAGCAGGTAGAGTGGATCTCTGTGAGTTCAAAGCCAGCCTGGTCTATAGAGCGAGTTCCAGGACTGGCTCCATAGCTACTGAGAAACCCTGTCTCGAAAAACCAAAACCAAACAAAATATATAAAATGCCGGGTGGTGGTGGCTTATGCCTTTAATCCCAGCACTCAGGAGGCAGAGACAGGCAGATCTCTGTGAGTTTGAGGCCAGCCTGGTCTACAAAGTGTTGGGTCTATGGGGGTCCCACAAAGATGGGGACAGACCACCAAAGTCTATTAAACCAGAAGCAAACTGTAGTCCAGGAAAAAAAATTAAAAAATCTCCATAGGGCACAAAAAGCTTAATAGCTAGCAGAGACCACAGCCAGAGATGGGCTTGGGAGGCTGTGGCAGAGGACCGTTTCCGAACTCCCCCTTTTATAGCAACGAGCAGTAGGCATGAACAAAGGGGTCTTTACAATCTGGAGGTAAAACAGATACAAATTGCCTTTTTTTCTTTTTTCTTTTTCACAATTTTCATTTCCAGAGTTTTTTAGTTAGACTGGTGTTTGTATTTAGTCCATTGTTTTTCCCTAGCATTCCCTGATGGTGTTTACCAAAGCTCTGCACTCCCCTGACATTGCCAGTTTCGTACAGCAGGGAAGGTTATAGGAAAATGCACAACCCAAAAGTCAGGTACACCCCATTATTTAAAAGTTAGCTCAGCTCATATCTGTTGTTAATCTCGGGTTGGGTGGCTGCGGTGTTATCTTAGGACTCTCAGTTCGCAGAGGGATGCTTGGTCTTGTAAACAGAGCAGCCAGTTGTAAAATGAAATAACCCACTGCTGTCAATAGATCCTTAAGCAGCTGAGAAAATAAGCCACTGTGGATAATCGATCCTTAAACTCCAGAGAAAGCTGTTGGTAGTTTGTCTAGGTTTACAACTTTATATGTCTTTCTCTCTACATTCTAATTTCTGGTACCTACATTTCTATATTCTTATTTCTAGACCCTTCACAAAGAGGGTTCTAAGGCTACACAGAGAAACCCTGTCTTTAAAAAAAATTCTTCAGGGCCTCTTTATGTAGCCCATGCTGTCCTAGAACTACCTACGCCACAGTTTGCAGTCCTCCTGCCCAGTTTCCAGGCCTCAACACAGGGCCAGTTACCTACAAGCTCCAAAAGGTTAACTATGATACACTGACCTGTGGGCTCCAGTCAAGACCTCTTTGATTGTGGATAGAAAGACTTGGCTACATAGGCTCAAACCAAAGGAAATCCATTTCTCACACACACACACACACACACACACACACACACACACACACACACACATTAAATGGAGCTGGAGAGACTGCTCAGCAGTTACGAGCACTTCTTGCTCTCACAGAAGACATAGTTTAGTTCTCAACACCCACAGTGTCTCACAGCTGCCTCTAACTCCAGTTTCAGGGTTCCAGTGTCCTCTTCTGACCTTAGAGGACGCCAGGCACATGCATGGTACACATACACGCTTGCAGACAAAACAATTATAAAATTTTAATTTTCTTGCTGGGCTGTGGTGATGTATGCCTTTAATCCCTGCACTCGGGAGGCAGAGGCAGATCTCTGTTAGTTCAAGGCCAGCCTGGTCTACAAGAGCTAGTTCCAGGACAGGCTCCAAAGCTACAAAAAAACCCTGTCTTAAAAAAAATTAATTTTCCACATAGGAAGGAGAAAAAGACGAGATCGCCTGAGTAAATTGGGAGTGTGGAGGTCATGGGAAAATGTGCTATTCATCTGAACAGAGTTCTCAAAAAAAAAATAAATATAGCTAAGAAATACCTTAAAATTTTCATTGTCCTTAACAATTGGGTAAATGCAAATTGTTAAGAATGTTTGGTTTCATTTTTACCAACTCAGAAAATGTCTAAAATCAAGAAAACAACTGAGAATAAATGCTGGAAAGGACGTTGATAAAGGGGGGAGGCTCCTTCAGTTTGTGGGATTGTAAACCGGGATGGCTGCTGTGGATATTAGTATGGATAATTCTCAAAAGGCCAAAATTGGCTAACACAGACAATTATGGGCTAATATAAGTTATAAAAGTTATAAGAAGCCTGAGCTAATAGGCCAACCAGTTTATAGTTAATGTAGACCTCTGTGTGTTTCCTTGGGGTTGAAGGGCTGCGGGACCGGGCAGGACAGAAACTTCTGTCCACACTAAGTCACTTGGAAAGCCTTGAGACTTCAGCAAGCCTGAGCAAGAGCCAAAGGCCAGAGAGCCTGCAGGAGCCTGGGGCATAAAGTCAGGGTCTGGCAGCTGTCAGAGTTGCCCTGTTCTGCGGCGAGAATGGACAGGGGTCCGGTGAGGAAAACAGGCCCAGTGCAGGAAATAAGTTCCTCAGAATGACTGTCCACAGTCTGAAATACATTAGAAACAAGTCAATATAAGTTATATAGAATCTATTGAACTTCATCACAGCTCCACCTGAAAGGAATGGATACTCCTCAAAGGTGTTACTGTTTGTTAATACATTCCTGATTAAAACTACAGCTTTGCTTTTCAGAATGACAACCCAGGTAGAAGGACTAGGAAGTGAAACTCACACATGTGCTCCTAAACACACAAACACATACACAGGGAAAGAGAGAGAGGGGGGAGGGAGAGAAAGGGAGAGAGAGAGGGAGAGAGAGAGGGGGGAGAGAGAGGGAGAGAGAGAGAGAGAGAGGGAGAGGGGAGAGAGAGAAAGAGAGAGGGGAGAGAGAAAAAGAGAGGAGAGAGAGAGAGAGAGAGGAGAGAGAGAGAGAGAGAGAGAGAGAGAGAGAGGAGAGAGAGAGACTAATGTCCCCAAAATTGTTACAGAAAGGAAACAAGAGGGAATAAAATCTTTTCCTGGAACATGCTAATAAAAATGAGACTGGAACCCCACAAATCATGTATACACATGTGACCAAATGATCATGACTCTTTACATTAAAATAGTGCTTTTCTCGCTGGGGAGACTGATCCACTTGCACAAACTATTCACCACTGTGAACAAGATGACGTCCACCACATTGTTAGTCAGTGTGCACAAGAAGAACCATATGACTCATCTGTAACAGTCCATTCTAACAGGACATGTAGTATGCATTATGGATATCAATGTAAAAAATGTCTACTATAAAATAGAAAAATCTGTATGCTTAGTCAAGCAGTGGTATCACACACCTTTAATCCCAGCACTCACGGGGAAGAGGCAGGTCGATCTCTCTGAGTTTGAGGCCAGCATATTCCAGGACAGCATCCAGAGCTACTGAGAGAAGAAACACTGTTTCAGAAAAAAAGGGGAAAAAAACAGAAAAAATCTGTATGCTTAAAATAGCTATTTCATTATACTTATGCATAGAAGTGATTAATTATACCTTATAATGATGGTTTTGAAGCTTCTAAGGGATTTAATCATACCACTCTGAAAAAATTCAAATACAAATCCTAGATATGTTGTTACAACAAGGAATTCCATGTGAAAATCTCTTACTAAGAATGATGCTACAAAAGTGGTTTTTAAAATGACTCAGTCCATTGGATCTTCTTCTTTTTTTAAAAAAAATATTTATTTATTTATTATGTATACAGTATTCTATCTGTGTGTATGACTGCAGGCCAGAAGAGGGCACCAGACCCCATTACAGATGGTTGTGAGCCACCATGTGGTTGCTGGGAATTGAACTCAGGACCTTTGGAAGAGCAGGCAATGCTCTTAACCTCTGAGCCATCTCTCCAGCCCTGGATCTTCTTCTTTTGTGCTTGGATTCCTCAAGCATGCCCATGTCTGCTACCAACACTGCCAACCAAGCACAGCAGTTCCCTCGCAGCCTAAAGAAAGATGGGCTGCGGAGCAAAACATGGCCAACACGTGTTCAAGCAAAAGGCATAAGAGGGGAGGAAGAGGTGGCTCAGCAGGAAAAGGGGCGTGTCTCCACACCTGGAGAACAAAGCCACAAAACCGTCCTCTGCATGCATTTCCACGTATGGGTCACACACACCTGTGCCCACCTGCGCACACATACACACACGTGTTAGAATGCATGAGTGAAGAGTAATTAAACGGCCTACATCCATGGTCCCTCTCGACCACCGTCACCCTCTTTTCAGTCAATCCAGGCATCATTTGTTGAGTTGTCAGGATCAGAACACAGGCATATGACTTAGTCACATGATCTAATTCAAGTTGTATATCAAACCCGTCCTTAAGCAATTATTGAAACTGTGCCCTTAAGGAACAAATTCATATGAAAAAGTAGGAATTAGCAAAGAAAACCTAAAAAGATCTCCTGAGTAAACTGGGAGTGTGGGGGTCATGGGAGAGGGCAGACCAGGAAGGGGAGGGAAAGAGGGGATCGGAGAAAAATGTATAGCTCAAAAACAATAACAGATTCAACACAATGCCCATCAAAATCCCAGCAAAATTCTTCAAAGACCTCGAAAAAAAATGATATTCAATTTCATTTGGAAAAGAAAAAAAAAACAGGATAGCCAAAACAATCCTGAACAATAAAAGAACTTCTGGAGGCATCACAATCCCTGACTTCAAACTCTACTACAGAGCTACAGTACTGAAAACAGCCTGGTACTGGCATAAGAACAGACAGGAGGACCAATGGAACTGAATAGAAGACCCGGATATCAATCCACACATCTTCGAACACCTAATATTTGATAAAGAAGCAAAAAATAGCAAATGGAAAAAAGAAAGCATATTTAACCAGTGGTGCTGGCATAACTGGATATCAACATGTAGAAGAATGAAAATAGACCCATATCTATCACCATGCACAAAACTCAAGTCCAAATGGATCAAAGACCTCAACATAAAGCCAGCCACACTGAACCTTATAGAAGAGAAAGTGGGAAGTACACTTGAACACACTGACACAGGGAACCACTTCCTAAATAGAACCCCAGCAGCACAGACACTAAGAGAAACAATTAATAAATGGGACCTCCTGAAACCGAAAAGCTTCTGTAAAGCAAACGGCATGGTCAACAAGACAAAATGACATCCTAGAGAATGGGAAAAGATCTTCACTAACCCCACATCAGACAGAGGTCTGATCTCCAAAATATACAAAGAACTCAAGAAATTGGACACCAAAAGATCACATAATCCTATATAAAAATGGAGTACAGCCCTAAACAGAGAACTCTCAACAGAGGAATCTAAAATGGCTGAAAGGCACTTAAAAAAAATGTTCAACATCTTTAGTCATCAGAGAAATGCAAATCAAAACAACTCTGAGATTCCATCTTACACCTGTAAGAATGGCCAAGATCAAAAATACTGATGACAACTTATGCTGGAGAGGTTGTGGGGAAAAGGGAGGGTGGGAATGCAAGCTGGTACAACCCCTTTGAATGTCAGTGTGGCGATTTCTCAGAAAATTAGGAAACAACCTTCCTCAAGACCCAATAATACCACTTTTGGGTATATATCCAAAGGATTCTCAATCGTGCCACAAGGACATGTGCTCAACTATGTTCATAGCAGCTTCATTTGTCATAGCCAGAACCTGGAAACAACCTAAATGCCCCTTGATGGAAGAATGGCTAAAAAAAAGTGGTCCATTTACACATGGAGTACTATACAACAGAAAAATGACAGCTTGAATTTTGAAGGAAAATGGATGGAACTAGAAAGCATTATTTTGAGTAAGATAACACAGAAACAGAAAGACAATTATCACATGTGGTTTTTAAACATAAAGCAAAGAAAGCCAGTCTACAAACCACAATCCCAGAGATCTTAGACAACAATGAGGACACTAAGAGAGACTTACATAGATATAATCTACATGGGAAGTAGAAAGTATAAAAAGATCTCCTGAGTAAATTGGGGACCTTGGGAGAGGATTGAAGTGGGGAGGGGGGAGAGGCAGGGAGGGGAGCAGAGAAAAATGTAGAGCCCAATAAATATCATGGGAAAAAGTTTTTAAAAATTAAAAAAATAAAATAAAAACAATAAATATTTTTAAAGCTACTCAAGATTCCTAGAGTGTAGCCTGGGGGATCTTTAAATGAGGTCTAAAGGAAGGAGATGTTAGCTACTAAAGGGTGTGAATTAGTTGTCCTTTTTAATTGTTTTTGTTTTTTAAGACAGGGTTTCTCTGTGTAGCTTTGGGGCCTGTCCTGGAACTTGTTCTGTAGACGTGACTGACCTCAAACTCACAGAGAGCCTCCTGTCTCCCAAATGCTGGGATTAAAGGTGTGTTCACCACTGCCCGGCTCTCTTTTTTCTTTCTTTTTTAGACAGAGTCTCTCAGCCTAGTCCTGGATGTTCTGAAACTCTATAAACTAGGCTGACCTTGAACTCTGAGGTCCTCTTGCCTCTGCTTCCCAAGTGCTAGGATTAAAAGTTGGCACCACCATGTCCGGCCTGACTGGTCCTCTATTTTGATTAATAGATTAAGGTTATATGATAATTCTTCTACTGCATATGTCCCATGATGCATCTGATTTTAGTCGTGTGCATTCTCACCTTTTGCAGAATCGTTACTAACTAGAAGATGCTCCCTAATAAGTGTTCACTTGTGGACACTTTTATTTTCCCCTGTATCTCTCATATACCCAGACCCACCAGTTCAGGCTGGATAGGCCTTTCTGCTCTCATACAAAGATGTAAGAAAAAGAAAATTGAATAGAATCTAATTATGATGGTGATGAAGGGAAGGAAAAAATTACCCCCTTGTTCAGAAAAGGGTGTGCACGGAGCTGGATGCAGGTGTGGGCTCTGTGTTACTAGCAGTTTGTTAGGTAGGTGCACACATCCTAAGAGCCTCAGACTGAGACGTGCTTTGTTGTTAGAAAAGGCAAATGTCGGGCGGCGGTGGGACATGCCTTTAATCCCAGCATTCTGTAGGCAGGAGCAGGCGGATCTCTGTCAATCTGTGGCCAGCTTTGTCTACAGAGTGAGTTCCAGGACAGCCAAGGCTACACAGAGAAACCCTGTATCGGAAAAGAGAGAGAGAGAGAGAGAGAGAGAGAGAGAGAGAGAGAGAGAGAGAGAGAGAGAGAGAGGGCGTAGGCGTATGGTCATAGGACAAGGACAACAGACAGGACAACAGGGATGGATGGTGGGACTCCTAGTTTACAGTGTTGTTATGTAAGTTGGTGAATTCACATAGGCAAATGTTCAAAGCAGTGCCTTGTATCGAGTCAAATTCAAAGGGAGATCAGTGATTCCCAGACTTACTGGGCAATGAATTCAACTAGAGGACTTGGTAAAACATTGGCTGCAGGTGGGCACAGTATTGCGTGCCTGTGATCCTAGCCTCTAGCTGCTAGAGGCAGGGGGATTGTGAGTTTGAGGGAGCCCATGAGTCAAAAAGAAAAAGGAAGGGGGATGGGAGGAAAATAAGAAAGGATGGGGGGAAGCAACCAAGAATTCATTACATATACCTGTATATATATGAAACTCAAAATGTATTAATAAAAATGTAACTTATTAAATAACAAAAGCAGCAACAACAAAAAAGCCCATTCTGGTAGCACAGTCCCGTAATCCCAGGTACTTGGGAATCTGAGGTAGAATGATCCCAAATTCAAAGGCTGGCTGACTACAGGCAGTGAATTCATGAGCGCAAAGCCAGCCTGGGCAACTTAGGGAGACTCTGGTTTGTTTGTTTGCTTGCTTGCTTGCTTGCTTACTTGCTTTTAATTTAAAAACTTCCAGGCATGGTGGCACATGATTTTAATAATCCCAGCACTGAGAGGCAGGCAGACACAAGAGGATCTCTGAGTTCCCTGCCAACCTTATCTACATATCGAGTTCCAGGCCAGCCAGAGTTGCACAGTGTGAGACCTGTCTCAAAAATTAATTAAAAATTTAAAATCCATTAAAAAAAATTTTGCCAGGCAGTGGTGGTGGTGCATGCCTTTAATACCAGCACTTAGGAGGCAGAGACAGGCGATCTATGTGAGTTCAAGGCCAACCTGGTTTACAGAGTGACTTTCAGGACAGGCTCCAAAGCTACAGAGAAACCCTATGTCAAAACAAAACAAAACAAAATTTTAAGGTCTGAAAATAAAGCTTAGCAACAGAGAACCTGCCTAGACCCAAGTGAGGGGTTAAGACTGTGACTCTAGCCCCTGCCTAGAATCCCCAGTGAGGGGCTGGGGTGTGGCTCAGAGGTAGAGCCCCTGCCTAGAATCCCCCAGTGAGGGGCTGGGGTGTGGCTCAGTGGTAGAGCTTTCACCAATTTTCAGGAGACTCTGAGTTCAGTCCCCACTGCTGGGGAAGAAAATAACCAACAAGTAGAAGATGATAGCAAATGACTGGTACCCCCTTCTTTTTCCTCGTAACACTCGCTAGGGTAAGCCTGGGAACGTGTTTCTAGCAAGAGCTGTGGTCAAGTTGATGCTGCTGACCCAGGGAGTCCCACTGTGACAATCACAAGATGGGGTTCTCCGGATACTGGTCTTCAGGCCCCGCCTGGTGGTTCTTCAGTCAGTCACCTCAGGTGATCTGCACTGGATGTTTTCCCTGACTCAGGCCTCTGTCCCCTCCTCCTCTCCCTCCTGTCTGGCTTCAGCTGTCATGGTTGAATTTCCACAGCGGGTAACTGGAGCTCAGAACCAGGCTTTCCGCTGGGTGTCTCCCCAGCCTCCACCTGTTCAGGGCACCTGATTGATGGCTCCATCCACCACGCCTGCTCCTTTTTTGGCTGCTTTCAGAACTGTCTCCAGCTTTCTTATATAAGTAGACACCTTTCTTCCAGCCCCTGGGAAGTTGCAGTTACCACATTATTCCTGGAACACCAGCTGTCCCACTCCAGTCTTAATTCAATTCCCAGGGGACCCGCTAAAACGAACGGCCTTAAATAAAGAGCCAATTAAACCTCCTCCAAGAAGTAACTCGGCCTTCCTGGCTGGGGCCGGAAGGTCAGCATGGCTGGGGCTCCGAGCATGAGCAAGGGTGACCGGGGTCAGGTTGAGGGTGGAATGAAGGGTGCAGGTTCTATGGGTCTGTGAGGAGAGCTCGAGATTGAGCCTGACCGTGGTCTTTGCTTTGCTTTTCCTTTTTGTGTTCCCAGTATTTTACCTTCAGGTGTCTGTAAATTATTCTAATCAGTTCCCAGAGAGGCCAGAAGAGGGCGTCAGATTCCCTATGACTGGAGATATGGGCGGTTGTGAGCTGCCACTAAACCCAGGTCCCCTCAACTGCGGAACGGCTCCCCAATCCCTCGTTTTGTTTTGTTGTTTGATTGGTTTTCCTGGTGTTCTTGTTTGTTTTGGTTTTGGTTTTTCAAAACAGGGTTTTTCTGTGTAACCCTGCTGTCCTGGAACTCACTTTGTAGACCAGGCTGTCCTCACACTCACAGAGATCCGCCTACCTCTGCCTCCTGAGTGCTGGGATTAAAGGCATGTGCCCAGCTGTTTATTTTTTAATCATTAAAAATATTACTCCTTCATAACTTTATACTTTATTTTGTATCATATTTTGTGTTCCCTACCCAACTTCATGTTCTATTTCAAAAAAAAAAAAAAACAAAAACAAAACAAAACAAAAAAAAAACAGCCGGGCGGTAGTGGCACAAGCCTTTAATCTGTTGAGTCTGGAAAATGTTGTTGGTTCTTACAAGCTCTTTATCACTCTCTTCTGAAAAGTCCTTAGTTTTTAAACATCACTTTCAAAATTGTGCTATGTGTATGTGCGTATTTCTCCATTTACAGTAAATAAAATTATATCGGGCATCCATATAGCCACCATAGAGATGAGAAGAGAGCAGCCCGTCAGAACCGTCCCTAACGTCCTACGGTGGTACACACCTGCAATCACAGCTCTTGGATGAGGAGGTAGGAGCTCAGAGTTCAAGGCCAGACTCACTACCTGGTGACTTTGAAGCCACCTGTGTTATACAAGACTCTGTGTCCAAAAAATAAAATAAAATAAAAAAATAAAAAAAAATCCCACCAGGCAGTTGTGGCACAGGCATTTAATCCCAGCACTTGGGAGGCTGAGATAGGCAGATCTCTGTGGGTTTGAGGCCAACTTGGTCTACAGAGTGAGTTCCAGTACAACCAGGGCTACACAGAGAAACCTGTCTGGAAAGACAAAAACAAACAAACAAAAAAAGAAAACCTGATTTTGGATCCTCGGTTCCTGTATAAAAGCCAGAGGTGGCAGCATGCGTGTAACCCAGCCTTGGAGAGCCAGAGACAAGTGGATTCCCAGAACTCAGTGACCAGCCAGGCCTAGCCTAATCAGTGAGCCCCAGGTTCAGTGAGAGACCCTGTCTCAAAAATAAAGACACCGTAAGGCTCCAGGAGCACATACATGCATGTGAGCAGCAAGCATGCATCCCCAAAGCCAAATGCAGTGCCTCACCTGCAATTCCAACATCTAGAGAACTGAAGCAGGAGGATTGCTGGGAGTAAAGGGCCAGCCTGGGCTACACAGTGAATTCCATGCCAGTAACACTATGAGACCTTTTGCCCCGTCTGCAACAAAAGTCGTATCACTAAGAGTGTAGATAAAGAGACAAACTGCAGCTCCTTCCCTGTAACCCAGCCCTGTCTGTGGCCCTCACTCTGGAGGGGACAGCCACATATGTACAGGAACCCCAAGTCTGTATGCTGGAACTTCGTTCATCCCCTGTAGATCACACAGTCTCACCCCTTGAACTGAGACCTGGTCTTTCTTGGTTGTTGGTGAGCTACAGACCTGAGAGAGGCAAACATGGAAGCCAAAAACTGAGTCAGGAATGTGTGGGCAGGGAATTCTAGGGTTCTGGGAACTCAGTGTGTGACCTAGAACCTCATTGTCTAAGAAAATAGCCACTAGCCTTTAAGTAATTTTTAAAAAATTATTTATAGCCGGGCGGTGGTGGCGCACGCCTTTAATCCCAGCACTCGGGAGGCAGAGGCAGGCGGATCTCTGTGAGTTCGAGGCCAGCCTGGTCTACAAGAGCTAGTTTCAGGACAGGCTCCAAAGCCACAGAGAAACCCTGTCTCGAAAAACCAAAAAAAAAAAAAAATTATTTATATATGTGTGTGTGTACATCACATGGGTGAAGGTGCCCAAGGAGGCCAGAGCAGATCCCCTGAAGCCACCTAATGTGGGTGCTGGGCCCTCTGCAAGAGTAGCAAGTGCTCTTAACCACTGAGCCACATCTCCAGCCCGCATATGACTATCTAGGTGAATCCAAACAAAGTAATATTTAAACCAATCTCTCATTTGTACTTACTGCATCGCGAGTGCTCATGGTAACATTTAACTAGTTGGCATCCCACGGTCCAAGGCAGGTGGATACCTCCATCATTGCGGAGTGTTCCGTTGGGAAACACAGGTGAGCAAAGAGGGATCGTGCGGAATCTAGAAGAGGAAAGCGTGGCCCCTGACGCTAGCAAGTGGCATACGGCAGTTGTGAGACTAACCAGATGTCTCATGGAATGCTCCAAATCTTTGTGATAACCACTAGACACCTGTTCAGATAGGTCAGGCTTGCCGATCATAACTATAATCTCAGTACTCAGGAGGCCACACCAGTGGAATGGCCAAGAGTTTGAGGCCATCCTGTACCAAGCGGTGAAGCCCCGTCTCAAATGAAACAAAAAGGTAAATATGTCTGAGCAGCCGACGCAGAATCCCAGCACAAAGAAGGCTCGAGGAGCAGGAAGATGGGAAATCAAGGCCAATCACACTCACATATACACACGCATATAAAATAGCTAGATACAATTAATCTTGTTAAAATAATAAAAGGGAAAAGCCGGGCGGTGGTGGCGCACGCCTTTAATCCCAGCACTTGGGAGGCAGAAGCAGGCGGATCTCTGTGAGTTCGAGACCAACCTGGTCTACAAGAGCTAGCTCCAGGACAGGCTCTAAAGCTGCAGAGAAACCCTGTCTCGAAAAACCAAAAATAATTAATAATAATAATAATAATAATAATAAAAGGGGATTAAGAAAATGACCCAGCTTGGGAGGATCCGCAGGACTTATGTGATAGCTATACGATGTGTGGATGCCTGTGTGGTCTTAGCACTTCTTGACAAAGGTGGTAGAGAAGGAAGAGCTAGAAAGTCTTACTGGTGAGGCTGGCGTACACAGCAGCAAAGGAGAGATACTGTCTCTGACAGGTAGGAACCAAAGACCACGGCTGTACACACACACATGTGCGCACACCACACACACAATGCTTAAGATATTGTAAATGAATAAAGTAGTAAAAAAGAAAGTATGAACGGGTTAAAAATAACAATAAAGAAACATGCCTAAAGCCCCAGCACTCAGGAAAGCAGAGGCAGGCAGATCTCTGAGTTTGAGGCCAGCCTGGTCTAACAAGCTAGTTCCAGGACAGCCAGGGCTACACAGAAAAATCCTGTCTTAAAAAACAAAAAAACAAACAAATAAACAAAAAAAAATAGCACAGAGGGGGAACTGGACAGATGGGTTAGTGCTTCAGAGTGAACATTGCTTTCTCAAGTGCAGTTCCCAACGCCTACCTGGGGTGACTGCCTCTGTAATCCAGCTCCAGAGGATCCAACCCCTCTGGCATCTTCAAACACCTGTGCTCACACGAACACCTCCACATAAAAACACATCAGTTGTCTTAGTTAAGGTCTCTATTGCTGTGAAGAGGCACCATGACTGTCACAGCAGGCCGCTTGTTCGTCCCCGCCGCCCAGAACCAAAATAATCACACAGAAACCACATTATTTAAATCACTGCTTGGCTCATTAGCTCTAGCTTCTTATTGGCTAATTCCTACATCTCTATTTAACCCATCTCCATTAATCTGTGCATCACCATGAGGTCATGGCCTACCAGCAAGCATTCAGCATGTCTATCTCCATGGCTTCTCCCTGACTCTGCCTTCTTCCTCCCAGCATTCAGTCCAGTCCTCTCCACCTACCTAAGTTCTGCCCTATCAACAGGCCAAGGCAGTTTCCTTATTCATTAATGGTAATCACAGCACACAGAGGGGACTCCCATATCACACGACCACAGAAACTCTTATAAAGGAAAGATTTAATTGGGCTGACTGGCTTACAGTTCAGAGGTTTAGACCATTATCATCATGGCGGGAAGCATAGTGGCACATAGCCAGACAGGTTACTGGAGAGGTAGCTGAGTGTTCTCCACTGGATCGGCAGGAAGAGTCACTGAGCCCTGGGCCTGGCTTGAGCTTCTGAATCCTCAAAGCCCAGCCCCAGGGACACACTCTTTCCAATAAGACCTCCACTAATGCCACTCCTTGGGAGTCTATGGCCATTTTTCAAATCACACCAGTATACACAAGATTAAAAATAAATGAACTCTTTAAAGGGACTGGAAAGATGGCCCCAGGGTTAAGAGTGTAATTCTCTTACAGAACACTGACTGCTGTTCCCAGGACCACGTTGGGAAGCTCACAACTGCTTGGAACTCCAACTTCAGAAAATCTGATGCCTCTGGCTCCCACGGGTATCTACATTCAGATAAACATAGCCACATACACATGCTCACATTCACACGACAAAAAACACAATCATAAATAAAACATTTAAAAATATAAATAAACTTTTAAAAAGTAGAACAAATTTGCAACCGTGGGGCTGGAGAAAACAAAACAACAAAGTCAAATGTTGAGGCGTTTGTGGACCCTTGGGAAAAGACCATAAACTCAATCTAATTATAATGAACGGTTTGTGGATTAGCTGCTAGCCGACTGAACCATCACGGGACCAAACTTGAGACTGCCGTGGAGGGAGGTTTGGGGAAGGACTTTTAAGGGGAAACCACATGAAGACCTTCAATATCTATGCAAGCAAGTAAAGTCTGTTCTGTTCTGCCAAGTTAAGTGGTAAGACAATCAAAACAACCTTTGGGGATCTGTGTAAGCAAGTTACAGAAGAAAAAAAAAAAGCAGTTAGCCATAGCAGAACAAGGAGATAATGACAGCTGTACATTTCTGGATGGGGTTACCAGGAACTTACGTTCCAGGGCCTGGGGTCAGAGACAAACGGCTTCATGGGTACCATGATGGATGTCTAGCACACAATGGAGCTTCTTTAGCCAAAACGCAAGTCCTGTAGAGGAGCCAACAGTAGAACTCGCAGGAAAATGTTATTCAAACTTCCAGAGAGCAATTACATAGTCCAAAGAACTGAGAGGAAAAAAGAATGAGGCAAAATGAGCAAAGCCCCACCGCCCCCCAAAATGTGGATATCATTATGGAGAACAGATTCCCGCCACGAGAGGAGAGGGAGAAACGGGCAGAAACTGAGTCTAAGATACACCCGAAGCAGGGTGTGGCAGCTCACGCCTGCAGTCCTAGCCATTTCAGAGGCTGAAGCAGTAGGTCAAGCCATGCTACCTCGGACTACCATCTCCCAAAATATGATCTTAAAAGTATAGCTGAAAGCATCCAGATGGATCGAAGAGCTAGTGGTTATGTTATACCCACCCACGAGATCAGCGAGCTCCCGGGAGAAAAGCAATGGAGGAGAGCAGAGGGTGGCTCAGCAGCTAGGAGCATTGCTGGGCCGGCGGTGGTGGTGGCTGGGCGGGGCTTGCAGTGGCAGGTGGATCTCTGTGAGTTCAAGGCCATCCTGATCTACAAGAACAAGTTCCAGGACAGGCATCAACGCTACACAGAGAAACCCTGCCTCAAAACCCTGCCTCAAAAATCCAAAAACAGGACAAAACAAAACAAAACAAAAACCACTGGCTGCTCTTGCAGAGAGGTACTGGGTTCAACTTCCTGTAACCTCGTGGTGGCTCAAAATTGTCTGTAACTCTAGTTCCAAGGATTTGACACACTCTTCTGGCCTCCCTCCCCAGCTACTCTGGAAGAACAGCTTGACCACTGAACCACCTCTCCAGACCCAGATTTATAGAGCTTTACCACATGTAATTGATATACCATAAGCTGCTCATATCTGAAGTAAAGTTTTAGTGGCAGACTGAGACATAATTCATCTCTTGTGACTTTCACTGTTGTAAGTCATGCCTGGAGGCCTATGCCTGTTCTCCCAGCACTTGGGAAGCTATTGATACAGGATGAATGTCATGAGTTCCAGATCAGTTGGGATATAGAATGAGACCCCCATCTCAAACAGATGGAAATATGGAGGGAAGAGAGGAGGAATGCAAGATGGGGGAGAGATGGGAGAAGGACAGAGTAACACATACACACACACACACACACACACACACACACACACACACACACACACACACACACCAGTAAATTCCAGATGTCCCCAGAGTCTTGCAGTCATCAGCAGTAATTCCAGATGTTGCTATTCTCTCCCACCACCCACCACTTACCCAAAACATACCCTAGACTCACTCATTAAACCAGTTATTCCCAACTTCCCAGCCTCCAAACCACATGTCCCTGTGTCTGTGTGGGTCATTGCTCTGCAGACCACATGTCCCTGTGTCTGTGTGGGTCATTGCTCTGCAAACCACATGTCCCTGTGTCTGTGTGGGTTATTGCTCTGCAAACCACATGTCCCTGTGTCTGTGTGGGTTATTGCTCTGCACATCTCACCTCAGTGAAATCTCAGTCTACAGCTAGAGCATAAAACTCGATGACTTTTTATACAGGATACTTGCCAAGCCAAAACCACAGTGAAAACCATGACTTCTTCTCTGGATATCTGAGATCTTTCTGGAACCTAAAGATTTATATGTAGTTACTCACCCAAGAAGGAGGGACACAGGAACCCCCAACTTCCAACATGTGTCTACTTTTAATGTTCTGTGAGAACTGTCACCATCCCGATACAGCAGGGTCCTCCCTAATTTCATCTATGCCAGAGAAAAGATGGGAAGGACCAAGTTCTAGCTCAGGTTTAAAAGCCATGAGCTAACACTTTTGTTCTCAAAAGGCTCCTGGAATCTTCTAGATCTCCTGTTTCATTGTGGGAAAACTATGAGATCAAACTTTAGATGGCAATGTTTTTTCTTTTCTCACCCATCTCCCCACCCCTTGATTCTTGGCATGGAACCTTCATGCCTTGTGTATGTAGGCAGGGGCTCTACCACTGAGCCACACCCCAGCCCCTCACTGGGGGATTCTAGGCAAGGGCTCTACCATGAGGCAGAAGGATCATGAACTGAAGGCTAGATTGGACTTAGCACAGTATTAGTTTATCCCAAGAAGGGTGGGATGGGGCTGAACATTCTCTGCAAACCTCCCAGCCTTCCCCAGCCCAGGAAGCAATGTCAGCCATCTGGGTAGGGTGGAAAACTGAAGATTAATTGCCCAGTTTTCAAAAATGCCTCAGGAATCCTTCAGTATTTTTTCTGCCTCGGACCTTGGACAAGACCATGTCTAGGTGGGACAGGACATCTGAGGTGTCTATTTGCCCCCAGCCTCCATAGGTCTAGGACACATACGGTGCCATGGACAGTCTCCAACATGATTCCTCCTCCCCCATCTCTCCATGTGTGCCTGTGGGAGGGGGGGTACCCGGTGAACATGTATGTGCGTGCAAGTGCAGGCAGAGGTTCAGCATTGACGCTCATCTTCAATAGCTCTATGTTATTTTTTGAGGCAAAGTCTCTCACTGAACCTAAAGGTCACCGATACAGGTAGCCTAGCTTCCAG
The DNA here is from genome assembly GCF_903992535.2 of Arvicola amphibius. Taxonomy (NCBI): domain Eukaryota; kingdom Metazoa; phylum Chordata; class Mammalia; order Rodentia; family Cricetidae; genus Arvicola; species Arvicola amphibius. The sequence continues at coordinate 77,521,109 of NC_052054.1, forward strand.
CAGGTCTCAAAGGTCCTCCAACTCCACAGGTACAAGGCACACCTGGCTTTTTATAAGAGTCCTGGGACTCCAAACTCATACTCACTTGCAGAGCAAACTTTACCAAACAAGCCCTCTCTCAGGGCCAAGTGGTGTTATTTAGTTGTTTTGAGTGGTGGTGAGAACAGGATCCTGGTCAGGCCCTAACTACTGAGCTGCAGCTCCAACCCTTGCCGTTTTGTTTTGTTGCTTGATGATTTCAGACGCTGCAGCCCTGGCTTTTCTGTCTGGAACTCATGCGGATTCCTCTCCCTCAGCCTCCCCAGTGCTAAGACCACAGGCATGCATCCCCACACCTAAGTCCCAGCCCTTGATGGGTGTGTGGGGTTTTGTTTTGGGGATTTAGGATGCGCAAGGATTTTTGCCTGCATGGAAGTCTGAGCGCCGTGTGCATTCAGTGCCCTCAGGGGCCGGAAGAGAGCGTCAGATCTCCTGGAGTTACAAATGCTTCTGAACCGCTGTGTGTGCGCTGAGAATCCAACTAAGGTCCTCGACAAGAGTCATCTCTCCAGCCTAGAGAAACACGGTCTGGCTTTGTAATTCAGGTTGGCCTTACACTGGTAATCCCGCCTCCTCCTCCCTATACTGGGATTACAGATGAGCTTCAGTCAGGTGTGGCTCTTGTGTACCCATCCCGCAATCCTTAAGGATCCCAAACAACCCAGGCCACCCAGCCATCCCTCAAGTCTCTCACTGCCCTTAGACTAGTCTTCCTGAGCATAAATAGCAGCTCTTTGTCGCCTCCCAGTGGCTACTTTTGCACACTGCATGTTTTCTAACCCCAGTCCCTGAGTGGTGATCTTAGGTTCCCAAAGCTGGCTAAGGACTCAGGATCGCAGTTAAGAATTTAGTTTGCTCCTGACCCTGGTGAATGCAGAAGAACCGCTCTTAACCAGGAAAATCTGCTATTCAAGGGAAAGCAACACTTGAATTAAGCTTTCGACACTGCCGCTCACAAGACTCCAGGTGTTGGTTCGTACAGAGAAGTCAGGAGTCATGGGACCCAGATGCTTGCTAAAATACAACAACCCACCTGCTGCACCAACACACCTAGGAACAGACAGCTCTGGAAAATTGGGCTCGTATTTGGCCAGTGTTTACAGTGGCAACGAACCCAAGGAAGGTCACAAAACTGGGCATGGTGGTGTGTTCCTGCCATCCCAGCATTTGGGAGGTAGAGGCAGAAGAACTAGTTCAAGACCAGCCTCACCAACATTGAAAGTTTGAAGCCAGCCTGCAATACATGCTACCTTGTCTCAAAATTAAATTAGCAAGCCAAGCACGGTAGCACGCACGGCTAATCCCAGGACTTGAGAGGCAGAGACAGGGGTGAAGCAGAGGGATCTCTGTGCACGCTGAGCCAGCCTGGTCTACATGTACAGTTCCAGGACAGTCAGGGCCACACAATGAGACCCTGAATAAATAGATAGATAGATAGATAGATAGATAGATAGATAGATAGATAGATAGATAGATAGATAGATAGATATCAAATAGATAGCTAGGAGACCAGATAATTGAAGTCACTGGAATCGGAAATCTGATTCCAGACTGTCCTTTGTCCCAGGAGCTAAACCAACCACTAGCAACCGGAAGGTGCTGGGGAAGGGAGCTTTGTGGCCTTGAACACAGGACCTGTGGGGGTCCCTCTGGTCCAGACCTTGGTAATGGCAACTAACATCCCAAGTGAGAATAATGATGGGGGCGGGAAATTAGAACACTTCTCGGACTCCCTGTGAGCACAGGTCAGTTGTTGCTGAGATACGGCTCTTACTCTAATGGACACAGCCACAGGAGCCCCAAGAGATCTTCCACTTGAGAAAACAGAAGCCCACAATGGTCCTCCTCAGACAAAAGCTCTGACAGCTAGCTAGCAGCTGTTTTCTCTGTGTGTCTGTGTGTTCCCGTGCCACAGCAGCCATGGGATCCCTGGGACTGAATTATAGGCAGCTGTGAGCCACCTTGTGGATGCTGGGATGCATACCAGGGCCTCTGCCAGAGCTGTGCACACTCTTAGCCCTGAGACATCTCACTAGCATGAAACTAATTTTTTTGGTGTTTTGGCTTTTTTCGAGGGGGGCAGGGTTTCTCTGTGTAGCCCTGACTGTTCTGGAACTCCTCTGTAGACCAGACTGGCCTTGAACTCAGAGATCCACCTGCCTCTGCCTCCTGCGTGCTGGAACTAAAGGTATGCACTGCCAAGCCTGGCTCTGTTTTAGCTTTTTGAGAACTAGTCTCCTGGTATTAAATGTAGCTAAGGATGTGTATAGCATACCTAAGGATGACCTTGAACTCTTGAGCCTCCTGTCTCCACCTCCTAAGTACTGGATTGCAGGTATGGACCTCCGCGCCTGGCTTTATTTAAAGCCTTATTTATTTATTCTTTTATTCTTTTTCTTTTTCTTTTTCTTTTTCGTTTTCTTTTTCTTTCAAGACAGGGTTTCTGGGGCTGGAGAGATAGCTCAGTGGTTAAGAGCATTGCCTGCTCTTCCAAAGGTACTGAGTTCAATTCCTGGCAACCACATGGTGGCTCACAACCATCTGTAATGAGGTCTGGTGCCCTCTTCTGGCCTGCAGACATACACACAGACAGAGTATTGTATACATAATAAATAAATAAATATTTAAAAAAAAAAAGACAGGGTTTCTCTGTGTAACAGCTCTGGCCGTCCTGGAACTAGCTTTTGTAGACCAGGTTGGCCTTGAACTCACATATATCTACCTACTTCTGCCTCGCGCCGCCACCACCACCTAGCATGGCTTATTTATTCTTAACTCTTAACTCTGTGCACTTGTGAAAGGGAAGAGAAAGCCAGAGAGCATAGGGTTCCCTGGAGCTGGAGTTATAGGCAGTTAATGAGCTGATCAATATGGGTGCTGGGACCTTTTCTCATCAGGTCCTGGAAAAGCGAAGCGTGCTCGTGAGCACCGAACAATCTCTCTAACCCCTGGGCATTTTAATAATCCTAATTATTCTAACGCACATGCATTGAGTATAGTTCTGCATGATATTTCCCTTCAACTGAGTACATTAAGTGCAGAAAGCCTTGCTAAAGTCAGGTTTGATGAGCTGACCCATGTAGAAATTGTGACCACTTCTTGTTGTTCAAATAAGTGGCCCGGGATAGCCTCAGCTGTCATTATTAATATAGCTTCAATGGCTTGCACGAACAAGTTTACAATCAGCCTTGCTTCCTTAAGTTTCTAAAAATGCTTACGTAATTACCAGTTTGTTCCTTGCTTCTTCCTTCTTCCATCCCCCAACTTTCCCATGGGTAAGCCATTACCTCTCTGATGTGGGAGAGTCTTCTGTTTGTGTTGATTTCATTCGTTAATAAAGAAACTGCGCTGGCCCATTTAATAGGCCAGCCCTTAGGTGGGTGGAGTAGACAGAACAGGAAGAAGGAAGTGAGGTAGATGGCTCAGACAGATGCCATACCTCTCCTCTCTGAGAGAGATGCGATGAAGCTCCGGCTCAAGATGGACGTACGCTAGAATCTTCCCGGTAAGGCACCACTTCGTGGTGCTACACAGATTATTAGATATAGGTTAATCAAGATGTGAGTAAGAGGCTGAAACTAATGGGCCAGGCAGTGTTTAAATGAATACGGTTTGTGTGTTGTTATTTCGGCGCATAAGCTAGCCGGGCAGCCGGGAGCAGGGCGGCGGGAACGCGGTCCGCAGCTCCTCACTACACCTCTCTGATCTATAGCTCCACTGTTAGAAGCATAAGAAGTCTTGCAAGCCACAAAGGGAGTTTTCTAATGAGGCACACCTACAGGTAGGACAGTGTGCCCAGTTGGCAGCACACGCACTTACAGCATCACGCAGGGTGAGAGACCATTTTGTCTCTTGTGGTAGCAGCTGGGTTCTCACAACCAACTCCCCAGCCAAAGCTGGACCACTCCGTTCTACATTCTGGGCCACTCCATTTCCTCTGGGATGTGCCAGGTTTTTCTATTTATTCTATAGGCAACATAACTTGGAAATTTACTCTTAATAATTAGCACTGCTTGTCCCTTGTCCTCACATCCATCTCCCTTGACTACTTGGGCTATTGGCATGGTTATCAGAAATGAGGGGCTGTGGACTTCTACGATTCTGCTTCATTCCTTGTACTTTCCCACTAACTCTTTTTTATTTTTATATTTATTTATTTATTTATTTATTTATTTATTTATTTATTTATTTATTTATTTTTGGTTTGATTTTTCAAGACAGGGTTTCTCTATAGCTTTAGAGCCTGTCCTGGAACTTGCTCTGTAGACCAGGCTGGCCCCAAATTCACAGATATTCACCTACCTCTGCCTCCTGAGTGCTAAGATTAAAAGTGTGCGCCAGGGGGCTAGAGAGATGGCTCAGTGGTTAAGAGCACTGGCTGCTCTTCCAGAGGTCCTGAGTTCAATTCCCAGCAACCACATGGTGGCTCACAACCATCTGTACTGAGATCTGGCGCCCTGCTCTGGCGTGCAGGCATACATTGAGGCAGAATGTTGTATACATAATATATAAATCTTGAAAAAAAAAGCGTGTGCCACCACTGCCCAGTTAAGTTCATCTTTTTGTTGTTGTTTGTTTGATTGTTTTTTGAGAGATGGTTTTTCTATGTAACAACCCTGGCTACCCTGGGCTGGCTTTGAACTCACTGAGATCCATTTGCCTTTCCCATTAGCTCTTGATATCATCTATTTAATAACATTTCTCAAAGACCCTAGTGGTTAAAATCATTCTTTCCAGAGCAGTTATGCAAATATGTAATCTGAAAGTTCATGACTTACTGTGACTCATTCAGGCCGACCGAGGTGAAAGGGTGGAGAGAGCAGGTGGTAAACATGCTCCCACGGCTCAGGCCCAGAATTGGGCAGCAAACAGTCCACAGCTTCTTGCCAAGTGGCTCTGAGTCTCCAGGGTCTTGCCGCAAGAACCATTCACACTAGTCTCAGGTCTCATCCCCTGAAGAAGTCACGTGGCTCCTGCCAGTTAAGTTTCAGACTTTTTGAGACTGTGAAGCTATACCTGACCTGGAATTCACTATGTAGACGGGGCTGGCCTGAGACTCAGAGATGCACCTTTCTCAGCCTGGGCCTCCAGTGTGCTAGGATTAAGGGCGTGCTCCGTGCTTTGCCCACACAAATGTGTGCACACCAGTTGCATGCCTGGTGCCCACAGAACTGGAGTTACAGACAGTTCCAAGCCACCTTATGGCTTCTGGAAAGGAACGGGAATCTTTGACAAGGGTAACTGGTGCTCTTAGCCACCGAGCCATTGCTCTAGTCCCTGGACTTTATTGTTTCAGGTAGATGGGTATCTTGCCTACAAGTATGCCTGTGTACCGCCCACATGTCTGGTGTCCGTGGAAGCCAGGAAAAGGGGTAGACTCCCTGGCTGGCCTCAAGCTCAGATATCCTTTTGCTCCTGCCCCCTGAGTGCTGGGAATAAAGGCATGGGGCACCATGCCCAGCCTAAGCTGGGGTTTTTGTCCTAAAACTTCCAGTAAGCCTGGAGCTACGGCTCAGTGGTTTAGAGCAATGGTGTCTCTTTCTGAGGACCTCGATCTGAGTCTCGGCACCCACACTGTGGCTCACAACCATCTCTAGCTCAAGTTCCAGGAGTGCAGCACCCTTTTCTGGCTTCCACAGACAAACATCCTATGCCCTTTGGGCTGCTCACCAAGTGGGCAGTTCTCCCTGCAATGCCCTTTGAGGCCCCACCACATGGACAATCCCACCTACCAAGGCTTCTCTCCAGCCGTTGGCTCCCAACCTGCTCTAACCACTCGTCTCTTCCCTTTGACTGGGTCCATGTCGCTGTGGAGCTCCCTGCTTTGTTTGCTTTCACTGCAAAAGTCACGCCAGTGTGCCAGGAAGCTTCCTCTTGCACTACTGGGTCCCCATCGTGTGGAAAGAGATGCCTCTCATCTGTGACTTGAGACATTTCTCTCTGACAAGTCTCAATCCACTTGAGGATGCCCTGGATTGAAATGACACCTCTGATCCCTCATGGGTCCTCTCAGGTCTTTCCGGGGCTTCCTCACCTCCCCCTAGGGGCTGCCTACATGCTCCAAGTTCTGTAACCTGTCCTGGCCCCCCTTCCCTCAAAGCTACCTGTGCCATCTCTCCTAGTGCCTTCCTGCTCCTATGTGTGGAGATTTTCCTTGCCTCCCAAAAGGAGCTGCCTGTTACATCCTGCAGCTTCCTTAAGCCTCCTGGGCCTCTCTCTTCCTTCTCAGCTCCCACTTGGAGTTGACACAAACCCCCTCTAGTGGAGTTCAATTTGCAACCAGTGACTCGGATTTTCTGTTTGTTTTGTTTTTGGAGACAGGGTTTCTCTGTGTAGTCCTGGAACTAGCTCTGTAGACCAGGCTGGCTTCAGACTCAGAGGCCTCTGCTTCCCTAGTGCTGGAATGAAAGGCGAGCGCCGCCCCCGCCAGCCTGCACTGAAGTCTCACTCCGTTGTTACAAACAGCTTGCTCTCAGTGCGTTTCCATAGCCTAATCTGGCCCACCTGAGTTTCCCCGGTGGCAACTTCTACCACTGCACAAAGAAATGATCTGAAAATCTTTTATAGATAAAATTGCTTTCTCTTCCTCTATTTTATTCTCACTACACTTATCAAGGGTAGCTCTTACATATGGAGACTCCCACCTCTAACCAATAACCCATCCTAATAGGGTGGAAAACTGCTCTATAGCAGGCTGTCAAAGGCCGATGCCTAGAACTCCCTTATCCATCTCTCCTTCACTGAGGTTTACCCCCATGCCAGTTTTCTCTATTTTTTTTTGTATAATAATCCCTGTCCTGAAAACAAAAATCATAAAAACAGGGTTTAAAAAACATAAGGTATTAATGCTGAACCTTCATGTACTCATACAGGAATGAGCCCCATACTGCTAGCCGAACTTTGTCGTGTGACAAAGGTGAGGGTCACCTGGGTGGGAAGTAGAAAAGGACAAGGTCTCCTGAGTAAATTGGGAGCATGGGGACCTTGGGAGAGGGTTGAAGGGGAGGGGAGAGGCAGGGAGGGGAGCAGAGAAAAATGTAGAGCTCAATAAAAATCAATAAAAAAGGAAAAATATAGAAAAAAAGAGTCACCTAGGTGGTATTAGTTTTAAAAAGACATGAAGGGGTCACGGAGAGGAAGTGAGGCTGGCACTGTGTGGCAGGCCTGAAGCTCCCAAAGGCTTCGGTAGCTCTGAGGGGCTAAGAAAGTGTAAAAAGTCAGAGGCCACAAAAGCCTAAGGAAGGTCTGAAGGTCTAGGAAAGCGTTTTAAGGTAATGAAAAATGTGTCTGATTTCTTTCCCCATCTAAGCTATTGTCATGTCACGCTTAAATGTCAACGATTCAGGAGAGCTAAGCTTACTGGTTCTAGCAGACCACAACCAGACCACTCCTGCTCACCAGCAGGCTGCCAAAGGCGGTTTGTCCTTATAACACCTAAATAGATGTCTAAAACACCTGTCTCCTCTGCTGGTTTTCTCTGTAATCAAACAAGAGATGACTATCCACATTGGACAGAGACGTATAGAGGCTGCCCTTATTGGTCCTGTAGGAAGACACAATGCATATTCAGGAAGGTGTTCTACAGTTTATGCAAAATGATCAATCTGTATATTCTAATCAATGATCCATAGCACCCTATGGTTTGGGACAATGGTCTGTAGTCTGTCAATTATATTTTAAATAAATGCTGACTGGCCAGTAGCCAGGCAGGAAGTAGAGGCGGGACAACCAGGCAGGAAGTAGAGGTGGGACAACCAGGCAGGAAGTAGAGGCGGATCAATGAGAACAGGAGAATTCTGTGAAGAGGAAAGCAGTTTGTGCAGTCTTGGCCCAGCCGCAGAGCAAGCAAGATGTGACTGCCTCGCTGAAAAAGGTACTGAGCCATGTGGCTAACATAGACAAGAATAATGGGCTAATATAAGTTATAAGAGTTAATAAGAAGCCTGAGCTAATGGGCCAATCAGTTTATAACTAATGTAGACCTCTATGTGATTTTCTTGGGACTAAGCGGCTGGGGGACCAGGCAGGACAGAAACTCAGTCAACAGCCCTATGTGGGAGATGAGGGTCATTGGTAAACTCAACAACAGCACTTACCACAGCTGCCCTTTAGGCACAATCTAAACACCAAGGGTACATATTCCACTCTCTGAAAGCTAGGCACAGTAGAAGCTCCGCCATGGTCCTTCCATCCCTAACGTCACCCCTTTCAGATGATGCTGATCCTACCTCCCTGTCACAGCATCTCTTATTTCAGACCCTTACCTCTGCATCAGTTCTGCCTAGCCACTTTGGAGAATATGGGTTGTGTGTTCCTCCTGGGTCAAACTTACAACCACCATTTGTGACCTCCACTCTTATTACATTCTCAAATATCACTACCACTCCTTCTCCCTCCCACATCCATCCCTTTGGTATCGCACACGGCTTTGATCCCTCAGGAATACTGCTGGTGGGTCACTGGAGTCTGCAGACTGCAGTAATACCTTACCTCTCAGTGCTACCATGCAGCTCCTATGCCCAAACATTCACATGCCTCAGGTCTCTGCAGCGTTCAAGATTATCGCCGCCTACCTGCTGGGTGCTCTGGGACGTGTGCACTAGGGTTCCTTTTATCCAAAGCTAATGGGTGGGACCTGGTGAAGAATCCTCACCAATTCCCATCTCAGGGTTTACAGAGGCCCAGCAGGACAAAGGAGCGGTTCAGGTCATCCCCTTTCTAGCAGTCCTGGGTATAAACTCTGGTGTCGCCACTGTAGCGCTGGGACTGATACCTCTCTAGCTATCCACCATCGCTTTTCCTCTCAGTTCATCAGGATCTCCAATGTGAGGCTCAGAGCATCCTTACCCTCCAGGGCCACCTAGACTCACCGGGCCACCATAAGTGCTACAAAGTCAGTGAGGATTCGATTTCCTAACAGCAGAAAGAGATGGTCTTTGTCTCTTCCTCAGGGAGGAATGTTGCTCCTGTGTCAACCAGTCAGGTGTACTAAAAGACAAGATCCAGCAACTCCAGGTGGATCTCCAAAAATGTAAGAAACAGCTCAATACTCGGACCAGCTTCTGACTGGCAGTCCAACTTGGACTTGGATACCGTTCTTCTTGACCCCCATTCTCTTCCTTCTCTTAATCCTACTAGACACACCCTGCCTTATAAACTTCATGTCTAGATTTCTTCAACAACAGATTCAAAAGAGTTTTTTTTCTGTTTGGTTGGTTTTCTTTGGTTTTTTTGAGACAGGGTTTGACTGTATAGCAGTCCTGGCCATCCTGAAACTCACTCTGTAGACCAAGCTGGCCTCAAACTCACAGAGATCCGCCTGCCTCTGCCTCCTGAGTGCTGGGATTAAGGGTGAGCGCCACCACTGCCCTGCCAGATACAAAAGATTTCTAACCAGACTATTAACCTATTGATATTGCAGGATTACCAACCCCCAGCTACAGAGCTAGATGCCAGCCACTCAGATTATACCCAGACAGTGAAGACCAAGTATGCCCAAGAGACTTCTATGCCCCAATTCAAGAGGAAATAGTCAAATGATAACATCGCCTTTTCCTGTAAATTGATTGTTTACAGGAGAGAAAGAAACCCTCTCCAGCTACAGGAGTGGCCAGGACCCTCCCCTAAGACCTCTAACTGTCAGGTTCCACTAACAGAACACTAGCCATCTTAATGATTGGATCCTGTTCCCACTCAACAGAGTGAAAAACCTACCATCTGAGCTTGAAATCTCACCAATATCCTCCCTGGAAAGGTTCACCCTGAAAAGTTCCACCACTAGCCCCAAGAAACTATATAAACCCTGCCTTCTGCTCGGTTCTCCAGCAGCCTCCCTATTGTAACCTGCTGGCCTGGTCTGTTGCCTGGGCACCCTGTCCCTTTAAGAAAAAGCCCCAAACCTTTCATCCCACTCCTTCCTTGCCTCCAAGGCAAGCAGATCTCCAGTCTCCCCTCTAGACCCCCCTCTTGATCTCTATCAACCCCTCTTCTTGAGAGGCAGCTTCTCTCTCTCTCTCTCTCTCTCTCTCTCTCTCTCTCTCTCTCTCTCTCTCTCTCTCCTCCTGGCCTTCTTCATTCCCCTTCCCTTCCTGTCAGGGACCATTGCCCTAAAATATGATAGCAGGGATCATTGCCCTAAGGATGTTTGCAGAGAATCTGCCCCACATCCCAACTATCTTGAGAACTATTTGTTTACAGAACCTGCCCCATATTCCAACTATCTTGAAAAATGTTAATGGAATCACATGTTTTGGCTTACAGGGGTGCTGACTGATGACCTCTGCTACCCCAGCAAAAGTTCCTACCCCTATCCCCACCCCGTGCCAAGTTCCTCATTCAAGGGCTATATAAGCTGTAACCTTCACCCTAATAAACGAGACCTTGACAATAAGAATCTTGCTTGGTCTCCTTTCTCTCTCAAGCCCATGTTCTTACAGGTAGAGCCTCTTCAGGAACTCTGAATAGCTGACCCACTGGCGGGGTACAGTGGCACCTGAACAGGGATCCTGAAGCACGGCCAACTAGCGGATGATGGAGGTGCAGTCCCGGGACGAAGGAAAATAAGATCCTGATCAGCTGTGGTACTCAGACAGGTCTGCAGGACGAGGTAGGCACAGGTTCATTGTCGTCTATAGACATGGGACAATCACTTTCAAAGAAAGAGAAATTCATACAAGAATTTAAACAGTCACTCAGGGAGAGAGGAGTAAGAGTTAAAAGAGAGATTTAGCTGAATTCTTCTGTTTTATAGATGAAAAATGCCCCTGGTTAATTTTAACCAGCCCAGGAATTCACCCCCAGACATGGGACAAGATAGGGAAAGATCTTAGTAAAATGTTAAAAAATGGAGACCCTGTGCCGGAGGCTGTCCTCAGTTACTGGGCTCTTATTAGAGATATAAAATAGAGAAAAAAAATGTAGAAAAGCAGGACAAAATTTAAATTGGGAGTAAAACTTTGTAAATAAGTTATAATTGGGATAAGGAAAAAGTATTCAGTTATATATGTTGGTAACTAAAGGGAGTAAGAATGGAGCAGGAACAATGGCAGAGTTATTGAGAATCAGTAAGCGTGATAGATGTAGAATTGCAACTTTTATTGCATGCTAGATGAGTTAAAAAGGTGAAGGAAAAATGATTTTTGGCCCAAGAATCAACAAGTTACCACTGAGATTGAGGAGCCACGTGAACACAGTCAGCTAACCTAACTTACCTGCAGGTAAAAGGCAAGCAGAAGCAAAAGTTTAGAGAGCAAATTTAACCTTACACAGTCTAAAGAACAAAGGAGAGGATTCAAAAATTCTCCTAACTTTGTGATTTACAAGTTAAAATTAAAAAGATAGTTAAAAATCCGCCCTCCAGAGCTCGGGAAGGCAGTCTAACAGGCAAAGTGAGCCTGTGTCCTACCCCCTGCCGTGCGGCGCAGCTTCAGCTAAAGGAAAAAGACAGGTTTAAATTAAGGTAGCCTCTGAGATAAGCAAGTTAAAATGCTTTTCCATTTCACAATTTTGCTTCTTTGTCAAAAATCTGCTGTTTGTAGGCAGGTGAATTTATATCCAAGGTGGATTGATTTTAGTACTGTGGCTCTGTAGTAAAGTTTAAAGTCAGAGATTGTAATGCATTCTGAAGTTCCTTGATTGTACAGGATTTTAAGATTGTTTAGGCTATCCTGAGTACTTATCTTTTCCTTATTAAGTTGAGGATTGTTCTTTTGAGTTCTATGAGAAATTTTGCTATTAAATCTGTAGGTGAGTTCTATGAGAAATGTTGCTATAATTTTTAATGGACATTTACACTGAATCTGTAGATTGCTTTCAGTGAGATTGTCATTTTTGCTGTGTTTCTTCTACTTTCCCAAGAAAATAGGAGATCTTTTTATTTTCTAATGTCTTAAATTTTTTTCTTAAAAGAGTTAAAGTTCTTATCATACAAATTTTTCCATTTGTGTGGCCCACTCTTGGGTGGGAGTCGAGTTGTCTCAGCTTGTGGTCCTTTCCTGCTGCCAGGTGTTGCTTCAGGGTGGACTGCTGAGACTCAGGCCTCTTACTAAATTTATCAAGGGCCAGAGTTATACTCTGACAGATAATAATGGTTAAAAATAAAAAGCATTTACCCCTTCACAAGCAGAGGTGACAGGACCCAAATTTCTGTCCTGCTTGCTTAGAGTTACTCCAAGATATTTTGTGGTATTTATGGCTATTTAAAAGGATGATGTCTCATTTATCCTAGATGTAAAAGAGATACATTCGGGTTGTTTTCAGATTCTGGCTATGATAAAGTAATTCTGCTGTAAGCATAGCTGAGCACATGTCCTTATGGTATGGTTGAACAACTTTTGTATTTAGGCCCAAAAGGGGTATTGCTGAGTTTTAAGGTAGATATTTGCCTAATTTTAAAAAATAACCATACTATGATCCAAAAGCGGCTGTGCCAGTTTGTACTTCCAGCAGTAAAGTTTTTTCTTTACCCACATTTTCTTAAGCATAAGTTGTTAGTAATAATTTTTAATTTTGGTCATTTTTACAAGGATAAGATAAAATCTCAGAGTTTTAATTTGCATTTCTCTGATGGCTAAAAGATGTTATGTTTGAAGCATTTTTTTAAGTATTTCTGAGTCTTTTTTAAGTTCATCTGTTGAGAGTTTTCAGTTTAGGTCTGTAACATATATATATATTTTTTTGGTTTTTCGGGACAGGGTTTCTCTGTGGCTTTGGAGCCTGTCCTGGAACTAGCTCTGTAGACCAGGCTGGTCTCGAACTCACAGAGATCCGCCTGCCTCTGCCTCCCGAGTGCTGGGATTAAAGGCGTGTGCCACCATCGCCTGGCTGTAACATATATTTTTATTGGATTAATTTTTTGATAACTAATTTCCTGAGTTCTTCATATGTTTTTGAAATGAGTTTATGATAAGTAAAGATCTTTTCCCATTCTATAGGCTGATATTATGTCTTGTTATACAAAAGTTTCTCAATTCAGGAGACACATTTATTGTTTCTCCCAATGTTTGTGCCACTGAGGCTATGTTTAAGATGTGACAAAGTGTACTTCTAATTTTTTCTCTGTGAGGTTCAATATAATTTTTGTATATTGAAGCCTTTGACTCATTTAAACTTGAGTTTTGTACATGGAGATGGATGTGAATCTATTTTTATTCTTCTACATGTTGATGTCTAATGAGGCCCAAATCATTAGTTAAAATGCTTCCTTTTTCCATTTTCCTATCTGCTAGACAGACTTACAACTTAAAAAGAGGATAGCTTAAAACTTTTAATTAGATATGTAATGGTTAAAGCCCTAGTTATAATATTCTTATGGGAGATATTGAGCCAATAGGTAAAATTCTTAGAAAAAACAATGAGCCAGTTTCCAATAGAGAGCTTATAAAAGCTGCTTAACAGGTACTCAAGCAGGTAAAGTATACAATAATCAACAAGTACAGTATATTAATTATGATTCAGCTATGGCAAGTGCATGTATTAAGTGTAAAACTTATTCTACAACAGTTTTATAAAAAAACTAAAATTCTTTTTATGGCTAAACCTTCCCAGTTTTGCCAGTTAAGATATTAAAGTCTTAATTTAGAGCAGTAGCCTGTCTGGTACAAAAGGGGCAGGATAAAATCTGGGAGATGGCTTGACAAAATATTGACTATGATCAATGTTTCTTATACTAAACAATAGATTAATTGATATTTTTAAGACTGATTCCTGGATGATTGTGTTTGCTCAGTTCAAAGGCCAGAACAATAATCCTTTCCCATATGATCATTGCTACAATTCACAAAACTGTATTTTGCTAATGTTATAGCTAAAAAATCCCTTAAAGGATTTTATACTAAATTTTAAAAATGGCTCTTCCAATGGAAGAACTGCATATATAGTTAATAATAAAAAGAAATTGTGGAGCGTATCAAGGCTCCTTGAAAGCAACTTATAAAAGTTGCAGACAGATCCTGATGCAAACAGGTCTGACATGATGACACCAAGCTGATCTTTACTAACCCAAGTAAAAAAGCCCTTGCAATACATTATAAAAGACCCGACCTATATATATTTGGGGTCGAGGATATGTTTGTGCTTTTTTTCACAGAAAGAAAATAAAGCTGGACCTGATACTGTCGTAGCTGCAATCACCCCATAAAGGAGTTCGAGGAGAAATGAGTTGGAGAGGAAGCCTTATCCAGTCTTCCCTACCCCCACAGAGAGAAGTGCCTGATAGCAGGACCTGCTAGGCCACTCTACACGTCCTGCCTCCAGAGATTCAGCTGAGATAATTGCCAAGGTGTGCTTCAGGTAGCTGAATCCAACTCACCCCGCCCAGGAATCCCACCTGCCTGGAAGCACAAGGCTGAGCTGCCTCCAGACCTGAGATGCAGACACAGATGCCCTGCTGAGATGACCTGACCATTGGTGACTACAATTTTCTGCAGTTTGAATTCTGTTTGCTTTGGAGCTAAGATGCAGACTAAACATCTGACTGTTTTAATCTTTGGAACACAAAACTCATTTTCATTAAAATCTTAACCCCTCTTCACTTAAGAAGGGGGAACATCGGGGTTATAACTGTTGCTCAGAGACTGAAACTGGTGGTGTTTTGATATAGCAATGTCTGTCATTGTACTCTTACTGGAATTGACCTAATGATATTTGTAAATGCTTATAGATGTTGGGAAAAGTTTGACACACCCTGCAAAATATTTGGGTTTAAAATTTTTGGCAAGCAGCACTTGTAATTTTAGGTTGGAGTAGGCACTTAGGAAGGAGTATATACCATAGGCCAGACTAAAAGGTGAATACTGGGTTTGGAAGGTACCCTTTCTTCTTGTCCAGAGATGGAGTCATTGGTGTCCAAATTATATCTTTTACTCAATCTATACGAGATACCTTTTATTTGAGAATCTCCTCGCAGTCTTTTCATTAATAATCCATGCAGAGGCCCAACGATGGGAATATTGTGGAACCCTCCCCTGAACAGGACATCATACAGAGGCCGTACAGGTCGGCTCAACATGGCATGATGTCAGGGGACGAGGATTGCCCTCCACATAGCCTAAGACAGGGACCCTGCGGTCAAAGACCTGCTTACTTTGGTTTTTCTAGATACCTTTTTGAGGAGCTCCAAGGATGGGCAGCTGGTGGCAGGACCTCCCCCCAACCTAAGACAGAGCCCTGGGAACCCTAGGATGGGTAAGGGGGGAAAAGACCTGGTCCCCACTCGACATAGACAGGAGCCCTCATCACAGGCCATCATTAAGGGCCAAAATCAAAATAAAAATAACTAATCCTACCCATAAGACACCCCTCTGTTCCCAGGAGAGGAAAAGAGACTCCACCACTCGAGAGGAGGGTCCTCCTTGTCCCAGTCCCTTCTCCTCTAGGTCTGACAACGTGGTTAGACTCTGACTGGTGCTCTCCACTTATTTGCTGCCGGCCATAATAAAAGAAAGAGGGATATATCAGGGACCATTGCCCTAAGGATGTTTGCAGAGGACCCACCCCACATCCTAACTATCTTGAGAACTATTTGTTTACAGAACCTGCCCCATATTCCAACTATCTTGAAAAATGTTAATTGGAATCACATGTATCAGGTTACACCAGGGGGTGCTGACTGATGACCTTCGCTACCCCAGCAAAAGTTCCTACCCCTATCCCCACCCCATGCCAAGTTCCTCATTCAAGGGCTATATAAGCTGTAACCTTCACCCTAATATATGAGACCTTGACAAATAGAATCTTGCTTGGTCTCCTTTCTCTCTCCAGCCCATGTTCTTTCAGGTAGCACCCCTTCAGAGGACCCTGAATAGCTGACCCGCTGGCGGGGTACACCTTCCCCCTCCATAACCCACTAAATAAACTCTATAGCCCAGCTCTCTCTGCATGGTATATCTATCTGTCTTTTGCCTACCAAGGGACTCACCAAGACCTTGGATCACCCATCACCCTCCCTTATGGGACAGGCCTCAGGTCACCCAGTGTGAGAAATGATAACACACCTTTCTGGGCCTTTCCATCCCAATAATTCATTTGTGTGAAGCACATTGTGCAATGTGACTTTGTGGTATTCCTTGGCTCCCAACTGCCTGGACACTTTTCCATCGTAGCTGTAATGCTTACACAATCCCCTTTCCGGGCTAGTCCAGGATTCAGTATCTCAGAGAGAAGCTATAAACATCAGTTTATTAACAAACTGCATTCAGGAATAACAAATGGGAATTAGAGTCATGACTCAGAGGTAGAGCCGCTGCCTAGAATGCCCCAGTGAGGGGTTTAGGATATGGCTCTGTGGTAGATCCCCTGCCTAGAATTCCCTAGGGACTGGGACATAGATCAGTAGTTGAGCACCTGCCTCAAATCTACCATGTAAGTGGTTTGGTGCATGGCTCAGTGATAGAACCCCAAACTAGAATCCCTCTTGAGTGGCTAGGGCTATGTATATCTCTATAGTAGTATACCTATGTCTAGCATGCTAGAGACCCTGAACTTTAGCCTCAGCAGAGGAAAAAAAAATAGATAGAAGGCAGGTATCAGTTCTTGTGAAGAGACAACAGGATCAAAGGAACTCTGATAAAAGACAGCATTTAATTGGGCTTGCTTACAGGTTCATAGAGTTAGTCCATAATGATGGGAAGCAGACAGGCATAGCGCTGAGGCAGGAGCTGAGAGCTTTACATCCTCATCCTCAGGCAGAGAGAGACTGGACCTGTCAAGAATGTTGGAAACCTCAGATCCCACCCTCAGTTACACACTTCCTGCCAGGCCAGTACCTCTCCAAAGGTCCACTAACAGGAGAGCAAGCACTCAAACACAGGAGCCCGTGGGAGCCATTTTCATTCAACCACAGCAGGTTTAATCAGTGCACCGTTTCCTATGCTCTAGTTAGCCAGGGAGGAAATTCTAGGACTTGTCCTGCACCTTCTCTGGCCTGTGGGGCCTCTACTACCCCTGCCCTGTTAACTCCCTGAAGAGGCAGTTTGGGAACTCAGCCAAGAGATGAGTCTGAGAACACTACTCTGGTAACCTGCCCCTGAAAAACTCACTGCTTTGAATTTTCAGGTTTTGTTTCAAAGCTCTGGATGGGTTTATAGATCATGCCAGCCCCTCTGCCTCAGTCAAGACACCCTGGGAGGAGATACTTATCAAAGTTATTGGGGTCCTCATTCCCAGGCAAGGCATATATTTTCACAAAGGTGTCTATGTCAAAGGGCATGGATGCCCAGGGAGGCTGGGCCAACCCCAGGTTGGTTTGGCAGACATCCAAAAGCTCAGAATACTCCAGGAACATTCCTGAGAAGACACCAGCCTCTTCAGGTTGCTGTGTTGGAAAACTGTTCTGTGACTCTAGGTCGCTGTTGTCTGAGCCCCTGGTACTCAGCAGTTGAGTATAGTCAGGCTTTGGGACCAAGATCTCATCATCTTTCAAGGATTTTGCCTGCTTGCATTGTGATCTTCTCGCTGGTTCGGACTGGTTGGATGATGCACTTCTCACTTTCTTGACCTGGTGGGATGATGCACTTATATCTCTTGTTGCACAGTTGGGTGATGCATCGATCTCTATCAATGCCTGGTTGGATGATGCATACATCTCCATCAATGCCTGGTTAGATGATGCATCCATCTCTATCAGTGCCTGGTTGGATGATGCTCTTTTTCTTACTCTCTTGGACTGCTTGGAGGAGGTTCTCCTCACTCTCTTGGTGTGGTTGGAGGATACATCCACGTTTATAGTAGCCTGGTTAGATGATGCACCCATCTCTATCATAGCCTGACTGGATGGTGCACCCATCTCTATCGTAGTCTGGTTGGATGATGCACCCATCTCTATCGTAGCCTGGTTGGATGATGCACCCATCTCTATGGTAGCCTGGTTGATTGATGCATCCATCTCTATCGTAGCCTGGTTTGATGATGCACCAATCCCTTTAATTGCCTGGTTGAATATTACGCACATCTCTTCTACTGCCTGATTGAATATTGCATCCATCCTTCTCCTAAGCTCATTGGATGGTACACCCATCTCTATCGTAGCCTGGTTCGATGATGCACCAATCTCTATCGTAGCCTGGTTGGTTGATGCACCCATCTCTCTTGTTGCCTGGTTCAATGGTGCACAAACCTCTCCCATTACCTGGTAAAGTATTACACGCATCTCTTTTATTGCCTGATTGAATCTTGCATCCATCCATCTCATTTCACTGTCAGATAATGCACCCATATCTACTGTTCTATTGTTTGATGATACATCCATCTCTGTCGTAGCTTGGTTGGATGATGCACCCATCTCTATTGTTTCCTGATTCGGTGATGCATCAATCTCCCCCAATGCCTGGGTCAGTATCACACGCATCGCTTTCATTGCTTGATTGAATTTTGCATTCATCCTTTTAATTTCCTTGTTGGGTGATGCACCCATCTCTATCAATGCCTGGTTGGACGATGCTCTTCTTCTCACTTTCTTGGACTGGCCGGATGGGGCTCTCCTAACTCTCTTGGTGTGGTTGGATGGTGCACTGTTCTCTATCATGGCCTGGTTGGATGATGCATCCATTTCTGTCAATGCCTGGTTGGATGATGCATCCATCTCTATCAATGCCTGGTTGGATGATGCTCTTCTTCTCACTTTCTTGGACTGGTTGGATGAGGCTTTCCTCACTCTCTTGGTGTGGTTGGAGGATACATCCATCCCTATCGTTGGTTGGTTGGATGATGCACCCATCTCTATCATAGCCTGGTTGGGAGATGCACCCATCTCTATTACAGCCTGGTTGGGAGATGCACCCATCTCTATTACAGTCTGGTTGGATGATGCTCTTCTCACTACCTTCACCTGGTTAGACGTTGTCAAATGTGAACTCCACTGATGGTTTCTGTGCTGTGTCTGAAGTTTGCCTCGCTGATTTTTAAACCATATCTGAAAACAAGAAAAAATGGATTGGATCTTTTTCTAAAAGCAACTCATCTTTTTTGAAGATACTATAATATATATGTATATATATATATATATATATATATATATATATATATATATGGGTTTTTTTTAAACAGGGTTCCTCTCTTTTGCCTTGAAGACCATATGTTTTGAAATTCACAGAGATCCACCTGCCTCTGCCTCCTGTGTGCTACTATTAAAGTGTACACCAACATGCCTGGGCTTTTATGAACTGAGTGTCCATGGTGACCAGAAGAGGTCTTTAGATCCCATCAACCTGGAATTACAGGTGGCAGTGAGCCACCATATGGTGCCAGGAACTAAACCCAAATCTCCTACAACAGCAGCCAGCAAGCACTCTTAACCACTGAAACCTGTTTCCAGCCCCAGCAATTCTTCTCTTAATTATTTTTTTGAGGCAGGGTGAGTTGATTCTTGCCATGGTAGAACTTAAGAATTTGCACATTTGAAGCAATCACTCTGCTGACTGAACCCATCACCATTAGCCTGAGTACACATATATTAAGGAATCAGTACAGGGGAGAAATGCACAATCTTCAGGAATGGGAGTGTGGGTATGAGAAGGCTAGTCCCTAATCTCCTCATGTTTATCTAAGTATGCTCTTTCTAGTCTTCCGTGTCCTGAATCCCGGAAGGTAGGTGTTGTGGGACTCTCAGTCGCTGAAACAGGAAGCCTTATCCAATCCTAGATTACAGAGAATAAAGAAAGATGGTTCACACATGTCAGGGACAATATTCTGAGTTATATGTGGTGACACACAACTGTGAGATCACCACTTGGAAGGTAGACACGGAAAAGTCAGGAGTTCAAGTTATTCTTCAGCTGTGCTTGTTTGAGGTCAGCCGGGGTTAAACATGACCTTGAAACAGTGAAAACTAACCCAATATGGAGTGCATTGTCTGCAAACACAGCACAAGAGAATGTGGGAACCAACCCCTCAGGAAAGGGTACTCTTCAGATCTGTAGACTGGAGTCAGAAAGATGTGGTTTTGAATTGCTTATTCTGTATTTAGAATCATCTATGGAGCCTTAGTGTACCTCAATGAAATGAGTGGTCATGAAAATAAAACCACGGAGTACATAGCATCCTTGACTGGGCAATATCATTGTCAATAAACAGGAACTATTAAAAAAATTAAAGACATGGGCAGTGGTGTTGTGTGACTTTATTCCCAGCTCTAGAGGGGCAGAGGCATGATGTGGGAGTGTCTTCTGTTTGAGTTGATTTCATTGGTTAATAAAGAAACTGCGTTGGCCCATTTGATAGGTGGGTGGATGATGGAGGAGAGTTATCTGTCTATGTTTCTTTCATTGGTTAATTAATAAAGAAAACTGCCTTGGCCCTTTAAGAACAGAAAATTAGGTAGGTGGAGTAGACAGAACAGAATTGTGGGAACAAGGAAGTAGAGTTGGGGAGACGCTTCAGGCAGTCGCCATAGTGAGTCTCCATGCTGCTGCTCTCCGAGATGGACACAGGTTAAGATCTCTCCTGGTAAGCCACAACTCGTGGTGCTACCCAGATTACTAAATATGGGTTAAAGCAAGATGTGAGAATCAGCCAATAAGAGGCTACAGATAATGGGCCAGGCAGTGTTTTAAAAGAATACAGTTTCCGTGTAATTATTTCGGGTGTAAAGCTAGCCAGCGGCGGGTGGCGGGACGCAGCCCCGCCGATTCACACTACAGATTGGCGCTCCAACGTGGTCACTAAATCCACTTAAAAACCTTGCCCGCTTGGTATCGGAAAGAAAGTACTCTGAGACCATGCCAATGGCTCACTGCTCCCTGCCTGCACCTGGGCAGATGGCGGAATCAGGTTTAGGCGAGCGGGACAGCGTTTGCGGATTCCTGCCGCCATAGAGAGAGAGGTGTTTTCAGTCTGCGCAGTGCTCTGCGCATCTGATTTGGCTGTAACTTGGATTAAAAGAGTTTCTGTGCTGCACGCTCAGTATCAAAATTAAACTGCTGAGTGCGGCTCCAATGTCGACTGCTGTGTGCCTGGAACTGTGTGCAGCTCAGGGGCACCAAATGACTGAGGCAGGAGCGGCTTTGGCTCTGCTCCACCATGCTGAATTGTGCTGACCTCAGGCAGGAACTATCGTAATTACCATGATAACAGCGCAGTTAAGGTTTAGACTTGGCTGTAAACAGGCAGTACCGTATTATTTTAAGAAGTGGTTAACCTTTTAAGAAATGCTCCTGGATAGTAAAAAATTACAGATTCACAATAGAAAAGATTCAGACATAGAAGGCCTTTAAATGGCTCACGTAGGCTTAAAAGAGAGAAAAAGAAAATATAGAAAATAAAGTTAATGCCTTAAAAAAAAAAAGGTTAAAGTCTTTAAAGAGACAGAGTACAGATAGTTATAGATTAAAAGAAGTAAAGTGATAGAGTAAAAATAAGCCACGTAAAAATGGAAAATTCACAGAGAGTCTGGATTATGTATTTTGTTGTGTTTTCTTTGATTTTTTTGACTGTAAAGGAGCTAAGTACAGAGAGACATTTCATTATATGGGCTGCCAGGCTAGACCAGAATGGACATCTTAACGGTATGACTTTAGGATTTGGATCTAAGAACATGATGCTTTGGAAAAGAGTTTCTTCTTTTGTTTTCACAGAGGACGAGACTCTGTGGATTGCTTCTATCCCAATATGGTATGATAGACCACGCCCTCCTGAAAGGTTGCTGTGAACATCTTCAAAAAATTACTTCACTCAACTGCCAACTGAGAGGAACCTAGCACACAGGTTACACCATGAAAGACCTAAATGACAGCGCCCCCATTCAGCAGGAAGCAGTTTGGAGAGAAAAAACTGCGCCCATTTTCCCAAATATTGTTTATAAATGTTCTTTTACATTTAAAGGGGGAGATGATATAGATATGAATTTACATTGGTATGGATTTTAAGGTCAATTTGTTATATGTATATGTATTTCTGATCTTGATTAAGCTATTGTGATTGTAGTTCATTTTAAAAATTGTAATGTATAATTAGGAAATATAGGTTGTTAATGGATAATCATTGATAATAGTTAAGCTTGTAGTCATGTTATTAGATTTTCTAGATATGTAGAGATATATTTCAGTTAGATAGATATTCTTCATATCTTTCAAAGACTGCAGAATATGGCATTTAATGTTTTAATAACTTAGGGTTTTTCATGACAATGAGACACGTCTGCTCCTGGCAGCACCAATCTACTTCGAGAGGAAGATGGGCATCGAAGAGGCTACTTATGGAGTTTGTTAGCCATTTGGGCAAGAAACTGCTCTTGGCTGGACTGTTGCATAAACTGGACACAAGGAACCCACAGAAAGAGGACTGCTGAACTTGCCTAAAGGTGAGATGGTCTTTCGGGGTTCCTGATTCATGAAAGAGTCTGCGAGACGTTCTGCAGGACACAGCAGAAAGTGACTGAACTGTCTTTGGAATTTTTCTGCTTCATGGAAATGTCTGCTGGATACTGTGGGCCTGAAGCCCGAAGATGGATGCCCCAACAGTACAGAGGAACTTTGGGTGACTGTCCAGGCAGCGAGTTGTCTCTGTCATTTCTAGAGTTTTATAAGTTACTTATTTCTTGTTTACTTAGGTAGCATTATATCCTTCTGGAGTCTTTGATGGAGTTGAAGAATAAATAGATAGTTATAGCTTTCCTTAGTTATGATAAAAGATAAAATAGATTTAAATATTGTAACTGTAATACTTGCTTGATAACTGTTTTGTTATATGTAATTTTGCTATGTTAAAGTTGAAGCCTTTCTTTTTTGTTTAAACAGAAAAAGGGGAAATGATGGAGGAGAGTTATCTGTCTATGTTTCTTTCATTGGTTAATTAATAAAGAAAACTGCCTTGGCCCTTTAAGAACAGAAAATTAGGTAGGTGGAGTAGACAGAACAGAATTGTGGGAACAAGGAAGTAGAGTTGGGGAGACGCTTCAGGCAGTCGCCATAGTGAGTCTCCATGCTGCTGCTCTCCGAGATGGACACAGGTTAAGATCTCTCCTGGTAAGCCACAACTCGTGGTGCTACCCAGATTACTAAATATGGGTTAAAGCAAGATGTGAGAATCAGCCAATAAGAGGCTACAGATAATGGGCCAGGCAGTGTTTTAAAAGAATACAGTTTCCGTGTAATTATTTCGGGTGTAAAGCTAGCCAGCGGCGGGTGGCGGGACGCAGCCCCGCCGATTCACACTACAGGTGGAGTAGACAGAACAGGATGCTGGGAGTGAGGCAGATGTCTCAGGCAATCACCCTGCCTCTCCTCTCTGGAATAGTTGCCATGAAGCCAGCCACCAGGTCAGACATGCTGAATCTTTCCCGGTTAAGACACCACTTCGTGGTGCTACACAGATTATTAGAAATGAGTTAATCAAGATGTGAGAATTAGACAATAAGAGGCTGGAACTAATGGGCCAGGCAGTGTTTAAATGAATACAGTTAGTGTGTTGTTATTTCGGGGCATAAGCTAGCCGTGCAGGAGCCGGGCGGGACAAAAAGCAGGTCGGCCCGCAGCTCTCACTACAGAGGCAGGTAGATCTCTTTGAGTTCAAGGCTAGCCTGGTCTACAGATCAATTTCTAGGATGGCAAGGACTACACAGAAAACCTAGACTCAAAAAAACAAACAAAAAAAAAAAACCAAACAAACACTGGACAGAGAGGGTGGAGCTGGAGAGATGCTCAGCTTTCAGAGCACGGGCTGCTCTTGCAGAGGACTCAGGTTCCACTCCCAGCACCCAGCACTTATAACTCTTTCTCCATGGGACAGGACGCCCCCTGCTGGACTCCTCAGGCACCAGGCATACACATGGTGCACACACAGAAAAGCAGGCACAAACATAAATAAAATAATATTAAAGCTTTAAATGACACCACCAACGCTCACACGAAGCCTTTCCTAGTTGGCTTCTGTGAGCCACAATCCACACACAAACCTTTACCACTGTGTCTTTAAGCTGGAGCCTTGAAGCCAGTTCCTGGGTTTCCTGCTCTGTGGGGTACATGTTGCAGTGAAAGGCCTCTTGCAAGACCCTGATTTGCTCCAGACTGAACATGGTGCAGTACTGGTGATCTTGCTGGGGCTGTCCTGCTGAGGGAAGAGACAAGAGGACTTCCATTTTAAACATTTACTTTGGTTGGTTTTTGCTTGTTGGCTTGTGGTTTCATTTTTCAAGAGTCAGTTTCTCTGTATAGCCCTGGCTGTGCTAGCATTCTCTGCAGACCAGGCTGGCCTTGAACTCACAGAGATCTGCTAGCCTCAGTCTCCCAAGTGCTGGGATTAAAGGCAAGCACCACCACCACCAGGCACATTTTAAAACTTCTTAAATTACATTCATTTCTTTATTCTCTCTGTGTGCATACACATACCACAGCACACATGTAGCAGTCAGAAGACAATATGGAGGAGTTGGTTCTCTTCTTCTACCATGTGAATTCCAAGGACTGGCCTCAGGTCACCAAGCTTGGTGGCTGCACATTTACTCATAAGCTATCCTGCCTCTTTTATTTTTAAATATCCCAATGTGGGCAGAGCATGGCACTACATGCCAGTAACCACAGCATTTGGGAGGCTGGTGCAGGCATACCAGTATATGATTGATAATCAAATGGAAAAGGATTCAACATCTCTAGCTATAAGGAAAATATAAATAAAGAACAACAATAGGATGGAGAGATGGGTCACAGGGTAACAATACCAACTTGCCCGTGTAGAGGAC
The DNA here is from genome assembly GCF_903992535.2 of Arvicola amphibius. Taxonomy (NCBI): domain Eukaryota; kingdom Metazoa; phylum Chordata; class Mammalia; order Rodentia; family Cricetidae; genus Arvicola; species Arvicola amphibius. The sequence continues at coordinate 77,545,815 of NC_052054.1, forward strand.
CAGGGTTCAGGTCCCAGCACTGATTGGTGACTCATACTGCCGGCCTTTATCCAGCCTCCATGGGCACCTGCGACTCACACCCACACTGTGCACAGATATGCATATGAACACGGTCTGAAAATTGGGGCTAGAGAGTGGCAAACACTCTTCAGCGGAGCTACTTGATGATCTTGCAGAGGTCCCTAATTTTCTTCCCAGCACCAACATGGCGGCTCACAAGCATTCACTTCCAGTTGCAGAGAATCTGATGGCTCCTTCTGATCTCCTTGGCACTTCACATATGCAGTGCACAGACAAAGAAGCAGGCAAACACTCTATTCAGGAATGTGACTGGTGATCTTCCTTTCCTGTTCAACCTGACTACATCTGGAATTAACTGAATTTCAGGCAGCTGGGTATAATTGTGAGGGATATTTACTTTATAACCAAGATTATCAGAGGTACAAGACCCACCCTAAATCCAATTCATTTGAGGGTAGAAAATCTACTCTGGCCAAGACACAATAGTACACACCTTTAATTCCAGTACTGAGGAGGGAGGCAGGTGGATCTCTGTGAGTTTGAGACCAGCCTGGTCTACATACATAGTACGTTCCAGGACAGTCTGAGAAACACAGAGAAACCCTGTTTGAAAAAGAAAAAAATGAAAAGAAAGAAAGAAATAAAAGAAAGAAAGAAAGAAAGGAAGGAAGGAAGGAAGGAAGGAAGGGAGAAAGAAAGAAAGAAAGAAAGAAAGAAAGAAAGAAAGAAAGAAAGAAAGAAAGAAAGAAAGAGGAAGCTACTGGCGCCATCTTGCCCCCAAACTCGCCTATGCTACTGCAACCTTGGTGGAACTCTGAAACACTGCTTTCTACAATACAGAGAGGACAAAGAGGTGTCCAGCAACCCAGTGGTACACCCCACTTTCTAGGACCTCCATAGTGGGTGAAGCAAAACCCCGGGCCCCTCCCCCAATTGCCTTGGCTTCTCTAGCCAGACAGCAGGAAAGCTTCCTGGCAGTAGACTGCCCCAATACCCACCCCATCCACCTGACCGCTTCCCCCCTCACACTGCCCCCCGCTAGCTACAAGCCCCATCCCTATAAGCCCCCAAACTCACCTACCTCCTGCAATCTCAATGGCAGTCTGAAACACAGTTTGCTATAATATAGAGATGACCAAGAGGTGAGTGACCAGACAGCCAGCAGAACACCCTAGTCACTAGGCCCTCCACAGAGGGCCAAATCACCGGGCCTGCCTCCACCTGCCATAGCTTATCTAGCCAAAGATGAAGAGAATTTCCTGCCCAGAGGACCAAGAGAGCACAAGCTGTGACTGTACAGAGTGGACCAAGACACTGAACCAGGAGAGAAGACAAAGAGAGCAGGATAAGAGAAACCTCAGAGGCTCCCCGAGACAGACTTGACAGTACAGACCAGACCAAGAACTATTCCCAAATATGAAGACAGCCACTGCAAGGATTGGACCAAGATGCAAAGAAACTGCAAGCATCAATTGAAACAAGAGAGGGGTAGGCACCAAGGCAAGAATTCCTCCAACAACTAAAAAAGCTGCATGGTAACCCGGTGATCACACAACAGGAAGACTTCCCATCTAGACCCAGAAGAAGCAGAACATAATTTGAAATATAACTTTATGAAGATCCTGGAGACACTTAAGAGAAAATGAAACACTCCCTTAAATAAATGGAGGAAAAGACAAATAAAACATTGGACAAGAAATTAATAAATCCCTTAAAGAAAGCCAAGAAAACTAAGAACAAGCAATCAAACAGGTGAAGCAGACAGTTCAAGACTTGAAGACTGAATTAGAGGAAATAAAGAAAACACAAACCAAGGGAACTCTGCATATGGAAAATATGGTTGAACGAACAGGATCTACAGAGGCAAGTGTAACCAACAGAATACAAAAGATGGAACAGAGAACTTCAGATATTGAAGACACTGGAGATGAAATCGATTCACTGGTAAAGAAAACACTAAATCCAACAAATTCTTAACACAAGACATTCAGGAAATCTGGGACACCATGAAAAGACCAAACTTAACAATAATAGAAGTAGAAGAAGGAGGAGAACTCCAGCTAAAGGCACAGAAAATATATACAACAAAATCATAGAAGAAAACTTTCCCAAACTAAAGAAGGATATCCCTATGAAGGTACAGGAAGTTTACAGAACACCAAACAGACTGGATTTAAAAAATCCCCTCAGCATATAGTAATCAAAACACAAGGCATATGGAATAAAGAAAGAATATTAAGATCTGCAAAGGGAAAAGGTCAAATAATATACAATGGTAGACCTATCAGAATTACACCCAACTTCTCAGTGGAAACCATGAAAGCCAGAAGGTCCTAGGCAAATGTACTGCAGACACTAAGAGATCATGAATGCATGCCCAGACTACTATTCCTAGCAAAGCCTTCAATTACCATCCATGGAGAAAATGATATCTTGAATTTTATATGCAGATGGATGGAACTAGAAACCACCATCCTGAGTGAGGTAACCCAGACCCAAAATATAAGTAAGGTATGTTGGCACTCATAAGTGGATACTAGATATAAACAAAGGATATTGAGTCATAGTTCTGATCCTAGAAAACCTAAATAATAAGGTGAACCCAAAGAAAGACATACATAAAATCACCTGGAAAGTCAAAATAGACAAGATTGCCTGACAAAATTGGGAACATAGTGGTGGGGGGAGAAGGGAGGGTGGAAGAATAGAAGGGGAGAAGGGAAGAGGAACTTGAGGGAACAGGATAGTTGAGATGGAGGAAGGACAGAGATGACAGCAAGGGAAGAGATATCTTGATTGAGGGAGCCATTGTGGGCTTAGCAAGAAACCTGACTCTAGAGAAATTCCCAGGAATCCACAAGGATGACCCCAGCTAAGACCCTAAGATATAGAGGAGAGGCGGTGCGAACTGGCCTTGTCTTGTAGTCAGATTGATGAATATCTTTTTTTTTTCATGGAACTAGTTCTTGTAGACTAGGCTTAGCTAGAACTCACAGAGATCCTCCTGCCTCTGCCTCCCAAGCACCGGGATTAGAGGTGTGTGCCTCCAGGACCAGCTAATAATCAAGAGAGAAAACACAAAAAATGCTGGTGAGGACTGGGAGGGGGGTCACTCTACAGGATCAGTGGAAATGTAAATTAGTGTGAGCACTGTATGGAGCTTGGTTTGGTGGCCAGGCCTCTAATCCCAGCACTTGGAGGGCAGAAGCAATGGGATCTGTGACTCCCCAGTCAGCATCATCTACAGCTAGTAGAACAGCTGCTGCTAAGATCCTGTATGAAAAGAAAAGAAGACAGAAAGTCAAGAGAGAGGGAAAAAAGAAAAAGTGAGGGAGGCAGGGAGAGAGAGAGGGAGGGAGGAAGGGAGGGAGGGAGGAAGGAAGGAAGCAAGGAAGGAAAAAAGGAAGGGAGGAAGGAAGCAAGGAAAAAAGGAGGAAAGGAAGGAAAGAAGCAAGGGAGGGAGGGAGGCAGGGAGAAATGAGGGCTGGGAGGTGGATGTGCATGCCTTTGAAACCAGCAGATGCAGAGGGATCTGTATTGTGAGTTCGAGGCCAGCCTGTTGGTCTACAGAGTGAGTTCCAGGACAGACAGGACTACACAGTGAAACCTTGTCTCAAAAAACAAAAAACAAACAAACAAACAAACAAAAAAGACAAGGAACAACATAGGAAAGAAGAGGAAGGTGTCTTGGAGACCAGAGTAGGGGAGTAATACCATCCAACGTGTACAAAAATATGAGTCGGCCAGGTGGTGGTGGTGCACGCCTTTAATCCCAGCACTCAGGAGGCAGAGGCAGGTGGATCTCTGTGAGTTTAAGGCCAGCCTGGGCTACAAGAGCTAGCTCCAGACAGTTAGGACTGTTACATAGAGAATCCACTCTATGTAAACCACTGTCTCAAAAAACTAAAACAAAAAAATAACAAAATTATAGGCAGGCAAGGAAAATTAAATATTTTTTGTTTTTCTAGACAGGGTTTCTCTGTAGCTTTGGAGCCTGTCTTGGAACTAACTCTGTAGACCAGGTTGGCCTCGAACTCACAGAGATCTGCCTGCCTCTGCCTCCTGACTGCTGGGATTAAATGTGTGCGCCACCCATGCCCAGCAATAAAAATATAGTTTTAAATAAATGCATTTCTAATAAATATTTTATAGGACTGTAGAGATGGACCTGTGGTTAAGAGCACTTGCTCCTCTCAAAAAGGATCCAGTTCTGTTCCAAGCACCCAAATCAGCCGGTGCACAACTGCCTTTAACTCTTAGGGTACCAGCAAAGATAAACTTGAAATCACCCCACACTGACACATACTTATAATTAATTAAGATGTCTGAACAGACAGCTGGGGCATGCATCCGCAGTAGAACCCTGGCTTAGCACATGCAACGCCATGGGTTCTAGCCTCAGAAGGCAAAGGAAATAAAAGGACACAACACGGTACCAGAGGTTGTGGAACACGTGGAGAAACAGGAATCCGGGGCCCTTGATGAACTCTACCTGGGAACCGCAAATTGGACACCTCCCAAATAGAGAAGCTAACCATCCGCACCCAGACCCAGGCTCCCACCCTTAGCTCACCTGACATCGAATCCCTCCTCCGGATTGCAGATTCTGTACAAGACTGTGTCCACGGCTATGCAGAGCGTGGAAATAAAAAAAAAAAAAAAGTCTTCTCAAACCCTCTCTGAACCAGGATGGTTCTTTTTCGGCACAAGTTCTGCAGAACTCACTTTGACGGGTTGTTCTGGAGGATGCAGGTCAAAAAACGTAAAGTCTGGGGTCATTCGAATGGTGCAAGAACCCAGAAAGTAGTCACATGAGCAAAGAAAGCTACAGTCCTGCCTGGTGGCCTGTCATTGCTGTCCTGGGGACATTGAGGGAAGAAGCATAAGGTCAAGACCCAACTGAGCTACACAGTGAGGTAGCCTGGGCTCTTATGTGAGGATGTCTCAGAGTAAATTTCTTAAATAAGTGCTGGGGGCGGGGCTACACGCGCCTTTAATCCCAATATCCTGGAGGCAGAGGTGTGTGGATCTCTGCTTGAGCCAGCAGTTGCATGAAGAAACCCTTTCCAAGACGATGACTGGTTAAAAGCAGAAAATATTAAAAAAATAAATAAATTTTTTAAAAAATTTAAACTTCTTCACAGACCTTGAGAGGACAATCATCAACTTTATATGGAAAAACAAGAAACCCAGGATAGCCAAAATAATCTTATACAATAAAGGAACTTCTGGAGGCATTACCATCCCTGACTTCTAACTCTATTACAGAGCTACAGTATTGAAAACAGCTTGGTATTGGCATAAAAACAGAGAAGTTGACCAATGGAATCGAATAGAAGACCCGGATCTTAACCCACAAACCTATGAACACCTGATTTTTGATAAAGGAGCCAAAAGTACACAATGGAAAAAAGAAAGCATCTTCAACAAATGATGCTGGCATGACTGGATGCCAACCTGTAGAAGAATGAAAGTAGATCCATATCTATCACCATGCACAAAACTCAAGTCCAAATGGATTAAAGACCTCAATATTAATCGGAACACACTCAGCCTGATAGAGGAGAAAGTGGGACGTACTCTACAACATATGGGCACAGGAGACCGTTTCCTATGTATAACCCAGCAGCACAGACATTAAGGGCAACATTGAATAAATGGGACCTCCTGAAGCTGAGCAGCTTCTGTAAAGCAAAGGACACTGTCACTAAGACAAAAAGGCAGCCTACTGACTGGGAAAAGATCTTCACCAACCCTGCAACTGACAAAGGTCTGCTCTCTAAAATATATAAGGAACTCAAGAGACTAGACTTTAAAATGCTAATTAACCCAATTAAAAAATGTGGCTCTGAACTGAACAGAGAATTCTCAGCAGAAGAAATCCAAATGGCCAAAAGACACTTAAGGTCATGCTCAACCTCCTTAGCTATCAGGGAAATGCAAATCAAAACAACTTTGAGATACCATCTTACACCTGTCAGATTGGCTAAAATCAAAAACACCAATGATAGCTTGTGCTAGAGAAGTTGTGGGGTAAGAGGTACTCTCATCCATTGCTGGTGGGAATGCACACTTGTGCAACCACTTTGGAAAGCAGTGTGGCAGTTTCTCAGGAAATTCGGGATCAACCTACCCCAGGACCCAGCAATTCCACTCTTGGGAATATACCCAAGAGATGCCCAATCATACTACAAAAACATTTGTTCAACTATGTTCATAGCAGCATTATTTGTAATAGCCAGAACCTGGAAACAACCTAGATGCCCTTCAGTGGAAGAATGGATGAAGAAACTGTGGAATATATACATATTAGAGTACTACTCAGCGGTAAAAAACAATGACATCTTGAATTTTGCATGCAAATGGATGGAAATAGAAAACACTATTCTAAGTGAGGTAACCCAGACCCAAAAAGATGAACATGGGATGTACTCACTCATAATTGGTTTTTAGTCATAAATAAAGGACATCGAGCCTATAATTTGTGATCCTTGAGAAGACAATAAGAAGGTGAAACCAAAGAAAAACATATAGTTATCCTCCTGGATATTGGAAGCAGACAAGTTTGCCGGGCAAAAATTGGGATCTTAGAGGTGGGGTGGGTTGGGGGCAAGGGGAGATGGGGAGAGAAAAGCGTGAAGGGGAGGATAGGGAGAGCTTGGGGGAATGGGATGCTTGGGATATAGGAAGGGTGGATATGGGAGCAGGGAAGCATATATCCTAATTAAGGGAGCCATTTTAGGATTATTAAGAGACTTGACTCTAGGGGGGTTCCCAGGTATCCAGTGAGATGCCCCCAGCTAGTTCTGTGGGCAGCTGAGGAGAGGGAGTCGTAAGAGGCCAGATCCTATAGCCATACTGATGATTATCTTGCATATCACCATAGAACCTTCATCTGGAGATGGATGGAGCTAGAGACAGAGCCCCACATTGGAGCACCGGACTGAGTTCCCAAGGTCCTGACGAGGAGCAGAAGGAGGGAAAACATGAGCAAGGAAGTCTGGACTGCAAGGAGTGCTCACACCCACTGAGATGGTGGGGCTGATCCATTTGGAGCTTACCAAGCCCAGCTGGACTGGGACTGAAAAAGCATGAGATAAAACCGGTCTCCCTGAACATGGCGGACAATGAGAGCTGCTGAGAAGCCAAGGACAATGACACTGGATTTGGACCCTACTACACATACTGGCTTTGGGGGGGCCTGGCCTGTTTGGATGCTCATCTTCCTAGACCTGGATGGAGGGGGGGATGAACTTGGACTTCCCACAGGGCAGGGAACCCTTACTGCTCTCTGGACAGGAGAGGGAGGGGGAGTAGAGGAGGGAGGGGGGGTAAATGGAAGGCGGGGAGGAGGCAGAAATTTTTAATAAAAAAAATTTAAACTTCACTGGGGTCAGGGACTCACTATGTAGCACTGTCTTACCTGGAACTCTCCTTGGAGGTCAGGCTGGCCTCAATTCAGAGATTCGCCTGCCTCTGCCTCCAGGGATTAAAGGTGTGTGTCACAATGCCTCATGTGAAGCATGTGTTTATTTTTTGATGCCCCATTTGTCTGGTTTCTGTTTGTTTGTTTGTTTTCCCTTGTTTCCAGGGTACTTAGTGAGGTGTCTTTATGGTTTTTGTTTTCCAGACAGGGTTTCCCTCTGTAACCCTGGCTGCCCTGGAACTTGCTCTGTAATTCAAATTGGCCTTGAGAGATCACCACTCTCTGCCTCAGGTGCAGGGACTAAGGCGTGCACCCCCAGTGCCACACCCCATGCCCGGAGTTAGTGGTTAAGAAACCACGCCCAGTTCCAGACTGCAAAAAGCCACTGTTGCTGCTAATGTTATATTGATGGCTATCATTATGTTTAGAGTTAAAAATTACTGTTCTTATGAGAACTATAAAGTGCTGGGCAGTGGTGGGGCTCACCTTTTAACCAGCACTGGGGAAGCAGAGGCAGGTGGATTTCTGAGTTAGAGGCCAGCCTGGTCTACAAAGTGAGTGCCAGGACAGCCAAGGCTACACAGAAAAACCCTGTCTCAAAAAACACAAAAAATTTAAACTTTTTGGTTTAAATTTTGGAGAGATGACTCAGAGGTTAGGAGCACTGACTGCTCTTCTAGAGGACCCAGGTTCAACTCCCAGCACCCACATGGCTGCTCACAACTCTCTATAGCACCAATTCAGGGGATCAAGCACCCTCACAAGAAATACATGCAGGCAAAACACCAATGCCCATGAAGCAAAAAGTAAATAAATTATAAAAAAAACAAAAACAAGAGAATGAGAGAGAAAGTCTTAAAGCAAAAACAGACACACTGAAAATAAAAGACTAGCCAGACAGTGGTGGTGAACACCTTTAATCCCAGCACTTGGGAGGCAGAGCCAGGTGAAATCAATGAGTTTCCAGCCAACCTGGTCTACAGAGTGAGTTCCAGGACAGTCAGAGCTGTTACACAGAGAAACCCTGTCTCCAAAAACCAAAAAATGGATACATACATACATACACACATTCAAAAATATACAAATACACATATAAATAGGAGTAACTAATGAGGGTTGTTTCTGAAACTGCCTCATCTTTTACAACTGCAAGACAGCTGTTGTTTATGCCAGATAATAGGCCACAAGATTAACTGTTTTTTTTTAATCTATTAAAAAAAAAAAAGCTTTTTCCTAGAGATGAGCAGGACCCTTGCAAGACATCTATTTGCAAAACAGAATGAAACTGTATGTTGTTTGCCTTTAAAAAGCCCAGTCTACTGTGGTTAGAGCTACACTTGGGAATTCCCCAGTTTGAGTCTCATTGTAAACCTTGCTCCAGTATCTGAAAAATTCTCTTCTTTGTTAAAATATATTCATGGAAACCAGGTGGAGGTGATGCACCCCTTTTAACCCCAGCACTTGGAATGCAGACCTCAGTGAGTTTGAGGCCAGCCCAGTCTACAGTGTGAGTTCAGGACAGCCATGACGTTACATAGAGAAACTCTCTCTCACGAAACCAATATATATAACCAAAGCTGATTTGACTTATACCAAGGCAGGATAAGGCAAGGCAAGAAAGCCAAACAGAGATACATGGAGAAGACGGGCAGAAGGAATCAAGGGAGACAGGAGCCAACTACCCAAGAGTATCTCCAGGGACACTCGAAATCACCCCCACACTGACACACACTTATAATTAATTAAGATGTTTGAACAGACAGCCGGGGCATGCATCCGCAGTAGAACACTGGATTAGCACATGCAACGCCAAGGGTTCTAGCCTCAGAAGGCAAAGGAAATAAAAGGACACAACACGGTACCAGAGGTTATGGAACACGTGGAGAAACAGGAATCCGGGGCCCTGATGGACTCTGCCTGGGAACCCCTAATTGGACACCTCCGGTTTACAAAGCCACAGTCATCCGCACCCCAACTCGGGCTCCCACCCTTAGCTTACCTGACATCGAATCCCTCCTCCGGGTTGCAGATTCTGCCCAAGATTGTGTCCAACGGCTATGCAGGGCTTGGACATTTAAACAAAACCGTCTTCTCAAACCCTCTCTGATCCAGGAGGGATAATCTTTTCTGGTGCAATCTCTGCAGGACTCGCTTTGACTGGATTGCTCTGGAGGATGCAGGTCAAAATATGTAATCTGTGCAAGAAAGGAGCTACAGTCCTGCATGGTGGCCTGTCATCGCTGTCCTGGGGACGAGGCAAGAAATCAGTGAGGCTGCCTGGGCTCTTATGTCGTGATGACGTCTCAAAGCAATTTTCTTAAATAAGAACGGGGGGGGGGGGGGGCGCGGAGATGTGTGGCTACACACGCTTTTAATCTCAAAATCTGGGAGGCAGAGAAGAGTGGATCTGTGCGCTTGATCCAGCAGTTATATGGAGAAATCCTTTCCAAAAAAAAATGATTGGTTAAATTCAAAAAATGTTTAAAAGTAAATACTTTTTTAAAAAAACAAACTTTGCTATGGTCAAGGACTCACTGTGTAGCTCTATTTTACCTGAAACTCCCCTTGGAGCCCATGCTGGCTCATATTTAGAGATCCGCCTGCCTCTGCCTCTAGAGTATGGGATTAAATGGGTTAAAGGAGTGTCACAGAAATGTCACATGTGATGCATATTTTTAAAAAATTTCTTTGAGGCCCAGTTTGCTTGTTTTCTCTTGTGTCCATTGTGCTTAGTGATGTGTCTTTTTGTTTTGTTTCTCTTTAGACCAGATTAGACTGGACCAGAACGGTTTAGACTGGTTCAGACCAGATTAGACTGGTTCAGACTGGTCCAGTCCGGTTACTGGACCAGTTCAGACCAGACCAGACCAGACCAGCTTAGGCCGCTTGAGACCAGACCAAAGCTGTTTAGACTGGTCTCAACCGGGCCAGACCGGTTCAGACTGGACCAGACCGATTCAGAACCGTTTAGAGCAGTTCAGACTGGCTTAGACCAGCTCAGACCGGTTCAGACCGACTCAGACTGGACCAGAATGGTTCAGACCAGTTCAGAACGGCTTACATTGGCTGAGACCAGACCAAACCGATTTAGATCAGTCTCTACCGGTCCAGACCAGTTTAGCCTGGTTTGGACTAAGCCAGATTGGTTTAGAGCAGAGCAGACCGAACCAGACCAGTTGAGACCGGTTTAGACCAGAACAGACCAGTTGAGACTGGACCAAACCAGTCCAGACTGGGCCAGACTGGTTTAGACTGAACCAGACCAGTTCAGACCAGTTTAGACCAGTGTAGACCGGTTCAGACAAGCTCAGGTCAGACCAGACCGATTTAGACCCGTTCTGACCAGACAAGATTGGTTTACACTGGATCAGAGCAGTTTAGACCGGTTCAGACTGGACCAGACTGGTTTACACCTTTTCAGACTGGTTTGATATGATAGTATTTATAAGTTACCCCAAAACCTCTACCAGAGAACTCCTACAGCTAATAAATACCTTCAGTGATATGGCAGGACACAAGATCAACTCAACCTAATTGGGTGTGGTCTCTTTTGCTTTAGAAAGCAGCCATAGCCCTCCTCTCTCTCTCTTGCTTCTGGCTCCTGCTTCTGGATGCTAGAGTCTGTTCCTGTTGCTCAGAGGGCTGTTGTCTAGGACAGTGATCTGTAAGTTTTCCACTTAAATAAATAACCCTTTTATTAATCATAGTTCCAAACTGGTGTGGTATTGTTTTGTGACTTATGCTTTCACATGTACTCACTCATATGTGGTTTTCAAACATAAAGCAAAGAAAGCCAGCCTACAAACCACAATCCCAGAGAACTTAGACAACAATGAGGACACTAAGAGAGACTTACATGGATCTAATCTACATGGGAAGTAGAAAAAGACAAGATCTCCTGAGTAAATTGGGAACATCGGGACCTTGGGGGTGGGTTGAAGTGGGGAGAGGAGAAGCAGGGAGGAAATCAGAGAAAGATATAGAGCTTAATAAAAATCAACTATATAAAAACAGTTGTCTTAGATTTGTAAAAGACCAGGCAGTTTTAGAAACAAGCCTTATTAGTCCTTAGCTCCTATTTATTTATGTAATTGTGTATTCTGTATGTATGTATGTATGTATGTATGTATGTATGTATGTATTCATTAATTTATTGGTTTTTTCAGGACCTGGCTTCTCTGTGTAACAGTTCTGGCTGTCCTGGAACTCGCTGTGTAAACCAGGCTGACCTCGAACTCATTGATTTCCACCTGACTCTGCCTCCCAAGTGCTGGGATTAAAGGTGTATGCCACCACTGTCCTTCACTTTCGGTGCATTTATTTTTGCTTTAAGACTTTCTCTCTCATTCTCTTGTTTTTGTTTTTTATAATTTATTTTTTGATTTATGTGTCTTGGTGTTTTGCCTGCATGTATGTCTTGTGAGGGTGCTTGATCCCCTGGAACTAGAGTTATAGACAGTTGTGAGCAGCCATGTGGGTGCTGGGTGTTGAACCCGGGTCCTCTAGAAGAGCAGTCAGTGCTCCTAACCTCTGAGTCATCTCTCCAGCCTATTATCTGTTTTTTGAGGGGGTTTTTCTCTGTGTAGCCTTCGCTGTCCTGGCACTCACTTTGTAGACCAGGCTGGCCTCTAACTCAGAAATCCACCTGCCTCTGCCTCCCCAGTGCTGGTTAAAAGGTGAGCCCCACCACTGCCCAGCACTTTATAGTTCTCTTAAGAACAGTAATTTTTAATTCTAAACGTAATGTTAGCCATCAATATAACATTAGCAGTCACAGTGGCTTTTCAGCACTCTGGAGCTGGGTGTGATTTCTTAATCACTAACTCCGGGCATGGGGTGTGGCACTGGGGGTGCACGCCTTAGTCCCTCCACCTGAGGCAGAGAGTGGTAATCTCTCTAGGCCAATTTGAATTACAGAGCAAGTTCCAGGGCAGCCAGGGTTACAGAGGGAAACCCTGTCTGGAAAACAAAACAAAAACCATAAAGACACCTCACTAAGTACCCTGGAAACAAGGGAAAACAAACAAACAAACAAACAGAAACCAGACAAATGGGGCATCAAAAAATAAACACATGCTTCACATGAGGCATTGTGACACACACCTTTAATCCCTGGAGGCAGAGGCAGGCGAATCTCTGAATTGAGGCCAGTTTGACCTCCAAGGAGAGTTCCAGGTAAGACAGGGCTACATAGTGAGTCCCTGACGCCAATGAAGTTTAAATTTTTTTGAAATACTATTTTTTAACATTTTCTGCTTTTGACCAGTCATCGTCTTGGAAAGGGTTTCTTTATGCAACTGCTGGCTCAAGCAGAGATCCACACACCTCTGCCTCCAGGATATTGGGATTAAAGGCGCGTGTAGCCCCGCCCCCAGCACTTATTTAAGAAATTTACTCCGAGACATCCTCATGACATAAGAGCCCAGGCTACCTCACTGTGTAGCTCAGTTGGGTCTTGACCTTATGCTTCTTCCCTCGATGTCCCCAGGACAGCAATGACAGGCCACCAGGCAGGACTGTAGCTTTCTTTGCTCATGTGACTACTTTCTGGGTTCTTGCACCATTTGAATGACTCCAGACTTTACGTTTTTTGACCTGCATCCTCCAGAACAACCCGTCAAAAAGAGTTCTGCAGAACTTGTGCCGAAAAAGAACCATACTGGTTCAGAGAGGGTTTGAGAAGACGTTTTTTTTTTTTTTTTTTTTTTTTTTTTTTTTTTTTTTTTTTTTTTTTTTTTTTTTTAATTTCCACGCTCTGCATAGCCGTGGACACAGTCTTGTACAGAATCTGCAATCCGGAGGAGGGATTCGATGTCAGGTGAGCTAAGGGTGGGAGCCTGGGTCCGGGTGCGAATGGTTAGCTTCTCTATTTGGGAGGTGTCCAATTTGCGGTTCCCAGGTAGAGTCCATCAGGGCCCCGGATTCCTGTTTCTCCACGTGTTCCATAACCTCTGGTACCGTGTTGTGTCCTTTTACTTCCTTTGCCTTCTGAGGCTAGAACCCATGGCATTGCATGTGCTAAGCCAGGGTTCTACTGCGGATGCATGCCCCAGCTGTCTGTTCAGACATCTTAATTAATTATAAGTGTGTGTCAGTGTGGGGGTGATTTTGAGTGTCCCTGGAGACCAGGAGTAGGCAAGGGATCCCTTGTTAGCCAGAGTTTTTTTGGTGCAGGGAACCAAACTGGACTCATTTGCCAGAGTAAAATGTTATCTAATCTGGTACCCTTAAAGTTCAAGGCAGTTGTGAACCAACTGATGTGGACGCTGGGAACTGAACTGGGTCCTCTATAAAAGAAGGAAGTGCTCTTAACCACAGAGTCATCTTTAACGTCCCATAAAATATCTATCTATCTATCTATCTATCTATCTGTTTATTATGTATACAATATTCTATCTGTGCGTATGCCTGCAGGCCAGAAGAGGGCACCAGATCTCATTACAGATGGCTGTGAGCCACAGTGTGGTTGCTGGGAATTGAACTCAGAACCTCTGAAAGAGCAGTCAGTGCTCTTAACCTCTGAGCCATCTCTCCAGCCCCCATAAAATATTTTTAGAAATGCATTTATTTAAAAATATCTATTTATTGCCAGGCATGGCTGGCACACACCTTTAATCCCAGCACTCAAAGGGCAGAGGCAAGCGAGTTGGGTGATAGCTCAGCCTGTTAAGCGCGTGGCGCTGGCACGAGTGAGGTCCCAAGTTCAAACCCCAGGTCCGTGTGGTTGTTTCGAGGCTGGAGAGATGGCTCAGTGGTTAAGAGCATTGCCTGCTCTTCCAAAGGTCCTGAGTTCAATTCCCAGCAACCACATGGTGGCTCACAACCATCTGTAATGAGGTCTGGCACCCTCTTCTGGCCTGCAGGCACACATGCAGTCAGAATATTGTATACATAATAAATAAATATTTTTAAAAAAGGGCAGAGGCAGACGGATCTCTGTGAGTTCGAGGCCAGCCTGGTCTACAGAGTGACTTCCAAGGCAGGCTCCAAAGCTACAGAGAAACTCTGTCTCGAAAAACCAAAACTTAATTAATTTTCCTCTACCTCCTACAATTTTTTCTACAATTTCCTTCTCTCTCTCTCTCTCTCTCTCTCTCTCTCTCTCTCTCTCTCTCTCTCTCAGACAGGGTTTTCAGTGATTCTCTGTGTAACAGCTCTCGCTGTCTGGAACTAGCTCTTGTAGACTAGGCTGGCCTCAAACTCACAGAGATCCACCTGCCTGTGCCTCCTGAGTGCTGAGAATAGTTTCCCAAAAAGCCAGTACAATCCTGGTGCCACTGTCAGTGGCCCCTCAGTGTAACATGAAGGAAGCCAGGCCTGCTTGTTGGGGTTTCTGTCCCGCCCGGTACCCCACAACTGTTTAGCCCCAAAGAAAATCACACATAGGTCTCTAAAGTTATAAAGCTGATTGGCCCATTAGCTCTAGCCTCTCACTGGCTCTCACATCTTGATTAACCCATTTTTCTGATCTATGTTAGCCATGTGGCTCAGTACCTTTTTTCAGTGGGGCAGATCACATCCTGCTGTTTCTGTGATCTGGGCAGGAGTGGGAGGAATCAACTTCCTCCTTCCCAGAATTCTTCTGTTCTCATTACATCATTTCTACTTCCTGTCTGGTTTTCCCACCTATATTTTCTGTCTGGCCAATCAGCATTTATTTATAACATGATTGACAGAATACAGACAATTCTCCCGTACCACCTCAGTCTGCTCCAGATGCGCAACTGTTGGCCACATTCAGAGGGACGAGTTTGGTCCTATGCTTGTCCTTCGCAGTCTGGCTGGTGTTGGTGAGCTCCCATTAGCTCAGGTAGACTGTTTCAGTGGGTGTCCCCATCATGGTCTTGACCTCGTTGCTCATATTCTTATTCCTCCCACTCTTCAATTGGACCTTGTGAGCTCAGCCCAGTGCTCCAGTGCAGGTCTCTGCCTCTGTTTCCATCGGTTGCTGAATGAAGGTTCTGTGGTGATATTTAAGATATTCATCAGTCTGACTACAAGACAAGGCCAGTTCAGGCACCCTCTCCTCTATATCTTAGGGTCTTAGCTGGGGTAATTCTTGTGGATTCCTGGGAATTTCTCTAGAGGCAGGTTTCTTGCTAACCCCATAATGGCTCCCTCAATCAAGATAACTCTTTCCTTGCTGTCATCTCTGTCCTTCCTCCATCTCAACTATCCCATTCCCTCAAGTTCCTCTTCCCCCTCCCCTTCTATTCTCCCACCCTCCCTTCTCCCCCCACCACTATGTTCCCAATTTTGTCAGGTGATCTTGTCTATTTTGACTTTCCAGATGGATCTATATATGTTTTTTTTAGGGTTCACCTTATCACTTAGCTTCTTTAGGATCATGAATTATAGGCTCAATAATATTTGTATATAGCTAGTATTCGCTTATGAGTGAGAACATACCATACTCATCTTTTTGGGTGTGGGTTACCTCACTCAGGAATGTGGTTTCTAGTTCCCATCCATCTGCATGCAAAATTCAAGATGTCATTGTTTTTCACTGCTGAGTAGTACTCTAATGTGTAAATGCGACACATTTTCTTCATCCATTCTTCAGTTGAGGGGCATCTAGGTTGTCTCCAGATTCTGGCTATTACAAATAATGTTGTTATAAACATAGTTGAACAAATGCCTAGGTAGTATGATTGAGTATTTTATTTTGGGTATAGGCCTAAGAGTGGTATTGCTGGGATCCTGTTGTAGGTTTGTTCCCAGTTTTCAGAGAAAACACCATACTGATTTCTGAAGCGATTGTACAAGTTTGCATTTCCATCAGCAATGGATGAGTGTTTCCCTTACTCTATTCTCCAGCATGAGCTATCATTGTTTTTTTTTTTTTGATCTTACCCATTCTGACAGACATAAGATAGTATCTCAGAGTTGTTTTGATTTTCATTTTCCTAATGGGTGAGGATGTTGAACATTTCCTTAAGTGTCTTTTGGCCATTTGAGATTCTTCTGTTGAGAATTCTCTGTTTATTTCTGTACCATTTTTAATTGAGTTATTTGGAATTTTGATGTCTTATTTCTTGAGTTCTTTATATATTTTGGAGATCAGACCTTTGTCTTGATGTGGGCTTGGGGAAGATCTTTTCCCATTCAGTAAGCTGTCCTTTTGTCTCATTTACTGTGTCCTTTACCTTTCAGAAGCTTCTCAGTTTCAGGAGGTCCCATGTTTTTATTGTTGCTCTAGTTTCTGTGCTACTGGGGCTGTATTTAGGAAGTGGTCTCCTGTGCCCATGCATGTAGCTACTTCTCATTTTCTATTCTATCAGGTTTAGTATAGTCGGATTTATATTGAGGGCTTTGATCCATTTGGACTTGATTTTTGTGCATGGGGATAGATATGGATCTATTTTCATTCTTCTGCATGCTGACATCGTTATGCCAGCACCATTTGTTGAAGATGCTTTTTTTCAATTGTATAATTTTAGCTTATTTGTCAAAAATCTAGTGTTCCTAGGTATGTGGATTAATATCCGGGTCTTTGATTCAATTCCATTGGTCAACCTCTCTGATTTTATGCCAATACCAAGTTATTTTCATTACTGTAGCTCTGTAATACAGCTTGATGTCAGGGTTGATAATGCCTCTGGAAGTACAGGATGGTTTTGGCTATCCTGGGTTATTTATGTTTTTCAGTATGACATTGATTATTGTTCTTTCAAGGTCAGTGAAGAATTTTGTTGGGATTTTGATGGGGATTGCATTGAATCTATAGATTGCTTTTGGTAGGATTGCCATTTTTAATATGTTGATCCTATCTAAGTGCATGAGAGATCTTTCCATTTTCTGGTATTTTGTTCAATTTCATTCTTTAAGGATTTAAAGTTCTTGCTGGACAAGTCTTTCACTTCTTTGAGTGTTACTCCAAGATACATTATGTTATTTGTGGCTATTGTGAAAGGTGATGTTTCTCTGATTTCTTCCTCAGCCTCTTTATCATTTGTATATAGGAGGGCTACTGATATTTTTGAGTTGATCTTGTATCCTGCCACAACACTGAAGGTATTTGTCAGCTATAGGAGCACCCTGGTAGAGTTTGGGGGTCACTTATATATACTATCATTTCATCTGCAAATAGTGAAAGTTTGCTTCTTCCTTTCTAGTTTGAATCCCTTTGATCTCCTTTTGTTGTCTTATTGTAACTTCAAGAACTATGTTGAAGAGATGTGGAGAGAGTGGACAGTCTTGTCTTGTTCCTGGTTTTAGTGGAATCGCATGAGTTTCTCTTCATTTAATTTGATGTTGGCTGTTGGCTTGCTGATGTGTGTGCTGGGACCAGAACTCGGTCCTCTGTAAGAGGAGCAAGTGCTCCTAACCACAGGGCCATCTATGCAGCCCTTTTAAAAATAAAGAAAAACCCACATTTATTTAAAAATATGTATGTTTGTATGTGTGTATGTTTGTACGCATGTATTTTTTTTCACTATCTGCAAATTTATTAGCTGCTCAGCCACAGGGTAAGCCCACAGTGCCTGCTCTCCCCAGGCAGTGGCGGTACAGGTCATTCATCCCTGCACTCGGGAGGAAGAGGCAGAGGCAGGTGGAACTTTGTGATTTCAAGCCAAGCTGGTCTACAGAGCAAGTTCCAGGACAGGCTCCAAAGCTACACAGAGAAACCTCATCTCGAACATTCTTGCCCCAAAAGTATTTATTTTTCTATCTCTTGCACTACAGTTTAAAAACAATTGTAAGCCGGGCGGTGGTGGCGCACGCCTTTAATCCCAGCACTCAGGAGGCAGAGGCAGGCGGATCTCTGTGAGTTCGAGGCCAGCCTGGTCTACAAGAGCTAGTTCCAGGACAGGCTCTAAAAAAGCTGCAGAGAAACCCTGTCTCGAAAAACAAAAAAAAAAAAAAATAAAAAAAAAAAAATAAATAAATAAAAACAATTGTAATATCAATTAGTACCTATTAATTGTACAAAATAATGAGTCTTTATTTTTGTATTATATTTACTCTTCCACTCTTATCTCCAAAATACCTTCCACCTTTTTCCTATGGTACTTTCCTTTCTTTCTTCATCCCCCCCGCCCCCCCCACATGGTTTCTCTGTGTAGTCCTGACTCCTCTGGAACTTACTCTGTAGACCAGACTGGACTGCAACTCATAGAGATCACTCGGCTTTTGCTTCCTGAGTGCTGGGATCAAAGGCTTGTGCCCCCACTGCCCAGCCCAGCACCTTTTCTTTCTCTTTCCCTTTTTTCTTTCCCTCCCTCCCTCCCTCCCTCCCTCCCTCCCTCCCTCCCTCCCTCCCTCTCTCTCTCTCTCTCTCTCTCCTTCCCTCCATCCCTCCCTTGTCTCTCTCTTTCTGCCTTTCTCTTCCTGTATGTCTGTCTTTCTTGTCTTCCTGTCTTTCTTCTCCTTCTTTTTTGTTTTGAGACAGGGTTGTAGTTAACAGTGGCTGTTCTGGAACTCGCTGTGTAGATCAGGCTGGGCTCAGACTCAGAGATCCGTCTAATTCTGCTTTCTGAGGGCTGCGATTAAAGTTGGCCACTGTGCCCCACTTAGTTATCATTATTTTCATTTGGATCTCAGAGGAATGGTGTTCTGTGAGCCTGGCTTATTTAGCTAAGTGAATGGTCTCCAGGTCTACTGTGTTTTCTGCACATGACACAGTTCCCTCTCCCTTGTCCCCAAATAAAACATCCCAGTTTTATTCAGTGTAATCAAGCAGAAATCCTAGCCTGATTTTCTTCATCCAATGGCTCACAGAGAGACATCTAAGCTGATCCCATCTCTTGGATACTGTGAGTAAGACCACAGTCAACAGGATGTCCAGGTAACCCGCTGGATTCCGACATAGATCGCTTTGGCTATGCTGAGGAATAGTTCAGCTGGATCATGCAGTAATTCTAATTCTCGTGTTCTGAGGAACTTCCCTGCTGATTTCTACAGTCATCACGCTAATTTGCATTTCCTCTGATTGTGTAGAGTGACCCCTTTCTGGTCCTCACCAGCATTTTGGCATGCTCTCGTTTGATTATTAGCTGGTCCTGGTGGCACACACCTTTAATCCTAGTGCTTGGGAGGCAGAGGCAGGAGGATCTCTGAGTTCCAGGTCAAAGAGCACTATAGTGGGTCTGTCTCAAAAAACAAAACAAAAAGACAGTCTCAGTTTGTAACTTTGCTGACCTGGAACTCACTTTGTATACCAGGCTGGCCTTGAACTCACAGATATCTGCTCACCTCTGCCTCCTGAGTGCTGGAATTAAAGGTGTGTGCTATCAGTGCCTGGACAGGGTGGGTTTTCTAATCTTAGATGATTTGGTTTAGGGTGTGTCTTTTTTGTTTTTTTAGATTTATTTATTTATTATGTATACACAGTTCTGCCTGCAGGCCAGAAGAGGGTACCAGAAGTCATTACAGATGGTTGTGAGCCACCGTGTGGATGCTGGGAATTGAATTCAGGTCATCTAGGAAGAGTGTTCTGGTCCGTGCTCTTATCCTCGAGCCATCTCTCCAGCCCCTAAGGTGCGTCTTGATCTCTAATGTTCTAGTTAAGAAAAATCTGTCACAGGTGTGCCCAACTGCATGCGATTCAGTTAATTCCAGATGTAGCCAGGTTGAACACGAAGATCACACATGGTTGTGATTTTTTTAATAAAATTCCAAATGTTTATAAGCTGTAAAAAATATTGTTTTATATATGTTTGTGCCTGCTTTTCTGTGTGTGCACCATGTGTATGCCTGGTGCCTGAGGAGTCCAGCAGGGGGCGTCCTGTCCCATGGAGAAAGAGTTATACGTGCTGGGTGTTGTGAGTGGAACCTGAGTCCTCTGCAATAGCAACCTGTGCTCTGAAAGCTGAGCATCTCTCCAGCACCACCCTCTTTCTGCCCAGTTTTTTTTTTTTTTTTTTTTTTTGAGACAGGGTTTCTCTGTGTAGTCCTGGTTGTCCTGGAACTTGCTCTGTAGACATGAAGCCTTGAACTCTAAGAGATCTACCTGCCACTGCTTCTATAAATGGTGCTGGGATTAAAGGTATACATTATCACCACCTGGCTTTTTGATCTGATGACAGAACATGTCTTGTATCCGAGACTGGACTAGAACTTCAGATCTCCCACCTCCAGCAGTGCTGGGATTGTGGGCATATGTCCCCATGCCTGATTTACAAGCATGTATTACTTTATTCTTGAGACAGGGTCTCATTGGCTGGCTCGGCACTTGCTGTGTAGATCAGGATGTCTCTGAATTTAAAGAGTTACTTCTGTCACTGCCTCCTGAGTACTGGAGTTAGAGATGACGACGCCCATGTCTCACCTTCAATATTTTGTTTTTCTTATTTTTTAAATGTTTATTATATATACAGTGTTCTGTCTGCATACATTCCTGCAGTCCAGAAGAGGGCGCCAGATCTTACTACAAGTAGCTGTGAGCCACCATATGGTTGCTGGGAATAGAATTGAACTCAGGACCTCTGGAAGAGCAGGCAGTGCTCTTAACTGCTGAGCCATCTCTCCAGCCCTATTTCCTGTTTTTGAGACAGAGTTCCTCTGTGTAACCGTCCTAGCTGTCCATGGAACTCACTTTGTAGACCAGGCTGGCCTTGAACTCAAGAGATCTGCCTTCCAAGTTCTGGGTTTTAATATCTGAACCACCACTGCCTGGCATACCTCAGTGTTTTTAACAGTTCCTGTTTATTGACAGTGGTATTGCCCAAGCAAGGATGCTAGACCGTGGGTGGTCTTATATTTATGACCACTCATTTTATTTAGTTGCACTAAGGCTCCCCTGGAAGATAATAAATACAAGATCTGCACTTCGACCCCAACTCTTTCTCCCTCAGCACACAGGGCTAATGAAGACCCGCTCTTAGAGGTGTAGACCCTAGACTGTCTGTGTTGTGTTGAGAAACAGTGCGCTTGGGACTGGGTTATTGTTCACCGGTTATTTTATTTTTGAAACTGTGTCTTGTTTAGCTCAGGCTGAGGATGACTTTGAACTCCTGACCTTCCTGCCTCCACCACCCAAGTGATGGCCTCACAGGTGTGTGCTACCACCTATGGCCCAGAATATTGTCCCTGACATCTGAACTTCTTTTTTTTAATGTCTGTGACTTAGGGTTGGATAAGGCTGCCTGTTTCAGCCACTGAGAGTCCCACAGCACCAATCTTCCAGGATCCAGAACACGGGAGACTAGAAAGAACATATTTAGATAAACCTGAGGAGATTAGGAACTATCTTTCTCACACCCACACCCCAATCCTGAGGATCGTGCATTTCTCCCCTACACTGGTCCCTTTATTAACGTGCTCTCAGGCTAATGGTGATGGGTTCAGTCAGCAGAGTGAGTGCCTTGGACACAAAGTCTTGAGTTCTCTCCCTGGCACAGAATTGACTCACCCTGTCTCAAAAAATAATTGATTAAGAGATGAATTGCTGGGGCTGGAGACTGTGCTCAGTGGTTAAGAGAACTCACTGGCTCTTGCTGTAGGAGACTTGGGTTTAATTCCTAGCACCAGATGGTGGCTCACTGACACCTGTAATTCCAGGTTGATGGGATCTAATGCCTTCCTGTTGTTTCCATGGATTCTGAATTCATGCGGACAAAAACATAATTAAAATTAAAATGAAATAGCCAAACATAACGGTGACAACGTCAACCCTAGCACTCAGGAGGTAGAGGCAGGCAGATCCATGTGAATTCCAGAGCAGTCTGGTCTGCAGGGTTCCAGGACAGTAGAGACAAAGCCTGTCTTAAAAAAAAAACAAAATATGATCATAAATTATATTATGATATACAGTATATAATATAAAATATATTAAATACCTTTACAAAAGATGAATTGCTTTTAACAAAGATCACAAACCATCCTGTCTTCTTAGATGTGTTAGAAGTCAACAAGACAAACTTCAGACCCAGCAGGGTAACTATCACTTGATTTCACCTTCGGCAGCATCCAGCCAGTTCAGGGCAGCGGGAAGAGCATCACCTAATGAGGCAATGATCAATATGGGTGTAACAGGAGAGACGGGTTCACCATCCAACCTGGCAATGATAGAGACGAGCACATCTTGCAACCAGTCAACAAGAGTGAGAAGTACATCATCCAGCCAGGCAGTGATGGAGATGGGTGTCTCATCCAACAAGGACATGAGAAAGATTGATGCAATATTCAATCAGGCAGTGAAAGAGATGGGTGCAACATTTGAACAGGCAACGAGAGAGATGGGTGCATCATCCAACCAGGAAACTATGGAGATGGATGCGTCATTCTATAATGAAATGAGAAAGATCTGTGTACAATTCAACCAGGCAATAATAGAGATGTGTGCAACATTTAAACGGGCAATGAAAGGGATGGCTGCATCATCCAACCAGGTAAAGAAAGGGAGAAGTGTCCCATCCAACTGAACAATAGAGATGGGTGTGTCATTCAATCAGGCATTGAGAGACATGCCTGCATCATCCAATAGAGCAATGATAGAGATGGCTGCATCATCCAACCAGGCCGAGAAAGGTAGAAGTGTCCCATTCACCCAGGCAACGATAGAGATGGGTGCATCATTGAAGCAGTCAACAAGAGAGATTTGTGCACCATCTACCCATGTAACAAGAGAGAGAGAGAGACGCAGCATCCAACCAGTTCAAGGTAGTAAGAGAAGCACCTTGGAAGCAGGTGAATTTCCTGAATAATGATCAGAAATCAGCACCAAAGCCTGACTATGCTCATCTACTGAGTACCCGGGGTTCAGACAACAGCTACAAAGAATCATGGGAGAATTTTGGAATACAGCAACCCAAAGATGCCTGGGACTCTTCTAGGAGGTCCCTGGAGCATTCTGAGCTTTTGGACATTTACCAAACCAGCCTGGGCTTGGTTCAGATTCCCTGGGAAACCACGTCCTTTGACATAGACACTTTAGCGAAAATCTATGCCTTGCCTGGGGATGATGACCCCACAACTTTGAATAGTGTCTCTACACAGGGTGTGTGGACTGAGACAGAGGACTGAGACAACCTGGAAACCCATCCGGAGCTTTGAAGAACGATCTGGAAATTCACAGCTGTGATCTTTTCAGAGGGAGATTACCAGAATGCTGAACTCACACTCTTTTCCTGGCTGAGTTCCCAAACTGCCTCTTCACTGAGTTAAGAGGACAGGGGCAGTAGAGGCCCCACAGGCCTGAGCAGGTGCTGGACAATTCCTAGAATTTCCTCCCTGGCTAACTCATACACAGAAAAAGGTGCACTGGTTAAACCTGCTGTGGTTGAATGAAAATATCCTCCCCCAGGCTCCTGTGTTTGAGTGCTTGGTCTCCAGTTAGTAGAACTGTTTGAGCGGGACTAGTGGTGTGGCCTGTCAGGAAGTGTGTAACTGAGGGCGGGATTTGAGATTGCCAAAGCCCTTGACAGGTCCAGCCTCTGTCTGCCTGCTGCCTGAGGATGAGGATGTAAAGCTCTCAGCTCCTGCGCCAGAGCTTTATATCCATGAGGATTATGGACTAACCCTATAAACCTGTAAGCAAGTCCCAGCTAAGTGCTTATTTTCATCTAAGTTGTCTCGGCCATGGTGTCTCTTCATAGCAATAGAACAGTAACCAAAACTCTTGCCTTCTATTTATTTTTCTCCTGTGCCGAGGCTAAAATTCAGGGCTTCTAGAGTGCCATATATGGGGACACTACTATGGAGATGTAAACACCCCAGGCCCTCTAGGGGAGTCTAGTGAGGGGCTGTACTAACTGAGCCCCACCCCTCACTCGGGAATTCTAGTCAGGGGCTCTACCACTAGGCCTCACCCCACCCCCTCCCTGGGATTCTAGGCAGGGGCTCTGCCCGCTGAGTCAGACCCCCCCATCCCTCCTTTACTGGGGGATCTAGGCAAGTTCTCTACCACTGAGTCATGACTCTCATACCAATTCATATTCCTGGAAGGAGTTTGTTTCTGAATGACCTGACATTCATATCAGAGAGACTGAATCCTAGACCTAGATCTGAAAGGAGTTAGTGTAAGCATTAGAGCTTGGTTAGAAAGGTATCCTGGCAATTGGGAGGCGAGGAATACCACAAAGTAACACTGCACACCAAATATGAAACAAAAGATTTATAGGGAGGGAAAAGCCAAGGAGGGTGGCTGCCTCTGCTCGGGTAAGAAAGAGCAGAGAGATCACCAACTCCAGTTGGAATGGGACCGCTCGGAATGTGGCCAAAAGTGGGGGCTGACTGAGAAGCAAAGGACAATGGCGCTGGGCTCTGATTCTTCTGCATGGACGGGCTCTGTGGGAGCCTTCTCAGCTTGGTCGATCAACTTCCTGGACCTGGGGGGAGTTGGGAGGACCTTGGTCTTAGCATAGAGTAGGGAACCCTGATGGCTCCTTGGCCTTGAGAGGGAGGGAGGGGAGGTATGGGTGGAGGGGAGGGGAGGGAAGGGGAAGAAGGACGGGAGGGAAGGGGGAGGAGGAGGGTAGGGAAGGGGGAGGAGAAGGGGAGGAGATGGAAATTTTTAAATATAAAAAAAATAAACCATGAAAAAAAAAAGAGCAGAGAACTGAGTAGAAGGCTGGGTTTACATAAAGTTTTCTGGCGAGGGGCGATGGATCTTTTCAGGGTGAAACTTTCCGTGGAGGAGATTGGTGGGATTTCCAGTCCAGATCTTCGGCTTTTTACTCTGTAGGGTGGGGACAGGGTCCATTTGTTGCAGCATTAAAGTGTTCTGTGGAGACATCATCCAGCTCCTGGTCACCTGACCTTGAGAAGGTACCAAGACCTTCAGTGGGAGAAGGGATGGCCTGATATACAAATGGTTCTTCAACTGGATGTCCACGTGAGATATAGAAGTCAGTCTTCCAAGTGTCTTCATCAGATCAGCCTTGCCGGCTTGCAGGAGACCACCATGACTAGAGCCCATCAGAGTGGACCTGTTGAAGATGCTGAGGCTCCCGATGCCCTCCACACAGCTGTCTGCCATTCTGCCCTATTTGTGGTCATCTGGGTCTCAGCAGTTCTGAGGCATACCGTGTGAACTTAGTGGAAGTGAACTCCATCCATGGGGATGGGGGGCAGTCACCATGCGGCTATGTGAGATTTCGCCATGCTGCAGCTTTGGGATGCACAGGATCTTCTAAGCGACCCCTCACCATGCTCTGTAAATAATCCAATATGTTCACGGGCTCCACAGGGTGAATCTTGTGGGAGTTAATTGGGGTCGTCACTGGGACCTTGTTCAGGCAGCTCACACCTGCCTGTAACTCCAACTCCAGGATCCCAATAATTGGGTTTGTGCATACACATGAAGAATAAAAGTAAAGTATTCTCAATTATATTTATTTGAAGTTTTGTGTGTTTATGCATGTGTGTGTGTGCATGCATGTATTTATGTTGGCTACATGCATGTAGGTGCACACAAGGGCCCCAAGAAGACATTGCGTTTCCTGGAGCTGAGTCACAGATGGTTGTGAGCCTCTGATGTGGGTGCTGGGTTCCGAACTGTGATTGTTCGCAAGAGCTCTGAGCAGCTGACCCATCTCTCTGCCGTTTATTCTCAATCCAAATGAGGTTTGTCTCCAGGCTTTTAAGGAAGCCTCTCCTCTCTCTGAGTGTCATGTTGAGCCTTTTGAAATGCTACTGTTCTTTTCTTTTCTTTTCTTTTCTTTTTTTTTTTTTGGTTTTTTCAAGACAGGGTTTCCCTGTAGTTTCTAGGGCCTGTCCTGGAACTAGCTCTTGTAGACCAGGCTGGCCTCGAACTCAGAGATCCGCCTGCCTCTGCCTCCCGAGTGCTGGGATTAAAGGCGTGTGCCACCACCGCCCGGCTGTTCTTTTCTTTCTAATGATCTCCAAGTTCAAGACGCAGCCATGGTCTTGAGGTCCTTTCTCCTCCTAACCTTGAAGGGTAACTATGGGTCAGCTCCTTTTCCTGAGCCAATGAGGGCTAATCCTTTTTCTTCCATTTTATAAGGAGGGGGTAGAAATTGTTGCAATGTTATGGGAAGGGGGGTCACTTAGAGATTTACCAGTTTGACCATGAATAAATTTTAACAGACAAGAGGCTTTTATTTCAATCCTGGCACCATGCTGACTGGCCTGGCACCTGGACTGCACCCGAGAGTGCTCCCACAACGAAGACACCAGCTATGTCAGTTAGGGGTTGAGAACCATAAAACTCACCAAATCACAGCTTTGGGCTTTGGTCAGCTCACGCCCTGCTGTGTAAGCAGGAGTTAACTTTGCAGTAGATGCTTGTAGATCAGTTTTCTCAAGCAAGCAATCAGGTTTTACACACTCGGAAGAATCGGTTCTCTCCTATGATCCTTTGTCTTGTAAGAATACTGAAGCAATAAAGGATCTTACTAGACTGGGCAGGATTTAAGAATAGTCCAACACTTCCAGGAAAGAGGAATTTGACTGACAGGGTACAGCTTGTATAAGCTCGGGTTTACATGCCAGAGTCATTTTGTTTTATTATATTTATCGAAGGGACTCCAGCCAGTACAAGTGTTGTAATCTGCTGGCCTGTCACCTGGGTACCCTGTCCCTTTAAGAGACAAGCCCCGCCCACTCCCAATCCCTGCATCCCACTGCCAAGGCAAGCATCTTTCTCTCTGTCCTCTACCCATTTTCTGGAGAGGCACTTCTGTCTCTGTCTCTTTTCCCCTTCCGTTCTTTTCTCTTCCCCCTCCACCTCCATTAACCCGTTAAATAAACTCTATACCCAAGCTCTCTCTGCATGGCATATCTGTCTCTCTCCTGCATGGCCTCAGGCTACCTGCCAGGGGGCCCTGCTACTGGCTTATGGTCACCCGTTTTATGAATGATAATACCAAACATGGCAAACGCGACTCTGACTGGCCGTGTCCTTCTCCATTCCCTCTGTCTGGCTTAAAACTGATAGATTACATTTCTAAAGCTAGCTACCAAGGTCTAGTCCCTTATTTGGCCACAGCCTCCTCCTGAGACTGACTACCAAAGTCCAGCGCTAAAAGTATTGAAATTCAGCACTCAGAAGCCCCTGTTGGCTCACCTAGTTAAATTGCCCAATTAAAAATAAACATCTCATCCTAGCACGGGTTTCACATCTTCCTTATGTGCCAGGTCTGTCTCCTCTCTATCCAGAGCCAGTCCCTTTGTCCTTCACTGGGGAACAAATATCCCTCTTCCTCTATCTCTTGCCTTTGTCTCTTCTTCCCTGCCCTATGTCCCTCTGGGACAAATAAATCTCCTTTGTGCTGAGAACTTGGTCCGGGGGTGTCCTGGACCGATACCAATCTGTGAAAGGAAATTAGAACCTTAAATGTAACGTTAAGTGTCACAGTGTCTCCCTGGGAAGGAGACCTTACTCCTTAGCACACAGCAACTCAGGAGAGAGAGCACGACCTTTCTCCATCACTGTACGCGAAAATAACCATAAAATGGCCTCAGGATGTAAAGGTCTTGTTTGTTTGTGTTCGAGACAGGGTTTCTCTGTGTACAGCTTTGGAGCCTGTCCTGGAACTCACTCTGTACCAGTCTGGCCTCCAACACACAGAGATCTGCCTGCCCCTCCCTCCCAAGAGCAGGGATGAAAGGTGTGTACCACCACCACCTGGTTTAAGTAAAACTTTTAGAATGAAACAGTATTGGTGTTTTGAATCTGGGATCTTTCAGATATGCACCAGTCTGACCATGAATACACTTTAACAAAGAGGATTATTCAGATGCTGGGGCCAGGTCTACACTGGAGATTCAGACTGGGGAAATCCCAAGTGTGGCTCCCAACCACACTCCTCAGGGGTTTATAAAGGCAAAAAAAATATAAAGTTACATTCTGGTTTGTAAACAGACGCCTTGGGGGGTGGGGCTGTCAGTTCCTGGTCATCTCAAATAAATAAATAAATAAATAAATAAATACACAAACATCTCTTTCTAGAATAAGAAAAAATGGTTACATTTGTGACCTATAATCTTGCATAAACAATGGTTTTGTTAAAGTTGTAAAAGACCAGGGGCCTGGAGAGATAGCTCTGAGGTTAAGAGCACTGGCTATTCTTTCAAAAGACCAGGGTTCAATTCCCAGCACCCACATGTCTGTGCACAACTGTCTGCCTGTATCTCCAGTTCCAGGGGATCTGACATATTTACACAGACCCACATGTAGGCAAGACAGCCATACACATAAAACAAATTTAAAAACCTGAAAAAAAGACCAGGCAATTACAGAAACAACCCTTAACCCCCTTAAAATTGTAGTAAGTCCACTTTTGCTTTATAATTTTCATTCTTTCTTTTTTGCTCTCTGTTTATTTTCCCTTTGTGTTCACTGGTGTTTTGCCTTCCAGATCGACTGTGTGATCCCTGGAACAGGATTATAGACAGCTGTGAGCTGCCATGTGGGTGATAGGAATTGAATCCGGGTCCTTTAGAAGAGGAGCCAGTGTTTCTAATGCTGAGTCACCTCTCCAGGCCATTTTTGTTGTTAGTTTGCTTGTTTTAGTTTTAGGTGTTGGAGACAGTGTTTCTCTGTTAACAGCCCTGTCCTAGAACTCACTCTGTAAATCAAGCTGGCCTCTAACTCACCTGCCTCTGCATCCCGAGGGCTGGAATTAAAGGCATGTCTTACACTGCCCAGCTCTTTATAGTTCTCTGAAATACAGTAATTTTAAACTTTTAAACATAAAGATAGTCATCAATATGACATTAGCCGCCACTGTGGCTCTTCATGGCCTGGAACTCAGTGTGCTTCCTTAGTTACATCACTGGTCTCTGGACATGGGACCAGTGACATGGGACATGGATGTGGCAGTGGTGGCACCTGCCATAATCCCAGCACTGAGAGAGAGGCAGAGGTAAGTGGATCTCTGTGAGTTTGAGGCCAACCTGAACTTCAGAGTGAGTTTCAGGACAGCCAGGGGTATACAGAGAAACTGTCTAGAAAATAAAACAGAAACAAAACAAAAAGGCACACCACTAAGCACAATGGAAACAAGAGAAAACAAGCAAACTGGGCCTCAAAGAAATTTTTTTTTTTTTTTTTTGCTTTTTCGAGACAGGGTTTCTCTGAAGCTTTAGAGCCTGTCCTGGAGCTAGCTCTTGTAGACCAGGTTGGTCTCGAACTTACAGAGATCCGCCTGCCTCTGCCTCCCAAGTGCTGGGATTAAAGGTGTCCGCTACCACCGCCTGGCTTTAAAGAAAATTTTTAAAATGTGCATCACATGTGACATTTCTGTGACACGCCTTTAATCCATTTAATCCCATACTCTACAGGCAGAGGCAGGCAGATCTCTAAATATGAGGGCAGCATGGGTTCCAAGGGGAGTTTCAGGTCAAATAGGGCTACACAGTGAGTCCTTGACCCTCAGAAAGTTTAATTTTATTTTTTAATAATTCCTTTTAAACATTTTTTGCATTTAACCAATCATTTTTTTGGAAAGGATTTCTCCATGTAACTGCTGGATCAAGCAGAGATCCACTCTTCTCTGCCTCCTGGATATTGAGATTAAAAGCATGTGTAGCCACACATTTCCCCCCCCCCCCCTTATTTAAGAAAATTGCTTTGAGACGTCATCACGACATAAGAGCCCAGGCAGCCTCACTGATTTCTTGCATCGTCCCCAGGACAGCGATGACAGGCCACCACGCAGGACTGTAGCTCCTTTCTTGCACAGATTACATATTTTGACCTGCATCCTCCAGAGCAATCCAGTCAAAGCGAGTCCTGCAGAGATTGCACCAGAAATGATTATCCCTCCTGGATCAGAAAGGGTTTGAGAAGACGGTTTTGTTTAAATGTCCAAGCCCTGCATAGCCGTGGACACAGTCTTGGGCAGAATCTGCAACCCGGAGGAGGGATTCGATGTCAGGTGAGCTAAGGGAGAGAGCCTGGGTCAGGGTGCGGATGACTGTGGCTTTGTAAACCGGAGGTGTCCAATTAGGGGTTCCCAGGCAGAGTCCATCAGGGCCCCGGATTCCTGTTTCTCCACGTGTTCCATAACCTCTGGTACCGTGTTGTGTCCTTTTATTTCCTTTGCCTTCTGAGGCTAGAACCCATGGCGTTGCATGTGCTAAGCGAAGGTTCTACTGCGGAGCTGTCTGTTCAGACATCTTAATTAATTATAAGTGTGTGTCAGTGTGGGGGTGATTTCAAGTGTCCCTGGAGATATTCTTGGGTAGTTGGCTCCTGTCTCCCTTGATTCCTCTGCCCGTTTTCTCCATGTATCTCTGTTTGGCTTTCTTGCCTTGCCTTATCCTGCCTTGGTATAAGTCAAATCAGCTTTGGTTATATATATATTGGTTTCATGAGAGAGAGTTTCTCTATGTAACGTCATGGCTGTCCTGAACTCACACTGTAGACTGGGCTGGCCTCAAACTCACTGAGGTCTGCATCCCAAGTGCTGGGGTTAAAAGGGGTGCATCACCTCCACCTGGTTTCCATGAATACATTTTAACAAAGAAGAGAATTTTTCAGATACTGGAGCAAGGTTTACAATGAGACTCAAACTGGGGAATTCCCAAGTGTAGCTCTAACCACAGTAGACTGGGCTTTTTAAAGGCAAACAACATACAGTTTCATTCTGTTTTGCAAATAGATGTCTTGCAAGGGTCCTGCTCATCTCTAGGAAAAAGCTTTTTTTATAAATTAAAAAAAAAGACAGTTAATCCTGTGACCTATTATCTGGCATAAACAACAGCTGTTTTGCAGTTGTAAAAGATGAGGCAGTTTCAGAAACAACCCTCATTAGTCCTTACTCCTATTTATTTATGTATTTGTGTATTTTTGAACGTGTATGTATGTATGTATTCATTTTTTGGTTTTTGGTGACACGGTTTCTCTGTGTAACAGCTCTGACTGTCCTGGAACTCACTCTGTAGACCAGGTTGGCCAGAAACTCATTGATTTCACCTGGCTCTGCCTCCAAAGTGCTGGGATTAAAGGTGTTCACCACCACTGTCTGGCTAGTCCTTTACTTTCAGTGCGTCTGTTTTTGCTTTAAGTTTTCTCTCTCGTTCTCTTGTTTTTGTTTTTTATAATTTATTTACTTTTTGCTTCATGGGCATTGGTGTTTTGCCTGCATGTATTTCTTGTGAGGGTGCTTGATCCCCTGAATTGGTGCTATAGAGAGTTGTGAGCAGCCATGTGGGTGCTGGGAGTTGAACCTGGGTCCTCTAGAAGAGCAGTCAGTGCTCCTAACCTCTGAGTCATCTCTCCAGCCTGTTTTGTGCTTTTTGAAACAGGATTTTTCTGTGTAGCGTTGGCAGTCCTGGCACTCACTTTGTAGACCAGGCTGGCCTCTAACTCAGAAATCCACCTGCCTCTGCCTCCCCAGTGCTGGTTAAAAGGTGAGCCCCACCACTGCCCAGCACTTTATAGTTCTCTTAAGAACAGTAATTTTTAATTCTAAACGTAATGTTAGCCATCAATATAACATTAGCAGCCACAGTGGCTTTTTGCACTCTGGAACTGGGCGTGGTTTCTTAATCACTAACTCCGGGCATGGGGTGTGGCACTGGGGGTGCACGCCTTAGTCCCTCCACCTGAGGCAGAGTGGTGATCTCTCAAGGCCAATTTGAATTACAGAGCAAGTTCCAGGGCAGCCAGGGTTACAGAGGGAAACCCTGTCTGGAAAACAAACAAAAACCATAAAAACACAAGACAAAGTACATTTGAAACAAGGGAAAAGAAACAAAATCCAAACAAGCTTGGCATCAAAGAAATCAAAAAAACACATGCTTCACATGAGGCATTGTGACACACACCTTTAATCCCTGGAGGCAGAGGCAGGCGAATCTCTGAATTGAGGCCAGTTTGACCTCCAAGGAGAGTTCCAGGTAAGACAGGGCTACATAGTGAGTCCCTGATGCCAGTGAAGTTAAAATTTTTTTTAAATACTATATTTTAACATTTTCTGCTTTTAACCAGTCATCGTCTTGGAAAGGGTTTCTTCATGCAACTGCTGGCTCAAGCAGAGATCCACTCGCCTCTGTCTCCAGGATATTGGGATTAAAGGCGCGTGTAGCCCCGCCCCCAGCTCTTATTTAAGAAATTTACTCTGAGACATCCTCATGACATAAGAGCCCAGGCTACCTCACTGTGTAGCTCAGTTGGGTCTTGACCTTATGCTTCTTCCCTCGATGTCCCCAGGACAGCAATGACAGGCCACCAGGCAGGACTGTAGCTTTCTTTGCTCATGTGACTACTTTCTGGGTTCTTGCACAGTTCGAATGACTCCAGACTTTACATTTTTTGACCTGCATCCTCCAGAACAACCCAAGTCAAAAAGAGTTCTGCAGAATTTGTGCCGAAAAAGAACCATCCTGGTTCAGAGAGGATTTGAGAGGACTATTTTGTTTAAATTTCCAAGCTCTGCATAGACGTGGACACAGTCTTGTACAGAATCTGCAATCCGGAGGAAGGATTCCATGTCAGGTGAGCTAAAGGTGGGAGCCTGGGTCCGGGTGCGGATGGTTAGCTTCTCTATTTGGGAGGTGTCCAATTTACGGTTCCCAGGTAGAGTTCGTCAATGGCCCCGGATTCCTGTTTCTCCACGTGTTCCATAACCTCTGGTACCGTATTGTGTCCTTTTATTTCCTTTGCCTTCTGAGGCTAGAACCCATGGCGTTGCATGTGCTAAGCCAGGGTTCTACTGCGGATGCATGCCCCAGCTGTCTGTTCAGACATCTTAATTAATTATAAGTATGTGTCAGTGTGGGGTGATTTCAAGTTTATATTTGCTGGTACCCTAAGAGTTAAAGGCAGTTGTGCACTGGCTGATTTGGGTGCTTGGAACAGAACTGGATCCTTTCTTGAGAGGAGCAAGTGCTCTTAACCACAGGTCCATCTCTACAGTCCTATAAAATATTTATTAGAAATGCATTTATTTAAAAATATGTTTTATTGCTGGGCGTGTGTGGCGCACATATTTAATCACAGCACTCGGGAAGCAGAAGCAGACAGATCTCTGTGAGTTCGAGGCCAACCTGGTCTACAAAGTTAGTTCCAAGACAGGCTCCAAAGCTACAGAGAAACCCTGTCTAGAAAAACAAAAACATATTTAATTTTCCTTGCCTGCCTACAATTTTTTCCTTTTATTGTTTTAGTTTTTTGAGACGGTGTTTTCAGTGATTCTCTGTGTAACAGTCCTCACTGTCTGGAACTAGCTCTTGTAGCCCAGGCTGGCCTTAAATTCACAGAGATCCATCTGCCTCTGCCTCTGCCTCCTGAGTGCTGGGATTAAAGGCGTGCACCACCGCCACCTGGCCGACTCTCATATTTTAGTACACATTGGATCATATTACTCCCCTACTCTGGTCTCCAAGACACCTTCCACTTCTTTCCTATGTTGTTCCTTGTCTTTTTTGTTTGTTTGTTTGTTTGTTTTTTGTTTTTTGAGACAAGGTTTCACTGTGTAGTCCTGTCTGTCCTGGAACTCACTCTGTAGACCACCAGGCTGGCCTCGAACTCACAATACAGATCCCTCTGCATCTGCTGGTTTCAAAGGCACGCACATCCACCTCCCAGCCCTCATATCTCCCTCCCTCCCTCCCTCCCTCCCTCCTTCCCTGCCTCCCTCCCTTCCTTCCTTCCTTCCTTCCTTCCTTCCTTCCTTCCTTCCTTCCTTCCTTCCTTCCTCCCTCCCTCCCTCCCTCTCTCCCTGCCTCCCTCACTTTTTCTTTTTTCCCTCTCTCTTGACTTTCTGTCTTCTTTTCTTTTCATACAGGATCTTAGCAGCAGCTGTTCTACTAGCTGTAGATGATGCTGACTGGGGAGTCACAGATCCCATTGCTTCTGCCCTCCAAGTGCTGGGATTAGAGGCCTGGCCACCAAGCCCAGCTTCATACAGTGCTCACACTAATTTACATTTCCACTGATCCTGTAGAGTGACCCCCGTCCCAGTCCTCACCAGCATTTTTCGTGTTTTCTCTCTTGATTATTAGCTGGTCCTGGAGGCACACACCTCTAATCCCGGTGCTTGGGAGGCAGAGGCAGGAGGATCTCTGTGAGTTCTAGCTAAGCCTAGTCTACAAGAACTAGTTCCATGAAAAAAAAAAAAGATATTCATCAATCTGACTACAAGACAAGGCCAGTTCAGGCACCCTCTCCTCTATATCTTAGGGTCTTATCTGGGGTCATCCTTGTGGATTCCTGGGAATTTCTCTAGAGGCAGGTTTCTTGCTAACCCCACAATGGCTCCCTCAATCAAGATATCTCTTCCCTTGCTGTCATCTCTGTCCTTCCTCCATCTCAACTATCCCGTTCCCTCAAGTTTCTCTCTCCTTCTCCCCTTCTATTCTCCCACCCTCCCTTTCCCCCCCACCACCACTATGTTCCCAATTTTGACAGGAGATCTTGTTTATTTTGACTTTCCAGGTGGCTCTATATATGTTTTTCCTTCAGATTCACCTTATTATTTAGGTTTTCTAGGATCAGAACTATAGACTCAATATCCACTTATGAGTGCCAACATACCATACTCATCTTTTGGGTCTGGGTTACCTCACACAGGATGGTGGTTTCTAGTTCCATCGATCTGCATATAAAATTCAAGATATCATTTTCTCCATGGACGGTAATTGAAGGCTTTGCTGGGAATAGTAGTCTGGGCATGCATTCATGGTCTCTTAGTGCCTGCAGTACATTTGCCTAGGACCTTCTGGCTTTCATGGTTTCCACTGAGAAGTTGGGTGTAATTCTGATAGGTCTATCATTGTATGTTATTTGACCTTTTCCCTTTGCAGCTTTTTTTTTTTTTTTTTTTTTTTTTTATTTTCCAAGACAGGGTTTCCCTGTAGCTTTGAAGCCTGTCCTGGAACTAGCTCTTGTAGACCAGGCTGGCCTCCAATTCACAAAGATCTGCCTGCCCCTGCCTCCCGAGTGCTGGGATTAAAGGCGTGCACCACCACCTTCTGGCTCCCTTTGCAGCTCTTCATATTCTTTCTTTATCCCGTATGCCTTGTGTTTTGATTACTATATGCTGAGGGGATTTTTTTGATCCTGTCTGTTTGGTGTTCTGTAAGCTTCTTGTACCTTCATAGGGATATCCTTCCTTAGTTTGGGAAAGTTTTCTTCTATGATTTTGTTGTATATATTTTCTGTGCCTTTGAGCTTGAGTTCTCCTCCTTCTTCTACTTCTATTATTGTTAAGTTTGGTCTTTTCATGGTGTCCCAGATTTCCTGGATGTTTTGTGTTAAGAAGTTGTTGGATTTAGTGTTTTCTTTACCAGTGAATCGATTTCCTCTCCAGTGTCTTCAATATCTGAAGTTCTCTGTTCCATCTTTTGTATTCTGTTGGTTATACTTGCCTCTGTAGATCCTGTTCATTCAACCAGATTTTCCATATGCAGAGTTCCCTTGGTTTGTGTTTTCTTTATTTCCTCTATTTCAGTCTTCAAGTCTTGAACCGTCTGCTTCACCTGTTTGATTGCTTGATCTTGGTTTTCTTGGCTTTCTTTGAGAGATTTATTAATTTCTTGTCCAATTTTTTATTTGTCCTTTCCTCCATTTATTTAAGGGAATGTTTCATTTTCTCTTTAAAGGACTCCATGATCTTCATAAAGTTATATTTCAAATTATGTTCTGCTTCTTCTGGGTCTAGATGGGAAGTCTTCCTGTTGTGTGATCACCGGGTTACCATGCAGCTTTTTTAGTTGTTGGAGGAATTCTTGCCTTGGTGCCTACCCCTCTCTTGTTTCAATTGATGCTTGCAGTTTCTTTGCATCTTGGTCCAATCCTTGCAGTGGCTGTCTTCATATTTGGGAATAGTTCTTGGTCTGGTCTGTACTGTCAAGTCTGTCTCGGGGAGCCTCTGAGGTTTCTCTTATCCTGCTCTCTTTGTCTTCTCTCCTGGTTCAGTGTCTTGGTCCACTCTGTACAGTCACAGCTTGTGCTCTCTTGGTCCTCTGGGCAGGAAATTCTCTTGATCTTTGGCTAGATAAGCTATGGCAGGTGGAGGCAGGCCCGGTGATTTGGCCCTCTGTGGAGGGCCTAGTGACTAGGGTGTTCTGCTGGCTGTCTGGTCACTCACCTCTTGGTCATCTCTATATTATAGCAAACTCTGTTTCAGACTGCCATTGAGTTTGCAGGAGGTAGGTGAGTTTGGAGACTTATAGGGATGGGGCTTGTAGCTAGCGGGGGGCAGTGTGAGGGGGGAAGCGGTCAGGTGGATGGGGTGGGTATTGGGGCAGTCTACTGCCAGGAATCTTTCCTGCTGGCTGTCTAGAGAAGCCAAGGCAGTTGGGGGAGGGGCCCGGGGTTTTGCTTCACCCACTATGGAGGTCCTAGAAAGTGGGGTGTACCACTGGGTTGCTGGACACCTCTTTGTCCTCTCTGTATTGTAGAAAGCTGTGTTTCAGAGTTCCACCAAGGTTGCAGTAGCATAGGCGAGTTTGGGGCAAGATGGCGCCAGTAGCTTCCTTTTTCTTTCTTTCTTCCTTTTCTTTTCTTTCTTTTTCAAACAGGGTTTCTCTGTGTTTCTCAGACTGTCCTGGAACGTACTATGTATGTAGACCAGGCTGTTCTCAAACTCACAGAGATCCACCTGCCTCCCTCCTGAGTACTGGAATTAAAGGTGTGTACTATTGTGTCTTGGCCAGAGTAGATTTTCTACCCTCAAATGAATTGGATTTAGGGTGGGTCTTGTACCTCTGATAATCTTGGTTTTAAAGTAAATATCCCTCACAATTATACCCAGCTGCCTGAAATTCAGTTAATTCCAGATGTAGTCAGGTTGAACAGGAAGATCACCAGTCACATTCCTGAATAGAGTGTTTGCCTGCTTCTTTGTCTGTGCACTGCATATGTGAAGTGCCAAGGAGATCAGAAGGAGCCATCAGATCCTCTGCAACTGGAAGTGAATGCTTGTGAGCCGCCATGTTGGTGCTGGGAAGAAAATTAGGGAACTCTGCAAGAGCAGCAAGTAGCTCCGCTGAAGAGTGTTTGCCACTCTCTAGCCCCAATTTTCAGACCGTGTTAATATGCAGATCTGTGCACAGTGTGGGTGTGAGTCGCAGGTGCCCATGGAGGCTGGATAAAGGCCAGCAGTATGAGTCACCAATCAGGGCTGGGACCTGAACCCTGGTCCTCTACACGGGCAAGTCGGTATTGTTACCCTGTGACCCATCTCTCCATCCTATTGTTGTTTTATTTATATTTTCCTAATAGCTAGAGATGTTGAATCCTTTTCCATTTGATTATCAATCATATACTGGTATGCCTGCCCCAGCCTCCCAAGTGCTGTGGTTACTGGCATGTAGTGCCATGCTCTGCCCACATTGGGATATTTAAAAATAAAAGAGGCAGGATAGCTTGTGAGTAAATGTGCAGCCACCAAGCTTGGTGACCTGAGGCCAGTCCTTGGAATTCACATGGTAGAAGAAGAGAACCAGCTCCTCCATATTGTCTTCTGACTGCTACATGTGTGCTGTGGTATGTGTATGCACACAGAGAGAATAAAGAAATGAATGTAATTTAAGAAGTTTTAAAATGTGCCTGGTGGTGGGGGTGCTTGCCTTTAATCCCAGCACTTGGGAGACTGAGGCAAGCAGATCTCTGTGAGTTCAAGGCCAGCCTGGTCTGCAGAGAATGCTAGCACAGCCAGGGCTATACAGAGAAACTGACTCTTGAAAAATGAAACCACAAGCCAGCAAGCAAAAACCAACCAAAGTAAATGTTTAAAATGGAAGTCCTCTTGTCTCTTCCCTCAGCAGGACAGCCCCAGCAAGATCACCAGTACTGCACCATGTTCAGTCTGGAGCAAATCAGGGTCTTGCAAGAGGCCTTTCACTGCAACATGTACCCCACAGAGCAGGAAACCCAGGAACTGGCTTCAAGGCTCCAGCTTAAAGACACAGTGGTAAAGGTTTGTGTGTGGATTGTGGCTCACAGAAGCCAACTAGGAAAGGCTTCGTGTGAGCGTTGGTGGTGTCATTTAAAGCTTTAATATTATTTTATTTATGTTTGTGCCTGCTTTTCTGTGTGTGCACCATGTGTATGCCTGGTGCCTGAGGAGTCCAGCAGGGGGCGTCCTGTCCCATGGAGAAAGAGTTATAAGTGCTGGGTGCTGGGAGTGGAACCTGAGTCCTCTGCAAGAGCAGCCCGTGCTCTGAAAGCTGAGCATCTCTCCAGCTCCACCCTCTCTGTCCAGTGTTTGTTTGGTTTTTTTTTTTGTTTTGTTTTTTTGAGTCTAGGTTTTCTGTGTAGTCCTTGCCATCCTAGAAATTGATCTGTAGACCAGGCTAGCCTTGAACTCAAAGAGATCTACCTGCCTCTGTAGTGAGAGCTGCGGACCGACCTGCTTTTTGTCCCGCCCGGCTCCTGCACGGCTAGCTTATGCCCCGAAATAACAACACACTAACTGTATTCATTTAAACACTGCCTGGCCCATTAGTTCCAGCCTCTTATTGTCTAATTCTCACATCTTGATTAACTCATTTCTAATAATCTGTGTAGCACCACGAAGTGGTGTCTTAACCGGGAAAGATTCAGCATGTCTGACCTGGTGGCTGGCTTCATGGCAACTATTCCAGAGAGGAGAGGCAGGGTGATTGCCTGAGACATCTGCCTCACTCCCAGCATCCTGTTCTGTCTACTCCACCCACCTATCAAATGGGCCAACGCAGTTTCTTTATTAACCAATGAAATCAACTCAAACAGAAGACACTCCCACATCATGCCTCTGCCCCTCTAGAGCTGGGAATAAAGTCACACAACACCACTGCCCATGTCTTTAATTTTTTTAATAGTTCCTGTTTATTGACAATGATATTGCCCAGTCAAGGATGCTATGTACTCCGTGGTTTTATTTTCATGACCACTCATTTCATTGAGGTACACTAAGGCTCCATAGATGATTCTAAATACAGAATAAGCAATTCAAAACCATATCTTTCTGACTCCAGTCTACAGATCTGAAGAGTACCCTTTCCTGAGGGGTTGGTTCCCACATTCTCTTGTGCTGTGTTTGCAGACAATGCACTCCATATTGGGTTAGTTTTCACTGTTTCAAGGTCATGTTTAACCCCGGCTGACCTCAAACAAGCACAGCTGAAGAATAACTTGAACTCCTGACTTTTCCGTGTCTACCTTCCAAGTGGTGATCTCACAGTTGTGTGTCACCACATATAACTCAGAATATTGTCCCTGACATGTGTGAACCATCTTTCTTTATTCTCTGTAATCTAGGATTGGATAAGGCTTCCTGTTTCAGCGACTGAGAGTCCCACAACACCTACCTTCCGGGATTCAGGACACGGAAGACTAGAAAGAGCATACTTAGATAAACATGAGGAGATTAGGGACTAGCCTTCTCATACCCACACTCCCATTCCTGAAG
The DNA here is from genome assembly GCF_903992535.2 of Arvicola amphibius. Classification (NCBI taxonomy): domain Eukaryota; kingdom Metazoa; phylum Chordata; class Mammalia; order Rodentia; family Cricetidae; genus Arvicola; species Arvicola amphibius. Next base: position 77,585,511 of record NC_052054.1, read on the forward strand.
ATTGTGCATTTCTCCCCTGTACTGATTCCTTAATATATGTGTACTCAGGCTAATGGTGATGGGTTCAGTCAGCAGAGTGATTGCTTCAAATGTGCAAATTCTTAAGTTCTACCATGGCAAGAATCAACTCACCCTGCCTCAAAAAAATAATTAAGAGAAGAATTGCTGGGGCTGGAAACAGGTTTCAGTGGTTAAGAGTGCTTGCTGGCTGCTGTTGTAGGAGATTTGGGTTTAGTTCCTGGCACCATATGGTGGCTCACTGCCACCTGTAATTCCAGGTTGATGGGATCTAAAGACCTCTTCTGGTCACTATGGACACTCAGTTCATAAAAGCCCAGGCATGTTGGTGTACACTTTAATAGTAGCACACAGGAGGCAGAGGCAGGTGGATCTCTGTGAATTTCAAAACATATGGTCTTCAAGGCAAAAGAGAGGAACCCTGTTTAAAAAAAAACCCATATATATATATATAATATATATATACATATTATTATAGTATCTTCAAAAAAGATGAGTTGCTTTTAGAAAAAGATCCAATCCATTTTTTCTTGTTTTCAGATATGGTTTAAAAGTCAGCGAGGCAAACTTCAGACACAGCACAGAAACCATCAGTGGAGTTCACATTTGACAACATCCAACCAGGTGAAGGTAGTGAGAAGAGCATCATCCAACCAGACTGTAATAGAGATGGGTGCATCTCCCAACCAGGCTGTAATAGAGATGGGTGCATCTCCCAACCAGGCTATGATAGAGATGGGTGCATCATCAAACCAACCAACGATAGGGATCGATGTATCCTCCAACCACACCAAGAGAGTGAGGAAAGCCTCATCCAACCAGTCCAAGAGAGTAAGAAAAAGAGCATCATCCAACCAGGCATTGATAGAGATGGATGCATCATCCAACCAGGCCATGATAGAGAACAGTGCACCATCCAACCACACCAAGAGAGTTAGGAGAGCCCCATCCGGCCAGTCCAAGAAAGTGAGAAGAAGAGCATCGTCCAACCAGGCATTGATAGAGATGGGTGCATCACCCAACAAGGAAATTAAAAGGATGAATGCAAAATTCAATCAAGCAATGAAAGAGATGCATGTGATATTGACCCAGGCATTGGGGGAGATTGATGCATCACTGAACCAGGAAACAATAGAGATGGGTACATCATCCAACCTAGCTACGACAGAGATGGATGTGTCATCAAACAATAGAACAGTAGATATGGGTGCATTATCTGACAGTGAAATGAGATGGATGGATGCAAGATTCAATCGGGCAATAAAAGAGATGCGTGTAATATTTTACCAGGTAATGGGAGAGGTTTGTGCACCATTGAACCAGGCAACAAGAGAGATGGGTGCATCAACCAACCAGGCTACGATAGAGATTGGTGCATCATCGAACCAGGCTACGATAGAGATGGGTGTACCATCCAATGAGCTTAGGAGAAGGATGGATGCAATATTCAATCAGGCAGTAGAAGAGATGTGTGTAATATTCAACCAGGCAATTAAAGGGATTGGTGCATCATCAAACCAGGCTACGATAGAGATGGATGCATCAATCAACCAGGCTACCATAGAGATGGGTGCATCATCCAACCAGGCTACGATAGAGATGGGTGCATCATCCAGTCAGGCTATGATAGAGATGGGTGCACCATCCAGTCAGGCTATGATAGAGATGGGTGCATCATCTAACCAGGCTACTATAAACGTGGATGTATCCTCCAACCACACCAAGAGAGTGAGGAGAACCTCCTACAACCAGTCCAAGAGAGTAAGAAAAAGAGCATCATCCAACCAGGCATTGATAGAGATGGATGCATCATCCAACCAGGCATTGATGGAGACGTATGCATCATCCAACCAGGCATTGATAGAGATCGATGCATCACCCAACCGTGCAACGAGAGATATTAGTGCACCATCCAGTCAGGCTACGATAGAGATGGGTGCACCATCCAGTCAGGCTATGATAGAGATGGGTGCATCATCTAACCAGGCTACTATAAACGTGGATGTATCCTCCAACCACACCAAGAGAGTGAGGAGAACCTCCTACAACCAGTCCAAGAGAGTAAGAAAAAGAGCATCATCCAACCAGGCATTGATAGAGATGGATGCATCATCCAACCAGGCATTGATGGAGACGTATGCATCATCCAACCAGGCATTGATAGAGATCGATGCATCACCCAACCGTGCAACGAGAGATATTAGTGCACCATCCAGTCAGGCTACGATAGAGATGGGTGCACCATCCAGTCAGGCTATGATAGAGATGGGTGCATCATCTAACCAGGCTACTATAAACGTGGATGTATCCTCCAACCACACCAAGAGAGTGAGGAGAACCTCCTACAACCAGTCCAAGAGAGTAAGAAAAAGAGCATCATCCAACCAGGCATTGATAGAGATGGATGCATCATCCAACCAGGCATTGATGGAGACGTATGCATCATCCAACCAGGCATTGATAGAGATCGATGCATCACCCAACCGTGCAACAAGAGATATAAGTGCATCATCCCACCAGGTCAAGAAAGTGAGAAGTGCATCATCCAACCAGTCCAAACCAGTGAGAAGATCACGATGCAAGCAGGCAAAATCCTTGAAAGATGATGAGATCCTGGTCCCAAAGCCTGGCTATACTCAACTGCTGAGTACCAGGGGATCAGACAACAGCGACCTAGAGTCACAGAACAGTTTTCCAACACAGCAACCTGAAGAGGCTGGTGTCTTCTCAGGAATGTTCCTGGAGTATTCTGAGCTTTTGGATGTCTGCCAAACCAACCTGGGTTTGGCCCAGCCTCCCTGGGCATCCATGTCCTTTGATATAGACACCTTTGTGAAAATATACGCCTTGCCTGGGGATGAGGACCCCAATAACTTTGATAAGTATCTCTTATCATGCCAGAGGGGCTGGCATGGTCTATAAACCCAACCAGAGCTTTGAAACAAGACCTGAAAATTCAAAGCAGTGAGTTTTTCAGTGGCAGGTTACCAGAGTAGTGTTCTCAGACTCATCTCCTGGCTGAGTTCCCAAACTGCCTCTTCAGGGAGTTAACAGGGCAGGGGTAGTAGAGGCCCCACAGGCCAGAGAAGGTGCAGGACAAGTCCTAGAATTTCCTCCCTGGCTAACTAGAGCATAGGAAACGGTGCACTGATTAAACCTGCTGTGGTTGAATGAAAATGGCCCCCACGGGCTCCTGTGTTTGAGTGCTTGCTCTCCTGTTAGTGGACCTTTGGAGAGGTACTGGCCTGGCAGGAAGTGTGTAACTGAGGGTGGGATCTGAGGTTTCCAACACCCTTGACAGGTCCAGTCTCTCTCTGCCTGAGGATGAGGATGTAAAGCTCTCAGCTCCTGCCTCAGCGCTATGCTTGTCTGCTTCCCATCATTATGGACTAACTCTATGAACCTGTAAGCAAGCCCAATAAAATGCTGTCTTTTATCAGAGTTCCTTTGATCCTGTTGTCTCTTCACAAGAACTGATACTTAGATACCTGCCTTCTATTCGTTTTTTTTTTTTTTTTTTCCTGTGCTGAGGATAAAGTTCGTGGCAGCTCACAACTGCCCATATCTCCAGTCCTACGGGATCTGATGCCCTCTTCTTGCCTCTCTGGGAACTGACTAGACTAATTTACAGACATACCTGAAGGTAAAATACTGGGAACACAAAAAGGAAAAGCAAAGCAAAGACCACGGTCAGGCTCAATCTCGAGCTCTCCTCACAGACCCATAGAACCTGCACCCTTCATTCCACCCTCAACCTGACCCCGGTCACCCTTGCTCATGCTCGGAGCCCCAGCCATGCTGACCTCCGGCCCCAGCCAGGAAGGCCGAGTTACTTCTTGGAGGAGGTTTAATTGGCTCTTTATTTAAGGCCGTTCGTTTTAGCGGGTCCCCTGGGAATTGAATTAAGACTGGAGTGGGACAGCTGGTGTTCCAGGAATAATGTGGTAACTGCAACTTCCCAGGGGCTGGAAGAAAGGTGTCTACTTATATAAGAAAGCTGGAGACAGTTCTGAAAGCAGCCAAAAATGGAGCAGGCGTGGTGGATGGAGCCATCAATCAGGTGCCCTGAACAGGTGGAGGCTGGGGAGACACCCAGCGGAAAGCCTGGTTCTGAGCTCCAGTTACCCGCTGTGGAAATTCAACCATGACAGCTGAAGCCAGACAGGAGGGAGAGGAGGAGGGGACAGAGGCCTGAGTCAGGGAAAACATCCACTGCAGATCACCTGAGGTGACTGACTGAAGAACCACCAGGCGGGGCCTGAAGACCAGTATCGGGAGAACCCCATCTTGTGATTGTCACAGTGGGACTCCCTGGGTCAGCAGCATCAACTTGACCACAGCTCTTGCTAGAAACACGTTCCCAGGCTTACCCTAGCGAGTGTTACGAGGAAAAAGAAGGGGGTACCAGTCATTTGCTATCATCTTCTACTTGTTGGTTATTTTCTTCCCCAGCAGTGGAAGCACTGAGCCACACCCCAGCCCCTCATTAGAGGATTCTAGGCAGGGGCTCTACCACTAAGCAACACCCCAGCCCCTCACTGGGGGATTCTAGGCAGGGGCTCTACCACTGAGCCACACCCCAGCCCCTCACTGGGGGATTCTAGGCAGGGACTAGAATCACAGTCTCAACCCCTCACTTGGGTCTAGGCAGGTTCTCTGTCGCTAAGCTTCATTTTCAGCCCTTAAATTTTTGTTTTGTTTGTTCTACATAGGGTTTCTCTGTAGCTTTGGAGCCTGTCCTGAAAGTCACTCTGTAAACCAGGCTGGCCTTGAACTCACATAGATAGCCTGTCTCTGCCTCCTGAGTGCTGGGATTAAAGGCATGCACCACCACCACTGCCTGGCAAATATTTTATTGGATTTTTAAAAATTAGTTAATTTTTTGAGACAGATCTCACTGTGCAACTCTGGCTGGCCTGGAACTCGATATGTAGATAAGGCTGGCAGGGAACTCAGAGATCCTCTTGTGTCTGCCTGCCTCTAAATGCTGGGATTATTAAAATCATGTGCCACCATGCCTGAAAATTTTTAAATTAAAAGCAAGCAAGCAAACAAACAAACCAGAATCTCCCTAAGTTGACCAGACTGGCTTTGCGTTCATGAATTCACTGCCTGTAGTCAGCCAGACTTTGAATTTGGGATCATTCTACCTCAGATTCCCAAGTACCTGGGATTACGGGACTTTGCTACCAGAATGGGCTTTTTGTTGTTGTTGCTTTTGTTATTTAATAACTTACATTTTTATTAATACATTTTGAGTTTCATATATATACAGGTATATGTAATGAATTCTTGGTTGCTTTCCCCCCATCCTTTCTTATTTTCCTCCCATCCCCCTTCCTTTTTCTTTTTGACTCATGGGCTCCCTCAAACTCACAATCCCCCTGCCTCTAGCAGCTAGAGGCTAGGATCACAGGCACGCAATACTGTGCCCACCTGCAGCCAATGTTTTACCAAGTCCTCTATGTCCGTTGGGCTTGTGCTATGTCCATATGCTTATGCCCCCCTCCCCTCAATACAGGGTTTCTCTGTGTAGCCTTGGCTGTCCTGGAACTCAGTCTGTAGACCAGGCTGGCCACAGATTGACAGTGATCTGCCTGCCTCAGCCTACAGAATGCTGGGATTAAAGGCATGTCCCACCACCGCCCCCCATTCGCCTTTTCTAACAACAAAGCACGTCTCAGTCTGAGGCTCTTAGGGCAGGAGCACCTAACAAACTGCTAGTAACACAGAGCCACACCTGCATCCAGCTCCGTGCACACCCTTTTCTGAACAAGGGGGTAATTTTTTCCTTCCCTTCATCACCTTCATAATTAGATTCTATTCAGTTGTCTTTTTCTTACATCTTTGTACGAGAGCAGAAAGGCCTATCCAGCCTGAACTGGTGGGTCTGGGTATATGAGGGATACAGGGGAAAATAAAAGTGTCCACAAGCGAACACTTATTAGGGAGCATCTTCTAGTTACTAAAGATTCTGCAAAAGCTGAGAATGCACACGACTAAAATCAGATGCATCATGGGACATATGCAGTAGAAGAATTATCATATAACCTTAATCTATTAATCAAAATAGAGGACCAGTCAGGCTGGACAATGGTGGTGCCAACTTTTAATCCTAGCACTTGGGAAGCAGAGGCAAGAGGACCTCAGAGTTCAAGGTCAGACTAGTTTATAGAGTTTCAGAGACTCTGTCTAAAACAAGAAAGAAAAAAGAGAGCCGGGCAGTGGTGAACACACCTTTAATCCCAGCATTTGGGAGACAGGAGGCTCTCTGTGAGTTTGAGGTCAGTCACGTCTACAGAACAGGTTCCGGGACAGGCCCCAAAGCTACACAGAGAAACCCTGTCTCAAAAAACAAAAACAACTAAAAAGGACAACTAATTCACACCCTTTAGTAGCTAACATCTCCTTCCTTTAGACCTCATTTAAAGATCCCCCAGGCTACACTCTAGGAATCTTGAGTAGCTTTAAAAATATTTGTTGTTTTTATTGAGCTATACATTTTTCTCCGATCCCCTCTTTCCCTCCCCTTCCTGGTCTGCCCTCTCCCATGACCCCCACACTCCCAGTTTACTCAGAAGATCTTTTTGGGTTTTCTTTGCTAATTCCTACTTTTTCATATGAATTTGTTCCTTAAGGGCACAGTTTCAATAATTGCTTAAGGACGGGTTTGATATACAACTTGAATTAGATCATGTGACTAAGTCATATGCCTGTGTTCTGATCCTGACAACTCAACAAATGATGCCTGGATTGACTGAAAAGAGGGTGACGGTGGTCGAGAGGGACCATGGATGTAGGCCGTTTAATTACTCTTCACTCATGCATTCTAACACGTGTGTGTATGTGTGCGCAGGTGGGCACAGGTGTGTGTGACCCATACGTGGAAATGCATGCAGAGGACGGTTTTGTGGCTTTGTTCTCCAGGTGTGGAGACACGCCCCTTTTCCTGCTGAGCCATCTCTTCCTCCCCTTTTATGCCTTCTGCTTGAACACGTGTTGGCCATGTTTTGCTCCGCAGCCCATCTTTCTTTAGGCTGCGAGGGAACTGCTGTGCTTGGTTGGCAGTGTTGGTAGCAGACATGGGCATGCTTGAGGAATCCAAGCACAAAAGAAGAAGATCCAATGGACTGAGTCATTTTAAAAACCACTTTTGTAGCATCATTCTTAGTAAGAGATTTTCACATGGAATTCCTTGTTGTAACAACATATCTAGGATTTGTATTTGAATTTTTCAGAGTGGTATGATTAAATCCCTTAGAAGCTTCAAAACCATCCTTATACGGTATAATTAATCACTTCTATACATAAGTATAATAAATAGCTATTTTAAGCATACAGATTTTTTCTGTTTTTTTTTCCTTTTTTTCCTTTTTTTCTGAAACAGTGCTTCTTCTCTCAGTAGCTCTGGATGCTGTCCTGGAACATGCTGGCCTCAAACTCAGAGAGATCGACCTGCCTCTTCCCCGTGAGTGCTGGGATTAAAGGTGTGTGATACCACTGCTTGACTAAGCATACAGATTTTTCTATTTTATAGTAGACATTTTTTACATTGATATCCATAATGCATACTACATGTCCTGTTAGAATGGACTGTTACAGATGAGTCATATGGTTCTCCTTGTGCACACTGACTAACAATGTGGTGGACGTCATCTTGTTCACAGTGGTGAATAGTTTGTGCAAGTGGATCAGTCTCCCCAGCGAGAAAAGCACTATTTTAATGTAAAGAGTCATGATCATTTGGTCACATGTGTATACATGATTTGTGGGGTTCCAGTCTCATTTTTATTAGCATGTTCCAGGAAATGATTTTATTCCCTCTTATTTCCTTTCTGCAACGATTTTGGGGACATTAGTCTCTCTCTCTCTCTCTCTCTCTCTCTCTCTCTCTCTCTCTCTCTCTCTCTCTCTCTTTCCCTGTGTATGTGTTTGTGTGTTTAGGAGCACATGTGTGAGTTTCACTTCCTAGTCCTTCTACCTGGGTTGTCATTCTGAAAAGCAAAGCTGTAGTTTTAATCAGGAATGTATTAACAAACAGTAACACCTTTGAGGAGTATCCATTCCTTTCAGGTGGAGCTGTGATGAAGTTCAATAGATTCTATATAACTTATATTGACTTGTTTCTAATGTATTTCAGACTGTGGACAGTCATTCTGAGGAACTTATTTCCTGCACTGGGCCTGTTTTCCTCACCGGACCCCTGTCCATTCCCTCCGCAGAACAGGGCAACGCTGACAGCTGCCAGACCCTGACTTTATGCCCCAGGCTCCTGCAGGCTCTCTGACCTTTGGCTCTTGCTCAGGCTTGCTGAAGTCTCAAGGCTTTCCAAGTGACTTAGTGTGGACAGAAGTTTCTGTCCTGCCCGGTCCCTCAGCCCTTCAACCCCAAGGAAACACACAGAGGTCTACATTAACTATAAACTGGTTGGCCTATTAGCTCAGGCTTCTTATAACTTTTATAACTTATATTAGCCCATAATTCTTGTCTGTGTTAACCAATTTTGGCCTTTTGAGAATTATCCATACTAATATCTATAACATCCATCCTGGTTTACAATCCCACAAACTGAAGGAGCCTCCCTTTTATCAACATCCTTTCCAGCATCTATTCTCAGTTGTTTTCTTGATTTTAGACATTTAGATCCGTCTGAGCCAGCCTAAACCGGTCTGGCTCAGTCTGAACCGGTCTGGTCTGGTATGGTCCGGTCTGAACCAGTTTAAGCTGGTCTGGTCTGGTCTAAACCAGTCTGGCCCGGTCTGAGTCGGTCTGGGCCGGTCTGAGATGATCTGGGCCGGTCTGAACTGGTCTAAACCGGTCTGGACTGGTCTGAACCAGTCTAAATCAATCTGATCTGGTCTGAGCCGGTCTGAACTGGTCTGGTCCAGTCTGAACAGATCTAAGCCCATCTAACCTGGTCTGGACTTGTCTGAACTGGTTTAAACTGGTCTGGTCCAGTCTAAGCTGCTCTGAACCAGTCTGAACCAGTCTGATGCCAGTCTGAACTGGTCTGAGCCAGTCTAAACCAGTCTAGTCCAGTCTGCACTGGTCTGGTGCCAGTCTGAACCGGTCTAAGCTGGGCTGGACCGGTCCGAACCAGTCTAAACCAGTCTGATCTGGCCTGAACCAGTCAAAGCTGGTCTGCACTGTTCTAAACCAGTCTGGTTCGTTCTGAGCCGGTCTGGACCTGTTGAGAATGGTGTAAACAAGTCTGGTCTGGTCTCAACCGGTGTAAACCGGTCTGGTCTGGTCTCAACCAGTGTAAGCCTGTTTAAGCTGGTATGAACCAGTTAAGACTGGTCTGAACCAGTCTGGTCCAGTCTCAACCAGTGTAAACTGATCTAAGCCAGTTTGAACCGGTCTGGTCCGGTCTAAACCAATCTCAACCAGTCTGAATCAGTCTAAACCGGTCTGTTTCAGTCTGAGCCGGTCTGGTCTGTCCTAAACCGATCTCATCTGGTTTGAACTGGTCTAAACCAGTCTGGCCCAGTCTGAGCCAGTCTGAACTGGTCTAAGCCGGTCTGGTCCAGTCTGGCCCATTCTGAACCAGTCTAAGCCAGTCTGAACCAGTCTACACCTGTATGTTGTGGTCTGGCCCTGTCTGAACTGGTCTAAGCCAGTCTGGTCCAGTCTAAACCGGTCTCAACCGGTCTGAACTGGTCACAACCAGTCTGAGCCAGTCTGAACCGGTCTAAAGCGGTCTGGTCCAGTCTGAGCCAGTCTAAACCGGTATGGTTCAGTCCGGCCCAGTCTGAATGGGTCTAAGCCAGTCTGGTCTGGTCTGGTCAGGTCTGATCCAGTTGAAACCAGTCTAAACTGGTCTCAGCCGGTCTGAACCAGTCTAAACCATTCTGGTCCAGTCTGAGCCAGTCTGGACCATTCTGAACCAGTCTAAGCCGATCTGAACTGGTCTGAACTGGTATGGTCCAGTCTCAACCGGTCTGGACTGGTCCAAACCGGTCTAAACCGGTCTGGTCCCATCTGAGCTGGTCTGGACTGGTCTGTGGAAAAGCTGCCTTGCTTAAGTATTGTCACTTAATTGCACAATGTTGAAGATAGGGAGGTCAAGAGTCTCCCTGTTCTCATCTACTCCTACAATTATGCACTATAGCATAATTGATCCATGTTCTCATCTGTCATCTCAGGATGGCTCTGTTTTCTTTGGTGTGTGTTTATATGAGAGGGCTGTACCTGTATAGATGTACACATGCAGACCAGAGTTCAACTTCTGATGCTGTTCCACAGGCATCATATACCTTTAGTTTCTGAGAAAGGGTCTTGTTCCGTCTTGACACTCATGAGTTAGGGTAAGTTGCCTTGCCAGGGAGCCAAAGGGTTAGTTTATTTCTGCTTTTCCATTATTTTTATTATAATTGTACACCACTGTGTGTATACATGTGCACATGCACATGTGTGTGTGTTTGTGTATTGTCTATGTGTGCTGGTTACTAAATGCAGGTCCTTATGCTTGCAAGGCAAGCAAGTTACTGATAGACTCATCTTCTTTGCCCTCATGATAGCTCTTAAAATCTCTTTCTTGAACATTGAAACAAATTTAAAGAATGTGTTTATATTGTTTTTAAAAAATCATTTTCCTTGGATGAAAAGAACATAATCTATGTTTTATGCCTTTTTCATTAAAAAGCTAACTGACTAATTAATTAACAGAGTATAGTATTACAGCTGTTCTTGGTTTGCTGGTTTGTTCTCATATAGAGCCTTGCTGGTCTAGACTGGTCTCCAACTTATGGGGCCCTGTCACAAACTCCAGAATATTAGGAGTATAGCTGTTTTTCACCATGCTTGGTATCTACAGCTTAATTCTGCTCCTGTAATCTATAGCTGAAAACAATCTTCATGTTAACTTTAGTTCAGGCAACTCACATGTGGGCATGTTTTATTTAAATGCCTCATAAGATACTCAGAAGGGCAGTATCATCCCACTATAAGCATGGGAAAATAGCCCTCTTCCCTCCTATATGATATAAATTACTGTCCTCACTTAGTTTAGAATTTTTCTAACAGTGATCTTAAGTATAGCTTTATTCATTAAATAAATGTGTGGTCATGTACTCGGATAGGAATATAGTCCCATCAGTATTCCTTTATGAAGAATTTTCTCTCTTATCTACAATTACATGTGAGCAGATGCTTCTCTGTTCAACAGATGAAGTTCACTCACAACAAACTTGATGTTCTGCTGGAACTGACATCCTCTGCCCCTCTTGAAACTCCCTGCCCCAGTTTGGATCTTCCGACTCAGTTGGTAGTTTCACACCAAGGCTGAAGAAGAATCTGTAGGAGAACAAACAAATCCCATCCTGCCCCTAAGGTGAGAACTTATTTGAGGGTAATTCACAAAGAGTTAGAAAAAGACCACTTTCTCCCTTGTATTTTGTACATGGCCAAAGGGCACTGCCTCTACATTTGCTGCTGATGCTTTAGGTGAACGTTAAACTCACTGGAAGAATTTATTCTCCACTCCCTATTAGGAAAGTTATGTAACCCAAATCCTTAATGGGCTTAATCATCAGGATAATGTGACATTTCCCCTACCCTGAGTTAAGTGCAAGGCAGAATACAAAGATGTACAGAAGATGTCTCAGCCCTTGTGAGTTTTACAATCTGGCTGTAGAGAAGGGGGTGGTGTCACAAAGTTTACTATGACCCATGACTTAGCTACTGAAGGGAGTGATCATGTCAGGGCTCATTTGTTTGCATGGAAAAGGAATGCACTTGAAGTTTCCTAAGTTCACTTTGAGAGCACTTGCAGAAAGTCCAAGGGAAGTTAAGCTTCCAGTTTCCTGAAAAAGCATAAGAAGAAAACAGCAATGCAGAGAAAAGTGGTTTCTCTTCTGTTGTATCAGCCAGTTCTGCTGCTTTCTTAATCCCTCTACCTTCCACTAAATGACTGCTTTGAGGAGGATCACTCAGGATCTATCATTCCAGAAGCAACTTCCATAATCTAACTCAGTTAATTTTATTTGAACATATCACAGTGGATCTCCTTTATCGTCACCAGTGGTCTCAACATCAGCAGCAGCACGATGAGTTGCTTATTTTATGATGGGTTCTTTGCATCTGTTATTATTACTACACGCAGGAAAAAATGGGGGTAGAAAGAAAAGAAAAGAAAAAGGCATGGATAAAGGCGTCATGAAAGAGCTAAGTTCAACTGTTCCCACATCAGAAAACTATTTCTAGACATCCATTATAGCAGGATCCTATGCAGACATGGGTCTTCAATGCATGGGATTTCAGGAGGTATTTTCTAGTGTATGCTACCCATAGACGCAGATCATTTCCTTCTTGTTTTCCTGGCAATTGAGCCCAAAATTATTTACAGGTTTCTTCCTTAGAAAGAAAACATACTGAATAAGGCTGTGATAAATCGGCAGATCCTGAGTATACCCAAAGTTTACCAAATGAAAGTATTTTTTTAATCACGTAATCCTAATGTGATAGATATTGAGATTACTTGTCCTACATAGGAGCAGATACGGCAGAGGGAGTGCCATTTAAGTCAAATGTCACTTGGCTTAAATACATTAAAAGATCATTAAGAAAAATGTCAGAAGGCTTTTAAGAATATGCTCCATTTGAATCACTTTTTCTCAACGCTTTAGTAGAGTCTGGAGAGTTATGCTTCCTATATCTCTATGAAATGAAGAAAGATTTTAATGGGATAATCACACAAATTCCTTCCTTAATCTTTCAACAAAGCATAGAAAAGCTAGCTAAGAAGACAAAATATGAATATTTCTTGGTAAGGTTTTGAAAAGTTTGAACATAAATGTCAAAATGACCCTTTTCCAAAAGCTCAAATGGCTAAAATTAATAAGACCTGATGATAGCAGGGAAAGTAGAGCAACTCCAAGTCACAAGCACTGCGACTGAGAGTGTAAAGTCCTACAAATGCCGTGGACAGCTGTTAGCTTAAAAGGATCCCCCGTGATGCAGCGGTTCCAGTGCTAGGACAATACTTGGGAGAAACATGAATGTAGTTCACTTAAAGACATACCGGAGAGTAATCATCTCACACCATTCATTAGTGCTCAAATTGGAAATGAGTTGAATATTCATTAATGGAAACGGTAATGACATTGTGGCATGCTCACAATGAATCAATAAGAATGGGTGGGCTATAATTGCAGGCAACGATATGAATGGCTTACAAATGTTCTCAAAGGAACCAGGCATAAGAAAGTACCTGTTGCATGATTCCATGTATATAGGTCTCTGCACATAAATGATCCACTAATTAGAAACCTTTTGGTAGAGATGCCATATGTAGAACTGTGGACCAGTGCCACACCAACTCCAGTGTCATCTGTGTGACATGACATATGTCATTATACCGGACGGGAGCGACATGTCCATGGGACTAGGCTTCCTGGAGGTCAATGGCAGACAGCCCGGTATTGACTGCCCTTGAGGCATAGACAGGTTTCTCGATTAGCTGGCTATGCGGGATATGAGCTTTGCACAATTTCTTTCATAATAATGATAGTCTTTATATATACAAGACAAGGATCATTCTCTTCAGGAACAGCTTTGAGATAGGGAAGCACAGTATGGGAATGTATAAGACTACAGCAGAACCTTTGTCATACATGGGGAGTGTGATGAGCAAGGGAATAGATGGGTTAATGTTGATGGACAAAGACTGAACTTTACTTTGAACTATACTTTGAACTTTATGAATAGGCTTGCTAGATCCCAACCCCCATGGTGTCTCCTGCATAAGAATGTACTAAAAAGTATATTTCAACAGGTGCAGAGAGCTGATTAGGCATATTTGGTCACTAGATAAAGAAAGGGTTAGAAAGAGGAAAGGCCATGATAGCGATAATGAGACAGAAACTTTCTATTCTTAAAATGAAACCACTTGACTGAGGTTTACGTTCCCAAGGACAAAATTTCCTTTTCTAAGGATGTTTTATGTCTAACACCTGTCCCTGATAATGTTACTAAAGAAGCTTTCATACTGTGCCAACTGATGACACATGACCTTCTGGTTTGTTCTTTGTTTGAATACTATATAATGAAAACATGAATTTAGTAAAATTGCAGCAGATTCCAACCACTCTCTTGTGTGTTGTGTCTGTCATTCGCCAAACTTGTGCCTTCCTGTTAACAAGACCCTGCTTCTCCCATGGTCTGAGTGGCTCTCCTGAGCCGGTCCGTGGCAGACCAAAGTCCAAATGAACCCAGATTTTTCATTCTCTATGAAGATGCCACACATAGAGGTGGAGCTATCTTGCCTCCAGGAATCTCAGAAGGAGACTGCGCGTCTAAGAGCTATCTCCCCCACCCCCGCCCTCTGATCTTACATTTCTCTCTAAGGCTGGGATTAAAGGTGCGTGTCACTGTGTTTACTGGGATTAAAGGTGTGTGTTACCATAATGTGGTCTGTAAGGGTGACCAGTGAGCCTGTTTTACTCTCAGATCTTCAAGCAGTCTTTTTATTAAAATCCATTTGAAATGCCACTACAATCCATCCTGTACATTACACTGTTGCTTTCTCCCTTCAACATGCATGTTCTTTATATTTCTGTATCCTTCCAAAGTAAGTTACCTGGAATTTGTCATTTCGGCCTTTTTAATAGCTTTCTAATTCTTTCTTCATTCTTTGTTCCTCACATTTGAATTGCTTTTCTTAGTGTTACCAAGCTACCTGTCACAAAAAACATAGGTTTCAATCTCAGCATTTGAGGCTGATACAGGAAGATCACAGCTTCCTTCTGTACTTGCTTCCCTGCTTACAGGACAGTTCTCCACTTAAGATGTCTCACCGTTTCCCTCCACAGGGTCTATGTCACTATTCAGGGTCATTTTGTCTGCCCCAAGTGACAGACATCTCTGTTTCGTCCATTTCCATTAGTAAAATCCTTTCTGTCTTAAAGACTGTTTCAACCTTTAGACAATCAGTCATTTGTTAATTATTTCTTCCTATCCTTTCCTAGGTATTAGTTCCCCCTCTCCTCTCTCTCCCTCCCTCCCTCTCTTTTTCTCTCACTTCTTCCCTCCCTACTCCCACCACTAAGCGATGAATGTGAGTCTCCTTTCTATTTGTCCACAGGGAATCAGTCATCTGCAGTTTTCCAGATCTCTATTCATAACAAGACCCCTCAGCTCTAGCCTAATGCTTTGCACCTGCTGGACACTTAAATAAATACTCAATTATACGAGGATGGTTTAACTAGTGAGCAGAGTGGGATCTTGACATGGAGTTTGGAATTTAAATACAGTTTCGTGTGTCTAATCCCTTTAGAAGATTATTTGCATCTGAACTAATGAGAAATCATTTCTATTTTTACAAGAATCTAAGAGAATACATTTCTTGCTTCTTTCAGTTTCACATGCCTGGGTATGACTGTCAGAGTCATCTAACTTCTCCTTAAGTGATGTCCACCGTGGTCCAATATGAATCATTCATTTTGGATTTGAAGGTAAAAATTAATGCAGTGGTCACACTAATGCTTTTCTCTCTTTTCCTTCCATACATTACGGTCAGCACATGTGTACACTAAACCATTGGCACTATGTGAACTCACAGAAACAAGCTGCTGGCCCAAACACAGTGCTTAATCCATTTGCACTAATAAACATCTCCCATGGTGTCGTGCACCGCGCCCCCGTGTCTGCGTTCGGTGCGCTTTTACCCAGTTCGCAAGATTCGGGCAAGGGGCAGGAGGTTAAAATACACAAACACATACAGACAGAAAGACAACAACACGAGTCATCCTTGAATTCCCCAAGAATGCCCCCTTTATTGTGTTCAGGGGCAGATTATATAGAGATAGCCACACCCCAGCCAAACCCACCAGAAACCACTCTCCTGCCATCAGGAACTCCTGAAGGTCTCGTGCTCAGAGCAGCTGTAGGCACTCAGATCAGGAGATTACAAGAAATTCGGGATCTGAGGTCTCACTGCTCCCAACACCATGGTATTTTCCTAGGTTCATTAAAAACACTTCCAGACCTGCCATTTGCAGGTCAAGTCACATGAAGCTATGCTCTCACTCCCATGTTTAATCAACAAGCCACTTTCTTTTTGTTAATATAACGAATCTACACTTAAAATTTAGATTAGGCCACCCTTTTTTATTTTATAAAAACTAATTCCTTCCTTTTGACTTTTACAGAAATAGTTTTCCCCTCATTATCCCTGAGCCACCCGTCATCTTTTCCTGAATTCCCTACCATGAGTAGCAGTCAGCATGCCGACCATGCCTATCTATCAGCAGGCTAAGTGGATCCCAGCGGTCGTCCACAGACTGTACTTGCTAAACCACCTCAGTGCCCCTCAGGGTTGGGGACTCTTGCCAGCCCCATGGCAGGGTCACGGCTGGACTCTCTTGCAATCGCACAACTTCATTGTTTAACATCTTTTTCTTCCCCCATCTCTTTGAATTTGGACAAAATAGCATAAGTGAATATACGAAACTTTCATGTGATAATTTCTTCTTATTCTTAACATGGGGCCTGGACCGACACCGCAAACAGAGGAAAGTGAAGATAAAACCTGCTAATTACAGAAAGAACAATACCAAAGTAGCTCCCCACATAGCGCAGCATTAGAAATCATGTATAGCAATGATACATAATAAAGAACCATATTAGGACCTCCAGCCATATAATCATCTAACTCTAGTGTTAGAGAGAAAAGAGTCAATGTGTTTCTTATAATAGCATTCTGTACCAGGGATTGGGAAGCCTCTTTTGTGTGAAGCATCAGACAGAAAACGTTGAAAGGATGCGGGCAGTGTAAATCTACCATCGCGAGTGCCAAGCTGCTGAAGACAATAACACAAAATAATGAATGCAGCTGTGCCTTGTGCGCTTCACTCATAGGCACAGGTAGTGGGCACGGCTCTGGGGCACAGCTTTGCAGCTCTATAGTTAGCACAGCTTTGCTCTCTGCATGGAATGATGCCCAAGGGTTGGTGATCATACATTTCCTGACATGCAGGACCTTGTCTCCCTTGACATCATTTCCACACATTATGAATACCACACATCGTGTTTATATCTAGGTACTTATCCAAACATAGATGGGTGATAAGTACACAGTTAGGGAGATAGATAGGCAGGTGGACAACAAGACATATATGGATATTGATAACTTGCTAAATTATTAAGCATGATGTTCACGCTGTGGCTTCAGGAGTTGAGGAGCCCTCATCTTCTTCACACAAGTGAATCTAGCTCCTAGAGGAAGGATGTGGCTCATGCACGTGTATCTGAATCGGTGAACGTGATTTACTCAATAGTTTCCAGTTCCTCTCCTGGTTTGTCACCTCCTTTCTCAGTAAAAATGTGCTGAGTCTCAGAAAAGAGATCCCTGAAGAACAGTCTCAGCCACGCATGCATTTGCTCATTGAAATATCACATGAGTATATAGAACCCAAGGGTTAATGCAACAGTCAGATAAATCAATTGTTAAACATATTTTATCAAAAGTTTTATGCTTATGCTTCAAGAAATTTAGTGGCATCTGTCTGGATTTTTGTGTGGTTTATGCTAGACTGCATGTTAGTCATGTGAAAATGATAAGAACTGTTTTTCTTCTAATCAGGTGCAACTCATACTAAAAGAAAACATCCGTCCTCCAAGTTCCCTGGTTGCTGACATGTGATCTCCTGTATTCACTGGCCCTTTAATTACTCATAGCCCTAAAACATATTTTCTACTGGATTAGCTGCTAAGACATAAATGTCCTATTTTTTCATGGCTAATTATGCTAGCATAAGAAAATCATGTTTATGTCATCATAAGAAAAAATCACACAAATATCATATTAAGTGTAAGATTGTTTCTGCTTACCTTGGACTTAACATAGTGAAGGGAACCCTGATGGCTCTTTGGCTTGGAGAGGGGCGGAGTGGGGGTATGGGTGGAAGGGAGGGGAGAGGAGGGGGAGGAGGAGGGGAGGAGATGGAAATCTTTAATAAAAAAATGAGAAAAAATATAAAAAAGTAAAAAAACAAAGAAAAGATTGTTTCTGCCATGGGCTGCATGTTCCTACAAGTTTTTTGAGGGGGGGCAATCAATTTTCAGTTTTTCACCACAAACCCTCAGCAAAATAAATAAATAAATAGCTCTCAAGCACCCCAAAGCCCAAAGGTAGGAGTTTTCAGAATGAGGCAACTATTGCTTTCTGTGCAGATGGTAGTGGTGCCTTACCCTTGCCCACTCAACCTTCGGTGGGATGGCCTGGAACTTTGAGTCTTATAGTGGGACCCATGGTTCCTTTGAAGAGTGAAGCTTTAGCTTTGCATGATTACAGATGACTGGCGAAGGCGAATTCTATTGCCTGCCTCTCCCCTCCCTGTAATAGTTCTTCAGCCTCTTTCCTTCATTTCGTAAGTGATTTTTGTGCTGAACCTCTTTCTGAGGAAAGAAACACAAAATCTTAAAAGCTCAGCCCATCTTGCAGAAATTCAAGCATAATTATTGCATTTCTATTTTTACCTCTGCAAACTAAACCTTTTTAAAAATCTGGCTTTAGCCGGGCGGTGGTGGCACACGCCTTTAATCCCAGCACTCGGGAGGCAGAGGCAGGCGGATCTCTGAGTTCGAGGCCAGCCTGGTCTACAAGAGCTAGCTCCAGGACAGGCTCTAGAAACTACAGGGAAACCCTGTCTCGAAAAACCAAAAAAAAAAATGGCTTTAAAGAAACCTATCTAAACATATCACAAAAGTCTCAGGGAAGAATGTACAAAAACTAATCAAAGCCTGCTGTATCCAAGCAGACTTGAAGAGGCTAAATTATCCCATTCTGGAAAGCATGATAAGAGCGCCCTGGTGTAGTATGTGTGTTTCGTCTCTGGAATTTTGTATATTCTCTCTCCCATTTTATGAATTAAAGCAGAGTATAGCAGCAATACATTGGATCTGGAAGTGTGTGTATTTGGATGAGGAAAAGGTAATAATGTGTGCACATTTTGAACATTCTCCCATCCCTTGACTTCTACAATAGCTAGGTTTGTTGAAAACATCAGTATCAGAGGTAAGCTCCAAAAAAATTAGAAGCGTGAGACCATCAGAAGTTGTGTATGAAGTACTTTCCTTGACAGTCAAATTATTCTCCTAGCGTCTTTAGTAAGTCATCAGCACAGCTGTGGAGATGAGCAGCAGTTAAGAGCACCAGAGGTTCTTCCAGAGGACCTGCTCAACTTCCAGCACCCACACGGTGACTCACAACAGGCTATAGCTTCTGTTTCAGAGGATCCTGTGTCCTCTGCTGGCCTCCAGATGTGTATGCACACAAGTACTATGGAGCCATAGATGCAGGTCAAACACTACTCGTATAAAATGCAAAGGAATATTTTTAAAAATTAGGTAAGTCCCAGGCAGTGCTGTATCTGAAGGGAAGTAATTGTGGCATTCACTACATAGATTTCCTATAATTACATATTTTCAAACTGCTTAGAGGGTCTTTTAAATTTTTAAACAGTTTTTCATATTATTTTGAGGGAAAATAATAATTTTTATAGAATGCATGGCCCAAGTAAGGCCTTCTGAGCAAAAGCAGTGGATTCTAAGATGCCCCTTGAGGCCATTCAGGCTAAGAGTCATCAGTATTCAAAAATAGCATACGAGTTAAGAACTCCTGAAACCTGATTCATTTGAGGCTAACATCTCATGTTGAGATTGTTCAAAATAGGTGTAGAGATGATTTGAAACAGAAAAGGAGACTTTCAATGAGCAGAATATGGTTCAAGGAGCAAAAAGAAAAACGTGCACACAGTTTGAACATTCAACCAGCCCTTGACTCTAGAATAGCTAGGCACATTGGCACCCACCTAGAGAATCTCCACTGTTATCACCTAGAAGGACTCACAGCACCAGAGCTTCTCTGACACCTTTCTTTATGTGAGATGGTGTGGGAAGTCCTTCGGTAGATGTGTTGATTTTAATAGTTAATGAATAAATCTGTTTCAGCCAGTAGCTTAGCAGAATAAAGCAAGGCTGGAATTCCAAGCAGATAGAGGAGGAAAGAAGGCGGAGTCATGGAGAAGCCATGGAGCCGCTACAGTCACAGGAGACAGACGCCTCTGCTAGAGCCCCTTAAATTTTGCCAGTAGGCCACGACCTCTTAGTGATGCACAGATTAATGGAGATGGGTTAATTTCGGATATAAGAGCTAACTAGAAATATGCTTAACCTCTGCCCCATGTGGCTGCGGGGCCACAGGCGCTGCCCAATATGGCCCAGAAAGCAGTTAGCAGGAAGCAGAAAGCTCCTGCCTCGCCTGGAGCCAGGAGCGATGCTCAGGGCCAGCGGTTTGGTTGGGATCACTCACTGTACAAATGGAAAAGACTCCGGGAGGTCAGGCTGCAGAATGAAACCAACTATTCTCGGCTATTACACGGTTATGCGGCACAGCAGCTTCCCGGTCTCCTGAAGGAGAGAAAATTTCACCTTGGGACCCTTAATAAAGTGTTTGCTTCTCAAAAAAAAAAAAGAAGAAGAAGAAAGAAAGAAAGAAAGAAAGAAAGAAAGAAAGAAAGAAAGAAAGAAAGAAAGAAAGAAGGAAGGAAGGCAAGAAAGAAAGAGGGAAAGAAAGAAATACGCTTAAGCTATTGGCCAAGCAGTATTGCAAATAATATAGTTTCTGTGTGATTATTTCAGGTCTGAGCAGCCGGGAATGAACCAGGGTCCTCCGCCAACAGTGAGACCACCCCGAGTTTCAGAGACACAATCTCAGAACCTTGACACTCTTTTTATTATTGTTTTTATAATTATAAAATTATAAGAGTAAAATCATTATTTCTACTGTGTATCTTCTCTTAGATTTTTTTAGTGTTTACTTGTCATGATTGTTTTATTTTTTTAAAATATGTCTTTATTTTTAATTGACAGCAATTGTGTATTTGTAAGGTACTGTGTACATTTAAATATATGTAAAAATTTGTTGGTTGGAGTAAGGAGAATTCTAAAGTTTGTTTTTGTTTGTTTTTAATATAAGTATGCCACTCCCCTCTTTTTTTCTCATTCTCCCCTCAGACCTACCCTCTCCCTCCCAAATTCATGGCCTCCTCTTCTTTAACCACTGACGTTACATATCCTCATAAGGAACAACAACAACATAGACACAACCTGCCGAGTTCCTTCATTGTTGCCACTTGCTATTAGACAGGCAATCAGGAGGGCTTGTCCCTGGGGATGATGAATTTCCCCTCTCTCATCAGATGTTAATTGCTTGTAGCTCTTCATCTAGAGGTAGGGCCTCTGAGATTTCCATCGTCTCTTTTGGATGTCAACTGGTGTTGGGATCATTCAGGTCTTGTTAGACAGACATGTTGAGATTTCATGAGTACAGCTTCCCTCTCATCTCTAGAAGGCACAGCTTCACAGCCGACTTTTGATCCTCTGGTTCTTGCAATCTTTCTGCTCCCATTCAACTGTCCATTATGCCATCCAGAGTAGCAGTGACTTGGGTTTTTGTGTGTACTTATGGGAGGCAATGTCATGGGCATCTTATAAAGCGGGGATCCTCTCTAGGGTCTAAGGGACTATCCCATTAATATGCTCCATCATATTAATTCTGAAGTAAGAATAGTCTAAGTCTTCCCCCATTCTCAGTAAATCAACTTTGACTTTAACAGCAACCAGAACCAGTCCCAGGTACAGATATCACCTTGGCATCTGATGTAGTGTTTGTCATTTGTGTCCCATTACTCTCTGAGGCAGGACACATTATAATGCCAATTTCAGGTGACAAACTTAAGAACAGTTTCAAAATGCTACCATTGGTGCCTTTTACTTCTCACGTCAGTGATCAAATTATCAAGCTTGGGAGATCTTTCTTGTCTTCCAGATACAAAATGACCATCCCTTTTTTGATGTCCAAGTCTTTAATTCTTGATATGGAGTCTTCTTAATCCGAGCACACTGGGGAAATTCATTCTTTCTTCACTTCACATAATTATTAACTCAGTGAGTGGTATGTATCTACTGAGTTTCTCAAGCTCAGAGTTTAGGCCTTGTCCAAAACCCTTTGCTCTTCTGTAGACCTCATTTCCTATAACCACCCTATTTCTACCCACTTGCTTTCACATGATACTACTTTAGCTTAATCTCTGCGCAATTCTGTGCACAGGTCGCAGCCATTCCCTACCTGCCTACCTGTCCTAGGAATTAGCCCTTTAGAATGAAAATGCATTCAGAGAAATAGCATGAATCTCTCAACACAGCCATGGTACCTGAAATATAGTTGCTTTGAACTGCAGAGTCATACTTAGGGTATACACAACAGACCTCCAGAGCCTCAGTGTATAGCAGTAGAGAAGCAATAAATGAAACACCACACACATACACACACACACACACACACACACACACACACACACACACACAGGTCTAGTAACTGGAGCTGAATAGCAATCCAGCAGGATTTATTCTGCCACCAGGAAAATGATCTTGAGAAATGTTCAATGGAACATTAGTCTCTAACCTAGAAACATCCCTGGAGAAGTCCTTCTTCCTCCCCAGTACTGGAGATGGATATTAACAACTTCTGTTTGAGATCTGAAATTCCCAGCTTGAACAGAAGAAGAACATTAGCAGCCATGGAGAAGTGGCTTAGGAAATGGGTGCCCATAATTGTAGCCCACTCCAGTATCCATGCGCACCCTGAAACACTCCATAAGCTGCACTACCGATAATGGCTGGAAAAAAAGAATGTTAGGGTTATTGGTAGCAAGGTCTGAAACCATGTGGGCCTAGAAGTGGTTGCCAGAGTTGCCAGAGTTCTCATTATAACAATGAGAGGCAGTAGAGGAAGATTGTTTGGAGGGAACAGAGGAAACCCAACCATGGATGGGATCAAAGTCAGAACAGGGCAATTATTGAGGAAAATATCTGAGTTAGCATAGGGAAGTTATGACAGTTTTGACATTTTTGTACTGGGGATTTTTAAGGAATGTATTTAAAAATTATTTTAATTGTGTGCATATATGCATGTGCCTGTGTACGGGTGTGGGTGTGTGCATGTGAGTGTAGGTGCTTACTGAGACGAGAGCCTTAAGATTCCCCACGCCAATCTAGAATTACAGGTAATTGTGAGCTCTGGGACATGGAAACTGGGAACTGAAGTTGGGTCCTCTATGGCAGCAGCATCTTTTTCCTAACTAACCACCGTGCAACCTCTATATTCCTTGTAGCAGGGAATCTGTCAGAGCAATGAACCCTTTTTTGTAAAAGGGTAAGCAAGAATGCTAAGACAGTTCTACTGAGTCATTAACTGCAGTCCAAGAGTAGGTCTCAGGCCAAATGTAGGGACTCTTCTTTGATACAATGTAGAGATGAGAATGGGGAATTGATTCCATGGGAAATAAATCTACATGAAGTAGGTGTTACTAATAGGATAGCCTTCATTTTACAACGCTGCTCTCCTTTTTCCTTCCTGAACCTGATATATTTATTACATATTCAATATACTAACTAAATTTATTTTTAATCATTGCTGATCTAAAACCACCTGTGTTATATGTTTAGATTTTATTTCAATACTTTCATCTAAGGGCTCACTCATGTTTCTTATACAAATCCTTCTTGGGTAAGTTCCTAACTTCCTGGAGTGTTTTTGTGTATTCCCCTTGACAGTGAGAAGAAGGACAAGGTGATTGTGTATGTGACATCTTCAGTGTGGAAAAGGAAAGAGTAACGGTTTGCTTCTTTTAACTAATGTAGGGTTGTTCAGTTGTGAGTGGGACTGCTATTTGGTCCCCTCTTCTCCTATTTTAAATTGTCTTGCTTTCTGTGTTGGCAGCATCAATTGTTTTGATGTCACCTGAAATTCTCTTTGGTGTCTGTCTGCAGGATCCATCCCGCAGTATCTGCAGTCTTTGGTGTCTGTCTGCAGGATCCATCCCGCAGTATCTGCAGTCTCACTCCGAGGCACCAGGAAGAAGTAGCTGAACCATCCTTAGTTTTCAAGGCCACTGGAGAATTTCTTGGCAAAGCAGGAATCTCTGTCTCCCCATCTAAGCACTAAGGAAAGCTGGACATGGTTTTTTATCTCATTTTCCTCCAACGTCACCTTAAATTCTTTCATGGCTAAGTCAACAGTGTGACAGAATTCCCACCCTGCTGGAACTAATGAGTCCTGGCCTTCAGCTGCTCTTCCCTCCTAGAACCTTCTAATTGAAGTTACTAGAAGCTGTGCCTAGTTTGGAGGATCAGAGGATAGGATTTTCACCTGTTGGCCATTGACTGCAGTATATTTAAGCCTACATGGTGCTAATAAAGGGGGGCTTTTGGTACCAGTGTTGGAAGATCTGTGTGTCGGTCTGTCTCTTTGTGTGTAGTCCCAACCTCCAGCCCCTTTCCCAAAGCTCGCCAACTGGGGTCTAGCGCATAGAGCGGAGATCTGGGCCGCCCCACTGTGAAAGGAAAGGCCTAAAATTTGCTCACAGTGGGGGAAGAGCTAACCCCTTTAGCAGTAATTCCATCCTTATCCCCACTGATAGACTGTAATAGTGTAGGGATTGCTGCCTGTGATACTACTGACCTGAATGCATGGTAGGTCATGCTGTATCCATAAGATACCTCCATCCTTGATGTTCCCCAGGATGAAGAAGGTCAACAACAACTCAGGGGGCCAGGTGGGTGTAACACAGAAGGGACAAGAGCACCTTGCTAAAAACAGGGATGGATGTCCTTAAGAGAAGGGGTAGGTACAAAAACTACAAAGATTTGTGACTTAATTTTAAAGCTTGTAGTAAGAATAATCTGGTATAAATTTAAATACCTTTTCTTGTCTTTTTTATTAATACATACATGTATGTTTTGTGAAAATCCTTAAAATCCACAGATTTAACACGGGAGTCCATCTAAGATATCTTTCTCAAGCATTGAGATTTTTACAACAATATGGCCACTTCTACTGTCACTAATTTAATTATATGTGTGTGTGCATAAATGCACATATATGCCTGGTTTTGTTTTAATATTGCACAAGATATTTAGTAATAGTTAGTATTCAATTTTAAATTAAAATTCAGACATATGTGATGTTGCCAATGCAAATAGCTCACCTGTGTTAACAAGTAGGGAACACTACCTTGAACACATGGTTTAATGTTCACTTTCACAGATAATACCATTCTGGGCAGTTGGCATCATTCTTTTCCACCAATTAAAAAGGAATCACAATTTCAGATTTTTTTTCAGATGAAAGAAAATTTAGGTTTAGAATTTAGGAAGTACAAGTGAGCAACAGAGCTACTGAGTATGCGAGAAAGAGACCAGAGAAGGGGCTGCTTATTTTTTACAGGCAAGTCATTAAAGGACAGTTAAATAATAGAACATCAGGAAAAAAATTGATGAAATCTATTTTCCTGAATTACCTTAAGCAGTTTGTATTCATTTTATTTTATTTTTAACAACTGAATCTTAGAACCATTAAAATAGCTTTCAGAATCAGCAGCCTTAAACACTGGATTTTTGTCGACAACTTAAAAGCAGATACTTGTAGAACATTTCTGTTACTGCTGCAACCCTGGGGAACTGGAGAAGGAGATATGCGTCTTTGATGTGGGATTCCCCTCTGTATGGTGTGAATATCATTGGTTAATAAAGAAACTGTCTTGGGCCTGTGCAGAGCAGAATAGAAGTAGGCGGGAAAAACTAAACTGAATGCTAGGAGAAAGAAGGCAGAGTCAGGAGACACAATGTAGCCGCCAGAGGGAAAAGACAAGAGTTGCCAGTTGGAACCTTGTTGGTAGGCCATGAGCCTCATGGTAAAATATAAAATAATAGAAATGGGTTAATTTAATGTATAACAGTTAGTTAGAAATACACTATAGTGATTGGCCAAACAGTGATTTAATTAACAGTTTCTATGTGGTTATTTAGAGTCTGGGCAGGCAGAACGAACAAGTGGGCTCCTATAACAAATTTGTGTGTCAATGTGGCCAACTAAATCCTCTTAAAACCTGAGGGACCTTAAAAAGGAATTCTGGACACAAAATAACAGAGTCAAGCATGGCTTGATGCCACGGCTCCTTTAAGAGAGGTTTTCCTGATTCAGTGGTAGCAAAAAAAAATACTACAGTTTCAAACCGGTGGACAGTACTAACTCTGGCTCTTTCAGGAGGCTGAGCACTTAAATGGGGTTTGTGGGCAGTGTCCTATAAATTACTTGGTGGCAGCATGGGCCAACTGGTTACCAGAGTTGAGGTGGTGACTGTGGCTTCCATCCTGCAGTCTCAGAGGCAGTGAACAGACTTCTGCCATGTTGGATTGGGCAGAGCAAGCAGACAGGGCTGTGTTTGCCCTAGCAACACTACTGCTTAGGCTTTTAAGAAGCACTTAGCATTTTTAAGAAGCCATTCTGGTCAGAAAAGGATTACAGATATGCAATAAGGACAGATTCAGACATAAAAGACGTCTAAACAAGACACAGTATGTTTAAAATATGTACATATGTTTGGGAGAGAGGAGAAAAAGAGTATAAAGAGTTACAAAAGGTAAATGGTTTTTTTAAAAAAAAATAAAACACAGTCTTTAAAAAACAGAGTAATGTTGTAGAAAAAGTAATAGAATAAGAAAAACAAACCACATAAAACTAAAATATATCAGAGAGTCTGGATTATGTATATTATTGTGTTTTCTTTAAATTATTTGACTGTGAAGGGGCCAAGTACAGAGAGGCATTTCATTGTATGGGCTGCTAAGCTAAACCAACATATATATGTTAAAGGTATCTTGTCTTCAAAATTTGTGTCTAATGATATGTTGTTTTGCAAAAGAGGTTCTTCTTTTGTTTCCACGTAGGATGAGAACCTATGGATTCCTTCCAAACTAATGTGGTTTGATGGACCAAGACCACCCGAAATGTCTCTGTGAACACCCCAAAAATTATTTCATCCAACAAAAAGCAAGAGGCAGTTTGGAGAGAACTACTCCCAAATTCCTAAATGATTGTTCATAAATGCTTGTTTACATTTAAAGGGGGATATAATATAGATATGCTACAGAGATTTGCATTGGTATGGATCTTGGTTTATTGATACAAATTTCAGGTAAATTTTGTTATACTGTGTATATGTATTTCTGGTCTTTATCAAGATATTGTGTTTGTCCAGTTCATTTAAAAGTGTAATGTATAATTAAAAAATATGGGTTAATAGATAATCATCTATAATAGTCAAATGACTTTCAGAGTGTATAGGGAAGAGAAAAAGAAAGATTGATGTCTATGCATTATATTACTGTCTATCTTTTTAAAGAAGCAGGGACAGGCACCAAATTAAGTTTGAAGACAGGCAATTTCTTTAGTATTACATAGACAAGCCAAAATATAATGTTTCAGTGCTGACATGCCAATCAAAGAACCAAGCCAGTAGAGAAAGAGGTGTCATAATAAGTAGATAAAGATGTAAGGAGTTTTATCCAAATCTAGAAAGATCTTAGCATATATAGAACTACCAGTTCACTCCTTTTTCTTTCTTTGTTTCTTTGTTTGTTTCTTTGTTTCTTTCTTTCTTTCTTTCTTTCTTTCTTTCTTTCTTTCTTTCTTTCTTTCTTTCTTTGCTGCCTATAAACACAAAGAGTTTAACAGGGTCTGAGTGCCCGCCATTTTAACAAAGTCAAGTGGCCAAGGCTCTGTCATGCTGATAAAGGATGTGATGATAATTCTCTTTAAAATATGTATTTTCATTAGATATTTTCTCCCCACTATCCAATTGTGTGCAAAATGTAAAATGATTTCCTTACCCATCTACCGAATGATCATTTTCTTGCCTGCTATGTACTTTCTGGATCAAGCATTACATGCTTTTTGTGCCATGTAGAACATAACACTGGACCAGACCAGTCTTGACCGGTCCAGACTGGACCAGACTGGTATCGACCAGTTCAGACCGGACCAGACCGGTTTAGAATCTATTTTCATTTTTTCTACAGGTTGACATCCAGTTATGCCAGCACCATTTGTTAAAGATGCTTTCTTCCATTGTATAGTTTTAGCTCCTTTGTCAAAAATCAGGTGTTCATAGGTGTATGGATTAATATCCAGGTCTTCGATTCGATTCCATTGGTCAACAGCTCTGTTTTTATGCCAATACCAAGCTGTTTTCATTACTGTAGCTCTGTAATAGAGTTTGAAGTCAGGGATGGTAATGCCTCCGGAAGTACTTTTATTGTATAGGATTGTTTTGGCTATCCTGGATTTTTTGTTTTTCCATATAAAGTTGATTATTGTTCTCTCAAGGTCTGTGAAGAATTTTGTTGGGATTTTGATGGGTATTGCATTGAATCTATAGATTGCTTTTGGTAGAATTGCCATTTTTACTATGTTGATCCTCCCAATCCAAGAGCATGGGAGATCTTTCCATTTTCTGGTATCCTCTTCAATTTCTTTCTTCAAAGACTAAAAGTTCTTGTCAAATAGATCTTTCACTTCCTTGGTTAGAGTTACCCCAAGACACTTTATGCTATTTGTGGCTATCGTGAAAGGTGATGTTTCTCTAATTTCCCTCTCTGCTTCTTTGTTCTTTGTGTATAGGAGGGCAACTGATTTTTTGGAGTTGATCTTGTATCCTGCCACCTTACTGGAAGTGTTTATCAGCTGTAGGGGTTCTCTGGTAGAGTTTTTGGAGTCGCTTATGTACACTATCATATCATCTGGAAATAACGAAAGTTTGACTTCTTCCTTTCCAATTAGAATCCCCTTGATCTCCTTATGCTGTCTTATTGCTACTGCTAGAACATCAAGCACTATATTGAAGAGGTATAGAGAGAGTGGACAGCCTTGTCTTATTCCTTATTTTAGTGGAATGGCTTTGAGTTTCTCTCCATTTAATTTAATGTTAGCTGTCAGCTTGCTATATATTGCTTTTATTATATTTAGGAATGAACCTTGTATCCCTAATCTCTCTAAGACCTTTATCATAAAGGGGTGTTGAATTTTGTCAAATGCTTTTTCAGCATCTAGGATGAAATGATCATATAGTTTTTTTCCTTCAGTTTATTTATATGATGGGTTATATTGATAGATTTTCATATGTTGAACCAGCCCTGCTTCTCTGGGAGGAAGCCTACTTGATCATAATGTATAATTTCTTGGATGTGTTCTTAGATTCGGTTTGCCAGTATTTTATTGAGAAATTTTCCATCCATGTTCATGAGTGAGATTGGTCTGTAATTCTCTTTCTTGGTTAAGTCTTTGTGTGGTTTTGGTATCAGGGTAACTATAGCTTCATAAAAGGAGTTTGGCAATGACTCTTCTGTTTCTATTTTATGGAACACATTAAGAAGTATAGGTATTAGCTCTTCTTGGAAGTTCTGGTAGAATTCCACATTGAAACCATCTGGTCCTGGGCTTTTTTTGGTAGGGAGGTTTCTGATGGCAGCTTCTAATTCCTTGCAACTTACAGGTCTATTTAAATTGTTCACCTGGTCTTGATTTAATTTTGGTATATCATACTTATCTAAAAATGTCCATTTCTTTCACATTTTCCAATTTTGTGGCATACAGGCTTCTATAGTAAGATCTAAAGATTCTCTGAATTTCCTCTGTGTCTGTGGTTATGTCCCCATTTTTATTTCTTATCTTGTTAATTTGCATGTTCTCTCTCTGCCATTTGATTAGTTTGGATAGGGGTTTGTAGAAGGAGCTGCAGGCAGGCCTGCTTTTCATCCCACCCAGCTCCCGCATAGCTAGCTTAGCCCCAGAAATAACAACACGCAAACTGTATTTATTTAAACACTGCCTGGCCCATTAGTTTCAGCCTCTTATTAGCTAATTCTCACATCTTGCTTTAACCCATATTTAGTAATGTGTGTAGCACCACAAGGTGGTGGCTTACCAAGATTCAGCATGTCTGACCTGGCGGCTGGCTTCATGGTGTCTGTGTCAGAGAGGAGAGGCATGGCGTCTGACTAACTTCCGTTTTTCCCAGCATTCTGTTCTGCCTACTCCACCTATCTAAATCCTGCCCTATCAAAAAGTCAAGGCAGTTTCTTTATTAACCAATGAGAGTCCTCCATCAGGGGGAAAATCTTGTTGATTTTCTCCAGGAACCAGCTTTTTGTTTCATTGATTCTTTGGATTGTTTTCTGTGTTTCTATTTTGTTGATTTCAGCCCCCAGTTTGATTATTTCCAGTCTTCTACTCCTCCTGGGTGAATCTGCCTCTTTTTTTCTAGAGCTTTCAGGTGTGCTGTTAAATCTCTAATGTGTGCTTTCTCCATTTTCTTTATGTGGGCACTAGTGCTATGAACTTTCCTCTTAGCACTGCTTTCATAGTGTCCCATAGGTTAGGGTATGTTGTGTCTTTATTTTCATTGAATTCAAGGAAGACTTTAATTTCTTTCTTTATTTCTTCCTTGACCCAGGTGTGGTTCGCTAGTTGACTGTTCAGTTTCCATGAGTTTGTAGGCTTTCTGGGGTTAGAATTGTTGAATTCTAACTTTATTCCGTGGTGATCCAATAAGACACAGGTGGTTACTACAATTTCTTTGTATCTATGGATGTTTGCTTTGTTACCAATTATGTGGTCAATTTTTGAGAAGGTTCCATGAGATGTTGAGAAGAAGGTATATTCTTTTCTGTTTGGGTGGAATGTTCTATAGATGTCTGTTAAGTTCATTTGGTTCATTACATCTGTTAGTTCTCTTATTTCTCTGTTAAGTTTCTTTCTTGTTAACCTGTCCATGGTGAGAGAGGAGTGTTGAAATCTCCCACTATTAGAGTGTGGGGTTTGATGTATGCTTTGCGTTCTGGTAATTTTTTTTACATATGTGGGTGCTTTTATATTAGGGGCGTAGATACTCAGGATTGAGACTTCCTCCTGATAAATTGTTCCTGTTATGAGTATAAAGTGTCCATCTCCATCTCTTCTGATTGATTTTAGTTTGAAATCAATTTTGTTAGATATTAGTATAGCCACACCTGCTTGTTTCTTTGTTTCATTTGATTGGAAAACCTTTTCCCAACCCTTTATTCTGAGGTAGTATCTGTCTTTGAGTATGAGTTGTGTTTCTTGTAAACAGTAGGATGTTGGATCCTGTTTTCATATCCATTCTCTTAACCTGTACCTTTTTATAGGTGAATTGATTTCCTTGATATTAAATGATATTAATGACCAGTGGTTGTTAACTCCAGTTATTTTTTTCTGGTGGTAGTGTTTGTGTGTTTCCTTTCTTTGAGTTGTTCTGGTGGAGGGTTGCCAGATGCTTGTGTTATTATGGGTGTTGTTGGCTTCCTTGGTTTGTGATTTTCCTTCTAGTATTTTCTGTAAGGCTGGGTTTGTGGCTACGTATTGTTTAAATCTGTTTTTGTCCTGGAATATCTTGTTTTCTCCATCAATGGTGAATGCAAGCTTTGCTGGGTATAGTAGTCTGGGCTTGCATTCATGGTCTCTTAATGTCTGCAACACATCTATCCAAGACCTTCTGGCTTTTATGGTTTCCATGGAGAAGTCAGGTGTAATTCTGATAGGTTTCCCTTTATATGTTACTTGACCTTTTTCCTTTACAGCTCTTAATATTCATTCTTTATTCTGTATGTTTTGTGTTTTGATTATTATATGGCAAGGGGATGCTTTTTTTATCCAGTCTATTTGGTGTTCTGTATGCTTCTTGTACCTTCATAGGAATATCCTTCTTTAGGTTGGGAAAGTTTTCTTCTATAATTTTGTTGGATATATTTTCTGGGCCTTTGAGCTGTAATTCTTCTCCTTCTTCTATCCCTATTAATCTTAGGTATGGTCTTTTCACGGTGTCCCAGATTTCCTGGATGTTTTGTGTTAAGAATTTGTTGGATTTGTTTTATTCTTTAATCAATGAGTTTATTTCCTCTATAGTATCTTCAGTGTCTGAGATTCTTTCTTCTATCTCTTGTATTCTGTTGGTAATACTTGTCTCTGTAGATCCTGTTCATTTGCCCAGATTTTCCATATCCAGCCTTCCCTCAGTTTGTGTTTTCTTCATTACCTCCATTTCATTTTTCAAGTCTTGAACTGTTTCTATTACCTGTTTTATTGCTTTTTCTTGATTTTCTTGGGTCTCTTTGAGAGATTTATTCATTTCCTCTACCTTTTCATTTGTCATCTCCATTTCTTTAAGGCAGTTTTTCATGTCCTGTTTAAGGTCCTCTATTATTTTCATAATGTTCTGTTTAAAGTTGATTTCTTCTACTTCTTCTGGAGTAGGGTGTTCAATTCTTCTTGTTGCATGATCCCTGGATTCTGGTGATGTCATGTTGCCTTTCAGGTTGTTGGAGGAATTCTCGCATTGGTGCCTGCCCATCTCTTCCTTCAAATGCAGCCAGGAGAGTCTTGGCGTCTTGGTCCAATCTTTGCTGTGACTGACTCTCTGGGTGGATCTCCTCAGTGTAGGAGCAGGAACTGTTCCCGTCTGGATGGAACTCCTCAGCACAGAAACAGGGACGCCTGGTAGTCCAAGGACCCTGCAGACAAAAAAACGTGCCTTGACATTTTTTTTTTTTTTTTTTGGTTTTTCGAGACAGGGTTTCTCTGTAGCTTTGGAGCCTGTCCTGGAACTAGCTCTTGTAGACCAGGCTGGTCTCGAACTCACAGAGATCCGCCTGCCTCTGCCTCCCGAGTGCTGGGATTAAAGGCGTGCGCCACCACCACCCGGCCGTGCCTTGACATTTTTAATGAAACTGTTTGTATTTTACTATTCCCAAAATAGTAGCATCTTGAGACCCTGATAATTTATAAAAGAGCTGTGCTTTTTGTTTAATACACACCATAATGTAAACATCCCCCAAATTAATCAACCATGATAGCTCAGAAAATATATACTCTTTAAATTTCAGTTGAGTGACAGAGTGCCCAACCTCAAGCAGTGCCTTTAGCTTAGGATTCCTGTATCATCAAATTCAATTATCATCATCTAGGTTGACATCAAATTGGAAGTGATTTATTTTATTATTAATAATGATTACTAATATTTTAATATCAATAAATATATTAATAGTTTTTATTATTATCATTAATATTTGCAATGATATAACTAATGATTGTTTGATTGTTTCTTTATTAATAATTGTTAATAATTTTATTATTAATACTATTTAACTTTTTTCTCCTTCCATCATCTTTTCTCTTCTGTATGGCAGGAACATGTCCTGGACATCCCCACTGCCCTTGCTGTAGTGAAAGCGTATTTATTCTGTGTTTACTACTTCAACGCTTGAACTCACATTCTCTGTAATCTAAAGGCTAATAAAATTTACCCCTCCTCTCTTTGTCTTTGGAAATCCTAGAATAAAACATTCAGTCATTGATGATTTCACTAAATGATTTCCCACATTTAATTTCCAAGTTCTTAGACTTTAACATGATAGTTCTAATGTTTCCTCAGATTCCCTTTTTAGTTACAAAGATCTTTGTTTCAACTGGACATAACTCTAATGTATTGGGGAAAATGACTCTAAAATTTTTGATTGAAGTTATTTGTTCCCCTCCAAAAATGTGTTTATGTTTAATAATATTTTCCCTTGTGCTTATCAAGACCCTACCAGCTATTCATTGACAACTGTATCCTCTATAATTTCCATTATACAGTTTATTTTTAAATTCCCAATTAATATATACATTTTGACCTAAATGTATTATGAAAAAGATACAAATTATTTTATAAAATCCTATTGAAGTTTAGAGTACAAAATTGAATCAACCATGAGAGTCTGAAAAGTAAGTATTCTTTATTTTTAGTCGAATGACAAATCACCTCAGAGTCCCAAATATCAACAGTTCCGTGTGGATTTGGTGTCATATTCAATTCTAGGCAATTTGCCTCATCTGTTCGGGTTGAGATCAAATCAGAACAGCTTTTAAATATTTCCTTCTTCCTCCATTTTACTCTCCTCTCTGACATTAATGTGCAAGGAAACTGCCTATGTCTTTGCTTGAGAATACACACATAGAAACTTAGTTAAGGGTTTAATTTTCTGAAAAGATTTATGGAAAACTATAAAATTCATTTTCTTAAGTTCCCTTGCTTCTATCTATGCTCCTAAAACAGTCATATTAGTTCATCAAATTTTCAGAATTTTTATTATGACAGCAATTAATTTAAGGGAATTCCTTCCTGAATAATGACAGTAAGGATGGGATATGGGATGGTTCAGAAGGAAGAAATATAAGGAACAATTGGTGTGGCTATAATATAATATCTTAAATTTAAAAGAATAAAAAATTAAATTTAATGTCTGCTATAAATATATTCCTCTATCTTTTATTTTCAACAGTCTAAAATCCACTTTTTAAATTTTCTTTCACATTTCCTTGATTTTTATTTTATATTAATCTTATGAGTGATGAGCCTTAAGGGTTTATTTTGATCTTATATTCAGTATTCCACCAAGGGTATGGTCACAGAAATAAAAACACCCAGGATATTTACACATAACTTCCTCATCTAAATACACATTGCATTCTCAGAGCCTTCTCTCACTCTGATGACAGACCTTATGCTAAGGTTTTTTTTTTCATGGTTTATTTTTTTATATTTAAAAATTTCCATCTCCTCCCCTCCTCCTCCCCCTTCCCTCCCCTCCTCCTCCCCCTTCCCGCCCCTCCTTCTCCCCCTTCCCTCCCCTCCCCTCCACCCATACCTCCCCTCTCTCCCTCTCAAGGCCAAGGAGCCATCAGGGTTCCCTACTCTATGCTAAGACCAAGGTCCTCCCAACTCCCCCCAGGTCCAGGAAGGTGATCGACCAAACTGAGAAGGCTCCCACAGAGCCCGTCCATGCAGAAGAATCAGAGCCCAGCGCCATTGTCCTTTGCTTCTCAGTCAGCCCCCGCTGTTGGCCACATTCAGAGAGACGGGTTTGGTCACATGATCCATCAGTCCCATTCCAACTGGAGTTGGTGATCTCCCATTAGTTCTGTCCCACCGTCTCCATGAGTGAACGCACCCCTCACGTTCCTGTCTTTCTCATGTTCTCTAACTCAGGCAATATCTTCCATGGTAAATATAACTTTACACACATAAGCTATTTGTCCTTATTTTGTTTGGTTCTTAGATCCAAACATCCCGCAGAGAAACCAATGTACTTCTATATAATTTCTTTTGTTTCTTCTTGTCTCTGTATTTTTTGTTGCAAAAGTAAATTTGGCAGACGCTAAAATGGCAAGCCATAGCATTGAGAAATGGGTGCTGTTGGAAGTTACTCAATTGAAACTGTGTATATATGGAAATACCTTAAACAATCTTCAAGAGATGTAATGAAAAATAAACATAGTCTTCAACAAAGAGAGAAATAACATAGTAAATATTGAGAAGATTCAAATGAATCACAGTCAAGTAACATATTGTCCTGATGTAAAATATATGTTCAATGCTCTGCTATATGAGAAAGAAAATCCAAACTCAAACGTCAATGTGTTCTTTACATACCAGCGCTGTTTTATTACATTGATTGTTTTCAGTTGTCATCAACTTACATCATTTTCCCTTTTCCTTTCCTTCCTCGAGCCTTTTACCCAAACTTACCCAAATGTAAACATCCTTTCTGCACTCACCCACTCAACATCAGACCCTTGAGCTTAAATTGTTACTGATATATACATACACATTTATATGTATATATACATACATATATATTTATATATACATACAACCTGATGAGTGTTATTTTCTTCTTTGAATATCTATGGTTACAGGGCTTACTACTCTGCATTGAACAACCAATCACAGTGGCACTTTTCTCTGGGATAGTCTAATTCTTCTTATTTATACACTCATTAGATATTTGTGGTCACTGTTCAGGGCTGGTATTCTGCATAAATTTACTCTTTTGTGTAAACATTACGATTGATATTGATTTTTTCCCAACTTTAATTCTACAAATTCTTACAGAGAATTTGGCACAGCGGAATTCTTGGTATTCTGGCTTTTATTATCATTCTACACCCTCTTCAGAGATGTTCCCTGATCCCTAGATGCAGAAGCAGAGATGTAGATTAATTCATTGCAACCTGGCTTCCACAATCTGTTGTTGTCTACCTCGAGTCCAGGCGTGGGTTTCTGGGATGGTTTCCATATGAAGTAAAGAGAAATGAGAAGCTTTACTCAATAGGGAGATCTACTTACACTTAGCTCTGGTTATAAAGATAAAGGAGGGTATTGTGCTGCTCTAGCAAAGTTGTAGTACTAGGTACTTTTCTGAACTCCATGACCTCACTAGTCCTGGGCACTTGATAAGGTTTCCAGTACCAGGAATGATTTGCCTCCTGATGTGCGGTCCTTGAGTCCTAACAGATAACTATTGGTTGTCACTAAAATAAGTGTCACTTCTTGTACCTTTTTACGTATCTTGAAATACTTCTATTTTCATTCTTCATAGGTGCTTCTTCTGGGTAGGGTTGATTGTTTCTCCTCCTTGGCATCCTAAGTAGTATTTTCTAGAACAAGGGGAAAGACGTGACAAGAAAGAAAATTTAGGATCTTAGATCCAGTTAGATTCTGATACTGCTGTCCTAACTGTACTGCACCTTCAGCCATATGGACCCACCCACAACCTCTGAGATGAAACCAAGCTCAGAATGCAGAATTTATATTGTTTTGGCAGTAACACTGTCAGCCTGACAAATCATTCAAAAGCAGTTTTCTCATTCTTGATACTACCTATTTGTTAGTCTATCATTCCTGTGAGGAGTCTATTAGCCCAAGTGACTTAGGTTCTTTTAAGACACAAATTTCTATGCACATGTATATGTATATACTTACATTCACATGTTCTGACTATAACTTTAGGTAAATATAAAATATAAACACGAAATAAAATTTTTAAATGAATTTAAATATGAACCATAGAAGATTCATCAAATGTCTTTGCTCTTAGTTCACCTTCCTGACCTGTTCCTCTGTTGTATTAAATTGTCTCCCTCATCCCCACTTGGAACCTTGGCCCTATGATCCTGTTTTCATCTCTACAGAACCTTTATCCCTCATTAACTTCCCAATCCGCAGGCCTAACGTGCATACGGTTCCTTTACCCTGTCCTGATGTTTGTAGCTGGGAATTACAGATAAATAAGGGAATGTGGTTTCTGGTGTCTTGGTCTGGGCCGCCTCACTTGATGTGAGCTTTCTTGCTTCACTTCACTCCCCTGCAAATTTCAAGACCCATCTTTATTTGCAGCTGAATTGTGTTCTGCGTTACATGTCAAACACTTTCGTATCCAGTCCTCAGCTGGAGAGTATTAAGGTGGTTTACATTTTTTCAGCTATTGCGAATTGAGAAACAGTTAACATGACTAGAAAGTGTCCCTTGAATAAGAAGTCAATTCCTCTGGACATGTGACTAGCAGTGGTATAGTTGTTTCATACGCTAGATTTACTGTCGACCTCTTGACAGTCATCCACAGTGGCTTGTAAAGTTGTACAATTTAGCAAACTCTCCAAGAGTGAATGAGTGTTACCTTTTCCCTTCGCCCTTCTCACTTTTCCTGTTTGCTGTCTTTTTTTGTTTTTATATACTTTTATATATTCTTCATTTTTTTTTTCAATCAAATGATCCCTTTCAGACTTGCTTAGATCAGGGCTATAATACATAGTTGACAGTCCTCGGTAGAATAATAAAAATATATTCATTTTTAGAGATCAAAATTATAAAACTTTTTATAAATTATGTATTTAAAATGAAAATATTTGTTAAAATGCATGTGAAAAATATTTAATTATTTTAGGGCGGTCAAGACATAATATATGATTGGTATCTTGCTGGTTGAAAGTAATCACTTTACTACATGCATTGTCAATATTTGTACCATTAATTTAATGGTGATAGTTAATTTAAAACTGAATTTTAATCAAAGCTATTTTCAAACATTGTCGTAATGTCGCTTTGAAGAGTCATGTCAGTGGTACCCACCATGCTTCTCTTCTCCTTCGCTCTTGCTCTTTCTCCCTTGGTAAGTTCCTGTCTTTGAGAAGCCAGAGTTTGCTTTGGTCTTGAGCTTCTAATGGCTGCTGTTCATCCCGCTCTTCTCCATGACACTTGATTTCCATTGTATTTGATAAAGATTCTAGAGTTAATCCATTCCCAAGCTCCCTCTGATTCTCTTGAGATACTTTTGGTTCCTTTGGATTCTGTTCCAGGCATTTCTGCATCTGCTGCTCCTCAGTCTGGGCTTTTGCTTCCTTTTCTATTGCAGCTTTTCAAAGTAGTTGAAAAGTTCATCTGAAGATTTTAGTAGGGTGGGGATAGGGGAGATGGGGAGAGACATGGGAGAAGGGGAGGATGGGGAGAGCTTGAGGGAATGGGATTGTTGGGATGGAGGAGGGTTGGATATGGGAGCAGGGTAGTAGATATCTTAATTAAGGGAGCCATTTTAGGGTTGGCAAGAGTCTAGAGGTGTTCCCAGGTGTCCATGGAGATGTCCCCAGCTAGATCCTTGGGCAGCTGAAGAGAGGGAGCCTGAAATGGCCCTATCCTATAGCCATACTGATGAATATCTTGCATATTACCATAGAACCTTCATCTGGCAATGGATGAAGCTAGAGACAGAGACCCACATCGGAGCACTGGACTGTGCTCCCAAGGTCCAAATGAGGAGCAGGAGGGAGAACATGAGCAAAGAAGTCAGGACTGTGAGGGGTGCACCCACCCACTGAGACGGTGGGGCTGATCTATTGGGAGCTCATCAAGGCCAGCTGGATCAAACCAGACTCTCTGAACATGGCGAACAAAGAGGACTGACTGAGACGCCAAGGACTTTGGCACTGGGTTTTGATCCTACTGAATGTACTGGCTTTGTGGGAGCCTAGTCTGTTTGGATGCTCACCTTCCTAGACCTGGATGGACGGCGGGGGGGGGGGGGGGGGGGGAGGGGAAGGACGGACACACCTTGGACTTCCCACCGGGCAGGGAAATCTTGACTGCTCTTTAGACTGGAGAGGGAGGGGGAGGGGGAGGGAGGGAGAAGGAGAAAAATGGGAGGAGGGGAGGAGGTGGAAATTTTTAATTAAAAATTAAAAAGTAGATTGCTTATTTAATCCAAGGAAGTTACTTAGTTTGATCCCTAGCAATGCACACGCACACACACACACACACACAGCTAATGCCATTGGAATTTTGACAGGGATTACATTAAATTTTTTAATTAATTCAGTAGTATTGATGTCTCAACAGTATTAAGTCTTCCAATCCACAAATGAAGGATTTCTACTTATTTGAGTCTTTAATTTCTTCCAGCAGAATTTTGTATTTTCTATTGTATTATTCTGTCATTTGAAGAATGCCACAGGTATGGAGGTCATCTCGACATTAACTTTTTATAATTAACTTTCAAAATACAGCTAGTTCTTTTGGAGACAGTTGTGTTACTCACCAGGGTTTGCTTGTTTGTACTGCTGAGTAGTCCTTCCTGGAATGAAAGTACCACATTGTAACTCTTACCTGTTGGAGGTATTTGATTTGCTTTTGTTTGGGGCTCCGATCTAAGCTTTTCCCCACTTTCAAGCCAGATTGTTTCCATGTCTACAAAATCTAGAGCTACTTGGTGTAAATATCCACCAACTGGGCATGTGAAACATCTGGCAACATCAGCTGTTTAACACAGACGTTGTTTATGCCCCGCCCCCATCCCCCCCCACACACACACACTTGGAGTATAAATGATACTTCTTTGCCTCCATTTGGTGACAACTCTGACAGCAACTGTTCTTGGGTTCGCTTTGATTGACTACGGTAGCAGGAGCATGCACTGCGCCAACTCTGCATGGTTTCCTTACTGGAAACACATGCTCATCTCTGATTTCCCATGGATGCTGCTTCTGCATCTCCTCAAAGCTTGGTCGAGCCTCTACTAATGTGCACCTTTCCTTCCAGTCCCTGAAGTCTGTAAGGAGTATCCCAAATTTCTCACCTCTAGGAATCACTTCCTCTAAAAACAACACGGCTCTCAAATGAGGGCATCAATTCTCTAGGTTTGGTTTTGTTTTGTTGCTAGTGCTGCTTAAAATCTATTGTGTTTAAGTTCTTTCTATGCAAAACACCATGGATGACAGCAGCTGCTGTCAGAGGAAGCTCCTGGAATATTCAAGACACTTTTGGGTTTTTATTTCTGCACAGACTTAGTTTGAGAGGCCGAGTGTGCTGTTTTGGCATGTGTATGTATGTGGAACTGCTGAGTCTATCACCTATTGTTTCTTTGTGCCGAGACCATTTAAAATTCTCCCCTTTGCTCTTTTTTCTACTGCATATTCCAGGCAAAACTATGGGAGATTAGGGTTAAGGTAGAGCTATAAAGAACTATAATCAATCAGCATCATGCAGCAGTTAGAAATGGCAGGATGTCTTGACAGAACGGGGGGTGGGTAAAGGAAGACACAAAAAGACTCCTGAATTTCTGCTTCGTGCGTTCATCAAGCCAGAGATCCCTACAGCAGGAACAGATTACTTATTATGTGGAGACTTAGTGGGAGGGCTTGGAGCTACATTCGGCAGATAGGAGAAAATATCAGTCAACAGTTGCATATACATTTTCAACCTTTAGAAGAAAGGTCAGGCCAAAAAATAAAAATTTTACCTTTAACAATGGTTTCCAGGGCCATAAGAATCATAATTAGGAGGAATAAAATTATTAGAGTTGTTTACGTTAAATCCAAAAGTTAAAGGCCAGCTGGGTGGTGAATCAGAAACAATGCTTTCAGTTATATATAATTAGGGAAACCCAGACTTATTTGAACAACAAAAGGTGATGTAGTAGGAACTGGGGGATGGCTCAGTTGGTAAAGCATTTGCCTTGCAAACATGAGGATCTAGGTTCAACTACAGAACCCATTAAAAAAAAAAAAGCCAGGCATAGTGGCACATTCTTAAAATCCCAGTTCTAGGGAGGTAGACTCTGGGACTCGACAGGCAAGCAGTATAGTCTGCTCGGTTGGTTCCAGGCCAGTGAGAGACCCTGTCTCAAATAAAGATGCCTGAGGAATGACACTTCATGAGCTGGGCTAGCCCAGAGGGAGGTAGGCTTCAGGGTTGATTAGATGCAGTAGTTGAGCAATGCCATCGATTTCCACATTCCTTTCCACATCCGGGTACTATTTTTATGTGGTACGAGTTTCCTTTTAGGCTGACTCCATTATGAAGTTGTAGGGTGGCCATCTTTACTCTCCATGATACATAGAACAAAAAAAGAATGTGTTTATTATTTCCTCAGAAACTCTTTTATTTTTCCTTAAAAGTTCCCAGAAAAGCCTTTCTCTCTTTCTCTCTTTCTTTCTTTTTTCGTTGGGTAAAATCGGGCCACTTACTCATATCTGACCCCAATTTTGGTATCCTCAGAATGAGATTATATTGACTGACACATATTGAGAGAGAAGTCTAGTCCCTTATTGCTCATTGGTTGTGGCAGTAAATCCCAAGGCCTGCAGATCTGAACAACATCGGTTGAAATGTATCAAAATAAGGTAGCCTGAATTTGGGAGAAACAATTGCAACTGACCTATCAGAACCAAGAAGAGAGATGGATGGAGAGGCTGACGGTCCAGAACAAATGAAGACAGCGCCGCATCATCTTCATGTGTTGGGGAGGCTGACCAATCCCTTGTCTGAGGGGCGTGGCCGCTCCAGGGCAAAAAATACCTTTAAAAGAACCGGGTTTGGGTAAGCTCCCTCTTCTTGGTTCCCTGCTCTTCGCTGGAACCTTGGCTCTGTAAGTTTGCCCCACTTCCTTCCTTTGTTAAAGCTGATTATTTTGGACAAGGCTAGTTTTGGTTATTTCCCATTGCCACCCGACAGCCACGTTACATTCATGTTCAGAATGGGAGTGTGGTTGACTGGGAGCTCCTACTGACTGGCCGGGCAAAAGGAGAGAAAGGGAGTGTTAGCTAGGATTCCGAGGGGCCACAGTGCGGAGCAGAGGGAAATGAGGAAGAGACAGGGTTTAAGCATCTTTTTGAGAAATGAAAATGGGAGAGATGCAATCTGCGGTGGAGAAAGCATTTGACTGAATGCTGGTGTGTTTGCTTTGAGTATAGAAATTGGTGTATTTAAGTTATTATTAAAATAATCTACGCTGGGCGGTGGTGGCGCACGCCTTTAATCCCAGCACTCGGGAGGCAGAGGCAGGCGGATCTCTGTGAGTTCCAGGCCAGCCTGGTCTACAAGAGCGAGTTCCAGGACAGGCTCTAAAAAAAAGCTGCAGAGAAACCCTGTCTCGAAAAACCAAAATAAATAAATAAATAAATAAATAAAAAAAATAATCTACTACAGAGAGGTCGGATCTTTATGAGCAGTAGAACAGCATACTTGTGCATATATCCCAGTACATATTGTGTTGCTGGACCAGCATCCCTTGACAAACTATCTAGGATGACAGTGGGCTCCTTGGTTGTGAGAAGGATTATTAGGCAATGTTGCCTTCCTGGAGATGCCCTGCAGTACTGGTGTTCCTGTTTATACAACTTTCTTCAATAAGAGTCAGTTTCTCTGCAGTGCAGTAGGATGACTGGAGTTCACCACACTTGGTCACTTCTTTTAAACTAACTAAAATCTTGAAGCTTCCCAATACAAAGAACTAATTTATCATCATCATCATCATCAGTGTGTATGTGTGTGTGTGTGTGTGTGTGTGTGTGTACCTAACTGTGGAGGCCAGAACAGGGAGTCAGTTCCTTGGGGCTGGAATAACAGGTATACATTAGCCACCTGATGTGGATAGTGGGATCCTAGTAACGCTGGTCTACATGACAGAGCAGCAGGCTCACAGCTGATAAGCCATTTCTCCAGCCACAGAAAATGATGCGTATTTAGGAAAGAAATACCAAGGTCCCTGAATTTTTCATTACATATTAAATACACATTAATTATCCTACCATAACCTATGAATATATAAAATGATTATAAGTCAGTTAAAAATGGTCGGACCAGTCTGGCAATAAACATGGCTCTGGCAGGTACCTCTTCCATGAGCCTGGAATCTCAGAAAGCTAAGGAATGGGCTGGATCCAGCCGTCAAAGCCACGGCTTTAATCCTACCCATATTGCTTAACAAATTAAAGACTCATGTGGTCAAAAAGAGAGAGAGATACAGTAAAGAGAGATTCAAAGATGAAGAAAACCTCTAAATGGTTTACAGTGTGTTAAAAAAAAGGTATATGCAGGCTTGGGAGAAAAAAAGATTAAAGTCTGATCTCCAAAATATATAAAGAACTCAAGAAACTGGACATGAAAATTCTAATTAACCCAATTAAAAAATGGGGTACTGAACTGAAAAGAGAATTCTCAGCAGATTAAGTTCAAATGGCCAAAAGACACTTAAGATCATGTTCAACCTCCTTAGCCATCAGGGAAATGCAAATCAAAACAACTTTGAGATACCATCTTACACCTGTCAGAATGGCTAAAATCAAAAACATCAATGATAGCCTATGCTGGAGAGGATGTGGAATAATGGGAACACTCATTCATTGCTGGTGGGAATGCAAACTTGTGCAACCACTTTGGAAATCAGTGTGGCAGTTTCTCAGGAAATTGGGAATCAATCTACCTCAGGATCCAGCAATACCACTCTTGGGAATATACCCAAGAGATGCCCAATCATATTACAAAAGCATTTGTTCAACTATGCTCATAGCAGAATTATTTGTAATTGCCAGATCCTGAAAACAACCTAGATGCCCCTCATTGGAAGAATGGATAAAGAAAGTGTGGAATATATACGCATTAGAGTACTTCTCAGGGGTAAAAAATAATGACATAGAAAACACTATCCTGAGTGAGATAACCCAGACCCAAAAAATGAATATGGTATGTACTCATTCATTAGTGGACTCTAGCCATAAACAAAGGACATTAAGCCTATAGTTCACAAGGCTAGAGAAGCCAAATAACAAGGTGAACCCAAAGAAAAACATATATAGACCTTCCTGGAAATTGGAAGCCAACAAGATTGCTGGGCAAAAGTTGGGAGCATGGGGGTGGGAGTGGGGATGGGGATAGGGTTGAGGGAAGGGGAGAAGAGGAGAGAGAAGGGAGAAGGGAAAGACTGGAGAGAGCTTGGGGGAGTGGGATGGAGGGTGGAGATGGAGGAAGGGCAGATATAGGAGCAGGGAAGAAGATATCTACATTAAGGGAGCCATTTTAGGGTTGGCAAGAGACTTGGCTCTAGAGGGGATCCCATGTGTCCAT
Organism: Arvicola amphibius; assembly: GCF_903992535.2. NCBI lineage: Eukaryota > Metazoa > Chordata > Mammalia > Rodentia > Cricetidae > Arvicola > Arvicola amphibius. The sequence continues at coordinate 77,629,658 of NC_052054.1, forward strand.
GGGGATGTCCCCAGATAGGTCCTTGGGCAGCAGAGGAGAGGGTATCTGAACTGGCCTTCCCCCACCATCACACTGATGATTATCTCGAATATCACCATAGAATATTCATCCAGCGACAGATAGATAGAGACAGAGACCTTCATTGGAGCAACAGAATGAGCCCCCAAGGTCCAGTTGAAGAGCAGAAGGAGGGAAAAGATAATCAAGAAAGTCTGGACTGTGAGGAGTTGGTACACGCACTGAGACAGTGTGCCAATGGGACACTTCTAATGGGAGCTCAAACCATACTCTCTGAATGTGGCTGAAAATGGGGGCTGACTGAGAAGCCATTGATAAAGGCACTGGGACTCGTTTCTACTGCACGTACTGGCTTTTGGGGATCCTAGTTTATTTGGATGCAAAGCTTCCTAGGCCTGGATGTAGAGGAGAGGGCCTTGAACTTCCCACAGGGCAGGTTCCCTGCTCTCTCTTAAGGAGAGAGAGGGAGGGAGGAGGGTGAGTGGGGGAGCAAGAGGGGAATGGGAGGAGGGGAGGAAGTGTAAATTTTTGAATGGAAAAATAAATTTAAAAAGAAAAAGAAAAAAAGTTAAAGACCTTAAAATAAAAAGGAAAGATGGAGAGTAGTTGGGTTTAGGGGTACACACCTTTAATCCCAACACTTGGGAGACAAAGGTAGACTGACCTCTGTGAATTCAAGGTATGGTGGCACACGCCTTTAATCCCAATGCTTGGAAGGCAGAGGCAGGCAGATCTCTGTGAATTCAAGGTGTGGTGGTGCATACCTTTAATGCCAGCACTTGGGAGGCAGAGACAGGTGGATCTCTGTGAGTTCAAGGACAGCCCGGTCTACAGAGTGAGTTCCAGGACAAAGATACATAGAAAACTGATGGAGGACTCTCACTGGTTAATAAAGAAACTGCCTTGGCTTTTTGATAGGGCAGGATTTAGACAGGTGGAGTAGAGAGAACAGAATGCTGGGAAGAAGGGAAGTTAGTCTGACTCCATGCCTCTCCTCTCTGAGACAGGCGCCATGGAGCCAGCCGCCAGGTCAGACATGCTGAATCTTTCCCAGTAAGCCACCACCTCGTGGTGCTACACAGATTATTGGAAATGGGTTAGTCAAGATGTGAGAGTTAGCCAATAAGAGGCTAGAGCTAATGGGCCAGGCAGTGTTTAAAATAATACAATTTGTGTGTTGTTATTTCAGGTGTAAAGCTAGCCATGTGGGATCCGGGTAGGATGAAAAACAGGCCTGCTCGCCTCATCAGTACAGAAAACCTGTCTCAAAAATAAATAAAGCCATGTAAAGATGAAAATACACAGAGTCTGGATACTGTATGTTATTGTGCTCTCTTTGAATTGTTTGAATGCTGAAGAAGGAGCAACAGCTGCTTAAAGATATTTGTTTACAAATGCTGCTAAATTAATCCAATATAAGTATTTTGAAAATACCTTGACTTCAAAATTGAAGTCAAAAGGTATGTTACGTTGGAGAAGAGATTTTGCTTTTGTTTCCACAGGAAATGAGAGGCTGTAGATTCATTCTGAGTTAAGAAAAATCAGGTTTGATCAAGAAAGACCACCTGAGAAATGGCCAGTAGGAACACATGGCCCAGATGTCTGATTTCTACATCCAGAACAGAGTCAAGACTGCTGCCTGAGATGATCAAGACTCACAGGATACTCCCTGTGAGGAAGTCCCCTAGAGGGCCTGAGGTGTTTACATCTCCATAGTAGTGTCCCCATGTATGGCACTCTAGAAGCCCTGAATTTTAGCCTCGGCACAGGAGATAAATAAATAGAAGGCAAGAGTTTTGGTTACTGTTCTATTGCTATGAAGAGACACCATGGCCGAGACAACTTTGATGAAAATAAGCACTTAGCTGGGACTTGCTTACAGGTTCATAGAGTTAGTCCAGGGAGCTGGAGAGATGGCTCAGAGGTTAAGAGCATTGCCTGCTCTTCCAAAGGTCCTGAGTTCAATTCCCAGCAACCACATGGTGGCTCACAACCATCTGAAATGAGGTCTGGTGCCCTCTTCTGGCCAGCAGGCATACACACAGAATATTGTATATATCATAGAGTTAGTCCATAATCCTCATGATGGAAGCAGACAGGCATAGCGCTGGCGCAGGAGCTGAGAGCTTTACATCCTCATCCTCAGGCAGCAGGCAGACAGAGGCTGGACCTGTCAAGGGCTTTGGCAATCTCAAATCCCGCCCTCAGTTACACACTTCCTGCCAGGCCACACCCCTAGTCCCGCTCAAACAGTTCTACTAACTGGAGACCAAGCACTCAAACACAGGAGCCTGGGGGAGGATATTTTCATTCAACCACAGCAGGTTTAATCAGTGCACCTTTTTCTGTGTATGAGTTAGCCAGGGAGGAAATTCTAGGAATTGTCCAGCACCTGCTCAGGCCTGTGGGGCCTCTACTGCCCCTGCCCTCTTAACTCAGTGAAGAGGCAGTTTGGGAACTCAGCCAGGAAAAGAGTGTGAGTTCAGCATTCTGGTAATCTCCCTCTGAAAAGATCACAGCTGTGAATTTCCAGATCGTTCTTTAAAGCTACAGATGGGTTTCTAAGTTGTCTTCGTCCTCTGTCTCAGTCCACACACCCTGTGTAGAGACACTATTCAAAGTTACGGGGTCATCATCCCCAGGCAAGGCATAGATTTTCGCTAAAGTGTCTATGTCAAAAGCTGTGATTTCCCAGGGAATTTGAACCAAGCCCAGGCTGGTTTGGTAAATGTCCAAAAGCTCAGAATGCTCCAGGGACCTCCAAGAAGAGTCCCAGGCATCTTTGGGTTGCTGTATTACAAAATTCTCCCATGATTCTTTGTAGCTTTTGTCTGAACCCCGGGTACTCAGTAGATGAGCATAGTCAGGCTTTGGTGCTGACTTCTGATCATTATTCAGGAAATTCACCTGCTTCCAAGGTGCTTCTCCATCTGCCTTGGACTGGTTGGATGCTGCATCTATCTCTCTTGTTACATGGGTAGATGGTGCACAAATCTCTCTTGTTGACTGCTTCAATGATGCACCCATCTCTATCGTTGCCTGGGTGAATGGGACACTTCTACCTTTCTTGGCCTGGTTGTATGATGCACCCATCTCTATTATTGCCTTGTTGGGTGATGCACTCATCTCTCTTGTTGCCTGGTTGGAAGAAGCTCTTCTCACTCTCTCATCCTGGAAGGGTGATGCAGCCTTCTCTATCACTACCTGGATAGATGGTGCACTCATCTCTATTGTTGCCTGGCTGGATGGGACACTTGTACCTTTCTTGGTCTGGTTGGATGATGCACTCATCTTTATAGTTGCCTCAATGGATGATGCACACATGTCTCTTGATGACTGATTGGGTGATGTACCCATTTCTATTATTGCCTGACTTGAAGATGCACCCATCTCTCCTGCTGTATGGTTGGATGATGCACACATCTCCGTTGTTGAGTGGTTGGATGGGACACTTCTACCTTCCTTAGCAGGATTGGATGATGCACTCATCTTTCCTGTTGCCTGGTAGGAAGAAGCTCTTCTTACTCTCTCATCCTGGAAGGGTGATGCAGCCTTCTCTATCACTACCTGGATAGATGGTGCATTCATCTCTAATGTTGCCTGGTTGGATGGGACACTTCTACCTTCCTTAGCAGGACTGGATGATGCACTCATCTTTCCTGTTGCCTGGTAGGAAGAAGCTCTTCTTATTCTCTCATCCTGGATGGGTGATGCAGCCTTCTCTATCACTACCTGGATAGATGGTGCACTCATCTCTATCGTTGACTGGTTGGATGATGCACACATCTCTCTTGTTGTCTGGTTGGATGATACATCCATCTCTCTCTTTACCTGGTTGGATGATGCAGCCATCCCTTTCATTGCCTGTTTAAATGTTGCACACATCTCTATTATTGCCTGGTTGAATCTTACACAGATCTTTCTCATTTCATTATAGAATGACGCATCCATCTCCACAGTTTCCTGGGTGGATGATGCACCCATCTCTCTCGTTGCCTGTTCAAATGTTGCACCCATCTCTTTCACTGCCTGATTGAATATTGCATCAATCTTTCTCATGTCCTTGTTGGATGAGACACCCATTTTCATCACTGCCTGGCTGGATGAGGCTCTTCTACCTCTCTTGGCCTGTTCAGATGGTGCACTTCTCACTCTGTGAGACTGAATGGATGATGCACTCACCTTTATCATTTCCTGGTTGGGTGATGCACCCTTCTCTCTCATTTCCTGTTTTGTCAGTGCACCCAACTCTCTCATTGCCTGGTTTGATGAAGCACCTGTCTCCATCACTGCATGACTGGGGGAGGCTCTTCTACCTCTCTTGGCCTGGTTAGATGGTGCACTTCTCAGTCTCTTGGCCTGGATGGATGACGCACCCATCTCTGCTATTTCCTGGTTGAATGAGGTTGCTCTCACACTCTTCACCTGATTGGATGATGCACTTGTCCCTCCTGTTGCCTGGTCACAAGACATACTCATCTCTATGGTTACCAAGTTGGATGGTGAACCCATCTCTCCTGTTGCACCCGTATTGATCATTGCCCCATTAGGTGATGCTCTTCCCACAGCCTTGAACTGGCTGGATGCTGCCGAAGGTGAAATCCAGTGATAGTTACCCTGCTGGGTCTGAAGTTTGTCTTGCTGACTTTTAAACCACATCTGAGAAGAAAACAGGAGGGTTTGGGATCTTTATTAAAAGAGATTCATCTTTTGTCTTTGTCTCTACTGTCCTGGATCTCTGCAGACCAGACTGTTCTGGAATTCACATGGATCTGTCTGCCTCTACGTTCTGAGTGGTAGGAAGAAGTCATCACCATCAGACATGGCTTTTATATTGTTATATCAATTATGTTTCTGAGCATATGAGTTCAGGATCCATGGACACTAAAAAAAAGGCATTACAGCCAGGCGGTGGTGGCGCACGCCTTTAATCCAAGCACTCGGGAGGCAGAGGCAGGCGGATCTCTGAGTTCGAGGCCAGCCTGGTCTACAAGAGCTAGTTCCAGGACAGGCTCTAGAAACTACAGGGAAACCCTGTCTCGAAAAACCAAAAAAAAAAGGCATTACATCCCATCAATCAGGAATTACAGGAAGCTATAAGCCATCATATGGGTACTGGGAATTAAACCCAAGTATATTGCAGCAAGAGCCAGTGAGTTCTCTTAACCACTGAGCCTGGTCTCCAACCCCAGCAATTCATCTCTTAATCAATTATTTTTTGAGACAGGGTGAGTCAATTCTGTGCCAGGGAGAGAACTCAAGACTTTGTGTCCAAGGCACTCACTCTGCTGACTGAACCCATCACCATTAGCCTGAGAGCACGTTAATAAAGGGACCAGTGCAGGGGAGAAATGCACGATCCTCAGGATTGGGGTGTGGATGTGAGAAAGATAGTTCCTAATCTCCTCAGGTTTATCTAAATATGCTCTTTCTAGTCTCCCGTGTCCTGGATCCCGGAAGATAGGTGCTGTGGGACTCTCAGTGGCTGAAACAGGCAGCCTTATCCAACCCTAGGTCACAGACATTAAAAAAAGAAGTTCAGATGTCAGGGACAATATTCTGGGCCATAGGTGGTAGCACACACCTGTGAGGCCATCACTTGGGTGGTGGAGGCAGGAAGGTCAGGAGTTCAAAGTCATCCTCAGATATGTAAGTCTAAGGCCAGCCTGAGCTAAACAAGACACAGTTTCAAAAATAAAATAACCAGTGAACAATAACCTAGTCTCAAGCGCACTGTTTCTCAACACAACACAGACAGTCTAGGGTCTACACCTCTAAGAGCGGGTCTTCATTAGCCTGTGTGCTGGAGGCAGAAAGAGTTGGGGTCGAAGTGCAGATCTTGTATTTATTATCTTCCAGGGGAGCCTTAGTGCAACTAAATAAAATGAGTGGTCATAAACATACGACCACCCACGGTCTAGCATCCTTGCTTGGGCAATACCACTGTCAATAAGCAGGAACTGTTTAAAACACTGAGGTATGCCAGGCAGTGGTGGTTCAGATTTTTAAACCCAGAACTTGAGAGGCAGAGGGAAGAGGACCTCTGTGAGTTCAAGACCAACCTGGTCTACAAAGTGAGTTCCATGGACAGCTAGGACTGTTACTCAGAGAAACCGTGTCTCAAGGAAAGAAATAAAAATAAAAATAAAAAGATGGAAGGTGTGGCATGGGGGCCTCATCTCTAACTCCAGTACTCAGGAGGCAGTGACAGAAGTAACTCTTTAAGTTCAGGAACAACCTGATCTACACAGCAAGTGCCGGGCCAGCCAATGAGACCCTGTCTCAAGAATAAAGTAATACATGCTTGTAAATCAGGCATGGGGACATATGCCCACAATCCCAGCACTGCCGGAGGTGGGAGATCTGAAGTTCATACCAGTCTCGGATACAAGACATGTTCTGTCATCAGATCAAAAAGCCAGGTGGTGATAATGTACGCCTTTAATCCCAACACCATTTATAGAAGCAGGAGCAGGTAGATCTCTTAGAGTTCAAGGCTTCATGTCTACAGAGCAAGTTCCAGGACAACCAGGACTACACAGAGAAACCCTGTCTCAAAAAAAAAAAACAAAAACTGGGCAGAAAGAGGGTGGAGCTGGAGAGATGCTCAGCTTTCAGAGCACGGGCTGCTCTTGCAGAGGACCAGGTTCCACTCCCAGCACCCAGCACTTATAACTCTTTCTCCATGGGACAGGACGCCCCCTGCTGGACTCCTCAGGCACCAGGCATACACATGGTGCACACACAGAAACGCAGGCACAAACATAAATAAAATGATAATAAAGCTTTAAATGACACCTCCAACGCTCACACGAAGCCTTTCCTAGTTGGCTACTGTGAGCCACAATCCACACACAAACCTTTACCACTGTGTCTTTAAGCTGGAGCCTTGAAGCCAGTTCCTGGGTTTCCTGCTCTGTTGGGAACATGTTGCGGTAAAAGGCCTCTCGCAAGACCCTGATTTGCTCCAGACTGAACATGGTGCAGTACTGGTGATCTTGCTGGGCTGTCCTGCTGAGGGAAGAAACAAGAAAACTTCCATTTTAAAACATTTACTTTGGTTAGTTTTTGCTTGTTGGTTTGTGGTTTCATTTTTCAAGATTCGATTTCTCTGAAAGCCCTGGCTATACAGAGAAATAGGCTGGCCTTGAGATCTGCTTGCCTCAGTCTCCCAAGTGCTGGGATTAAAGGCAAGCATCATCACCGCCAGGCACATTTTAAAACTTCTTAAATTACATTCATTTCTTTATTCTCTGTGTGTGCATACACATACCACAGCACACATGTAGCAGTCAGAAGACAATATGGAGGAGTTGGTTCTCTTCTTCTACCATGTGAATTCCAAGGACTGGCCTCAGGTCACCAAGCTTGGTGGCTGCACATTTACTCACAAGCTATCCTGCCTCTTTTATTTTTAAATATCCCAATGTGGGCAGAGCATGGCACTACATGCCAGTAACCACAGCACTTGGGAGGCTGGGGCAGGCATACCAGTATATGATTGATAATCAAATGGAAAAGGATTCAACATCTCTAGCTATTAGGAAAATATAAATAAAACAACAACAATAGGATGGAGATTTGGGTCACAGGGTAACAATACCGACTTGCCCGTGTAGAGGACCAGGGTTCAGGTCCCAGCCCTGATTGGTGACTCATACTGCTGGCCTTTATCCAGCCTCCATGGGCACCTGGGACTCACACCCACACTGTGCACAGATATGCATATGAACACGGTCTGAAAATTGGGGCTAGAGAGTGGCAAACACTCTTCAGCGGAGCTACTTGATGATCTTGCTGAGGTCCCTAATTTTCTTCCCAGCACTAACATGGCGGCTCACAAGCATTCACTTCCAGTTGCAGAGGATCTAATGGCTCCTTCTGATCTCCTTGGCACTTCACATATGCAGTGCACAGACAAAGAAGCAGGCAAACACTCTATTCAAGAATGTGACTGGTAATCTTCCTGTTCAACCTGACTACATCTAGAATTAACTGAATCTCAGGCAGCTGGGTACAATTGTGAGGGATATTTACTTTAAAACCAAGATTATCAGAGGTACAAAACCCACCCTAAATCCAATTCATTTGAGGGTAGAAAATCTACCCTGGCCAAGACACAATAGTGCACACCTTTAATTCCAGTACTCAGGAGGGAGGCTGGTGGATCTCTGTGAGTTCGAGACCAGCCTGGTCTACATACATAGTACGTTCCAGGACAGTCTGAGAAACACAAAGAAACCCTGTTTGAAAAAGAAAGAAAAGAAAAGGAAGAAAGAAAGAAAGAAAGGAAGGAAGGAAGGAAGGAAGAAAGAAAGAGGAAGCTACTAGCCGCATCCCGCCCCCAAACTCGCCTATGCTCCTGCAACTTTGGTGGAACTCTGAAACACAGCTTTCTACAATACAGAGAGGACAAAGAGGTGTCCAGCTACCCAGTGGTACACCCTACTCTCTAGGACCTCCATAGTGGGTGAAGCAAAACCCCGGGCCCCTCCCCCAACTGCCTTGGCTTCTCTAGCCAGCCAGCAGGAAAGATTCCTGGCAGTAGACTACACCAATACCCACCCCCATCCACCTGACTGCCCCTCCCTGCAAGCTACAAGCCCCATCCCTACAAGCCCCCAAACTCACCTACCTCCTGCAACCTCAATGGCAATCTGAAACATAGTTGCTACAATATAGAGAGGACCAAGAGGTGAGTGACCAGACAGCTGGCAGAACACCCTAGTCACTAGGCCCTCCACAGAGGGCCAAATCCCCAGGCCTGCCCCCACCTGCCATAACTTATCTAGCCAGAGATCAAGAGAATTTCCTGTCCAGAGGACCAAGAGAGCACAAGCTGTGACTGCACAGAGTGGACCAAGACACTGAACCAGGAGAGAAGACAAAGAGAGCAGGATAAGAGAAACCTCAGAGGCTCCTCGAGACAGACTTGACAGTACAGACCAGACCAAGAACTATTCCCAAATATGAAGACAGCCACTGCAAGGATTGGACCAAGATGCAAAGAAACTGCCAGCATCAGTTGAAACAAGAGAGGGGTAGGCACCAAGGCAAGAATTCCTCCAACAACTAAAAAAGCTGCATGGTAACCCGGTGATCACACAACAGGAAGACTTCCCATCTAGACCCAGAAGAAGCAGAACATAATTTGAAATATGACTTTATGAAGATCATGGAGACACTTAAAGAGAAAATGAAACACTCCCTTAAATAAATGGAGGAAAAGACAAATAAAAAATTGGACAAGAAATTAATAAATCCCTCAAAGAAAGCCAAGAAAACTAAGAACAAGCAATCAAACAGGTGAAGCAGACAGTTCAAGACTTGAAGACTGAAATAGAGGAAATAAAGAAAACACAAACCAAGGGAACTCTGCATATGGAAAATCTGGTTGAACGAACAGGATCTACAGAGGCAAGTATAACCAACAGAATACAAAAGATGGAACAGAGAACTTCAGATATTGAAGACACTGGAGACGAAATCGATTCACTGGTAAAGAAAACACTAAATACAACAAATTCTTAACACAAAACATCCAGGAAATCTGGGACACCATGAAAAGACCAAACTTAACAATAATAAAAGTAGAAGAAGGAGGAGAACTCAAACTCAAAGGCACAGAAAACATATACAACAAAATCATAGAAGAAAACTTTCCCAAACTAAAGAAGGATATCCCTATGAAGGTACAAGAAGCTTACAGAACACCAAACAGACTGAATCAAAAAAAAAATCCCCTCAGCATATAGTAATCAAAACACAAGGCATACAGAATAAAGAAAGAATATTAAGAGCTGCAAAGGGAGAAGGTCAAATAACATACAATGGTAGACCTATCAGAATTACACCCAACTTCTCAGTGGAAACCATGAAAGCCAGAAGGTCCTAGGCATATGTACTGCAGACACCAAGAGACCATGAATGCAAGTCCAGACTACTCTTCCCAGCAAAGCTTTCAATCACCATCGATGGAGAAAACAAGACATTCCATAACAAAATTAGATTTAAACAATACATATCCACAAATCCAGTCCTAAAGAAAGTATTAGAAGGAAAACCCCAACCCAAGGAAGCTAACTGCATCCACAAAAACATAGGCAACAAATAACCTTTTACCAGCAAAACCCAAAAAATGGAAACACACAACCACTAGCACCAAAAAAAAAAATAGCAGGAATTAACAACCACTAGTCATACTCTTAATATCAATAGACTCAATTCACCTATAAAAAGGCATCAGCTACAGGAATGGATACAAAAACAGGATCCAGCATTCTGCTGTATACAAGAAACACACCTCAACCTCAAAGACAGACATTACCTCAGAGTAAAGGGTTGAGAAAAGGTTTTCCAATCAAATGGACCTAAGAAACAAGCAGGTGTGGCTATCCTAATAGCTAATAAAATTGATTTCAAACTAAAATACATCAGAAGAGATGGGAAAGGACACTTCATACTCATAACAGCAACAACCATCAAGATGAAGTCTCAGGCCTGAACATATATGCCCCTAATACAAAAGCACCCACATATGTAAAAGAAACATTACTAAAGTTTACATCGTACATCAAACCCCGCACAATAATAGTAGGAGACTTTAACACTCCACTCTCACCAATGGACAGGTCAACCAGACAGAAACTTAACAGAGAAGTAAGAGAACTAACTGATGTCATGACTCAAATGGACATAATAGACATCTATAGAATATTCCATCCAAATGCAAAAGAATATACCTTCTTCTCAGCACTGCATGGAATCTTCTCTAAAGCTGACCACATACTCAGTAACAAAGCAAACCTCCACAGACACACAGACACACAGACACACACACACACACACACACACACACACACAAAGGAGTAACCCCCTATATCTTATCAGATCACCATGGTTTAAAGTTAAAATTTAACAACAACACTACTCTCAGAAAGCCTACAAACTCATGGAAATTGAACAGTGAACTATTGAACCACCCCTGGGTCAAGGGAGAAATAAAGAAAGAAATTCAAGACTTCCTAAAATTCAATCAAAATGAAGGGACAACATAACCCAACCTATGGCACACTATGAAAGCAGTGCTAAGAGGAAAGTTCATAGCACTAATGCTGCCCACATAAAGAAAATGGAGAAAACTTACTACTGACTTAACAGCATACCTGGAGGCTCTAGAACAAAAAGGAAACTCACCCAGGAGGAGTAGAAGACAGAAAAATAACAACTTGAGGGCTGAAATCAATAAAATAGAAACAAAGAAAACAATATAAAGAATCAATGAGACAAAGAGCTGGTTCTTTGAAAAAAATCAACAAGATAGACAAACCCTTATCCAAACTAATCAAAAGGCAGAGAGAGAATATCCAAATTAACAAAATCAGAAATGAAAAGGGGGACATAACAACAGACACAGAGGAAACCCAGAGAATCATTACATCACACTAGAAAAACCTGTACTCCACAAAATTGGAAAATATAAAAGAAATGGACAATTTTCAGTATAGATACCATATACCAAAAATAAATCAAGACCACGTGAACAGTTTAAGTAGACCTATAAACTTCAAGGAAATAGAAGCTGTCATCAAAAGCCTCCCAACCAAAACAAGCCCAAGTCCAGACGGTTTTAGTGAAGAGTTCTTCTAGAACTCCCTAGGAGAGCTAAGCTAACACCTCCACTCTTCAAAGTGTTCCATTTGATAGAAACAGAAGGAACACTGACAAACTCTTTTTAAGAGGCTACAGTTACCCTGATACCGAAACCACACAAAGACTCAACCAAGAAAGAGAATTACAGACCAATCTCACTCACAAATATAGATGCAAAAATACTTGATAAAATACTGGCAAACTGAATCCAAGAACTAATTGAAAAAATTATCCACCATGATCAAATCGGCTTCATCCCAGAGATGCAGGGCTGGTTCAACATACAAAAATCTATCAATGTAAACATAATAAACAAACTGAAAGAAAAAATATATGATCATATAATTAGACACTGAGAAAGCATTCGAGAAAATGTAATACCCCTTCAGGATAAAGGTCTTGGAGAGATCAGGGATACAAGGAAAATGCATAAATATAATAACAGCAATATACAGCAAGCCAAAAGCTAACATCAAATTAAATGGAGAGAAACTCAAAGCGATTCCACTAAAATCAGGAACAAGACGAGGCTGACAAAAGGAGATCAAAGGGATTCAAATTAGAAAGGAAGAAGTCAAACTTTCGTTATTTGCAGATGACATGATAGTGCACATAAGTAAACTCCAAAACTCTACCAGGGCACCCCCTACAGCTGACAAACACCTTCAGTGATGTGGCCAGATACAAGATCAATGCAAAAAATCAGTCTCCCTCCTATACACAAAGGATAAGGAAGCTGAGGAAGAAATCAGAGAAACATCACCTTGCACAATAGCCACAAATAACATAAGATATCGTGGGGTAACACTCATCAAAGAAGTGAAAGACCTGTCCAACAAGAACTTTAAGTCTTTGAAGAATGAAATTGAACAAGATACCAGAAAATGGGAAGCTCCTCAAGCTCTTGAATAGGTAGGATCAACATAATAAAAATGGCAATTCTACCAAAAGTATCTATAGATTCAATGCAATCCCCATCAAAACCCCAACACAATTATTCACAGACCTTAAAAAACAATAATCAACTTCATACTGAACAATATAAAACCCGGGAGGACAAAACAACCCTGTATAATAGAGGATCTTCCAGAGGCATCACCATCTCTGACATTTTTATTACAGAGCTACAGTAATAAAAATAGCTTGGTATTGGCATAAAATCAGAAAGGTTGACCAATAGAATCGAATTGAGGACCCAGATAGTAATCTACACACCTAGGAACACCTGGTTTTTGACAAAGAAGCTAAAATCATACAATAGCAAAAAAGCATCTTCAACGAATGGGGCAGGCATAACTGGGTATCAACATGTAGAAGAATGAAAATAGAGCCGGGCGATGGTGGCGCACGCCTTTAATCCCAGCACTCGGGAGGCAGAGGCAGGCGGATTCCTGTGAGTTCGAGACCAGCCTGGTCTACAAGAGCTAGTTCCAGGACAGGCTCCAAAGTCACAGAGAAACCCTGTCTCAAAAAACCAAAAAAAGAAAAAGAAAAAGAAAATAGATCCATATCTATCCCCATGCACAAAAATCAAATCCAAATGGATTAAAGACCTCAATATAAATCCGACAACCCTAAACCTGATAGAATAGAAAGAGGGAAGTAACCTTCAATGCATGGGCACAGGAGACCACTTTCTAAATACACCCCAGTACTACAGACATTGAGAGCAACAATAAAAACATGGGACCTCCTGAAACTGAGAAGCTTCTGTAAGGTAAAACATACAGTAAATGAGACAAAAGACAGCCTGCAGAACGGGAAGAGATCTTCACCAACCCCACATCAGACAAAGGACTGATCTCCAAAATATATAAAGAACTCAAGAAATTAGACATAAAAACATCAAATAACCCAATTAAAAATGGGGTACAGCAGCCACAGAAGAAGCAAGATGTCACTGCCTCACCGAATAAGGTACCAAGCCACATGGCTAACATAGACAAAAATAATGAGGTAATATAAGTTATAAGAGTTAATAAAAAGTCTGAGCTACTAGGCCAATCAGTTTATAACTAAAAAGAAAATGGGATACAGAACTAAACAGAGAATTCTCTACTGAAGAATCTCAAATGGCCGAAAGAAACTTAAGGAAATGTTTAACGTCCTTAGCTATCAGGAAAATGCAAATCAAAACAACTCTGAGATACCATTTTACACCACTAAGAAAGGCTAAGATCAAAAACACCAATGATAGCTCATGCTGGAGAATGGAGTAAGGCGAACACTCATCCATTGCTGATGGAAATGCAAACTTGTACAACCACTTCAGAAATCAGTATGGTGGTTTCTCCAAAATGGGGAATCAAATTACCTCAGGATCCAACAATACCACTCTTGGGCATATACCCAAAAGATGCTCAATCATACTACAAAAGCATTTGTACAACTATGTTCATAACAGCATTATTTGTAATAGCCAGAACCTAGAGACAACCTAGATGCCTGTCAACCAAAGAAAGGATGAAGAAAATGTGGCACATCTACACAGTGGAGTACTGCGCAGCAGTAAAAAACAATGACACCTTGAAGTTTGCATGCACATGGATGAAACTAGAAACCACCATCCTGAGTGAGGTAACCCAGACCCAAAAGATGAGTATGGTATGTCGGCACTCATAAGTGGATACTAGCTATAAACAAAGGATATTGAGTCTATAGTTCTGATCTAGAAAACATAAATAATAAGGTGAACCCAAAGAAAGACATACATAGAGCCACCTGGAAAGTCAAAATAGACAAGATCGCCTGACAAAATTGGGAACATAGTGGTGGGGGGGAAGGGAGGGTGGGAGAATAGAAGGGGAGAAGGGGAGAGAAACTTGAGGGAACGGGATAGTCGAGATGGAGGAAGGACAGAGATGAGACCAAAGAAAGAGATATCTTGATTGAGGGAGCCATTGTGGCGTTAGCAAGAAACCTGACTCTAGAGAAATTCCCAGGAATCCACAAGGATGACCCCAGCTAAGACCCTAAGATATAGAGGAGAGGGTGCCTGAACTGGCCTTGTCTTGTAGTCAGATTGATGAATATCTTTTTTTTTTTCATGGAACTAGTTCTTGTAGACTAGGCTTAGCTAGAACTCACAGAGATCCTCCTGCCTCTGCCTCCCAAGCACTGGGATTAGAGGTGTGTGCCACCAGGACCAGCTAATAATCAAGAGAGAAAACACGAAAAATGCTGGTGAGGACTGGGACGGGGGTCACTCTACAGGATCAGTGGAAATGTAAATTAGTGTGAGCACTGTATGAAGCTGGGCTTGGTGGCCAGGCCTCTAATCCCAGCACTCGGAGGGCAGAAGCAATGGGATCTGTGACTCCCCAGTCAGCATCATCTACAGCTAGTAGAACAGCTGCTGCTAAGATCCTGTATGAAAAGAAAAGAAGACAGAAAGTCAAGAGAGAGGGAAAGAGCCGGGCGGTGGTGGTGCACGCCTTTAATCCCAGCACTCGGGAGGCAGAGGCAGGCGGATCTCTGTGAGTTCGAGGCCAGCCTGGTCTACAAGAGCTAGTTCCAGGACAGGCTCCAAAGCCGCAGAGAAACCCTGTCTCGAAAAACCAAAAAAAAAAAAAAGAGAGAGAGAGGGAAAGAAAGAAAAAGTGAGGGAGGCAGGGAGGGAGGAAGGGAAGGAGGAAAGGAGGGAGGGAGGGAGGGAGGGAGGGAGAGAAGGAAGGAAGAGAGGCAGGGAAGGAGGGAAGGAGGGAGGGAGGTAGAGAAGGAAGGAAGGGAGGCAGGGAGGGAGGGAGGGAGGGAGGGAGGGAGGGAGGGAGGGAAGGAAGGAAGGGAGGGAGGGATGAAGGGAGAAATGAGGGCTGGGAGGTGGATGTGCATGCCTTTGAAACCAGCAGATGCAGAGGGATCTGTATTGTGAGTTCGAGGCCAGCCTGGTCTACAGAATGAGTTCCAGGACAGGACTACACAGTGAAACCTTGTCTCAAAAAACAAAAAACAAACAAACAAAAAAGACAAGGAGCACCATAGGAAAGAAGTGGAAGGTGTCTTGGAGACCAGAGTGAGGGAGTAATACGATCCAACGTGTACAAAAATATGAGAGTCGGAGAGGTGGTGGTGGCGCACGCCTTTAACCCCAGCACTCAGGTGGCAGAGGCAGGTGGATCTCTGTGAGTTTAAGGCCAGCCTGGGCTACAAGAGCTAGTTCCAGACAGCGAGGACTGTTACACAGAGAATCACTGAAAACGCTGTCCAAAAAAAGTAAAACAAAAAAAGAAAAAAAAATTGTAGGCAGGCAAGGAAAATTAAATATGTTTTGTTTTTCGAGACAGGGTTTCTCTGTAGCTTTGGAGCCTGTCTTAGAACTAACTCTGTAGACCAGGTTGGCCTCGAACTCACAGAGATCTGCCTGCCTCTGCCTCCTGACTGCTGGGATTAAATGTGTGCGCCACCCATGCCCAGCAATAAAAATATATTTTTAAATAAATGCATTTCTAATAAATATTTTATAGGACTGTAGAGATGGACCTGTGGTTAAGAGCACTTGCTCCCCTCAAAAAGGATCCAGTTCTGTTCCAAGCACCCAAATCAGCCAGTGCACAACTGCCTTTAACTCTTAGGGTACCAGCAAAGATAAACTTGAAATCACCCCACACTGACACATACTTATAATTAATTAAGATGTCTGAACAGACAGCTGGGGCATGCATCCGCAGTTGAACCCTGGCTTAGCACATGCAACGCCAAGGGTTCTAGCCTCAGAAGGCAAAGGAAGTAAAAGGACACAATACGGTACCAGAGGTTGTGGAACACGTGGAGAAACAGGAATCCGGGGCCCTTGGTGAACTCTACCTGGGAACCGTAAATTGGACACCTCCCAAATAGAGAAGCTAACCATCCGCACCCGGACCCAGGCTCCCACCATTAGCTCACCTGACATCAAATCCCTCCTCTGGATTGCAGATTCTGTCCAAGACTGTGTCCACGACTATGCAGAGCTTGGAAATTTAAACAAGATCATCTTCTCAAACCCTCTCTAACTCCGGGAAAAAAATAATCTTTTCCGGAGCAAGTTCTGCAGAACTCGTTTTCACTTGGGTTGTTCTGGAGGATGCGGGTCAAAAAACGGAAAGTCTGGAGTCATTCGAACCATGTAAGAACCCGGAAAGTAGTCACATGAGCAAAGAAAGCTACAGTCTTGCCTGGTGGCCTGTCGTTGCTATTCTGGGGACATCGAGTGAAGAAGCATAAGGTCAAGACCCAACTGAGCTACACAGTGAGGTAGCCTGGGTTCTTACGTCGTGAGGGCGTCTAAAAGTACATTTCTTAAATAAGAGCTGAGGGCGGGGCTACACACGCCTTTAATCCCAATATCCGGGAACAGAGGCGAGTGGATCTCTGCTTGAGCCAACAATTGCATGAAGAAACCCTTTCCAAGACGATGATTCGTTAAAAGCAGAAAATGTTTAAATAAATAAATAAATAATTTTTTTTTAAAGTTTAAACTTCGCTGGGGTCAGGGACTCACTATGAAGCCCTGTTTTACCTGGAACTCTCCTTGGAGGTCAGGCTGGCCTCAAATTCAGAGATTCGCCTGCCTCTGCCTCCAGGGATTAAAGGTGTGTGTCACAATACCTGGTGTGAAGCATGTGGTTTTTGATTTCTTTGATGCCAAGCTTGTTTGGATTTTGTTTCTTTTCCCTTGTTTCAAATGTACTTTGTCTTGTGTCTTTATGGTTTTTGTTTTGTTTTCCAAACAAGGTTTCCATCTGTAGCCCTGGCTGCCCTGGAACTTGCTCTGTAATTCAGATTGGCCTTGAGAGATCACCACTCTCTGCCTCAGGTGGAGGGACTAAGGCGTGCACCCCCAGTGCCACACTCCATGCCCAGAGTTAGTGATTAAGAAATCACACCCAGTTCCAGACTGCAAAAAGCCACTGTGGCTGCTAATGTTATATTGATGGCTAACATTACGTTTAGAGTTTAAAATTACTGTTCTTAAGAGAACTATAAAGTGCTGGGCAGTGGTGGGGTTCACCTTTTAACCCAGCACTGGGGAGGCAGAGGCAGGTGAATTTCTGAGGTAGAGGCCAGCCTGGTGTACAAAGTGAGTGCCAGGACAGCCAAGGCTACACAGAAAAACCCTGTCTCAAAAAACACAAAAACAGGCTGGAGAGATGACTCAGAGGTTAGGAGCACTGACTGCTCTTCTAGAGGACCCGGGTTCAACTCCCAGCACCCACATGGCTGCTCACAACTGTCTATAACACCAGTTCAGGGGATCAAGCACCCTCACAAGAAATACATGCAGGCAAAACACCAATGCCCATGAAGCAAAAAATAAATAAATTATAAAAAACAAAAACAAGAGAATGAGAGAGAAAGTCTTAAAGCAAAAACAGACGCACTGAAAGTGAAGGACTAGCCAGACAGTGGTGAACACCTTTAATCCCAGCACTTGGGAGGCAGAGCCAGGTGAAATCAACGAGTTTCCGGCCAACCTGGTCTACAAAGTGAGTTCCATGACAGTCAGAGCTGTTACACAGAGAAACCCTGTCTCCAAAAACCATAAAATGAATTCATACATACATACACATTCAAAAATACACAAATACATATAAAAATAGGAGTAAGGACTAATGAGGGTTGTTTCTGAAACTGCCTCATCTTTTACAACTGCAAGACAGCTGTTGTTTATGCCAGATAATAGGTCACAGGATTAACTGTTGTTTTTAATTCTATAAAAAAAAAAAAAAGCTTTTTCCTAAAGATGAGCAGGACCCTTGCAAGACATCTATTTGCAAAACAGAATGAAACTGGATGTTGTTTGCCTTTTAAAAAGCCCAGAGTATTGTGGTTAGAGCTACACTTGGGTACTCCCCAGTTTGAGTCTCATTGTAAACCTTGCTCTAGTATCTGAAGAATTCTCTTCTTTGTTAAAATGTATTCATGGAAACCAGGTGGAGGTGATGCACCCCTTTAACCCCAGCACTTGGGATGCAGACCTCAGTGAGTTCGAGGCCAGCCCAGTCTGATGTAGGAATGTCTTCTATCTATCTGTTGCTTTCATTGGTTAATTAATAAAGAAAATTGCTTTGGCCTGATAGATCAGAACATAGGTAGGCAGGGTAGACAGAACAGAAAGCTGGGAAGAAGGCAATGAGGCAGATGCCATAGCTCTCCTCTCCGAGATGGACTCAGGTTAGAATCTTTCCGGTAAGCCACCACCTCGTGGTGTTACACAGATTATTAGAAGTGGGTTAACCAAGATGTGAGAATTAGCCAGTAAGAGGCTAGAGCTAATGGGCCAGGCAGTGTTTAAATGAATACAGTTTGTGTGTTGTTATTTCGGGTGTAAAGCTAGCCAAGCGGGAGCCAGGCGGGACGAAAAGCAGGCCTGCTCTCCTCTTCACTACACCCGTCTACATAGTGAGTTCAGGACAGCCGTTTGCTTGGGCAAAATAACTGAGGGG
The DNA here is from genome assembly GCF_903992535.2 of Arvicola amphibius. Taxonomy (NCBI): domain Eukaryota; kingdom Metazoa; phylum Chordata; class Mammalia; order Rodentia; family Cricetidae; genus Arvicola; species Arvicola amphibius. The sequence goes on from NC_052054.1 coordinate 77,648,752, forward strand.
CATCTGCAAACATCTATTTCAACATCAAGTCCTCCCTACCCAAACAGGAGTTAATGCTGTGGGCTAATCCTTCTGTACACTGTGAACACACACTGCTCTCATTGGTTGGTAACAAAAGATGATTTGAGTTATACCAAAGCAGGATAAGGCAAGGCAAGAATGCCAAACAGAGGTACATGGAGAAGACAGGCAGAAGGAATCAAGGGAGACAGGAGCCAACTACCCAAGAGTATCTCCAGGGACACTCGAAATCACCCCCACACTGACACACACTTATAATTAATTAAGATGTCTGAACAGACAGCTCCGCAGTAGAACCTTCGCTTAGCACATGCAACGCCAAGGGTTCTAGCCTCAGAAGGCAAAGGAAATAAAAGGACACAATACGGTACCAGAGGTTGTGGAACACGTGGAGAAACAGGAATCCGGGGCCCTGATGGACTCTGCCTGGGAACCCCTAATTGGACACCTCCGGTTTAAGAAGCCACAGTCATCCGCACCCCGACCCAGGCTCCCTCCCTTAGCTCACCTGACATCGAATCCCTCCTCCGGGTTGCAGATTCTGCCCAAGACTGTGCCCACGGCTATGCAGGGCTTGGACATTTAAACAAAACCGTCTTCTCAAACCCTCTCTGATCCAGGAGGGATAATCTTTTCTGGTGCAATCTCTGCAGGACTCGCTTTGACTGGATTGCTCTGGAGGATGCAGGCCAAAATATGTAATCTGTGCAAGAAAGGAGCTACAGTCCTGGGTGGTGGCCTGTCATCGCTGTCCTGGGGACGATGCAAGAAATCAGTGAGGCTGCCTGGGCTCTTATGTCGTGATGACGTCTCAAAGCAATTTTCTTAAATAAGAGGGGGGGGGAATGTGTGGCTACACACGCTTTTAATCTCAATATCCAGGAGGCAGAGAAGAGTGGATCTCTGCTTGATCCAGCAGTTACATGGAGAAATCCATTCCAAAAAAAATGATTGGTTAAATGCAAAAAAATGTTTAAAAGGAATTATTAAAAAATAAAATTAAACTTTCCGAGGGTCAAGGACTCACTGTGTAGCCCTATTTGACCTGAAACTCCCCTTGGAACCCATGCTGGCCTCATATTTAGAGATCCGCCTGCCTCTGCCTGTAGAGTATGGGATTAAATGGATTAAAGGCGTGTCACAGAAATGTCACATGTGATGCACGTTTTAAAAAATTTCTTTAAAGCCGGGCAGTGGTAGCGCACACCTTTAATCCCAGCACTCGAGAGGCAGAGGCAGGCGGATCTCTGTGAGTTCGAGACCAGCCTGGTTTACAAGAGCTAGCTCCAGGACAGGCTCTAAAGCTGTAGAGAAACCCTGTCTCGAAAAAAAAAAAAAAAAAGTGATAATGTACGCCTTTAATCCCAACACCATTTATAGAAGCAGGAGCAGGTAGATCTCTTAGAGTTCAAGGCTTCATGTCTACAGAGCAAGCTCCAGGACAACCAGGACTACACAGAGAAACCCTGTCTCAAAAAACAAAAACAAAAACTGGGCAGAGAGGGTGGAGCTGGAGAGATGCTCAGCTTTCAGAGCACGGGCTGCTCTTGCAGAGGACCAGGTTCCACTCCCAGCACCCAGCACTTATAACTCTTTCTCCATGGGACAGGACGCCCCCTGCTGGACTCCTCAGGCACCAGGCATACACATGGTGCACACACAGAAACGCAGGCACAAACATAAATAAAATAATATTTTTACACCTTATAAACATTTGGAATTTTATTTAAAAAAATTACAGCCATGAATATTGTCACAATTAGAGGCCCTCTTGGTTCTCCACAATGATACTGAGCATGCTCACAAGGGCTTCCCATTGTTAAGTCTTAAAACAACCATCTTTAAAAGGAGAAAAAAAACTCATCACACTACCATTTAACTTGTTTTAATGTTTCTTCACAAATGGTTAAAATACTAAAGTACAGACAAGGAATAACCATAGTGTTGTGGCCAACATTATAAATATGGAATTTATTATTATTATTACAAATTTTCACCTCCTCCTATTTCCCTTCCCCTTCCCCAATTTTTTGGTTTAAAAAATAAATCTGGTCGTCAATGCAGCTCTGCGGGTCTCTAGTAGGGCCGGTCTCTATGTTCCTGACGGTGCTCGCCTTTATCCATTTTTCCGGGTCCTCCACGTCTGCTTCTTCTTCCTCCCATCTGTTCCATCAACGGTCCAGGAGGACCCCCAGGACCACCTCGGTCCATGCCACGGCCACCTCGGAAGCCACTTCTGTCTCCGTCTCTACCACCTCTGAACATTCCTCCAGGACCACCACGGTCCAAAAGTCCACCTCTTCCTGCCCGCATACCACCAGGGCCGCCTGGGCCACGATCACCACCCAGAGGTGGGAAGGGTAGCGGGAGGAAGCCCTCAGGCTTGGGGGCCTTACACTTGTTGCATTCTGTTCTCCAGGCGAAGTTCTGGTTTCCACAGCCCGGACTGGGACACTGCCAATCTCCGGCTCGGTGCTGGACATTTCCTCCTCTAGAGGGGTTCCCTCGGGAGCCCCTGGGTCCTCGTGGGGGGAAGCCTCTTCTGTCTCCTCCACAGCCTCCCATGCGATCCATGGGGCCTCCAGGACCTCCACAAAGTGGTGGTATCCCTCTGCCCTCACGAGGTGGCATGCCACCCTGCATGCTGTTCATTGGAGGCTTCTTTCGGGCAAGAGAAACTTTAAGTTTGCTTCCTTGAAAATCTTTTCCATCAAACCATTCCACAGCAGCCTTGGCAGTTGGCGGATCTTCATAGGACACTGTGGCATCACCTTTAGGCTTTCCTGTCTCCTTATCCAAGTAGATGTGGATCATGGGTTGCCCAGTTCTCTTGTTCATCTTGACAACCCCACACTGCTTAAAGAAGTCTGCCAGATCATCCAGAGTCACATTGTCCTTTAAACCTTGCACATAAATTGCACTGTTGTCAGAATCTTCATCAGGATCTATAGGAAGGCCTAGATCAAGATCTGGTCCTTCATCCATTGGTCCACCAGGCTTATTGAAGCCACCTCGCTCTCCAGCGCCCATTCCACCGCGTCCTCCTCCCCGCCCACCTCTGCGCATGCCTCCACGATCAAATCCTCCTCTTCTCCTGCCCCGGTTATCAGGGCCACTCATGCTCTGGTTCTCTCCTGGTCTGGAAAATCCTCCAGACTCCTGCCCATAAACACCCATGCTACTGGGGTGGTCCTGCCGGAATGTACCCTGCTGCCCGTAGCTGCTGCTCTGATGGCTATATTGACTTGGAGCCTGGCTGTAGGATCCAGTCTGAGGGGGGTAACTAGTGAGAGGCTGCTGCCCATAGCTGCTTTGTTGACCATAGCTACTCTGCTGTCCATAGCTGCTCGGTTGCCCATAGATGTTCTGCTGAGAGTAACTGCTCTGATCATAACTAGTTGGCTGTGAAGAGAAGTAGCTGGCAGGAGGATAGGATGGAGGTGCAGTCACTGGCTGCATGGGGTAGCTCCAAGGTACCTGGGGATAACTGTAGTTACTTTGTCCATATCCTAGGCTGGGCTGGTTATAACCCCCTGTGCTAGATTGAGGTTGAATAGTCTCAACGGGCTTGTTACCATCCTGTGGTCTTGTAGGTGCAGTGGCTGCTAGCTGCTGGCCATAGGCTGGGTAGGCAGGCTGGGTGCCATATGCAGACTGAGCTGCATAAAAGGCCTGGGTTGTGGTGACTGGAGCAGGGGTGATGTCATAAGCACCAGTGCCATATCCTTGTACAGGCTGGTTGTATGCCTGGGGGGCAGTTGGAGTCGTATCACCAGTGGGAGGCTGTCCATAAGAAGTCGCATATGCAGTCTGCCCGTAGGTGGCAGTGCTCTGAGCCTCGGTATAGCTGACATCATTAGGCTGTCCATAGGTTCCGTAACTTTGTTGCCCATTCCCCTGGGTGGTCTGTGCATATCCTTGAGTTGGCTGAGCGGCATAAGCACTGGAGCTCTGCTGGGCTGCACCTTGGCTGTAGGTACTGTAATCTGTGGACGCCATTTTCTCGCCTTCCTCCTCGTTCTAAATAAAACAATATTAAAGCTTTAAATGACAGCAACAACGGTCACACAAAGCCTTTCCTAGTTGGCTACTGTGAGCCACAATCCACACAAACCTTCACCACTGTGTCTTTAAGCTGGAGCCTTGAAGCCAGTTCCTGGGTTTCCTGCTCTGCTGGGAACATGTTGCCGTGAAAGGCCTCTTGCAAGACCCTGATTTGCTCCAGACTGAACGTGGTGCAGTACTGGTGATCTTGCTGGGCTGTCCTGCTGAGGGAAGAGACAAGAAAACTTCCATTTTAAAACATTTACTTTGGTTAGTTTTTGCTTGTTGGTTTGTGGTTTCATTTTTCAAGATTCGATTTCTCTGATAGCCAGGGCTATACAGAGAAATAGGCTGGCCTTGAACTCACAGAGATCTGCTTGCCTCAGTCTCCCAAGTGCTGGGATTAAAGGCAAGCACCACCACCACCAGGCACATTTTAAAACTTCTTAAATTACATTCATTTCTTTATTCTCTGTGTGCATACACATACCACAGCACACATGTAGCAGTCAGAAGACAATATGGAGGAGTTGGTTCTCTTCTTCTACCATGTGAATTCCAAGGACTGGCCTCAGGTCACCAAGCTTGGTGGCTGCACATTTACTCACAAGCTATCCTGCCTCTTTTATTTTTAAATATCCCAATGTGGGCAGAGCATGGCACTACATGCCAGTAACCACAGCACTTGGGAGGCTGGGGCAGGCATACCAGTATATGATTGATAATCAAATGGAAAAGGATTCAACATCTCTAGCTATTAGGAAAATATAAATAAAACAACAACAATAGGATGGAGAGGTGGGTCACAGGGTAACAATACCGACTTGCCCGTGTAGAGGACCAGGGTTCAGGTCCCAGCCCTGATTGGTGACTCATACTGCCGGCCTTTATCCAGCCTCCATGGGCACCTGCGACTCACACCCACACTGTGCACAGATATGCATATTAACACGGTCTGAAAATTGGGGCTAGAGAGTGGCAAACACTCTTCAGCGGAGCTACTTGCTGATCTTGCAGAGGTCCCTAATTTTCTTCCCAGCACCAACATGGCGGCTCACAAGCATTCACTTCCAGTTGCAGAGGATCTGATGGCTCCTTCTGATCTCCTTGGCACTTCACATATGCAGTGCACAGACAAAGAAGCAGGCAAACACTCTATTCAAGAATGTGACTGGTGATCTTCGTGTTCAACCTGACTACATCTGGAATTAACTGAATCGCATGCAGTTGGGCACACCTGTGATAGATTTTTCTTAACTAGAACATTAGAGATCAAGACGCACTCTAAATCCAAATCCAAATCACCTGAGATTAGAAAACCCACCCTGTCCAGGCACTGATAGCACACACCTTTAATTCCAGCACTCAGGAGGCAGAGGTGAGCAGATATCTGTGAGTTCAAGGCCAGCCTGGTATACAAAGTGAGTTCCAGGTCAGCAAAGTTACACACTGAGACTGTCTTTTTGTTTTGTTTTTTGAGACAGACCCACTATAGTGCTCTTTGACCTGGAACTCAGAGATCCTCCTGCCTCTGCCTCCCAAGCACTAGGATTAAAGGTGTGTGTCACCAGGACCAGCTAATAATCAAAAGAGAGCATGCCAAAATGCTGGTGAGGACCGGAAAGGGGTCACTCTGCACAATCAGAGGAAATGCAAATTAGCATGATGACTGTAGAAATCAGCAGGGAAGTTCCTCAGAACACGAGAATTAGAATTACTGTATGATCCAGCTGAACTATTCCTCAGCATAGCCAAAGCGATCTATGTCGGAATCCAGTGGGTTACCTGGACATCCTGCTGACTGTGGTCTTACTCACAGTATCCAAGAGATGGGATCAGCTTAGATGTCTCTCAGTGAGCCAGTGGATGAAGAAAATCAGGCTAGGATTTCCGCTTGATTACACTGAATAAAACTGGGATGTTTTATTTGGGGACAAGGGAGAGGGAACTGTGTCATGTGCAGAAAACACAGTAGACCCGGAGACCATTCACTTAGCTAAATAAGCCAGGCTCACAGAACACCATTCCTCTGAGATCTAAATGAAAATAATGATGACTATGTGGGACACAGTGGCCAACTTTAATCGCAGCCCTCAGAAAGCAGAATTAGACGGATCTCTGAGTCTGAGCCCAGCCTGATCTACACAGCGAGTTCCAGAACAGCCACTGTTAACTACAACCCTGTCTCAAAACAAAAAGGAAGACAGGAAGACAAGAAAGACAGACATAGAGAAAGAGAAAGGCCGAAAGAAGGAGAGAGAGAAGAAAAGGAGGGAGGGAGAGAAGGAAGGAAGGAAGGAAGGAAGGAAGGAAGATAATAAAATAAGAAAGAAAAGAGACTGGGCGGTGGGAGCACTAGCCTTTAATCCCAGTACTCAGGAAACAGAAGCAGAATAATCTCTATGAATTGGAGTCTAGCCTGGTCTACAGAGTGAGTTCCAGGGGTGTCAGGACTACACAGAGAAACCATGGCAGGGCAAGGGGTGGAGATGGGAAGGAAGAAAGAAAGGGGAGCACCATAGGAAAGAGATGGAAGGTATTTTGGAGACAAAAGTGGGGGAGTAAATATGATCCAATGTGTAAAAAAATAAAAAACTCATTACTTCATACAATTAATACGTACCAATAAATGTTACAATTGTTTTTAAAAAAACTCTACTGCAAGAGGTAAGAAAATAAATACTTTTGTGGGTAGAGGGTTTGAGACAGGGCTTCTCTGTGTAACTTTTCAAACCTATCCTGGAACTCACTCTGTAGACCAGGTTGTCCTGGAAATCACAGAGTTCCACCTGTCTCTGCCTCTTCCTCCCGAGTGCTGGGATTAAAGATGCTCACCTCTCTCTCTCACCTGGGGAGAGCGGGCACTGTGCGCTTACCCTGTGGCCAAGCTGAGCTGCTAATAAAGTTGCAGTACGTGAAAAAAGTACATACATACATACATACATACTACATACATACATTTTTTTAAATAAATGTGGGTTTTTCTTTATTTTTTTTAAAGATTTACTTATTATGTATGCAGGGTTCTGCCTGTATATATGGCTGCACACCAGAAGAGAGCACCAGGTCTCATTACAGATGGTTGTAAACCACCATGTGGTTGCTGGGAATTGAACTCAGGACCTCTGGAAGAGCAGCCAGTGCTCTTAACTGCTGAGCCATCTCTCCAGCCCCGGGTTTTCTTTATTTTTAATAGGGATGTATAGATGGCCCTGTGGTTAAGAGCCTTTGCTCTTCTTACAGAGGACCCAGTTCTGTTCCCAGCGCCCATATCAGCCGGTTCACAACTGCCTTGAACTCTAAGGGTACCAGATTAGAAAACATTTTACTGTGGCAAATGAGTCCCAGCGCCCAGTACCTCTGGCTCACAGGGGATCCCTTGCCTGCTTCTGGTCTCTAGGGACACTCGAAATCACCCCCACACTGACACACACTTATAATTAATTAAGATGTCTGAACAGACAGCTGGGGCATGCATCCGCAGTTGAACCCTGGCTTAGCGCATGCAACGCCAAGGGTTCTAGCCTCAGAAGGCAAAGGAAGTAAAAGGACACAATACGGTACCAGAGGTTGTGGAACACGTGAAGAAACAGGAATCCGGGGCCCTGATGGGCTCTGCCTGGGAACCCCTAATTGGACACCTCCAGTTTAAGAAGCCACAGTCATCCACACCCCGACCCAGGCTCCCACCCTTAGCTCACCTGACATCGAATCTCTCCTCCGGATTGCAGATTCTCTCCAAGACTGTGTCCACGGCTATGCAGAGCTTGGAAATTTAAACAAGATCATCTTCTCAAACCCTCTCTAACTCCGGGAAAAAAATAATCTTTTCCGGAGCAAGTTCTGCAGAACTCGTTTTGACTTGGGTTGTTCTGGAGGATGCGGGTCAAAAAACGGAAAGTCTGGAGTCCTTCGAACCATGTAAGAACCCGGAAAGTAGTCACATGAGCAAAGAAAGCTACAGTCCTGCCTGGTGGCCTGTCGTTGCTGTCCTGGGAATGTTGAGTGAAGAAGCATAAGGTCAAGACCCAACTGAGCTACACAGTGAGGTAGCCTGGGTTCTTATGTCGTGAGGGCGTCTAAAAGTAAATTTCTTAAATAAGAGCTGAGGGCGGAGCTACACGCGCCTTTAATCCCAATATCCGGGAACAGAGGCGAGTGGATCTCTGCTTGAGCCAACAATTGCATGAAGAAACCCTTTCCAAGACGATGATTCATTAAAAGCAGAAAATGTTAAAAAATAAGTTTTTAAAAATATTTAAACTTCACTGGGGTCAGGGACTCACTATGTAGCCCTGTCTTACCTGGAACTCTCCTTGGAGGTCAGTCTGGCCTCAAATTCAGAGATTCGCCTGCCTCTGCCTCCAAGGATTAAAGGTGTTTTTCACAATGCCTGGTGTGAAGCACGTGTTTTGTTTTTATTTCTTTGACACCCAGCTTGTCTGGGTTTTGTTTCGTTTTCCCTTGTTTCCAGTGTGCTTAGTAATGTGTCTTTTTGTTTTTTGTTTTGTTTTCCAAACAGGGTTTCCCTCTGTGCCCTGACTACCCTGGCACTTATTCTGTTCAATTGGCCTTGAGAAATCACCACTCTCTGCCTAGGTGCAGGGACTAAGGCTGCGCTCCCACTGCCACACCCCCTGCCTGGAGTTTAGTGACTAAGAAACCACACCCATAGCCAGGTGGTGGTGGTGCACACCTTTAATCCCAACAGTCAGGAGGCAGAGGCAGGCGGATTTCTGTGAGTTTGAGGCCAGCCTGGTCTACAAGAGCTAGTTGCAGGACAGGCCCCAAAGCTATAGAGAAACCCTGTCTCGAGAACAAAAAGAAAAAGGGAAAAAAGAGAAAGAAACCACACCCAGTTCCAGAGTGCAAAAAATCACAGCGGTGGCAAATGTTATGTTGATGGCTAACGTTATGTATAGAGTTTAAAATTACTGTTCTTAAGAGAACTATAAAGTACTGGGCAGTGGTGGGGCTCACCTTTTAACCCAGCACTGGGGAGGCAGAGGCAGGTGGATTTCTGAGGTAGAGGCCAGCCTGGTCTACAAAGTGAGTGCCAGGACAGTCAAGGATACACAGAAAAACCCTGTCTCAAAAAGCACAAAACAGGCTGGAGAGATGACTCAGAGGTTAGGAGCACTGACTACTCTTCTAGAGGACCCAGGTTCAACTCCTAGCACCCACACAGCCACAAACAACTGTTATAACAGTTCAGGGGATCAAGCACCCTCACAAGAAATACATGCAGGCAAAACACCAATGCCCATGAAGCAAAAAATAAATAAATTATAAAAAATAAAAACAAGAGGATGAGAGAAAAGTCTTAAAGTCTAAATGGACGCACTGAAAGTGAAGGACTAGCCAGACAGTGGTGACCAACACCTTTAATCTGTCTGAGTTCCAGGCCAGCATAGTTTACAGAGGGAGTTCCAAGACAGCCAAGACTACCTAGAGAAATCCTGTCTCTAAACAAAGCAAAATGCTACAAACCACAACACTATATAGCAATTGCTCAGCCTTTTTTGTTTTTGTTTTTGTTTTTATGTGACTTATCAGAAACAAGGGATCTGATAAAGGTTAAACCAGAAAGCTTTGTGAATAAAGTGGCTGTCCTTTGCTGTAGCTCTTACATGTCTCTTACATGTCTGGGGATTAATTTCCACAGTTAAGAACTGTTTTGTGAATACAGTTTCCCACTGCCAGGTCTCCGTTCCTCTCCCCTAGGTAAGCACAGAGATCTGCCTTTCTGCAATTATCTTTATTAGTAAGTGTTTGGTCAGTATTCAGGCAAAGCGCATCCCGTTTAAGATCTCCAAGGAGAGAGAATTACTTCCCGTCCAAGCTGTTGCTCTGGTTTTACCTCACGACCAGAACCACTGATAATAGCATAGCCCAGGACTGATAATTTAGAGGCCTGGGTCTTTGCTTCTACTGCCTAGAACAAAGCAACAACAATAACGCCACCAACAACAACAGCAATAATAATAGAAGTACTATTTTAAAGCGAAAATAGGAGAGTCTGTGCCACCATGAGATGTATTGGGGGGAGAGTATTCAGAGAAGTGCCTTTAGAGAAATCCCCCAAAGCTGACTTTTTAAGTTTTGGTTGCCTGGTGGGTGGTTTTTCACCATGTGATTTAGTTCAACATAGTATGCACTACAGAAAACATGGAGGAACTAGGGACCACAATTCAGAGATGTTAGCCACAGAGGTTACATTTTGAGGGGAGGATTTTCAAGACAGGGTTTCTCTGTATCCTGGAACTCACTCTGGAGACCACTATCTAGAACCCAGAGAAAATGCCTGCCTCTGTCCCCCAAGTGCTAGGATTAAAGTCATGTGCCACCACCACCCAGCAGAAGGTTGCTTCTTTATTCTGGCCCAGTGAGAGAGTGGCAAAGGGTGGGGCCTGATGTCATGAGGTTGTGAGTTCTGATTGCTGCCCATTATGGTCTACCACCTACAAGGTCCCAGTGATGAACCCAATTAACTCCCACAAGATTCAACCTGGGGATACCATGAACATATTGGATTATTTACAGAGCATGGTGAGGGGTCGCTTAGAAGATTCTGGGCATCCCAAAGCTGCAGCATAGCGAAGTCTCATGTAGCCGCATGGTGACTGCTCTCCCATCCCCATGGATGGAGTTCACTTCCACTAAGTTCACACGGTATGCCTCAGAACTGCTGAGACCCAGACGACCACAAAAAGGGCAGAATGGTAGACAGCTGTGTGGAGGGCATCAGGTGCCATCTCAGGAGACTGTCCAGCACTGAAGTCATGCTCTGGCAGAGGACCCAGGTTCAGTTGCCCCACAACCACTTCTGCCTCCAGGATATCTGGTGACTTCTTTTGGCTTCTGAGGGCACCTTCACACATATGATACCATAATATGGTACAGTAATACAGCTGTACACATGCATATAGATGATAGATAGATAGATAGATAGATAGATAGATAGATAGATAGATGATAGATAGATAGATAGATAGATAGATAGATAGATAGATAGATAGATAGATAGATAGGTGATAGATAAAAGGGGTGTCTCCATTTATAAAGGTTATCTACTACTTAAGGCGTCTCCACTCTAGAGCAATCTCCTCCACTTTATAGAGGTCTCCCCACTCCATCGAGATTCCCCATAAAGGTCTGCCTGGTTTTGTTTTTCCAATGGTAAGAATAGAACTCATGGCCTCATACATTCTAAGCAAGAGCTCTACTACTGTGCCACACCCCCAGTCCCTCACTAGGGGATTCTAGGCAGGGGCTCTGTTGTGTGACAATGCTTTTCCTGGGGGAATACTACATGAAGGAGACCCCTACACAGTGGGGGCCCCCTCTCTGACCCTGGATTAGACACAAACCACACCCACCTTGATGGCTAGCTTTAGGATTGTAATCTAACAGCTTTCAGCCAGGCAATGAGAATTAGGGGGAAGGGCAAGGCCTGCCAGAGACACACGCTCAGGTGGGACAGTGTCCCTTCATTCCCATATTTGTTTTATTATTGGGTGGCTGGGTATTGGGTAAATGGGTGTCGTCTAGCTGGCTGCTTCCTGTTGACATTGGGGCACAGTTTTTAGGACACCCAAGGAAGTTGGATTGTTGATCAAAGTCTGGAAGTGCAGGCTGTGTCAGTCAACATCCAAGTTCTGGAGGGTCACCTGAGGCTAGGGACGTGCAGTCTGCGAGGCTAGACCAGCGTACAGATTTCAAGGAGACCAATGGGGCCAGCACTGGAGCTGTCAGTATTGATTTGAAATCTGTTGGCACAGACAGACTAAGGACAGAGGTGAAGTTTAAAAAATTAGGTAAAAAAGATCTTATATGTACGTTTGAAACTGTTGGATTCACCATTAGGTAGCTGGGAAGAGGAGTCCCAAGACCAGGGAAATGGAGAGAGATCCCATCCTTAGGAATACACAGAAGGCAGGAAAACTTAGGCTGTTGGCTGGCAGAAGTACTTATCTGGAGTCTGTTGGAGAGCTCTGGAGAGGAGCCAGGACAATTTAGATTGGTGATATAAGGCTAATTGGGGAACAGCTGTTCTCTAAAGCAGGGTCTGGCTGTGTTGGGGAGAATACAACTGGAGAGGCAGAACTGTCTTTCCTTAGCTGTTCAGGTGGGTTCTGAAATTGGAATATTTTGGGAACATGGGTGACTGTGGAGATTTTTGCCAAAAGGTTAGAGGAACAGTCTGTAGCAGATTTTGGGGATTGGATAAAGAGGCTAAGAGAATCCATCTTTGACTCCCAAAGGGACTTCGGATGACAGAGACAAGTGATCATTGGAGGGGGATTGGGACTTGGCGACTGGAGCATCACCAGCAAGAGGAACTGTGGCTGGGGAGGACATTGGAGGGAGGCACAGAGAATGCACTGGGAGACTCTGAAGGAGGTAGAGGACAAGGGGCATTTCAGGATATTCCAGGAAAGGAAGAAGAGAGACGCAGGAGTGTCCTGGAAACTGTTGTGGGGGTGGGGCAAAATCCTTCTCAGACAGACAAGCCTCAAAGAAGACTCTTAGACCAGACTCAGAAACCAGCTGAGTCACTTGGAAAGGCCACTCTCCAACCTGTTGAGCTGCTGGCAGGCTGTGCAGTGGGCTCCAGATTCCCAGGTTTGTGAGCTGTGGGTTTTGTTGATGAAGCTCTCTGAGTCATTTTCCTTCCTGTAGTAACCCCAATAAAACTCATATGTTCACCAAGTGGTCTTTGGTAGTGTGGTATTTGAAGGAAAATGGCACCCAAAGGAAGCAGCACTACTAGGTGGTGTGGCTTTGTTGGAATGGGTGTGGCCTTGTTGGAGGAAGTGTGTCACCATGGAGGCTTGTTTTGAGGTCTCATATATGCTCAAGTCACACCCAGTGTCTCAGTTCACTTCCTGTTGCCTTTGGATCAAGATGTAGAATTCTTTTTTTTTTTTTTAGAAGGTGGAGGCTTCTTTTTTAAATATTTATTTATTTAGTATGTATACAATATTCTGTCTGCGTGTATGCCTGTAGGCTAGAAGAGGGCACCAAACCTCATTACAGGTGGTTGTGAGCCACCATGTGGTTGCTGGGAATTGAACTCGGGACCTTTGGAAGAGCAGGTGATGCTCTTAACCACTAAGCCATCTCTCCAGCCCAAGATGTAGAATTCCTGTCTTAGGGTTTTTGTTGCTGTGAAGAGACACCACGGCCACAGCAACTCTTATAAGGAAAATATTTTTTAAATTTTTATTTGCTTATTTATTTTTTACTTACTAATCCCAGTTCCCCCTCCCTCATCTTCTCCTGCTTCCCCCACTTTCCCCTACGCCACCCCCCCCATCTGCTTCTCAGAGAGGGTAAGACCTTCCCTGGGAAGTCAACTAAGTCTTTCCCATTACCTCGTTGAGGCAGGACCAAGGCCCCACCCACCCGTGCCTAGGTTGAGCAAGGTATCTCTCCAGAGGGAATGGGCTCCACAAAGTCAGTTCATGTACCAGAGTTAGATTCTGGTCCTACTCCCAATGGCTCCGTATACTGCCCAAGTCACACAATTGTCACCTGTATTCAGAAGGCCTATTTCAGTCCTATACAGGTTCCCCCATTGTCATCTGGAGTCAGTGATCTCCTACCAGCTTGAGTCAGCTGATTCTGTGGGTTTCCCATCATGGTCTTGGCCCCTTTGTTCATATGATAGCTCTGCCTCATTTTGATTGTACTCCAGGAACTTGACCCAGTGGTTAGTTGTTCTGGAAGAGGGTCCTAGCTTTTCTGTGGTTGGGCATTGTAAGATGGTTGTCCTTTGCTTTATGACTGGTATCCACTTATGAATGTCTTTCTGGGTCTGGGTTACCTCACTCAGAAAGGTTTTTTTTCTAGTTTTGTCCATTTGCTTGCAAATATAAAGATATCATTGTTTTTTTAGCACTGAGTAGTGCTCCATTATATAAATGTACCACATTTTCTTTATCTACTCTTTGGTCGAGGGGCATCTAGGTTGTTTCCAGGTTCTGGCTATTACAAGTAATGTTGCTATGAACATAGTTGAGCAAATGTCCTTGTGACGTGAGTGTGCCTTCTTTGGGGATATGCCCAAAAGTGGCATTACTGGGTCCTGAGGTGAACTGATTCCCAGTTTTCTGATAAATAGCCATACTGATTTCCACAGTGGCCGTACAAGTTTGCATTCCCACCAGCAATGGAGGAGCACTCCCCTTCCTCCCCATTCTCTCCAGCATAAGCCGTCATCAGTGTTTTTGATCTTGGCCGTTCTTACAGGTGTGAGATGGAATCTCAGAGTTGTTTTGATTTGCATTTCCCTCATGACTAAGGACGTTGAGCATTTCCTTTAGTGTCCTTTGGCCATTTGAGATTCTTCTGTTGAGAATTCTGTTTAGAACTGCAACCCATTTTTTAATTAGATTATTTGGTAGTCTGATGTCTAGTTTCTTGAGTTCTTTGTATATTTTGGAGATAAGTCTTCTGTCTGATGTGGGGTTGGTGAAGATCTTTTCCCATTCTATAGGCTGCTCTTTTGTCTTGTGAGCATGTCCTTTGCTTTACAGAAACTGCTCAGTTTCAGGAGGTCCATTTAGTGTTTCTCTCAGTGTCTGTACTGCTGGAGTTTTATTTAGGAAGTGATCTCCTGTGCCAATACATTCAAGTGTACTTCCCACTTTTTCTTCTATGAGGGTCAGTGTGGTTGGCTTTATGTTGAAGTCTTTGATCCATTTGGACTTGAGTTTTGTGCATGGTGGATCTATTTGCATTCCTGTATATATCGACATCTAGTTATACCAGCACCATTTGTTGAAGATGCTTTCTTTTTCCATTTTATATTTTTAGCTTCTTTGTCACAGATCAGTAGTTCATAGGTGTGTGGGTTAGTATCCGCGTCTTCAATTCAGTTCCATTGGTACATCTGTCTGTTTTTGTGCATTACTGTAGCTCTGTAGTAGAGTTTGAAGTCGAGGATGGTGATGCTTCCAGATGTTCCTTTACTGTACAAGGTTCTTTTGGCTCTCCTGGTCTTTTGGTTTCTCCATATGAAATTTAGTGCTGTTCTTTTTTGGGGTCAGCAAAGAAATGTGCTGGAATTTTGATGGGCATTGCATTAAATTTGTAGGTTGTTTTTGGTAAGATTGCCATTTTTACTATCCATGAGCACCGGAGGTCTTTCCATATTCTGATGTCCTCTTCAATTTCGTTCTTCAAAGACTAAAAGTTCTTGTCATATAGGTCTTTCACTTGTTTGGTTAGAGTTACCCCAAGATATTTTATGTTGTTTGTGGCTATTGTGAAGGATGATGTTGCTCTGCTTTTTTTCTCAGCCTGTTTATTATATGTATATAGGAAGGCTACTTTTTGTCTTAGTTAATCTTGTATCCTGTCATATTACTGATGGCGTCCCTGGTAGAATTTTTGGGGTCACGCTTATATACTATCATATCATCAGCAAATAGCAAAAGTTTGACCTCTTCCTTTTCAATTTGTATCCCTTGGATCTCCTTTTATTGTCTTGTTGCTCCAGCTAGAACTTCAAGTACTCTATTGAAGAGATATGGAGAGAGTGGACATATAAGGAAAACATTTAATGAGGGGGGCTCGCTTACAGTTTTAGCGGTTCAGTCCATTATCATCATAGCGGGGAGCATGGCGGCAGGCAGGCAGATGTGGTACTGAAGGAACAGCCAAGAGTCCTACATCTTTTTCTATATATTTTTATTGATATTTATTGAGCTCTACAATTTTCTCTGCTCCCCTCCCTGCCTCTCCCCTCCGTTCTTCAACCCTCCCCCAAGGTCTCCATGCTCCCAATTTACTCAGGAGATCTTGCCTTTTTCTGCTTTCTACTTCCCATGTAGATTAGATCTTAATCTTAGTGTCCACATTGTTGTCTAAGTTCTCTGGGATTGTGGTTTGTAGGCTGGCTTTCTTTGCTTTATGTTCAAAAACCACCTATGAGTGAGTACATGTGATAATTGTCTTTCTGGGTCTGGATTACCTCACTCAAAATAATGTTTTCTAGCTCCATCTATTTTCCTGCAAAATTCAAGCTGTCGTTATTTTTATCTGCTGTGTAGTACTCCATTGTGTAAATGGACCACATTTTCCTTATCCATTCTTCGATCAAGGGGCATTTAGGTTGTTTCGAGGGTCTGGCTATGACAAACAAAGCTGCTATGAACATAGTTGAGCACATGTCCTTGTGGCACAATTGAGCAACCTTTGGATATATACCCAAAAGTGGTATTACTTGGTCTTGAGGAATGTTGTTTCCTAATTTTCTGAGAAATCGCCACATTGACATCCAAAGGGGTTGTACCAGCTTGCATTCCCACCAGCAATGCAGAAGTGCTCCCTTTTCCCCACAACCGCTCCAGCATAAATTGTCACCAGTGTCTTTGATCTTGGCCATTCTTACAGGTGTAAGATGGAATCTCAGAGTTGTTTTGATTTGCATTTCTCTGATGACTAAGGATGTTTAACATTTCCTTAAGTGTCTTTCAGCCATTTTAGATTCCTCTGTTGAGAGTTCTCTGTTTAGATCTGTACTCCATTTTTTTATTGGATTATGTGATCTTTTGTTGTCCAATTTCTTGAGTTCTTTGTATATTTTGGAGATCAGACCTCTGTCTGATGTGGGGTTAGTGAATATCTTTTCCCATTCTGTAAGCTGTTGTTTTGTCTTATTGACCATGTTGTTTGCTTTACAGAAGCTTTTCAGTTTCAGGAGGTCCCATTTATTAATTGTTTCTCTCAGTGTCTGTGCTGCTGAGGTTCTATTTAGGAAGTGGTCTCCTGTGCCAATGTGTTCAAGTGTAATTCCCACTTTCTCTTCTATAAGGTTCAGTGTGGCTGGCTTTATGTTGAGGTCTTTGATCCATTTGGACTTGAGTTTTGTGCATGGGGATAGATATGGGTTTATTTTCATTCTTCTACATGTTGATATCCAGTTATGCCAGCACCACTTGTTAAATATGCTTTCTTTTTTCCACTTGATATTTTTTGCTTCTTTATCAAAGATCAGGTGTTCGAAGATGCGTGGATTGATATCCGGGTCTTCTATTCAGTTCCATTGGTCCTCCTGTCTGTTCTTATGCCAGTACCAGGCTGTTTTCAGTACTGTAGCTCTGTAGTGGAGTTTTTAAGTCAGGGATTGTGATGCCTCCAGAAGTTCCTTTATTGTACAGGATGAGTCTTACATTTGGAAGGCAAGGGAAGTCACCTGAGACACAGGGTGGTACCATGAGAATAGGAAACCTCAAAGTCCATCCCCACAGTGACACACTTCCTCCAACAAGGCCACATCCACCCACTCCAGCAGTCACCTTCTGATAGTGTCACTCCCTGTGAGATTATGGGGGCCAATTACATTCAAACTACCACAATTCTCCAGCACCATATCTGTCTGCATGCTACCATACTCCCAGCTGCCATGCTCCCCATCCCGATGTTAATGGACTAAACTTTTGAGACCATAAGCTGCCACTTCAATTAAATGCTTCCTTCAGAAGAGTTGCCATGGTCCAGCAGGGCAGTGGTGGCACGTGCCTTTAATCCCGGCACTCCAGAGGCAGAGGCAGGCAAATCTCTGTGAGTTCGAGGCCAGCCTGGTCTACAGAGTGTCTCTCAAAAAAACAAAAACAAAACAAGACAAGAGTTGCCATGGTCACAGCATCTCTCCACAGCAATAGAAACTCTAAGACAGGTGATATCTGTTCTGGTGGAAGGTCCACCCCAAGCCTCCTCCCCCATCTCTCTCCAAACCCTACTATATCTCAGAAAGTCTGCCAAATAGTGAGCACTCCCCGAGAGATGCTCAAGATCACTCCCACAGTGTATTTAAACTGCCCCCCCAGAAAACAGACATGGGGGCGGGGGCTGGAAAATCATCTAGGAACATTTTACCCAATAAACCTGGGCTTTTTCTAATTTGGTTTGATTTGGTCTGATTTGGAGTGCTGTGTCTTTGGAGAGGCTTCTCAAGGTACAGAAACTCTTCAGAATCCACAGTGGTCTATTGTGGGCTCTCCTTATCTGAGATATGTGCGCACTGAAGGGAGTCTAGCCCGCTCCGGCATTGCCTCTGGCAGGCCTTGCCCTTCTCCCCATTCCCCCTGCCTTGCTAATAAAAACCATTAGATTACATTCTAAAGCTAGCTACAAATGTCTAGTCCCTTATTTGGCCACTGCCTCCTCTTGAGACTGATTACCAAGGTCCAGCTATCAAAGTACTGAAGTCCAGCACTCAAAAGTCCCCTTTCGTTCATCAAATTAACATGCCCAATCAAAATATACCACCAAGTGCTAGCGCATTCTAACACAGACCTCCCCTTTTTCTTCTCTTAAAATTACACCTGCAAGGTCATTTGGGGTTGTTTTTCTGCCTGAGTCAGAAAGCAGCTACTTTAACTTTTCTTCCCTGTTTAATAACGAATCTCTCTGTGAAAACAGGTGTTTGGGTGTGGTTTGTGTCTAACTGGAGGTCTGAGGGGGAGCCCTGCTGTATAAGGGCGTAGATACACACAGAACTACCAAGGCCCCACCCTCTTCTGTCTTGACAGCCTTCCTATGGTGTGGTTGAAACAGAAGCAGTTTATCATCCCGCTTGAGCGTCTTCCTCTAATCCCCCTTCTTTCCTGTTTGCATTATACCTTGAATTGTGCAATCTCAGCTAAATGTAGCCATTAAAGTGCTACGCGGCCAGCATCAGTCAGTCCAGAGGTCAGAAAACTCCTGCAGTTTCCAAAGGTGATTTCTCAATTTGGGATTTGATTTCCAGGAAGAATATTTAAAGGAGTCCACAAAGAAAAATGGGTAATTGATTAAAAGAAAATAGTGATGCCAACGAAGGGAAAGGCTTCAGCCTTAGCTGCCAGGACATCCAAGCCATTTGTTCCTGCAGCGTCACCAGAGCTCCAGCACAACGTGTGGGCAGCGTCACCAGAGCTCCAGCACAACGTGTGGGCGGCGGACTCTCAGCAGACAGCGGCTCTTTTAATGTTCAGTTTTGTTGGTTTTTCTTTTTTGGTTTTTTCTAAACAGGTTTCTCTGTGTAGCCCTTTCTGTCCTTGTACTCACTTTGTAGATCAGACTGACCTCAAACTCAAAGAGATCCACCTGTTTCTGCCTCCCAAGTACTGGGATTTTTGTTTGTTTGCTTGCTTGCTTGCTTGCTTGCTTGCTTGCTTGCTTGCTTGCTTGCTTGCTTGCTTGCTTGCTTGCTTGCTTGCTTGCTTGCTTGAGACAGGGTTTCTCTGTGTTGCTTTAGTGACTATCCTGGAACTTGCTCTGTAGCCCAGGCTGGCCTCGAACTCACAGAAATCCGCCTCACAGAGATCCACCTGTCTCTCCCTCCCGAGTGCTGGGATTAAAGGCGTGCGCCGCCACCACCACCCGGCTTTTTTGTTGTTGTTGCTTTGGTTCTTTTCTTTACAATTATTTTGTGTTTGCACACAGGAAGAATTCAGAGAACTTCTTTTGAGAGTCAGTTTTCTCCTTCAAGGTCATCCTCTGCTGTCTGGGCTTCATGACAAACTCTTTCAAAACTAGAACCAAGGGGTAAAGACGTGGCTCCAAAGTTAAGAGCACTGGCTACTCTGGTAAAGGTTCAGCAGAGGATCCAGCGCTCTCTTCCGGCTTCTTCCGGCATTATATGCATACGGAGGACTTACAAACATGCAAGCAAAACACTCATACACATAAAATACAAATAAACAAGTCTTTCAAGACTAATTGAAAAACTAAAGCTGAAATTAGAAACAGATTGGTGGGAACATAAAACAGAGCCCCACCCTCAACCGAAAGGGTGCAACGGCTCTTCTGACCGCTAGGTGGCAATCTCAAGGCTCGCCCCCAAGCGCCCGGACGAGACGCACGCGCACTGCTCCTCGGCTTCTCTGTTGGAGCTACGCCTGCGCGGGCGGCGGGGCAAGCGCCGTTTTCCCGTGCGCATTGCGCTCGTGTACGCGCCTTCGCGTGCAAGCCCCGCGTCTCGCTGTCCCGTTATTCCCGGGTCTGCGCGAGCGGCAGTGCTGACTCTGCGGTCCGACATGTCCCAGCTGCCCGCAGTCAGCAGCGCCCAGCAGACGGGCGCAGCGAGCGGCGACCGCGGGCTTCCGCAGGCCGAGGTAGGCGGCGGGCGGCGTGCGCTCCCGGGCCCGGCGCGACCGGAGGAGATCCGGGGAGGCCCGATGGCGGCGGCCCGGGAAGGCCCCGCAGCCCCGGGAGCGGCGGCCAGGGGGGGCCGGGTGGCTGCAGTCCGAGAAGGCCGGGCGGCGGAGGCCCGGGGAGGCCCCGCGGCGGCGGCCCGTGGTGGCGCGGCGGCGTCCAGGGAAGCCCGGATGGCGGAGGTGGCCCGGCTGCTGGGCGAGCCGCTGGAGGAGGAGGCGCCCGAGGGCAGGCCCCGGTCCAGGGCGGGCGGCTTGGCGGCGATGCCGTACCTGCGCCTCCGCCACCCCCTCAGCGTCTTGGGCATCAATTACCAGCAGTTCCTGCGCCACTACCTGGAGAACTACCCGATCGCCCCGGGCCGGATCCAGGAGCTGGAGGAGCGCCGGCGGCGCTTCGTGGAGGCCTGCAGAGCCCGGGAGGCAGCCTTCGACATAGAGTACCTGCGCAACCCTCAGAGGGTGGATTTTGACATTTTAACGTTTACCATAGCCCTGACTGCGTCGGAGGTGATCAATCCTCTCATAGAAGAACTGGGTTGCGATAAGTTCATCCATAGAGAGTGAGGAGGCAGGCGAGGGTAGGCACGGCATCAAGAAGACCTCGGCATCCAAGACAAACCCCATCCTGCAACTTGGTTTTCGGAAGTCAAAGGATCTTGAGAATAGTCAATGTGCATCGTTGGAGGGAGGAAAAAAGCGTCAGAAATTTGGGGGGGAAATGTCCAAAGCATCCTTAGACTCCTGTGACGTTTCTTGAGTTTATGATTGGTTGAGAGTTCTTGTGTTATGGAAAACACCCATCCATGTGGCTTCGTTAAGTGAGCAGAGGATGGTTTTATAAAATTTTAAGACTTAAAGAAAATTACCAGTAAAAGAGCTCACGGTGAAAAAAGATCAGCGTGAGAGTTTAAACTGGTTTCAGGACCAAGTTTATGTCAAGAACTTGACCTTTGTGGAGCATGCCTTCTCTCATGTCCGAGTCAATGAGACTGTAGAGTTAAGACTGATTTTGTGTTTCTGAGACATTGGGAATGGCAAGCAACATAAATATTGTATATAGTATGTGATAAATAGTGTTTTCAAACATATCAAATTTCTGGAATTTTGATTCCATTTTCCAAAAGTTTTTCTTTTTCTTTTTTTTTTTTTGTAAGTCATCTATTCATAAGCCCCAAGAATATGAAGACCGAAGTCTTTTGTCCTTCCCTTCTTGTCCCCATACCTAATGCTGACCCCAAGTCAGTTTCCTTCCTACTTTTATTATGTATACACATATATATTTTTTTTATTTCATCACAAGGTTGACATTTTGGTTTACATGTTGTGAGTTTATTGAGGAAATATCTTGAGGAACCTTCCCAGGCAGTATATTTATTCCTTAAAGCTGTGTTTGCATTCTGTGGTTACGCTGTGATGAACCAGAAGGATGCTGATGGACGCTTGGGCCATTTCCCGTCCTCTTCCCCTGGCAGTATGAAGGCATCTCCTGTGTTTATCACCCGGCGCTGCTTTGGTTCTGAACTCATTTCTCATGTCTACCGTCTCAAGTTGGAATACGTCTTACACTTGATGGTGATAGAGACTACTTTTTTTCTTCTTTTTCCTTTTAAGTTTCCATAAAATTGATGGTACATCTCACTAGCTTCTTAGGCTTTTTGCTCTTGGTAATGTCTGTACTCTGATTTCTAGAAGTAACTCTCCTGGGCCAGAAGGTTGCCTTTGTAACTACAGATACGACTGATTGATCTCTGTACACTCCCACCAGTGGTTGGTAAATGGATAGTTTCTGATTGTCTCGCCAATATGTTCAACCGTCAGATGTATAGTGATTACCAGCCTGATGGTAGAAAAAAAAGTGTATCAGTTTCAAGGATTTAACATAAGCTATCTTTTCACTTAAGAATCCAAAGGGGCTTCCTCAGTGATAGCATACTCACCTAGAATAACCTAATGATAGCACAGTAACCCCACTGAGGGGCTGGGGTGTGGCTCAGTGGTAGAGCCACTACCTAGAATCCCCCAGTGAGGGGCTGGAGTGTGGCTCAGTGGTAGAGCCCCTGCCTAGAATCCCCCAGTAAAAGGCTGGGGTGTGGCTCAGTGTTAGAGCCCCTGCCTAGAATGCTAAAGTAAATCTCTAGGCCTGGTTCCCAGCACCACAAAAATTTGACTTCCTTTCTCATGACTTTCCACATATTTATTTATTTGTTTATTTATTTATTGGGGGGTTGGTTTTGTTGTTTTTTTTTGAGACAGCGTTTCTCTGTTAGACCTGGCTGTCCTGGAACTCACTCTGTAGTTGACTGGCCTCCAACTCTGAGATCTACCTGCCTCTGCTCTCTGCTTCCTGAATGCTGACCCTGGCTGTCCTAGAACTTGCTCTGTAGACTAGGCTGGTCTCCAGCTCTGAGATCTGCCTGTCTCTGCTTCCCGAATGCTGGGATTAAAGGTGTGCACCACCACCGCCCGGCTGACTGTATACATTATCTATCCACTTCACCCCTCGTTTTTTTTTTTTTACTGACTCTAGTCGTTGACTGTGTATTAGTGGCATTAGGTATGACAATAGTTTGTGATATGAGTTGCGGATATATTTTTTCAGTTGTTTGGCTGGCTTTTCTGAAAGATTTTTATTCTTGATGTGGGTTCAGGGGACCAAACTCAGGTCACCAGGCTTGTGTGGTACCCACAGAGTCAACACAACTGCCTGGATTGTTTACCCTGCTTTCCCTAGATTGTGTAATATTTTGAATCCCAAAGTTTCCATGGAATATGTGAAGAATGTCATTTTTTGGTTTTGGTTTTGGGGTTTGTTGTTGTTGTTGTTTTAGGTTTTTTCAAGACAGGGCTTCTCTGTAGCTTTGGAGCCTGTCCTGGAACTAGCTCTTGTAGACCAGGCTGACCTCGAATTCACAGAGATTCATCTGCCTCTGCCTCCCAGCTGGGATTAAAGGCGTGCACCACCACTGCCCAGCAAAATGTCATTTTTTTCATCTTGGACCGTTTGGGATTTATTCAGAGGCATAATAGTCTGAGGGAAGGACCCACTTTTGACTTAGCAAACCAGTTCCTCTAAAGAGCTCTTAAGTTTTCTGATGCTGAACCCACCCATGCTCTCAGAGTTCCTGCTTGTTTTGCTCATGTTTACTTTGGAGGGGGCATTGAAACAACGTTTCTCTGTGTAACTCTGGCTATCCTGGAAATCGTTCTGTAGACCAGACTGGTCTTGAACTCAGAGATTCACCTGCCTCTGCCCCTGCTTGCTAGGATTAAAGGTGTGAACCACCACATCCATTATGACTTTTATATATTACTGTTATTACTACTATATTACTATTATTCCAGACAAAACTTTTTATTGGAATCATACTTCTTTATTTATTTATTGTGTATGCAATATTCTGTCTTCATGTATGCCTGCAGGCCAGAAGAGGGCATCAGACTTCATTACAGATGGTTGTGAGCCACCATGTGGTTGCTGGGAATTGAACTCAGGACCTCTGGAAGAGCAGGCAATGCTCTTAACCACTGAGCCATCTCTCCAGCCTGGAATCATACTTCTTATAGCCAGGGGATAATTGTTGTCTTTAAGGTACTGAGTCTTATATTTTAAAAATTTTATTTACCTTCAATATGTGTGAGCTGTTGTCTGCATTTAGGTATGTCTATCATGTATGTGCAGTGCCTCAGAAGGCCAGAAGAGGGCACTGGATCCTTTGGAAGTAGAACTATAGATGGTTATGAGTCACCATGTGGGTGTTAGAAACCAAAGCTGGGTCTTCTACAAGAGCACAAGTGCTCTCAACCTCTGAGCATCTCCAACCAAGGACTCTTAGGATGTGTTTTGTCGTGTTTGACGTAAGACAGAATCTCACTGTTAACTCATGCTGGCATGAAACTTAAGGACTCACCTGTCTCAGTCTCCAGACTCTGGGTTACAGGTACGAGCACCCTCATCTAGCCAGGTGGTGGTGGCATAGCCCTTTAATCCCAGCAGAGGACGCTGGCCCTACAGCATGAGTTCCAGGCTACATAGAGAAACCCTGTCTCGGAAGAAAACATAAAGAGACAGAACTCTTCCTATGCAGATAAAATGTTTTTATACTTTTTAACTTATTTATCTTTGTTTTTCAAGACAGTTTCTCTGTGTGTCCCCGGCTGTCCCTGAACTCACTATGTAGACCAGGCTGGCTTCCAACTCAGAAATCCACCTGCCTCTGCCTCTGGAGTGCTCGGATAAAGGTGTGTGCTATTTCATAGTTTTTAAAGACTTCCTAAACCAAGTGGTGGTGGCTCATGCCTCTACATCCCAGAATGTAGAGGATGAGGCAGGAGGATCAGGAGAAGTTTGGAATCAGCTTTGGCTAAATGTCCTGGCTCAAAAAAATTGAAGGTTGGGAGTCAGCACAGCCTGTAAAATGTTTGCTTTGAAAGAATGGTGACCCAGGTTTGTCCCCAAAACCTGATGGAAACCTGCATTAGGTGGCATGTGCTTGTAGTCCCAGCACTGCTGATGTAAAGGGGGGATTCCTGAGGTTCACTGGCGAGCCAGCAGCCCTGGGTCCCAGTGAGAGGCCTGTCTCAGAAAACAAGGTGGAACTCTGTCACTGGAGGTTGACCTCTGACCTCCAGGTGCACACACAAATTTTTAAAAACTTCATTGCAGCCTTGAGTATAAATGTTTATTTGGAGAGCACTAATATTGTTAAATGAATTCCCCTGTTCATGGGTCTAGCCTTTTCATCTTTTGTCTGCATATATGTCTGTATACGTGAATGCCTAGTGCTCCAGGAGACCAGAGAGGATTCCGATCCCCTGGAGCTAGAGATACAGATGGCTGTGAGCCACCATGTTGGTGCTGGGAATTGAACCTGGATCCTGTGGAAGAGCAGCCAGTGCTCTCAACCACTGAGGTTATTCCTATTATGTATTCTGAAAGCTTCCATATTTCTTCAAGATGACTAGTTCCTGCTCGTTCTCAGATAGCCTGTCAGTGTACTCTGATATGTGTCTCTGTGTGTGGTGCACACACATGGGTATGTGTGCATATGCATATACGCAAAGGCCAGAGCAGGACATCACGTGTCTTCTATCACTTGCCGAGACAGTCTCTCACTGAACCTGAAACTAAGCCGGTAGCCTCCTTCTGTCTCTACCTTCCACAGTGATAGGGCTATAGACGTGTGACCATGCTCAGCTTTTTACATGAATGCTAAGATTTGCATTTCAGGCCCTCATGGGTGCACAGTGTGATGGCCAATCTTGATTGCCAACTTGATTTATCTGGAGAGAAGACCTCTAGCATATTGGCCTATGGGTAAGTCTATGAGGCATTTTCTTCATTGCCGATTAATGTAGCAAGACCCAGCCCACATGGGCAGTGCCATCTCTAGGAAAAGTAGCTGACCAAGCCAGAAGAGAAAGCCACTAAACAGCACTCCTCCATGGCCTCTGCTTCCGTTCCTGCCTCCAGATTCCTGCCTCGAGCTCCTGCCCTGACTCCCTCCAAGATGGGCTGTGACTGTAGAGGGATAAACAGAAATAAACCCTTTCTTCCCGCGTCTTGTTTTGATCCGTGTTTTATCACATCAGCCAGAACAGAGTAAGTGCTCTCACCCCTGAGCCGTCTGTCTGGCCCTCTCTCGTCTCTACTGGCTCCTTAACTACTACTTTCTATATAATAATCGCGATTCATGAAAATTCTTTCCATAGCCCCCCCTCTCGTGTGTGTAAGAATGGATGTTAGAAGTTGGGCAATGGTGGCATGTTGTGGTCCAGGACCAGCCCAGGCCATAAATTATTTCTCGGACCAGCGGGGAAGCATGGGAATAAAGACACAACTCACATGACTTTATTGGGAGGGAGTTTCCAGGGATCCCTCATGAAATCCTGAGTTCACATCCTAAAACACTCAACCTGCATTTATTCTCCAAACAGCTTTTATACCAAAACATAAACTGAGGGAGAAATTCATTAGCATTCTGTTTCCTAGGTAACCAGGTGAGTGACTGTGGTCATGTCCACACCTTTTTTTAAAAAAAAGATTTATTTATTATGTATACAGTGTTCTGCCTGCGTGTATGCCTACAGGCCAAAAGATGGTACCAAAATTCATTACAGATGGTTGTGAGCCACCATGTGGTTGCGGGGATTGAACTCAGGACCTCTGGAAGGGCAGACAGTGCTCTTACCTCTGAGCCATCTCTCCAGCCCCCATCCACAGCTTTCTATGCCCATTCTGTCACGTCTTCCTGTCTATGCCTGCTCTGTCACGTAGACTGAATTAACACCTCTTTCCCAGGCAACCTCCCAAATTACAAAGAAGCAGAGCAACATTAGCGTATCCTAACCCTCTGTTTAGGATGGCGTCAGTTTGTCTCGGTGACCACCTTCTGTGTGGCAGGCGTGAGAGTCTGGCCGCCATACAATGTAGAAATATGGGCCTGTATAATATGGTCCAAGAGTGGCACACACCTTTAATCCCAGCACTCGGGAGGCAGAGGCAGGCGGATCTCTGTGAACTGGAGGCCAGCCTGGTCTACAGAGCTAGTTCCAGAATGGGCTCCAAAGTTACAGAGAAACCCTGTCTCCAAAAATTAAAAAATTAATTAAATTGAAAGACCCTCGTTTTCAAAGGCGGTGGGTGAGAATCCCGAGACTCAATAATCCAAACCAACAGATGTAGTCAGCGAGAGGTTTCTTTATTGATCACACAGACGCCTGCGGGTGCATCAGCAGCTTTTCGCTAACTGAGCACCCGAGCAAACTCTTCATTCAACTTTTATAGGTTTTCTTTTTCTACAGGTTACATTGGGGGGGGCATAGTAACAGTAATTCCATTGGTGCGGGCTTAGGTCATCTTGGGGACAGCCCTGTTTGTCCGTTCCCAGGTTCCGCGCAAGGCATGCTTCATCAATTTGACAGTTGTGATAAGGTACCCTAGAGGGCTCAGTCCGGTCAGCTAGCCTCTTGACCAGATGTAACCCTAAAATATCCTGCTGTGGCACCAGTTGTCCATAACGGAGACAGTGTTTAACCCAAAAGTCACATATTTCTGTCTCCTAAAGGTTAGCTCAGTTCACATCTGTCGTTTGTCAGGAATGGCCAGGACACCTTTCTCAATTTGTAGGGGGAAGCTCTGGTCTTGTAAATAAATCAGCCAGTTGTAAAATGGTCTTAGCTTCCCAAACATCTGAGAAAACAGTTCCCTGTGGATAAATGATCCTTGATCTGCTGGGAAAGCTGCTGATGGTTTGTTCTCATTCTCCTAGACTTGTATGTATGTATATATATATATATATATATATATATATATATATATATATATATATATATATATACTCATTTTTGGAATCTACATATTTATTTTCTTATTCTTGGACCTTTCAAAATGAGCACTGCTAGCCGGGCGGTGGTGGCACACGCCTTTAATCCCAGCACTCGGGAGGCAGAGGCAGGCGGATCTCTGTGAGTTTGAGACCAGCCTGGTCTACAAGAGCTAGCTCCAGGACAGGGTCTAAAGCTGCAGAGAAACCCTGTCTCGAAAAATCAAAAAAAAAAAAAAACAATGAGCACTGCTGCTCTTGCAGAGGACCCAGGTTCAATTCCTGGCACCTGCATGGCAATCCACAATCACAAATGTCTGTGACTCCAGTTCCAGGGGATCTGATGTCCTATTCTGTCCTGCACAGGCCTCAGGCACACATGTAGTGCACATACATGTATGCAGGCAAAGCACTCATTGTCGGGGTCCGGTGCTAGCCCGGAACATAAATTATTTCTCTGGAACTATCTCTCTCTGGATCTGCATGAAGGCGTGGGAATCAAGACACAACTCACATGGCTTTATTGGGAGGGAGATTCTCAGAGGTCCCTCATGAAGTCCTGAGTTCACATCCTGAAGAATTCCCCTGCTTTAGTCTCCAAACAGCCTTATATATCAAAACATGAACTGAGGGGGAAATTTCATTAGCATTCTGTTTCCTAGGTAACCAGGTGAATGGCTTTTAGTCACATCCACATCTACCTGTGCTTGCTGTCATGTTTTTTCTGCTCTGTATGCTAGCTCAGTCACGTATGCTTGAATTAGCATCTCTATTCAGGCATCCTCCAAATTACAGAGAAGGAGCAGAGCAACATCCTGACCTTTTGTTAGGGTAGCGTCAGCCTGTCTGGAAGGTCACATGACCACTTCAGGTGTTAACTGTGGCTTGAGAGCCTGGCTGTCCCACCATGTAGAAATCTAGGCCTACAACTCAGAAGCATAAACTTGAAAAGAAAAGAATGATTGTTGGGGCTTACAGCTCAGCTGGTAGGAACATTTACTGCTCAGTCATGAGGACCAGAATTTGGGTCTGCACCCAGGTGGGGCAGCTCGCAACCACCTGTGACTCTGGCTCCAAGGGATCCTCACCTCTTTTCTGGCCTCCAAGGTCACCCCGTGCATGTGTGCATACACATTCACATAGAAACATCAGCACACACGTATGCATGAAAACTGGCATCTGTGTTTAAAAAGAAGGTGGTGGTGCTGCCTTTAATCCTAGCGCTTGGGAGGCAGAGGCAGATGGATCTCAAAGTTCGAGGCCAGCCTGGTCTACAGAGCTAGTGCCAGCCAAGACATGCTCCAAAGCTACACAGAGAAACCCTGTCTCGAAAAACAACAACAACAACAAAAACGTGGTTGGACTTTGTCAAAGGTCTCTTCTTCAGGTTATGAGCATGTTGTACTTGGTACACACCTGTAATCTCAACACAGGGGAGACAGAGGCTGGAAGCTGATAAATTGGGGGCCAACTTGTATTATGTAGCAAGACTCTGTCACAAAACCCAGAATCTGCTGGACAGTGGTGGCGCACACCTTTATTCCCAGTACTCAGGAGGCAGAGGCAGGCAGGTCTCCGTGAGTTCATGAGTTTGAGGCCAGCCTGGTCTCCAAAGGGAGTTCCAGGACAGCCAGGGCTATGCAGAGAAACCCTTCTCAGGGGAAAAAGAAATCAAAAAAAATCTCTGAGATTGATCCTGGTTTATGTCCAACATCCATGATGAATTGTGAAATCATGTCAAGAATAACTAATACTGCATCACCTTCATGTCTTTCAAGTTTACTAAGAAACTCTGTGTGTGGGGGGGAGAGGGCGAGGGAGAAGGGAGAGAAGGAGGGAGGGAGGAAGGGAGGAAGGAGGGAGGGAGGAAGGGGAGAGACTCACTGTGTAGCCATGGCTGGCCTGGAACTCATAGAGGTCCTCCTGCCTCAGCCTCTCGAGTGCTGGCTCAGTCCAGAGCATCACCACTGACCTCTGCTCCCAGTCAGTGTGTGTGCACATGCCACAGGTGCCATAGAGTTAGCGGACAACTTGCAGGAGTTGGCTTTTCTTCCATGTAAGTCCCAGGTTCGTAACTCAAGACATCACCTTTACCTACTGAGGCATCTCCTGCCCCCAGCTCTCCTTTTATTTACTTTGAGACAGGGCTTTACTAAATTGCCCAGGCTAGCTTTGAACTCAACCCTGTAGCCAAGCTGACCTTGAATCTCGTCTTCCCGCCTCAGGAACCTAAGTAGCTGCAATTACAAGCTTGAGCCAGCAGGCCCAGCTGCCACAGTGTTGACAAGTTGGTGACACAGGGACTCTGGATTCATCAAAGGACAAGAAGGTAGGTACAGAGTAGAATTAAATGATATCATACAGATGCATTTCAGACAGACACTGGGCCATTCGAGGGTGATTGGATGCAAATGGCTCTCACATACTTCAGACAGGTTTTCATATAGCCTGGGCTGGCCTAGAACCTGCCATGCAGCTAAGGGGGACTCTTCCTGCCTCCACCTCCCAAACACTGGGACTCCAGAGACAGCTCTCTTGTATATTCTCTCTTGGCAGTTGCAACCAAAGGAGAATTCCAGACAACAGCGTATCACATGCAAGTAAATGAAGTACCACTGAGGGCTGAAAAGAGGCCACATGGAAGTACCAAGGGGGACAGCCGCAAGAGCCGTGAGGGGAGAAGAAAATGAAGGCCTTTCTTGAGAATCAAGAAAGCTACACAAGGGGGCTGGACAGGTAGTTCAGCGGTTAAGAGTACTGGCTACCCTTCCAGAGGTCCTGAGTTCAATTCCCAGCAACCACATGGTGGCTCACAACCATCTGTAATGAGATCTGAGATCTGATGCCCTCTTCTGGAGTGCAGGCAATGCAGGCAGAACACTGTATACATAATAAATAAATTTAAAAAAAATAAAAACTATACCAATAGACAGCAACATGGATCCCTGGGTAGAGGTGCCTGCTACCAAGCCTAGCAACCTGAGTTCGATTCCACATGGTAAGATGGAACTGACTCCTGAAAGTTAGGTTCTGATCTCCGTATACAAGCCATGGATTGCACACGTGTCCACACACAACTGAGACAAATGAGGCACAGGAGCCAGAGAATGGCACAGTCAAGCAAGACTAGGAACCCGAGTTCAATACTCTGATTCCATGTAAGGGTGGAAAGAGAGAACCAGCTCTAAAAAGTTAACTTTGACCTCCACAGGCACCCAGTTCCATCGTACACATACAAAAATAAGCTGTAGATTAAGAGCACTTTTTCTTACAGAGGATCCAGGTTCAAGTCCCAGCACCACCTTGTAACTCCAGTTCCAGGGGATCCGATGTCCTCTTCTGACCTCCGTGGAACCCAGGCAAACCTATGGTGTATATATATAGATATGTGGTGGAGTGACACCCACACACATCTTTTAAAACACGAGAAATTAGCCAGGCACCGTGGCGAAGGTCTTTAATTCCGGCTTTTTGGAGGCAGAAACAGGCAGATCTCTGATCATCTATATGACTTCCAGGCCAGCCACGGCTACCTAGTGAGACGCTGTCTCAAACAAAACAAAATTAGTAAAATTTAAAGTATGTGATGGAGCCGGGCGGTGGTGGCGCACGCCTTTAATCCCAGCACTCAGGAAGAAGAGGCAGGCGGATCACTGTGAGTTCGAGGCCAGCCTGGTCTACAAGAGCTAGTTCCAGGACAGGCCCCAAAGCTATAGAGAAACCCTCTCTCGAAAAACCAAAAAAGTATGTGATGGAACCCTTTAGTTGAGAGCTAGAGGCGGCCGCGGCGGCACCGCTAGAGGGCGATAGAGGTCCGCGCACGGTGCTTGCGCACGCACACCGTTATCCAGCGCGCCGAGGCCCGCGCATGCGCATGGCTTCACTGCCGCTGGAGCAGACGTCGAGCGCTCCTGAGCTCAGCGCTCTCTGGTGACCCTAGCGGACTCCACGGTCGGTGATGTCCGAGCTGCCCGGAGAGAGCATGGTCCCCGACCTGAGCCCCATGACTGGCATCGGCGACGTCCTGCAGGGAGTAGTGGGCGGAGGCAGTCGGGTCCCCGGGGCCGCGGAAGATCCGCTGGCCGGAGCCGCCGGGTCCATGCCGTGGGCCGCGGGCCCGCTTCCCAGGCGACTCCCCGGCGTGGCGGGCCTGATGGCCATGCCGCACGTCCACGCGCCGCTGCGCCTTCTAGAGCTGCATGAGCAGCGGATGTTCCAACACTACCTGCACACCAACCCCCTGATCCCCACCCGGCTGCTCCGCGACATCGAGGAGCGTCGCCGGCTGTTCGTGGAGGGCTGCAGAGCCAGGGAGGCGGCCTTCGACGCCAACCCCCCGCAGATGGACTCGGACGCCCGCGCCTTCACGATGGCGCTCACCGCCTCCGACGCCCGCGGCCCCACCGCCGACTGAGTGGCGGCCTTCGCCTCTAATCCCAGCTCTCGGGAGGGTAGAGGCTCGAGGATGTGGGGTTCAAGATCATCCTCGGCTTCGTGGCGAGTTGGAGGCCAGCCTGGACTACAGGAGATTCTGTCTTTAAAAAATAAAGATTGGTGGCCAGGAAGTCAGGTGACTCTTAGGGTCAAGGGTAAAGGCAGAAGTCTGGGCAAATGTCATGAAGTGGGAAATTCACTCAGAGTGCAGCCATGAGCGCAGTGGAATGAAGCAGGCCCAGAGAGGTGGACACTCGAGGCTTGGAGCTAGCTGGCAGAGGCCCCGTCTGACTTTCACCTTGTGATCATTAGCTATCTCTCCTTACCCTCCACCCCCACCCCCGGAATTTGTGGAAACTCAAGGTTGCTTTACTGTATCACTGTATAGGACTATGGTTTTGCAAAGATGAAGTCTAAGAATTACCAATGGAGGAAAAACACAAATCAACCGAGATGCAGGGAGAAACCAGGGAGACTGGTTCTTAGACACAGTTGCTCCTGGATTTTACTGGCATCAGAGGGCTGTTGAGACAACTTGAACTTTCAGAATTGAGGCATCTCATCGTCAGCTGACAAGCCCAATGTGCTGTTAATTCTTGTGATTGATGTTCTAGACCAGTTGTAAACACTCAGATAGGGGGAAGTCGTGTGTTTGTGAGACCATGTGTAATTGTATCCTTGTGGGAATAGATTTAATATTTAAATGATAGATGTACAATCAAGAGACTCAAAAGTAGCAAAAGATGCTATGGGAAGTTAATCTTTTCTCTCTGCCAAACTGAAAACTGTCTGAGCAAACACCCATAGTGATTTGGGGTGGGGTGGGGAGGTTGGTTGTAGGGTTTTCAAAACCGTTTTCCAGTGCATATACGAGTTGAGACAGTCTAGTACTCCCCCAGTGCTGAGTGCTGAGGGTGGAACCCGGAGCCTTGCACAGTGCCGCCCTGCTGTGCAGTGGCCTGCCCAGTCCTTTTCAGTTATACAGGGCTGGCAACATGGCTCAGGGGTTAGAGGTAATTGCTGCTGAGCCCTGTTACCGCATTTGATCCCGGGACCCTCCTGTTTCTTGTGACCATACACAATGCATGTGCACATACACATGCGATGTTTAAAAAAAAAAAACTCGATAGTAGATACCTATATCGGTATCTTGGCTTTTTATATTTTCAGTTATATTGGAAGTAATTTTATATATTTTTTCTTTTTTAATGACTACTATTTAAGGCGCTTGTATCATAACATTTAATGAACTAGTCTTCTGAACATCTGATTTGTTTGAAAGTGTTTTTGTTTTAAAGATTTATGTGTGCATGTGTGAGCTCACATGAGTACCTGTGTGTCATATGGGTGCAAGAGACTGAGGGGCTAGAAGAGGGTGTATGAACCCCAGAACTAGTGTTCCAGGCAGCTGGGAGCCCCCGTGTGGGTGCTGAAAACTGAAACCACTCCACTGAGCCATCTCTCCAGTCTGTTTTTTGTTTGTTGGAAACAGGGTCTCTCTGTGTAGTTCTGGCTGGCCTAGAATTTACTTTGTGGTAGACCAGGTTGATCTTGACCTCACAAAGATCTCCTGTCTCTGCCTTGTGCCTGGCTTTTGTGTGTATGGTTTTTGGTTTTGGTTTTTTGAGACGGGGTTTCACAGGACTGGGGCTGATCATGAAGCCCTGATCCACCCACCTCCCAGATTGTGGGACTAAAGGTGTGTGTGTCACCATGCCTAGCATTGTTTTTATAATGTTCTGTGCACATGTGTGCTTGCTCTTTTCATAGAGAAAACTTAAGAATGGAAGCAGGTAAAGGGAAGGAGTGTTGGTATTTCTCAGAGGTATTGCCAGCCCCCTTTGGGCCTCTGATAACTTCCATTTGCCCAGGAACTCGTGCGCATCTTTCTCGATCTTCAGCCCCAGCTCTGTCAGCCGTGTTTGCGTTTCTGTGCTTGAGGGGGACTGCTTTCCGTGTGCAATGCCATTTTCTGTGAGCCACCTGTCCATAGCCTGTCACCAGACCGTCCTAGAAGGGTGTGATGGCACACACCCGGACAAGAAGGTCCAGCTGGGATAGTGCACACCTTTAATCGCTGCATTCAGGACACAGCAGCAAACACATCCCTGTGAGTTCGAGGCCAGCCTGATCTATAATTAAGTCCCAGGACAGCCAGGAACACAGAGTGGGATCCTCAAACAATAAAAGGTCTAGATTCTCAAGTTGAGACCGGCCTGGGCACACAGGGTTGACAAGATTGCTCAGTGGGTAAACAGCTTGCCAGGAAGTCTGGTGATCCCTGAAACCAAATGAAGCTGAAGGGACAGACCCCTCCAAAGGTGTCCTCTGACCTACCCATGGTCCATTACCACACAATAAATCTTTAACAAGTTACCCTTTTTCATGCAAAATGGATGGTTTCTGTGCTGACCACATTGACCCTTGTGCCCTGCGGGTGCTCAAGACCTCCTATGCTTTCCAGACTGACTCAGTGGCTTTCCACATGTGGCCAAGTGTAGCAGTCACCAGTAACCCCAGCACTCAGAAAGCTGGGACAGGATGACTGAGTTTGAAGCTACCCTGGCACCACATTGTGAGACCTAGAAAAAAAAACCCACTGTGAGTGATGAACGTGGATTGGCTGGGATACTGGCACTGCTCTCTGCACCTGCAACACTTCAGCTCGAGGACTCTTCTCCAGATCTTCTGTCTCTTCCTTTTCTATTTGGTTTTTCAAGACACGGTTTCTCTGTGCATCTGACTGTCCTGGGACTTGCTCTGTAGACCAGGCTGGCCTTGAACTCAGAGATCCACCTACCCTACCTCTGCCTCCCAAGTGCTGGAATTAACAGCATGGGTCACCACTGCCTGGCCCATTTCAATTCTTATTATTTTTTTTTATCTATTTTACATACCAGCCAGTTTCCCCTCCCTCCTCTCCTCCCCTCCCCCCTCTTCCTTTCTACTCTCCCTGCCCTCTTCTTAGAAAGGGTAAGTCCTCCCATGGGAGTCAACAAGGCATGACATACTAAGTTGAGGTAGGACCAAGCTCCTCTGCACTGCATCAAGACTGGGCAAGGCATCCCAGCATGGAAAATAGGTTCCAAAACCCAGTTCATGCTCCAGGGACCCTTCTCCATCCATTTCAACTCTTAGCTATGTCAATATGGTCTAAAGTTTTCCAAATATGTCTTAAAATA
The DNA here is from genome assembly GCF_903992535.2 of Arvicola amphibius. Taxonomy (NCBI): domain Eukaryota; kingdom Metazoa; phylum Chordata; class Mammalia; order Rodentia; family Cricetidae; genus Arvicola; species Arvicola amphibius. Next base: position 77,683,906 of record NC_052054.1, read on the forward strand.
TTAGACTGTTGGAAAGGAAACCATAACGAAAGTAACAAGCTAGCTTTGCTAGTGTGAGGAGCCAAGGCTGAACCACCAGGAATAACTGGTCTAGCCTTATATTCCAAGGAGACTGTATGAGTCATATTCCTGTCACTGTCATGCAATACTTGAGACAATTGATTTCCAAGGAGGAAAGGGTAATTCTGGCTCACAGTTTCAAAGACCTCAGTCCACGGCCAGCACGGTCAGTGTCGGTCCACGGTCAGCGTCGGTCCACGGTCAGCGTCAGTCCACGGTCAGAGTCAGTCCACAGTCAGAGTCAGTCCCCGGTCAGCGTGGCCTTTACCTGGGCTGTGGCGACATGACACATCATGGTTCACCTCATGGTGGCAGGAAAGCAAGGAGAGAAAGGAAAGGTCTGGAATCCCAATATCCCCTTCTGGAACTCACATCCAACAGCCTAACTTCCTCCCACTAGGGCCTCACCTCCTATTGTCTACACACACACACACACACACACACACACACGTGCACACACGCACCACAGCAGCAGCCCAGCCTGGGGACCAAGCCTTCGTGTGAACCTTCCCATCCTTCCTCCCACGCTCTGTGGTGGACCAGATGGGGAAGATGCTGAGAGCACGGTAGCAGGTGACTGGCGCAGACCTCAGGTGTGAGCATGGTGACAACGGACATTGTCAGAGGCCAACACAGGGAAACAGATTATATTCTCTTTACTTTCCCCAACCCTGCCCAAGCCCCAGCCACCATCAGAAAAGGACCTGGTATGGCAGCATTTCAGCCCTTTTCATCATCCCGCTGAGGTTCCTGAAATGGGAGAGAAACAAAGCAGTAACAATTCCCCATACAATATAAGTGTTTCTGTAGGGCTTAGTGTTCTAAGGCAGTCCGTGGATGGCATTACCTAGTCCATATAGATAGTTCATATATGTAATTCTATATATATGCATATATACATGTGTATATATGCTATAGAGAGAGTCTGTGTGTGCATAGGTATATTATAGGCCATATATGTGTGTGATCAGTATATATATATATATATATTCCATATATGTGTGTATATATAGTAAAGATGAACTCGGGTCACAGAACCTCCTCCCTCCACCTCCCCAGCACAGGCCTGCACCACCTTACATGGTGCTAGGGATAAAATCCATGGCTTTTTGCACACTAGGCAAGCAGTCTACGAGTGAGCTACATCCACAGCCCTTTTGTAGTTGGCATGTGTGGTGTATGTGTACCTGTGTATATGGGTACACGTGTTGTGTGCCTGTGCACATACATGTAGAGGCCAGAGGCAGATGTCACATATCTTTTATCTCACTCCTCCTTATTTTTGCTCAGATTCACTTATTTTTGTTTTATATGTATGAGTGTTTGCTGGTACATATGTCTGTGTACCATATGCATGCCTAGCACCTGCAGAAGCCAGAAGGTGGTGTTGGATCCCCTGGAACTGGAATTACAGATGGTTGTGAGCCATCAGTGTGGGTGCTAGGGAGCAAACTGGATCCTCCACAAGAACAATCCAGTGCTTCACCCCTGAGCCATCTCTCCAGACCCCACCCTCACCCTATTTTTTTTTTTTTTTGGTTTTGGTTTTGTTTTGTTTTTGGAGACAAGCTTTCTTTGTAGCTTGGAGCCTGTCCTGGAACTAGCTCTTGTAGACCAGGCTGGCCTCGAACTCACAGAGATCCGCCTGCCTCTGCCTGCTGAGTGCTGGGATTAAAGACATATGCCACCACCGCCTGGCATGGAATATTATTTTAACTGGGCAAATATGTGTTACATTTGTTTATGCTACAGAATATAACTTTGACGATGTGAAAGTGTGTTACATTTTTAGCATTTCTTTCCCCTTGCCTGCCTAAGACACCTGGTTAGTCTAATAAAATGGCCAATTGCTAGGCAGGCAGAGAAAGGATAGGCCAGGCTGGGAGGCAGAGAGAACAAATAGGAAAATCTAGGCTCAGAGGAGGAGGAAAGAGTGAGGGAGATTATCCATCACTCCGGGAGTCCTCTCGTGGAACTGTCACCATGATCTCATCGACAAGCCACCCAAGCTAATGGTAAGATGAGGCAGGACTGCAAACCCAAGATTAGCCTGGGTAATTGGAGGAGGAGCCTATCTCAAAATAAGAAAGGGGGAAAAAAGGCGGTGGTGGCGCACGCCTTTAACCCCAGCACTCAGGAGGCAGAGGCAGGTGGATCTCTGTGAGTTCGAGGCCAGCCTGGTCTACAGAGTAAGTTCCAAGACGGGCTCCAAAGCTACAGAGAAACAAAGGAAAGGGGGCAATGGCTGCAGCTCCGTGGTACAGCACTCGCCTCAGGTGTGAGGCCCAGGTCAGTCCCCAGCACTGAGGAGGCGAAGAGGGGTGAGAATGTGGTGCAGCTGGCAGAATGCTGTCTACACACAGGGCTCTGGCTTCACTCCCCAGCCTAAGGAACTGGGAGTGGTGGGCACACCTGGAATTCCCAGAAACAGGGAGGCAGAGGCTGTGGACCAGCAGCTGAGGGTCATTCTCAGCTTCAGAGCATTTGAGGCCATCCTGAGCTACATGATTCCCTGTCTCAAAATAACGGGCCCGGGTGGGGGTGTCAAGAGTTGAAGGGCTGGAAGGGATAGCTCAGATCTGTAATCCCAAAACTTAAGAGGCTGAGGCAAGAGGATTGCTGGGAGTTCAAGGGCAGCCTGAGCTACAAAATGGCTTCTAGGACAGCCTGGGCTAAACAGTAAGACTGTCTCAAAGGGGGAATGGGAGGCTGACCACACAATGCTCAATGAGTAAAGGTGCTTGTTGCCAAGTTTAGTGACCTGAGTTCAATCCCCAGAAACCACACTGTGGAGGAAGAGAACCGACTCCTACAAGATGTCCTCTGACCTCCACATTTATGCCTCGGCATTCATGTGCCCCCCAATGTAAAATAAAAGACATGCTGCGCCGCGATTTTAGGGTGAGGGCCGCTGAGCTGTAGCGGCCTGGATGCTGCCCCCTGCTCACTCACCTCCACGCCTCCCCCCGGCCTCCAGTGCACCTCGGGCATCTCCAGCTCCACTACTGCTGCTACCTTTTCTTGATCTCCTCATCGATAACACCCATGAGTTTCTTCAGACCGGTCTCATCCACAAACCCATCACCTTTCTGGGTTCAGAGGAGAAAGAGTCCAGACAGGATTCCAACCTCCCAGGACCCCCAACCTCATCCTCTGACCCTGTTCAGCCCCCTCGCCCAGAATCACCTTCTTGGAATGGACCAGCTTCCCATCCACAAACACTTCAAACTCCCCTGTTGTCTCGGTAGCTCTTTCCTCCTCCTGGAGAGGGAATGTTGGGGGTGGAGGAGGCTGAGAGGCTCCTCTGAACCATCAGGGTCTGGGAACCCTGACCACTCCCCAGGGCACCAGCACACTCCTGGCGAGGGAATGTAGCCCGTGGAGGAGGCTGAGAGCGCTCCTCTTCCTATGGGGGTCTGGGAACCCTGGCCACTCCTTCTCCCCAGGGCACCAGCACACTTACAAAGTCCAGAAGGTTTGGAAAGTGATGCTCCAGGGTCTTTCTCAGAAGAATGTACTGAGAGGGAAAAGATGAGGTCATGGGGTCATGGGGTCACAGGATAGGAAACGGACCCCCTTCCAGTCTTCGCATCACATGTTCCCTTATGTTCTGAAGAAGAAACGACTCACCCGAAGGCCATAGCTTCAGAGGCCACTGGAAGCAGAGGGAAGGTGGGGGAGGGAGAGAGAGATAAGGGAGACACCATAGCAGCAGTGAGCCTGAGTCAGACCCTGTCCCTGACCCGCCTATAGCATACCCCCTCACCCATGGTACCATCGCAGGGAAAAACCCGCCATCCTCCTCGTAATCCCTGAGTGGCTATGTGACTGTCTCCACCCTCCATCTCTTCTCCCCACCTCGTCCAGCTACGGAACCCTTTTCATTGGTCTTTTTGCTTTGTTGTTTTGTTTTTCCAAGGCGGGGAGAAATGGGGAAAGAAGGGAGAGAGTTGGAGGGAAACAAGCTTGTAAAGAGGGCGGGAAGAGTCGAAATGAGCTGATAGGAAAGGCTGGCAGAGTCAGAGGAGGGAACAGCCAGTGTGAGAAAAGGGTGTGGAGTACTCTACTGGGAAAACCGCCCTGAGCCGGTCCTATTCAACCCAGTCCCAGGTCATTGCTTGAGCCTGAGGTGGCATCCAGACTCCCCAGCTCTTGCTTCCCAGCTACCCCACTACTGCCTGGCCTGCTAAAGAACCAGCAGTAAGTGAGGCAGTTCAGCAGACCATGTCCAGCACCAGTGGACCAGGCAGGACCCTCAGAGTCCTGGGAATCAAGAGATGAATAGATGAATGAGAATGAATGGATGAAGGAATTAATGAATGAGAATGTAGTTTAGAGCCAGCAATCATGCAAGTGCTGGAAGAATGAGAGTAGATAAATGAAGCTCAGTGCTACCCCAATCATAGGAACGGATGAATGAATGAGAGTGCAAGCCGGGCGGTGGCGGCGGCGGCGGCGGCGGCGCACAGCGGTGGTGGCGCACACCTGTAATCCCAGCACTCGGGAGGCAGAGGCAGGCGGATCTCTGTGAGTTCAAGGCCAGCCTGGTCTACAAGAGCGAGTTCCAGGACAGGCTCCAAAGCTACAGTGAAACCCTGTCTCAAATAAATAAATAGAATAGAATAGAATAAGAGTGCATGAAGTCGAATGAATCATGGGAAGGAAGGAATGAAGAAGCATGTATGAAGTCGAGAAGTAGGGCTCCTGCAGATCAAGGAACTCTGACTGCCAGGTGGGAAATGCCCATCAGCAATTGGTTAAAGGAGAATGCACGCAGCTCCGAGTCACTCACACAAATGTTTGAAGGAATAGGAGAGAAGGAATGAAGCCCAAAGACAGTAAACATGCAAATGAGAGAGAAAGAGTGAGCGAATCCCAGGAGCTATGTGGGTGTGAATAAGGCAGCAGAGAGCCAGGGTGGGGAACTGAACAAAGGGACAGACAGGTGGAAGTCAGAACTGCGAATCTGCCTCCCTGCCTAGGGCACACCTGAGCCTGCACATACATGTCCAGAGCCCAGCAGCTGCCCGCTTCAGCTGTCACGGGTCGGGGGAGCCGCTCACCAGTAAACCACACGAATCAAAATTCTGTTGGCCGCTGGGGAGTTCTCGCTGGTCGAGGGGACCGCCTTGGTGGAGATGAAGCTGGGTGATGGGGAAAGTGTGGGGAGCTGACCCAGAGCAGGGTCCTCCTTTAGCTGGGTGGTAATGAACTGTAGTGCAGGGATAGGGCCCGGAGTGGGGCCCAATGTACTGGAGGCCTTGGCGTCTAACTGATGGTTGGAGTCCCAGACCGAGTCCAGTGTCTTGGAGGCCACAGCAGTGAGCCCCGGAAGGGGATCCTGGATGCCCTCCGCTGGGATGTGGGTCGAGGATTCCTGCTTTTGAGCGAGTGTGGGACCCTTCGAAAGGGAGCTCGCACGCCTGGAAGAAGAGGGCTGAACTACGGGTGAGGCCGAGTTCGGCAAGGACTCCCGGGCTAGTTTGGGGGCTCTGACAGGTGCTGGGGTTCGCACCGGTGCTGGGGTTCGCACTGGTGCTGGGGTTCGCACTGGTGCTGGGGAACGGGCTGGAGCAGGAGTTGGAGCTGGGGTTGGAAACCGGATTGGAGGAGGGGTCGGAAGCTGAGCAGGAACTCGGACCGGGGTGGAGGTTCGGACCGCACTCTGATTGTGGGCCGTGGTCGAGACCGGGGCCCGGGTGGAAGTTCGGACCGGAGTCGGGTTGTGAGCCGGGCTCGAGACTCTGACTGGGGTAGCGGTTCGGATGGGAGTCGGTGTCCGGGACGGGGTGTTTGCCCGGGCTGGGGAGGGAGCGGGTTTCCGCGCCTGGTTATTCATGGTGACCAGGTGAGACCCGGATACCCTAAGCTGAGAGTCCCGCTTTGCCCTGATCCTTGAACGGGGAGAACATTCGCACCCCAGGGTTCTAAAACGGAAGCAACCACAAGCAGGAACCGTTACATACCGGGTTCCAGTCAGACACAGGGCTCTGGGTCTGAGAGGCGGTTCTGCCTCCCGATCTCTCCGAACATGACCCGCCCCTGCTCGGTTCCCAGCACCTGCGGACACCCCCGGAGCTTGCCTCCGCTGACCCTCCTGCGTTTAGCCGCTACGACCTTTAAGTGTTAAGTGTCCTCTTTGCGCTGGGAATTCCCGGCACCGAGCATCTCCGCCAACCCTGCTTCCTGCCAATGATAGGAGCCACACCCAGTATCAAAGAGTGACAGCCTAAAGCCCGCAGAGCAGGGGAGGAGGTCAGCAGGATCCACAAGATCCCAGAGAGGAGGCACAGGTCTACAAGATCAAAGAGGATCTCTGAGAACAGGTTACAGCTACAAGATCCGGAGAGAAATAGCAACGCCGCACACAAACAATGCAATTTACACAGAACCAAGAGCTGCCACCATTCTCACACCATGATCGTGGATGCCCAAGTCCTGTGTTTTCAGCACCCTGAGAAGGGTCCCTGAAAGCTGTCAAAGTGAGGACCTGTCTTCATACTGTATCCCCAGCTCCTAGAACAAGACCTAGATCAATAAATGCTTGTGGAACCAGAGTTGGTGAGATTAAAAAAAGGGGGGGGGGGAAGCTTGCTGTAGTTGGGGGTTGTGTTTTGTTTTTACTCTCTGGGGCCCTACTGCCCAGCTCTCCAAAAAATACAGAGACTTATTCTTTCTTAGAATGCACAGCCTTAGCTTGGTTTGCTTCTAGCCAGCTTTTCTTTTTTTTTTTTTTTTTTTAAGAGTTTTAATAGTCAAACACAGAGGTCTGCTTCATTTCAGCTCCTTTACTGCCAAGCCAGGGGCAGGGACTGTTTCAACTTCTCGGCTTTCTCCTTGTCTGTGATGACCAGGGTGTAAAGGTACCTGCTGCAGCGAACCTTGAACTTCACATTATCCTTGTTCTTCTTGATCTTGACAGATTTGGCATCCTTCCGCCGGACCGTGAGCAGGAAGTCTTTGATTTCCTCAATTTTCCGAGGCATGGCGACGGGTGCTCGGCGCTGGAGACCGTACCTCGGATTTAACCCCCTTCCCCGACTACCCCAAAGACTCCTAGCCAGCTTTTCTTAAATTATCCCATTTCTCTTTAACTACGTTTTGTCTCTGGGTTGTTTTTTTTTTAACCTTTCTTTATATATGTCTTTCCTTCTTACTCTGTGTAGCTGTGTGGCCCCTGGTATCATCTCTCCTTCTTTTCTCACTTCTCCCTCTTCTTTTTCTCCTCCTATTTATTCTCTCTGCCTTGCTATTGGCTGTTCAGCTCTTTACTGGACCAATCAGGTGTTTTAGACAGGCAAAGCAACACAGCTTCACAGAGTTAAATAAATGCAACATAAAAGAATGCAATACATCTTTGCATCATTGAACAAATATTTCACAGCATAAAGGATGTAACACATCTTAAACTAATATTCCACAACCACTTGCAGGAGGAAAGGGGATGGCTTTGGGTTTTTGTAGGCAAAAACCAGAGGTGACAGGGATTGGAGCCAGGGACAGTACAGTGTAAGCCAGCCAGACTTCACTTTGAGGCCGTGGGAATCACAGAAGAATGTTTTGATAGAGGATGTGGCCAGTTGATAGAGTTTTCATAGCATTCACAATGTCCTGGGTTCAAGCCCTAGTCCTGACTATGTAGTCCAGCACTCAGGGGCAAGCAAATCAAAAGTTCAAGGTCACTTTCAGGTACATATAAAAAAAACTCAGGATACATATCACCCTGTTGATACCCTAAAAGATGTCAGTCTTTGCCCTTGGCTTTGAGGCAGTATTTCTAAGCCAGGGAACATAGTTCCTGATAGGTAGGGGTAGAGTAGGGGGCATGTGCCAGACAGCCAATGATAGTGTGGATGATGGTGAGAGCTGGGCCCCAGGATGAAGGTGTGCTTCCTGCTGTGCAGTGTTCCATGTCCACTATCACACCGCGTTGCCAGAAGTCCCTGCAGTCCATGCATCCACCAGCGAGGGCACCCAGACGTCTGTGCTAGAAACTCACCTGGATCCTGGCCCACACCCTTCTCCTAATTGGTTGAGTTTTATGTTTTTTTGTTTTGATTTGCTTTCTGTTGCCTTTGAGAAATATTCTTGCTGTATACCTTAGGCTGGCCTTGAACTTATGATCCTTTTATCTCCACCTTTTCCCCCCTTTCTCCTGAGACAGGAAACAGCATCTCACTACATAGCCCTGGCTGGCCTGGAAATTGCTAAGACCAAAGAGGCCTTGAAAACACGACGATCCACCTGCCTCTGCCTCCCAAGTGTTGGGATGAAAGCTTATGACACCAAAGCAGACTTCCTTGGCTGATTTTAATCTGTCCTTCCCTGTGCTGCACCATAACCATGAGCCTAACTTCTGGTGAACCTTTCTATCAAAGGACCAAGGCTAGCCCATAGTGGGCGCACGTGCCTGTAATTCCCAGTATGCATGAACCAGAAGTCAGGAAGCTGCTGCAAATTTGATGCTAGTTTGGCTCACAATTATTTCATTGCTACTTCATAGCCGTAATTTTGCTACTGTTATGGATCATAATGTAAATATCTGATATGCAGTATATCTGATGTGTGACCTTGAGAAAGGTTCATTTGACCCCTAAGAGGGTCTTGACCCACACATTGAGAAATGCTAGTTTACAGAGTTCCAAGCCATAGCATCCTGTCTCGATTTAAAAACAAAACAAAAAGTAAGTCTCCCAGCATGATGTCACACGCCTTTAATCCCAGTACTCGGAGGCAGAGGCAGGTGGACCTCTGAGTTCGAGGCCAGCCTGGTCTTACAGAGTGAGTTCCAGGACAGCCAGCTGCTACACAGAGAAGCCCTGTCTGGAGAAAAAACCAAAACAAGAAACAAAAAACAAAGCAATTCTATTATCCTCCTTAAGAGACATCTCTCTTCCTTAGTTCCAACATCAAAAACAAAGTTCTCAGCCTGACGTAGTAGATCAAAATAAGAACCTTTATATAGATGCCTCTTGGGAGATGAGAAAAATTAGGTTATAAATAAGCATTATATACAACTTCCAACAGCAAAGTCCTCCCAAACACACTTTCCAGCCTCCAATCAGTGTGTGTGTGAGTGGGGGTAGAGACTGGACACTACAAAACAAAAATATTCGGGCTCCATCTCCAGGCGATGACAGAGAAGGGGCCTTATTATGCCTGAAAAGAAACAAAATGAGAAAGAAGCATTAGAAAAGACACGGGGCAGGGGACTGCCTCCGAGCCAAGTGCCCAAGGCCTGGAGCATAAGAACCTGGGACTCAACTACCTCTCGAGCATAAATGGAAGGGGCCGGTATGACATAAATGGATCGAGAGTCTCCGTCTTCAGGGTGATTCCAGTCAGCGGAACTGTAGGAGGAGAGAAAGCGGGGACCATTCAGACCCCATGAGTTCTCCTTGTTTGTTTTCCACACCCATTAAAGAGGGGAACCACAGATTGGCAAGGGGAAATTCTGCAATGACCCCATCAGAAGAAGGCTAGAACATCGGGGTAAGAGGGTCCAATCGGGAAGATGCATCAAGGAATCAGGACAATCAAACTGGCCACAGTGACAAGGTGTGCCGCCCTCACCTGGGGCCGTCCCCGGCACCGTCTTGTATCCTCAGATTGTTGAGTGCATCAGGCAGCGTGTGGACGGAAGGCTCCCGGGTCCCAGACAGCAAGCGAGTCCCCGGATCCCGGGCAGGGCTTCGGCGACGCACGTGGACAAGCAAGAGCGCGGCGCCGGCCAAGCCCGCAGCCACTAGCAGCCCCAATGCGGGAGGCAGAAGGAAGCGCTGTGGGTCTGCCTGCCTCAGGCCCCGCGGGACCGCGGGCACCCCTTCCGCCCCGTCGGGGCGCACCGAGAACTCGCATCTCACGCCCATGTAGCCGGGAGCACAGGCGCAGACGAGGCCGGAGAAGTGGGCGTAGCAACGGCCTCCGTGCGCGCAGGGGCGAGAGGCGCAGGGGTCGGCGCGCTCCCCGGCAGTCGCGCCCCGCCGAAGCCCAGCGCGCACGAGCAGCGCCGCGCGCCGCCGCCGCCCTCCACGCACGTGGCCGCCGTTGGCACAGGCCGGGCCTGCGCAGTCGTCCAGGTGGTGCTCACAGCGCGGCCCCGCGAAGCCCGCGCGACAGCGGCAGCGCAGCGCGTGGCCAAGGTCCAGGCAGAGGCCGCCTGCAGGGAAGCGGTCCTTGTCAGCATCCGCAGGTCCCCTCCCGCCCCTGTGGCTCTTCTGCTCTCTCTTTGACCAGACTTTGAAAGTTCCCGGTCTCCGGAGCCACGTCCTTGAATCAACTGGCCCCAAATTTTTAACAGGTCTTAATATATAGTTGAACAAATGCGGGGGCTACAGGTGCAGGCCACCAAGCCAGGCTGCCCATGACTGCGTCTGCCTAGTCCTCTCTCCTTCCTTTTCTCACCTCTACCGCCTTCTTTTCCTTCGGGTCTCTATCGGTTCATAGGCCCTTACCTTTCCTCCGGTTCAGCCCAGAGCCACTGTGCCTCTGAGTTCTGAGTGGGCCAAAGAGGAGCCCCTGAGAGAAGGCAACTGGTGTACTTGCCAAAGGGCAGAGTCTAGTACTGTCCCTCCTGTCACTCATTCCAAAGGAAACAATGGATCTCAATACTAACTCAGGCTAACTTTGAACTTATGATTCTCTGACTCAGCCTCTGGAGTGTTCAACGACGCAACCATGTAGGCTGGAGAGGTGACTCAGAGGTTAAGAACACCGACTGTTCTTCCGGAGATCCTAAATTCAGTTCCCAGCAACCACATGGTGGCTCACGACCATCTATAATGAGGTCTGGTGCCCTCTTTTGGCATGTGTATACAACCATGCTCAGCGGCAAACCCTATTTTGGCATCGCCATATCTACTAGACTGTTTACGTCTCATGATCTCATTCAACCCTTTGGGTTTTTTCAAGATGGCCATGCAGTCCACACTGAATGGAGCTTATTATATAGTCCAGAATAATCTCGAACTCCTGCTGCCTCTGCCTTCTAGAGTGCTAGATTTATAGACATGGGCCACTATGCCCAGCATGGCCTCATCTAATTTTAATTCATGTGTCAAATCAGGGTTCTCTTAGAATTTTCCTGTGGCTCTATCTCACTCAAAGGAAAAACAAGAGAGCACCTTCCTGCAGGGCAGTGCCTTTAATCCCAGCATTTGAGAAGCAGAGGTAAGCAGATCTCTGTGAGTTCGAGGCCAGCCTATTCCACAGAGCTAGTTCCAGGACAACTAGGACTACAAAGAGAAACCCTATCTCGAAAAAAACAAAAAAGGAAGGAAGGAAGGAAGGGAGGGAGGGAGGGAGGGAGGGGGGGGGGGGGGGGGGGGGGGGGGGGAGGGGGGGAGAAAGGGAGGGAAAGAAAAAGAAAAAAGGGAGAGAGCGAGATCTCCAGAGAGCCTGACCTTATCTCTCCATACTCACACACTGCCCTCACTGCTGATCCACAACAAGCTAAGCACATCCATCTATCCTATCAGCTCCAAACCCGCAGGGGTTTAGGCTTCCCTCTCTCTGCTACATCCTCAAAGCCTAAATCAAGGCCTGACAGACAGTAAATTCTCAACAAATATATGAGCTGACCATTCTGCCCGTTCCACAGAATGGACTAGGTAGAGGGAGGAGGGTCAGGTCTCGAGGACTTAGGACCACATAGAGGCAGGATTCCCACCCCATCTGAGCCATGCAGAGACCCCACTCCGACCCCCTCCCCCAACTCTATATCCTCCTTCCTCCCCGCACCGCTGGCCACTCTGGCTTCCCCACCTCACCATTCTGACATGGCTGCAGGCTACACCGGTCCACTCTCTTCTCACAGTTGGAGCCTTGGAAACCAGGCGGGCAATGACAGACATAGGCAGAGTCAGGTTCTTCGCCACCAACACACAAGCCGCCATTGAAGCAGGGTCCATCTGCGCATGTCACCCCGCTCACTCACATCGAAGGCCATTAGAATCCCCCGGGGACAGGTACATTCAAAGGAACCGGAGGTTTCCTGAAGGGAGAGAAGCTGGCTTTGGGCAGGAGGCTCCTTGGAGCCAAATCCCTTCCTTCTCCTTAACCGCTATGGGTGGCTCTTTGTCCAGCCCCAAGTCCCACGGTACAGGACTTCCCCAGGAGTGCCGCTCGCATGCCCTTCAGTCTACTCCATACTGTATTCTGCATGTGGAATCCCAGACTGCGGGAGGCTCTGGAAGCCCAGAAAGCTGTTCCCACCAGACCTGTGTCTACCACACCACACCCACCCGCCATGGCCACCCATACACACACACACACACACACACAGAGAGAGAGAGAGAGACCCCAGCTCTATGCCCACTCCCCCCATGAAAGGCAGGAGGAGCCCAGGATGTCCTGGAACTCAGGATGCTCGGAGTCCCAACTGCTGGAATTACAAGGGTGAGCTACCACACCTTCCCCTAGGAAGGCTTCTTTCCTGCTCCTCACTCGAAGACCAAACTCAGCACCCTCCAGGTGCAAGGCAAGGATCAGCCACCGAGTCACAGTCCTCGCTTCCCCACAAAACTTCTTGGATTAAACTCTGGGCCTCTTGAATGTTAAAAAGGCGCTTGACGACTCCTGAGCCAAGACCCCAAACGGACACTGGTGGACTGTGGGCAACTAACTGCGCTTTCGCTGAGTCACACCCCCAGCTCCTTATTGGAGGATTCTAGGCAGGGCCTTCCTCTATTGGTCCACGCCCCCAGCCCCTCCTCGGTAAATTCTAGCTGTGATATCTCCAGCAAAGAAGGCTCCTTGAGCTCCCTTCTCCCATTCTCTGTAAGCTGAGTCTCAGTGTCTCGCCCACAGCCAGCATCAGAAGCCCGCGGGATTCTACTCTCCGGGCATCCTCCTTCCCAGGTCTGCTCCTTTGCTCCCTCCATGCCTCTTTCCTAGCCTGCCCCTCTCTAGTTGCCGCCTACTGGTCCAGCCTTGAGTCAGTCCTCAGGATGCGTTGTCCGATGCCTCCACCCTCCACATGTGCCCCGATTGCCAAACCTTCAAACTCACAGCGGCCCCACAGGACTCCGTTATTGCCACCCACACACCTTGTGACACTCACTGTCCAGTTTTGCTCTTCAATAACATTCTCATATCCTAATCTATTTTAAGGTCTAAGATGCAGGCAGGGCACCGCCAGGAAGGCTTCCCAGATTGCTGTTACCTAGCTGGGATTGCAACCTCGCAGGCTGCAGTTGTTACAGAGCCCAGAGACGGGAAGAGCTGTAAAAAGTTCTACTCCTGTCAGACATGTGGACACGTGACACGCACCTGTAATCCTAGTACTCAAGGTGACTAAGGCAGGAAATTAGGAGTTCTGAGCCAACCAACCTGAGCTACTCAAAGTTCTTGTCAGGGTTACATAGCTAGAACCTATCTCAAAGACATCGGTGTGGGGTGGGTTTGCCAGAGGTGATAGCACACTCCTTTAATCCCTGTGCTCATTAGGCTCTCTGTGAGTTCAAGACCAGCCAGGTCCACTAAGTGAGTTCCAGGCCAGCCAGGGCGACACAGTGAGACCCTGTCTGGAGGGGGCACTGAGGAGATGTTTCAGGAGGGTAAATGATTCTGCGACAACATGAGGACTTGAGGTCAGACCCCAGCACCCATGTGGAAAGAGGGCTTGGTGGTGCACATCTGTCATCCCAGTAATACTGAAGGACAGAGACAGAACAACCGCCCGGCAGTCCAGCGGCCCGGCCCCCTCTTTGCTCAAGCGGGAGACCCTGTCTCAAAAAATTAAGTGGAGAGTGATAGACACTGGTCGTCATGCACATGTGCACATGTACACACACACACACACACACACACAACACACCACCCCACAGAGTTGTAAATCAAGATGAAGTCGGAAAGAGATACTGACGCTACAGCTGCCCCCGTTGGCACATGGGTTCCCATCACAGGGCCCAGGCCCAGGTTAAAAGGCACCCAGTGCTGGCAGGACCTGGGACCCTGGAGTTGAGGCAGCTGCTGGTGGAGACCGGGACAGTGCAGAGGGGTCCAGTCCAGCCCTCTCGGCAGTGGCATTCGTCAGGCTGTTCACAATAGCCGTGCTCAAGGCTGCCGCCCTCTCGACATATGGCTGAGGAAGCAGAGGAGAGGCAGAGAGAACAAGACATGAATGCTTAGAGCAGGCTGAGATCCAGGGCTCCTCGGTTCCCTGAAGGAGGTGGATGGGATGTGGGAGGGGACTGGGATCCTCGCTTAAACAGAAGGGCTGGAGAGAGCGGGGCCATGCCACCAGAGGGACTCACGTGGGGCTTCGCATTCTTCTGGGAAGGGCGCACAAGGGAAGCAGTCCCGAGGCACACCGCGAGGGGGCACTGCGCGAGCGGCACAGGCGCACGCAGGCGGCTCCTACAGCAGGCGGCTCGCAGCGTGCACGGTAGGAGAAGTGCAGCTCCCAAGCGCCAGCGCGCTGCACGTCACGGGCCCACGGACCCCCAGCCGCCAGGCGTCTGCGGCCGGCCACACGTGCTAGCAGGTTCCAGGCGGGTCCTGCGGAGAGAATGGAGGGCACTGGGACTCAGGGCATGCCCATCCTCCCTTATCTAATCCTGGGAGTTCCTTGAGAGATGAAGACTAGATGCTCTCCTTAGTAAGCATGCCTGTCCCCTCCCCTAATGCATCCAGGAGCCCTGCATGTCACACTTCATCTACTGTCAGATTAACAAGTTTCTCAGAAACCAAATTATGCCCTATTTGTCCCACAATGCTTGAATATTAAAATAGGAGATTTTTAACATCTAGTAACATCCAATATCTATGGATGCCTCCGGAAGTGAGGTCATAGTGCCCCTGCATTGTCTTCCAGTCTGTAGTGGTTCGGGCTTACGCCTGTAATCCCAGTAGACCTCTCAAGAAGAGCAAAAGGTCGGCCAGAGGGATGGTCCAAGGCCTGGTATCACTAGAGTAACCTTATCTAGAAAGCTGGGAAGCGACAAGCCCAAAGCGGTGGCTCATGTTATAACATCAGCACTAAGGAGGCTGAGGCAGGAAAACTGTGAGTTCCAGGACAGGCTGGGATACACAGCAAGTTCAAGTCCTCTCTATATTATTCTAGAACCCATTTCAAGAAAAACACTTAAAATTTAAGCCCAGCACAGTGGGGGCAATTCCTATAATCCTAGCACTTGGGAGGTACATGGAGAGGGCCAAAAATTCAAGACCACTTCAGCTATATGGCCATTTTGAGGCCAGCCTGGGCTACAGGAGACATTGTTTCAAATACAAAATCAGGGCCAAGGAGATTGTTCTGCAGTAGTGTGCCTAAAATTTACCAGCAGGGGCTGGGGGCAAGGCTCAATGGTAGAGTCCATGCCTAGCATACATTACAAAAAATAAGATTAAATAAATGAATTTTGGAGCACTGTAAATGTCTTGTTTTTTGGAATCAGAGATGCTCACCTGTACCAGGACATGGTCTCTCCATTGCTACCACCAGGACTCTTTAAAACACATTTCTTTATTTAGTTTATGTGTATGAGTATTTTACCTGGATGTGTGTAGGTGGCGTAAGAATGAAAAGCACAGGAAAAAGCATGGGATCCTCCAGAATTAGAGCCATGGATGTGAGGCACCGTGTGGATGCAGGGAACTGACTGAGCCCAGCCTCCATAAGAGCAACAAGCACTCCCACCATTAAGCCTTCCCCCGGGACTCTTCTATACCCAAACTGCCCACAGATTTAGAGCCACTATCCCAGCACCCACACCCCAGGACATCCCTATGAGGACATCATAGGCCCAGAGTCCCGTGAATGCTCACCTTAAAGGCAGCCCATGTCTGTCCTGAACCCCACCTTGCCCCTGCCTACCAAAGTTCCAAGATGGACGACAACTCACCTCCAGCCCTGCTCTCCCAGCTGCTCTCTCCAAGTTTCCATGATGAGGAGAAGGTTGCCCCTGGATGGGTGGAGAAGAGAGAGGAGAAAGAATGGAGGCTAGTGGTCAGAGAAGTCTCTCATGAAGGCCAGAACACGGCATGGAGTCTGGGAAGCCAGTTATGGGCCTGAGTAAGGACACTCCAGAAGGAGCAGCCAAGGGAGCCAGCAACATTTTGGCCTCATTCCAGATTACCTATTGAGTTCCTCAATAAGATCGTTGTGCCAGGGTGTGTTTGCACAAGCCTGTTAATCCCAGCCCTCGGGAGGCTGAGGTAGGAGGGTTTCACGTTTTGAGGTCAGGATGGAGTACCTAGCCCCAAGGACCCTGTACAAAAGGAAAGTACCGGGCTTCCCCCTCACAGGTGAGGAAGGAAATCGAAAATGGGAAAAGTGAAGCGCCCAAACTTGTGTAAATTCCAAATACAGGCCTGCTCCTTTCTGAGCTCTCAGGCTGCATGGATGCCCCAAGGACTCTGATGGGGACCTGGTGAGGGGGTCCCAACCAGGAAGAACTGAAGTTGAAAACCGGAGAGATTAGGGGAGCCCAAGAAAGCACTTGGGAGGATCTCTGGATGCAAGGAGATCTAGAATAAAGACAAAGACACCCCCCTCCAACCCCAGGAAGTGGGGGGGGGTGGAGGCAGAGTAGGTAGGCGGGAATTCAAGACCAGGCTCAGAAACAGTGAACTTAAAGGCAGCCAGGATGAGGCGATAACACCAGATAGTGATAGAAAGCCTTGGAAATGAGAGTTCAAGCCCTGGGTCCCACAGAACTGACATGACTCCCACAATTGTCCTCTGATATCACATGTCACTGTGGTACATGTGTGTCCTCCTCCCCAACTAAATACAATAACAACATAACCAACAAACAGAACCACAGAAAGATGAGAATCCCAGGTTTTAGACATTCCCAAGGAGGGGTGCTGAGGGTTCTGGGAACGTGGGTTCAGGGGTAGTTAAGGTGTGGGGTACGAGAAGGTGTCGGGGAGCTGGGGATAGGAGGTGGAGGGCTGGGTATCAGGGTGGGCTCACCGGCCAGGCATCGCGGAATGGAACACGGACGAGGCCGTCGTGGGGGTAGAGCGAGCAAGGCAGCAGCAGGCGCTGCGGGCTGCTCCGTGTAGACCGGACCACGAGTGCTCAGCGCTGCGCCCAGGGCGCACAGGGACTCGGCGGCCTCCTGGGAGGCTCCCGGCTTCAGGCAGACCCTGAAGAAGAGAGCGGCAAGGGCCTCGGGCGTTGCATGGGGACCGCAGGGCCCCTGGGCCTGGTCCCGGCCCCAAAATAAAGAATCTGCAGCTCGAAGACACGGCCGGCAGTGCCTAGGACAGAGAGGGCCACAGGGTAGGGGACCCTCGAAAGACCTAGGCATCTGTCTGCCCCACGAAACCTCCCTAGGACCTCAAGGTCTCTGCTCGATCCCATCTGTCCCTTTCTTTTCTGTATCCCGACTGAGTCTGACCTGGGGAATGAGAAGAGCCAGGATAAACGTCTGGAGAAGCAGAGCCACCTGCAGGGAGACCATTGCTTTGGGGACAGGGTGGGGGATAGCCTCGGGAAGTCGCAGCTGCTGAATCCGGAGCCTTATATCTGAGGGGACGCTCCGCCCCCTCAGCCAGCCCCTCGGCTCCCAGGGATCGAGGTAGGGAGGGGCGTAGGGGAAGGGACACAAGAACTCCCTTTGGGCGACTTGATGGGGTTCATCCTGGGCGTGATTGCAGGCGCCAATCTGAAAGTGACAGGAGTTGAAGTGACAATCTCTGTGCCCAGCGAAGGCCTACTGGAAGACGAACTGAATTGTGTGTGTTATGTGGCTCTGCGGTGTGGGGCGTTAACACGGATGCGAGGCTGTAAAGGATTCTAAGATTCTGTGTCTTCCCGAGCAGAACAGAAGTTCAGGTGACTTTACTATGTGGCTCTGTGCATTCCTCTCTATCCTCTAAGTGATTACCTGAGGTCCTGTCCACTGTGGAGGACCCTATGAACCTGTGACGGCTGTGTATGCGTCTCCACCTGGCTGTGCGCGAGGTTCTAAGTGGGAGGCCCACGGACCGTAACCCTGAGTTAATACGATGGAAGATCCTGGATTCTTGGTGGAAGGCCCCCCACGTATGCAAACACGAGTGTCTCCCCCGCCTCAAAACAAAGCCTCTTTCCCAAATCCAGCATCACTAGACTCACCAGACGCACAGACAGGAGCCTCGCTCGGAGGGGCCTCCCAGCTGTATGTAAATGTCGCCATCTGCCGGGCGGCCGCGCCCCTCCCCCCCTCTCGGGCCGCAGCTGGGCCCTCCCGTTTGGGCTCAGGAAGGTGTGAGGGGCAAACGGGCAGGAATGAGTCTTCAGGCACCAGGGGCCCCCGCTCTCCACCCCAGATAATGTAGCCCCCCCACCCCAGGGGGGTGGGGGAGGGAGGAGCCCTTTAGTATTCAGGATCCAAGCAATAAAACCACTTATGTGCAGATGCCTAGTTGTCTCTGCGGATGGGTGCTGAGCAAAGTTGCTTAAAATGAGGAAACCCACCGTACACACACACACCGGTAAAGAATAAGTTAATACTCAGAGCTAATAATTTTATGGAAAAACACGAGTTACACCTATACCCCACGTTTGTCTTACAGAGGGGAGGCAGTTATAGACCTGCTCATAATTATTTGGTAGAAAAAAGAGCCCTGGGTGGACATGGTGGGGGCAGGGCTCTAATCCAAACACTGCAGAGGGCAGGACAATCAGGAGAAGAGGCCAGCCTGGACTTCATTGAAACCTTTCCCAAAATAACATCACATACCACAAAACCCCACCCCACTGACTTTGCCTCACTCACAAGACTGTGGGTTCAGTCAATCCCCAGCATGGAAACTCAACAAAAGGCAAGATAGTTTCCAGAACTCCGTGGCACACTGGAAGCGAGCGGACTTTCCAGGGTTTCTGAAAGGCTTCTTGGCTGTGTAGGACTTTTCCTTCTGTGCGGGACACAGAGGCCATCTGATGGGTGACATCTGTGTTAGGGTCTGAAGCATGAGAAGGACCTTGTGGTGTGCCCGCGCCTGCAGCACACCGGCCATCCGCTTTCTGTCTCATTTCATCCTAGGCTGTTCTCATACACCCTTCCCAAGAGCCTTCCACGTTATCCACCTAATCTAAACCAGCATCTTCTGGTTAGTTCGGTGGCTTAGCCGAGGGTGCATTGCCTCCAAGCCTGGTGACCTGTGTTTTATCCCTGATTCACATGTTGGAAGAACTGACCCCAAATACCCTCTGACCACATAGGTGGTGGCATGTACAGACACACCCTACCCCCATACAAATTAAAGTAAAATAGCATCTCCGAAGCCCCAAACCAGTGCTTCCCACCTGTTTTGTCTCTCCCTCTCTCCCTCTGTGCCAAAGACTGAATGTTCCGCATGCCTGTTAAGCAAGCATTCTCTAACTGAGCTACACTCCCAGCCCTTCTGTATTTTGAGAAAGGGTCTCTCTAAGTTCCTAGGCTACCCTGAACCCTTCCCAGGCGTACAGGCCTGTTTATCCTGCTCCCCCTCCTTCTTAATTTTTTTAAGTTATATTTTATGTATGAGGTTCTACATGTATACCTACGTGCATCAGATCCTATTATGGGAAACTCAGGGCCTCTGGCAGAGTAGTCAGTGCTCTTACCGGCTGAGCCACCTCTCCAGCAGCCCCCACCCCAGCCCTTTCATCTTTCCTTAGGCTCCTGAGGATGGCCTCATGGCACCTCCCCAGCAGCGGCACAGTGGGACTGTGCTTCCCCATCACTGTTGCTCCCTGCATCTTCCGTCTTCCCTGAGCCTTGGCCAGTTGGGACCAGCAAGTACTTAAGCAAATGAGTGCAATAAAACGGGAACTGGACTTTCCAGAGGAAAGATTCTCAGGCCTTGCCCAAGGGTGGAACCTGAGTGGTGGGGACCTGGAAATCCAGATCCTGTAGCTGTGGTGGTGGTGGGGGGGACCTGGTTACACACAAATGACTCCAACAATAAAGCAGGCCTTGGCCAGTCAGTGTTGCTGCATGCCTTTAATCCCAGCACTCGGGAGGCAGAAGTTAGCCTGGTCACAGAGCTAGTTCAGGACATCTAGAGCTGTTACAGAGAAACCCTATCTTGAACCCCCCCCCCAACTGCAAAAAATAAAAAAAACAAAGCAGTCCTTGAGCACAGAGCACTTGGAGTTAAAATTCCCAGGCCCATCATATGGGCATTTCCCGAGGACTTCCGCACCTATGCCCAATTCTCTCCTCTGTGTGAGTGGACAGGGACACAGGGTCCAGGTAGCACCAAGGTGAAGGGAGAGATTCTGAAGGACCCACTGGATGCTGAAGCAGGCAGCACCCAAAGTACCAGAGCCCAGTCTCCAGGGCAACGGAGCAAGCAAACACACTTCTTCCTTATGGCTGCAGGGAACAAGACTCAAGTCACATTTAAAGTCCATTCTCTAAAAGGGTGTGCAGCACCTGGCTGTAATCCCAGTACTCAACGTCAAAACCAGTTGGAGCTATACAGCAAGAGTCCCTCAAAACAATGGGTTCTGTGAAACAAAGTGTGACCTCCCCCCCATTCCAGCAAGTAAACACACGGCAGTTCCCTCCATGACAACCCATCCCACCCAGGACCCTATCTCTCACACCACTTTTGTCCCCGCCGCTGTTCCTTCAGCCTCCAAACTCAGAGTCCAGATGCAAAAACAAGCATTCCTTTAAAACAGGGGGAATCTTAGCCAGATGTGGCAGCACACACCTTTAACCACAGCACCCTGGAGGCAGAGGCAGGCTGTTTTCTCTGTGAGGTGGTATCCAGTTTGGGCTACACAGTAAGTTCCAGAATGAAACCCTGTCTTAGGAAAAACAGAGGGAAGTCTTCAGGACGTGATAGGGTGCTCCTCTCTATTGCCCAGCTCCCCAATCTTAAGTGCTGAAATTACAGCCCTGTGGCACTACACCAACCCTTCCTATGCTAGCAACAAGGACATTTTAAACAGCCACAGGGCAGCATCTAATCTGGTCCATGGTTTCAAATTTGTGAAAGCATCATTATTGCAGCTGGGACAATACAGACGCTGGCTGGAGCAGAGAGCTTGGGTAAGAGACAAAATGGATACTTCACCCTACTTTAGACAGGAACAAACTAAGACAGAGGCACCTTGCCTAAGGTTTGTGTGGCCACTGCACGAGAGCCTATCAATTTGGTAAGAGCTATTATTGGTGGGCTGGGGAGATGGTGAGCAATTACGAACACCGGCTGCCTCATCAAGAGGCAGTCACAAGGCCGCTCGGAACCTCAGGGGACTCAATGTCTCTCTGGCTTCCATGGACATCCTAAGTACATGGGGCACCGACAGAGTCCTCATACATAACAGAAAAAAGAACAAGTAGTGGGACTAGACGGATCAATCAGCAGTCAAGAGTATACACTGCTCTTCCAGAGGACCCAAATTCAGTTCCCAGCACAATGCGGGCAGCTTTCAGCTGCTTGTGAAGCCCTGCTCCCAAGGGCTTGAATGCACACTTCTGGTCTCCACGGATGCATGTACTCATATGTGCACTCGTACACAAACACAATCAAAAATAAATCTTTCTTTCTGGAGACAGGGTCTCTCTGGGTAGCCCTGGCTGTCCTGGAACTCACTTTGCGGACCAGGCTGGCCTGAAACTCAGAGATCCACCTGCCTTTGCCTCCCAAGAGCTGAGATTAAAGGCCCTACCATGGCCCAGCTCAAAAATAAATCCTAAAAAGAACTATGAGTTTATAGATGCTGAAACTGACTTCCAGAGAGGCTAAGTAACTTGTTTGGAACCACAGCCAGCCAAGACATGAGCGAGCTTGGATCTGCACCCAGAGCTGGAACTCATGCACCACACCACACAGCTATGCTGTTTAAAGCAGAAGCCGGTGGACTCACACACGTGTTTAAAATGAAGAAGCTGGGGGTGCCGCTCACTGTAGGGTGCTTGCTTAGCACAGAGTGGACTGGGTATGGTGGTGCACAGCTGTAATCTTGGCACTCACGTGGAGGGGAGATCAGGAATTCAAGGTCATGCTTGGCTACATAGCCACTCCAAAACTACAGATGACCCTGTGTCAAAGCAATAAGCCAAAATCCCACATAAGAAAACAAAAAACATAGGCTGGAGAGATGCTTCGGAAGTTAAGAGCACTGGCTGTTCTTCCAGGGGACCTGAGTTCAATTCCCAGCAACCACATGGTGGCTCACAACCATCTATGAGATCTGATAATCTCCTCTGGTCTGTAGGCATACGTGAAAGCAGAACGCTGTATATGTAATAAATAAGTAAATCTTTAAAAAAATAATTAAAAAAGAAAACCAACAAACACAACAATGGCTCAGCTGGGTAAAAGAACTTGCCACTCAGTACTGACTGGAGTTCCATCTCCAAGACCCACACGGTAGAAGAGATTCCCAGGCTGTCTTCTACACACACCACATGATCTGTAAGGATAGGGCTCACTAGTTGATTCTCTGCTTGGCAGGTATCAGGCTGTATGTTCCAGCTCCAGTACCACTGAGATAATAAAAAATAAAACTAGAGAAATCTAATAAGGGTTTTTTGTTTTGTTCTGTTTAAATTCCGATTTCTAGCAGGGAACAGTGGCACTTGCCTCCAGTCCCAGTTATTCAGGACAACTGATAAAGCCTAGGAATTCTAGGCTAGCCTCAGTTATGTAATAAGAACCAGCCTCCAAAAGAAGAAAAAATGGGGGGGGGGGCCCATAATGGTGCACACCTTTAATCTCAGCACCTGGAAGCAGAAGCAGGCAGATCTCTGAGATCAATGCCAGCCAGGTCTAAACAGTGAGACCTCGTATTCAAAACAAAGAAAAGAAAAAAAAAAGTGATCATGCTTTCTGGCTTTCTATGACCTGTGGATGATCAAGCAGCTCCGGGACTACCAGCTAAGCCAAGCGGCCAGTTTCTCCAGAGCACACTTCTCTTTATTTCCATAGCACACAAGGACTCCAGAGCCAGAGAGACGCTTTCTTTTGCAGCTCATACATGTGAATGGGCAGACATGGCGCGGCAGAAATTCGGGGCATCAGCTTCTCGGGCTGGCACAAGCCCCCGAATCAACAGGCACTCGCTATGCCTGGTGGTGGTGGTCAGTCACTGTGGATGATGACCCGAGTCCCGGACCTCACCCCAACGCCCATCTGGACTCTCTGGACACAGGCATGTGGCATCTGGGATGCGCTTTATTGGACACGTGGCTGTCCAAGCCTTGCTCTGTGAGGACTGGGGCCTGAGGCCCAGATACCAAAGTCTGAGGAGGCCTAACAGTCAGGGCTGCTTGGAACGAGGCCACAGGCGGCTGGTGAGCGAGCCAAAGAAGAGGCTCTGCTTGTTGGATTTGGAGAGCTCGGCCAGGCGCTGCTGCTCCTCCTGGGGTTGGAGACAGAAAAAGACAGAAGTCAGCATCAGCACAGAAGCCTGCCTTCCTTTAGACCTGGGCCCAGTATACAACACTAGCCACAAGGGAGAATCTGGACCCTGGCAAAGAGCAAACTCCAAGCCCCAGGGGTGCAGGGAACTAGCATGCAAGAGGTACTCTTCTATCCCTAGCACAGTGAAAAACCAACTGAAAAGTCACACGCTAGCAGCCAACACTGTCAGACGCGGTGAAGCTACACCTGTAACACCAGCATTCAGAAGACTTGAGGCAGGAGGACTGAGAGTTTAAGGCCAGCTGACTATATATGAGATAGTGTCTCAAAACCAAAGCTGACGAAACACTCTTCCCCAGACTCTGAGGCCAAGCATGCACACATCCCTGTGGACTAGCTCTAAACCACAGTCCACCACGAAAGGCCATGGAGGACTTATCTCAGCGCCAACTATTTCCTGTCTCCTGCTTCTGGCCCAGGCTGTAAAACCATTAGAACAGCCCTGCAAGACAAGCTGTGTGAGCCCCGAGTCAGAGGCTGAGGCCAGCCAAGATAGTGCTCAAGTTCACAGACATCCAGCGGACAGGGGCAGCTGCTCCAGGGCACCCCCCTCTTTGGGGGGGGGGGGGTCTCAAAAGTGACCAGTGGGGACTGGAGACTAACCTGCTCGAGCCGGCTCTGCCGTTGTTTGAATGCCTCCAGTGGGTCATCCTCTAGGGCATAGTGCTCCAGCACAGTCCGCACGTCCTCCACTTGGTTCAGTGCTATGGCTGTGGGCATAACAGGTAAAGGGGTGATGGTTAGTCAGGCTCAGCACGACCCACAGTGAGGGTCAGCATGCCCTGGAATGCTGTCTGCACTGTCCCATGCGCTGAGAGGGCTGCTCCAAGCATGCCCAAATTAGCCCAAGCGGAATGTTCTGGTATTCCAGAAAGGTCCAGAAGACTCCAGGATACTCATAGGTCTCCTCCACCCTGATAGCTCGGGGGTTTTTTTTTTTTTTTGTTTTTTGACAATAAGGACAAGTCCGAAGCAAGCGTCTGCCATTGTCTGCAGGGTCAAGGGCTTTGGATAGGACACCAGGGGTCAAGTCTCACTCTTGAGGAAGGCAGATAGCGTCCAGCAGGACCCGGTCATCAGAGGTTGCCATCCAGGGCCGCAGGCCAGGGGCGACACCATTGAAGGGCTGTAGCCGGAAGGCCTCCTTCTTGCAGTCCACGACTACTACTCGGGCTGGGTCCGCGGTTCAGACAGGAGATGTCCTGGGAAGTACGTGTGACAGGTCAGGGTCACCAGGCCCTCCCTCCTGCCAATTGCAGAGGGACAGACACAGCATCATACACTTGGGGTTGGCGTAGCTTGCAAGTCTCCTGAATACAGGGTATTATAGTAGGTGACCTCAGGCTTCTGGGAACTGGGGAGCTAGTCACATGAACACCTAAGCCAGGGGTCTGGAAAGAACATGGGTTTGGTGGGTTCAATGTCTCCCCAAGTCTGTGACAGGCTACAACTAGACCAACTACAACTCAGAAATTACAGAGAGGCCCTTGTCAAAGTCTGAGTTCTACTGTTTAATAACACAAACCCTTGGGTCACAGTTACTAGGGGCCTGGCCAGCGTGTTCAGACGCATGGCTAGCGAAGGAAGGGATTCTGAGACAGTCCTGAGCACAGCCTCCTAGAAGTCATCTACAGCTTCCAAAACAAAGCTTGTGGCCTTACCCCTCACCCAAGCTGGAGGCAAGCACTGACATCAGAAGGGGCAAGGCCCCCGTTCTCTCAGCAGTATAATCACCCCCAGATCCATCCCAGAGGCCCACCGTGACCCCCACATGGCACCTTCACATGGTGTCCTTCCATGTATCTGGTGGCGTCCCGGAACAGTCGGTAGGAGATGAAGCCGTGGGGATCCACACTATCAATGAGTGGAAATGCAGTCTGCAAGGACGGAGGGAAGGTAAGGCTGGGTCCCAGGCCCATGTCTCACCCACCTGTCACTTCTGGCTCAGAGCCTCACCATGCCAGTCTCTGACGTGAAGATGACGATTTCATACAGAGGGGCAAGCTGCTGGAACAAGGTCTCGATGCCTGGACGCTTCTTAAACCTCCAGCCGGTGGCCAACTAGACAGTGAGGGCGGGGAGCATTGAGACCAGAAAGCTCCAAGGGTCAAGACCCAGCCTGAGGGCCCCTAAGCAGGTTTCTCTTTGCTCCTGGGCCTGTGGGAGCATGTAGCTGGGCCTCACTCACATGGCACATCTACTGAGCCAGGGCAGACTCATCTTTGACAACCTAGAGCAGGTACCAAAGGACGCAAAGGCAGCAGAGGAGACACAGCAGAGTGAGGCTGACCCCACCACTCCCAACCCCGCCTCCCGAGTGGAACCCGACCCACTGTCTTCCACAGGACACACCGACCACTCCGGATGTAGGAGGACCCCGGTGAGCTCCAGGACCAGTGTATAGGGTGGCTGGTAGTAGGGTTCCCGCAGAGGGTCTGGGAGAAGGCAGGGGCTGGTGGGCTCAATGATCATCTGCAGGACAGAATGGGCCACTCACATTCAGAAACAGAGCTGGGCACAGGGGCTGAGCCCAGCACACATACCACCCCCCACTCACCTGTCTGTAATCTTTGAAATATTTGTATGTCCGGCGCAACTGCTGAACCAGAATTGGATCTAGAACACCAGGCACAAAGGGATTCCAAAGTAAGCCACTGCTCCACCTCCCAAACAGGTCAGTTTACTATTACTTCTTTACTTGCAGAACAAACATAGATTTCTTAAGGAAATGTAGGAAAGAACTCCCAAGAGGGAGAAGGATTTTAAGGGAAGAATATGTATGTTACTGTTTCTTTCGAGATAAGCTTCATGTGGCCCAGGTTTGTCTTGAACTTCCGATCCCCCTGCCTCTACTTCCCCAGTACCGAGATTACTGGCCTGCATCAGTAAACCCAATTCTAAGCACACTTACAGTCTACTAGACCTTAACAAGTTTGCACACACACACACCACACTTTGTTCTAATGTAGAAGACAAACAAACACCACATCAGACACGTATTCCCCCCTGCCCAGCTTTACTGTGAATACTTCTATCTCCATAGCACGCCAGGTATAAAACAGAATGTTCTACCTATCAGCTCACTTAAAAATCACAAGCCCCTCCTGCGCCAGAACATTTGGTTTCTGTTGTTTTAGAAGACGCTGAAGTTCTTTGTTTTAACATTTGTGTGCACATTGTTTCAATATGTAGCCCTGATTGGTCTTTGAGCTTAAAGAAAGCCTCTTGCCTCTGTCTACCAAAGTGCTAGGATTTACTAAAGTTTCAAGGAGATATTTGGGTTGTCTTGTTTTCTGAGACAGGATTCTCTGTGTAGCCCTGGCTATCCTGGAACTCACTCTGTAGACCAGGCTGGCCTTGAACTCAGAGATCCTCCTGCCTCTGCCTCCTGAGTGCTGGGGTTAAAGGCCTGTGGCACCACTGCCCGGCCATGAGATATTTTTAATGGTCATAATCTAGCATCTATGAGCAGGTGCCCAGAACACTGTTTAACACATCCACCATGCACTGGACAGACTGCAACCAAGAACTACCTGGCCTGAAGTGCGAACAGAGCTGCGTTGCAGTAGCACAGGCCTGTATCCCCACTACTCGGAAGGTTAAGGCAGGAGAATTACAAGTTCAGGGGCAGCCAGGACTACACAGTGATGCTTGAAGTCAGAATAGGTAATCTGTAAGACCCTGTTGATCTGGCATGTCCTTCTAATATGTGTTGGTTTTATTGGTTGATGAATAAAGCTATCTCAGCCAATAGCTTAGCAGAGTAAAAAGCCAGCTGGGAAATCCAAACAGAGACACAGAGAGAGTAGATGGAGCTGAGGAGACAAAATATTACGGTAAGACACACAGCCTCTTGGCGATCCATAGATTAATAGAAATGAAGTTAATTTAAGATGAAGAAGAGTTAGCTAGGAATACGCCTGAGACAATGGCCAAACAGTATTATAATTAACATAGTTTCTGTGTGATTATTCGGGTCTGGTGGCATGGGAACCAAAAGTCCGTCCTGTGAGTCGTTCCAAAACACAAAACAAACAAAAAACAAAGGAAGGGGTGCCTGTCAATGTCATCAGGCCGGAGAGCTGGCCAGCAGTTAGTGGAGTGTTTACACTCGAATTGGGACCCTGGCACATCAAGAAGACGACGAACACCTGTTACTGCAGCTCCAAGGGCTCCAAAGCTTTATCTAGCCTTGGAGGACACCTCACATGCCCCCACGGACACATGTACATACACATAATTTAATAATAAAACCATGCTGGGTAGTGGTGGCATACACCTTTAATCCCAGCACTCAGGAGGCAGAGGCAGGAGGGTATCTGTGAGTTTGAGGTCAACCCGGTCTACAGAGCGAGTTCCAGGACAGCCAGGGCTACACAGAGAACCCGTCTTGAAAAAAAAAAAAAAACCAAAAAATTAATAAAACCACGCTGGGGGTGCAGATGAGTGGAGAGCCCTTGCCTAGCACCACTCCTCCAACCCTGGAACCCACTGCTCTAATACAAACCATCAGCATCAAAACAGGCAAGGGTGAACACTTGGCCAAATGAACATATGACTGCAATGGAACGCCCTAATGTGGTGTTTCTAATTTAACTCTGTCTCTGAGCTTGCCTCTTAAAAGTCTCAGTGTTGAAGCCAGTATAAACCAGTGAACACACGTCAACCTCCCATGTCTACCTGTACAATTTAAATAACTTGCTTAAACCAACGGGGAGTAGGGAACAGTGGGGTACAACTTTAATCCTAGCACTCGAGAGGCAGAGACAAGAGATCTCTGTGAGTGTGAGGCCAGCCTGGCCTACAGAGTGAGTTCAGGACAGCCAGGACTACACAGAGAAACACCGTCTCGAAACCAAATAAATAAGAAACAAAACAATCAGGGATTTGACATCTGTCCAGTAAAAGAGCAGACTCACTCACCTGCCTGGTGTGAACCAGTGAGACAATCAGTGCACGCCACTTGCACACCTTCCTCACACATAGGGGCTTTCTGGACCCACCAGCCTCACCTTCTCTCAGCAAGGGTCAGCTAAAATCCACAACTGCTCTAATGCCTAATTTACCAGATGTTTCTTACCAAACTCTGCTGAACCTGGGGTGTCTTTGGAGAAGCAGGGGACACAGACACTGAGAGACATTGTTTTAGAAATGACGCATGGGTTGAACTTAAGGATTTAAAAAAACAAAAAAGAGTCTGTCATAAGAGGTCATGGGCTGCAGATGCTCAGATCTAAGGCCCAGGAAGCCTTGTGTCTGGGAGGGAGCACTGGGGCTCTCTGCCCCCATCTGCTCCTGACCATCTGTTCCAGGGCTGAGGGGCTTTTGTTATGTCCCTCCCCAAGCCATCTAACTGTTGCCACCTCTGCGGAAGGAGGGAGGGTTGGGTGCAGAATAGGGGAAGAGCACTCTAAAACAAAAGAAACAACAGCAGAGACGGACAGGGAACTCAAGTCTGTGTTCACTCACTCACCATTGTCGAATTCGTCAGGAATCTGGGAGAGAAAAAGAAAGGTTTGAAATGGCAGAGGTAGGACCTCAAGTACATCCACTCAAGGGGGGTCGAGGCTTGAGTAGGCAAAGGTCCCAGGGAGGGAGGAGGAGAGAGGCTCACTTCAGACTAAAAGGAGCCTAAACCAACCACAAGCAGCCCACCCTCTAGAACAGACTCTAGACCGCTGGGTCTTATTCCCCTCACCTTGGTACCATTTTCATCCACAGGGTTGTTTCCTGCAAGGGAGAGAGATGGTTGAGAGAAACTGGATTCTAGCCTGCTGGGTCTGGACGGTGTAGGAGAATGAGGCTTTGGACTCCCCACTCAGACAGAATACTGCTAGAGGCACAGCTCCTGGGTCAAGGGAGGAAGAGGCTGGAGGGCAGGAGTCCATGTTTGAAAGTGGGTTAGCTGGGCATGGTGGCGCATGCCTTTAATCCTAGCACCTGAGAGGCAGAGGCAGGTGGATCTCTGACTTTGAAGCCAGCCTGGACTACAGAGTGAGTTCCCAGGGCTGGTACACAGAGAAACCCTGTCTTGAAAAACAAAACAAAACAAAAAAAAAAAAAAGGAAATACAGAAAGAAAAGAAAAAGAGAGAGAATGTTGTCTGAGGCTGAGACGTACACACAGGGAAGGTTAAGCTTTTGCTGCAAAAGGAGAGACATGAGACATAGCTTCAGGCACTGGGCCAGCCCTATTGTCCCACAGTCCCTTAGTTCCTGAACCAATTAGAGGACAGAATTTTAGGTACAAGGGGTAGAAGGGGACTTGTTGAGTTTCAAGGTCAGTATAGAAGTTGATAGCTCTATTGAGGTAGGAGCCAGGGGATGAACATAGTTTGAGGAAAGAAGGGGAGGTTTCACAGTAGAAATCTGGGGCCACCAAGCCAGAGGTATGTCTCTCACCAAAAATATAGACGATGCTGACAGTCCCACCGGCCCCAAGCAAACCAGCAAGCCAGAGAGCAACTTTTTTGGCATAGCTGGGACCTTCTGAGCCAGGCTGATGCTGTGGCCCCTGGGCCTTCGAGCCTCCACGGCTGGCGATCTCAGCAACCTGGTGGAGGGGAAGGAGGCGAGGTCAGCTAGGAGAAAAACTGCAGGATACTCTGACCTCTAATTTGGTCCAAGTAGACACAAGATCAAGGGCCAGAACACCCACAGAGCCCCAGAAAATTATGTCCCTGGACGAATATGTTGAAAGATTGGTCCCCTCAGAGGGTCAAAACAAAACTGTTTAGAGGATCACAGGGGTTCAAGAGATGACAGACCGGACTGCCCAAGATCCTGGAAGCAACAGGACTGCAGGGGCTGGAGCCAGGAAGAATAGGGCAAGGAGAATAAGGGATGGTGGGGAGAGAAAAACTACGGGGACAGAGTGCACACGAGGGACAGTTAAGACATTCGGACACCAGGGCCCGAGATGGAGGGGTAGGCAAGGGAAGAAAACAGGGGCGAGGTTTACGGAACGGCAAGTGCTGATGGACCTAGAGGTCAGAATGGCTAGGTCGAAACGGAAGGCAAGCTGGCTCCCTCCAGGCTCCCTAGCTCCCCACCACCGATGCGAACGAAATGTCCCAAAGGCCAGCCTAGGACCCTGGCGCCCCGGGCCCCTCCCCCGCCAAGGATCACCTGAGTGTTCACTGACACCAGGAGCAGGTGACCTCGCCCAGCACCCACGTGGCTAAGACATGGGCTCCAGAGGATGCACTTGGGACCACCACACTCCGACCCCGGGGGAGCAAGTGTGGTCCACACGGGAAGCACGGGAGCACCCCAAAACGCGGGCTCCGTCCCATTCAGCACCCTGAGGCGCGGTACTCTAGACTCGCCGGGGTGCGACCATACGCCCAAAACTTAGGGAGGAGCCCCGAAACGGGCGCCGATCCCGGTGCCGCTCACCTGCTCTGGGGTGCGGGGAGGCGGCGTCGCCAGCCGCGTGCACAGTCCCCGCGCGCCGACCCGGAGCCCGCTCCGCAAGCGCGAGGAACAGCGCCGCACGAGGCCGCCATCTTGCGCTGACGCTGGGCGGCCCCGCCCCACTTGCTCGCTCTCTCCCCGCCCCTGGCAGGGACTGCGACCAATGGGATCGCTGAGATAAGGCGTGTGGAACGGAAATCCGGAGAGGGACACAAAGGTGTGTGCGGAGTTCCTTAGACGCGCTCTTGGCTGGCTGAGCTTCAGACTGTCCCGTGCACCCTAAATCGGAATCCAGTCACCTGGCACCACGCCCCCCTGGCGCCTTAAGGACCGCCACCATCCAGTCGCTCGGAAATAGACGTTCGCCTCTCATCGTCAGAGATGGATGGACCGAGGCTCAAAAAGCGAGGTGAATAGGCAGACCTCACGTTTTTTCACGTGGATCTGGAGCCTGGACCGGTGTTTGTTCTCCCGCGTCCTCAGATGCCTTTTTACTCCTACCACCATGAGTTTCTAGAAAGGACTGGAGATCCTACCACTCATTCGGATTCATTCACCCAGAGGAACAATGCATGCTGACTGGTCGAGGCTTAATAAGAAATCAGTGAATTTGAGGTACAGGAAGCCGCAATGAGTGTTCCCCAAGTCGTTTTTGATACAAGAGCTAGTTCCAGGACAGGCTCTAAAAAAAAAAAAAAAAAAAAAAAAAAAAAAAAAAAAAAAAAAAAAGCCAGATTTTTACATTTAACTTAAAACCAAAACAAAACCACAAACGTACTAAGATAGGAAAAAAATACAAAGACGGACAAAGGAAAGGTACACAGAATTCAGAGAAATGGTTATTTCTGGGATGGGAAGAAATGGATTGAGGTTCTGCTAAATTACACGTGTGTGTGATTGTGTGCGCCCTTGTGCCACAGGGCGTGGAGAGTTGCTTCTCTTCTTCCATCCATCATGTGGTTCCAGGAAATCAAACTTGGGTCATTTGGTTCATTTGACTCAGGTTGTCTCTAATGGTTGACTTGGAGGCAAGTCATGTGCTTAAGACACTGCCTTGACCTGGTGAGTTCTTGTTGGCCTTACATACTGTAACTGGGTGGAGAGAAACATACGGTCTTCATTATATATCTTAACTTTATTTTTTTAAGAATACATCAGTATCTTGATTTTTAAATTTAGTTTTATTTGAAACAGGGTCTGTGTAGTCCTAGCTGGCCTGGACTAGACTGGCTAGAGCTCACAGAGATCCACCTATCCTCTTACTCCCTTAGTGCTGGGATTTAAAGGTGTATGGGCCACCTGCCTAGTTGGGGTGGTCAGATAGCTTGCAGGACATCTCTTCTTCCATTGTAGGAGTTCAAGTGCCTTTACCCACAGACAAATCTCGCCGGCTGTTTTTCTGCTTTTGTTTGTTTTTTTGAGACAGGGTCTCATGTAGTTTCAGGCTGGGGATTGAGGCATGTGCTACCATATACCCTGACCAAATGGCCATGTCTTTAATACCTGAAAATTTTTTTAATATTTGTTTATATGTATAGTGCTGGTCTGTCTGCATGTATGCCTGCACTCCAGAAGAGGGCACCAGATCTCATTACAGATGGTTTGTAAAACGTTATGGTTGTGAACCATTATGTGGTTCCTGGGAATTGAACTCAGGACCTCTAGAGGAACATCCAGAAGTGCTCTTAACATCATCTCTCCAGCTCCCTGAAATACTATTAATATGGTTCACAAAGTCTTTATGAGCTGGGCGGTGATGATGATGGCACACGCCTTTAATCCCAGCACTAGGAGGCAGAGGCAAGCGAGGATATGTGTGAGCTCAAGGCCAGTCTGGGTCTACAAGAGCTAATTCTAGGTAGACTCCAAAGGCTACAGAGAAACCCTGTCTCAAAAACTTGGGCCTATCAAATATTGGAAAGAGTAAGGTACAAAGTCTAATTCTGTTAGGGTGCTCATACCGGTTCCTAAATTATCAGAGTTGCGGGAGCAATACTGGGCTTACTGCTTTCAGCATTTAAGATAAGACTGGAGGGCTGGAGACAGCTCAGTAGTTGAGTGCTGGCAGCACAAGAGTAAGGAAGAGTCCCTGGGGAACAAAGCTGATCTTCATTTAGTCAGCTCCAGGAGGTAATTTATCAGTCATATGGCAAGCTGTCTTAAGGCAATCACAAAACTCTGGATAATTTGAATTACATATCCAGTGTAAGTTAGTATTGTTTCATCTCTTCAATTATACTCCTGGCTGTCCTTTGATTGCTTCTGGCACTTGAGGGCTCTACACTAGATACAAATTACTTCAATAGTAAGTAGGCCCACCTTCCATCTCTGGGCTCCACCCAAGTTTCACTAAGGTACTTCCTGGGGACCAGTTTGGCATTCCGTCTCCTGATCAGGTGCTGTATCTTAAGTTTCTTTACTTAGGGAGAGGATACCCCAGCATGCCTGGAGGTCAGAGGACAACCTGCAGGAATCAGTTCTCTCCTTTCTTCTTGTATTCTCCAGATTGAACTTAGCTGCAGCAGTGTGGTGGTGGCGCACGCAGGAGGCAGAGGTAGGCAGATCTCTGTGAGTTCGAGGTCAGCCTGGCCTACAAGAGCTAGTTCTAGGACAGCCAGGGCTACACAGAGAAACCTTGCTCAAGAAAAATAAAGAAAAAAAAAAGATCGAACTCAATTCAGGCCACCATACTTGGTGGCAAAGTATTTTTCCCATCTGAGCCATCTGGTTGGCTCTGGGTGTACTATCTTGACTGTCAGTTGGTGGCTGTTCTAGCTGAGGCAACCCGTCATCAGAGGACTTGGCAACCACAGGCTCCAGCAGCCAGAAAGATTCTTTTCCCAGATCTGAATCTTGACTTGTTCTCTCGCATTTCACAGGGCTGCACCAGAGGTCGAGTCAGTTTTGAGCAGTCCAAACTCCATTCTTAAAATTGGGTTTTTATATCTGGGGTTAAATCCATAGTGTCATACCTACTGTGTAAGGACTCTTCACTAAGCTGAATCCTGTGGTCTCCACCCCATACCCAGGGTCTCACTATGTAGCTCTGACTGTCCTGGAACTCACTGCGTAGACCAGGATGGCCTCGAAATCACTGTGTAGACCAGGATGGCCCTCGAAATCACAGACTTGCCTCCTGAGTTCTGCGATCAAAGATTTGGAACCACCCATGCCCTGCTTCTTTTCCTTTTTCCTTTTTTTTTTAAGAAAGGGGTTTCTGTGTACCTTTGTCTTGGAATTCACTCTGTAGACCAGGATGGCCTCAAATTCACAGAGATCTGCCTCCTTAGTGCTGGGATTAAAGGTATGAGCCACCACCACCATGTGGCTTTTACTTTTTGAGATAGAGGTCTGTCCCCCCCACCAAAGCAGTGGTTCTCAACCTTCCTAATGCTGTAACCTTTAATACAGTTCTTCATGTTGTGGTGATCCCCCAGCCATAAAATTATTTTCAGTGCTACTTTATAACTGTACTTTTGATATTTATGAATCATAATGTAAATTATCTGATATGCAGGGTATCTGATATGTGACCCCTGTGAATAGGTTGTTCAACCCCCGCTCCCAAAAGGGTCAGGACCACAGATTGAGAACAGCTACACCGGGGGACCTGTTGTCCTCAATGGGACCTTTACCTACATAGGCCATGACTTTGTGACCCTCCTCCCCCAGTCTTCTGAGTAGCTTGGATGACAGGCTGAACCACAAGACCCAGCTGTGATCCTTTCTCCTGTCTTCTACATCCTCTGAAGAGCCCTTTGGAGTCCTAGAGGCATTATTTCCTAGATGTGGAAATCAAGACTTGGAATCCAGCTATTTGCCCTAACTTAATAACCACAGTTAAACAAGACAACCCTTTCCACAAATATACACACTTTTCAAACAGCTAGCTTCTCTTTATTGAAAGACCTGAATACAAAAGCAAGCCGGGGCAGCAGAAAGAAGGTAGGAATCTTTCTCAGACTCTACTCTGATGTATAGAGTTTCAGGGAAGGAGGAAAAGAAAATACAGAATGATCACCCTGGCTTGCTCCAGACTCAGGGTTCCATGCTGGGTCAAGCAAGGCCAGAGGGTGGGCTGCTTGCTCCATGCTTGCACTGCACACTCGGGCTTCAGGCCTCCAGGAGCTTCCCTAGGAAGCGGAGGTTCAGGATCTTAATCTGTTGGTCTTCTAGGTCCATTCGGATGATGCCATCCTCACCATCAATACTCAGTAGGACCCCGGTGGCCTCTCGGTCCTCACCCAGAATCACTTTCACCTAGAGGCAACATTAAGTGTCAGGTCCACCAGCAGCTGCCATGCCCCCCCCCCCGTACCCTCCCAAAGGCCCCACCCTACCTTGTTGTTCTTGGTGGGGGTGATGGGCTCCAGGTGCTCACTGGAAATGCTGACAACCTTCTCACTGTCTTTCAGGTACACGGAGCACATGCCTCCCTACAGAGGGAAGGATAGCCTGCTCACTGCTCTCAGGAGCCCACCCTCCAAGCACCACAAACTATGAAGGTGAGCAGGAAAGGCTACTAAGGGAACCACTAAAATGCTGCTAAATCAGGTCAAAAGAGAGCCAGGTGTTGTAGCACATACCTTAATCCCAAATCCTCAGAGATGAGCCAGAGGCAAGAGGAACTCACTGGATTCCAGGCCAGCCTGGATTCACCTGCCTCTGCCCCCCCCCCCCGCCCCCGCTAGGATTAAAGGTGTGTCACCAATGGCTATATAGTGAGACCTTGTCTCAAAAAACAAACAAGCCAGGCGGTGGTGGTGCAAGCCTTTAATTAATCCCAGCACTCAGGAGGCAGATATATCTCTATGAATTCGAGGCCAGCCTGAATTCATCTACTAGAGATGGTTCCAGGACACGCTCCAAAGCTACAGAGAAACCCAGTCATGAAATACCAAAAACACAAAACTAGATCAAAACAGAGAAAAGTTAATGCCTTTAATCCCTGCACTCAGAAGACAGATGTAGGCAGAGATCTGTGAGTGATTTCCTGGACAGTCAGGGTCACACAGAGAAACCCTGTCTTGAAAAACAAGCTTTTATAAAAAGAGATAACTTCTAATACATTTGACTCTACATGTCCCAAGCTAGTCTCATCTCTGGAACCCTGGTCTCAGGATCAGCCCTGACTTGAACCAAGTTCCTGGTCATGGTCACCACCCTCCTGCTCTGAACCCTGCCATTCAGTCACTTGCCTTCCCTACTGCCCGGCCATAGAGCACCCTATCTTTCCTGACACCTGTGTCACCATTCCAATCCATCCATGCTACTCCAACATGGAGAAGCAAGTCCACATCATAAATCTGGTCCTACCACTCTGCATGGCTCCTCAGTGCCCTCTGGACAGTAGTAGCTGCTCAGTCTGTCTGTCATCTAGCCCAGCCTCACTGCTTACCTTCCCTCCCCCTGGATATTCCTTTTTGTTGTTTTCCAGACAGGGTTTCATTGTGTAGTTCTGGCCCTGAACCTGGGACTAAAGGTGTGCACCACTACTACCCATCCCACCCGGGCATTTCTAGTCTGGCCACAATGAGTACACTTCAGCTTCCCTGGAGGCTATGCACATGCTTTGCTTGGCTTACTTTTTGTTTTTTGTTTGTTTGTTTTTGTTTTGAGACAGGGTTTCCTCTGTATAGCGTTGGCTGTCCTGGAACTCAATCTGTAGACCAGGCTGGCCTCAAAATCAGAGATCTGCCTGCCTCTGCTTCCCAAGAACTGGGATTAAAGGTGTGTGCCACCAAGTCCAGTTCCTGATGTACTCATATTCACCTTTCAGGTCTCAGCTTCAATGTCTCCTCCAGAAAGTCCTCCTTGATTCCCAAAGTTGGGAAATCAGTTCCCCCCTGCTCCTCAAGCCTTCTAAGCTTCTCATGCCATTCTGCCCACTCTGGGCACATATCTCTCTACCCCAACGCAAGGTGAGGTCTGTGAGGACAGGGTAGGCTGCATTGATCCCTGGTGTTATCAATCCTATCAGAACATCTACTGGAGGGTTAACAGGGTTTAAGCCTTTCTACAGAAAGTTGGACTCCTGAGGAAAAGAACGCAGGTGTTTCCCCCTGTAAGAATGCACTGAACACCTCCAGCCCCAAATACAGACTTCATTACCCAAGCTAGGGTTGATGCTCGGCTTTGAGGCAACAGGTGGGTAACATGAAGACCTCCTCAGACCCCTAACACACACGCTCAGACAACAACTGCTTTCTGAAGGCTGAAGGACTAGCCAGACAAGACTGGATGGAAGACTGGGGTGGGGGTGCAAAGAGCTGTTAGCACACGAGGCAGAACTACCCATCCCCTGGATTCACATTCACCCAGCCTTCCATATCTGTCTGTCCATCACGCCATACTGGACATTATAGTTGAAAAGTTAAAACTATAAACAAATAAGTTGGGGATATAGCTCACTAGCCTAGCACGTATGAGGCCTAGGATTCCATCCATAGCACCACAGACAAAAATAAGTAAGTACATAGTTGGGGGACCTTGCCCACCCGCTAGGATCCTACTTACCGTGACACTGCGGATGACACCCGTCTGCCCCACTACTTGTGTGTCCAGATAGGTGTCTCGCACCTTCACCTGGATATCAGTGGTCACCCAGTCACTGGAGTTCTGCTCAATGCCTGAGCCTGGCGTATGTGGGTTGTAACCTCCAGGAGAAGGAGCTCCAGGGGTCATCGGACTGTAGCCAACAGGGCTGGGGCTGGGACTTGCCTGAAGGAAGACAGGAATCAGTATCTGAACAGTCACTGGGCCTGGCCATTCCAACTGAGGTCCATTGAAGTCCACAGCCTTCTGTGACATAGCTTACCTGATAGGCCATTGGTGAAGGTGTGGGGTGGTAGCTGGCCGGGGAATGGGTGTTCTGATAGCCTGCTGGGCTTGGTGCCACTTGGTGGTAGCTCTGGGGACTGGGGCTGGGCTGGTAGGACCCCTGAGGAGAAGGGGCAGCGTAGGGGGAGAACTGGTCTGTGTTGTACCTGTAGACAGAAGAAAGGGGTGTTGGTACCGACAGAAAGGGTAGGAGGCAGGGCGGTGGGCAGCTGTGTGCAGGGCTTTTCAAGCTCAGCCCTGGTGGACTCACATGGCTGGCGTCCCTGGTGTCTGCGGGTTGTACTGTGGATTGACCTGGGGGGATGATGGGTCTGGGTAGCCGGGTGTTTGGGGATTCGGGGTTCCCCCATATGCCTGTGGGGATGGGGTGGGCTCGTCGTCAAAGGCATACTCGTATTCCTCCTCAGCCCTGGTGGGACAGAAGTCTATTGAGAATGACGATGGTAACAAATCTGATGAAGCCTGCAGAACAGCACTACACACTGGATCCTCAACAGAGGCAACTCCATTCGGACAGAAGCCCCAGACAAGGCTTTCCTGATACTAAGGCAATGCCACAGCTGAGTTGATGATGCAGAGGGACAAGGCTGCCTGCTCAAGATCACACACCTGGCAATGTCTCCAGGCACAGAGTAACTGCATGTTGAGGCTGGTGATGTGGACAGGACAGTGTATCCCAGCCTGGAGCAGTCACCACACTACTCAAATACAACCACTTACACCCTGGCCAACACAGCCCATCCTAAAATGGCCCTCACCTGGAAGGTGTGTTCGGGTTGTTGGGGTCCCAGGCTCCACTCTGAGCAGGAGTGCGGCTACCATCATGCAGGGGCGTCTGAGAGCCATAATGTGGAGTACGGCTCCCTGGATAAAGTAAAGAAGCATGCTCTTTATTCTGTCCTATCTCCTGAGCCCTCTGCTCCATCCCTAGTATTGTGGACATACTTACCATCCTGCAAAGGTGTCTGGGAGCCATACATGGGTGTTCGAGAACCAGAGCCGTACATGGGTGTCTGAGAGCCATACATGGGTGTCCGTCCATAGGTGGAGGTCATGCCACCTGGACGTTGGGAGTCGCTGTGGACACAGAACAGTGGAGTGGGTGGGATTCCTAGCATGCCCAAGCTCCTCCCTAGGCCCAGCCATCAACCCCACACTGGTCTTTCCTAAGCCCAGACATACACCGTGGTGAGCCGCTGGCGGTCTACAGAGATAGTCTGGCAGGTTGAGTGCAGCTCCACTCGGGCTGTGGACTCCGTGGCATCCTTCACCACACCAATGTAGCCTAGAAGGAGTTAGGCAGTCAGATGGGTGAGCTCCCCAGCATAGCCCCTGCCTCCCCGCACTCAATGGCTC
Organism: Arvicola amphibius; assembly: GCF_903992535.2. Classification (NCBI taxonomy): domain Eukaryota; kingdom Metazoa; phylum Chordata; class Mammalia; order Rodentia; family Cricetidae; genus Arvicola; species Arvicola amphibius. The sequence continues at coordinate 77,722,938 of NC_052054.1, forward strand.
ACCTTTATAGGGTCCCTGGGAGATACGCACAGTCTGGCCTATGAGCTCGTTATCTCTTCGCCCTCGACCCCTGCTCATGCCACCACCTGGGCTACCAAAGCCACCATGCTGGCCTGTAGGATGGAAGATGTTGTGAGGGCCCAGGAATTATGCCTTCCCTCTTATGTTGTCCCCACAGCTGGAACACCCTCAAACTTCTTTCTTCCAGCTTCAGCCACCCCTAGAGGGTTAGGGGCCTCCTCCACCCACTCCCTCACTCTAGGGCCCTTTGACTCCACTCTGGCCACAAGGCTTTCAAGCTGAACACTCAAGGCTGCCCCCATGGTAATCTCTGAGCTCTGACCCCATCTCACCTTCACCACTGGGGTGCATGGGGCTGCTGATCCGGGGGCTCATAGGAGTGAAGCCACCAACAGTTAAATTGGTCACATCCCGGGGCTAGGGAGGGATAACAAGTGAACAGCCAGGCAGGAGATAGAGGTGAAAGGCCTCAAGCCCCCTCCCCACAATGACTAGGTTGATCCTGCTTGCGGCAGCCCATCAACCAGCCTTCCTTTTCCAGGGACAAAGTTCTCATCTTCTAGGTGAGGAAGTGCCCACCCCTCTGGCTCTATAGGCCTCTCTAACAAGAGGCCTGTCTCTCCCCCTCATCAAGATGTGCACCTTAACCAAATGAGTCTGACATAAAAACACAAGTTGCAGGTAAAAAATCTTGTCTGGTTTTTACTTTTATTTTGAGGACAAGGTCTGCGTAGCTCAGGCTGGCCTATGCATTTACTACGTAGCCAAAAACTGACCTTAAGCTCAGCAGCCTCCTGCCTCACTGCCCAGTGCTGGTAACTAACCCGGCCTGTGCGGAGCACATCTTGCTTCAGATTTCCTTTCCAGTATCTGGTTCTATACAACTTTCCTGCCAATCCTATCTCAAGCCTGGGCAACGGCAGTCCCCAAGTTACATGGTGGCTCTGTAGTCCCTTCACCTTGATCCCTGCTGTGACAACAATCAGCAGCCCCCCTCGTCACTGTCTGTGCCCTGTACTATCACTTCTTAGAAGGGGGCACTCAGGGAAGGAAGCCCTGACAGGGAAAGCTTGCTGCCACCTCTCTGTCCCCTGCACGCTGCAGCCTTGGATCCAGGAGGGTGCAGGTACCTCAGGGTGTCTACTACCCAAATATGCAACCCACAAAGTGAGTGACAACGACAGGAGAGCAGCTCGAGATCTCAAAGAAACTTGTGCACCTTTTTGCAGTGGCTTGCAGTGACACCTACTTAGAACCCACCAGCCTGGTCTTTGCTGCTCCCTCATGTTCTCACCTTTGAACCCACCGGCCAACACCAGGTGCCCGTGCCCTTACAGACAAACATTCCACCATTCTCTACTAGCTTCTTGCAATGCAGGAAAGCAAAGCTGCGATAAAGATGGCGGATCTCCCCCTCTCCGGCCCTGGGAAGAAGGGAGGGGGTCACACGAGGGAAGGGCAAACCCCACCGCAACTCTTTTAGACTCAGCCAGAGAACAGTGCTGACACTTACTGAGTGAGGGCCATCAATGACCTTGACAATGTCCTTCACATGAATATTGTTCTGATCTGAGTCCAGGGCCACTGCAAAGCGGTTGTCCTTTTTCTGAGTCACAGCCTGGTTGCCTGACGGTCACCACTTCCCATGCATGTTCAGAACCTTTGTGGGGAAAAAGGTAGTAGAGGATGAAAGGGGATGAGGTGGTGTGAGGTGAGCTGTCCCTTCCTTGGGAGAGACAATCCGGAGACCCTGAGCCCTACACAGCATCCTGACTGCACATGGAGCAAAGTCAGAGCACCAACCAAAGTTGGGCACTAGGTCAGCCAGACATTCTAGATCATTTCAGAAGACCCTTTGGAGGGTTGGGATGTAGCTCAGTTCCGAGTGCTGGCTTAGCATGCATGAAGCTCTGTTGTGTTGGACTCCCAACACCATATAAACTGAGCACGGTAGCAAATGTGTACTCAGTGTGGAAGTAGGAGTTGAGGAGTTCAAGGTCATTCTCAGCTATGTAGGGCAAACAAAAGGCTCTTTGGGAGGAGACGCTAACTTCCTGACTGAGCACCAGGGGCATGAGGAGTCCACTGATTACCCACCCTGCTAAACACTTCACACACTTCTCTCTGAGAGGAACACAATCACAGTTCCTACCTTACAGTGGCCCTGAGAGGGCAAGTCATGAGGCCAGGGACACACAGTACAGAAGCAACAGAGCTGACAGGTTCAGGGTCCTAGGTACTATGCTAATGCACACATGGGGTGGGGATGGGGAAGGGCAGAGGTGTGGCAACTGTAGCATGACGCCTTTGCAAAAGCATCAAATTCTGGGTCACATATTCAACTTCTCAGCCAATGACGTAGATCTCTACCTAACTAGGTGTGAAGCTTAAGGCAGTCAGGAAAAATGACAAGCCACTTGCCAGCATTACACAGACAGGCTTCAGAGAGCCTTCCCAGGTCTATAACCCAGCACAATTTGTGAGCTTGGTTACCACACTACTACCTCCTGGGATGTGGGGTGGGGCTCTTGGGATAGGATCATCAAGACACACCTGGAAGGTTTCTCGCTCTAGCCGCACGATGACACCCACAGTGCGGGGATCCAGTTGTACCAGCTCACCCCACTCATGCTGGCCCCCAACATCCACACCTGAGGCTGTCTCTGAGCAGAGCTGCAGGTCCCGGGGAAGCACCTTCAACTGTGGAAAGACAGTGGAAGGGGTGAGGCAGGCCCCAGGGAACTACCCTACCAGGGGTCTCCTCTTGGTACCAATGAGGCTGCCATGTTCTTCCAGGCACTTACCTCATGCATGGTGAGGTCTGAGAAGAGAATGACAAAGTTCTCCTCCACCCTCACAATGAGACCTGTATCACCCTCAAATCGGCCAGCAATCACTTTTACATGGTCCCCCATCTTGAAGTACTTCCGAAGTTCCTGGGCTGGGAACTCAAGCATGTCCTGGAAGATTTGGCCATGGGGACAATGAGAATGTAACAGAAACGAGTCACCTGCCCTACTCACTTTCAGCATCACATCAGTCTCAGCTGAGAGCTGGAAGTCCCACTTTAGCTTCCCCACCACCCAACCTGAGCCGATCTGAGACACCTGCATTGGTCCTCCAGAGATAGCTGTCCAGGCAGGACTTTGAGCTGGACAACCCTTTACCACAGAGAGGACCAGGCCATGAAACACACGCATATGCCTGAACCCACAGGTAGCTTGTCCTCAAATACATGGAACTCTCTTGGGACCAGTATTTTGATGCCATTCCCTAGCCCAAGACTCTGCATATTGGCACCAACAGCTCTTCATACACGCAGGCACACACCTCTGTGACTGACAGCAGGCATTGACCTAGGTTATTCCATAGTCAAACCCTAAACCCAATGTGACCCAGGCATGCTACTCCTCAGAAACAACCAATAAAGACAATGTCATCAAGTCACAACAGACTCAAAGTCAGTCCTTCAACAACACATCAGGAAATATCCCATAAAGGGGACCTAGTGTTACAAGCCAGTCGGCTACTAGAGAGGATGAGGCAAGAGGACCACAGGTTCAAGGCTGGCTTGGATAATTTGGCAAACCCCTCACTCAAAAAGTAAAAAGAGGGAGCTAGAGAGACGGCTCAGAGGTTAAGAGCAGGGTGCTCTTTCAGAGGACCCAGTTCAAATCCCAGCAAACACATGGTGGCTCACAACCATCTATAATGAGATCTGGTGCTATCTTCTGACCTGCAGGCATACATGCTGGCAGAACACTGTATGCATAATAAATAAACCTTTAAAAAAAAAAAAAAGAAAGAAAAGAACCAGTGAGATGGCTCAGCCCGGTAAGGGAGCTTTTTTTTTTTTTTTAAAAAATATTTATTTATTATGCATACAATATTCTGTCTGTGTGTATGCCTACAGGCCAGAGGAGGGCACCAGACCCTATTACAGATGGTTGTGAGCCACCATGTGGTTGCTGGGAATTGAACTCAGGACCTTTGGAAGAGCAGGCAATGCTCTTAACCTCTGAGCCATCTCTCCAGCCCGGTAAGGGAGCTTTTTGCCACGGCTGACAACGTGAGCTCTATCTCTGCCCTCCATATACATATACAATGATTAAATTCAATTTTTTAAAGTAAAAAGAGGCTGGGCATGGTGGCAAATGCCTTTAATCCTATCACTTGGGAGATTTCTGTGAATTAAAAGACTGGCCTTGTCTATAGAGTGAGTTCTGGTCCAGCCAGAGCTAGAGAGCTACAGAATGAGATCCTGATTCAAAAAAAAAAAGAGGGCAAAGGGTATCAGCAAGATGATTCAGTAGTAAGGGAGCTTGAGCCAATTCTGCCAGCATGAGTTCAATCCCAAGTAAAGACCAGTGAATGAGGGAACAGACTCTGATCTCCATATGTGCTCTGGTATATGCACACACAAAATAAGTAAATGCGCAAAGAAATAAAAACAAAAACGGGTCAGGCAGTGGTGGTACACACCTTTAATCCCAGCACTCAGTAGGCAGAAGCAGAAGGATCTTGTAATTTCAAGGCCAGCCTGGTCTACAGTTAGTTCCAGAACAGCCAGGGCTATACAATGAAACCCTGTCTCGAAAAGCCAAAAAAAGGGGGAGGGGGAGCTAACACACTCAAAGAATATGACTTAGTGATAGAAGCCACCAGTGAGGGTTTGGGGTGAGGCTACGGGGTAGGGCATTTATCTAGCATGTGAAAAGCTTTGTATTCCCAGTACCACACATAGGCACCAAAGAGGAAAGTGGGAGGCATCCCTTGGATGCATTATTCCTCTCCTCTAAGCAGCTACACATTGGTGCACACCACTTTCAGGCTGTCCTTACTCATAAGCAAGACAGCCCAGGGCACAGCCTGTACTCACAAAGTCCCCTACAGACAGGCAGAATCAGGCCTGAGAAACAATGGAACACCTGCGGAATTCCCCAGTCACAGAAAATAGGCCTGAATACTAAGCAAACCATTAGCACAAGGAGACACAAAAAGATCCAGACATGTCCTCCATGAGGACAGAAACCACTGTCTGGACCTACACAAGCTGCTGTGACCAGACGCGGCCAGCCCTGTGGTGTTACCTTGAGGTCCTCATGCTTGGGCATTATGGTAATCTTGTTGCCGTCCACACTGAGAACCTTGCCTTGCAAGTTGATGAGCTCACCCTCGCACACCTCCACATTGTCCCCAGGCTGGAAATTGTGCTCCCGCTCCTTCCCTGAGGGAATAGAACAGTGTAAGGCTGACTGGGCAGCCATCTCCAGGGCCACCCTCCTCCTTGGCCAGGTGTGAGGCCAGAACCAGATACCTGTGCCTTCAGTCACCACCTCCAGGTCGATACCCTCAGGCTGATCTTCAAACTTTTCCAGTTCTGATAGGGTGGGCTTCACACCCTCTGTAATCTGATAGCCAGGGTGGAGGGAAGGGATGGACAGGGGTCAGTGTTACCAACAGGACAAACCACTGGAGAGCACAGCTCCTAGAGGAAAGAAGCTGCACCACCCCATGATCACTGCCCACTGGGCCTTACCACAGCAGACATGGCGAAGCTCTTGAACAGGAAGCCCTTCCGACTGTAGCGGTTCCCCTCGAAGATGAGGAAGTCACCATCAGAGGCAACATCACCCCCCAAAGACCTGAGATTCAGAGGAGACAGAACTGGTAAGGAGGGGTGTAATCCGTTTCCTGGATGGAAAAGGGGCTCAGGACTCTGCAGGACACAACTCTGGTGGCTTAAATGACTTTTCACACCCAAAGGTCAGCTAAATGAAGGAACTCCTGCCTTAGTGATTGACAGAGCAGGGCAGAGCGGCTGGACAGTGAGTGCTGGGCACACAGCAGGTCCTCAGAAACACGGATGAAATAAGCTTTACTCTTGAAGCAAGGGCAAGAGTTCCTGCATGTTCACAGCTGTGCAGATGCCCCCAAGCCCTGTGACATCAGACGCTGACATCAGAAGCAGGGCCTTCCTCTCTACCAGAGGGAAGGTGGACTCAAGATGGCTGAGAGCAAGGCTGATGACTGATCCCAATGCAGGTGGACAGGAGCCAATCCTAGGCCCTAACTCCAGACCAGACTTGTCAGGGACCCTCACCCTGCATACAGGGGTCAAGCACTTGGCTTAGGACTCCAATATGGAAAGATGGTGGCCACTATAGAGGAATGCTTGAGTGTCTGTTTCCTCTGCCATCTTTGCCACAAAAGTAGTCTGGGCAAAGGACCAGTGTGCTCTGATGGGCACCGAGGGCCCCCTCTGCCCTCTGCTGAGCATGGCCTAGTAATGGAGTGTGTGGACAATATGCCCAATACCCTAAGTTCCATCCTAACACCAAACCAAAAATCTGCCTGACTGCCTCAAACATAGTGGGTTCCAGAGCAGGACTAGAAAAACTCCTGTCCCCTCTCTCTTTTTCCTGTCACCAGGAACCCCAGCCAGTTCCAAACACATACACACAGCAATGGAGGCTGGGGTAGTTCATTACTACTAGTAACATGCAACAGACTAGGATATGGCTCAGAGGCAGAGTGCTTACTTAGCACGCATGGGACCTGCCACTCAATCCTCAGAACCAAAAAATTAAATGAAAGTAATCTGCAGCAGAGGAAACTGAGATCCAAGATAGAAAGCGCCTGCCTGAGGCTAGGCTGCCCAGTTAAGTGTTCACACAATGCACCCAAGGGGGAATGTCCCTGAAGAGACCACCAAAGCACACTGTGCCACACAACCAACAGCCAAGCCTGGTCCCTCGGCATGCTCACCTGATCTTCTCAGCATCAAAAAGCCTCTGTGGAGGCCGCTTGAACTTCTTCCTTTTGGCAAACCAGTCTTTCTGGGGAGAACAAAGGCCACACGTGGGAGAGGTGAGGGGGGTCTGGCCACTAGCAAGGATACAGTGTTCCCCCAACAGGCACCACAGCTTGCAGTACCAAGCTCATGCGGGCTTTGATGCGGTCATAGTCGATGCGTGGGATCATCTTGAGGGAAATGGTGTTCTGGCTGGGCTCAACGTAGTCCACCTGGGAGAAAGCAGCAGGTCAGCAGGGCTCAGCTGGACAGCAATGACCCCAGCAACCTGAAGGGAAGGTACTAAACGGCCAGAGAAGGACATGGAAGAGATCTGCTTGCTCACAACTCCCAAACTCTGTCCTGTTCAGAACTTCTTAGCATTAGAAATGAACATACACCACCCACCTGCCTTCCCCACTTGGATAAATGAAAGGTCCCACAACAGAAGACCACAGCCTAATGGCCGTTTTCTCCAAAGTGCCCCTCTTTCCCAAAGCCTCCCACTTGATTCTGCTCAGGCCACAATCAAAAGTAATTTTCTTTTGTTTAAAGACAGGGTCTTAGCCGGGTGGTGGTGGCGCACACCTTTAATCCCAGCACTTGGGAGGTAGAGGTAGGCGGATCTCTATGTGAGGCCAGCCTGGTCTACAAGAGCTAGCTCCAGGACAGCTAGGGCTGTTACACAGAGAAACCCTGTATCAAATAAAGACAGGGTCTCACATAGCCAAGAATAGCTTCAAACTCGCTGAACAGCTGAGGATGACCCTGTGCTTTTGACTCTCCTCCTCTACACCACCTGAATCCTGGGATTATAGGCATGAACTGCCATGCCTGGTTTTATATAGAACTGAAAACTGAAGTCAGAGCCTCCTACATGCTAGGCAAGCACTCCACCAACACCAACTGAGCTACAGTCCCAGTCCTTTCTTTTCCATTCCACCCACCACCCAAGTGCAAGGGATCAAACCCACAGCCTCATGCAAGCAAAGCAGGCGACTATCAGTTTAGAAGCCCTGGCAGCCCTTCTCAATTCCTTCATTCTTACACTCGCAATCCCCTCAGCTATGAACTTTAAGATCCCAACCTTCCCAGCTGGGAGAAGCAGTAGAGCAGTTGCCTAGATGAACGTGGGGGATGGTGTGTGGCTCTACTGGAAAACATGTGCCAAGAATGTGTAAGGCCCTAGGTTCACTTGCCATTGCATAAGATTTTTAAAAATTGGACTATATTCCATAGAACCCTCCCATCTCCCTCCAGTGACAAAGCTATACAAGTCTTTAATCCCAGCACTCCAGAGGCAGAGGCAGGAAGATCTCTGTGAGTCTGAGGTCAGCCTGGACTATATAGTAAGTTTCAGGCCAGCCAAGGCTACACAGAGAAAACCCTGTCTCAACAAAACAAAACAAAACAAAACAAAACAAAACAAAAGAACCTACAATGGACTATAAGGTCTGTCACCTCCAAACTCAGTTCTGTATCTCTTACTCTCTGCTCTAGACATCTTGATTTTATTTATCCTGCATGTGTGTGGGGGGAATCCCCCACCATGTGTGCCTGTGTCATGTTGGGCCTGGTGTCCTCAGAGGCCAGAGGGCATGAGATCCCCAGGGACTGGAGTTACAGAAGGTTGTGTACCATGAAGTGCTGGGAATCAAACCCAGGCCCTCTAGAAGCACAACTGATATTCTTAACCACAAAGCCATCTCTCTAGGTTCAGGCATCTACCTCACATGCCTGCCTTCTCCCCCATACTCCACGTGGCTCATCACTCCCTTTCCTCAGTCTTTACTCAACTTGCCTTTGACTGTCCTAGCAACAGGCATCCACCTCCTGTGTGCCTGGAGCTAAACCCTCACCTTGTTTTCCTACCCTGAGGGAAGGCTGTTCTTGGCTCTTGGAAAAGGAGGTGGAAGAAAAGAGGGCAGTGTACAGAGCCTGGCCCACTCAGCTACTCCATCGCCTCCTACCTGAGCAATGTCGTCTTTGTAGATGCCTCGCTTGAGGCGGACCCAGGACTTTGGCTTCAGGTTGGCCACCTCCTTCACCACCTTGAGCACATCAGTCATTTCCTTGATAGGCACCATCTGCTGGTTCCAGTAGCCAAGCCGCAGGTTGCCCACACCCTCAATGGCCTGCTTCACATGGGTTTGCTTGTAGGCCTCCACGTAGATGTAGCCCTTCACGTGCTCTGGAGCAACCACTGACTTAATCTGCAGGGGCTGGAGACAAAGGTGGGAAACACAGCTGGCAACAGTCAGGACGGCAGGAGGGCGCTGTCCGGCCCTCCGGGTGAGTCCACAGAAGCACCACAGTGGCATGGACACTGAGATGGTCACAGCAACCACAACGGAAGCTTTAAAAGTGACTCAAGCTTTGCTCCAAGCTGGCCTCAAATTCTTGTTCCCTGCCTCCACCTCTTTAATACTAGCATGTCTAGCAAGGGACTGATTATGTTATGGTTTAACTACACTGCAAAGCACAGTGCGACCATGAAACAATAGTGAGGGGATAGTAGGAATGGGGAGTGGCTGCCAGTGGTGCTTGCTTGCTTTCCCTCCCTCCCTCCCTCCCTCCCTCCCTCCCTCCCTCCTTTCTTTCTTTTTTTCTTGGTTTTTTGAGAGAGGGTTTCTCCTCTGTGTAGCCTGGCTGGTCTGGAAATCACTCTGTAAACTCACAGGGATCCTCCTGTCTCTGCCTCCTGAGTGCTGGGATTAAGGGTTTGGGATACTATGGGATCAGTTTTCATGAGCTATTCAGGAATTACAGCACAGTGATGATAGTGAACATAAACATATAAACATGCCGGGCTTATGCACACCTACAACTCCAGCAGACTGAGGCAGGAGGATTATAATAATTCAAAGCCAGCCTGAACTAAAAAGGAAGTTTTAATGTTGATTTGCTTTTGCTAGCCCGTGTGTATATGTATGTGCATGTACATAAGTATAGTCATGGAGGTCAGAGGTCAACTGTAAGTGCAGCCTACCTTATTTTTTATGATATGGTCTCTCAGTTTGCTGCAGCTCACATGATTTGGCTAGGCTGGCCGGCCAGAGAGCCCGAGATCCACACAGCCAGCACTGGGGTTACAAAGCACAGACTATTATTCCCAGCTTTTGTTCATGGATACTAAGGCTGGAACTCAGGTCTTCATTCTTGTACACCAAGCATTTTACCAACTGAGTTATCTTCCTAACTACTGATGGTTTTTTGAAATAGAGTTTCACAGCCCAGGCTGCTCTGGAAATTGATAAGTAGCCAAGGATAATCCTGAATTCCTGTTCTTCCTGCCTCTACCTCCCAAATACTGAGATTACAGATGTTCATCACTACGTCTGGTTTCATACAATGCTGAAGGCCAAGTCCAGAACTTCAGGCATGCTAGGCAAGTACGCTACCAAACAAGTCAAATCTCCAGTCCTTTCATTTTTTGAGACAGTTTCTCATGTAGCCCAAGTTGGCCGTGAACTCCTAATCCTCCTGCTTTGTTTTTTGTTTGTTTGTTTGTTTCTGAGACAGGGTTTCGCTGTAGTTTTGGAGCCTGTCTTGGAACTAGCTCCTGTAGACCAGGCTGGCCTCGAACTCAGAGATCCACCTGCCTCTGCCTCCCGAGTGCTGGGATTAAAGGCATGCACCACCACTGCCTGACCTAATCCTCCTGCTATAGTCTCCCAAGTGCTAATATTTTGGGGCTATCATAAATAAATAAAAATTTTGGTCAGGCAGTGGTAATGCATGCCTTTTAGTCTCCCCCCCCCAACTTGGGAGGCAGAGGCAGGTGGATCTCTGTGAGTTTGAGGTCAGCCTGGTCTACAAAGCAAGTTCCAGGATAGCCAGGACTGTGACACAGAAACCCTGTCTCAAAAAAACCAAAACCAAAAATAGTAAAGAAAATAAAATAAAATAAAAGATATGGTTATTTCTGTGTACACAGGTATCTGTGTATGTGTCTGAAGAGGTCTGAGAAGTATCAGATCTCCTGGAGTTACAAGCAGTTGTGTGATTGTGAGCTGCCTGATGTGGAGACTAGGAATCAAATTCTAGTCCTCTGAAAGAACAATGTACATCCTTAACTACTGAGCCATCTCCTTAGCCCTGACAAAAGGCTTTAATTTACACACTTACAGAGAGCACTAGAGAGACGGTTCACTCATTAAGAGCATTTGCTGCACAAGTGCGAGGGTCTGGATTTGGATCCCCAGAAACATGTAAAAAGTCGGGGGGTGGGGGGGACTGGAGAGACAGCTCAGCAGTTAAGAGCACTGAATGCTCTTGCAGAGGACCTAGATTCAGTTCTCAGTGACTCACAACCTCCTATACATCTAACTCTGACCTGTGTGAGCACTGTACCCACATGGTGCATACACAGACAAGCAGATGCACACACATGCATATAAATTTAAAAAATAAGTAACATTTAGAACAAAAGTCGGGGGTAGGGAGATATGGAACGAGACAGGAAGATCTCTGGGGTTTGCCAGCCAGTCAACCTACCCCAAAAAACAAAAACAAAACAAAATAAAAAAGAACTCCAGGTTTAGGGAGACCCTATCTGAAGAGAACAAGGAAGTGACCAATAGGAAGGTATGTGATATTCTCTCTGGCTTCGTCATGAATGCACAGGTATGTGCACCCATGCAACAGGTGAACACACAGACATGACAATACTGCTCATGCATATACACACACCCCAAAACAAAACAAGAGCTGGAGAATGGCTCAGTCATTAAAAGCTAACGTTCACAACCAAAAGGGCAAGAGTTCAGTTACCATCACCCACAGCTGACTTTCCAGCTAAAAACAAACACCACCAACAAAAAGTCCCAGGGAGGCAAAGCGGTCTTATTCTCTGTTCTAGCTCATCTGCTCGCTCGCTCACTCACTGCTTACTTAGTGTAAGGGTACTTAGTGGTTATAAACGTCTTCCACCTGGCTTAGCCCTGATCCTACACGGCAATCTGCCCACTACCTTACTTACTGTGTCTGTGAACTGGTAAGCGATGAATTTGCGCATCAAGGAAATTGCTGTGGCTCGTTCCTCACCAATCTGGAAAGAGAGGTGGATTTGGAGACCTGAAGAGGAAGAGATCAGGACACGAGAAAACTGGCAGAAAAAAGAAGGGGCAGGGCAGGTGGAGGCAGAAGGTGAAGCAGGAGATGAGCTGCGAGGAGAAGACACTAAGGGGTGAGAGTAGAAGAGGGAAGAAGGGGCAATGAGTGGGGTAGAGACAGACAGACAGGAAAAGGGGCATAGAGAGGCAGCTACAGAGGGACCAAGAGACTCGCTTCCCAAGAAGATTCAGAGAAGATAAATGGTCCTCCCTTACAGCAGCCCAAAGTCAGAACACACACCTTACACTTGACAGTCCACAGGTTGGGGTCCCTACACAGCACAGGATAATGAAGACAGGTTACCAAGTGTCTCCTCAGTAAGACACAATCCACACCATCTTCCCCTCCAGCCCAGGGACCCGCTCTCATCAACCGTACACAGGGGTCTTCCTTCCCCCACCCTTGTGTATGTCTGGATCCCATATGGGATTCCCACCATTGGCCTTCTACCCCTCTCCCACTCTCTTACTTGACTCCCGGGAGCAGCTGCTGCTGGGTGATGTCGTCTGAGAGCTCATCAGACCCTCCATACACCCTAGAGGGAGAACAGTGTTGGGAAGGAATGCTGTCACCCCACCAGACCGCATCAGCTTTCCACCCAGGGCTGCCTGCGCCCACCAGGCACTTACGTCTCTCCCACAGATGATTTTGCATATTTCTTCATATAATACTCGCCCAGTTCCTCTTCTCTCTGGTCCCTGAGGTATGATGGGGAAAGCAGACATGAAAGAAAGTGGAAGACAAGAGGGCAGGCTGACCTGCCCCCCATCTGTCCTAGGAAACTGGGTCCCACCCAGGTCTCCTCACTTGCTCACCTCCAGAGATTCTGCAGACGACGAGCCCCAGAGCGGTCTTCATCCAGGACAACATTATCAATGTTGGAGGCTGGAAACAGAGGTGCAGGGAAAGTCAGGCGGGAAATGGGCTTGGGGAGTCCAGGGGCCAGAAGACACCTGGCTGAGGATACCCCCACCATGGTCCCCCATCCTCTGTCCTACTCAACTCCCGCTTCTCATCACATGTGCTCAGGGTGGGTCCAGTTGCTGGAGAGCATCCATCAGTTCTCCCCCTCACAGCCACCATCTAAGCACGGCCTGGACTCCCCAACCTCATACTCCCACCTGTACTAACTACATCTTGGCCTATGGACACAGACACGTATAAGCTTCCTAGGGTCAGACACCCAAGACTGCCTATCCCTGCACCCATATGAGTCACAGTCCCAGGGCCACATAGCATATGAGAGAAGAGCCACAAACCACACTTGCCCAGTTCTTACCTTCAATCTCTTCTACTTGGAGGAAGAGGAGAAGGTGGTGGTGGTGGTAGTGGTGGTGGTGGTGGTGGTGGTGGTGGTGGTGGTGGTGTGCAGGGTAGACAAAGTATGAGCCAAATTATAGCAGCAAAATCAACCAATGGGGTGGGGCGGAGGGAGGGACACAGGAAGGTCGAAAACCAAAAGTAAAGGCCAGGCACCAGGTGGGTGGGGAGAAGCCGAAATGTATGAGGCGCACAGAACGGAAAATAACAGGGAAGGGGCACTGGCCCAGCAAGTGGGGGGTATTGTGGGACAGAGTCCACCCACCCTACACCCCACAAAAGGGATACCCAGAATACTCTCCCCACACCACCACCCACCCAATAGTCCCCCCCCCACTCATGGGCCTAAAAGGAAAAAGGTTTGGGGAGCCGTCTCTCTGGCAAGGACAGAAAGAAGCAAGGTGAAGAGAGTGAGGATTGGGGTGGTTGCAGGGCATGGGGTGTGGGGAAGGGCTTAGAAGACACCCTCCCAGGCACAACCCGCACCCAACGTGGTCTTGCAGGCAGGTCCCACACACACCTTTCTCCAGGATGTCTTCTGCTCCATCTTCCCACTGGTCCTCATCCTCATACTCATCATCTACATCTGAAATGGAAAAGCCAGGCAGTCAGCCGGGATAGAAGGTGACCTCAGGCCAGGAGGTGATGGCACACACCTTTAATCCCAGCACTCGGGAGGCAGAGGCAGGAGGATCTCTGTGAGCAGAACAGCTCCAAGATTGAAACATTCACTCTGGGAGACAAGCCTCAAAAATCCACAGACCTGGACAGAGGCTCAGAAAGGAACATACAAGAGGTCATATCACAAAGCAGTATAGCGTGGAGGTATGACGTGGAACCACCTATCTCTAAAGACCATTTCCTCCACTCCACACCAACCACACATATTCCTTCTAAACAATTACAACCAGAGCTGTCATGGAATGCTGTAACCCCAGCATTCTGCATCTGGCCCCATAGTATAGGCCAGTCACCCCAACTACATGAGAGGCTAAGCAGAAAATTGCAAGTTCAAAACCAACTTAGGCTACACTATCAGTTCAAGGCCAGCCTGAGCAATTTAGCAAGATTCTGTCTCAGACTAAAAAGTAAATCAGAGGGCTGAGAGTATGGCTCAGAGGATACAGCACTTACCTAGAGTCTACCAGTGAGGGTCTAGGGTGTGGCTCAGCAAAGGGTCAATCCCCACTCCATCATATGCATGTACACAAACACAAACTAGAGCCTGACTATCTCATGTCTTATGCTTGCTCCACGCTTCCAGGCCCTATGACATACCAGCCTCATCCAAAATGAAGCCCCCATGGCGTGGTTTCTTCGGGGGCCGGTCATCATCTTCCTCTTCCTCTTCCTCATCGTATTCCTCTTCTTCCTCCTCCTCCTCTTCCTCAGGCTCCTCCTCCTTCTCACTGCCTGCTGCACTCCGTCGTTCATCCTCTGCCTGTAGGGTTCAAGCAGAGCTGGAACATCAGATCCAGAAACCCTTATGTCAACGTCACAGACACATGTCCAAACTGCCCCCACAGTCCCAATCTGACCAGGCCTCTGGTTACTGTCCTAATTCAAGTGACAGGTCAGCCATGTCCCAGCCACCCAACCAACTCCTGGGAGCCAATACCTTTACTGGATCCCTTGTCCCAAAGGCCATTAAATGGCAGTTCCTTGTGACTTGGTCCTTAGCCCTCATCTCCATGCTTCCTGTAGAGTCCTGCTCCTGACTCCTGGATCTGTTTTAGGTGCTTAATATTCAGCAATGGCTGTCTCCAGTGCTTCCCTTGCACTTCCTCTACCACTAATCTAAAGGTCAACGTGCTACTCCTGGTAATGCAGACTGCCTTGGAACTCACCGTGCCGTCTAAGCTAGTCTTGAACTTGTGGCATCCTCCTGTCTCTCTTTCCCAAGCAGTGCACTATAGTGCACTATAGGTATAAACCACACCTGGCTTCCACTCACTTTTTTTTTTTACAATTTTTAATATTTATTTATTTATCATGTATACAATATTCTGTCTGTGTGTATGTCTGTAGACCAGAAGAGGACACAAGACCTCATTACAGATGGTTGTGAGCCACCATGTGGCTGCCGGTTGAACTCAGGACCTTTGGAAAAGCAGGCAATGCTCTTAACCACTGAGCCATCTCTCCAGCCCCTTCCACTCACTTCTTAAAAGCAGCTTTAGATGGACCTAGTGCTCTGTCTAGGGCCATGATTCTCCTTCCTCCCACACCTCTCTCACTGTGCCACTTACCTTACATTACCTCAGCTCCCATATCTGCTGCTGATGCCCCCAATTCCTCTACTTCTCCACTTTTTCCCCGAAACAGAGCCCACAACCTACAAGCAGCAGCCTCTGGGTTGCCTCCCTAATATTCTCTGAATATGCCAGGTCAACAGTAGCCATGTCCCACTGTGATCACAGTGCTGTCCCCAGAGCTATGCTGGCTCCAGCTCCCTGAAGGCACCAGATTCTGACCCTTTCTGCCTGTGAATGTCACTGCTCCAATCCCTCCCATTCCAAGTCTAGGCCACCATGCTGCCCTTCAACACTGGATCCTTGCCTTGGCTTCCTCTGGAATGTCGTCACCCCCCTCCGCCCCGTTTCTAATGCCTGTTCTATAAACAGACATTTCTTTGGGCCACCAGCTCACAAATAACCACACAGAGACTTATTACAAAAGCTCAGTCTTAGCTTAGGGTTGTCCCACTAGCTCTTCTAACTTAATTAACCCATTTATAGTAACCTCTTTCCCATTCTGTATGTCTGACTCATTCCACATCTCTCTTGTACCTAGATTCATCTCTTCCTTTCTCACCTTGGAAGTCCCACCTATACCTCCTGCTTAGCTATTGGCCATTCAGCTTTTTATCACACCAATCAGCACATACATCAGTGTACAAATATCTCACAACACTGTTCCTGTGCCAGTCACAAACTCCACTGCCCAAGCATCACTATTTAACTCACCACCTCAAGGTCTCCTCCATTTCCATTGCTACAACCTAGTTATCCAGTATTTTTGTATATTTGTTTTTATTTTAATCTGCTTATTATTGTGTGTGTGTGTGTGTGTGCATGCACTCCTCATGCTTGTGTGAATAACTGCCAGATATTTGCAGGTGCCTTCAGAAGGTGTAAGACCCACGGAAGCCAGAGTTACTGGTAGCCATGAACTACCTGACCAGGATGCTGAGAACAAACTCAGGTCCTCTGGATGAGCAAATGCTCTTAACCACTGAGTCATCTCTCCAGCCTAGTTTTTTCTTTAAATTTACTTAATTAGTTCTAAATAGCTTAAAGAGACAATAAGTTGGGCTGAAGAGATGGCTGTTCTTCCAGAGGTGCTGAGTTCAATTCCCAGCAACCATATGGTGGCTCACAACCATCTGTAATGAGATGTTACTCTCTGTCATGTAGGTATACATGCAGGCAGAACACTGCATACATAATAAATAAATCTTAAAAGAGACAAGTAAATTAAAAACAAATATGTATATAGGAATACATATAAACATTATACACACACACACACACATATACATACTGGGCATGGTGGTGCATGTATTTAATCCTTGCTCTTTGGAAGCAGAAGCAAATTGATCTCTGAGTTCAAGGCCAGTCTGGTCTACATACTAAATTCCAGGCTAGTCAGGTGAGTGAGACTGTACAAGATACTGTTGCAGTCTACTGAGTCTTCCCCTGAAATACCCAGGCCCCACAATCTTAAAGAGAAATACAATGGTCAAAACACTGAGGCACCAGGCTGGAGAGAAGGCTCAGGGGTTAAGAGCACTGGCTGCTCTTCCAAAGGTCATGAGTTCAATTCCCAGCACATGGTTGCTCACAACCATCTATAATGAGATCTGGTGCCCTCTTCTGGCATGCAGGTATATATACAGAGCACCTGTATATAAAATAGAAAGAAAGAAAGAAAGAAAGAAAGAAAGAAAGAACGAACTTAACCAAAAATGGAAATAAAGGAAAAAGAAAAGGACACCAAGGCACCAAAAGGACACTCCGTGTTCCAATCAGGCTCAGAGCTGCAAAGCTTTAAGAGAAGTAATACATGCCCTACAGCACCAGGGCTGCCTTATCCTCATTCTACCTGAAAGTGCCCCTGAACCACCTTAAGTGCTAGGAAACCAGCAACTAACCCCTGAACCTGAATCTAGGCCACGGTGGGGCACCCTTGACTGCTGAGTGTTCAGTCATAAAGACATCTACATCAACCCCCACAAGGCTCAGGGAGTACAAGGAGAGAGGAGGCAGAATCTAAGAGCCAGAGGATGGATACTCCAGAGCAGTATCAGGAAAGGCTGTCTCTTAGTTATGATGTGGCCACTGCCTTCGTGAACTCAGAGCACAAGTTCAAGTCAGCTAACAAATTCATCACCAATGGGGGAAGGACTCATGCATGAGGTTAGCTGAGGAGCTACTGGCAATTAACAGGGGCTGGGGAAGTAGGAGTCATTTTTCTTGAGGGTGACACTGTTAGAAGGTTGTGTATGTAATGAAGGCAGCACTAATTGAATTCAGTGGATTTAAAAAAAATAACGAAGTTGGGGGGGCACATTGGAGGGGCAGAAGAGGAGAAAGGGGTTGGAAGTAGACATAATCAAGATCCATAACATCCAGGCGGTGGTGGGTCATGCCTTTAATCCCAGCAGAGATCCATTATTAATCCCAGCAGAGATCCATTATTAATTCATTATTAATCCCAAAGAGAGATCCATCATTAATAGTCAAGAGTGGCTGAGCATGCTTTAAGAGTCCAACACTGGGGAGGCAGAGGTGGCAATCAGGCCAATCAGGGCTACAAAATGCAACCCTGTCTCAAGGAAGGGGGTTAAAAAGATACAATGTATATATGTATGACCCTGCCAAAGAACAAAGAAACATTGTATGTTAAATAGAAAAGTAACTAATAGGATGCTGAAGAAATAGCTGAGTTTAAGAGCACTGGCTGCTCTTCCATAGGTCCTGAGTTCAATTCCCAGCAAACACATAGAGGCTCACAACCATCTATAATGAGATCTGGCTCCCTCTTCTGGCCTGCAGGCATACATAAGGTAAAACACTATATACATAATAAATAAAATCTTTTAAAAAAGATTTGCCAAGGGGCTGGAGAGATGGCTCAGAGGTTAAGAGCATTGACTGCTCTTCCAGAGGTCCTGAGTTCAATTCCCAGCAACCACATGGTGGCTCACAACCATCTATAATGAGATCTGGTGCCCTCTTCTGGCATGCAAGCATACAGGGAAGGAATGTTGCCGGGCGGTGGTGGCGCACGTCTTTAATCCCAGCACTCGGGAGGCAGAGGCAGGCGGATCTCTGAGTTCGAGGCCAGCCTGGTCTACAAGAGCTAGCTCCAGGACAGGCTCTAGAAACTACAGGGAAACCCTGTCTCGAAAAACCAAAAAAAAAAAAAAAAAAACAGGGAAGGAATGTTGTATACATAATAAATAAATCTTAAAAAACAAAATTTGCCAAGACTCCAAAGCTACACAGAGAAGCCCTCTCCTGAACAACAAAAATAAATAAATAAAAGTAATTGCCAAGAATTAATAAAATACTTTATTTTTAAACTTTATTCTAGTCAGGCATGGCAAGCAGGTGAACAGTTTTGATCCCAGCACTCAGGAGGCAGAGGCAGGTGGATCTCTGTGAGTTCCAAGAGGAAACCCTGTCCTTTTTTTTTTTTTTTTTTTTTTTTGGTTTTTTTTGAGACAAGGTTTCTCAGTAGCTTTGGTGCCTTATCCTGGAACTAGCTCTTGTAGACCAGGCTAGCCTCGAACAAACAGATCCGCCTGCCCCTGCCTCCCGAGTGCTGGGATTAAAGGTGTGCGCCACCACTGCCCAGCGAAACCCTGTCTTGAAAGAACCAAAAAACAAAAACAAACAAAATACAACAACAAAAAAAGACTAAGAGGGATGTGTTCCATCTAGTCTACAACAAACAAAAGACTAACTAGGTCCTCCTCCCTGGAAAGTATGGGGGTAGAGGCAGAAGGATCCGGAGTTGAAGGAGTCTCTCTGACTGAACAGCAAATTTAAGTTAGCCTCAGCTACATGATACCCTGCTTTGAAAACTGAGAAAAGGGTTAGAGAAGGCTCAGCGATTAGGAGGAATTGCTGCTCTTACAGAGGACAGGGTTTAATTCCCAGCACACACATGTTGGTTTGTGCTATTCATAACTCTAGTTCTGGGGGATCCAATGCCTTCTGATCTCTGCTGACACACTCCTGGTGCATAAATATACAGGCAGGCAAACTATTTATACACAAAAAATAAAAATAAATAAACCTTAAAAAAATAAAATAAAATAAAAATCACTGACCCAGGTGCGGTGGTGCCCACCTTTAGTCTCAGCACTCAGGAGGCAGATGGATCTCTGTGAGTTCATCGCCAATTGGCCAGGCCTACATAGCCAGTTCCAAGGCAGCCAGAGATACAGATGAGGCCCTGTCTTAAAATAAAAACACTAAGAAGAAAACAATGGATTTCCTTAATATTGATGCTGACAAGGCCACAATATCTCACACTGCTGTGTTTTACACGTTTGTATGTGGGCTCATGTACGGTGCAACCTTCATGAGTCAGTTCTGTTTCACCCCGTGGATCCTAGGACTCCAACACAGGTCCTTGAACTTGGCAAGGTGAACTCACCAGTTCAACATCTCACATTTTATTCATTTGGGTTTTTTTGTTTGTTTTTGTTTTTTGGGGTTTTTTTTGTTTTTTTTTTGTTTTGTTTTGTTTTGTTTTTTTGTTTTTTTGTTTTTACAAAGTTTCTCTGTGGAATAGCTCTGGCTATCTTGGAACTTGTTCTGTAGACCAGGCTGCCCTCGAACTCACAGCGATCCATCAGCCTCTACCTCCCAAGTGCCAGGATTAAAGGTGTGTGCCACTACCGCCCGGCTTACATCTCACATTTTAAAAAGCTAAATTTTGCCAGGTGATAGTGGCACATGCCTTTAATTCAGGCACTTGGGAGGCAGAGGCAGTGGATCTCTGTGAGTTCAAGGCCAGCCTGATCTACAAAGCAAGTTCCAGGACAGACAGGACTGTTACAGAGAGAACTCTGTCTCAAAGGAAAAAAAAAAAAAAGCCAAGCTTTACAGGTCTGTTTCAAGCCATCTTTCACTGTGTCCTCTTCTGGAGCCTTCCTTCCTGAGGCAAGGGCTCCTGCATATGGCTGTTTCCTGGGGGCTGGACCAGTCTTTGATTTGTGTTCTGTTTTGTTTTCAGGAACAATCTGAAATTGTAAGCATAGACTGGAATGGCTAATTCTTAGGAGGTCTCATAAGAGAGGACCATACAGTGAAACACTCAGACACCAAAGAATGCAGGAGCCTGGTGGGCAGCACTGCACAGCTACAGTTCTGAGTCTACCACACTCTTACACTGCGGTCAGCACCCCTGCAGTGACTGTATGCAATGTGTGTCAATAAAACCATCTCTGCTGCCGGGCGGTGGTGGCGCACGCCTTTAATCCCAGCACTTGGGAGGCAGAGGCAGGCGGATCTCTGTGAGTTCGAGACCAGCCTGGTCTACAAGAGCTAGCTCCAGGACAGGCTCTAAAGCTGTAGAGAAACCCTGTCTTGAAAAATCCAAAAAAAAAAAAAAAAAAAAAAAAAAAAAAAAAAAAAAAAAACCATCTCTGCTGCAGACTTAGCTCAGAAAGGGAGGCCATGAGCTAACACCCAAACTAGGAGCCTGGCTGAATGAATGAAGGGGATGAGAATGGGAAGTCCGTTGATTTCCTTCACAGCAAGCAGCATGATGTTTGCCAGACAACCTACCTATCTACAGAACACAGGACAACATCTGGCCCAGGATCCAGCAGCTAGGGCAGGCCTCACACCTCCTGCTTGATGTCAACAGCCAGCCAACAGATGACTCATGAGTCTGACAGATGCCCAGTGACAAACCTCTGAAAGGAAGGAGCCAGGGACCCTGGTCTCATTACCACCAGGCTACAAGTGCCAGCAGTGACCTAAAGCCATGAGTCACTACAAAGGCTAGTCCCGTCCCCCCACCACCTGCCCTACATCACCATGGATGGATGCCTGCCTGGGAGAAGAGGACCACCCCCAAAGGCACAAAGACTAGCAATTAAATACCTACAGAGGACAAGCAGACCACGCAAGTAAGTGGGTACATCAATGGAAACCCATAGTCCTAAACCCTCCAGGACACAGATCCATAACATCTTTGCTTTTCCAAACTCTGCCATGAAGTAAAGGCAACCAATGCATCCCAGTATTGGAGAGAACCCAAGTATGCACAGAGCAGGCTGGAGAGAAACACTGCTGAGTAGCAGAGCACCTGCCGAGCATGCTGAGGCCAGGGGGTCGATCCCCTCTCCTGGAACAGAAGGCGATGGCCACTTATGAGCAGAGATGCTGTAAAGACGTCCCAAGCTCCATGCTGTCAATCCCTCTGTTTCCCACTAACGCAGGGGACAGGAACATAGCTTCAGGTTACTGTGTGGAGGCTTAAGTCTGATGATGGTAATGACACCAGAGCCCCTAGCTCCTTCCTCAGAGGTTTTATATTGTGTACGGTGAAATCTTTGAAAGCACTGACGACTCACTTAAATTAATTTAGGGCCTAGCCCAAGAACTGTTTCTTGGGAACACACACACACACACACACACAGAGAGAAGTGGGGGAGAGGGAGAGAGAGAAAGAGAGAGAGAGCGCTAAATTTAAGGGAAGCGCACACTTCAGTGGTAGAGCTCATTGTTAGTGTGTACAAAGTCCCACATTCTATCCCCAGCACCATCATGACATGAATTCATTCACACATTTCATAAGTATCTTACACAGAAATTTAATACAGTATTTTTAGTGCTCCAGGGTTTTTTTGACTTTGACCTGTCACATTAAGTCAAGTGTGGAAATTTCCATTTGTGGCACATAGGGGCTCAAAAAGTTTTCAGATTTTGTATCTTCTATTCATTGGCTACATTTATTCCCATTAGCAAATACGTGTTCGCTCATCGGTTGTTTATTTATACTTTAAAATCTGTTAACTGGAGCCCAAGGACCAAGAATTATGCCTGGCACACAGTAGGCAATACAAATACACTTCTGGGAGAACTGGGCACACCTAAAAACAAAAACATAAAAAATACTAATAGTCAAAACTGTAACTCGACGACAGAATGTCTACCTAACATGACTAAAGCCCTGGACTCAATCCTAGCACCGCAAATAATAATAATAAGCAAAATGAAACAAATCGGGCACATGATGCTAAAAAGCCAATTAAGTCTGAACACATCACCTACTGTGTCAGTGACCCTGGCGCACCCCCACCTTCCAGAGCCTGTCCCTCTGCTCCACTCTGAGTTGCCTGCTCGCCCATCTCTCCCGACAATCTGAAAACCCCCTGGCGTTCTGAGTCCTGGGCTCCCGCGGGGGCCTCTCTGCCCTGTCCCCGTCCCCAGGCGCAACGTCTCCCCCTAGAATCCAAATCACTGACCTCGGCCTCCTCCGCCTCGCTGCTGCGCTCGCTGTCCTCCTCCTCGGAGAAGTTGCTGTCTTCGCTGTCCGACATCTTCCGCAACTGCAGAGGGAAAACAGCGGCCTCAGCGCATCCCAGAAACCGAAGCTTCACCCCGAGCCTCAGTTTCCGTGTAAGTTCCACTGGAGAAGAAAATGCCCCGGCGCACTTCCTGCAGCCCGGTTCTGGCGATCGCGACCCCGAGCTCTGCCGACGCCAGCTAACATATGCGCCTCTGGCTCCGGCCGGGTCGCTAGCCGGGCCCGGCAGCCTAAAGGCCTACACCTCGGCAAACCCGCTTACCGATCACTTTACACCTGAGGCTTCCGCGCCAGCTGCGGCTCACACAACGCCTAGCTGGGCTGACGTGCTCTCGCGCGAGAGCTGGCGCGTTAGCCTCGCCTAACGCGAGATTCCTCGGGACCTGCCGCGAGGAAGGCCTTGGGGGCCGCCATCTTGGAAGTGGCTAAAGTAGCTTAAGCGGATTTTGAGAGCCGCCATCTTAAGAAGGTAAAAAAGGTCGGGTGGTGGTGGGGCTCGCCTTTAATCCCAGCACTCAGCCAGCAGACGTCTTGAATGCAAGGCCAGCCTGGTCTACTAGAGGTCGTTCCAGGACGGCCAGAGCTACACAGCGAAATCCTGTCTCGAAAAACCAAAAAGGAAAAAAAAAATGCCAGTTTAGTACAGCATGTTTTTTTTCTTTCTTTCTTTCTTTTTTTTTCTTTTTGGTTTTTCGAGACAGGGTTTCTCTGTAGCTTTGGGGCCTGTCCTGGAACCAGTTCTTGTAGACCAGGCGGGCCTCGAACTCACAGAGTTCAAGCGCTGGCATTAAAGGCGTGCGCCACCACCGCCCAGCAGTGTAGCACGTTTTATTAAAGACTTTTTTTTTTTTTTTTTTTTTTAAGACAGGGCCTCGGGCTAGAGAGATAACACAGTGGTTAAGATCACTGACTGACCTTCCAGAGGTCCTAAGTTCAATTCCCAGCAGCCACATTGTGACTTACAACCATCTATAATGAGATCTGGTGCCCTCTCCTGGCGTGCAGGCATACAAGCAGACACAGATATACAAAATTAAAAAAAAAAAAAAATCTTTAAAAAAAGAGAAAGAGAGAAGGAGACAGGGCCTCACTGGGTAGCCTGGATGATCTCGAACTCACAGATATCAGCTCACTTCTGCTTCTGCCTCCCCGAAGCTGGAATTAAACGTGTGCGCCACTATGCCCGTTATTAAAAACACTTTAATATAGACACAAGATGGAAGGTTGAGAGAAAGTGCGTAGAGTGGAGCGCACAAAACAAGCAAGTCAACACAGTTCTAGGACAGCTGGGGTTAGAGTGAGACCTTGTTGTAACCAAAAGCAAAAGCCCTGAAACTGGAGAGTAGACTCAACTGTCAGAACCCTGGCTTCCCTGGACAGGGCCTGGCTTCCATTCCCGGCACTCACAACTCACAACCATCTGTAATTCCAGTCTCAGGGAATCTAACACCCTCTTCTGGCCTCTGGGGGAACTGCATTCATGTAGTGAACAGGAATTCATGCAGACTGAATATCCAAACAACATAAAATATGAAGAAAGAAAAAAAAGAGAAATGAATAAGAATAACACATTTGGTCCATCTCTATCGCCCATCAGATTAAAGGATCTTGCTGCCAAGCCTGAGAATTCGAGTTTGATTTCTGGATCCTATATGGTAGAAGAAAGACTGTCTAAAAGTTGTCTTCTTACCTCTACGTCCATGTTATGGCACGCACGTACTCTTCCCCCCCCCCCCCCACACACACATATATACACACACAATAAACAAACCATGCTTCAGCTAGAAGTAGTGGTACTCACCTATAATCCTAGCACTTGGCACTGAGGGAGGAGAATCTGAAGTTCCAGGTGACCTGGATGAAAAAGGGGGACCCTTTCTTCAAACAACTAAATGGGGGGGAACAAAAATTACACCAAACTACCGAGAAACACATATTAATTTCCAACACCAGCGAAAGAGGCCAGGGAGCTGGATCTAGCAGAGCCTGTGATCCCATTCAGACAAAACTCCCCAGCAAGCAAAACCAAGCTATTCATAGGGAAAGCAGATTAGTGGGTGCCTGCCAATGAGTATGGAGGCCGACTGGGAGGGGAGCACCTGAGGTGGAAAAGGGGCAGTGTCTGCCTGAATCCAGAATACGCACTTTAGCCGGGGCCTTCCTCTGTGTGTAAATCAGGCCTTCATAAAGTTTAGTTTTGGTTTTCTTTCCTTTTTTAAAAAAAATGCATGACTTGCAGGGTGGTGGTGGTGCACGCCTTTAATCTCAGCACTTGGGAGGCAGAGGCAAGTGGATCTCTGAGGTTGAGGCTAGCCTGGTCTACAAGAGCTAGTTCCAGGACAGGCTCCAAAGCTGCAGAGAAACCCTGTCTCGAAAAACCAAAACCAACCAAACAAACCCAAAACAAAAATGCATGACTTGTTTTAAAAAGACAAAGTCTCACCGTGTGGTTCTGGCTGGCCTTGAACTCATTATATAGACCAGACTAATTTTTTTTTTTTTTTTGGTTTTTCGAGACAGGGTTTCCCTGTAGTTTCTAGAGCCTGTCCTGGAACTAGCTCTTGTAGACCAGGCTAGCCTCAACCTCAGAGATCCGCCTGCCTCTGCCTCCCGAGTGCTGGGATTAAAGGCGTGCGCCACCACCGCCCGGCTACCAGACTAATTTTGAATGAATCTCATGGCCTCTGCCTCCCAAATGCTGGGATTACAAATATGATTTTTTTTTTTGGATCTCAAGGACAAATTTATTAGATTTTCAAATTTTTATTTATATGTGTATAGCTATTTGCCTGTAGGTATGTCTGTGCACCATGTGTGTTCCTGGTGCCCTGGGAGGCCAGAACAGGTTGTTGGTCCCCTGCAACTGGAGTCACAGATAGTTGTGAAACTGAAACACTCACTGTGAAGGTGCTGGGACTCAAAAGGGACCTTAGGAAGAGCACTGAGTACTCTTACAAGCTGAGCCATCCCTCCACCCAGGTTCTGAGAGTAAAACAGCAGGACTGACAAGCTGTAACCCCCCAGCAGTTGCTGCCAGGAGCAGAGAGATGTAGATGAAGGAGTGACCCATGTCTTTTTGAGTTAGGGTCCAAGAAAGCAAGTATATTCAGTAATGGAGGTTGCCAAGCAGCCGCGTGGTGGAAAGGGAGGGGGTTTTAGAGAGTGAAGGGTCGAAGAATAAGAATATAAAAATGTTGACTCCAAAGATAAGAATGTAGAAATTATATTATAAGTCTAGGAGAATGAGAACAGTCAGCAGCTTGAGGATTAACTATTAACAGTGGGTTACTCTGCTTTACAACCCATAGCTCTGTTTACAAGGCCAAAGCATCTCTCTGCAAACTGAGAGCTAAGCTACAGATATGAGCTGAGTCAACTTTTAGGAAATAGATATATGACCTCTGGGTTACACATTATCCCTGCTATGTGAAACTGGCAGCATCAAAGGGGGAGAGCACAGGGCTTCAGTAAACACCACCTGGAAGTACTAAGACAATAGTAAGTCTTTTAGTTTAACTGAAAGAATCTGTTAATGGAGACTGTAAAGTAAGGCAATCTGTATCTGAGTTTTACCTTGAGATTGTAAAAATTCCTTTGTTCAGACCTAATGCTTGGTGCCCCTACTTTAAAAAGATGGATTCAGAAACTGGCCTTTGCCACAGCCTTACACAAACCATCTTTTGCTGTGTCTCAGCTAGCTGATATGCTTTTTGTGCCCCATGGAGATTTTTAAAAAAATTTTTTTTCCTGGATTCTGGTTTCTGGAATAAAGTTTGCTTCTGGTTTATTATACTTTGGTGGTCTGTTCCCATCTTTGTGCAACCCCCTTGGACCCAACAAAGAGTATGAGAAAGCTCAGAGCCAGAGCATCAGTGAAACCATGCTTAGGCTTTTGGCCAGTATCTGGACGGAAAAAGAAGTGGAGGAAGAGGGAGACAGTGTTTGAGTTACAGCTTAAGAAAGTAGGTGAGGGGGCTGGAGAGATGGCTCAGAGGTTAAGAGTACTGACTGCTCTTCCAAAGGTCCTGAGTTCAATTCCCAGCAACCACATGGTGGCTCACAGCCATCTGTAATGAGATCTGATGCCCTCTTATGGCCTGCAAGTGTACATGCAGACAGAACCCTGTATACTTAATAAATAATAAAGAAAACATTAAAAAAAAAAAAGAAAGTAGGTGAGGGCTGGAGAGATGGCTCATGGGTTAAAAGTATTGGCTGCTTTTACAGAGGACTCTGGTGTGATTCCCTGTACTCATCGAGCAGCTCATAACTGTTTGTATCTCTGTTTCTAGGGGATTCAACTCCTTCATCTGACCCCTGCAGGTACTGCACTCGTGACACACACACAGACATCCATGCAGGCAAGACATGTATACATATAATATACATATAAAATACTGGGGGGGAAAAAACCAGGCAGGTTTAACAGGGTTGCATGAGGGATTTCTGTAGGCAGCTGCCTTGAAATGTATTTATCTTTTTCTTTTTTTCTTTTTTTTTTTGGCAGGCCAGCATTGTCTACAAAAACTAGTTTCAAGACAGCTAGGACTTACACAGAGGAACCCTATTTTGAAAAAAACAAAAACAGAAAACAGAAAAGCAAAACAACCAGCTACTGGTTCTTACCTCTACCTCAGTCTAATGGCAATCCTGCCCAAGAATCTCAGAATTAGACTGAGATTGAGGGCTGTCTCCTCCAGTTTTATAATCCTTTCTAGGGCTGGGATTAAAGGCGTCTACGACCCGCTTTCTAAGGAACTAGTGTGGCTACTGGGATTAAAAGTGTGTGTTACCACCACCCAGTCTGATCTTCAGGCAAACTTTATTTATTAAATTACAAATGAACATTGCTACATAAGACATTTCTAAAATTGGACGTAGTAGTGCACATACACAGTCCCGGAACTGGGGAGGCAGAAGCAGGAAGACCAGGGGTTCAAAGCCGTCTTTTCCTTGATTTCATTGTGAATTCCAGCAGCCAAAAGAGACCAAAGGACCGAGTGGGGGGTAAGGGCTGGGCAGGCAGACGAACCAATGGATTAGGACAAGGTATTTCACTGTCATCTGCTGTCAGTTGACAAATATGAATCTACAGTGTCCAGGACATACTGTCTTTTGAAGATGTCATACCTACACATGGTGGCCCTGCCCACCTCATGAAATTATTGTGGGGAGTACATCACCCAACATTTAGATTAGATCAGCACCTGGCGTAGAGTAAGCACTGGTTAAATGTGGATGTAATCATTATAATTACCATCTGTCTGAAATACATTTATCTTCCAAAGTGGGTCAGAAATATGACAGCCAGAATATCTGCCACACTGTTTTCCTGTGAACACGTTCAGGCATGTGTCAGTGTATACACACAGCGCCCAGTGGTTTCTCCCTAATTTTCCAGCTTCGGGAAGGCGTTGCCGCTACCAAGGGGGTGGGTCACTCAAGTGTGGACAATACCATGTTTTGCTTTGTTTAGACTACTTAGCCCTGGCTGACCTGGAGCGCTCTCTGAAAACCAGACTGACTCTCTCTGTGTGTGTGTGTGTGTGTTTAGTTTTTATTACACTTACGTGGGAGTCTGTTTGTGTGTACATGTACCACAGTGCATGTGTGGAGGTCAGAGGACCTCTTGCAGGAGTTTTCTCTTTTTATCCTATGAGTCCTAGGATCAAACTCAGGTTCTCAGACTTGGGCATTTCAGCAACTTGTTTCTTTCCAAGGCAAGGTCACATGTAGCCCAGAAACTCATACTGTATTGGAGGATTGGAGAGGAACAATCTGTACCCCTCCCAATCCTTCTTCCTCCACCTTCCAAGTGCTAGTATTACAGCTGTCCGTGACCTTGTCGTCCCTGTTGACAACCCTGCCCTCCAACAGTTTCCAAGTCCCTGACACGGGGAGTCCCTACACCCTGTGCTGCCAGAGAGACAGAGGCACCTGTGAGAAAGCCACAGCCCCGTGAGAGAACCCCCTTGACTTAGGAGAATTCTAGGTGTGGGTACTATGGAAAAACTAAAACCTGGGTTTCCTCAGATAGGATTGGTAGGCTGGAGAATTCTGTGGGGTAGAGATTCAGGGTAGAGTGTTTAGGGGAGCATTGTAATTTGGAGGCCCGAAAAATGGGCTCGTTAGGTAAAAGCACCTACTGCTTTTACAGAGGACCTGAGTTTCGTTCCTGGTGCCCAAGTTGGATAGCTCACAGACACCCTATAAACTACATTTCCAGAGAGATTGGAAGCCTCTCTCGGGAACCTGAACTCATAAAAGTATTAAATCAGGCCGGGCGGTGGTGGCACACACCTTTAATCCCAGCACTTGGGAGGCAGAGGCAGGTGGATCTCTCTGAGTTCGAGGCCAGCCTGGTCTACAGAGCGCGTTTCAGGACAGACTCCAACATTACATAGAGAAACCCTGTCTCGAAAAACCAAACTAACCAACCAAACAAATAAATAAAAGTATTAAATCTTAAAACAGGCCGATTTGGGGGATTCCGGATAAAGATCGTTTAGGATAACTGCTCTGAAGACGGGTCTAGGTGAGGGCCATCCTGGGAGGAATAATTTCCCAGGAGCAGTTCCCGAGGAGAGGAGCTGCCAAAGAGGTGGTAATTCCGGCAAAGGCGGGTGCAGAACGGGCACGCTAGGATGAATCCTGTGTAAGACTAGCAGGAGGGAGTTCAGGAGAGCTTTGAAAGGGGCCTTTAAGGGTGTGCCTCTGAGAAAGGGGGTCAGGTTTGCTAGGAAGAGGAGACTCCGATAGAAAGGCAAGTCTAGTGAAAGGTAGATTCGCGGGGGAGGGTCCGAGGGGACAAGAATTCTAGGGAAGAGGGGTTCTGGGGAGCAAGATGCTGGAAGCTTGACTTAGTGCAGTGGAGTTTGGAAGACCCGGATGGGGATCCTGGCGGGGGGTGGGGGGAAGTCAGGGAGGGAGGAAGACAGCCAGTGGGGGGGAGGGTGAGAATCAGCCTGGAGGAGGGCAGAAGGACAGAATCATGAAGCAAGACTGTCTACGAATTGGCCAAAACTCAAGACGACCCCGCCCGCGGAAAAAACAATGGAAAGTCAACCCTGCTGCACTTTTCGGGAGGTGAGGACCAAGTCCCCGCCCAATCCTTCTCCGCTCCGCCCCTTCCGCCCTCCAAGGCCGCCCCACCCCTCGCGAGGGCGTTCCCTCCGCGAATCAGTCGTCCCGGGCTGGGTTTCTACGTCGGCCGCAAAGCTCGCTTCTGTCGTGAAGCAGCGCTCAAAGCGCCTGCGCAGACCCTGAAAATCGGGCGAAGCGGCCCCGAGCTTTCCTTTTCCGGTGGCGGCGCCGCACGGTGAGGACCTCGTGTTCATACTCGCAGCTATGCCGTCCAAGGGTCCGCTGCAGTCCGTGCAAGTCTTCGGACGCAAGGTGTGCCAGGGAGGGATGGAAGGAGCCGGGGGAGGCTGGGGCTGGGAGACATCGGAGATCTGGGGCCCATCCTGAGAGCCAGGGCCCCGATCTCACGCGGCCCCTCCGTCTCCCTCGCCTTCCACAGAAGACAGCCACAGCCGTGGCGCACTGCAAACGGGGAAATGGGCTCATCAAGGTGAACGGACGTCCCCTGGAGATGATCGAGCCGCGCACGCTGCAGTACAAGGTGTTGGGGTCGGGCGCGGGCATCTGGGAGGCGGAGAGACGGAAGCAAAGGTCCCGGGATTATTAGAAGTTGAGGTGTGGAAAGAATGACTTACCTAGTGGTCTGTGCTTGGGCTGGGGAAACGTGATTTCCTAGCTGGGATAATAAAACGTAGGATGTTGAAGAGTACAATCTGCTGTGCATGGAAGCTCACTCGGCTGCGAGGAGCGAGTGGCCCGGGGAATAGCAAAGTTTATATAGTACATGATTGTCGACTTCTCTATTAGATATGCCAGTTTCCTGGTTCCTGTGTATAATTCTAGCATCCTGGGAAACAGTGCCACGAGTTAGAGTCGATCCTAGCAAAGTGCAGTTTAGGTCAGCATGGGCTACAGGGTGAAAACCTGGGAAAGAAAATCCAGCGTGGTCCTCTGGAATCTAAGATTGGTAGCACTTGTATGGGTTTTTGTTTAACTGGTGGACAAAAATTTAGAGACAGGTGCAAAAATAAAATCCTCTTTTGCAACCCAGAACTCATTGTTGTATGAGTTTTGGTACATGTAAGAAGGAACATCGCGCTCCGGACAGTTCACAGTGAAGACGGCATTCCTGATAATGCCACTAGAACCCTCGTGGTGGCGAGTTGTCCCTTTAATCCTATGATTCCATACTCTCAGGACTGCCAGGGCCACACTAAGAAATGGTATCTTAAAAAACTTTAAGTGGGAGGGGCACTAGGTACCCTTCAGAGTGTGGTAGCTGAGTAAATATGATCTGAGCCTCTTTGAGTTAAGAGAGGTGTGGGATTTAGATAGCCGGTTTCTCTGTAAAACAGTCCTGGCTGTCCTGGAACTCAGTTTGTAGACCAGGATGGCCTCATGCAGAACCACCTTTCCCAGTCTCCCAAGTGTTGGGATTAAAGGTGTGTGCTACCACCGCCTGTTGTGAAGATACTTTTTATCTTAAGTTTCATTCCTCTCAAAGGGAAAGAATGTATTGCTTGTGTAGTGGGATTTGGTTATTGGCTGTCAGTTTATTTGAAGGATTTTTATGTATGCCACGTGCATTGGGGAAACAGCAGTGGCTGAGGTGGCTCAGGGCCCGGTTGCCATGGAGCTTCTGGATGGGCTAGTCCTAAATGCTGGACATAACTTGATCCAAAATAGTTGGGACTGGGATGTGAGCTAAAGCAGTAAGGAAGGGTCAGGAGAGGAGGGAGGAACAGGCTGCTCAAGTCGGAGTTCCCACTATCAGCAGATTGTCTTGGTGATGTCATCCCTACCAGTATTCTTGAGACCAGAGACCATGACTTTGCTTCCTATTCAGGGAATGTCCTATCTGCCCGTCATTCCATAATTCCAGCTTCAGGGTATTTGGGGCCCTCTTCGTTCTCCATGGGCATGGGAATCTGAAGGGCACCGGTGTTCCAGAATAGGTTGCTTGTGGCTTTTTGTCCCCGCGGCAATAATCTTTCCACTTAGCTGCTTTGAATCTTCCTTTGATTGTCGTGGTGTCAGGGTCCACACCGAGAAGCAGAACTCCTGAGGGGCTGACTGAGCTGTCCATCTTCCATTCCTCTAGTTACTGGAGCCTGTTCTGCTGCTGGGCAAGGAGCGATTCGCCGGTGTGGATATCCGGGTCCGCGTGAAGGGTGGTGGTCATGTGGCCCAAATTTATGGTGAGTCTCAGGATCGGGGCCTGTGGCTGTGACAGCAGCTCCTGGAGCAAGACTGGATCTTCATAGGCTTTTCCGTTGTCTTGCAGCTATCCGACAGTCCATCTCCAAAGCCCTGGTGGCCTATTACCAAAAGTGTGAGTGAGCTGAGGGCCTTCCTGGTGGGAGGGGGAATGTGTGAGGACCAAGTTGAAGACTTTATTTGAATCTTGTCCCTTCATCTCCAGATGTGGATGAGGCCTCCAAGAAGGAGATCAAAGATATCCTCATCCAGTATGATCGGACCCTGCTTGTAGCTGATCCACGGCGCTGTGAATCCAAAAAGTTTGGAGGTCCTGGTGCCCGTGCTCGATACCAGAAATCCTACCGATAAGCCCAACTCAAGGATCAGGGTTTACCTTTGTAATAAACATCCTAGGGTTTTAATGTTTCTTTGTGTTATGGTCTTTTTGAGATACGGTCTCTATATTATAGCCCTAACTGTCCTGGAACTCATTGTGTAGACCAGACAGGCCTCAAACTCAAGGTGTGTTATTTATGTGTGTGAGTTTATGTGTCTGTGCAATATATGCCCGGTTTCTGCAGAAGCCAGAAGAGGGTGTTGCATCCCCTGGACAGACTGGTGTGATCCACCATTTATTTAGATGGCTGAATCCAAGTCCTAAGTAATCAGTGCGCTTAGCTTCCAGTCATCTCTCTGGCCCCAAACTCAGAGATCTGCCTGTCTTTGCCAAGTGCTAGGATTGAAGGTGTATGCCATCAATGTGTTTAGAAACCACATGATTGTTAGCTGACAAGTGGGTGGCAGGAAGTACTCAGTCACCCCTCTGAGCTACTTCAAGCCCCTCAACTTTATTTTTGGTTTTTTGAGACAGGGTTTCTCTGTGTTGCGGTCCTGGCTGTTCTGGAACTTGCTCTGTAGTTCTGGCCTCAGTTTTGCTTTTTATTTTTTAAACGTTTATTATGTATAGTGTTCTGTCTGTGTGTATGCTTGCACACCAGAAGAGGGCACCAGATCTCATCGAAGGTGGTTGTGAGCCACCTTGTGGTTGCTGGGAATTGAGCTCAGGCCCTCTGGAAGAGCATCCAGTGCTCTTAACCTCTGAGCCATCTCCAGCCCCGACTTTGCTTTTTTTTTTTTTAACCCAGTTTTGGGGTTAAACCCTGGTCCTCCTGCTTCCAAAGTTTTGTCAATCAAGCTTTCTTCCTACCCCCATTTTGGTTTAGAAGAGTCTGGCTGTCTTATGCTAGAACTTGGGAGTGTACAACTGGTTATTTGGTATTTTTTTTTTTTTTTTTTTTTTTTTTTTTTTTTTTTTTAAATATTTATTTATTTATTATGTATACAATATTCTGTCAGTGTGTGTGCCTCAGGCCAGAAGAGGGCACCAGACCTCATTACAGGTTGTGAGCCACCATGTGGTTGCCGGGAATTGAACTCAGGACCTTTGGAAGAGCAGGCAGTGCTCTTAACCGCTGAGCCATTTCTCCAGCCCTATTTGGTATTTTTCAAGACAGGATTTCTCTGTAGCTTTGGAGCCTGTCCTGGAACTAGCTCCTGCAGAGCAGGTTGGCCTCCAACTCAGATCCCGCCTGCCTCTGGATTAAAGGCGGGCCTGGCTTTATCTGCCTGTCTGTTATCTGTCTGTTATCTGCCTGATTTGTAACACAAGGCAGCAAGCCCAGGGCTTTGCACCAGGTGCTATGTCTCCACCCTTTTGCACTTGGCTGAGCTGTCACACTCCAGCCTTTGCTCATCCTGAACTCCCAGGGCTCTGGAATCCTTGTGCCTTAGCCTCCTGAGTGCTGGGACTAGGGTTGTGAAGCACCACACCCACCTCACTATTTAAATACCAGGAAGAGTAGAGGAAATGTGTAAGGCCTATAGTCTTTGTTGCAAGGAAAGCAAATCCAGACTGCCTGGGTGAAGTAAGGGCCATGCTGGGCAGAGGAAGCTTTTTAATGTCAGTCGATACTGATACCAATGATACCCTGGAAGGGTCACCCAGGTTTAAGGAGCCTCCCATCTATACACAGTAGGCCAGGCAAACTCAATGGTGGGGAGAGGCCATGGAGCTGATCTGTAGGCTCAAATGCTTGTCTCTGGTAACATCCTATTTGCTGAGGGTTTGGGTACATTCCTGTACCCAAAAAGGTAGGAAAATCAGAAGCTCAAGGTCATCCTTGGCTGTGGAGGTGAGTTTGAGTTTAGCCTAACTTGAGATACTTTTTTTTTTGGGTGGTTGTGAGCCACCACGTGGTTGCTGGGAATTGAACTCAAGACCTCTGGAAGAGCAGTGAGTGCTCTTAACCGCTGAGCCATCTCTCCAGCCCCTTAAGACACTTTGAAAACTATTACAGGGGCAGTTCACAACTGTAACTCCAGTTCCAAGGATCCTCACACAAGCAGGCAAAACAATCAATGCACATTAAAAAAAAACTGGAGCCAGGACTTCTGAGCCTCTGGTGTCAGTCCTACGTGTTCTTTATTTGCAGAGAAGGTAAAAATGGCAGGAAGTGGCTTACCAAAGAGCCCACAGTGGAAGTGATACTAGGTCAGAAAGGCAGGTGGAAAGGCCCAGCCCCTTCATAGCATGCTACAAGGCTCTACATTACCTTATACCCAGTCTGTGCCCAGCAGACCTAGGACAGAGCAGTCGGTTGTGGGAGAAGCCCAAGCCTACAGAGTAGCAAACCCAGCCCAGCAAGCCCAGTGGCTTTCTTTGGGGGGGGGGGGTGCAACTCTGTACAATTGGGTCTTGTTCACACACACCTCTGAGATGTGATCTGGGGACCTTGGCAACCAGAACCTACTTTCTAACAAAACGTTAGCTGCAAGAGTTGGCTTATAGAGGCAGTTTGGCCAGTGAGGGTGAGTGCTGGCCTGAGAGGCTGCCCTGCATATCAACACAGCCTGGATCACTGCTGAAGACCACACAGCCACCGAGAGCTACTCACATAAAGTTCTTTGTTGAGACAAGGTTTCACGTAATCTTGGTTGACCTAGAACTTGCTATGTACAACCTCAGATTCTCAGAGATCTGCCTGACTCTAGAGTGCTGGGATCAGAGGCGTGCACACCAGACCCAGCAGACAGGACATCCCTTAGGCAGGAACGGCTCCATTGGGCAGCACTGACAGCGGGCACAGAGAAGTGGAGTGAGACCATTGAGTCCTGCTAGGCTCAGCGTCCCCTCACATGCCTTGTAATGGTGACGAGGGTGCCCTGAGAAAATGTCTCCAGCGATAAAGTTCTGAAGCAGGGAGCTGAAGATGATGGGAACTGGAGACAGGGTCTCTGTGTAGCCCTGGCTGTCCTGGAACTCACTACGTAGACTACTGGCCATAAACTTAGAGATCCACCTGCCTCGGCCCATGAGTGCTGGATTAAGGGCAAGCGACACCACTATCGGCTCAAAGTCCACATCCTGATTTATTTTCTGTTTTTTGACTCTTTTAAGAAAAGGATTTGATGTGTTGCCAAGGCTGACCTCAGGGGTCCTCCTGCCTCAGCATCTGGAGCAGCTGGGACTCCAGGTACTGGCCACATAACCCCTTTCTGAGCCAGACTAGCTGTAAACAGGCTGACCGGTAGGCAAGAATCCTGAAGCCCTGGTAATCTGGGGCTGCGATGCCTAGGAGTTGGGGGTAGGGATGCAGCTCATCAAGAGGAGGAGCGGCTGAGGTTAGCTTGGCACCTATGGTTTTCCCAGAGGGACCAGAGACCCCTTCACTGAGGCTCATGGCTCCTCCCAGAGGCACAGCTGAAACACATCTGGAGAGGGAAATGCTTCTAGCGCCAGGCTCTGGAGCAGACAGCCGTTTCTCCCTCCCTACCTCCTTGAATACCGGGAATTCCGGCGCCACTGGGAGCCTGGGCCAGGCTGGGAACTTTCCTACAGCTGGCGGTGGCTGGGAATGTGCAACTCTGCAGAGGCGGGGAGGGCCAGCCTCAGCCACTGTGAATGTGTGTGTGTCAGGGGAACGCAGGACTCGGCTCCTAGGGAGCCCCCAGTACACAGCCCTGTGGGCACAGTGGCATTCAGGAAGCAAACAGCTCCTTTTTATTGAGTCTGGTTTTGGGCTGGTTGACTCACAATCACCTCTTGTAACCCTGGTGGCTCTTGGCACTAGACAGGCAGCGGAGACTAGGCAGGTCATTTCTCTGTGCCTGTCTCCTTTTCCTATTTTTGGACTGAGAGAGGGTCTCACTCTGTTAGACCAGCCTGGTACCTCATCTCTATAATGATTAAAAACAAGAGGCTGGAGAGTTGTCTGAGCTTAAACATGTATACTGCTCTTGTGGATGGCCCAAGTTCCTAGGATCCATGGTGGTTGGTGCATAACTACCCCCTATAACTCTAGCTTCAGAGGACTCCAAAGACACTTGTACTCATGCACTGCACACACACACAGAATTCAAGCAAACCCACCAACAAACAAGGTCTGGGGATAGATGGGTTCAGTGGTGGAGCACTTGCCTAACAATCCCACCGGCCTGAATTTAATGCCCAGCTCTGAAAACAACAAAAGCCATCCTCTCCTCGTGGTATGGGGAGGTGACTTACTGGCCAAGCTCTGGAATATCAGGCCCCCAAGAGTCTGGTTCTCAGACTGCAAAAACCAAACCAAACAAAACCCTCATTAGCCTCTTAGGGATGCCGAGGGTCAAAACAGAATGAGCTCACAGAGTGACAACCTTAAAGCCAGCAGCTAGTCTGTAATGAAGCACAGCCTCTGGCTGCTTGCCAATGGCTAACAACCAGATTCCTGAGCTCTGTAGGTTAGGACTAGACCCTGTGTGAGAGCAGAATGACTCCCTGGTGAGTCATGGGTTAAGATGCACTTGAGAAGTGACAGGATATGCTTACTGGATGCTAGGAGCATTCCAAGGAGACAGAAAAGCCAGAGCTCTGAGAGGAATGTCACACACCAAATAAAGGGGACAGCCCCAGACACAAGGATGCCTCAGAATTCCAGGGAGGATCATGGACAGTGAAGGAAGGAGTTGGCATTCTAGCATAAAACAAACTGTGTAAACTGCGCTACCCAGTAAACCACTGCTGGGAGGGGGCAGGATGCAAACATAAAACCCTT
This sequence comes from Arvicola amphibius, assembly GCF_903992535.2. Lineage (NCBI taxonomy): Eukaryota > Metazoa > Chordata > Mammalia > Rodentia > Cricetidae > Arvicola > Arvicola amphibius. The sequence goes on from NC_052054.1 coordinate 77,760,117, forward strand.
TTTGTCCTACAGCTTGAATTATTCTGTGGGAGGCAAGGGCATGTGGAGGAATTGCAGAGATCCCAAATGAGGGGGGGATGTGGTGTGTGTGTGTGTGTGTGTGTGGTTGGGCGGGGGTGGGGCTGTTGGAAATAATAATCAGGATATTCATGGGGAAATGGGGCCTGGGCGTTTCCAGGGAAACCAAATGAGGGACAGAGCTCCTACACTCCCAACTTGATCTTCCCTGGTGTCAGCATGGATAGGGCCCGAGGATTTATGGTACCTAGAAGAACCCCATCAAGGAGAGATGGCAGAGGACAGAGGTGGTGCTGATGGGGAGGTGTTTGGATGATTGATGGGCAGATAGACAGCTGGGAGGACGGGCGGGCAAACGGTGAGCGGACACGGAGAGGTGGATATGGAGGTGTTCGGATGCAAGAGTGGAACTGAGCTGGAGGTAGGATGATGAATGGAAGTGGATGGAAGGAAGAACAGGATAAACATCAATGGGTAAGAAACTAGCTGGGAAAATGGACACACCGCAGGGGCAGAGACGCAAGGCACCTAATGGCAGCTGAGGGAATGATTTCAAGGGGGCTACCCAGAGGAGAGTTTTTGCCCTTGTAGCCCAGGTTGTCCCCCAAACTCCTGGGCTCATGGGGTCCTCATTTCAATTTCCAAGCAGCTGTGACCAGAGGTGAGCACTATCATGCATGCCCAGTTTGAGCAGGACTGGCTTTCTCGGACGAATTATTGAATAATGCCTCAAAACTACAACCCAGTTCTTAAGGTTTCTAATGATCCCCAAAGATCTTGAGACTCCCCATTTTTGCCTTTTCTTGGGTTCTTTTTGAGACAAGGTCTAATGTAGCTCAGGCTGGTTTTGAACTTACTATGTAGTGAAGGATAGCCACATCTGGCCCTCCCTCTCCATGGAGTACAGGTATGCACCAGCACACCCAGATTAGGTAGTGCTAGGAACTGAAATTAGGGCTCTGCGTTCTAAGCAAGAACTCTACCAACTGAGCTACACACCCACCCTGAGATACCCCAAATGTTCTTACGAGTTTTCACACTTGGGCCACATCAGCCCTTCCCATTCATCATGTTTTACATCTCCCACTACTTCAAGAATGGCAAAACACACAGCATTTCATAAAGTTAATTAACAAAATAACCATGATCTCAGAAGGGTCATCTATAAACACAGATCCCAGGGCCTGGAAAGCTGCAGCCATTTCCAGACCCGTGTCCTGACTCCGGGTGGGTGGCACCCGGTGAAAGTTCTTGAAGCTTAGGACGTCCAGGCTTACATATGAGAAGGGGCATCAGGAGCCCCCTGGGCCTTGGGAAGGCCCACAGGCTCCTGGGTTGGGGGCTGCCAAGAGAGCAGGGTGGTTCAGCCGAACCTGGGCTTTGGCTGGACGTAGACGCCCACCACCACCTACCTGGATACTAACTGTGGTGGCATAGCTGAGCCTCCTGGCTGGAGGGGCTGGGGGCTGGGGTTGAGGTGGTGGTGAAGGTGCCCGTGATGTGGGGGCAGAGGAGGACCAGGGACCCTGGGAGGCTACCAGGCTGTCTCCGCCAGGTCCCTGACGCCGAGCCAGGCTCTGGCTGATGTATGAAGCTGCCAGGTACCTTGAGAGGGCAGCTGCACTGGGGCCCAGGAGCTGGCGAGTGGAGAGTGGGAGGCTTTGCAGTGGGGTCGAGTCTGAAGACTCTGACGTGGCAACAGGAGAGACCAAATGGCCTCTTGGTTTAGATAACTCCACAATGGTCTGAACCGGGCCTTGAAGGTCCTGAGAGCATCCTTGTTCGGTGAAATGTGTGGCAGCTGAAACATGGCCATCTGTGGGGTTCTGCTGGCCCAGTGGAGAAGGTGAGAGTCCGGGAGGTGGTGTGTCTATGAGGCTGGACTCTGGACCCAGAGAATCTGGAGCTCCCTCCTGCCTGGGGAACAACTGGGGAGCTTCTGCCCTGATGTCTGTAAGGACTTGGGGCTGGGACATGGGTATGGCAGCCGGCGTCTCAGTGTCTTGAGACAAAGACGGCAGCGGGCTGCATGGGATGCAGCAGTCCGGAGGACCTCCCTGTGCAGGGAGAGGTAAGGCGCCAGGACCCTCGAAATCTGGGAGGTCAGGTGGCAATGGCCGGGAGATGGTGACCGGGATCTGATGGTCAGGGCTGCTTGTGCACATTGGTAAAGGGCTGACAGCTTGGCCACCGACGGCAACTGGGCCCTGATCAATGCTGACCTCTCTCTGCTCGCTTCCTGGGGCACTGTCTGAGTGCTGGCTGTCTTCGTGACCTTCTTGCTTGGGCAAGACGGGGGTGGCTAAAATCATGACGCTAGCACAAGCTCCCTGGTTAGGCAAGGCCACAGTGGTTTGCATTTGGAGTTCTGTGTGACACTCTTGCCCAGGAAGGCAGGTACTGGTGGACGGCACCTGGATTTCCATATAGTTTCTATGTTCTGTTGAAGGGGCAGCAGCTGGAACCTGACTCTGATCAGGCAAAGTGGAGGCAGCTGGTACCTGGACAGCTGGAGGATCTTCTTGCTTGGGCAAAGGGGATGTGGATGGAACCTGGATGCTCTCGAAGTCACTTTGCCCAGGTAAAGGGACAGGTGGAATGCAGCTGCCTAGATGGTCTTGCTCGGGCAAATCCGAAACATTTAGACTCTGGCCGTCCAGGTGAGCTCCTTGATCAGACAAAGGTGTGGCAGCTTGAACCAGAGCAGCAGGGCCCAGAGGGACAGACTCCTGGGCACAGTTCAGTGGGAAGGCCAGTTCACATACAAGCACATGTCCAAAAGCAGGCAGGGGCCCTGTGTACAAAGAAAAGAGGATCAGGAGCTAAGGATGCAGCTCAGCCGGAGAACCCTTACCTAGAATCCCCAATGAGGGACTGGGAGGGTGGCTCAGTGGTAGAGCCCCTGCCTAGAATCCCCCAGGGAGGGGCTGGGGTGTGGCTCAGTGGTGGAGCCCCTGCCTAGAATCCCCCAGGGAGGGGCTGGGGTGTGGCTCAGTGGTAGAGCCCCTGCCTAGAATCCCCCAGGGAGGGGGTGGAGTCTTTCTCAGTGGTAGAGCCCCTGCCTAGAATCTCCCAGTGAGGGGCTGAAGTGTGGCTCAGTGGTAGAGGCTCCAGGCCCTAGGACCACAGAAGAAAACGTTTAAGTCACCTGGCTCAGCCTCCTCCTGGGGTGGGCAGGGGGATGGCTGAGGTTGGGCCAGGACTCGAGGTCGGCGGCGGGGTGCATTGGTGGATGCCCTCGTCTCGGCTCGCTGCATCTGCTGAATCCGCTCACTGTAGAGCCGAGCTAGCTCTCGCACCCTGGATGCTGAGCGCTCAGAATGTGGCATTCCTGCCTTCCCGCTGGTGCTGCCTCCACTGAGATCAGAGTCCTCCAGGATCAGCAGCGGTTCTGGGAAGCCAGGCCGGGCCAGCTGCCCCTGCTCCAGCGCTTGCCAGGCGCTTCGGATTTCTGAACAAGAGCGATATTCCAGTTCCCCTGGGAATCCTTGGACTTGGGTGCCACCCTGGGTCTGCACAGCTGGAAATGACATGCCTTCTGCATCTTCTTCCTGCTCCACTCTGCTTTCTGAGGGTGGCTCGCCCCGTCTTCCTGGACTGCTCTCAGTCAGCAGTTCCCTCCTGGTGGCCAGAGGCTGGGCAGACTCCTGCAGGGGTCCAGGGAGCCAGGAGCCACAGGGAAAGGAGGGGCTGCTGGCCAAGCTGGGAATGTCAGGGACACTGGACATGGGTGAAAGGCATGGCATCTCAAAAACACCAGGGATGTCAGAGAGGCTCGGAAGGCAGGGAACCTCGGGAATTTCTGGAAGGCTGGGCGTGTCATTGGGAATCTTGGTAAGGCTGGGCATGCAGGGAATTTCAGCTGGACTGGAACCTTCCAGCCCCTCTAAGACATGGAGTGGGGATGGCTCCCGTTCATCTGCCTCTAGCTCTTCCTCCTCCTCCTCCTCTTCTGAAGACTCTCGGCTGGGCAAGGCTTGGAATGGGAGGGGTTCACTTTCAACTGGCACCCTGGAGTCTCGGGGGAAGTTGGGAATGTCGTGGGTAGCTGGCTGTAGTGGGCACACAAAGAAAGTCAAGACATCAGAGGGATGGGGTGGTGGACTGCCCTGGGCTGTGTTCTCTGTCTGCCCAAGGCCAGCGCTTCAGGGCTGCTATGATGGCCGCTTCAGCTCACCCCTGGGTCCCTGAGGCCTCTCTGGTTAAGCAACTCTAGAATTTCCTCAGTGATGGAGGTCCCTGATGGTTCCAATGTGGGAGGCCCAGCATCCTCCAGGTCTTCAGGGAGACCAGAAACAGACAGGGGTGGCTGCAACTCAGATGGGGGATGGAGCTCCCCTTCACTGCCAGCATGCTGTAAGGAGGAGAGGGGTGCAAAGCAAGAGCCAAGAGTGCTCTGTTCCCCAAATTCCCAGTCCCTCCTCTTGTACATGGGGGAATTCAAGGATCCTGATCCCCACCGTATTCTACCTCTGAACAGGGCCTTGTGGCCCAGGCTGGCCTTGAATTTCTAATTTTCTTGCCTTCCCACCACAGGCAGTTTGGGCTTCACCACCACATCCCCCTTTTGTTTTTTTGAGGTAGGATTTCTCTCTGTAGCTTTAGAGGCTGGCCTGGCACTCACTCTGTAGACCAGGCTGGCCTCGAACTCACAGAGATCCACCTGCCTCTGCCTCCCAAGTGCTGGGATTAAAGGCATGCGCCACCACCGCCTGGCTGCCATCACCGCCCCCCTGCCCCCTTTTGAAATGAGGTATAGAGGATGGAGACTCATGCATACCAGAAACTTGACCACTCAATGTTATTCCCCCAAAACGACCCCCCCCCCTTTTCTGAGAGATAGAGTCTCACTATGTAGCCTAAGCTGGTCTAAAACTCAGTATGTAGACTAAGCTAGCCTTGAACTCATAGACGTCTGCCTGCTTTTGCCTCCAGCTGGGATTAAAGACATGAAACATCACACCTGACCTGCAAGCCATTTTTTATTTTGAGACAGATAACTCGCCTATGCTGGCTCAAACATTTGATCCTCTTCAGTTTCCAGTGTAGCCTAAATTGTAGTCATTTGCCAGGACACCTGGCTTAAGGCTCTTGCCCCCTCTCTGAGTCTCGTGTAGTCCAGGCTAGACCAAAACTTTTGCCAATAGTCAAGGATGACCTTGTGCCATCACATCTAATTTTACGTGCTGCTAAGGGCTCTAACCTAGAGCATGCTGGGTAAGCACAGAACCAATGTAGCTGTGTCCCCAGGTCTTTCTGACTCAGGGCATTTCTCATTTCTTACCTTGACTTGAGGCTTCTCTGGGGATGGAGAAATAAAAAACAGAAAAGAGACACGGAAGTAGATTATTCCCTGTAACCGACCAGCTGACCCCTCCTCCCTCTCTATCTACCCCGAGGCATCCCTGGAGAGAGGCAAGGACAGACTCACAGACAGACAACCAGTCACTAACCGTTCTGGGGAAGAATGACATAAGATTCCTTTGCTGGCTCTGGGGGAGGGACACAGGGTATCAGGAGGCCAGGCCCTTGGGTCCCTGGGTCCCCTTGAAGGGGTGAGTACTCACCAGACTTCCTGCGTCCACGACGGCTGCCAGAGAGTCCCGGAGACGGAGCTGTGGGATAGATGGTCAGAGTCCACGTCAGCCCAGCCCTTCAGCCTTGGGGCCCAGTGACCCAAACCCACATTCTATCTGTTACCTGGGTTTCTTCTGCCAGGGGTGAAACTTCGAGCATCCCAAGGGCGGGGAGAGTCCAGTGGGGACTTTGGGGGCTCTGGGAAAGATTTGCTTTTTGGAGCACCTGCGGGGGAGAGTTGAAGGACTGTCTACTTTCTCGGAAGCATCTCCTCTTTTAGGACCACACAGGACCACAGCCCAGGCCCCTGACTCACAGTGCAGGCTGTTTTCCAAAAGAACTTGCTTTGCCTGAAAGACAGGGAGGTGGGTGTTCGAGAGACAGGGTCCGGAGAGCAGGCCCTGAGCACAACCATTCCCAGGAATGAACAACCGCTTCTAACACCAGGCCAACGACGGATAATTCTCAGGTTGGCCATCAAGGTGGCAAGCGCCCCCACCCACATTATTTGAGTCTGCCACGGAAACTGGGCCCTATGCCGCTTGCTGTGGCAGGTCTATACCTTGGCAGGGATGGAAGCCGGGTGATTCTCAAAGAAGAGTCGCTGGAGACAGTGGATCCACAGCCGTTTCTCTTCTTGGTTCTTGGCCTGGGGGTAAGGTTGGTGGAGGTCAGGGATCTGGGCTCTGAGCTAAGGCAGGGGTAGGTATTGGCCCAGCCCACCTTCTGCATACCTGGAGCAGGTGTCTGTGCTTGGGGATGGTCAGATCCGACACCTTAAATCCTAAGGGGTCCCGAGGCGTCTCAGTGACACTCAGGTTACAGCACTGAGGGAGAAACAGAGATAGTGAGGTGCCAAGACCCTCCCGGCACTAGATAACGTTCAGAAAATACCAGGGTTCTGATATCCTAGAAAGCAGCGCCTCATGGGCTGTTTTGCCTCACACCCCACCAGACTGAACTCCCCTTACTCCCTTACCAGACTCCCTTCTACCTTCCTGAAGACACCCTCTGGACTTACTCCCGCATTTTAAAATGTTGGAGTTTCACTATGTAGCTCAAGCTGGTTTTGTTTTTCGAGACAGGTTTGGAGCCTGTCCTGGAGCTAGCTTTTGTAGACCAGGCTGGCCTCAAGCTCACAGAGATCTACCTGCCTCCTCCTCCCAAGGGCTGGGTTTAAAGACGTGCGCCACCACCGCCCGGCTAGTTCCCCCTGGTTTTTAATTCAAGGAAAATGCTGGCTGGACACGAAGGCACACACCTGTAATCACAGAACTTGGCAGCCTGAGGCTGGAGAATTAAAGCAAGTGTGAAGTCAGCAAGGCATGCACAGTAAGCTCCAGGCAGCTAGACTATAAAGACTGGAGAGAAGGCACAGTGGGGACAGAAGTGTTTCTGTTCCAGTCTTAAGATCTGAGTTTAATCCCCACATTCTACAAGGTGACAAGACATAACTGAATTATGAGAGCCGTCCTCTTGTTCTCTCTCTCTCTCTCTCTCTCTCTCTCTCTCTCACACACACACACACACACACACACTCACACACACACACACAAAATTAAAAAAAAAAAGTGGGCCATTGCCACATGATTCAACCTGGCCTTCATTCTGGAGGTCGGATTCCCTGCTTTTGCTTTCTTCCCAACTAAAAATCCTTTTGCTGTTTATCCCAGCACTGGAGAGGCAGAGGCAAGCAGGTTTCTGTGAGTTTGAGACCACCTAAAGCTACTTAGTGAGATGAGAGAGAGATTATGTTTCAAAAACAAACTCTATGTCTGCGGGGGTGTGCCACGTGCACACTAGCTCCTGAGCCTGTGGAAGCCAGAGTTAGGCTCCTCCGCCCCTGGAGTTCGGGTGGTTTGGAGCAGCCTGGTGTGAACGCTGGGATCAAATGTGGATCCTTTGTAAGAGCTATCTCTCCGACCCTTGCACTTTCATTCATCTTACACTTAATAGTTGAGGGTGCAGGGGCACACACCACCAAGGGCCCCTGGAGGTCAGAGGACAGCTCTGTGGTAGCTTTACTCCGAGCCACGTAGCTACCTGCCCGTGGTCACTGTGGCCTTTTTGGCTTTTGGTTATGCGACAGGGTCTCGTTCACCCAATAGTCCCAGCTAGCCTAGAACTGACACAGATCACTGTGCCTGCGCCGGGATCTGCTTTTGAAATAGGATTTCACTGTGTAGCCTACACTGGCCTTGGGCCACCTTACAGGTCTGGCTGGCCTCAAACTTGCAGCAGCTTTGTTTCCGTCCCCCAAGTGCTCTGTTTTCAGGTGTGAGCTACCACTTCCAGTTTTTAGCCTTTTCCCCCCTCCCTTTTGGTTTTATTCATTTATTTCTTGTATTTTTTTTTCCATCCAAAATTTCCACTTCCTCCCCTCCTCCCATTCACCCTTTGGTTTTTAGAGACAGGGTTTCTCTGTGTAGCCGTGGCTGGTCTTGAATTCACAGAGATCCACCTGCCTTTGCCTCCTCAGTGCTGGGATTGAAGGCATGTGCCACCACCACCTGGCCTAGCCTTTACTTTTTGATACAGAATTTCATCAAGTTTCCCAGACTGGTCTAGAGCCTTCTCTGTAGCTCAGGCTAGCCTTGAACTTTTGATCTCCCTGACTCAGTTTCCCCAGTAACTGGAATCATAAGTCTAATGCCACTGGGCCCAGCTAAATACGTCCGTGGAAGCCAGGCTGTCCCTACAGGGTATTCAGGTGAAGATATATTGAAGGTATTTTAGTTGTGTCTGCGTCGGACGCCACCCCATACTCACAAAAATGTGGCCCTTGTAGGTGTATTCAGGCCCCCGACGTTTGGCCACAAGCAGCATCCGGGAGAACAGGAAGAGCAGACGTTCGCCCCCTCGCAGCCGAGGGCCTCCCCCGCCGCCTCCACGGAAGGTGCCTTCCAGCACCAGTTCTCCAAAGGCACTGAGCTCGGGGCCAGTCCAGCCACCTAGTCGCCGCTGCACTTCCTGTCAGGACCACACCAAGCACAGAGACAGGCCGGGGTTGGCGGCGCACACATATGGGCCAAAACAAAGGTGTTAGTGACAGGGATGCTGCCAAGACTGTCCCCCAGCTCTGTCCCCAGTCAAGTTGGCCCAGCCCACCCTGGGGCCACCTGAAGGCGTGCTGCATGCTCCTGCTTGCGCTTCATGTCATTGATGTACCAGGCCACTGCGGTCATGGACACAATAGCTTCTTCTACCATCTCTCGACCTCCGGTGTCTGGGCCCTCTGCCCAGTGTTTGCCCAGTTCCTGCCAGTCATCCGTTGGAGTACATTGGTGGGGGGAAAGAGAAGGAAAGATGAGAACGGGTGGCTGCTGGACGCAATCATGCCCCTCTCCACAAGCCTGGCGCCAGGGGCCACAGCTGACCTGCAGCAACAGATGGTACTTCAGGATGCGCTGAACAGGCTTCAGCAAGAAGCTCTGCAGAGGCAGGGAGTGACGGAGCTGGGCCTGACGTTCCTGTAGCCACAGAGTGGCTGGCGGAGACAGCGACAACTCTCGGAGCAGGGCCAGGGAGCTGGAGGCACAAGGACGAATCAGTGGCAGCTAGTGCTCCAGAAGGCAGGTCTGGGAGGGGTGGGCGAGTGGCCAGGGCTCAAGGGGTCATCAGGTCAGGGCAGTTAAGAGGTCAGTGACTATCGAGGTCTGGCAGGGGTGGCACCTGGGCTCTGGGTGGGTTAGAGGGTAGAGGCTGGCACACTAGCTCATGGGCATGGCCCGGGGCCAAGCAGGGACTCCCTCTGCCTCACCTAGGGTAGTTCATGCAGTACAATGTGTAGATGTCAAAATCCTCGCTCTGTGGGGACACAGGAGTCAGCATCACTGATCTTCCCATGGCCCCCAGGAAGCTTAGCCAGCCCAACCGTCCCCTGGCCTTGGGCTGCACTCAATCGCTGGCTCATGCTCACCCTTTGCACAAAGCACTCCGCGATGCCCCCTGCACTGTTGCTGCTCTCCAAGTCTTCCAGCAGCTCACTGCGGGGGGAGGGGGTGAGAGGGGAAAAGTAAAGAACCGCCTGCCTCCTTATCCCACAGACTCAGGAGTTCAAGAGACCGCTGGAAAGGATCCTGAGTAAGATGGCTACAGGAGACGCCTGCCCCACTCATTCTGTCTCCGCAAGGCTTCAGTCTTCAGCCTGATAACCCTGTCATAGCTGGCATGTCGCAACCTAAGGAGTGACAGCACAGCCCTGGGAAAGAGGGTGTTGGGAATTCCCAAAAAGATAATCTTAAAATTCGATTGTAAGCCAGGGAATGGTGGCACTAGACTGTCACCTGAGTTGCTTGGGAAGCAAGGAAGGAGGACCAAGAGTCCAAGGCCAGCCAGGCACTGGTGGCGCAGGCCTTTAATCCTAGCTCTTGGATCTCTGGGAGTTCGAGGCCAATCTGGTCTACAGAGCAAGTTCCAGGACAGCTATGGCTGTTACACAGAGAAATGTTATCTCAAAAAACAAAAAGAAAAGAAAGAAAAAGAAAAAAAGAGTTTACGGTTGGTATGGACTACTTAGTGAGACTCTTGTCTCAAAACAAAACAAATGAACAAACAAAAGGAAAGAAAAGAAAAGAGAGAAAAGCTGAAGACACAGCTCAGCAATACAGAGCTTGCCCAGGATGTCCAAGGTCCAGGGTTCAATCTTCAGTCTTTAAATTAAAAACAAAAGCCTCTGTTACTCTGCTACAAGCCAGGCACACCATAATCTCATCCCCAGGAGGCTGAGACAGGAAGAGCTCAATTTTGAGGACAGCTCGAACCACACCAGGAGACCCTATTTGAAAAAATACCCAGGACTAGATGGGTGTGGCGGTGCATGCCTATAATTCCGGCACTTGGGAGGTAGGGGCAGGGAAACGAGTTAAGGTTGCCTTCAGTTACACAGCAAGTTCCAAGCCAGTCTAATTACAGGTGACCCTGTGGGTCTCAAGTGATAAAACAAACCGCCAAAGCTTTTCCTGTGATTCTGACATGTTACTCTCAGGCTCCAGTGTCCCTTCACGAGGGTGAGCAGCCAACTGGGTTTGGCCAGGGCTGAAGGTGCCCCATGCCCAGGGAATCGCAGTGCTAAATATGGGAAAATTCTAGGCACCCAGGCCCCACATGACCTGACTCAGGTCTGAGATCCCAACTGAACAAACGGCATCTGTGTGGTTCCACGCCTTCCCCACCTTCAGTCCTCAACTGTCCCCATCAGCCTTATTGCTCGGTGTCACCACACCTCACACGCCAGCCTTCATAGGGCCACTATGAGGCACTCAGGTTAATGTTAGGACACAGCCCCTCCCCTGCCACAGCAGTCAGTTCCCTCGTGGTCCCCACCCGTGTCCCTGACCTGCTAAACTCATAGATGTCCTCGATGTTGGCAAACAGCGTGCCCACCTGCTCCATGCTCAGCCCCAGGGCCCTGCCGTCCATCAGGGGACCCAGGTAGTCCTGTGGGGATGAGAGGGGTTACAGAGGCCAAGGGCTTGGCCTGGGGCCCCAGTGTCTTCAGGTACCCGCCCACCTCACCTCCACAATGCTGCGAAGGTCCCGGACATATGCCCGTTCTGTCTCCACGATCTCCTTGGCCACTCGCTCCAGCCTTGAGGGTTTCACCGAGTCCTGGATTCCCACGGGCAACAGGTGCAGACGTATGGGGGGCTCTGGCAAGGGCTCTGGTCTGGAGGCTGAGCAGGTTGGTGATGGGTCCCCCTCAGAGCCCACAGTGCTCAGGGAGGTGGAGCTGCCGGAACCCCTCGGGGAAGCCATGGTGGGGGCTGCCGGGGCTGCTAAGGTAGGGAGCAAGAGGTCAGGTCACATGTTTCTATGGCTCCCACACTTCCTCACACTCAGCTGACAGTTCCCATAGGTCTTGTTCCACTGTCCTAATCTGTCCAGTTTGATCCTATACCAGAGTCCTTCCCCTTTGGGCCTTGGGCCTCTATTGCTTTAATTCACCTCCTCCATCAACCACAGTTATTGATTACGAGTCTGTCCCACTGACCTTGCCACTCCCACAAGCACAGCCCCCTTTATATTCAAATTCCTCAGATCCACAGCTATGGCTGGTCCCTTCACCCAGTTCCCTTTCCATGACACATCTCTTTACTGCTCCCACCCCTTCACACTCAACTTTGTCCAATTACTTCGAGGTGCAGCCTTAGGCCTCTGCACATACTATTTAGTCCCTGCATGCAGAAGAACAATTCTTTGTGTCCAGCTCCTTTCTCCTGAATTCTCAGCTTATCCGTCTCCTCCGTAGCAACAGGGCTGCGCTGCGCTGCGCTGCGCTGTCTTGGTCACGGTTGTTGGCGGCACTGCTCAGGCACTAAGGGATGCTCAGTGTCCTGTGTCCTGTAGGAAGGGACGAATGCCCACAGGCTCCACCTGTCGGGACTGCTCACCTGTCGAAGTATCGCTCACAGCTGCGCAGTCGCAAGCTTCACCTTGGTGGCCACACCCGAGCCTAAGGCTGGGTTTGGACGGGCTGAGTCCCCGGGCTCCCTCGGGCATGGCTGAGTGGCACAACTCGGACCTACAAAGAGACCCACTTCTTGGGAACTGGATTTCACTAGCCTTGCTGCCGCTTCAACTCACTGATAAGGGTGCAGAAAGTTTATATAAAATCCAAGGAAGAGCACCACGGAGATACAAAGTGACAGAAAGAAGAGACCGAGAAAACAAGCTAAAGACCGAAAAGTAGAGACAAAGAGCGAAGACAGCAAAAGTGCCCGAGTCTGCAAGTCCCATCTGTCTGGGCGTCCCCCCTCCCCCCGGGCTCAGGGATCCTGGGAACTCTCAGGCTCAGGCTGAAGCTGAGGGCGAGGGGCAGGGCTGGGAAAAACCGTGGGCGGGAGAGGCCGCGGGGTCCCAGGGGAGGGCGGAGGCTGGGGGACCGGATGCCAGGGTCCTGCAGACGGCTCCCTACCCCGCCCAGGACTGTGCGCTGGCCCCGGGCCCTCTACCCAGCTCCAACTGGTCCCTCGGCACCCCGACTGCGGTCCCCACCGTCCGAGCGTCCCCTGTGCGGTTCCAGCCCCCGATTCCCGCCGACGCCTCCGCTACCCCCCGCCGGCACGCCCCCTCATTGTTCCGCCTCGGCGCCGCCCCCCTCCCCCAGCCCCGGGCCCCTCGCTTCCCCTCACCTCCCGGGGAGCTGCGGGCCCCGGGGTCGGGAGTCCGGCGCGTCTGGACCGTAACGCGCGGTCCCGGAGGAGGCTCACAGCCCGGATTCAGGGCCGTGAACTTGGGGGTCTCAGACTCCAGAATCCGGGGAGAGTTGGGATCCAGAGTCCGAAGTCTCGGTGTTCTAAGTGTAAGATGCTGCAACCCTCGACTCGAGTCTCAGACGGGGGCGCTGGGAACACAAATTTCTGAGTCTTCTAGGTAGGGCTGTGTATGGTAGGGGGCCCGGGATTCCAGAGTTTCCAGTACCCTAGGGGCAGGGATGAAGTCACCTCCGGAGGGAGCGCAAGGACTCGCAAACTCCTCTGTCTCTTGGAAGTGATGGATGCTGCAGCCCTAAGTCGAGGAGCGAGGTCCGGTCTCCAAGTGGCTCCAGGAGAAGGTCTTGGACTCAAGAGTTAGAACCCTAGGTGCGGGGGGGGGGGAGGGGGGAGTGCGCGGCCACGGATCCTACGGTCTTCAAGCCGGGTGCATGGACGGGCCTCCAGCCTCAGAGCTGATGTCCGGGACCCGTGGCTCCTTCAAGAGGCGCTGGGCATCAGAGGTGCCGGTCCGGCGCGGGAGCCTGAACTTGCGGGTCTCTCTAAAGACCGGGATAGAGATCCCGGACGCCCGGGTCCTACACGCTGGACGTCTTGGGCTCCAGGATAGTTGCCCCGGGGCTTCGGGGGCGGCGGCAGCGCCGCATCTGGGGCGGGGAGAATCAGGTCCCAGATGTGGGGCGGGGGGCGGCCGCCCGAGGCTTCCCCTCCCCCTTGCCGCCGCTCAGGCTCACATCCTGTTCCCGCCCGCTGGGGGGAGGGGCTGCCTTCCGGCACGCCCTCCCTCAAAGGGTTAAAACCCCCGCCCCCTACTCTGAATATTCGCGAGTAGGCGGGCCCAACGGCAGGCCACCGCCCACATTCCAGGGACCGGGAGGACTTTTACCTTTTACAGCATGGGCCGGCTAGGCGTGAGAGTCCGGAATGGTTGCGCTCTCTTGTTCTTATTGGTCGATCGGAAGGCTTTATATTGCATATGCAATGTTGGGTGGAGCTGTCCAGCAAAGTCGCGCGACTACGACTGACTGAAGGACTTAGTGGCGCGAGGGTGCGGCCGGAGCTCCAGTGGCGCAATCGGTTAGCGCGCGGTACTTATATGACAGTGCAGGCGGAGCAATGCCGAGGTTGTGAGTTCGATCCTCACCTGGAGCACAATTTTCTTCCCTTTTATCCGGGTGTTCTCGCATCAGTTTCAGTAGTCTCCACATTTTGTAAATCAGTCAAACGGCTCGTTTGACAAAGGAGCTCACCATGTAACTAGGGCAGGCCTCGAACTTACAAGAGATCCGCTTGCTTCTGCCTCTCCCGAGTGCTGGAATTAAAGGTGTGCGCCGCTATGCTCGGAACGTACAACATTTTTGAAGAGTGAACATTATTTCCTTGTGAATTTTTTGCAATGGTTGATTGGAACAGCCCCAAAGGTGCAGTTTCCATTTTGGTCACCAGGGGGCAATATAGCCCCTCATTAGATGGCCTGGGCATCGTTTGGAATCTAAATCTCAGGTCCTAGCGATGGTTAGAACAGGTTTTGCCTCTTTTCGTATATTTCTTTTTCAGGTTTCTAAATCAAATTTTAAAATACATACTGAACACTCATTAGGTACTGTTCTTTCTGTCCCTGAAGACTTGACTTTTTACCAAAGAGATTGCTACAAATCTATGAATTAAGTACATATTTTGACTTTTAGCATGTTGCCCAAAGTGGCCTCAAACTCCTGTCTCCATCACCATCTGCGAGTGTGAGTATATTTTTAGATTAAGTAGTGATAAATATGGAGCAAATGGAGTAGGGACGTGGACAGTAGTCAGTGATCCTTTTGTTTTGATTTTGTTTTTGTTTCTTGAGACAGGGTTTCTTTGTGTAGCCTTGGCTGTCCTGGAACTTGAACTCAAGAGATCTACCTGCCCCTGAGTACTGAGATTAAAGGCATGCACCACCAGTGCTTGGCTCCTAGTTTTGTTTTATGTGTATGGGTGTTTTGTTTGCATGTTTGCACCATGTTGCATACTAGGTGCCCCAGGAGACGGGAGAGGGAGTGGTGGATTCCCCTGAACTTGAGTTACAGAGGGTTGTGAGCCATGTGTTGCAGGGAATCAAACCAGATCCCCTCTCTGAGCAGTATTCTTAGGTTGATCCATCTCTACAGCCCCAGGAAAGATCTTTAAACAGACACCTGGAGGAGGGGAATGAGCCGAGGGAACACTAGGGAGAAGTTCCCGCTAACACCCTAGGACTGAAGACCAGTGCAAGGAGAGAGGTGTGTTTGTGTGAGCGCGCGTCCGGCTCGTGCGCGCGTGCGAAAGACGCGGATCCAGGTTGTGGTGAGGCTCTAGGACTTTGACTCGTGGTGATTTGACTCCGGTGTTGTAACAAACTTCCCTGCTCTCCTAGGGGAAAGCAGCTAAGGCTAGGGGTGGGGGTGGAGCACAAAGAGCAGTTACTTTGAGATCTGGGCAGGAGCAAGGTAGCTTTCGATGAGGGGCTCTGGGAGCTGGAGTGAATTGTAGATGGGGGCGGGGTGTCCAAGACAGATCTGACTGTCTAAAGAATGGGCTTGTGTCATGTTCTTTTAAAAAATATTTGTTTTTCCGGGCGGTAGGAGCCCGTCCCTTTAATCCCAACATTCAGGAGGATCTCAGTGAGTTCGAGGCCAGCCTGGTCTACAGAGTTCCAGGACAGCCAAGGCTACACATAGAGACCCTGTCTCAAAACAAATCGTTTTTATTTTAAGCATAGGAGTGCTTTCCCTGCACACAACTAAGTACACTGCCAGCACGCCTAGTGCCCAAGGAGGCTTTGCAGACGCTAAGCAGGCACTCTGCTACATCCTCAGACCAAAGTGTCTGTTAAGAACAAGAGGCTGTTATTTTTGGGGGGCTGTGGGTAGGGGAGAGACGAGTGCCAGGGGCGGTAGCTATGTGGTTCTTCTAGTGTCCATCCATCCGTCTCTCTCAAATGTCCGGCACTGCTTGAACTCATTCCCTTGACCTTTCTGACGCCTCTGGGTCTTGGAGTTTCTGTTTCCCTCTTCCAACCCTGTTCCACATACCAGGGCCTGAGACTTTCCCACAAGGGAGGCATTTCCTGGAATAGAAGACTAAATCTCAGTAGAATGGAGTGAAAGACAGGCAGGGCTTGGGGAGAGAAGAGCGAGGTTAAGGGTACGGTTAGCGGAGGAAGGATAAAAGAACGGAGAGGGGAGCAACTCGGAAGCAGAAGGCCTAGCAGACATTGCTACTGCGTGAGCCTGTCTGAAAAGCAAGTCTAACAAAGTCTTAGGGTCTGAGAGACGAAGTGAAAATAGGGAGGAGCATAACAGTAGGTGGGAGGAGTTAGGGAGAAGAAGAAAGAAAAGAGGAATGAGGGGGTGGAGGCTGAGGTGGTGGTGGGGGGCGGAGGAAAAAGGAGGGGCTGAGCGCAGGCCCTGACGCGGGCAGCTTCCGGGCGCGGCCCGCCCAGCTAGGGCTGGCCATCGCCGCGGTCTCTTGCCTTGTATGGTCGGTGGACGCGGCTGCCCTACCCATGCGCCCTGCGAGCCGAAGCAGACGAAGCTCCGGAAATGCCCTATTGCGATCGGACCAAAGATTCTGGGGTCTGCAGATGCTAGAGGGCCGCGACCCCAACAGTGTTTGCACTCCCAATTTGTCAAGTCCCGGAACCCGAGAGTCGTAAAATAGAGTCTGGAATCCTCGCACTTCTTTAAAACCCCTATCCCAAACCCGGAGGGAGCATGTCTACAGTTCTAAACATTCATGAGGTTAAGGCAGGAGGTTTACCAAGAGTTACAGGCCGCTCGGGGTTCAGAAGGAGACCCAGGCTTCCCTTCTTTTCCGGCATAAATAAATAAATTCCATGAAGAGGCGGGTAAGAGGGCTCAGCATGTAAAGGCGCTTGCTGCCAAGCTGGAAGATCTGGTTCTATTCCCGGGACCCACTTTGTGGAAGAGAACGGATTCCTGTAGGTTGTGTCGCGACCTCCACACTAGTTCGCGCACGAGCGCTCACACATATACACGCTATAAGTTAAAAAATAAAGCCGGGCGTGGTGGCTTGCGCTTGTTATCTTAGCATTTCAGAGGCTGAGGTAGGAGGTTGCCGAGAGTTCCAGGCCAGCTTTAGCTAGAATCGACTTTGTTTCAAAACAAAAAACTAAACTAAAAAAACAAGTCCTCTGTCAAGAATTTGAAGTCCACCCCCGCTCTCTCCGCCGGGTGCAGGGTCTCCTAGAACCCGGCTTCGGGGTGACCCCCTGCCCCGGGCCACCCCGGCTCGCGTTCCGGCACATTCCGTCCTCCCCGCCCCGCCCCGCCCCGCCCTCCACCCTTGGCCCCGTGGGGACGGAAACATCCAGTCCCTGCCTGAGCTGGGTCAAGAGCCGGAGGGACAGGCCTGGAGCGCCCCCAACGCCGGGAGAACTAGCTCTCCTTGTTCCTAGTGGGTGACCTCATCTCACCACGCCCCCTCAGGTGAACAACCGAGCTGGTAACGTCATTTCCTGCCAGGTAAGCGCCACCAGGCAGCACATCTCCGTATCAAGTGTGGAGGTCAGTTTATGTACTATCCCATGTGTACCATCCCATGGCTTTAGGCCGTAGCAAAAAAGCAGACAAAAAACAAACTCCATCTCAGTTCACACTCAAGATTTTATTTAAAAATTCAAAAAATCCACAAAAATAGACCTGTAAGGTAACAATATATTACTTAATATATTATACTTTATACAGTATCCATTTTAATATTACAAAAAGGGAAACGAAATAGACGACCCAATATATATAAATACTATAAAATCTTATTACAATAAATAAAGTCATAAATAAAGGGCCCACTGGTTGGGGTAAGGGATTTGGCAATGGCTTTGGCTATTTGCTTTCGGAGGGAAATTTGAGCACCAGGAGTCTCCCTCAGGGGAGGATTCAACCACCAGACAGACACTGAACGTGGAACCCCGGGGGTCTAGTAAAAACTGGGATGGGGTTGTGGGAGCCAGCTCTTCACAGCACTTTCAGATTCCAGGAAACCAGAGTTGGGGAGGGGCTGGTGCACACGTAGATAACTCCACAACTGGGAAGCTAAGGATTTTCTAGAGTTCAAGGACAGCCTGGGCCACACGCGAGCGCCTCTCTCAGAAACAACCCAAGACCAGCTGTGTCCCTCAAATATGCTACATCTTAGGGATCCTAGGAAGCAATCCACCTAAACACTGAACTTGCGAACTAGGGACCTGCCCCAGCACAGCACCAGGGGAGGGGTTAATGCTTTTTGGAATGTCAGGGAGGCTCTTACTAACTTAGAAGTCTCCCTAGGTCCCCACAGCAATAAGCGCCACCCTCCTTGAGATCTAGCTGATCCCTACTGGGTAGGCACATTTTTCACTCAGAGACGGAGATGCGATTGAAGATGGGGAGACGCCTTGGGGGTGCAGGGGGCGGCCCAAACACCCCAGTCTCAAAGACGGGTGAGTCTGACCCACCCAGGCTGCTGCCGCTGCTGGCATAATCATCGGGATCGGATCCCAGGGAGTGTGCAGACGGGCTCCGAGCCAGGCCACCCAAGGGCCCCCAGATGGTGCTAGGGGTAGACCTTCGGCAGGAGGGGCAACAGGCTGGAATAGGCTCTCGTCGAGTCACAGGGGTCCCGGGGGCAGCAGAGAAGGCAGAGGGGGAAAGCGGAAGGTCCCCAGGTGGTGGTGGGGAGCTGGAGGGCGAGAAGGAGCATGAGGACAGGGAAGGGTCAGGAAAGCCAGGTGGTGGTGGTGAGGTTCTGCGGCCTGAGGGCAAGCCTGAGAAGCTGATGCTTTGGCGAAGCACGTGGGGCTGGCCCGGAGCAGCCAGGTCCTCGTTGGGGTTGTGGATGAAGTGGCATCGAGAGCCATAGGGACAACGGCCCTGGAGGTAGAACTTGTGGCAGAGTTCCGTTTTGTACTTGGGATGGCGATTGGCCTGGCGCAATTCACCCAGGCCGTGGGCAAACTGGCACTTAGCCCCATATCGACAACGCCCGCTCTCTGAGTAGGTCCGACAGAGCTCAGTCTTGTATCGAGAAGAGGTGGTGGGAGTTGCAGTAGGCGAAGTAGGTGAGGGTGACAGTTCAGGGCCCGGGCGGGGAGCCAAGGGTGCAAAACCAGGGGGTGGGGGTACCCAACCACAGCTTCGGCCCTCCACCAGGCTGGTGGAGCGGCCAGTCAGGCGCGAAGTGACCCCAGATGGGACGGAGTCTGACGAGTTTATGCTCCAAAGTGCTGGGGACTCAGTCCCTCCGTGGTCGGATGAAAGGTCAGGGTTCAGCGACAGGAGGCTCTGAGAGAGGAATAGGGTGGTTGGTTAGGCCACCAGAAAAGGTAAGGTGACGACGCCCCGCCCCAGTTGTAAAGAGCTTCACAAGCTTGCCATTCCGGTTTGTGGGTTCTCGGCCTGAGCCCCACCCGGATCACACAAACTCCAGGGAGAACCTGATTTGAGTGTTTCAACACGGCTGAAGCTAATCCAGAAGGATTTAGGAAGCCCAGTGTCCCCGACGGAACAAGAGATGGGACCCCCCAAACCAGAGCACACCCCTGGTCCCCAATTTTGGGCCTTTAGACCTCCCCGGATATGACCGCCCATAGTCGCTCCAGTTTCACAACTTGAGGAACCGGCCAAAGCCGACCCAGGCCAGATCTCTCTAGAACTATGACCGAGTCAACTTCCCCCCCCCCACAACCTTACACCCCCTAGGGCGCCAAACCGCGCCAGAGACAGCAAAAGGAACCAGGCAGGTGTGGGGTTGCTTCCGCCCCGCGCCAATGACAGCAGTGCGCCAGCTTTCCGTCCCCGGGGGCCCGTCGGTATCCGGACCGAGGCGCCGGGCTTATGGGCTCCCTTTCTACCTCCAGCCAGTTAGGGCTGGTCTGAGAGGGAAGGCGGGAGTCCACGGCCTAAGTTTGGGGTGCCGGGGACCCGGGCATGCCGTCTAGCGTATACTCACCTCATAGATGGCAGAGAGATCCATAGTGGCGCGAATGGCCATGGAGAGGAGACCGACAGTCGGGCCGCAAAAGTCTGGCTGTGGTCCGCAGCGAGAGCTTTCGCCTTTTATAGAGCTTTCTCCTGGGCGTGGCCAAGGGAGCTTCCCGGACGCGCCCCCGCGGCGTAGCCCCGCCCTCCGGGTTCTAGGCCCCTTCCGCCCCTCTGCTGGTTCTTTTGCTGAATGTGCCTGAACTTGGCTGGCGGGCAACCCCAGCCCCTCTCAGGAGGTAGTGGGGTGTTTCTAAGACTGGCTGGTGGTGATGGTAGTGGGGCGTCTGAGTAGTTTTCAGAGGTTGAAGACAGTCGGGAAGGGAACTGGGGCAGAAGTGGGGGCAGGGCTCCAGGGACAATTGACAAGGGCAGAGACTGAGAAGAGGGCGTGTGCGTGTGAGACAGACGGGGGCGGGGAGAGACAAACTGGAAGAGACAGAGATTGCCAGAAGCCGAGAGAAAAACAAAGAGACAGAGTGAGAGACGCACGCAAGTTAGGCCAGCTGGTTTAGGACTGTGGTTCCAGCCACTCAGGGAGGCTGAGGCAGGAGACTAGTAAAATTCAAGGCCTGGCTGGATTACAGAGTGGAAAATGAATTCTCGGTCAGCTTGGGTGACTTAGTGAGACCTTCGTCTTAAAAAGTAAAAAGGGTGAGCCGGGCAGTAGTGGCGCACTCCTTTAATCCCATCACTTGGGTGGCAGAGACAGGCGGATCTCTTGAGTTTGAGGCCAGTCGTATACAGAGCTAGTGCCAGGACAGCCAGGGCTACTCAGAAACCTTGT
Organism: Arvicola amphibius; assembly: GCF_903992535.2. Classification (NCBI taxonomy): domain Eukaryota; kingdom Metazoa; phylum Chordata; class Mammalia; order Rodentia; family Cricetidae; genus Arvicola; species Arvicola amphibius. Next base: position 77,780,708 of record NC_052054.1, read on the forward strand.
CTCGAAAACAAACAAACAAACAACAAAAAGTAAAAAGGGCCCAGCGATAGTAGCACACACCTTTAAAACCAGTTTAATCCCAGCACACCCGGAGGCCAAGGCAGGCGGGTCTCTGGAGTTCAAGGTCAGCCTGGTTGACCCAGTGAGTTCCAGGATTGCCTGGGCAAAGCAGAGAAAAACCCTGTTTCAAAACAAACCCCTTCCCTCCCCCCCTGGGAGCAGTGGCACACGGCTGTTATCAGGACACTTCAGGGGTAGAGGAAACAAGAGCAGACATTCAGTGCCAGTCCTAGCTATTGATCGAGGTCCAGGTCCTATTTCTAAAAAGCGAGAAACTACTGAGGTGGGGGCGGGAATAAAAAGAAGGCTCGGTGCTAGAGCGGTTTCTGGGCACTCCTTGACTTCAATCCCTATTACAGAAAAGAAAACAAAGAGGACGTATGTAGAGGCTGGAGAGATGGTAGGGAGAGGGTGTTGGGGAACAAAGGTAAAGAGGAAGTGGGTTACAGAAAGATAAAAAGCAAAGCTGAAACAAAAACTAAAACCTCCAGGCGCAGAACCAATGAGGCTGGACAGGGCCCCTTTCCCCAGTTGCCCTTTCAATTATTAAGAGTCTTCGTTCCCGAAAACTCAAGGAATTAGGGAGGAAGCTCGCCTCTATTGAAAGGGGGTTGGGGGAGGGACTGGGCACCTTCAACGTTGAATGGGTCTCTTGTAATGTAAGCAGTCTTAACTAAAGTTTAAATTCTCTCGAGGATCATTCTCCACCAGATCTGTAAGGTTTTTGTTTTTCAGCAGGACCTCCTGGCTGGCCTGGAACTCGGGATCTTCTGGTCCCCACCACCCAAGTAGTGTTAGGATTAGAGGTATGCCCCGCCGCCACACCCAAGTTTTAAAAAAAGTGTTTCTTCAAGGATATCGCCAGTGAAAAAGTGTGTTTGGGTACGGAGGTTATCATTGCTAGGAGTGTAATTACAATGCTGGGAAGTTCTTGTACGGTGCGTTGCGCACTTGTATTGAGGTGGGGAGATTCTGCCAGGCTTCTCACTGGTTTGCTTCATCGGAGCCCGGGGTGGAGGGGAATCCCTGGTGCAGCGCTTTCTGGGGCCAAGGGGCCTTCCTGGGCTGGTCCCGTGAGCTGGGCGGGCCCTGGGCTGCTGTGGCACGGTTGCGGCCTCCCGCTCGCCCGTGACTCACTCGCTAGGGCGGGGGGGGGGGGGGCTTCCTGGAAGCCGTGACGAGGACGCTCAGCCCGGACGCTTGGGTTCCTCTCCTGTAACCAGGGCTCCAGTCTGTTGTAAACAGTCTCGAGGACAACGGGAAAAGAAGGGAAGGAGGGGCCCCAAAAACTTGCCTCCCGCCCAGTTTACAAATCCCTGAGCCAGCCGATTTTAGGACCAAGCGCATGGAAAGGGGGTTGGGGTGGGGCATGCTGGGGTTTTCGGAGGCCAGCTGGGTCTGGATCATGGAGAAGTAATTCCAGTTTCGATTCCCTGGAGACTGGGAGCTTTTGCCATCCCTGACTCAATTTGGACCCCTCCTCTATCTGCTGAGTCACTGGGACGAAAGCCTGGCCGCCTGGGTCTCGGCTGCTCTCCAAAGGGTGCTGGGGTGGGGGGCAGAGGTGTAAGAATGACGATCCTCTGAAAATAATGACTTTATAAGCAGTAGGACTCACAAAGTGAGATGTCTTTATCTTAGAATACCGGGTCAGGTGCTCGGCTCTTCCCTGCTCCACCACCACCACCGCGCGCCCCGGGAGCCCTGGCCCCCAACCTCTGCTCTTAGCTTGTCCAGGGATCCAGACACAGGTGATATTAAGTGGGGCATGGCCTCCTTCAGACCTAGGCGTCCAGGCTCCACTCATTCTCCCTTAGACCCCTGGCTCTCCTCCTCAGACCTAGGGGCATCCAGGCTCCACTTCCCCCTAACACTTGAGATCCAGGCCCCAGCCCTTATTCTCTGGAAATAGGAGTCGGAGGGTCCTGTCCAACTCCCGCTTGGGTGCCCTCATCCCAGCAGGAAGTTCATGGCCTGACTCCTCCCTGCTCCCCACGTAGCCAGCTGGGAAAATCCGCGGCCCTGGCAGTGGCCGGGAATCCCCTCTGGAATGACGGTGGGGAAGGGGGATGGCCAAGGTCCTGCGAGGCACTCGGCCACGTCCTGTGCGCTCTGGGGTGGGGGCTGGGGGAGCGAAAGGGGTGGAAACCAGAGAGGCTAAAAATATAGCAAGCACTTCCGGCCGAGGTGAGGGGGGAGGAGAACTCAGAGCTGAGTTTCCAGAAAAACAAGCGGGGACAGGAAACCTGGGGGTGTGAGAGCCGGTGGGCCGGCGGGTAGGCGGGCTAGGGCCCACGTACTCCCGGCACGTGTGGGCCTGTGAGTGTGGTCTAGGCAGGGTGTTGCAGGGGAACAGCCAATATGCCAGCCTCCAGCGGGAGGGAGGTGTGCTTGCTACATGTGTGTTGTGGGGAGTCTTAAAGTTTCTAGGTAAGCAATGGGGGGCTTAGGTGCGGCCGACAAGTCTGTGTGTGTGACCTGTGCTTAAGGCCCCCATAGAGCAGGATCCTGTAAAAAAAAAAAAAAAAAAAAAAAAGTGAAGCCACCTGTCTGCCCCTGACTAGACCATGTGTGCTGCAAGTGGCCTCCGGAGGATTGTCAACTGTAACTCCTGCAGCTGTCTTTGAGGGGCTTCGTGGGAACTTCCACCCCACCCATCTGTGTGTAACGGAACCGCTGTGAGATGTGTGAGACTTGTGTGCCATTCCTAGCAGGTGCCTGGGTGATGGGAAGTAGAGTGTGGGCTTTCTGTGGCTCACTGGGCCCTGTTGTGCCATGTCTACAAATGGTATTTGTGGATCTGTGTCCTTGTTTGTGGCTGTCTTGGAGGTTGCCTGTTCCTGAGTGTGGTAAACCCAAGTCTGGACATAAGTTCCTCTGTGGACCAGTCACAAGGCAGTGGAAAACAGTGGACTTTGGTGCCTGACGTAGCAGTGGCACATGATGGGGCGAGTTGCTGGGGTGCTGGTTGTTGTGCTCCTGCGTCTGCCTGTGGGCAGAACAGACGTGCACACACCCGCACCTAGATACTGAGTCTGAGCCAATCTTATCTGTCCCCAGCGAATGAGGCTGCTCTGCCACAGCTGACTCAGCATGTGATGGGCAAAGTCTCGATGGTTGAGAGATAGCGGGTTAAGTGGTGGTTACAGGGTTCGGTAGTCACGTGGTCAGATGGTTGCTTTAGTACTTGCTCACGGAGCAGGGTCCATGTATGTGGGAGGGTGGCCAGTGTGCTAATCCCTACCGGGCGGGGGTGGAGAGCGTGCCCACGGTCAGTCAGCCTGCAGATATGAGACGCAAGCCCTGGGACTTGCAGCAGCTCTCCTACCCCTACCTCTCAAGTGCTGAGATTCCAAGCATGAGCCACTTTGGCTGGCTCTGTGGTTTTTCATCTCATACATAGACCCTCCCTGGCGTGGGGTTTTACACAGGCCTGTACAACTTCTCTGTGCCGGTAAGGTCGGGAAAAGGCCCTTTTGTGACCCCATCCAGGCTTCCTCCCCTGTGCTCCCTGAACCTAGCTAAAACCTCTTCACTCTTTGAGAGCACATTCCCGTCAGAGGCTGGCCAGTGCTCTGTGCTTCTCTACACTTTTGCTGGTGGTATCCCTAAGACCTAATATCCCCCTCCCCCAGTCTGATGTCACCTGCCTAGCAAGGGTTTCTTTGACAGAGTGCCTATTTCTGCCCAGGCTGGTCTCAAGCCATCCTCCTGCCTCAGGCTCTCAAATGCTAGTACAAGGCCACTAATGCACTTCTTTTTCAAACAAGTGTGTGTGTGCAAGTCAGAAGACAACTTGAGGCAGTTCCCTCCTTCCAACATGCAAGTCCCAGGGACTGAAGTTACCTAACTTGGTAACAAGCGTGGTTACCCATGGAGCCACCTCTAGGGCACAGACACCCATCTTTTTTCTCTTTGGAGACAGGATCTCACTTATGTAGCTGTCTGGACTCAAAACCTGCATTGACCCTCCTGCATGCTGCAATTACAGGCTTATGTACCATGCTGCATTTTGTTCATCTCTAGGAATATAGGAATCTTTGCTCACATTGCACAAGGCTGCCATCTTTTTTGAATGACTTTAGCTTGGTGCCCATCTTCTAGGGTGTGGGGTTGTGGAATACACTGTCGCCCCATGGTCTGCTGTCACCCGAGTATGGTTTTAAGCAGTTGGGCCTTGTATCTGATGCTGGATGCCACACCTACCAGCATGAGGTTTGTTGACATCAACTCTGCAGAGCCAGCTGTACCTGTCTTCCTGTACCACAGACTGCCATGTCTTAGCAAATGTACGGTGCGAGTCCCTGGCTGTAAACTCTCGTGTTCTGCCTTGGGCAGGTCAGTGTGTTTTCAGTTGTATGCAAGATCACTACATCCCTGAACCCTTTCTAGAAACAAGAAATGGTCAAGGTGTGTGCTGGGTGATCAGTTGATGCATCACTTTGGGAAATAGTTCCAGTTACATGTCATATGGGACTCTAAGTACCGCTGAGGGCTTGGCTTTTTTCTTTTGGCTGACATTAAGTTTTAGTATGTAGCCCAGGATAGCTTTGAACTTGCAATTTTCTTGCCTCTATGTCAAGGTATTTTGTAAGTGTAGTTAAAGCAAATGATGGTATAGCTCTGTAATCCTAAGAGTTGTGAGCCTGAAGCAAAATCCCAATTTCAAGACTAGCATGGGCTACTTGAGTCCCTGCCTCAAAAAGAATGATGAACATGGTGGCCTGCATCAAATCTGTAATCATCAGCACTTGTATGGAGAAGAGGGAGGTGAAGACAGGACAATCCCCAGGGAAGATTCTCCTATCTCAAACCAAGAGAGAAGGAGGGAACTGTCCCATCTAAAGTCTGTCTCTACTACCACACGAGTGCCCCCCTTTTGTGTACGTACATACACACACACACACACACACACACACACACACACACACACACGCACAGTGCTTGGGAAGCTAATGTGGTGGACTGCTGAGTTGGACGGCAGTCTGGACGTATTCTGAGGATGGTCTAGGTGGATTGAGACAACTCCAAATAAAAAGAAATTAGGACTGGGTGGTAGTGTTGAACATCTTTAATCCCAGCACTTGGGAAGTAGAGGCAGGCAGATCACTGTGAGTTCAAGGCCAGCCTAGAGTACAGAGCGAGTTCCAGGACAGGTACCAAAGCTAGAGAGAGAAACCCTGTCCCGAAAACCCAAAAATAAATAAATAAGTAAAATTTAAAAAGTGAAAAATTAGGCTCAAGATCAATGAAAATTTTAGGTAAGGACCTTTACTCCAGAGACCTGGGGAAATGAAGGGGGTGATTTAACTAGACAAAGGGCGGACTCAGGCTTCCCAGCACTGAAGGCAGGCAGGGAGGAGTGCCTAGTAGTGTGGTCACACTTGCACCTCAATGGCTTTCCAGCCTTCCCAGTAGGGGAACATGAGCTCCTGTAGATCACAGGTGTCCCCATGGTCTCAGGGTTTTTTTGTTTGTTTGATTTATTTTTTTGAGACAGGATTTTGCTGTAGTTTGGGAGCCTGTCCTGGAACTAGCTCTTGTAGACCAGGCTGGCCTCAAACTCAGAAATCCGCCTGCCTCTGCCTCCCAAGTGCTGGGATTTAAAGGCATGTGTCACCACCGCCTGGTGGTCTCAGAGGTTTTTGAAACAGGGTCCCGCCTGGTTCGTGGCATGGGAAACAGTCTGTCACTCTAGCCTTTCCACTGGCAGCTGGGCCCGGCTGGTAGCTCTATCTAGCACTTAACCAGGCCTGCAGCCTGTGGCTGAACTCCCACTCCCCTTGGGAAATGGGGTGCTTGTGGGGTTCTCCCTACCTCCCTCAAGCCCCCTTTCCAGGGCCTGCTTCCCGGAGGAGCTGGGTTCTTCCCCAGAACCCATGATTCATTCCTGCTAGGGCCTTTTCACTTCTGCTTTGGTGCTAAAAATATAGGGACCCAGGAGTCCCTTTGAGCAGGCCACACATTGCACAATGCTCCTTGCTAGAGCTCTGCTGACGCAGGGTCAAGCTGGGACCTAAACTGCTCTTAGTTGGTGTGTGCTGAGGTCAGGTCCTACATTTCTGCACTTCTCCTTTTCTGGGCCAGGAAGTCCCTTCTCTAGTCCCAGGTAACCCAGCAGTTTGGTTCCCCTTAACATACATATGGTCACACTTAGGAGTTGGGGGCAAAAGGCAACAAAAGGGGACTGGTAGAGAGGCAAGATTGGAGGAAGATGAGTTAAAAACTAGTGCATCCACTGGGATAGACTGAGGAAGATCTAAAGGGCCCAGTTAGTGCCACACCCAGGGCCAGGTGGGAGATGGAGGGGTGAGGGAGGAGGTAGAGTCCCTGACAGAGGTCGTCAGTGGCCCAGTGGGGAGGTCCACCCTAGGTCAGGGAGCACAGTGGGTGGCAGCAGAGGTGAGGCCTGGTCGGTGCGCCTGTAAGCCTTTGCTGCCCCCTGCTGGTTTCAACTACATTGTCCTGGCATGACAAATAAATCAGAAACAGGAGCCACCTGTTTTGCCTTAGGCTGCACTTCATTCTCCCTGCCCCTGCCCCCAAGACCTCAGAGACTGCCCCCAGGGCCGGCTGAGGCTGCAGTCGTCTTGCCTGTGACCTTGTTGGCACAGTCCAGCAGGGCAGTGTGAATGTCTTTGGCACAGGTAATCTGGGCTTTGATGACAGCCAGGTACTGAGGATAGGGCAAGCTGTCCGGTTGCACTGCATCTGGCTTGGTGGCTGTGGGTACCAATGTAGGAGAGTGCTTGGCGCTATCACAGCTCTGTGAAAGGCATTCGTGGGCCAGGCGCTGTGGGAAGGCAGGAAAGAGAACAGCATTGTTTCCAGGGACCTGTAACACTCCCCCATCACTCAATCTGGGGCTAAGCTGACCAGCTCTGGGTCTCCAAGGCCAGTGTCTGGTCTTGCCAGCCTCTCGCTGGACCACCTAGGGCATGGGGCCATGGGATCTCACTGGCACCAAGCTATTAAGTGTTTTTGCGGTGGCTTGAGTCACAGACTTGCTATGCAGACAAGGCTGGCCTCAAACTTTTAAACCCGACAACTTTATCCTCCTGAGAGCTAGGATTATGATTGTACACAACGGGCTAGTGACAGGTGGCTCTATAGGAAAGACACTTGCTGCCAAGCCTGATGAACTGAGTTCTATTTGCCCAGGATTCACACAGAGGAAGGAAAAAAAGAAATCAACCACTGCAGGACGTCTTCTGAACTCTTTTTTTTTTTTTTTTTTTTTTGGTTTTTCGAGACAGGGTTTCTCTGTGGCTTTAAAGCCTGTCCTGGAACTAGCTCTTGTAGACCAGGCTGAGCTACCGCCCAAATTGCTCGTCTTCTGAACTCTGAATGTGCACAAGCACACCCTGCCCACAACAAAATGTAATAATTTAGAAAAATTTAAAGTGTTGGGGTAGAGAGGTGGTTCAGAGGTTAAGAGCACTGGCTGCTCTTCCAGAGGTCCTGAGTTCAATTCCCAGCAACCACATGGTGACTCACGACCATCTGTAATGAGATCTGGTGCTCTCCTGCCCTGCAGACATGTATACAGGCAGAACACTGTACATATAATAAATAATTAACTCTTTAAAAAAAAGTGTAACGTCATGCTTAATTCCTTAAATGGGTTGAACAGGCGCCTCTCTTGTCTGGTGAGACAGGAACAGGTGTGTGAAACGGTACGGGCGCTACACTGTTTTAAGTCCTAACTGATGAACATTAGCTGCTGCTGTTGCCTGTCCTAAACCCCGGGCTTGACCGCCACTCCCTGGATGGCACCCACACCTAGTGGTTGTCCTCTCCCCTTAGGGGAATCATTCTATCCTGGTTCCCTCTCCTCTGCACACCGATGGGGCCTGCACCTCTGCTCCTAGCCTCCCACCCTCTCCCCAAACTGCTGCTTCTTGTGAGGCCTTGTTAGAGCAGACTCTCTTGGTAGGAGTAGTCCTCCTAATCCAGCTAAAGTTAATTCCATTTTGCAACAAAATTCCGATTAGCTGTTCCGTGTGGCAGACTGCAGTGTCCTTCTCCTAGCTAGATAGTGCTGCTGAGGCCAGCAGAAACCCTGATAAGAGCCGGGCGTAGGGTACATGCCTATACTCCCAGCGATGGGGAGGTGGATCAGGCCAGCTTGTTTCTTTCTGTTTCTTCCCTCCCCACCCCCAACAAAGCTGGGTGGCAAGGGCTGGATTTTGCAGTGGTGTACCTGGGTCCTGGTACCTATCCCACCATGTGGCTAATGAGCTAGCATCACCACGCTGGACTCTGAACCTGGCTTCAGTTCCTGTGCCCTTTTTAGGGGGTGAACAGCTCCAGAAATCATCTAACATGCTTCCTAATTTCAACTATAAGCTCTGGCTCTCACATGGAAACCCCTTCCCCAGAGTCCAGCAGTTGGATGGCCTGGCAAAGCCGTCAAGCTTCTATTTCTTATTTCTATCTGCCCCTCCTCCTTCCTCACAGCACAAACATGACTGTCTCCTTGGGGCTCCCACCTCCAGTTTTAGCTGTTCTTTTGTGTTTGTTTGTTTTGGTTTTTATGAGACAGGGATTCTTTGTGTAGCTTTGGAACCTGTCCTAGAACTCACTCTGTAGACCAGGCTGGTCTCAAACTCACAGAGATCCGCCTGTCTCTGCTAGGATTAAAGACATGCACTATCTCTGCACGGCTTGCACTTGGATTTTATCCAGAGTCTAATGAGACCTAGCCTATACCTCAGATGAGTCTCCTGACATTCCGAGGGGAACTGACTGGTAAGTGCAGTACTGGGGATTCAATCTACAGCTTTACTTGTGTTGGGTAAACACTAGCACTCAGCTACATCACCAATCTTCTTGCTTTTATTTATTTATTTTTTTTGAAATAGGTTTTGCTCTAGCCCAGGCTAGCCAGGAACTCATGGTAGATCTCCTGCATCAGTCTCTTAACTATTAAGATTACAGACACGAGCCACCATGCCCAGTTCTTTTTCCCTTTTTTTTTTTTTTTGGTTTTTCGAGACAGGGTTTCTCTGCAGCTTTTTTAGAGCCTGTCCTGGAACTAGCTCTTGTAGACCAGGCTGGCCTCGAACTCAGAGATCCGCCTGCCTCTGCCTCCCGAGTGCTGGGATTAAAGGCGTGCGCCACCACCGCCCGGCTTCTTTTTCCTTTTAAAGCAAGATCTCACCTACTCACCCAGACGGGTCTAGAATTTTGGCCCTCCTGCTTCAGCCTCTTAAGCAGCTGGGAAACTAGGACTACACCAGCAGGCTTGGTCCCTTAGGGGAATTTGTGCATGCATGTGGGTGAGGCAGTATGGACAAAGGTCAACCTCATATGTTGTTCCTCAGGACCTGTCCCCCTCCCTTTTGGGCAGGATCTTTCACTGCGCCCTGGAGCTAGTCAATTAGGCTGGGCTGTTAGCTACTGAGCCTCAATGATCAAATTATCTCCACCTCCCCAGCACTGGGATTACAGGCACGCACTGCCATGCCCAGCTTTTTATGTGGGTGTTAGGAAGCAAACAGGTCCTTACTGTTAGCATAGCAAACACTTTCCAACTACACTACCTCCCCATATGGCCACGGACCTGGCCTATGCTCCGCACTTGCTTCTCTGCCCGCCCACATCACAGGTCCCCATGCCCTTCTCCCAGCCAGATTGTCAGGTGGAGCTCCCTGGTCCACCAGCAGCCTTCTCTGTCACTCTCCCTACTCCAGGCTTCCGCGTGCTCCCGAGCATCCTCGTCCCACACAGGTTCAGCACTCCTGTCATCACACCCTTGGTCACACCGACCTGTCCCTCTACGGTCTTATATCTGTCACTGCACTGAACCAGAAGGCCGGTGAGGGTAAGAATCAGCTGAAGGACACGTGTGTCTCAGAGGAAGAGGCGATGGGTGACCGAATGACTGACGGTTCAGAGCTAGCTGTGGTACTGCATGTCATCTCAACAAGCTCAGAATCTGGAGGCAGGAGAATCACTGCCTCCAAAGTCTGAGGCCTGTCTGTTCTACAGACTAGTGTCAGGAGAGCCTGTATTACTGAGTGGTTTTATCTCAAAACAGCTCAAAAACAAGGTTGTTGCTAGGCAGTAGTGGAATGCACCTTTAAGCTCAGCACTAGGGAGGCAGAGAATGAATGAGAGAAAAGAATTTTAGCCGGGTTTGGTGGTGCACGCAGGCCTTTAATCCCAGCACTCAGGAGGCTGAGGCGGGCGGGTCTGTGAGTTCAAGGACAGCAAAGGCTACACAGAGAAACCCTGACTCGAAAAACCAACTAAGCGAACAAACAAACAAACAATGTTCTTGTGGGGAATTAATCAGAGCTTGGTCGCAAAGCATCTAGGAAGTTCCTTACCAAGCAGAGTTCCAGCTGATCACAGAGAGCGTAGAACTCTTCCAGACACTTGTCAAATCGCTGTATGGGTCCGTCACTGCTCTTCCTGTGGCCAGGGAGAAAAGGCTGTTTGAGGAATGATTTCCAATCTCCAGGACACCAGCATCAGTGTAGAACTAGAGACCACAGACTGGGGGTGGGGGTGGGGAGCCAGGCAAGCAAGGCTTTAAAAGGAGGGCGTGGGCCAGTGGGGGAGGAGTTTCTAAGGTAGAGGTGGGGAGAGGGGCTTTACTCACTGTCCATTGTCAATGTTAGTGTTCTGAATCAGGTTCTGGGCTGCAACCTTCATCAAAGTCTAGTTTTCAAAGGATAATGAGAGAAAAGTAAGATGTAGGAGGTGATGTCGCCCGAGGAGGAGCTGCACTCTCGCGAGCCTCAGGCCTTCTTTTCAGCTGGTGCCTCCAACCTGATAATACAGACTAAAGCTCATTGCCATTCCCAGAGGAATCTCTGCTGACATTTTCCTGGAGGCCTGCTCTCATTTAGGAACTCTCACCAGTAACTTCTGACAGACTCTTTACCAGTCAGCTCTGCTAGAGACGATACGTATGCCGGTCTTCTGCACAGGACTCAACCATCAGGGTTGTTTTTCCTTCAAACCTCGACAGGATTTCTCTGTGTAGCCCTGGCTATCCTGGAACTAAGTCTGTAGACCAGGTTGGCCTTGAACTCACAGAGATCCGCCCGCCTCTGCCTGCTGGGTGCTGGGATTAAAGGCGTGCGCCACCAAACCTGGCTAAAATTCTTTTCTCTCATTTATTCTCATTTTCTCTCCCTCTCCACAGGGTCTCGCTATGTAGCCCTGGCTGGCCTGGAACTCGCTCTGTAGACCAGGCTGGCCTGGAACTCAGAGATCCCCCTGCCTCTGCCTCCCGAGCGCTGGGATTAAAACGTGTACCACTACGACCGGCTGGACAGAGCCTCGCTTTGGTTGGACACTAACACACAGACAAGTCTAACTTCGCTTCCTTGTCTATCTCTCCTGCAACACCTCGCGCATCTTTTCGATCGCCCGCCGAACCCCGCTCGCTCCCCGCAGTGCGGTTCATCACCTGGAGACTCTCCTTCAGCTGCGGGATGAGCATCTTGTAGCGCTGCACAGGATCGAAGTCCTGTTGCTGCTGCTGCAGGAGCCCGCTTTGGCCGGGTCCCACTAGTTGCGTCGGTTGCGGCTGTTGCTGGGCACCCGGGCCACCGGCAGAACCGGGACCTGACACACCCGCTGCAGAGGAAACCGCCGAAGCCTGCTGCTGGGGGGCAGCCATTTCCCTCAGGTAGAATACCGGATGTACGTCACAAGCGCGTTTGCTCTGGTCTGTCTTCCGCCTCTTCAGTGTGGCGAACTTAGTTTGCTAGTTAGCTCCGCCTCCCAGACAGGTTAGCCAATGAGAGGAGAGGATGTGTGTTCGCCTCTGCCATCTCAAAACCGAGGCCAGGACTGGGATATCTTTCCACCAATCACAAGAGCGGTTCTCGCCTAGCTCCTCCCCTTCGCCCCCAGCTTGCCAATCAATGCGAGAGACTGACCGCACTCTGTCTCCCCGCAGGCCTTGCGGCCTGAGGCTACCTGTCCGCTCGTCAGCGTCTCCGCGGCTGTTGGGGCGGCGGCTGCGAGTCCGTGGCCGGCGCTGCCCGCGCTTTTCTTAAGGCTTACGAGGCTCGCCCGAGCCCTTCTCGCCAGTCCACCTCATCCCGCCTTTGCCCGCGGAGCCCGGCGCCCACCAGGGCCTCGCCTCAGATCCGGCGTCTCGAAGTCGGCACGCCCCTCCGCGTCGGCCCGCGGCCAGCGAGGACGCAGTCCCGGCCGCGATCGCCTGGTCGCGATGGCGCCCACCATCCAGACCCAGGCCCAGCGGGAAGATGGCCACAGGTAGGTCCCCTGCCACCTGCAGTTTGCTTTTGTGCTGTGAGCTGCTAGCCGGGAACTAGGCCGAGGGGTGCAATCGCTGGTTCCCTCAGGTCGGCTCGCGATGCGGTGCAGCGTTCACCCCTGACGGAGGGGCGGCCCCTGCTAGGCCTCTGTGGTCACTCCCTGGTTCTCTGCCATCCAGTTCCGGAATTCCACCTTGGGGAGTCTCAGGAAGGGACCTAGCCCTTAGTGCATTTCAGTGAAGCATGCGGGGCTCCGTCCTAAGGGCATCGAGCATCTGCCTTCTTTCGTGAAAGCGTCACTCCTTCAGAAATTCGGGGAAGCTTCTTTGCACACACCTGTCAAGCCCTTGACATCATTCTCTTTCTCAATTCCCCCAGGCCCAATTCCCACCGGACCTTGCCTGAGAGGTGAGCCCCACTACGTTTTCCTGGAGGGGTGGGACACGGACGCTGGCAGCATTGGCGGAGTGGTTGGGGGCCTTTTTTTCCCCGTGCTTTTGAATGTCTCATAAAGTGGCCTAGAATGACCTCAAACTCGCTATCGTGGCCATACCCAGCATCAGAAGCCTAGGGTTTTTTTTTTTTTTTAAATCGTGTGTGCACACACCTAGGCTATGTGTGGCAGTTAAAAGAGTAGTTATAGGATCAAATTTTTCCACACTATAGGTATAGGTCTGAGAGATTAAGCTCAGGACCTCAGGCGTGACAGCAGATGCCTTTACCTGCTGGCAGTCTTATTATCGTGAGGCTGTTTATTGTTGTTTAAAAATTATTATTCCTAATTTTTTCCTTGAGGCAGGGTTTGTGTAACTGGAACTCACTCTGTAGACCAGGCTGGCCTCAAACAGATATCCTCCTGCCTCTGCTTCCTGAGTGCTGGGGTTAAAGACCAGCAGCAGCCCAGCAATTCTTTCTTTTGAGACAGTCTTACTCTATAGTCCTGACTAGCCTGTAACTTGCTATGTAAACCATCACTAGCCTAAACTCTCAGCCGTCTGCCTGCCTCCCAAGTGCAGGGATTAAAAGCCTGTGCCACCAACTTCAGCTGTTTCTATTATTGCATGTTTTGTGCAGCTGCCTACAGAGGCCCAGGTGTCAGATCCCCCTGGATCTGGAGTTACAGGTGGTTGTCAGCAGCCTGGTATGGAACTTGTCTACAGGAGACAAGTACTCCCTCTTAACTGCTGAGTCACCTCTGCAAGCTTGTGAGACCTAATTTTGAGGCAGCCACTGTTCCCCTAGGTCTGGAGTGGTCTGTCGAGTCAAATACTGCAATAGCCTTCCTGACATCCCATTTGACCCCAAGTTCATCACCTACCCCTTCGACCAGAACAGGTAAGACTGAGCTCAAGGATGGAAAAACTACCAAGAAATAGTTCACTAAAGTTAAGGAGTACTTATTGCATCTTCCTCCCTTGTGCCGGCACATAGGAGGCGCTCCGTAGATACTAATAGACAAAGCAGCATGTAATACCCCTCTGAGAAGCTGCCCATGCTGGAAACATTGAGTTCCTCTTCACAGAGACTTAGCTTCTAAGAAGGGAGAATGTAGTGGGTGAGGGTGGATCAGGAAATTATAATAGGCATGTTTTCCCACCCAGGTTTGTTCAGTACAAAGCAACTTCCTTGGAGAAACAGCACAAACATGACCTTCTGACTGAGCCTGACCTGGGGGTCACCATTGATCTCATCAACCCTGACACCTATCGCATTGATCCCAATGGTGTGTGAGGAAACAGGGAGGGTCTGCTTTAGGCCAGCAAGGGCAGGCCTGGGCATCCCTCACAGTCCTGCCCCTCACTCCCTAGTTCTTCTGGATCCAGCTGATGAGAAGCTTTTGGAAGAGGAGATTCAGGCTCCCACCAGCTCTAAGAGGTAAGGTGGTACCATATGGGTACTGGGTTGGCTCTGCCAAGCATGGGACCCTGAGGTGTCTGGTCTGCTCCAGATCCCAGCAGCACGCGAAGGTGGTGCCATGGATGCGGAAGACAGAGTATATCTCCACTGAGTTCAACAGATATGGCATCTCCAATGAGAAGCCTGAGGTCAAGTAAGTAACAAACAGGTGGTAGGGGAAGCAGGCCAGACGTTAGAGTGTCCAGAGGCCCTGACAACTTTCCCTTCACTTCTAGGATTGGGGTCTCTGTGAAGCAGCAGTTCACAGAGGAAGAAATATACAAAGACAGGGACAGCCAGATTACAGCTATTGAGAAGACTTTTGAAGATGCCCAGAAATCGGTAATTGGAGGAAGGGGGTAAAAGCAAGAGAGCGGCTCAGGTTCTTCCTTTCTCACCCTTTTTGTTCTAACAGATCTCCCAGCATTACAGCAAGCCCCGAGTGACACCAGTGGAGGTCATGCCAGTCTTCCCAGACTTCAAGGTCAGGTTTGGGGTGGGAAGGAGGTAGGGTCAACTTCCTGTGTCTAACCAGTCCATACTAACTTTAGTGTCTTCTATTTCCCAGATGTGGATCAACCCATGTGCTCAGGTCATTTTTGATTCAGACCCAGCCCCTAAGGACACGAGTGGGGCAGCTGCACTAGAGATGATGTCTCAGGCCATGATCAGGTCAGTGGTCTTGCTTTATACCTTGGCCTGCTGCTTGTTGCCTCGCCCCCATTTGGGTGTTTTTGAAATAGGGTATGATTCTGTTGCTCAGGCTGACCTCCAACTCCGGGCATTCCTCTTGCCTCAACCTCTGGAAAGGTGAATTTACAGGCATGTCTCACCACACCCAGCTTTGTTACTTCTTTGCCTTTGACCTTTTCTTTCTTTTCCCTGCAACCAGGGGCATGATGGATGAGGAAGGGAACCAGTTTGTGGCTTATTTTCTACCTGTGGAAGAGACACTGAAGAAACGAAAACGGGACCAGGAGGAAGAGATGGACTATGCACCAGATGATGTGTAAGGGTTAGGTTTTGGAATTCTGAAGTGTGTCCCATTTACTACTCAGAACAAATGGGGCTGACCCTGTACCTCCTCCACAGGTATGACTACAAGATTGCTCGGGAATACAACTGGAATGTGAAGAACAAGGCCAGTAAGGGCTATGAGGAAAACTACTTCTTCATCTTCCGGGAGGGCGACGGGGTCTACTACAATGAACTGGAGACCAGGTACTCGGCACTGTTTCACTAGTTTGGCCCTGCAGTTTCTTTTTTAGTTTTTCAAGACAGGGTTTCTCTCTGTAGCTCTGGCTGACCTAGAACTCGCTGGTCTCAAATTCGAAGATCCACCTGCCTCTGCCTCCTGAGTGCTTGGATTAAGGTGTGCACTACTGCTCTGCTAGCCCTGTGGTTTTTGAGGTCACACAAGAACTACTCTGAGGTCATATGTACCTAAGGATTTGCTCTGTTTGTGTGAGCAGCAGGAGCATGCTTATTAATGTGGGCTTGACCTGGTTCTGGTTCTAATACCGTAAACCAGAAAGAAAATCTTCACACAATACAGGATATAAACATGGTCATTTTTCTCACACATGGTAGGCAAGTCCCCTGATACTGATACATTCCTAGTCTCAACAGTTTGTGTATAATGTGTTTATGTTCATTGAGGCCAGAGGGCTGCTGTCAGTTGTTTTCCTGTTGCTCTTACTTTGTGTGTGTGCATACGCAAATCAGGATAACTTGGGGGGAAAGAGTTTTCTCCTTCCGCCATGGCACTTTACCAACCCTTCAGCAGGTTTTACGTGAAATATTAGATACAACTGCAAGAGTGTCACTTCAGAATTCTTTGAGGGCTGAAAGCTAACTTGTCCTGTAGGCTGTGGTTTGCGTTTCTGTTCAGTACAGAGATGACAGGCTCTGATCCTGGAGTCTAGTTGAAGAAGTGAAAACAGACGGGGTAGCCGGGCGGTGGTGGTGCACGCCTTTAACCTCAGCACTCAGGAGGCAGAGATAGGCAGATCTCTCAGAGTTTGAGGCCATCCTGGTCTACATAGAGAGTTCCTGGACAGCAAGACTGTTTCACAGAAAAACCCTGTCTCAAAGGGGTGGGAGAACAGACAGACACACCAAAACAGGCAGAGTGATAGCACTAAGTGATTATTACAATTCAGCTTCATTATACTGCTGCTATGTTGTTCTTATTTAAAAGCCAGAAACCCAAAATTTGCCATTCCCTTGTTTTTATGAGTTGGGTAAGGGGCCTTGGGAAATTGCTCAGCAATGAATACTGGCTGCTCTTCCAGAGGACCCTGGTTCTTATCCCAGTTCTTACACAGCATCTAACTGCTTGTTACCTCTAGTTGCCAGGAGAATCTGATGCCCTCTCCTGGCTTCTGAGGGCACTGCATACACAGTACACACATACATGCATGCAAACAAAACACCATTCACTTAAAAGTACATATATCTTAAAGCAAAAGAAACCCCGTAAAGTTGGGTAAATCAAATCAGAGACATTAACTGCCCATAATTCCCATGTACATGTATGTATACTCTGTATTCTGATATGCTCTGGGTCATACATTGATAGGGAACCAGGTATCAAGTGAGACTGGTCCCAAAGATTTGTTATGTATATTGTTCTGCCTGCAGGCCAGAAGAGGGCACCAGATATCATTACAGATGGTTGTGAGTCACCATGTGGTAGCTGGGAATTGAACTTGGGGTCCTCTGGAAGAGCAGCCAGTGCTCTTAACCTCTGAGCCGTCTCTCCAGCCCCCTCGTGCAGTTTTTAACTGACTCTTCCACCTTTTACAATTGTCCACTGCAGGGTCCGTCTTAGTAAGCGTCGGGCCAAGGCTGGGGTTCAGTCAGGTACCAATGCTCTGCTTGTGGTCAAACACCGTGACATGAACGAAAAGGAATTAGAAGCCCAGGTAACAAGCTCTATTGGCCCAGGACACCCACAGGGAGGCTAGTGGTGGGTGAGGACAGGGTCAGAACACCTTCTATCTTCCCAATTCACTGGTTCCAGGAAGCACGAAAGGCTCAGTTGGAAAACCACGAACCAGAGGAAGAGGAGGAAGAGGAGATGGAGGCTGAAGAGAAAGAAGCTGGGGGCTCAGGTAAAGGACGGGTCACATCCAGGGAGCCCTGGGAGGGTGGGCAATGGGATCTCACCTGTCCCCGCTTCCTTGCAGATGAGGAGCACGAGAAGGGCAGCAGTAGTGAAAAGGAGGGCAGTGAGGATGAGCGCTCTGGCAGCGAGAGTGACCGGGAGGAGGGTGACAGGGAGGAGGCGAGCGACAAGAGTGGAAGCGGCGAGGATGAGAGCAGTGAGGATGAAGCTCGTGCTGCTCGGGACAAAGAGGAGATTTTCGGCAGTGACGCTGATTCAGAAGATGATGCTGACTCTGATGATGAGGAGAGAGGGCAGGCCCGTAGGGGCAGTGACAATGACTCTGACAGTGGCAGTGATGGGGGTGGCCAGCGGAGCCGCAGCCAGAGTAGGAGCCGCAGCCGCAGTCGGAGCGCCAGCCCTTTCCCCAGTGGCAGTGAGCACTCGGCTCAGGAGGATGGCAGTGAAGCTGCAGCTTCTGATTCCAGTGAGGCTGACAGTGACAGTGACTGAGCCTCAAGGCCTTCAGAGGAGGCCAGCACAGACACCATTAGGGCAGGGAAGCACTTTTCTACCTGTCTGTTCTGTGAGCCCTGTGTTCATCCCCACCCCTCAGTCTTTGCTGTTAATAAAGCTAACTTCTCTTGACTTCACCTCCCAGAGCCTGTGTTCCCCTTCCCCCAGTCCATCCCTACCCCTAGGTGTTCAAGGATCTCCACTTAAGTGATGCACAAAATCAAAGCCCCATGGATTTCCCAGGAAATGCACTGCAACAAAAAATCACAATCTTTTAGGTTTTGTTGTTTTTTTTTTTTTTTTCCAAAATAAGCCCAGACCATTAACAATTGAAACTCCAACAAATAAGTCTTCTCCAACAGCGAGAAAATGTACAGTTACTCAAAGCTGATTCTGCCAGTGGGGCTGGGGACAGAAGTGGGTAGGATAGGGTGAAACCATGGAGAGGGCTCGGGAGTCGGAGGGCCAGGGTCCTGCCTGTCAGAGTGGGGCCGCCTGCGTCCTGCACTCTGCTGTCAGGTGGGGGGCAAGCTCTCACCTCCCTCTGGGGGAGGGTATCCCTCACCACCTTCCAGTGCCAAGCAGGGTCAGTCACCCTGATGGGAAGTGAACAAGACAAGACTAGACCAGCTTGTGGAGGTGAGGGTCCCATGAGAGGGAAACCTGCTTATTTCAAACAGGTGGCCTTTCACCCCACTTCCCACGGTCAGTGGGAGGGGCCGGAGAAGCCTGGGGGTTAGAGGGGAATGAGCAAAAGGCACAGAAACCTGGAGGGCCGGGGTGGGGACTTGCATAGGTTGATGAGTGTGCAAGAGGTACATAAATACACCTGACACCCCGCCCAGCCCGGCACTGGGCGAGGTGGTGGGGACCACAAGCAGGTCCCCATTGCCACTCCACCCCCTGGCTTCTTCCTCCCTGGGCTCAGAGCAGGGGAGGTCCATAGACCAGGAGGCAGGGGCAAGGTCTGGGGGATGGGCTGATAGTGCAGGGAAGGCTGTGGTTTTCAATTTTTTTTTTTTTTGGTTTTTTGTTTTTTTCCCAACATTTTGTATCTTTAATAACATACACAATGGTTACCAGCCATATTCATAACAAAAGTTATTCATAAAATGTATCTAAAAATAACATTTTTTTCCTTTTCATGTGAAAAGCTTGAGAATGTCCCAATGAGGGTGTAGGTTGAGGGGGGGAGAGGAGTTTGGAATAGGGGACCCTGGCTTCCCCACAGCCTGAACCCCCAAATTCCCTCCCTCCATCTGGGCCCCAGCACCAGCCCTCATCAGTAATGGGGGGCAGAGGGTTTGTGTGACTCAGGCTGGGCCGCACCTCTGGGTTATGATATAGTGTTCCACTTACATGAGGTCATGACATAATGGGGGTAGGGGAAAGTTGACAGAAAGGGGATAGGCAAGAAAACAAAAACCCAACAATCCCCTTTCCCTTGTTCCAACCCACAAATCTTTTGCTAACAGACCTGGGGAGCAGAGAAGGGTTATGTTGGTAGGGGAAGGGGACATTAAGGCAACAGACTTCCTGACCTCACTGCGGGCCCGGGGCTGCCCACCTTCAACCTCTGCATCTAGGAGCCAGGGCTGGGATGGGGAAGGGCGAGGGGGTCTGAGGAGGGGGCTCTGCCCTCTCCTCTCATAAAGTTCAGGTTCCCCCTGCCACTGTCCTGGCTCAGAGAGAGGCCTGGGGATTCTAAAAATGACAGGGAATGATCAGAGAAAAACCGTTAAGAACTATATAAATATGTATCTTAAATAGGCCTAAGAAATTAATTGTAGAGAACCTCTGATAAACAGGGCAAGGAAGAGGGGGAGGAAGATGGTGAGTGTCCTGGGGCAGGAATGGTAGGAATGATGAAGGGTAGAAACCAGGGGAGAGGGGCTCTTCTCCAGTGACATACTGGTGAGCAGGCTGTCCACACTGCTTCCCCCACTGTCATGTTTCTGAAGGGCAGGCTGCACAAGGTGGTGGTCAATATCTCTAAGAAGTCTGCTCTCTTGGGGAAGGACAGGTGTCAGCAGTCTAGGAGGAGGCAGGGGTGGGATAGGGCTGGTGGGAGATTGGGGAGGGAAGGGGTAGGCAGTTTGGCCAGTCCTTGCCCCTTGCCCCGGCTGCCCTCTCTGATCCCTGGCCTCAGTCAAGATGGGCCTGGGAGTGAGCAAGGCATGTGCCAATGTTAAACAAAAGTTAAGAGGATGAGTAGAAAAATATCAGAATGTATAGCTGTGCCAGCCCACCCTCTCGCTGCCGAGAAGAAGCCTGTTGGGGGATGGCCCCCGCCCGCCGCCCAGGGAGCCTATGGGTGCGCTGGACTGTGGGTCCCGTCAGATGGTGGAGGTTTTGTCTGTCCCATCTGTGGTAAGAAAGGGAGGAAGGGAGGAAGATCAGGAGCTGGTGGGAGGCCTGAGGAAAGGCACTCACATAGCCTGTCATCCCAGGCAGGCCCTCCCTGGAGTCTGGCCTCCCCTTGGGACCCTCAGGATGGCTCCAAGTTGCTGGGTTCAGAGCTGGAAATGCTGGGTAGGTGGGAGCTAGGTCAGGGGAAGAGGAAATGCTCACCACCCAAGGCGTGTTCTGTCATGCTCAGACACAGAGACTCCAGGGTGGGATTGATCTCCAGGTCAGGCCCAGGTACCGGGCAGTCTGGATGGGAGAGAAGAAAATGGTGGTGGTGAGGAGAGGACCAATTAGAATGGAAAGGAAGGAAGGAATGGGAGACAGAGATTGCTGGCATGGGGCTGGGGCCAAGAGACAGAGTTCAAAAGCATGCATACAAAACGGTAGAAGACATGGCTGGGAAGAGACAAACACAGGCCTATGGGTGTCACAAAGAAGGCAGAGAGACAGCCAAGGTAGGAGTTTGGCAATGCAGAAAAAGCCAGATTTTTTTCGGACAGAGGAAGTGATATGAAGCTGAAGGAGCATTCCTGGAGGCCACAGATAGGCTCTGACTATTATGGACACGAATTCCAAGTTGCCTTGGGCAGTCTGAGCACCTGCCTTAGACACTGGGCAGTTTCTTGCCGACTAACGGCCCACCCTCTAAGCTTGGTGTAAAAGTTAAGCTAAAGCCCTTCTTGTACCCATTTATTTGGACATGTTCCTCCAGACAGGATGTACACCAGGCAGGATGAACAGGAGTCCTGAAGAGGACAGCAGCCACGAAGCCTATGCTCAAAACACTTCTCAAAAGGACCTATTTAGCACCTGCAAGAGAGCTTGGGAACCACACCAAGTGCCTCATCTCAGAACTCCTGAGTTTTTGAGCTTTACTCCTATGGTCTGACTTCTATCTCAAGTCTCATCTACAAACCCTGAGATTAGGTCCTAAGGAGACCCAATCTCTCTTAAAAACAAGCTTTGAACTTGAACAGTCTTTGTTTTTTTTTTTTAAATATTTATTATATATACAATATTCTGTCTGTGTGTATGCCTGCAGGCCAGAAGAGGGCACCAGACCTCATTATAGATGGCTGTGAGCCAACATGTGGTTGCCGGGAATTGAACTCAGGACCTCTGGGAGAGCAGGCAATGCTCTTAACCACTGAGCCATCTCTCCAGCCCCCTTGAACACTCTTTGTAGCTGATTGGTAACTGGTGAAGTGAGAACAAATCTGAGTACCCTTCCCACGAGTATCAAAGAGGGCTCTATCCAACAAGTGCTGGAAGGCTGCTTGACAGATCAATACACTGCCTGGAAAAATTCCCACCTTTTGGACCCATGGCACACCCACTCACCTAATACCGTTTATACAATATATGCTCACAGTGCACCAAGCCCTGCCCTTGAACGAGCAGTCTCTCTGGTACCACAGATGGAGGCCTATAGTGTCTCATCAATCAGAAACTCTACTGGCTACAAACTTTCTGACTGTAGAACTTAGGTCACCTGCAAATCTAAAACCTGTCCAGGGCAGCCCACTGAAGCCAGTTTCCTGTCACAGATGTCATGCCTAGCCCAAGCATGCAGAAGACGAGCCAGGAGCCACTATCCCTTGTCCAGTCAAGCAGGGACCCAGAGCTAGCATACTTTTGATCTGCCACCTGCCATTCACCCCTCTGACCTCCAGGCTAGCGTGAGCGGAGGAGAAAGAGTCCACCTTCACCACCCTTTACCACAGTACTTCATTTAAGAGGTAGAGTCATTGGTTCCAGAGGTCACTGACCTCTGACAGAACATAGGTGGGCTGACAGATTACAATCTCCTCTACGAAACCCTCCCTGACCTCTCAGACTCAACCCCTTCTGAGTACTAAGTGAAACTCTAAAGGAGAGGGTGACAAATCAATACCAACACTGAGACCATAGCATAGAAGAAAAGGCATGTTAGTAGAGGGGAGAGAAGGTACTTGGTGAAGGGGAGAGAGTCCCAATAGACTTAACAGATACAGAAGGAAAAACGCCTCCATTAAGACAGGGAGATGGTGCACAGCCAGGAGAGACCTGCTACAAATTCAGATGGGAGAGTGGATGTGAGACCCAGGTGAGGAGACAAAAGTCACCTGAGGAGGCAGGCCAGTCTGAATGCCACAGGCAAGCACCTCACCTGGAGGGAACATGAGAATAGCCTGGGGTGACGAGTGGACTGGGAGCGAGTGAGTACGCTGCACAGAGCTGCGGCTCTGGCTGGGCATGCTGTTACTGCCTCCAGGGTTGGCAAACCACAGGTTCTGCATAGAACATGGGGAGAAAGTCTCAGGATGAGTAGGGGAGACCAAGGCCCAAGGGCCGAGGCACAGACACATATCCCAGATACTGCCACCCTAAACCCAGAAGTACTTGGACTTCCATACTAGTCGGCTCACCTGTCGGCCCTGACCCCCAAGACTGGGGCTGGTAAGGGCATGTCGAGGAGAGACACCCCCAATGCCTGAAGGGCTCAGGAGGCCCATCCTGCCAGGTGGGAGGGCCCGAGGAGGCATTGGGAACTGCCGCTGGGTCCGCCGGGCCACACCCATCCCCACAGAGCCAGCTATGGGGAGTGAGTTGGAGCCAAATGCCCAGCTGTCAGAGAGCAGAGGGCAAGGTGTTAGCTTAGGCAGAAGGGTCCTTATTTCTTATCCTTCCCTCAACTCCAGTGGGTAGGACAAAAACCCCAATCTTCTCTGAGCAAGGATTCCCTGATTGTGTCCTTGCACCCTACATTCCTGTCTCTTCCTGACCCAAGGTAGATATGGGGAGCATAGAGAGGTTTCCTTGTTGTACCCTCAAAGCAGTTCTCCAAATGTCACTTCTCAAGGGAGAAGTGTTGTCTGGTGTGAGAAAGGATCCCAGAGTCTTCTGCATATAGGTAAGGAGACAAAGGTCCAGGAGCAGTGTCTACTCCACAGACATGTGCTGGGTTTTGGCCATCCCAGCATCCTGCTCTTTCTCTTCTGTGGTGCTGGATAGAGCCAGGGCCTCAAGCACAGTAGGCAAGCTCTCTGAACACAATGCCCCATACCTTGCATACTTGTGCTCTAACTGCCAGATCAGACTCTGGCTGCCTTGTTTTGCTGTTTCCCCAAGTCAGGGCATACTCCCTGTAGTTCTCTCTCTCTCTCTCTGGGAGACAGAGCTGATAAAGTATACACTAGGTCCACAAGAAGGCTCAGTAGGTTAAGGTGCTTGCCACCAAGACCAATGGACCTGAGACTGATCCCTGGAACCCAGAGAAATGACTCCTAAAAGCTGTCCTGTGATCCTCACTATGGCATGTGTGCCCCCACACACAAACATAAATAAGAGCTGAAAGAGCGCTGTGCTGTGTGTGACCTTGTGGCCTCCCTCTGGCAGCTGCAAAGTACCTATTACCTACTTCTGTGCTCCATAGCATGTAAGCTGATCATGTGGCATAAAGCTGCCCATTTCCCTGGGAATCTGATAAGAGTCAGAACTCCACTTTGTTCTCCAGATTTGAAAGGAAAGCTCTCTCTTTGTCCCTTCAAAGCCCCATTGTGGCTGCCTATGGACATGATGATACATCTCACCTAATGAAGTTTCTCTGGACTAAAGACCAACTCTCCCTCTTCAGAGCCCCATCTCTTAAGAATTTTTTCTCAAGGATGATCAAATGTCAGCACCTTTCCACAAATCAGTCTCTTTCCAAGAATCCCACCTCCCCATCCCCCCAGTCATGGATCTACTTGCCTTTGCCTCTTGAGTGCTGGGATTAAAGTCCTGTGCTATCACACCCATCCGTTTGCGCTCTACCTCCCTTTTTAAAAATTTTTCTAAATTAATTTATTAATTTATTTGAGACAGGGTTTCCCTATGCAGTCTTGATATCCTTGAATTCAGAGATAAAACTGCCTCTGCCTGCCTAGTTCTGGGATTAAAGGTTTGTACCCTCACACCTGGCCTTCATTTCTCTCTCTCTCTCTCTCTCTTTGGTTTTTTGAGACAGGGTTTCTCTGCAGCTTTAGAGCCTGTCCTGGAGCTAGCTCTTGTAGACCAGGCTGGTCTCGAACTCACAGAGATCCACCTGCCTCTGCCTCCCGAGTGCTGGGATTAAAGGCGTGCGCCACCACCGCCCGGCTTCATTTTTCTCTTTTAAGTTGTACATCACCTTGATTTTTAGAAACTCTGTACTGGAGGATTTGAGTAAGTATAGTAGGGGGTCCATTCCAAAACACAATCACCCCTTTAGGCACCCACATGCCACACTCCATGGGCCTAGGAAGGTGCCCACCTACCCCTTCTGCTGCCGGTAGTTCTGCATGTCTAATGCAGCTTTTCGCGGAAATGTCCGGAGGAGTTTCAGCACTTGCTGTTTCCAGGACAGCAGCCGCTTCTTCTGTGTCTCTGTGAAAGCCTAGAATTGGGGAGAAGGGGGATGCTGGAAAGAGGACCATGCTTACAGGTTAGCTGAGGGAGACTGAGTGCAGTCATCTCTCCTTGTGAGTAGGGGCAAGGAACCTTGAACCAGTACTGGCACCAAGAACAGGTGGCAGGTGGCCTCTTCCCACAGGTTGTGTACAAAAGCTGAGAAACCTTTGAAGGCAAGACTGGAGAGGATGGACTGGAACCTGGGCCCTGGTGCACTATGGGCTCTGAGAGGGGTAGAGCAGTCTCTTTCCCTCTTGGGAGCCCTAGTGAAGGTCTTACCTCATGAGTCAGGCACTTTTCGATGAGCTGGAGGTAACTAGTGATGTTCTCCTCATCTGGTCGGGACACCAGCAGCTGGGTGCATACTGAGGTACATGGGAAAGGGCAGAGCTTAGTCACAACATAACCTCTGTCCCACTGCAGCCTCCCCAGTACCAGCTGATGGGTGCAGAAGGACAAGAAACTTGGGCTGGGTGAGTCCCAATCTTGGGCTTTTGAAGGCAAGGGCTAGTACCATCAGCCCAGATTTGCCTGCAGGCAGAGGTTTAGACCCACTTAGTTTCAGCTCCTCTGAAGGTTCACCTCTAAGGTCTTTAAGGTTCACTTAGTATTCTGCTTCAGGATTCTGTGCTAGGCACTGGCTGCTCTCACCTTTGCCCATCACCCGTGTAAACTGGCTGGGGATGTCTCCGTCGGCGACGGGAGCTGGAGCTGGCTCACTGCTATCAGTGGGAGCTGGAGCTGGTGGAGAAGGATAGTTCTCTGCAGCTGGAGGGTCCTTGGCCTCAGTGCCCTTGTCTGTTCCAGGATGGGTGAGGGGAGGCTCAGCACCTGGCAGTAGCGGCTCCCCCCGACCCCCATCCTTGGCAGTAGGGGTGGCCTGAAGGACACTGTAGGCCTTGATAGGGGTGATGATGATCTGCTGCAGTTCCTGCAGAGCGTTCCGCAGATTGCCACCTTCCAGCACATCCTGCAAGGGAGGATGTAGCTACGTTAGGCACAGACCTCATGGTGGCACAAAAAATGACCACACAAGTGTGGTCACACGAAGGTCAGAGAAGCCCACATGGTATGCAAGGTTCCAAAACAGAGGTCAGATGAGAAAAGTTCTGGCTCTTCAGCCAGGTAAACTCTTTCTTCCCTTCAAGAAACAAGCAGAGAATCAGACTAAGACAGTCAAGGAGGAGGAAAAACCAGATGAAGCCAGCAGGGAAAGGAGAGGAGGATAAATGGAAGCAGATGCAGGATTGAGTAGAGAAGAAAGTAAAATGAAAAGATCTCTTGTACATCTGCAACTCACCCACAAAATAAAAACCTATCGGGTCTAATGTTGAAAGATGGAGACATTCTTGAATCACAAACCAGGACAGGGAGGGAACAGAGAGAGAGAGGGCAGGAGGAAGCCGCTCAGGCAGCACTAAGTGAGTCCTCTGATGACAACTTGCTCAAGGTCTTTGAAATCCAGCTGCCCAAGGTTGGGGCCACCAGAAGTCAGACTTCAATGAGGAAGCTGAGACAGCTGCCAAAGTTTGATCTTCCACCTGCCTGGAAGATGAGGATCCTAGGTACTCACCTTCTCCAGGGACTTGAGGACGCTCTGTCTTTCACGAAGCTTCTGGATGCTCAGGGCTATCTTGTGCCGGGCACCTTTGGTGACATTCTGTGACGAGGACAGAAGGAGACAGGAAGCTGGATACTGGTGAGGTACATGGGGTGTCCCAACAGAGACCAGGGACAGAGGAGGCTTGACAGCACCCAATGGTGCTGACCCAACACCTCCCCAGTAGTCCCTCAGATTCACCTGCGACTCTAGGTGCTGCTCTGTTAGGGTCATCATCTCTTCATAGCTCATCTGTGAGAACAAAGCAGCATACTTGTGCAAGCGGAGGCTCTTGAGCCATGAGGGCACATCTGTGGAAAAGGAGGGAGGATAGGTCAAGAGATGAATAATGAATACTGGTGGTGGTGGAGTTGTGGGGAAAAGATCAGGCCTAAGTTACCAATAGCCTTAGAAACTCCAGTGAGTTGGGAGGGGTTGGGATCAGAAGCTACCTCTACTGGCCTAGTGAAGCCCTTTCAGACATTCTTCCCCAGCAGACACCTGACCCACTGAGCTGCTAGGATGGCCTCAATGATTTAATCTCTTCTATCAATTATCTTGAGCTCTGGTTGCCTGTGAGGGGAGGGGCTATCTATTGCCTTCAGACCTGTCCCCTCTCTGAGGTGGCAGCTACAGCAATTCTGTCCTTTCAGCCCGCCCCACGCCCTGGAGAAGGGTTCTGGCACTGTCCTCTGAATGCACCTTTCATCCCGCTGCCATCCTCCTGGAAAGTGTTCCGGCTGGAGCCCTGCTCCTCCGTCTGCTCACTGCCAGAGGAGGCCACACTGCTCTGTGGCGAGAGGGGTGCGTGGTCGGGCGTGGTGAAAGCAGCCCGGGCCCCAAGCTCCTCTGGACTCGGCCACTCACCAGGGGCCTGGGGGCTTGTAGGGATGAGTGACATGGAGCGCTTCAGCGGGCTAGGGTGGATTTGGCAGGGGAGACCTGGCCAGAAAAGGAAAAGCAAGATGTCAGGTTGGGGGATCTGAGCATAAAAAAGATCATGGCCAGCTCAATCTTGTAATCTAATAAGGGGAATGGGAAGGAGCCAAGGGGCCTAAAGGGCACTGCCTATAGGTATTCAGCCTCTCACCAAACACCCAGCTTCCCAGCTTGCTGCCAGAGTCCTCTGAACTTGCCCCATTACTTTGCTCATACTCTCATCTAAACCCCAGGAGCTGTGGTTAGAGTTATTGTCATGCCTAACTGGATTCTTCCCTTCATTCTCACCACTTACTGCCCCCTTTCCTTTTTGGGGGTTCGAGACAGGGTTTCTCTGCCCTGGCTGTCCTGGAACTCCTCGCTCTGTAGACCAGACTGGCCTTGAACTCACAGAGATCTGCCTGCTTCTGCTTCCCAAATGCTGGGATTAAAGGCATGCAGCCCCCTTTCCTTACAGCAGCCATGCTGATTTTTTTATGGGTGGAGGCTTCTTAGAGATGGTTCTTAATTCGTAGCCAGGCTCTCAAACTCAGTGATCTTCCTATGTGATGGAATTACAGGCATGTGCCACCACACTCAACTAGACAGTGACACTTCCAAATATGCAAATTTGGCCTATTTAGATCCTGGTGGCTTCCTTCATACTGATAACAAAATTCAAACTCTTCCACACACCTGAAAACTCTGGTCCCTAATCACTCACCTCTCATCTCCTACAGCCCAGACCTTGGCTCACATCTCTGGACCAACCACTCCAGTCCTCTTTTGAGACGGGGCCTCTCAAAGTATTCTTGTGGTTCTGTCACTTAAGTACTAGCAGTAGATATATGTGACCACCCTGGTTTCTGAGCACCAAACATTTGCTGCAAACACTCAAGTTTACACCAAAGGATTCTGATGTTGGCTCATTTTCTTTCTGTTCCCTTTTCTGTGATACTGAAGAACAAACCCAGAGCCTCCTGCAAACCAGACAAGTACTCTACCACAGAACCCTACCACATTCTCAGCTCCCCAATCTTAGCAGCTGGCGGTCTCAAGCCACAGTTAACTGTCATCCTGCCAATGCCTTCTAGTCCTTCCCTCCCAATTATTCTCACCTTTAAGCACTCATCACAACCCAGACTCTTACATAGTTGTTTGTGTATTAACTAAACCCCTTTGTTAGACAGACAATCCATGAAGCAGAGATCTGTACTTGACATCATCAGATTCTAAGCAATCACAGAGGTGATGGACCAGGAAATTGTTTCCCTAGTACTTACAAATAAACCAAGTGCGTTGAGTCCCTTTTTACTTTGTGTGGGGTTGGATGGGTTGGGGGAGCTCAAGAAAGAGTATTGCTATAGTGTCCCGGAACTCACTATATAGCTCAGGCTAACCTCAAACTCATGATCCTCCTGCCTCAGTCTCTCACATATTGGGATTATAGGTATACATACCGTCATGCCTAGCTAATAAACTGCTTCTTTAACATGTCCTTTGACTGGACCCTATGTCTCCATTTTTTCCTGGACTGAATTCAAACTGATCAGCTAAGCAGCCTGGTAACTCAGGATGAAGTCAGTACCCTCTTCCCTAAGAGAATTTGCACTTGGTCTACTACATCTGAGGTAAGCAAAGGGCTCTGTGCTGACTCTCTAGA
The DNA here is from genome assembly GCF_903992535.2 of Arvicola amphibius. Lineage (NCBI taxonomy): Eukaryota > Metazoa > Chordata > Mammalia > Rodentia > Cricetidae > Arvicola > Arvicola amphibius. The sequence goes on from NC_052054.1 coordinate 77,809,534, forward strand.
CAACGCAGCATCCTCTGAACATCCAGATCTTGTCACTGCCATTTCCCTGTCCTAGCACTGCTTCACCATCCTTTTCTTTTTCTAAAAAAAATTTAATGAATTAATTAATTAAGTATACAATATTCTTTCTGCGTGTATGCCTGCAGGCCAGAAGAGGGCACCAGACCTCATTACAGATGGTTGTGAGCCACCATGTGGTTGCTGGGAATTGAACTCAGGACCTTTGGAAGAGCAGGCAATGCTCTTAACCTCTAAGCCATCTCTCCGGCCTTTCACCATCCTTTTCCATCAACTGCTTCGGCCTCTGTGTCTTGCTCAAGCACCTCCTTTGGCTACTGCAAGCCAGACACTTGTTGCCCTTGTGCTAGCCAGCTTCTTGTACTGGTCTGTGGACTTAGAAAGGAGAGCAACCTGACCCAATCATTTTTGCACCCCAAGCTCAGGGGCAGGATACAACACACAGTGGCCTTCCAATTGAGTTTCATAAAGAACAAATGAGTGCTAAGAGAGCCTGTGAGCTCAGCACAGGGAATCCAGGAGTTCCCGTGGCAGCCTAGAGAGAAACAGAGAAATCCAAAAAGCCTGGTTAGATGAGGACAAGGCCCAGGAAACAACTACTTTGCCCCAGTTCCCACAGGGGACTATGAGGAGAAAGAAAGAGTACAGGATGGGGTTCCTGTAAGCGTCCCAGTGACACCACACCCAGGAGGCCATCCTGGTACAGACCCAAAAAGCACCTTCTCTTACAATCTGGGACAATATCAATGCTCCTAGCCAGAAAGTTACCCAAGGGAAAAGACACTGATTGCCCCCACTGCATACAGATAGTGTCAGGCTCTGCTAGTGCCCAGGATCCTGTTGGAGTCCTCTACTCAGGGCTCCTTCCGAGTTTATGGACACTGTGGACTCTGGCTTCTGCCCCATTTGGGGCCTCTTGGAAGAAGATGGCACTCCAGGCCCCAGAGCTGGAAAACCCTCAATACAGGCTTTTGTGCCTGTCTTGGTGCCCCTGGCCACCTCCTTCCTCCCTTCTCAGCCAAGAAGTGGGTTGGTGAGGCTGAGAGGGCAGGAAATTACCCCGACTGGAGTGACCACGCAATTCCTGAGGAGTCCTGTTTGGCCTGTGTTGGGGTGGAGGCTGGCCACTGCCTGAGGATTATAAAAACAGGAATGCCGGCTGCAGATCCACAGCCTCACACTCTCCAAGAAATCCTGGTCTGTCCTTGGCAGTACACCAAACTCACCCTGCCTGCCCTCCCAGGCCAATCTTTGCTTCCCACTCAAAAATATTTTAATGGTTTCCTGCTTCCTGCAACTGTCTGACATCCAAAAGTTTCATTTATTCTTCAAAGTCCCAAAGAGTGTCCTTAAGATCTGACTTCAACTCCTAACTCACTCTGTCTCGGACAGAACTTGTCTCTTCGTCCATATGAAGTCTCCAATAGGTACAAGTTAGCTTAGCATGCACCAATATGATCACTTTTTTTTTTTTTTTTTTTAAGACAGGGTTTCTCTGTAGTTTTGGAGCCTGTCCTGGAACTAACTCTTGTAAACCAGGCTGGCCTCGAACTCACAGAGATCTGCCTGCCTCTGCCTCCGGAGTGCTGGGATTAAAGGCATGACTGATTACTGGAGAATCTTAAGATCTGCTGCACAATGACTATGCCTTTCGATCATGGGTGCCCTCTACATGAAATGGCTCATTCTTTTCTCTTGGTTCTTCAAAGCTGCTTGGAGTGCTGGGACTGTAGCTCAGTGGTGTGCAGCCTTGTCTAGTATAGTCAAGATTCTGAGTTCTACCCCTAGTGTTGCCAAAACAAAACAAAACACCTACTACTAGGGTTCTGAGCCAGGAAGCACAGTGGGTCATTTTTCGGCAGAGGTAGTGCAGTATAGGTATTCGGACTCTTGAGCTCCAGAGACACACAACCTGGACTTAATTCTGACATCATCTTGCAAGATGATGAACTAAGCCAAGTTTTAGTTTATAGTTATGAAGTCCTCAGAATTGCTTCTAGCAAAGTGCTCATTATTTCCCAGTCAGAACAATCAATGTTAATATAGCCTCCAAACCTGGTACAAGAAGTGCGGTACTCCAAAGCTAGAAAACAAATCCGAAGTAAATGGGGTCGCTAGAGTTCCCTGGAAATGCCTGAGAACACTATCATCCCTGACCTACTTTAACCAGAAAGGGGCTGGCGGAAGGGGCTGACCACCTAAGGCTAAACTGTGAGCACTCACCTTCAATTAGGTCATGCCAGCCATCACAGTTTGGAAAGCCACAGTGCCTCACACTGTTCATCTCAGCTAACAATTCAAAAACGTACCTTAACACCAGCTCCTCTTTTACCCAACCTCTGGGCCTAGCTGATTAGCAGGACAGCACTGGTCAGAGGCAGTTCTGGCCTAGACTACTCAAGTCTGAACCTTGGCCAGTTCCACTACTTGTTCTATGTGTGATCTATAATTTCTGCTCTTTGAGTTCTAAGTCCTCATTTGTGAAATCATAGGCCTAATGGTGTGTGAGGAGGCTTAACTGAGGCTGTATTTGCAATAATGCTGCTGAGAACACCTGGCACCAATGCTCCACTATCAACAGCTGACGCTCTGCAGTATCAAGTTTATAGATACTTCTCATGCTGGAAGCTAAGACCAGAGACCAAAATCCTGAGTGAGGTAGAGAGACCTCAGGCGATGGTATCCATCCCTGCCAGGGGTTCTCAGAAGCCAGTCAGGTATGAGATGGAGAGATGGTTCAGTGGTTGAGAGCACTTGTTGCTCTTGCAGAGGACCAGAGTTCAGTTCCCAGAACCCACATGGTGGCTCACAACCACCTGCAACTCTTGTTCTAGGGAACTTTCTTCTGGACTCTTCAAATACTATATGCACATGTTACACAGACAGGCTAGCAAAACATCCACCCACACAGTAAGTAAGTAAGTAAGTAAGTAAGTAAGTAAATAAATAAATGAAAGAAATGCTGAGGGGGTCTCAGGGGCTCATGTACGAGCACAACTACTTAACTCTCCCTCAAAAGCTGCCACTAGAAATATAGTCTGTGAAGCTCTAGATCTCTAGACTTTTCCAGAGAAGCTAGAAATTTGATTTGAAAAATTTTATATACTACATTTGTTTAAAACCAAACCAAATGTGAGTTCCCAAGACACATCTAAAGGTCAGATTCAGCTCTGAGAAGACCACTTCAAACTTCTGTACTGCCTTCCTCATAAAGCTGAGGCTCAGAGGGTGATGGGGCCACAAAGCAAGAGAAGACAGCCCATTCTATTTTCAAGCAGGTATAGCCACCCAGGAAGACAGCCCTCACCTGTGTTTGCATTGCTCCCAATACTGTTGATGGCCGGCGGCACTGAGCTGGATGGGTGGAAGGGTACATGTCCATTTTCTCGGGGTGGCTTGTCCTGCCAGCCTGGTCCTGCCTCTCCAGGGGTCAGCTCTGCAGGTCCCCCCCACTCATCTGAGCCCTGGCGTGAATGGTAGGAGGGCTCTGGTCGGGTGCGAAAACCACTAGCCAGCCGCTCTTCCAGATGGCTCAACCAGAGGGCGAGCGCATTGCGGTCCTCCAGCGTGGTGGCTGGGTGGATGAGGGCATAGGAGAGGAGTTGGCGGCTCTCCTCAATGAAGGCATTGCTCTCGATGGAGTAGGCCAGCACCTTCTGCAGCAGTCTCATGTACTCGGACTTGGCCTCTGTGTTGCCTGGTTGGAGTAGGGGCAGGTGGGATAGTAAGAGGGATACCACCTTCTCTTTGGACTCCTGTTGCCATTGGCTGACGATGGCTACAAAGGAAATAAAAATAAACATTAGGAATATGAGTAGACACTATCAAAAACCTAAAGCTCATGGTCTCTCCCTCAGTTCCAGTCTTTTCTACTTTTCCCATTTATTATTCTTGACCCAGTTCCTTGTAGAGCTGAGATCAAGCACAAGTTCCCTGCTTCTAAAGCCATTTTTCCTAGTTCTAACACTCCTGTCCTCAAAAACCTGCAGTGACCTTCAATCCAATCAGTCACACGGAAGCTCCTCCTACTACATGAAGGCTTGTTCCATTGCTATATACTATACTATATACTTGCCAATACTTCCTTTCCTCCATCCTGCCTAAATGGAGAAGGTGTTAAAATACAAGTTAAAAGCTTATTCTTGGGATGGAGAGATGGCTCAGAGGTTAAGAGCACTGACTGCTCTTCCAGAGGTCCTGAGTTCAATTCCCAGCAACCACATGGTGGCTTACAACCATCTATGAGATCTGGTGCCCTCTTCTGGCAGGCAGGCATACATGCAGACAGAACATTTTTTTTAAAAAAAGCTTATTCTCAGCTGTGTAGTAGTGGCACATGCCTTTATTCCCAGTACTTGGGAGACAGAGGCAAACAGATCTCTGGGTTCAAGGCCAGCCTGGTCTACAAAAGCAAGTTTCAGGATGGCCAGGGCTACACAGAGAAACCACATCTTGAAATCACTCCTCCTCACTCCCCTCCAAAAATAAGAAAAGAAAAAAGTTAGTTCTCTGGTATAAGATGGTCTAGCTGCTTCACCAGTTAGATTTTAGGTAAGTTATCATAAGATGATCCTCCCTGCATACAGCATGACCCAACTTAAGGTGTCAGACTCGCCTGTAAGTGCATTTACCAATTCAGTCACCTGCCAGCCCAGTTTAGTTAATTTAACACACCACACAAAAACAATGTGGAATACTTCATAAATTTGAGTATCATTACTGCATGTTAATTTTCACTATATTGTTCCAATTTTAGCATATGTTAAAAGCGAGCTTCAAATTCCACATCTTTCCCCACCCCCTTTAAGACAGACTCTCACTAGGTAGCTCAGACTGGCCCCAAATCCTAAATCCTCTTGCCTCAGCTTCCTGAGTGTTCCACTGTGCCCAGTCTCAGCTCTACTCTATCTGTAAAGGGAACTCAGAATCATTCCTACTCAGCATAGGTGCTAGAACTAAGTGAGACAGATCACAACTTAAGGTTAGTTCTCAGGAAACTGTAACTGTTTTTACTTTTTATTACTATTTAGTATATTCTACTGTTTTTTTTTCTCTTTCAACAGTATACAAAGATTCCAAAGGTATCAGTTAATCAGTCAGCCTTAGGAAACAGAATGGGATTTGGTCTCAGAAACCTAGATATAGCCAGGCCTGATAGTGTGGGCCTATAATCCCCGTTCAAGGCCTGGTAAATTCAGCCTTAGCAAGATCCTATCTCCAAAAGAGAGGCGGGGGAGGGAGGGAGGGAGAGAGGGGAGAGAGAGGAGAGAGAGGGAGGGAGGGAGCATGCACTGGGGATATGGCCCAGTAGTAAAGAGCACATACCTAGCATGTATGAGGCCTCAGATTCAAGATGGAAAAAAGTCATGTGTCCTCTAGCCACAAGGCAGAATGGATACACAGAAACTTGCCAAGGGCTCTTCTGTACCTTTTGTCCTAATTCTGTAGCCTGGAATTCACATTAGTTTCTAATTGTACTTAAACCTGTAGCTCTTGGAACGAATCATGAAACTCCCGACTCCTGGGGCCTGGCCCGGCTTGCACGTCTCTGCTTCATGCTTTCTTGGAGAGCTCCTGTTAAAGTGCTTGGGAATTCATCCACTCAAAGCCATCAACTTCGGCACCAGCCCAAGAGTAGCAGAACTAGCATTACAGCAAGCACTCCTCCTAAGGTCAGCAGTGATGGCTGACACTTACTGAGCCCATGCTAAGAGCACTGACTGCTGTCCATCCTTACCTTAACCATTTTACTATTTCTTTTTTTGTTTGTTTTTTTTTTTTTTCTGAGACAGGGTTTCTCTGTAGCTTTGGTGTCTGTCCTGGAACTCGCTCTTATAGAGCGAGCTGGCCTCGAACTCACAGAGATCCGCCTGCCTCTGCCTCCCGAGTGCACTTGACAAAATGCAAAGAAACTTTCACAACTTTTATTTTTCTGGTTTTTTGAGACAGGGTTTCTCAGTAGCTATCAAGCCAGTCCTGGAACTCACTCTGTAGAGTAGGCTGGCCTCAAACTCACAGAAAACTACCTGCCTCTGCCTCCCGAGAGCTGAGCTAAAGGCGTGCGCCACCACCATCTGGCCTAATTTTCACAACTTTAAAAACCCTTTTCCTTCATTTTATGTGTATGCATGTTTTGTCTATGTGTCTGTGCAACATTCGCATGCAATACCGGTGGAGGCCAGAGGAGGATGCCAGATCCCCAGATACTGGAGTTAAGACAGTTGAGAGCCACCACGCGAGTGCTGGGAATGGACCTGGGCCTCGTGAAGAGTAGTGAGTAGTAAGTGTTAAGAGTAGTGAGTAGTAAGTGTTAACACTGAGTCATCCTCCACGCTTTATGGTAACTTTCTATCTTCCAGATTTCACTCTTCTCACACAGTACCTGCCACTCAAGGCCAGGAAACTGCCTCCCCCCTCATCTATCTTCATCTGAATCAGCTCTCCAGGACCACTGAACTTTTCCTCCAACCACTGCAGTATTTAAAGGTCCTTCTGAAGTGGGGCAAGTCCTTCCTCAAGTCAGGAAGCTGCTTCTTCCCTACTCTCCCACCTCCATCTGGCACTGCATCACATAACTCTTGGATATCCCTTTTTTGGATTTATTTCCTAAACATTTTAAAAATTATTTTATTGGTGTTTTTAACCTGTATGTATATCTGTGTGAGGGTGCTGGATCCTGGAGTTACCGACAGTTGTGAGCTGCCATATGGGTACTGGGAATTGAACCCAGGTCCTCTAGAAGAGTAGTCAGTGCTCTTTAACCACTGAGCCATCACTCCAGCCCCTTATTTCCTAAACTTTTAATTCTTGATAAGCAATACAGCATGAAGAAATACAGTAATATTAAGGAAAAGTCGAAAGTCTTGCAGTCTAGCTGTCAGAGCAATATGCTTTCTCTTCTGTAAAAGGAGTACAGGGTTCCTGAGGTCTGGGCTGCTCAGATTTAGGGAATGGTGTCCATGAAAGATTAACAGTCTGCATGTAGTAAATGTGCAGGATGTGGCTCAGTGATGGGTGTTTCTCTCCATGCTCCTCTTGTAATCAGCCAGCCCCTTCATCCCTACCCTGACTTCTCAATTGCTGTTGTTGAGGCCTTACAGTGTAGCCAGAGGCATCTAGGACACAGAGAAGCCTTGTCTAAACCTTCCCCCACTCCCACAGTACTGCCAGGACCCCAGGGCTACGGGATGCAGCTTCTCCTCTGGTACTGCCAGGGACGTGACAGAATAGTCTCAAGGGCTGGGCTCAAAGAAGGACCTTGTTCTACTGCCCAGAAAGGAGAGTAGTTTTGGACCAATGAAGGCTAACCCTGGGGAAATGTGTGTTCATGTGTCTTGAGTGGTGGTGGTGGGAAGGGCGGTTCCTCCCAGGACTGGGAAGCATCAATGAGCACTGGAATGAATCCAAGGAATGTGCACAGCCTCAGGCCCCTTGGGGTGAGCACAGCTGGGGCTGCAGATGACGGGTGGAGATGAACTTCTAGTTTCCAGCCCAGATCAAAAAACTTTGGCCCAGAATTAAGGTACAGCAGGGGCCCAATGAATACCTGCACAATTGAACCCAGATGGTCTGTTGGTAGGTAGTAGTGTCTGTGTATAGTGTGCCCTCTCTGGGATCTCACAAATTCAGTCATTTGCCTTAAGTTCTGGCAGAGCATATTCTGCAAGTTCAAAAGGAAAAACCTGCCTGGGTAAAAAAATCTGAGCTGGGCAGTGGTGGCACATACCTTTAATCCCAGCTCAGATCTTTAATCCCAGGTGGATCTCTGTGAGTTCGGGGCCAGTCTGGTCTACAAAGCAAGTTCCAAGACAGCCAGAGCTACACAGAGAAGCCCTGTCTCAAAAAAGACAAAATATAAAAACAAAAAACAAACAAAAAATTTCTGTTTCCATGACTTAGTACACTGTAACCACTAGCCAGTCCTTTACATTCTCCGAATCTTGGTCATCTGTCTATATAATGCTGGCTATTGAAGTCCTGAGGTGACAGGGTTGCAGAGAGTCAACAGAAGGGCGCAAAACACCTGGCATGAGCACGGTCTCAGCACACAAACCCTCACCTCCACTGCTCCTGGGTAGAAATCTTCTTCCAGGTTGTCTCAGAGGTGCTGAGCTAGTGGTTCACTTAGCAGAGAACATCTGGGACTCCCCCTTAAGATTCCCCACAGGGGTGGGGAATTTTACAAAATTATTTACCAAAACCAGACACATGTCTGGCCTTAGAGTTAGAGGCATAATTTGTAGTGATGAAATTCTGGAGATGGGTGGACTGGGGTTGGGGGACCAAGCAATGCTGGGATGCCAGCAGTTGCTTCTCTCCTAACTGCAAATCTGGACTCTGAGGACATGGAGAGAGTAAAGGAGACTGTTGTGAGTGCCCTCCTTAGCACAGCGGCCACAGGGTAGACTGGTCAGACAACCCAAGCTAAGTAGGTCATGACCCTGGATTCTGGCAAATCATAGGAGCCAAATATATCTTTGAGACGATCATAAGAGCAAACCCATTTTTATGTGCTTAGCTATTGCAACAATCATGCTGGCCTCTGGCACTAGTCAGAGGGGCTGGGGTTTGGTTCCAGACATACCCTTCTCTGGCTTACCCCAGTTAACACAGACATCAGGGAGAACCAGGGGTTCACATTTTTGTTTGATGAACTATGTCAGTAGAGCCTGAAAGGGAAGGGTGGGGGCATCAGAGGATGAGCTCTGATGACTCACTTGCCATGGTCCCTTCTGACCTCAGTTTCCCCACCCAAATTCACAGAGCCAGAGAGGGAGAAGCTTAAACTTGCTAGATATGGGGACTGACTCAGAAGACTGGACATGAGGAGTGCAGGAAATGTAGCCCAGGAAGCCATAGGATAAGGGAGAAGAGATTTTAGCTGCCTAGGTTCAATCTCCTCCTACCACAG